>NC_046327.1:26855123-28102169 GCF_009819535.1 Lacerta agilis
TATAAAAGATATGACGCTGGAAGATGAGCCCCTCAGGTCGGAAGGCGTCCAACATGCTACTGGGGAAGAGCGGAGGACAAGTACAAGTAGATCCAGAGCTGATGAAGCGGCTGGGCCAAAGCCGAAAGGACACTCAGTTGCGGATATGCCTGGAAGCGAAAGGAAAGTCCAATGCTGTAAAGAAAAGTATTGCATAGGAACCTGGAATGTAAGAACCATGAACCTTGGTAAGCTGGATGTGGTCAAAAATGAGATGGCAAGAATAAACATTGACATCCTAGGCATCAGTGAACTAAAATGGACAGGAATGGGCGAATTCAGTTCGGATGACTATCATATCTACTACTGTGGGCAGGAATCCCGTAAAAGAAATGGAGTGGCCCTCATAGTCAACAAAAGAGTGGCGAAAGCTGTACTGGGATGCAATTTCAAAAATGATAGAATGATCTCGATACGAATCCAAGGCAGACCTTTTAACATCACAGTAATCCAAGTTTATGCACCAACTACCAGTGCTGAAGAAACTGAAATTGATCAATTCTATGAAGACTTACAACACCTTATAGAAATGACACCAAAGAAGGATGTTCTTCTCATTATAGGGGATTGGAATGCTAAAGTAGGGAGTCAAGAGATAAAAGGAACAACTGGCAAGTTTGGCCTTGGAGATCAAAATGAAGCAGGGCAAAGGCTAATAGAGTTCTGTCAAGAGAACAAGCTGGTCATCACAAACACTCTTTTCCAACAACACAAGAGACGACTCTACACATGGACATCACCAGATGGGCAACACCGAAATCAGATTGATTATATTCTCTGCAGCCAAAGATGGAGAAGCTCTATACACTCAGCAAAAACAAGACCTGGAGCTGACTGTGGCTCAGATCATCAGCTTCTTATAGCAAAATTCCAGCTTAAACTGAAGAAAGTAGGAAAAACCACTGGGCCAGTAAGATTCAATCTAAATCAAATTCCTTATGAATACACAGTAGAAGTGAAGAACAGGTTCAAGGATTTAGATTTGGTGGATAGAGTACCTGAAGAACTGTGGATGGAGGCTCGTAACATTATACAGGAGACAGCAACGAAAACCATCCCAATGAAAAAGAAATGCAAGAAAGCAAAGTGGCTGTCCAATGAGGCCTTACAAGTAGCGGGGGAGAGAAGACAAGCAAAATGCGAGGGAGATCGTGAAAGATACAGGAAATTGAATGCAGATTTCCAAAGAATAGCAAGGAGAGACAAGAGGGCCTTTCTAAACGAGCAATGCAAAGAAATAGAGGAAAATAACAGAATGGGAAAAACCAGAGATTTGTTCAAGAAAATTGGAGATATGAAAGGAACATTTCATACAAAGATTACCACAATTAAGGACAAAAGTGGAAAGGACCTAACAGAAGCAGAAGACATCAAGAAGAGGTGGCAAGAATACACAGAGGAATTATACCAGAAAGATATGGAGGTCTCATACACCCCAGGTAATGTGGTTGCTGACCTTGAGCCAGACATCCTGGAGAGTGAAGTCAAATGGGCCTTAGAAAGCCTTGCTAACAACAAGGCCAGTGGAAGTGATGATATTCCAGCTGAACTATTTAAAATTTTAAAAGAGGATGCTGTTAAGGTGCTACACTCAATATGCCAGCAAGTTTGGAAAACTCAGCAGTGGCCAGAGGATTGGAGAAGATCAGTCTACATCCCAATCCCAAAGAAGGGCAGTGCCAAAGAATGCTCCAACTACCGCACAATTGCACTCATTTCACACGCTAGCAAGGTTATGCTTAAAATTCTGCAAGGCAGGCTTAAGCAGTATGTGGACCGAGAACTCCCAGAAGTGCAAGCTGGATTTCGAAGGGGCAGAGGAACCAGAGACCAAATTGCAAACATGCGCTGGATTATGGAGAAAGCTAGAGAGTTCCAGAAAAACATCTGCTTCTGCTTCATTGACTACGCAAAAGCATTTGACTGTGTCGACCACAGCAAACTATGGCAAGTTCTTAAAGAAATGGGAGTGCCGGATCACCTCATTTGTCTCCTGAGAAATCTCTATGTGGGACAAGAAGCTACAGTTAGAACTGGATATGGAACAACTGATTGGTTCAAAATTGGGAAAGGAGTACGACAAGGCTGTATATTGTCTCCCTGCTTATTTAACTTATATGCAGAATTCATCATGCGAAAAGCTGGACTGGATGAATCCCGAGCCGGAATTAAGATTGCCGGAAAAAATATCAACAATCTCAGATATGCTGATGATACTACCTTGATGGCAGAAAGTGAGGAAGAATTAAAGAACCTTTTAATGAGGGTGAAAGAAGAGAGCGCAAAATATGGTCTGAAGCTCAACATCAAAAAAACTAAGATCATGGCCACTGGTCCCATCACCTCCTGGCAAATAGAAGGGGAAGAAATGGAGGCAGTGAGAGATTTCACTTTCTTGGGTTCCATGATCACTGCAGATGGTGACAGCAGTCACGAAATTAGAAGACGCCTGCTTCTTGGGAGAAAAGCAATGACAAACCTAGACAGCATCTTAAAAAGCAAAGACATCACCTTGCCGACAAAGGTCCGTATAATTAAAGCTATGGTTTTCCCAGTAGTAATGTACGGAAGTGAGAGCTGGACCATAAAGAAGGCTGATCGCCGTAGAATTGATGCTTTTGAATTATGGTGCTGGAGGAGACTCTTGAGAGTCCCGTGGACTGCAAGAAGATCAAACCTATCCATTCTCAAAGAAATCAGCCCTGAGTGCTCACTAGAAGGACAGATCCTGAAGTTGAGGCTCCAGTACTTTGGCCACCTCATGAGAAGAGAAGACTCCCTAGAAAAGACCCTGATGTTGGGAAAGATGGAGGGCACAAGGAGAAGGGGACGACAGAGGATGAGATGGTTGGACAGTGTTCTTGAAGCTACTAACATGAGTTTGGCCAAACTGCGAGAGGCAGTGAAGGATAGGCGTGCCTGGCGTGCTCTGGTCCATGGGGTCACGAAGAGTCGGACACGACTGAACAACAACAACAAAAATGGGTGATGCCAAAGAAACCAAACTGAGATTTCTATTGAACGACGAAGATCCATCTAGATCACAAACTGTTGCCAAATACTTGAACAGAATCTTAGCTCTAAAGAAGAAAAAAGGGCTCTGATATGGTCAGGAGAACCCCGCTAATCCAGGAGCCAAAATGCGAAATAGATAGTCGGACAGTCTGTGCTTTTATTTAGTAATGAGCAGAGGGTTTCAGCCTCTAGCGAAGGTTTTAAATATTATAGGTTGTTTTGGAATTGTATTTTTATGTGTTGGGCCAATGGCCGTAAATAAAACTTACTTACTAGTCAGAGATGGTTCGAAGTAGTACCCTGGTCATATTGTTTTGGATATTGTTTGTACAACCTGAGGATCTTCTGGGTTCTGAAATATGCCAGAATGGGTTTGGACTTGTGGGCCTCACAGGTTGTTATGGCCTTCTTGAGGGATGGGGTAGTTCCTACTGTCCCAAAAGAGGCAAGGATGAGACCTCTTTTAAAGAAGCTACATCTACATATATATATATATATATATATATATACATAAATATATATCATTTTATTTGTTCAAACCATACTCAAGGCGGCTTACAACATGAAAAAATACATAATTACAGACATAACAAAAGTAGTCATAAGCAACAAATAAAACATATCAAAAAGTCTGCAGCCAAATTGAACAAATTCCACATAAATCATGATAAGATTTTCCTTTTCCTTTCCCTTTCCCTTTACCTCAGCAGCCTTAACTTTTGTGGCTGGGGTCATTCAGAGCCCTGCCCTCAGAGACCAGGTGGGAATAGAACTACAAGGAAGATAGCAGATCTTCCAGGACTTACAGACAAGATGGCCTCTGAGCTCTTCAGCAGCCTCAGCTTTTGTAGCCAGAGTTAGTCAGGTCCCTTACCCTCCTAGGCCAGGTGAGAAAAGGTCTGCAAGGCAGGGAGCAGGTCTTCCAGGACTCACAGCCAAGATGGTGTAGTCTAGAGAGCCTTTGGAATAAGATACCTCAGTGTCCAATATTCCATTCTTGCACTAAGTGGTGGTATTGGATGAAGCTGGCTATTGGACCAGCTTGGTTGCCCTGTTAGATGACTTTGCAAAGGAATAGATGGTAGGAGCGTAAACCTATTAGTGCTCCTGGACCTCCCAGCAGATTTTGATACCATTTACTATGGTATGCTGCATCAGCTGTTCAAGTTGGTTTTAGGAGGTATGGTGTCATGGTGGTTCTGGTCTGTCTTAGAGATTCTGTCTCAGATAGTGGTGCTGGTGGACTCAAACACCCTTTATGTTTAGCTGGTGGGGAGCATTGAAGTTCCATTTGCCCCACCCTCCCTGAAGCTGTTTACTTCTTCCAGCAATTCCAAACAGATGTTAATCTTGAGCTTTGTGTTGCAATGTCAGCAATATGCAACAAATTAATCACCATTTTCATGTATATATTTCCTACCGTATATGTTCAATTTCAGTCCACCTGCCTTTTCGAACCCCTTTCCCTCCTGAACCGGGACCGGGACTTCCTCTGAGGAGAAAGGCACCCAATGCTCGTTTTCTTTCAGAAATGCAGCGATGAAAAATATGACAAGGTTGCCCAACTATGAACGGTTCTGTTTATGGCTTGGATAATTGTTGTGGCCTTTTGTGTATTTCCTTTGGTGTAGATTACATTAATTTATCATCTGAGAGTAATGCTGATAGAAATATTTTAGTCAATTGCTCTTTTAAGTTCATGTCAATGAGCTTGGTATTAGCCTCTGGCCAAAACAAATAGGATACATTATTTTATTCTGTATTCAGGTGGGGATTCCAGGAATTCTTTCCTAGGTAAGCCACACTGTCAGGACATTTGTACACTTAGCTAAAAGGGGAGGAGATAGGAAGGCAGGTCAGTTGGGTCAGGTTCCTCACTTCACTTGGTTCCTCAGTCTTTGGGAGCTCTTCTGTCCATCACCAGGATCTTTAGGTAACTCAGTTCTAGTCATATCCCACAAACACTGTTTTTTTCTTGCTGCAGCTCTGCTGAATGACATAATTGCATAGTTCCTGCAGATCCATGGCAGAGCATCTGCTTTGCACACAGAAAGTCCCAGACTGGATTCCCAGCATGTCCAGGTTAGGCTGGGAGAGAATCCTGCCTGAAACTGCAGCACTTCTGCCTGTCCTTGGAGACGATACAGAACTAGATGGTCTGGCCAACTGAATAGCTCAGTTGGTAGAGGTGGGGACTCTTAATCTCAGGGCTGTGGGTTCAAGCCCTACGTTGGGCAAAAGATTCCTGTATTGCAGGGGGTTGGATTAGATTAACCTTGTGGTCCCTTCTAACTCTGTGATTCTATGACTGCATAAGGCATATTTCTGTGTTCCATCTACTGCTTTGATCATGCTCAGGGGAGAACCATCTTTTGGTATGTAAACATTCATGATAAGAATTTATCCCAAGTTCTCTCCCCCATTTCCTCATTCCCTAGGCACCTCCCTCTGTTTTCCTTGCCACAATTTGTTGTTGTTGTTTAGCCGACTCTTAGTGACCCCATGGACCAGAGCACGCCAGGCACTCCTGTCTTCCACTGTCTCCTGAAGTTTGCTCAAACTCGTGTTAGGATCTGTCCTTCCAGTGAGCAATCAGGGCTGATTTCCTTCAGAATGAATAGGTTTGATCTTGTTGCAGTCCGTGGGGTTATCAAGAGTCTCCTCCAGCACCATAATTCAAAAGTGTCAATTCTTCAGTGATCAGTCTTCTTTATGGTCCAGCTCTCACTTCCATACATCACCACTGGGGAAAACCATAGCTTTAACTATACGGATGTATGACCTAATAGGAGGATGGGAACTGCTATTCCCTCATCCCTACCTAAATCTATGTTCACTCCAGAAGCAAGAGGCACAAATCCCCTTCAATCACTTGGTAATAGGAGTACAAAACACTACTTGAGCTCTGCTTTGGATGCCAGCAACAAACTATTACACAATTATGCTATAAACGGCCATAGTCAGGCTGCTTGTGGTACTAACCACATAACACAGTCTCATTTGGGAATTGCTTGTGTAACATAGACTGGAAATTTTACGATGCAGGAGGATGAACACTACAAACTAGCACCAGCTTCGTAACTCTTCCTTATTTGGATAGTATTGAGCCCCAAATGGAGGGGTGCATAGAGGCTGCCCCCCTTTAAATGTCCCACCAGCTGAGCATAAGACTGACAGTCTTGCTGATGTCACAACTTTTGCAAGATGTTTAACCAGACCTTATGTTTCTAATGAGATAATTATCTTGGTACTGACAGTTGAACTATTATGTCACCAGGAATGAAATGTGACAATCCTGAATTTGAGAACCAGAAATCTGATGTAACACAGAGTAAGGGCTCAAAGAGACCGATACAAATAGGGAAAGGGGTACAGATTAGTGCTGTGTCAAAAAGAAATCGCCTCCTGTGTTTTTGTTTTTACCATTTTCTATCACTTAATGAGAAAAAGAAATTCCAATGGAAAAATAATCAAAGAGGAGAGAAAATTTCAGTGAAATTCTCAAGGGCTTTTCATGCACTTAACTTATTTTCAAGGTGGCTGAGGAATGATTGTTATCTTTTATTCCATTCTACAAATAATCTCTCCAGTGGTCTGCACCCTGCAGATTCTCCCACTTGCTTTGTTTATTTTGTTTCACAGTATTTATATTCTGTTTGGTTGTAATAAAATCATTTTGCACTTTACAACAAATAAAAATATTTTTTAAATTAAAAAACCCCGAACTTCAATTATAGTCCAGAGGGGAGACAAAATGAGAGCTCCTCCCAATGGACTTTTTGGAGTAGGAAACTTGGGCAGCAGATTGTTGGATATGTGCATACTGGGGGGGGGGGGAAGCACACATTCACCAATATTGGCCATATTTGAAGATGGCTATCATATTGCCTGCAGGGACCCTGGTGGCGCTGTGGGTTAAACCACAGAGTCTAGGGCTTGCCGATCAGAAGGTTGGCGGTTCGAATCCCCACCACGGGGTGAGCTCCCGTTGCTCGGTCCCGGCTCCTGCCCACCTAGCAGTTTGAAAGCACGTCAAAGTGCAAGTAGATAAATAGGGACCGCTCCAGCGGGAAGGTAAACGGCGTTTCCGTGCGCTGCTCCGGTTCGCCAGAAGCGGCTTTGTCATGCTGGCCACATGACCTGGAAGCTGTCTGCGGAAAAACGCCAGCTCCCTCGGCCTATGGAGCGAGATGAGCGCCGCAACCCCAGAGTCGGACACGACTGGACCTGATGGTCAGGGGTCCCTTTGCTTTTACCTTTATCATATTGCCTCTCAGTCTCTCTTCCCCCTTCTCCTATAAACACCATGCTCATCCAAAGTTTTTTTTTTCCATCCAGCCTCTTAACATATCCTTCCTAAGGCTAATCCAACCAAAATGAATGTCCCCCAGCACTAAATTCTCAATTTTCCCAGACCACCCATACTAATCCCACCCTTGCTGCAAATAAATAGTTCCAATATTTTAGATGAAAATAAATTTTACTATATGTTTATATAAACAAAGCAGCTTCTCAGAGCTAGAACATGGTGGTTAGTGGTTGCATCGCTCCATAGCAATTTTGGAAAACCTAATATAAAAATGTACATTTCCCTACAGACTAGTGAACAATGTTTGCGATAGTAAGGCAAATGCCATGCTGGAAACATCATCTGTGGTATTCTGAGACATCCTAGGACTGGGCCTTTTCTTTTTACTCCTTGACTTTTTAAAGATTTTAGGACCAAACAGGATGCAATACCAGGGCCATGGTTGGGTGTCAGGGGGCCAAACACCCCCCTTAAATTTTGCTTACAAGGCAGCTGGGAGCCCTGCAGAGTGCAGTACCAGTGAAACTTTGCCCAGATTCAAATTAAGCGCAGGCAGCTAGAGACTGAACTTGTGCTTGTTCTCTCTGAAAGTTGGCCTAACTTTGTATCCTAACATAAAAGTTTGCATGTGTATATTCATTGCACATTTACATCCTCATGAGCCTTCGTCTTGAGTTTCTTAAAAAAAAATATTTAGCAACAAGTGCAGCTCTTTCTTTCTTTCTTTCTTTCTTTCTTTCTTTCTTTCTTTCTTTCTTTCTTTCTTTCTTTCTTTTTCACTTAACAGCCACAAGGGGTGTGGGCGAGTTTAATCCTTTTGCCCTCCACTGCAGTCCCCACAGAAATCTCTGCTAACTGCTATTGGCCTAGGAATGGAAACGTCCAGTGCTAGCGATTGGTTAAATCCACCGTCATCAGTATAATAGTGAGGGACGAAAGGGTTAAGCCCCTTTCCTATGATCTGCAGTCTCAATTAAACACTCACCCCCACACCCACTATTAAGTGTATTTAAAGATAGAAGGAAGGAACTGCCCTTGTCACCTTAGATTTGGCCCTGAGATCCGATTTTGCTGTAGCAGACAAATGTTTTGGACTTGGGCCAGGGTTCAAAACTCCAGTCACTGAGCTGCCTTGGAGAAGTCACTTTCCCTCTACTTAGTGCAGGAGCTTGTGAGGTTCAAATGAGACAATCCATGGAGATCATGTCTACTTATCTATTCTTATGTTACCGGTACCTGCAAGCTTAGCTTCTGTTTCCCCTGCCCCACACTGACATTGGAAAGGGGTGGGGCAGGGGAAATTAGCTGCTCAGGAAGAGATAAAAATGACTAAATCATAGTTAGTCAGTTAGTTAGTTAGTTAGTGTGCCACCCTTCACACAGATCTCAGGGCAGTTCACAACATAAAAATACAAGACAAAAACAAACAAACAAACAAACAAACACTCAATCTCATTGCACTCTGTGTGCTTGTTGCACAACACACCAACCCCAAAAGTCAGTTGCACTATATTATTTTCCGTTCAGCAGCCTAACAGCCCACAGATAGAAACTGTTTTTTAGCCTGTTGGTACGACTGATTATACTTCTATATCTCCTGCCCGAGGGTAGAAGATTAAAGAGGTGCTGGTCGGGGTGTGAATCGTCCCAGAGAATTTTTCTCGCTCTCCTAAGGCAACGATCCCTTGCGATGTCATCTAGCTGTGTTCACCACCCTCTGTAAAGACTTTCTGTACATGGCTGTCAAGCCAATGTACCACACTGTGATACAATATGAGAGGACACTATCTATTGTGGACCAGTAGAAGGAGGTCATCAATTGTTGTTTAGCATTGTTCTTTCGCAAGACCCTGAGAAAATGGGAGTCTCTGTTGGGCCTTCCTAACCACCTGAGTTATATTGTTTTTAATAAATGATTAAAACAAGAACAAAAAACTCCCCACAAACCAATAACTCCCCATCCCCTGCTCCCACAAACACATTTAAAAGGGGTTAAGATATTAATCATCCAAAGGTCTGGGATTTCTTATTTCCTGTTTACTTTGTGTATGATTGTTTCCAACTCCCATTTTTGCTGCACTCGTCAATCACCGGAAGGTATTACGATGTCAGAGATGACAACTTCTAAGGGGCTTGCTGTGAGTGAGCCTCACTTTGTCCATTTGAATCCAAACTGTACCTGCAAATGAACTTCAAAGGGAGTTACTTGCCAGTGAAGAACTGGGAAGGCACTTTAAGCTCCCAATTGTTCCTTTGGAGCCATGTGTTTACCTATCCCTGAGCACAACATCACGTCTGACCTCAGATATGGGGCAGGTGGATGAGGTTTAAGGAAAATGGCCTCACAGGCAAGATTAGGAACCTCTCCAGGTCTATTGAGGCCTGTTGTCCAGAGGTTCACCACTGCTGCTTCTGAGGTCTCGCAGGATGGAGCTGGTCTCAAGTGCTGACTGTGATTGTGCAGTTAGATAGGTAGCCATATCTGAAGAAGTGTGCATGCACACGAAAGCTCATACCAAGAACAAACTTAGTTGGTCTCTAAGGTGCTACTGGAAGGATTTTTTTTAAAAAAAAATTGTTGTGATTGTGCAGCCAGTCTCTTAGCATTCTCCAGGGTGATGAAAGAACATTTGGGTATTTCCTTTTGTAGACTTAAGATCCACGTTCTATTGCATGCTTTTTAACAAGACATTTCTCAGCAATTAGCACGTTAGATCTGCTCTGCTTGTGCCTTTAAGTGTGAAGAGCAGCTTATCGGTATTGGGTGTACAGAGATGAGGAAGGATGTGAGGACTCACCGGAATACTTCCAAAGGCATGTCACCTGGCACCCTTTGCTACTCTCCACAGTCCTTGGTGCTTAAGTGCCGCATTCAAATGCAGTGAGTGAGGGGCTGATCCATGGTAGTTCAATTATCTCCCCTCTAAAAGCGGTTCAGTAATTTGTGTGGAGTGTGGTTCAGGTTCTAGGGGGTTGTACTGAGGTCTTCTTTGGCAGCCAAGAGTTGGCCAGTGCCTCCTGTACTGCTCCTGACCTGATGGTACTGGACTGTGCAATCCAACAAAGCCAGGCTTTAAATATATTTCATGCCCAGGGTATGACATAGTATGAAGAAATTATGGGGAACCCCTTAATGACTGCAAACCCATTCTGGACTTTTTGCATAAAACAGAAAACAAGCTTGTGATATTTGGGTTTGAAGACTGAAAAAAAAGCTTGATTTTTGGAAATCAGAAGATGTGAATGTATTACGGTGTAAGAGTTTTGCATAAGTTTTTAATGCTGATAGAATCAGAAGTATTTTCCTTTCTTTTTGTTTTCATGTTAAAAATGCTTGATATTTGATGTATGTATATTGTTTCCCGCCTAATTTTTCAAGCTTCAATAAAAATAGCTTTACAAAGAAAGAAAAGGTACTTGGACATGTTTGGGGATAACTACAGAAATCATACTACAGAGTAGTCAAGCAACAATTGTCACCTCTAGTCCAACCATAGTTCTCAAGGACGGGTCAGTCTGTTCATCCTAGGCAGTTGTGTGTCACAAGCGTGAAAAGATGCTGCCAAAACAAAACAAAACAAAACAAATAGCTCCAGAAAGACCAGAGAGGTTTCTCAGTTCCACCTTCCTTGAAATATGGAATGGATTGTTAATGCACAAAAATGACCATGACTTCCATTCAGGTAGCCTGGCAGAGTGCAGGATTACAGACCAACCCAGTGAGTCTTTTTCCTCTTAAAATGGGCCAGACGTTTTAGTGAGCACTGTACATTGTTCATCAGTGCCAACACACTGTAGATTTTTTAATGCATATTGCAGATGTATTTGCAATTGCAAATAATGTGCCAATTGCATTAAAAAAACAAAACACTTTTGTCTGAAGTTTTGATATTTTGTTTCTACTGCCCCTCTGCACTTTGCATTTATACCACTTAATGGCAGTGTTGTTTTTATAGATCTGTTATCCGATCGTATATAAAGGTTTTTGGGTTTTTTTTAAATGTATGGAATGATACTATCACAATGTAATAATGAGGTGGGGTTGGTTTTTTTTTTTGTCATTTGTCCCCAAATGTGTTTCCAATTCAGATTGCCTCTTGCGACTGCTATTTGCCCCTGCAATCAGCAGTTATGAGGGGCTATTTGGATCAAGATCACAGTGGTGGTGAGACAAAGCTTAAAGCCGCCAACTGCTGACAGTATGGTCCCAATCCAAACAAGACCACTTCCCCTGGTGGCTGCTGTTTAGTAGGGGACAAACAAGCATGGAAGGACCAATTATGCAGTCAACATCACAACTAGTTTGACCTTCAGACATCAAGAGTTAAAGAGCTGACAGCACAGCTATGCTGGAGCGCAGGGGGTGGGCGTTCCTTGTAAGGCTGCTGTCAGGAACTGGAGTCAGGCACAGGTCAACAATAAAACATCAGGTGCCAGTGAAATCAACACTTTATTCAAATAAACCAAAACAGCACAGGCCTAGCGATCACAGCACCTCTTCCCAGCAGGTCTTGCTCCAATGAGGCAGTTGCGAGGACGGAAGGTTTCGTCGTTCTCTAAAGTTCCTTCCTCAGTAGCCATGGGCTGCCTTGTCTTGCCTCTCATTGTTCAGACTTCCTTCGTTTTTCTGTGTGTTCTGGGAGACCAGGGGCGAGGGGAGCTGGTCACAGCAGGAGGGGGAGATTCCCTGGCTTCTTCAGCAGCCTACCTCCACCTCTGCCTCTTGACCCCCCCTCTGCTTCTGCCTCTGATGCTGGACTGCTCTCCACCACAGCCTATTGCTGCTCACTAAACCCTGTTACCTCTTCAGCCTCCTCCTCCCAGTCTGCCCCCCTTTCTCCCCCTAACTACTCATTGTTGTGCCAGCACCAAGCCCCTGGCTCTGATCCTTCTTCCCCTGGGAGTCCCCTTGAGGGTTCCCTAGCTGGTGCCTGCTGCCACTCCCTGGCATTCAGCCAGTCCATGACAACTGCATTGAATTTTCGTGAGATTGCGTTTCACATCAAAATGGTTGGCTCCAGTGTAGCCCATGGGGCCAACGTGACAGAAACAGAGCCCCATTTTTGGGTGCCTTCAGAGGCCTTTAGCTAGCTTGTGCAGGCAACATTATCATTTGATAAATGGTGTTGCCTTATCAGTTGTGCAGGGATGAATATTTCTCTCCATAAACAGAAAAGAAATTGAAATTACCATAGGCAAGCGGAGATTTCAATGAAATTCTCATCAGTGTTGTGTGAGGTTTCTGTTGCATTTATCTTATTTATTTATTAAAAAAATATTTATATACCCCTATTCATAAAAAAAATCAGAGCAGTTCACGGCAATTATATATAAAACCATACTATTAAAAAAAATGAAACTGTTATGGAAAGAAGAATTCTTTGTTGCCTGGGAAAGCATCCAGCAGGCACTTAAAAAGTTGAAACAGAAGGTGATCTGCACTCTGTAGCCTTTCTGGGTGCCTAATGGTTCCTGAAAACTTCATGGCATCCTTAAACTTTCCTGTAAATCTAAAAAAGTATGGGAAAAGTGGGGAAACTGCCTACCGGGTTCCTGTTCGCTGTTACTTTAAGTGGAAATATTTTATTTTTAAAGAAATCAGTACAGGAAGACATTTCTAATGGTAAAAGACGAACTTCCCTTAAAAACAAATTAAGTGAGCACATCTATTTCAGATGCTTGGTAGACAGTCCCTCTGGACTTCCTGCAGTTTAACACAAGTATAGAGAGTGGGGCAGGATTGCAGTGCGCTGGAGAAAATGGGAATAAAGGCACACCACCCATGATCAACTCGGCATGCACAGAAATTATCAAGTGCCCTGTAAATGAGGCAGACAAATAGAAGCCTCTTTCACAGAGGAAGAAAACTCCCCCCCCAATAAACTGGAGGAAAAGGTTTCAGCACAGCACTATGTGACAGAGTAGCTACAAGCCACAGCTACAAATCAAGTTGTTCATGGGTCAAATTTCACTTCTACAGCAAGTTCACTAGGCAGCCTTGGGCAAACAGCACCTTTCTCTCTCTCTGTCTCCATTCCCCCCCCCCCCCCCGTCTCCAGAAAGGAACATGGCTGTGAGCAGGGGTAGGCAACCTAAGGCCTGGGGGCCAGATGTGGCCCAATCACCTTCTCAATCCAGCCCACGGAGTAGAATGTGTCCTTTTATTTAAAATGCATCTCTGGGTTATTTGTGGGGCATAGGAATTTGTTCATCCCCCCACCCAAAAAAAAAATAGTCTGGCCCACCGCATGGTCTGAGGGACAGTGGACTGGGTTGCTGACCCCTGGCTGTGAGAGACCGTGCTGTGCGCTTCTGGATTTGCTGCTACACTACTGTAGCATAACCATCGAGTGGACTTGACATAAGAAGAGTCTACTGCGAACCAATGGCCCATCTAAAGTGCAGCGTCCTGTTCTCACAGTGGCCAACCAGATGCCTTTGGGAAACCTGCAAGCAGGACCTGAGCTCAAGAGCACACTCTTCTCCTGCAGTTTCCAGCAACTGGTGCTCACAAACATATTGCCTCTGACCATGAATTTCTAAATTTATCCCTCTGATCTGCGAAGTTCCAAGATATGTCCCTATTTGCAGCTGACAGAGCTTGGATATGGTCTAAAGACCCATATTTCAACAGCTCCCTATAGCCTAATCATGAATACATATGAACTTTGTGCAGGAAGGGCACAGTCAGAGGGAAAGGAAAGGAAGATACCACAGTGAACAGTGAGGCAGTTGTGCATTTGGAGGGATGCAATGAGAGTACATGGTTCTCCAGAGCTGATTGTATGGCAAGAACTCTAGCCTGACCTTAAAAACAAAAGATCAGACCAAGAGGGCTATTGTATCCAGCATTCTGTTTTCACAGTGGGCTGGCTTCTTCTGCCTCTTATACTATCTGTAACATGACCAACGCAACTAGCAAGCCACAGATAGCCATACCTTCCATAAATTTGTCCAATCCCCCTTTGAAGCCCTCCACCACATTCAGGACATCTTGTGGAAGTGAATTCCATTGGGTAGCTAGCAGTCAGTCACTTTCAAGTATAGTTCTCTAGTTACGCACTATAGAAATGATTCATGAAAGTTGGTCTTCAACCAACGAAACTCATGGCCCACAACTAAGATGCTGCTTCCATTTTCTTTTAAGTTGTTTGTCTATTTTTAGAGGTGGGAAAGCGTGGGTGACAGAAGGCGAAAAGGGTTAAGTGTGAAGGAGGAGAAAAAATCAGAACAAGGAGGAAAATGTGTCAACATGGTGCAGCAGTCTCTGGGGAAGACTGGTTAAAGATGAGAAGCTGGTCTGAAAAGACTAAAATATCAAGTGATGTAGACTGGCACATCTCAAACCTTCTTCATGATCCACTTGAAAACTCATGGAAGTCTTGGCCACTTAACCACTCTTATTCCCTTCAGCATTGGCCTCATCAAAACCACTACCACATCATGAAAAAATGGATCTTAGACCAGACCACTGAAAAGACCTCTTTAGAAAGTAAACCTTTTGTGGGATATTGGCAGCAAACCTAACAATGCTAGCTAGTATGTAAATTAGTTAAGGGCCACAGAGTTTTAAATTACTATAGCAGGCTCTGTGATGTCATATCCCCTCTTCTCCAAAGAGAGGAAGTTAGGCATGTTTCCTGTTCCTTTCCCTCTCACACTGCATAGGATGGAGGCATATATGCCTTAAATTAGCTTTCTGCCTCAGATATGTATTTGAGGCTGCCTTGCTGTATATCTATCAACTAAGAACATTTACCAGCATTTTATTGTTGCTCCTAAGGAAAATGCAAGTCTGAGACTAGCTGCTGTGAGTAAATCATTTTTAAAACTTAGTCTGTGGGCTGTTTTATTGAAATAGGGGGAAAGGGGGCCAGCTACCTTAAGGAGCTGGAAAATGTTTTTTTTTTAAAAAAACTATTCCTATGCTCCACTAAATCTGCCTAAAGATGAGATTTTAACTCTGCTACTGGGGCTCTTCATGTGTTAGCTCCGAGTTTTGTTTTGTTTTGTTTTGTTTTTTAAACAGGCACAAGCAGTTTTGCTTTTGTGCTAACCCACACATGTGGGTCTGTAAAGGATCAAATATAATTAATATTCTCTAAGTAATCACTTTTAGACAAAAATCAGTAGACATGGCACCTGTGCCATATTGTGAAAATCACAGTCCTTCTACCAGGATCTCTCATTAGCTTGATTGATAAATCCAGCCCTGGTCAACCTGGCCTGCATCCCCATTGTTGGGTGGGGGAATTAATCAAACACAGGGCCACATAAACATATTACTGATCCTGTGTATGACAGGAGCCCATGTGGTGTAATGGTCAGGCTAGGATATGGGAGAGGAGAGCCAGTGTGGTGTAGTGGTTAGGGTTCGTGTCTACACTCCTCCACCTGCAGCTGCTGGGTGACCTTGGGCTAGTCACACTTCTCTGAAGTCTCTCAGCCCCACTCACCTCACAGAGTGTTTGTTGTGGGGGAGGAAGGGAAAGGAGAATGTTAGCCGCTTTGAGACTCCTTCGGGTAGTGAAAAGCGGGATATCAAATCCAAACTTCTTCTTCTTCAAACTCCCACTCAGCCATGAAGCCCACTGGGGGGGGGGCGCCTTGGGGTGTGTCCCTGCCTCTCTGTCTAACCTACCTCACAGGGTTGTTGCAGAAATTAAATGGGGGGGGGACGGACGACGATGTACACCTCCTTGAGCTCCTTGCAGAAAAAGTGGAATATAAGTACAAATAAATAATGAATAAACTGGCAGAGTGATGTATTAAGAGTTTGAGAGCTTCTGCTCTAGATTACCCTGGCAACTGTAGGTCTCATGGAAAAGGAAAAGCCGAATGGGGAGAAGGGGGTGCATCAGCTCCTCCTAACAGCAGTGAGGTCCCAAAGGAACGGAATAGACGTGCCCAGGGAACTGTGGAGAACGTCATGTTGGGGGGGATGAATGGGAAAGAAGGCCTGAACGGAACTGAAGAGAAAACGTCAGGGGCCAAGGTGTACAATCTGGTCAAATGAGGGGTGGGGGCGAGCGAAGGAGCGAAGGAAACTGTGGCTTCGGAAGGCGCCCGCAGCTCCCGAGCGAGTCACACACGAAAGGCTCAGCAGGAGCCCTCCGCTCTCTTTGTCGGGGGATCACCCGGAGCCACCGAGGGCTGAGACAACAAAAGCCGGACGAAGCCCCCCTCCCCTCCGGCACCTCCCCACCCCCTCCTCTCCTTTCGCGGAGGCGCCAAGCTGTAGGTGGAGCCCGCGCTCCGAGACGCTCCAGATCCGGGTTTTCTAAGCGTCTCTCCTTCTCCTTCTCCCCACCGCTCAACGGGTCTGGGGGCTTCCAGCTGCGCTCCGTCCCCGCTGCCGGGCTCGCGCCTTGGCCGCCGGCCTACTTACACGGTGCCCACCAGCGGCTGATAGTTGCGCTTCGCCGCTGCGCCCAAGGACGTGAAGAGACTGAGAGAGAGAGCCAGCGGCGCCCCCTTCCGCGAGACCCTCGCCCGCTGGCCCGGCTGCCTCTCGGAGGGTGGTGGTTTTTTGGGGAGGGAAGGGTGCGGCGAGGCCACTCGGAGCTCTCCTTTCGGAAGGCAAGCCAGCCGGGGTCGGCCGGGCGCTCCGGCGGCGGCAGAAGCAGCCGCCACCGCCGCCTGTGGCTCGGCCGAGGGGATGGCGGCGGCGGTAGCAGCAGCAGCGGCGGGGGCCGGAGGCTGCCTGTGCCCGGGCAGGCGTCGGTGGCGGCGTCGGCGCTGCAGCGGCTGCTGCTGCTCCTCCTGCGAGCAGTGAGTGGAGCGCAGCCGCAGCGGCGGGGGGCGCGCGCGCGCTAGGGCGCAAGGCTGGCGGTCGCGGGGAGCCCGGCTGAAGGAACGACGGCGCTCGGCACGGCCCGCCGGGCGGGCGGCCTCTTCTCCGGGTTCTGGCTGAAGGAAGGCAGGGGTGCGCGCGGCGGCGGCGGCGGCTTCTCGGGACTCGCTTCTCCGGACGCTGCCCAAAGGTGAGCCAGAAGCCTTTCTCCTCGCTTCGCGCGTCTCTGCCGGCGCTCCCTCCCTGCCCGCGTCTCGCTCCTTTTCTCTCCCGCGGGGGTGGCGGTGGCGGCGGCGGCGGCGGCGGCGGCGTGTGTTGTGTTCTGCCTTCTTGGGCGTGAGGGAGAATTCAGGAGCCGCCTCCTGCTCGTCGCCGTCCCCCCCCCCTCCGCCTCCTCCTCCTCCTCCCCGTCCTCCTCGACGAGAGGCTGCGTGGGGCATGTGCCAGGAGAGGCTCCCCGGGAAATGGCCCTTGGAGCTGGGGGGTCTGGGTGGCATCCTCGGCGGCGCTGAGCGAGGAGAGGAGGGGGAGCCAGGCGAGGGATGGTGTGCTCTGCTGGGCTGAGCGAGGGTTGCCCCCCTTCCGCTGCAGCAGCGGCGGCAGCATCAGAAGAAGAAGCGGCAGCCTGGTCCTCGCTGGCGGCAGGTAATGCCGAGACTCTGGCTTTCTGTGTTTAAGAATCGCGGCGGCGGCGGCGGAGAGCGGGGGGTCAAGCGCGCAGCTCTGCGGCGTGGGGCCGTGGGGGGGGCACCGTTGTGTGCTACGGGTTGGGGGAAGGGCGGCGGTGCCACGGAAAGAGGATGGCATCTCGCTGTCGCTACCTCCCCCCCCTTCGTTTGGGTAGCAGGTACGTTGAGAGGTTCCATCTTTTGAAGCGGGGAGGAGGATGAAGAGGAAATTAGGCTTCCTCCCCCCCCCTGCTCCGGTTAGTAGAGGGGGGGGGGAGAGGGGAGGACAAGGAAGAGGCGCTCTATGGATGGAAAGGGGAGGTGTCCTTCCTCCCCTTTGCTCAATGGATGGATGGATGAATGGGTATCTTGCCTTGGGTATGCAGCCCACCCTTTGCTTGGTTTGCTGGGCCATTTGGGCCACGAGGGTCCCTGCTTTCAAGAGGCATCCCTCCCCCTCGCTCCTTCAAAGGCTGCTAATGGTGCCTGCCTTGCAGCGCCCTAAGTCTTGGCCCTACCTGCCGTTTTTGTTCTCATTAGCAGGCGGGAGTTCAATGTCGCCAATAGCAACGGCTCGGCTTCTTCTTCTCTCTCCGCCATAAGGATGTGTTGGCCCAGATGTTTAGATTCCCCCCCCCCACTCTCCAGTTGCAAAGACCCTGTCTAGGGGCAGGGGTGCTTCGCGCAATTCCTCTCTGCGGGGTTTGTTAACCGGGGACAAATGTGGATTGGTGGAAGGCGAGCCAAGCCTCTGGCTGTAACTGTCAGGGCATCCATGTCCCACACAGGAGATCTGCTAGCGTTGATACTAAGCCGGGGAGACTGGCTGGCATCCCTTGCCCTCCTTACTTTTTGCCCTTTCCTGCAATTAGCTGCTTTGAAAGGATGGCCAGAGGCCGGCCGAGTGACACTTACAGATGTTTGGGTGTGTAAAGGGCGGAAATATTGTAGTTCTTGTTAGAGAAGCCTTTCGCAAAGTGCTCCATCAGGTGTGCATGTATGTGTCTCTCTGCCCTTTACTACAAATTGCTTCTTCAGATGGAAGCCAAGCAAGAAAGGCCATTTTTCGGGGCCAAAGGCTGATTATAAAAGAGAGTTGTAGGCACTGTGTTTCAAACCCGTTATGTTTTCTTAAGGCAAGTGAACTGTTCTCACATTTCTGTATCTACTGTGTTACTATCACTGAGGTGATGCAATCCCTCTCCTGTGGCTTCAGCTGCTGCTGTTTTGTTGTTTGTTATGAACGTTATTCCTTTATTTAGCATAGCATACTCAAAGGAACTCTATTGTGTTGCATCCTGTTAAAAGGAGGAAGAGGTGACTGCACAAATGCAGATCATTTATGAACATCAGAGTGCCATTGTGTGGTTTTTGGTGGTTTTTAATTAAAAAAAAGAGAGAAAACCCTGGCCTACTAATTCCTGCTAATTAAAATTAATTGTGTTTTAAAAAACTGAAAGAGCTCTGATACTTCAGTTTATAAAGATGTGTGACATTTCATCTGAAAATGTGGGCAATTTAGCACCGCTCAAATGGGTTTTGCCTACAAAGCCTTCTGAGATAATGATGATATGAAGCAGAAGTTGGCTTTTTTGTGAGGTTACATTCTGATGTTTCTAACTCTGCGGGGTCACAGAGTGCCATTTCTCTACCGAGTAGTAGGAAATTCACCCTGGAAGTACATTCAGGGTGTCTGGAAAAAAAATGAGATTTGATCAATGTCCTTTGTTTCTTAACAGGCTGTATCTCATAGTGCTTGCATGTTCCACAGGCCATGATGTCATCAAGATGATGCCTATCAGGTGTTGCACTGTATTATAATGTACAAAGAATTATAATGTACAGACTTTCCATCCCTGTTATGTGTGTGTAGCCTTTGCAGTTGGTGTTTGTAGTGGGGCCAACTAGCAGGATGCAGCCCAGACCTCAATCACATAATGGATACTGGTGAAGAGGAACCGGTTGCACTAACAGTCACAAACAAACCCTGCATTGAAGTTGAGATGTGCTTAGGTGTAAATACTGATAGTTATGGCTCTGGTTCTCTTTAGATTCTGAATGGCAAGCAAGGTATTACAGTGGAATTGATTTCCTGTTCAGTGGTGTCATGGTAAATTTGGAAGTGCATGAGCTCATTGTGACAACTCCCCCTCCTCGGTTGCCATTCCCCCAGGAGAGTCAACAAATGCTGGTAGCTGTGTTGATCCATTATATTATGCATGCACATCAAATAGCAGGAGTAGATAGCATAGCATACCCAAGTGAGGCCTGCTTGGCACTGGTTTTAACAACTTTTTGGCAACAAGTTAAGACCATCCACTTTCCTCAGGCATTTGGTGCATTGTAATGGGATATCAATGCTGATATGCTGCTGATGTTTTACTGTTGCTGATGAGATTCTTGAATTTGCTAATGTATTGATTGCTGTTTTTAACTCTGTGTTTTTATTATTTCTCTAAGTTGCTTAGAGACTATTTTTGTAATAAGCAATTAATAATAATGATAATAAAAATAATTAATATTATATCACCTAACCTAATACAGTAATACAACCCTAGGCATAATTACCTGGGCGTAAATGCCACAGAACTCAGTGGTTCTTACTTCTGAATGTATAGGTTTAACTTGTACAAAGCTGAAATGCAGCCTTTCTTCACTTAGAAATGTGATGGATCTTGCAGAGAAATGCTACCATTTCAACAGTTAGTGTGAAGTAGGAACCCCTTGAAAGAAAAGGACAGACGTCTCCATCCTCTGCTTGATTGTTTTCCTCATTTTCTGACTTATCTTATGCTAATCTGTCACAAATAAACATGAAAGCCTCATTATCAGCTGATGCACTTCCTACAGTAAGGAGTTCCAATCATTTACCCTGGTACTCTAGCAGATGTTACCACAACTCCTGCTCTGGTTGGGGGGAAGGTCCTGGAGCTGCACTCCTGTATTCCCTCACTACACCCCTATTTCTGTTCAAGGGAACTGCCACAGAGGTTGTTTGGGGGGCTAGGAGAGCAGAAAAGGGGAAGGTGTACCAATTTTTGATCTCTTTATCTTTGTTCTTCAGTACTTTGTAGCAGGTGAATCTCTGCAGGGTAATTGCAGTTTCTGACAAAGGTTTTGTGCTCTGTAAATCTACCTGTACCTGGGAATAAGTGATTATTTTCTTTGGAGATACAATAGCTCTACTTACAAAGCTCTTGAATTTTCGTAGATCTGCTAATTTACACAGGCAGATAGAAGTGACAGAGGATCTCATTATCTGGGGAGGGAGTTGTCACATACCGGTAATTACAGAATAAACGTGCACACAATTAATTTCACACAACATATTGTATGGGAACCAGTCATTTTATAGAGGCAAGTCTGTTGTTGCTGCTGTTGGGTGGCTCTTGCTGAAGCCATTGGTTGCTGCAATTGTTGTCAGTAGGACTGGAGAAGAGATGTCTGCAGCTTGTTTTCAGAATATTTCCTTGTGCTCCTTTGAACTCCTCAGACTTCTATTTTAACTTTCTTTCTCAATGTGATAATGTTGGAAATATTCCTTTAGTGATATCACGTATCCTTGTTGCAGTTTCTGCAATCACTTAATAGTAGGTAACATCTGTGAGGGGGAAAAAAAATAAGTGTTTTATAACAGGCCCAGTGTGTATTTCATAGGTGGCCATCTTTATAGCACAGGTACCATAAAGTGCAAGGGACGCAGGTGGCGCTGTGGTCTAAACCACTGAGCCTAGGACTTGCCGATAAGAAGGTCAGCGGTTCAAATCCCTGCGACGGGTTGAGCTCCCATTGTTCAGTCCCAGCTCCTGCCCACCTAGCAGTTCAAAAGCACATCAAAGTGCAAGTAGATAAATAGGTACCGCTCCGGCGGGAAGGTAAACGGCGTTTCCATGCGCTGCTCTGGTTCACCAGAAGCGGCTTAGTCATGCTGGCCACATGACCCGGAAGCTGTCTGAGGACAAATGCCGGCTCCCTCGGCCTATAGAGCGAGATGAGCGCCGCAACCCCAGAATCGTCCACATCTGGACCTAATGTTCAGGGGTTCCTTTACCTTTACCATAAATGGCACTGCATTATGGCGGCAGCAGGTTTATGTTTGGCACTTTTAGGCAGGAGCAGGTTTAGGTCTGCACCTCAACCTGTTTCTCCTGTGCTATTTACTGCTTGTTTCGCAGCTCAGTATACCAGAGGGAAAGTTGCAGCCAAACATAGAGGGTTGGGCAAACTGGAGTGGCACTGCCTGACGCTGAGGAACTTGTGGCATGCTTGGCTAAGAAGTTCACCATCACTGATGCAGTCTGTCAAAAAACGCAGTGTCCCTGTTGCTATGACCCTTTCATGCAGAAACACTGTACTTTCAAATGTTCCAAAACGTATTTAAAATTATGTTTTCCGCTTGAAATGAGACCTGAGTTAGAAAGAGAATGAAGTCCTGTACTTATTTGCTGCTGTCTTTTGTCTGGTGGCTGGACATGCTGGTGCCTGATCAGATATGGTAAAGTATTGGATTTGTTCATTGATTGCTATGGGCACCTCTCACTTTGACCTGAAATTGACCTGAAGTTTTTAATGTTTGATGTCGTATTGTGTTTTAATCTGTTGGAAGCCACCCAGAGTGGCTGGGGGAACCCAGTCAGATGGGTGGGATAATAATAATAATAATAATAATAATAATAATTAATAATGAAATGTCTGTGTCTTAACCTAGCTGCTAAGGTTGCAATCCTATGCATACTTTCCAGGGAGTAAGTGCCACAGATCTCAGTTGGACTTAGTTTTGAGAAGACATACTAGGATTGTGTGGTAAATCTTTGCTGTCTACTTGCTAACTAGCAGCTTCCTTCTCAGGAACCCAGGAAAGTGAAATCAAGCACTGATTCGTTATAGGGGAAATCTTAAAGCTAATAACTTCATAAAGACACCACAGTTGTTCATAAAGAGTAAGAGGGAGACTCCTGTGTTTTCCTTATTTTTTTTGGGGGGGGGGTGGCTTTTAAAGAGGCTAAAAAACCCACCAGTTTTTCAAATACAGGTGCAAAAACCCTAACATATGAATAAACAGCAGATATTTGCCGAATAAGGGACTTGTTTTAATAAATCAAATGGTGATATCTTGGCCATTTCTTAATTTGTATGATATTTAGCCAGTATATCATTAACATGTAGATATTCCATGCCAAATTTTAGTTTTGCTAAATCTCCTGTATTTCATTAACATTTAGATCATTTGGGCATTATAAAAGCCAATTGTAACCTATCAGAGCTGGTAAGAAGAGTGTCTGTGTAATGAAATATTTATTTATACACATTCAAATTTACATGGAAAATCCCGAGCACTTGGTCACCATTTGGAATGCTCAAGGCCTTTTGTGTTGCCTTTCTAACCACAGGAAATTATGAACATTTTAAGGTGGTGTTGGGGACTTTGGGATGGGGTAGTGAGTTACCTGGACTCTTGCGTTCAGACCTCCCTTAGATGCTTCTTCAAGCACAGAGTGAACAAGGGTGATTGACAGGTGGTACAGTGCCCTTGGGTTGGCTAGGCCTGCTATACACATGCTAGAGGCCTGCCCTTCTACCCATGACTGGTCAACAGAACAATGCCTTCTGCCCACTGCGCTTCATGTTCCAGCTTAGTGACTGACCTCAAGATTCCTGGGCTTCAGAAAGCACGACTGCTTGAATGACATAAGTGGTGCTCAAATTACTGTCAAAGACCAAGGCCATTCTAGTATACGCTCTATGTTAGAATCTTTGTTTTCTTGTATCTGCTGAAGCATGGTTTCAGTAAATAACTTTTGACCTGGAGCCTTACCTATGTGGTCACCTGTAGCTTCCAGTTACAGTGGTACCTCGGGTTACAAACGCTTCGGGTTACAAACGTTTCAGGTTACAGACTCCGCTAACCCGGAAGTAGTACCTCAGGTTAAGAACTTTACTTCAGGATGAGAACAGAAATTGCGCGGCGGCGGCATGGCGGCAGCAGTGGGAGCCCCCATTAGCTAAAGTGGTACCTCAGTTTAAGAACAGTTTCAGGTTAAGAACGGACCTGCGGAACCAATTAAGTTCTTAACCAGAGGTACAACTGTACTTAGTTTAAGTAACTACTGTCATGTTTCTGAAACCAAATTCTGGCTGCCTAGTAATAAAAATCTCATCACATGTGGTCAGATGGTTAGACTTTTAAGAGGCCACTGTACCACAAATTGTCACGGTGACTTCATTCCAGTAAGGGCAAGGCAAGAGAATCCCAATGTCTCGTTTAATATGTAGAAGCATGGAATAAGTTGTTACTCCATGAGATATTGAACCATTTGACACTAGAACAGGACTTTCCTGCATAATCAAATGGAATTCTCAAGGAATTCCATCTGTCATCTTGGCCTTTGAATACCTGATGAAAGAGGTTGCCATTGGAGAGTCTTTCTCTCTTATAGGAACTGCTGATTCAGGCTCTTCTGTGATGTTCCTCTGGGCATATGTCTAATGGCCATCCCCATGTATGTTGGCTGATTGTTTAAGGAATGAATGGGAAGTATTGATTTTCTTTTAAAAGCAATTGTATTTTGCACATGTGAGGGAGGAATGTGACTTGGCAAGCAGGCAGTTCTACAATGGACTCATGACAATGGCAAGAGCTAGGATTTTGGAATTTGCAGGGTGCTTATAGGTGGAGTGCAGTTTTTTTTAAATATCACTTAGTGACTCAGAGTAGTCTTCATCCAGCTTAATAGGCTTTATGAAGAAAGTATTAAGACAATTTGAAATTATGCTTTAAGGTGTGCTTAATAAATGTAGTAAAGTAATTTAGTAACAGGGTAAATGCTTCACTTCAGGAAATAAAAATGTTAAATTTCTCTTATGTAAGAGAGGGCACTTGACTGTCTAGGATGGTTGAAAAAATTGCTTTTTAAAAGTAGCTGGCTAAAACTTTTTGTGAGCAACACAAAGATCTAAAGGGTAGTAGAACTAAGGAAAGAGTCTTTATTATAGTATTTTTTTGTATAAATCATTTATATATACCTCCAAAAGACTAATTAATTTCTATACTGAAAAACAAGATACTTAAAACAGTTTTCTTGTCTACTTGAGTTATTATTTGTGGGGCTAAATTACACTGTGAGCGCAATTAAACATTTGAATACAGATGAGAGTCTTAATCTGTATGATACCCATGTATTTGTCTGCAGTTGAAATGGACTCAGCTAGGAAAGCTGACAAATGTTAATCCTGATGTGTTTGAAAGCAATTATAAAAACCCAATGAATTGACTTAATTCCAAACCGTTAACATCAACAGGACAAGATGCTCTTAAACTTGTGTTTTAACTGATTGGTGGATCAGGATCTTAAAATTAATAGTGGATTAGTGAGCATACAATGTGCAGATATATTGGCATTACAAGGATATAGATATGCATTTCCATTAGAATTTCCATTAGAACTACAACACCTGACAGATTAAAAGAAAATCCTTTAATTGACTAGAAAAAGGATCCCTCCCCCAATTAAAAGCACAGCAGTTGTTGTTGTTGTTTTAAAAAATGCTATTTTCAGTACAAATATTTGTGGAAACAATTAAAAAAAAATAACAGTTAAGAGGAATATCCCTTTCTCTAAGAGTTGGGGAAATTCTAGTCCATGAGCCGAATCCGGCCAATTCAACCTCTCAAACAAAGCCCCCCCCCCCCCGCCTTCCTTACCAGGTCTGCCACAAACCTGAAAATATGTCCTCCCTGCTCCTTGGCTGGTTTGTACAATCCACAGTGGAGTGGGAAAGGACTGATTTACACCTTCACTTTGGTATGCTGGGTGAGGAGTCTTAAACCTCCTCATCCAACATGCCAGGATGGGTTTGAAGATAGCTGCCCACCCGCCTTGTGTCAGATGATTACTGCAAAGTAAATTTAGCTGAGGAAGGTGGGTGGCTCCTTTTCATCCCCATTGCAGTGTGGCACTACCCTATCTACCCATAGCTGATCTGCGCCACTTGGCTGATGAGTGGGGAGGGTGTCCTTGTCATCCTCAGCCTAGTGCAGGGGTCGGCAACCTAAGGCCCATGGGCCACAAGCGGCCCACAGGGGTTGTTTAACCGGCCCACGAGCCGCCCCTGAACCGAGCTGCCTGCTCGGCGAGCCCCCACGCGCCACCCTAAACTGGTGCGGTGCGGGGACTCGCTTCCGTGGCACCAGAAATCGCGTCTGCGCAGACCCTGGAAGTCACGGGCGCATGCGCTCATACGCACATGCAATCCGTCCCATGGAGCGATCTCTGCTGGAGTGAACTGGCCCAGGAGAGGTAAACCCTGGCCTAGTGTATGCCATGGTCACGGGAATGAATAAAATCCCCTCCCAGGTGATCTGCCTGGATTAGTGTGTGGCAGTTGTGTCCCTATCAGGAGTGTACCTAGGACACAAAAATCTCCCCTCTCTACTCTGGCTAGGAGTGGCTAGGAGCCCACAGGCCCATTTGTGCGCTCCTCAGGCCGCTGTTCTGCAAGGGATGGGGGGCACCAGTACATTTCCTTGCCAAGGTAGCAAGGGAGCTTAGGTACTCCTCTGGTGCCCGGACCTGCCCAGTGTGGAGTCCAGTCCTCCCCCCTGTTGGAGTTTGACCTTGACAGCTTCTAGCCGTGGAAGTATAACCCTTGTACTGAGGGAGGTTTTCCCGTCTGTGAGATAATGCCTGTGCCAATATGATTATTATTATTTTTGCTTTGACACATGCTACACATGTTGCTTAGTTCGTAAGTACAACTTCAGAAACAAAGAACACATGCTTTGGAATTATTGGGAGGAATTCACTGTAGCACTAATTCCCACAGCAGTGTGCAAGCTGCGCTAGCGGAATGGCTTTCACAAGAGGAAGGTGCAGGAAGCCCGCATGGTTCTTGTGGCTGGTGGTGCAACACATCGCTGTAGCCCTGACACTTCCTGTTGCACAACAAACTTCTGCTAGTGCAACTGTTGCACTGGATTTCATATTGCCCAACCATTATTTTCACCCTTGCTTAGCACAACATGCCTTGTAATCAGCAGTCAGAATGTTGAATCCCGAACTGATTGATTAAATTATATGAGTTTTAATAGATTAATCTACTTCCTTTAATTGGGTGACATTTCCCTACCACTCCCTCCCTATGAGAGTGGTAATGAGTTATGGCTAAGCTTCAGTTCAGATGATCCTACAAAACATGGTTTTGGAAGATCATGAGCAATCTGTTAGAATCCCTCCTACATGCACTATCTGTTTAGAATTTAGCACCAACCATAGTTTGTGACACTGGAATCTGCAAAATAGCCATGGCCATTCTAAACAGAGCCATCCATTTATTTCCAGTCATAGCTTCAGATACCGCTTTGGAGGGCAAAATGCTAACCACTGTTTGCTGATCTTGGCATCACTGCAGAGTATGTCAGTGCTCAATTGCAAACTGAAGTGAAGCTGCCTATGGGATCGGAAGACAGAGCATATGAGTTCTTGACTCCTTTATGATGCTCGAAACCATATTTTGGAGAATCATCTGAACAGAGGCTGAATAGTTTGAATATAAATCTTGCTTTTGACACTAGGCGGAATTAGGCAAGTCATAGCAGGACTTCCTTTGCAAAGACAGAAATGAGAACAGATAGCATTTATTGTTTAATAAAGATTCATGACAGTATTGTTTACAACTGGTAGAATAAACTGTATATATCAAAGGTTAAATATGTGAAGAGCAGTTATCTTCCAATAAAATAATTATAACTAACACCCCCCCCCTCCTCTCACAAACAACATTTTCTTATTACACAAATGCTTCCCAGCTTTTGAGCTGATACTGGAAATTTGGGCATGCTGTTATGCTTATTTCTTTATTTCTCCCATTTATACCCTCCTTTTTAGGGTGAGCCTTCACAAAGTGGTTTACAATAACTTAACAGTTACTGTTTTGAATTATATTTGTATTCGTCATTAAACAACCATTTTGCAAAACCAATCCAACGGTTATTTTTGAAAACAAAGTAACAGCAGCTAAAAATAAAATCCAGCACAGAACATTAGCAAACGAAACTTGGCAACAGTCCAAAAACATAGTGGATCAGAACACAAAAGTTTGCTGTTAAAAGATATGTTTATAGCCATTGGGGAAGGGATTGCAGAGGTTTGGGCTCATGCTGAAAATCCCTGTTTCTTGTGCTAGCCTGTCTAATAGATCTTGATGGTGGGGCCATGAAGCTAATATTCAGATTTGTATGAGTGCACACAGTCCTTCAAATAACCTGATGCCAAGCGATTTGTGGCTTAAATGTTGATACTGGCATTTTAAATTGGACCGAGAAACAAATTTGCAGTTATTGAATAAGCCCCATTTGGGCATGATGACGTTGCTCCTGTTCAACAGCTGAGGCTGCACAGAACAGTCCCACTTCAATGGTGTGTGGTCCCCACCCCATGTCTGTGCATGCTGCATGACTGTCTCTAGGGAGTGAAGGCTTTAGGTTCTGTGGAGGCCTCATAGTATGCTACTGTATGTATGAAGGCCCCCTCCCTACAGATCATTGTGCTGCATAGATGGATGTCAGGGGAGGTGTGTAACTATTTGTTGTTCCTTTGTTGTTGACCACTGCAGCTCATAATGCCCCAGTAGCTATTGCATGCTGTACTAGTTGAAGTTTCCAAGCTATTTTCAAAATGGCCCCATGTAGTGGATGCTACAGTAGTCTCTACTCTGGGTGCCAATTAAATCACTGGCTTTTGAGAATAAATTTTGGCTTAAAAAACAAAACAAAAACCCCAATCCCTCACATTAATGAAGTAGGGTGGAAATTCCCAAGGATCTATGGAAGGAATCATAGAATCATAGAGTTGGAAGGGACCACAAGGGTCAGCTAGGCCAACCCCCTGCAATGTGCCCAATGTGGGACTTAAACCCACAACCCTGAGATTAAGAGTCTCATGCTCTAACAACTGAGCTAAAAATTATTTGCCCCCCCTCCTCTTCCCTTCTCCATGCTGAGGATATTGGGCTCAAAAAGCTATGTCTGAACCCAATTTCCCCTTCCTTCATAGATGAAGTGATTGCAGGGGAGGAAGCCTCCCTCCACCTTCTAAGTGATTTGAGTGGAGGTAGAACTTGTAGAAGGCACTGGAGGTTGATTCTATCCACTGCTGAAAGGAGGACAGGCAGGAAAAGCATACTCAGTATGCAAGAAAATCCCCCCTAGGGTCATTGAAAGTTCAGCTTTTGAAAGGCTGTTAGGCCCCCCCCCCATCCCTCCTATTTTTATGCAATGCTAGACTGTCTTATCTCATTGGTAGAGATCTCCTATCCCACCTCTCTCCTTTGCTATCCAGGCTGTCATATTGGGCTAGTCATATTGGAAGCATATGTCCAGATGAGACCTTGAATGCAAGGTCTTGGTTTGCCAACAGAAGTTAGTAAAGAAGGGTTAATGTGCAGTTACTGGGGAGAAAGTCCTTTTCATGTCTCAGACGAATGATCTTTGGGCGTTGGCAGGATAGAGAGAAGGACCTCTCATAAAGACCTGAAAACCTGGGTAGGTTGTTCGTGGTGAGAGGATATGGAGAAAAGTTGGTTGTGAGCAGCACCCAAGTTAGTAACAACCTAACCTGAGGTGGGGCACACCAGTGGTGCTGCCATTAATTCAATTGATTTTTAAATATCTTTTGCTGATTGTCAGGAAAAATGGAATATACAATGCCCAAAGTGGTGGGGGATCTTCCCAAATGGCTACAACTGGCATTAAAGCTCTGACTAGCCTGCAGTGCATTGCAAAGAGGAGAGTGCATTAAAAAAAAGGTTCCATCTTGCAGGTTGTATCTTGGAACTGAAAAGGTGGTGGAACACCTCTCTCTCTAGGAGTCTGCTTCCATTTTATGGTCAGCCTGAAGAGCCCTGCTCCAAGGACCTTCTTTTGCAGGATGCTAGCTAATTCAGACGGTTAGGGGAGATGGGGTTTTCCGACTTTCATTGAATCACCTCCTTTCTCCATGTTCCTCCATTTTTGCTATTAGGTGCTTTCATAAGGCTCATTTGTTTCAAAAGGTCCTTTGAGAGGAGGCGTGTGCTCTGGTTTTGCTAATGTTTAGGTTGTTTTGTTGTACATATTAGAGAAGCTGTTTTAATTAATGTAAGCTGTTAGGAAAAGTGGGCTAGTCATATTTTAAATAAATACACATATAAATGAAATGTAAGGGTGAGAGCATGGAAAACCAGATAGTATCTCTGTTCAGACACAACAACACACCATGGTAAAGGAAGCTTAACTGATTGACAAACTATGGTTTGTCACTTATTGTTTGACCAGAATCAGAAATTATGGTTTGAAGTGGTTTGGTAAATCATGGTTTGTGCTGTTTATGGCTTGCCATGGTATCTAAATGGGCAAGCCTTTCTCTTGGCCTTCAGAGACTGATCAATACCAAGGAGACAAGAGTGAGCTTACAAAGCATTGCCAACATTACAACACACACACACACACACACACACACACAGAGAGAGAGAGAGAGAGAGAGAGAGAGGGAGAGAGAGAGAAGCAGTTTTTAAACCATGGCCTGTATGTTTTGAAAGCTCAAACCATGTGTTGCATCCTAAATTATGGTTTGCAGAAACAATGTTTTGATGCAGTCTCTCTGTGAATGGGAACATTATTTCAGGTGTTTTTAAACTGGGTAATAGTTGCACTGTGAAGTTCTGGCTGTTGTAAAACAAGCTGTGATCTTGAAAGATAAAGATGTTCCAGAATATTTTGCTTTAGGCGAGAATGGCAGGAGTCCAGAAGCGGTGCTTTCGAAGATGAGGGTTGGGAAATTGCTATAAAGCAGTAGCAACTTTCTTTACTTTCCCTCATGGACCTTTTGCTTTCCTTGACAAATGAAGCAAAAGTTGAAAGCTCCCATTTTAGCACATAGAGCTTTGGAACAGCTGATATCGTTAAAGGCTTCCAAAATCGTTACAGTGTGCCGCAGAAAAAAAAGGAAAACATTGCCATGAAATCACACTCGCACCTCAATTCTTATGGACTGGTTTGCATTGCTGTCTCAAAGAATTGCAGAGGCAGTTGTGTGTTACTGTGCCATAGTGTTTTAGAAACAGAACGTTAGCCTGAGCTTTAAGAATGGAGCAGGGATCAGTGCCCAGTTTTGATGTTCTGCATGGGTGGGTATCCTGAATGCTAAAACGCATTCCATTGATAACTTGCCCTGTGAGGAGCTTTTTCAATGGCTCCCTGTTCCCCCCCCCCCCTTCGAGCTCTCAAAAGCTATTCTAAAGGCTCCCCCCCTCCCCCTATCTTTCTGAATAGATTTCACTGCTCTGGAGAACTGAAGGGGTTTTCAAAGACCATGTTAACTTCTTTTCTTTATCAGTGTCTCACCAGCATTTGTGTCATTGGTGCTTTGTCAGTCCCAAAGTGATTCAGAATTTTTCTCGGTTCCATCAGAGACCTCTTCCCCACCCACCCCGCAAATGAGGCATTAATTCTAAAACATTTTTGTACTGAAATACGCACCAAATAACTTGAACTTCTGCACTCTTCAATAGGCTTCTTAACTAATTAACCCTACTATGGTCATGCTCTTATATATGTGCATGTGCTGTGTAGTATTCCCCCCCCCCCCCGTGAAGATGGCTGATGGGGACTACTCCCTTTTAAAAGAGGCCAATTATGTAAATAGGTACTACGGTATCCCTCTTCTCTCTTGCTTTCGAAAGCCACCTTTTCTGTGACAAATTTGGCACAACCCTTTTCATCAGCGCCATCCCTTCCTGCGATATTCTGCAGCCTGGTTTCCCTCAATGTGTTTCAGATTATTCTCCCCATCAGCCCCATCCAGGCTGGGGGCTGATGGGAATTGTAGTTCAAAACATCTAGAGGGCATTGGATTGGGGGAGAATAGCCTATTGAAGCTAAGGACAAATATGTGGAAATTGACTGAATGTACTGTTTATGTTTTCTTGGGAGAAAAGCAATGACAAACCTAGACAGCATCTTAAAAAGCAAAGACATCACCTTGCCGACAAAGGTCCGTATAGTTAAAGCTATGGTTTTCCCAGTAGTAATGTACGGAAGCGAGAGCTGGACCATCAAGAAGGCTGATCGCCGAAGAATTGATGCTTTTGAATTATGGTGCTGGAGGAGACTCTTGAGAGTCCCATGGACTGCAAGAAGATCAAACCTATCCATTCTTAAGGAAATCAGCCCTGAGTGCTCACTGGAAGGACAGATCCTGAAGTTGAGGCTCCAGTACTTTGGCCACCTCATGAGAAGAGAAGACTCCCTAGAAAAGACCCTGTTGTTGGGAAAGATGGAGGGCACAAGGAGAAGGGGACAACAGAGATGAGATGGTTGGACAGTGTTCTCGAAGCTACTAACATGAGTTTGGCCAAACTGCGAGAGGCAGTGAAGGATAGGCGTGCCTGGCGTGCTCTGGTCCATGGGGTCACGAAGAGTCGGACACGACTGAATGACTGAACAACAACAACACTGTTTATGTTGTGAGCTGTTTTGTAACGGAAGATACCTTGAAAGGTGGGCTAAGAAAAAGTTTCCCATGTGCTGAAATTTAGATGATAATACAGTGGTACCTCAGTTTTCTAATGTCTCCACTTATGAACATTTTTGGTTTTCTAACGCAGTTAACCCCTGAAGGAAATGATTTAGTTTTGGAACATGCTTCGGAAGTTGAACATTCCTTACTGTTGAGCAAAAGGGCCTTTGTATAAAGACTTGGTCAAGTATAGGTGATTTGCTGCCATAGTTACTAATAGTTCCTTACAGTGCTTGAAGATGGACAGTCAAATTGTGCATCCATAGCAGTGACCAGAGGAGTAATGACTGCTGGGAGGAGTGCAGAGAGAAGAAACGCCATGGTGCAGTAGTGCTAGTAGACACCTTCATCTGCCCCAGCTGCAACAAAACATGTCCCTCCCATATCAGTCTTTGAAGCCACAGCAGGCACTGTAACTGTCCAACAGTTTGACATCATCCCCAAAGGCACACTTCTTCATTGTCTCCTGACACAGACGGATGCCAACCAGCTAATCGATCTCATTTGGAAGGAGAAATGAGCACATAATATATAAGGAGCTTGATTCTGTTGAGTCTCATAAATTCAGTGGCCACGTCGTTCACTGGGGTAAAACAGCTGGAGAATAAACCTGCTCAATCCTGGCCTAACTTCAGTGGCTACCAGTTAGTTTTTAGGCCCAATTAAAAGTGCTGGTTTTGACCTATAAAGTCTTAAAGGGCTCAGGACCACAATACTTCAAGGATCGCCTCTCTCAATATGAACTGACCTGGAAACTGATAATCACCCGAGCCCTTCTTTGTGCGCCCCCTCCATGAGAGGGTGGCAACACGAGAATGGGCCTTTTCTGTGGTGACTCCTCACTTGTGGAATACTCCTCCCAGGAAGGCTCGCCTGGTGCCTTCATTGCATATCTTTAGGTGGCAGGCAAAAATCTTCCTCTTCTCCCAGGCGTTTGGCTGACTAAACAATCTATGGCCTTTTAAACTCTGTGTGTTGTAAAGGGTATTGTTTTTCTTTGTTACTATGTTATGTATTTTTGTGTTTTTATATTGTAAACTGCCCTGTGATCCTTGGATGAAGGGCTGCATAGAAGAAACAACAACAACAACAACAACAACAACAACACCCCCCTTAAAATGTGGTCACACATATTTGGATGATTGTAGAGACAGCATTATTATGAGTGAGGTGCCCCAGTGAAGTTGCTGAGACTTGTGACCCTCCCCTTTTAAAAATGCATTTATTAACCTCACCCAGTCCTATGATTTTATAGCAATAAGGTTTGAGTATGCAGAAGAGGAGAATTAAAAGAAACAGTCAACCAATTTCTTTTGCTAAGTAGCTAGCCTGGCACATTCCCCTGCCCCACTTTAAAAAAAAAAAAGAATGAGTATTTTCATAACGGAAGAGCTTGTCAAGTATAACTGATTTGTTGTCATAGTAGCTAATGGTCACAGAAGTCATTTGGAAGAGTAACACCAGCATAATGTACACTATGTCATTATATTATACATAAAAACTCCTTTTTTGTTGGAGCCAAGACTTACTCATTAATTCACCACCAAAATCACAGAGCATATGAGATGGGGAATGTTTTATTCTGGGATGTTCTTTGGGATCCAAGAACACTCCAGTTCATGCATAAATGAATATTTGGAGAATTTCCAACATTCCTCCTTGTAACCATGTGCCATATATGGGTTCCATCCTGGCTCATATGAATGGCTGTCTTGCCATACTTTCTCAGAGTCTTGTTGCATAAGCTTTCATGGACTAGGGTCCAGTTCATCAGGTTCTTGTAGGGTTAACCTGAGGTACAGGAATATATACATATAATTGTTGTTGGTGGTTGGTTGTAAGCATTGAAGTATGAAACAAAATAAATACAGAAATCATTTATGGTTAACACAAAACAACTGTTGATAATTCATACATCTTTGGCATTGGTAAACCAATGAACTTACATAGTGTGATTAAAAACACATATGCACACCATAGGGTTCATAGCAGTGTGTCCTTGGAAGCTGACTGGTTTTTTGAATACCACGGTTTCTGATAGCAGATTTGTGTCCTTTTATTATTTTGTGTGCAAAAGTGGATTGCTAGCAGATGATGTCATATATATCACATTGGAATATAAACAGGTGAATGAACCCCCAGTGTAGTGGATGACATCAGGACATGTAACAGGTCCTGCCATGTAAAATTGATTCCTTCCAGAATAGACACGGGGTCCAAGTTTGCATCTGACTTTGCTGGAGTGTCTTATCTCTGGGCTCCTATCTCTGTTATATGGCTAGTTGTTGATTATGGGCAAGTGTTTTAGGTTCAGGGACTGTGTCTAAGCACATTCAGACAAATGGCAGACAACCACAGTCAAAACCACTCCTACGGTATTTATCACATTGTGCCTGTCCTGCACAATGACACTTTTCTCCCACACAGGACTAGGACTTAAAGGAGGGATGTTTCCTCCTTTCTGCTTTTTTTTTAAACCCCAAAAATATGGTTTACAGGACACGGCCCTTTGGGAAGCAAGCAAAAGCCACGTAGGAGGTGATTTTTCTGCAGAGCTTTAATCCAAGTTGAGAGTACATTCAGCATTAATACCAACATTGGTCCTTCCCTGCCCCTTTATTGAAAAGAGCTGCTTCGTGCTTATTTAAACAAGTGGTTAAGGTCACATGTAGTTTGGTCCTCACAGTCTACCCATGGCATGTTTACTTTGCAGTAAATTTCACTAAGTTCGATTGGACTTACCGGGTACTTTCCAGTAATTGTGATTATGATTGCCACCTCTGTCTAGTAAATGGATTGAGGCTTAGCCATACCACATACTGGGGAAACAGTCTCTTTATTCCTGTGCCAGCAAAATTGCTCTAATTATGAAAGCACCTTTGTGGTGAGATCATGTTGCTTAATTTCATGCACTCAAGAAGCACAGAAATGTATCTAAAGCTCTGAGTATGTGCTACCTGGGTGCTTGCTGCAAGCCATATTTGCAGAGTAGGCTTCTGGATTAATAATGTATTACATTATTCAACTCTGCGTAGTGCAGAATCTCAGGGCTGGTAGAAGTATTATCAATTTATAAAGTGTCAGATGCGTTTCTGACATTGTACGAAGGCCAAAGGCTAAGAGTGCTCCGAAGATCAGAGTCTGTGTAAAGATATGGCAAGGATATGGGGGATGATAATAATTATTCATAAGAATATCTAAATGCACAAACAGAGACGTGTTCTCTCATTACTATTGTAAAGAAAGGCTTCTCATGGGATCTGACCTTCATGGTTGTTGGAAGTGTGTATATATAACACACACAAAAACATATACATTCTCCTTCTTCCAAGGTCTCCGAATACATTAGGTTTTGCAGGAAGTGAACCTCCATTTGCTGGTCAGATCTAAACCCAAGAATTTGAAGGGTGGTAGCCAGAAGTTAATTTCTTCAATGTCCTCCTATCCTTTCAAGCTAGACAGGATCATTTCCCCCTTGGGTAGCTTTTGCTGTCCATAGAATCAATAAGAAAGAAACTGTCAATGAGCCTGTTTTTTTTTGACATTTTGTAATTTGTGTGGTGGTGGTGGGCTTCCTGTGAACAATTCAACAGGATGCAGGTAGAACAGAATGTTGTGGTTTGCCTTTTGGAGAATGGCTCATCAGGTTGACCCAGTGGTTTCACTGGCTACTGACAGACTTAGGATGCCATTCAATGTGTGGTTTTTGACCTATAAAGCCCTAAGTAATTTGTGCTGTATGATTTAAACATTCCCTTATCGGGATGGCAGCCAACACTGACATTTCACGGGTTGATATGGCACCATAATGGTTGATACGGCACCATAAGCTTCAAAATCTTTGTCATGTCCTAATCTTGGATGTCGTCAGCAGCAATACAATTTAGTCATGATTTGAACATCTCTTCCTGCATGGCAGGAAGAGAGTTCTTAGCTAGGATAAAAATGTAGCCTGTGGCAAGCAAGATATATCTGAATCTCCCTCTCCTTCTATAGACAAGACCCAGGAGGATATTATCTGGGTAGGGAAATTACATGCCTTTTGCCGGCAGAGGCATATTCTAAATTCTACAAAACCCTTCACATACAGTATCATCACCCTCGGGGATGACAAAAGAGTGCTGGAAGCCTTCTGTGTTGGAAACATTTGTAGAGAGACACTTTTGAAAGATCTAGAGATGCTATAGAAATCCAAACACTGGTACTGTATTTCTGTTGCCACTCCAGTGGGGAAAACTCTTCAGTCATTCATTACTCATGCACTAATAAAGTCACTTCAGATTTAAATGGGTTAAATGCTGCTGTTCTTTATGGACCTATTAACTAACCAGAGTCTGGGGTGCCTTGCCCTAAACTCCAGTTGATAGTCTGCAGGTGTTAGGACTGAAACATCACACTTGGAAGTTTCAGTGCATTTAGATAACGTAGCAGCTGTGAGATATACTCCTTGGAGCTGTTTTCAGAACTTGGCAATCTGATATGGTCTGGAGTTACTTTGATGCTGGAAAGGTTCTCATTCTAAGTCTGGAGTCCAACTGAATATTTGTGTTGTTGCTTTTCTCACCCAAGTGATTAGGATAAATTTACTGATATGTGAGTTGTATATGGATATGTGAAACTCCTCACCACCACCACCCGCCCATCGTTTCCACAGCGGCTTCATATTTGCAAAGCATAACCCAGGCAGAAAGGTCCTTAAAGGAAATAATCCAGTTTTACAGTTTTTCTGAGAGCTTCTTCCCCACAGGGGACAGCCATGTCCACAGCAAGTGCAGCCTCTGCAGTGCTCAAAAAGTCATATCATTTTGAGGATTATGTTGCTGAGTATTTTTGTGTCTTTGCAGCTCTAGAGCTTTGCTAGGTTGTGAGATAATGGTTTTCTTAAGAACACACTGAGAACCTCCTGAGTAGAGTAGGAATCTGTACTCTGATATCCCCAGTAAAAAAAAGTCACACACTGTCCAACAAATCACACTGGCTGTCTGGAGCTTTAGGGATGCAGTTAGGACATGCTCCTGTGAAATGTTTGGGAAGTCTTACCATTAAGTCAGAAATTCATTGCCTTTTGTTTTTAAAGGAGAATTGCTAAAAAGACGGGAAATGTTGTCTCGGGGCCTAAGCTTTTATATAGTAAGACCTTAGTACCAAAGGTACTACCCAACATCCTATTAAACACCTCTTTGGGGAACTTCAGGGGCTGAAAGAACATGCCATTCTCTAAAGACACGTCCGAGGTGAATTAGCCTTAAATGGCCCCTGGACACCTGAAGATTTCACACATTCCTTTCTTTGTCAAACTATATACTGTATTTTTCCTTAAGTTTGGGAGATTCTCGGGGTTCCTGCTATGTGCTCTGTTTCTCAATGGATTTATGAAGGATGCACCGTCAGGGGAATATACTGCTCAAGCTTGTTGGAAGGCTGTACACAAAAACCTCCCTCAAAGAATTGATCTCAAAATCCTGTGGGTGTAGAGTTACCAGATTTTTCATTTTGCTTCGGAGTCTTGGGGGATGGCAAGCCCCACCTCTGAGATAATCAAATCGATCTCTGGGCTTTCAGCTTAGGCCAGGTGTTTTCACAATGAGTGTTTCTTTCTCAAGTCGTCTGAGCATGCGTGCCAGGTAAAATGGGGGAGGGAGTGCAAAAGAAGCCTCTGCAATAACAACACGAGGAAGCCATGTTGACTTCGCAGCTGCTCAGTATTATTTATTAAAATAGTCCCATGTTTCCTTTCTGAGCAAAGACCATCTAAGGGCAGGGAACAAACTACAAGCGTAAAAGTGCAACAGTAATCAAACTTTAAAATACAAAAAATCAATAAATTAAACTATAAATTAATCAGTATATTCCCTTTTGAAAAATTCCAGAGCTAAAGCATTAAGCTGTCTCCAAACTTAACCAACAAAGCACATGCAGCACTGAGGATAAGAGGCAGCAGCAGGTTGGTTTAGGAATGGCGGATGGGATATTGGAAGTGTGTGTGTGTGTGTGGATCTCTCAACTCTTTATATTTATATTTCTTTAGAAAGCATTTATGATGGTGGCCTGATTTGTATTTGGACTGTGATGCTGAGGGACCTTCCCTACTCGGTACCATTTTGCTGAGGTAAATTGGCCAAGGGGCAGGATAAACTCTTGATCTTGGTGGCACACCCTGACACATGGATTGTTTATAACTCATGACCTCAGTGTTTCAGCTCTGTTTTCAACAAGCGCTTCGGCTCTTGGCCGGTAGTCCTGCTGCATATTTTGTGTCCGTCAGAAGTGAGAGGGTGTGCATCTTGCCCAGGAGAAGGTGGAGACTGGGCCTTGTTACTCACCTCCGTTTTGCCTAAGCTCCAGGGGTTCTTGTCGCACTCCAACCTTGCGCCTAATAAAAGGAACTGGAGCTGCTTGGTCAAGAGAAGAGGGAGACTGTTGCCATCCTTCTCCCAGCTATGAGGCACTGGGGAGGAAAGGTCAGTAGGACTAGGAAGTGAGGCATCATTTGGGTGTTACAACTAGGGTTTGGAAGAGAAGCAAGGGTGGAGGTATACCTATGTTAATTGAAACAGTGGGCTTAAACATGCCTAACTTTGCATGAGATCAGGTCATAAGCTTCACATACAGCACTGTCTTGTCCCAGGAGATTCTTACTTGCTAAATTAAAAGAACCTACTCGCTGCTAGCCAGTTGGGGAGTGTCTTATTGGAATACTGACTGTAATTTATACTGGATTGAGCCCATTGTTTAGAAATACTAAGAAAGGAAGTATTGGCATAACTGTGATTCTTATCTGCAGAGACTGCTTCCTCATATATCGCGAAACAAAGACGCCAAGTCTGTGAAATCACTGAATAATCAATATAAAGCCATACCTCTTCTTCCAGATAGCCTGAGCAATGATAATAAAATTTCCCTTTACAATTTGCTGGCTCCACCAGTTTTGTCCTTAACACCTGTCTATTTTGGACCATCTGTTCTTCATGATGCTGAGAGAAGATTAGAGATTTGCTTGATATTGTCCTCGGTCATCACCAGGAGGGCAGTATTGGTGTGAAATTAGTTCCAGTTGCATCAAATTAAATACCTAAAACAACGCAACAACTATGCAACAAGCATCTTGTTACTGCAACCACATTTGAAGCATGCTATGAAACTCTTTCTATAAATCATTTCTTGGTGAGGTTTGGAATGGCAGTAACTATCCTCCCCTGCAAGCGTGGTGGACCAGTTAGGATGGGACTGATGGTATCTGATGGAATGGAATGGTGAGACTCGTAGGGCCGTTGACACAATCTCACTGGAGTACCCTCTCCAGTATGATGGGGTTCATTTTGTCTGTGGGTCACTGATGAGTTGTGTCAATGACATGGAATGGGAGAGGGTTGGAGTGTAAGTGGTTTAGGAACTGCCCCGAATACATGTTCAGGCTCATAATCAGGCCTACCACATGGCAGTGAGGAGCAGTGAAGAGATCCTACTTTGCTGCCTCCATTGCATCCTCTGGGAGGCATCCATTGGAGCTCTTCCACGTGGTGAAGAGGTTGGTTACTCCTGACCAGGAGTGCAGACTCTGGAGCATATGGTAACTAGCTGTAACTGAATGGCTAAACACTTGGAGAGGATCAAGTCACTCAGCTCTGCAGTGATTTAGATGCTGCTATTGTGACAGATAATTTGTTGCAGCTGGACCAGATGAAGGCGTCCGGTTGTGCCGCTGCAGATGCCTTGGAAAGAGGTAGTTGCCATGAATGGATTGAATTTGCAAGTGCCCCCACCCATAGGTCAGCCCTCCCCATTCTGCAAGCTTTTAGTTCAATCCACTCTACCCCATCAGCTTTACAAAACACCAAGCTGCTACTTGGTATGGAAGTATGCTAACAGCTTTGATGATAGGAGAGCATTTGTCCAAAATGTATTGTATATCACACTGGTATGATATACTTGCATCTTGTGTTCTGCAAGCATGTTGTAATGTTTCTGTTTGCTGCTGGATATCGACCTCCTCAACTGATACAAGGGGGAAGCAACTCTTACAGCTCAGCAGTCCACTCGTATGTACCTGTACCTTTGGTTCTTCTTCTTGTTATTGCCGGCCTTTTCTTACACTTGATGGGTTTTTGATCATCATATACCGGTATATGAAATGTCATTTCCCCCATAATTTTCCAGTAACTAGAGTGCCTTGGAATGCATGTATGCTGACTTTCAACTTTATAGCTAGCGTATCTGAGCAATAGATCCCAGGAACATTGTTCTCATTTTGGGGAAACAGTTTCTGTCGTCTTGAGTCGATAGAGAGGATGGCCAAATGTCCCCCTTTCTATTTTTGTTTTCATAATAAATGAAAACTGTCATTTAAAAGAAATCACAAGACAAACTACAAACTCCATGGTTGAGCAATGGCTTTATTAGGACTATCAAAAGGTTGCCAGAATCATGAGCAAGCTTTCAAGTTCTCCAGAATGCCTCATTAGGTTGGATGTTAAGCAAAAGCAGGGAGGAGTAAAAGCTGAAAACAACTGGCTCGAAATCTGAAGCTTGTATTTAGTCACAGCCTTAGATGAAATGTAGAAGGCAGCATCTCAAGTTGGATTGGCAGCTATATTTTGCTGTGATCTTTAATATATAAAGTCCTGTTTTTCTACTCTTATATAGAACCATTATATTAATGGAGTACTCTCATACTCATGAAACCAACGCAGCTCTTAACTTTTAAAGGAAATTGTTTTAAGCTTTCTAACAGCAAGTGTGTCATTTATAGGATGCTTTGAAAGGTTTTGTGTTAGTACAACAGTGTTTTGTTTTGTTTTGTTTATTGCATTGCTTTGCATTGCTATCCCACCTTTTTCTCCAAGGAGTTCAAAGTAGTGCATGTGTTTCTTCCCCTCCTCAATTAATCCCCACAGCAACCCTGCAAAGCTGTCAACTTTTCCCTTTTCTTGCGAGGAATCCTATTCGGAATAAGGGAATTTCCCTTAAAAAAGGGAAAAGTTGACAGCTATGCAACCCTGTGAGATACCGTATATTCCGGCGTATAAGACGACTGGGCGTATAAGACGACCCCCAACTTTTCCAGTTAAAATATTGAGTTTGAGATATACTCAACCACAGATTTTCCACCCGGCGTATAAGACGACCCCCGACTTTTGAGAAGATTTTCCTGGATTAAAAAGTAGTCTTATACGCCAGAATATACTATTTAGGCTGAGAGGCAGTGACCAGACCAAGGTCTCCTGTGAGCTTCATAACCAAGTGGGGTTTCAAATCTCCCAGGTCCTAGTCTGACACTCTGACCACTACACCACACTGTTTTGGGGGGTGCATCAACTCCTCAATATTGAAAAAGACATACACAATTGTTTCATTTTCAGAGTTTGCCTTAGAATCATAGGGACCATGAGAGTAATCTAATCCAACTCCCTGCAGTGCTGGGATCTTTTGCCTAATGTGGGGCTCGAACCCACAACCCTGTGATTAAGCATCTCAAGGTTACTGACTGAGCTAGCTGTGTCCCAAATTTTAGGTATCTGTGGTATGGAACTACATTTACTGTTTTGGACAAGAGCCTTGTGAGTGAGTTCATCTCTGTTCAACTGTTAATGGCAAGACATAGATGAAGTATAGAAGGCCCCTCTCTGGTTCTCTACCATCAGTTGGTAAAGGCATTTTTATTTCAGGATACTTTTTTCCTGCTAAAGTCATTTTTACCTGCTTGATCACTGCAGTTGTTGCTTTTAAATAAAATTTTAATGTTGTGTATTTTATTTGCTATGCATTTTGTGTATATTTATTAATAATATATTTTATCGCAATTCTAAATTGTTGTAGGCTCTCCACCAGAGTGGTGCAAGGCCCACCTCTTCTTTAAAGATACCCCCTCAAAAAAGGTTCTGAAAAATCCCCAACCCAGCCCAAAAGTCGCCGATATTTCCCCCTCCCTACTTCATGGGGGCCTGAACGCTCCCAGAAAAGTGAGGGGAATATTCTGGGCTAGCGTAATTCTGAACAAACACCTTTCAGGAATAATTCGGCAAAGGCATTTCTGGAATGCTAGATTATAACTCTTATCTTCAGATTTTCAATGCGTTAAAGGAGTCTTGATAAAGATATAACATGAGGGCATAGCTGTGCAAGAGAGACTCATGTGAAAGAGAATTAGCCACCCGTGTATTGCAGTAGAAAGGAAAAAAAGAATTACTTTGCTTATGCCTCAGGCTACAGGTCTAAGCTGCTGCACTTAATTTTTTGTTCTTTGTAAGAGCGGAGTACACTACGCATTGATGTTGCCTTATGTACCGGGCACATAAAGGTGCCCCTGCCAAGAGGGATGTCAGGAAAGCCGTGGTGAAAATTGATTTGTTAGAAAATAAATTAATAAATTACTTCTTGGCTTCAAAAAGGGCCGGCAAAAGCAACTTGCAGAAAAGTGTGACATGCATTCATGTGCATGTTCAGGTGAAATAGAAATTCTAAAAAGGTCCACTGTCAGAGATTGACACTCAACCAGGGGAGAAAAAGAAGAGAAACAGCATCTAAATGCTCTGAACTCCTTGGAGGAGGAAGGCTTGGACCTAAAGGCCACAACTTCATAGATTCATACCATTGTAGAGATGGAAGGGACCCTGAGGATCAACGCCCTGCAATGCAGGAATAATGCTTGGTGTTATCAGCTCCATGCTCTAACCGACTGGGCTATCATTTGTTTGTGTATGAATGGGTGCAGCAATTGTCTTCCGAACTAGCCATTGAGATGCTGTCCTCGTTCCCTGTTTTTGTGGAAAGCGTGAATGCGTGTATTGTGGAATACATGATCTTCTGACAGATTGATAAATGGTGCTGATCACCAAGGGCATTTAGGTGTACGCATGAACAGATGTAAAATAGGAATATGACAAACATGTTTATGATGCAGGTACACTTGTCAGGGAGCACTGTTTGGAGGACTGCTTGCCTGAAGCTGCCTTTTAGGTATAAATTCAGCGAAAGCTTGTATTGAAATTAATTTCACTAATTTTTGCCTTTCTATTTTTGCTTCCCTCTGATATTACACGTCTTTCTGCACATTTTTTTTGTTGGAGAACTGCATTGCAAAATTCAGAGAAGTGCAAATTTCAACAGATAGCTGCATTTTGGGTCACACATTTCTCTAGGAAGAGCACATTGTGGAGGTTCAGTTCGGCTCACATTTTAATGTAGATCCCTCCCCTCATCTCTGAAGTAATACGAAATAATTTCAATGAAAGAAAAAATGTATGTGTGTGCGTGTGTATATATATGACCATATAAATCAATAATCAATATAAGTGCCATTTGAATAAAGATCTGTGGTTGTAGTATGCAGTTTTCAGAGCCTGAATAACTGCTTTATCATTTCATGGCAGTGCTGGAACCTGCAAATTAATCTTGATGCTGCGTTGAGATATTTATGCATTGGATAAATTAGCAGTCAGTGATTTTGTCTCAAAACTTTGAATCATCAGCATAGATTGGTGCAAAAGATTAACTAACATCTTATTATATCTGTTACAAAGATTAAAAGACTGTAGGGCCAATGTTAGCAGCTATCATTCCTCCAGTTTGTACAGTACTCCCATTTAAATTTTAACAAGTGCTTAGCAGAGGCCTTGAGAGAAATAAAGTGGCTTTCATTATGCAGGAAGCTTGCTAGATGTCTTCCATGGGTCTCTGCATCTATGAATGAACACTTTTCTTTGGATTTTGTCTGCTATTTCCAGCAAGCCTTTCTATGATTGGAGCAAATGGGAGAGTCTGAGAGATCAATATAATTTTCCTTTATGCTGCTAGGCATTGCTGCTCTGTGTTGTCGATGTCTGTTAGGGTAACAATATATGTGGAAATTAAATTGCTTCTTCTGCACAACTATTAAAGTGCTAGGAATCCTGCCTTCTTTTTCATCTGACCACTTAGTTTTCTTACTATCTGCCTCCAGTGCATCTGCAAATAACTGTTTAACTGGCTGTTTAATTGATGCCTCAAACAGTGGCTGAATTTTCAGACATTTAAAAAGAAAAGTTTCCCAATATAACCCAAATAATAGCCAAATTATAACAATAACAGTTAATTGAATTTTGCAGTGATCTTTCATATATTTTCAGACATCATTATGCCTACCCACCATAGTTTGCTCTAGCAATGGCTACAAAAAATTGTAGGTTGCTTTTTACTAAACTGTGTGAAACAATTTTGTTAGGCCAGAAGATAAAGAACTGGTTCTTACATGAAGATTTTGGAAGAATATACCTCCAAATTTTACATAAGAGCTGGAATATTCTTTTAAAATTTATTTCCTAACTTCCAGTAGGAACTTCCAAGGCAGCTACACAAAAACACCAACATTTAAATTTAAGAATGACATATTAGAAATCCCAGCAACAAAATTAAAAGTAAAACCCGTGAATGGAGACATTATGGAGGATGATCTGGTAATTATTCAAAATGAACCTTTTAGACCGATGTTTTGGGGGAATCAGGGCATATAGCAGTATTATTGCTTTGAAAATGGCATTTTGCTAGTTTAGATTAGTACAGGGGTCAGCAACCTTTTCTAGCTGTGGGCCGGTCCAACATCCCTCAGACCATGTGGTGCGCCGGACTATATTTTGAGGGGGGAAATGAACTAATTCCTATACCCCACAAATAACCCAGAGATGCATTTTAAATAAAAGGACACATTATACTTATTTAAAAACACACTGATTCCTGGACCGTCAACGGGCTGGATTGAGAAGGTGATTGGGCCACATCCGGTCCAAGGGCCTTAGGTTGCCTACCCCTAGATTAGTAACTATACCTTCATAACTATTACTTTAAATTATTACTCATGGATGATTGAAGGTTTCCAAAAATGAATTTTGAAGTGCAAACATATTCTAACTTTTTAAAAAGAGAGATACCATTCCAGAAACCTGTGTAGTTCCAATTAAATAGTTCCTTCTAACTCTACTCTCCTAGTTCCAGTGTCACAATTGTTAAACATGAACTTAAAAAATAGATTGAGAATTGTGTTTACCCAACCTTAACTGACTTCTTCAGCTAATTTTAAAATGCATATTTTTTTGTTCCAGATGATATAGTGAATCATAGATGTGATTACAATATTCATAGCTGGAGCTAAGAACTTTTCCTTCATTTGAAACAAATACCTTTGTAGTTCTGGAGTGTTTCCTTTTTATGCCCAGATATGTGTGTCACTGAAGTTGTTGAAGATCCACCTAATTGGTTTTATAGAAGTATACAGCATTGCATTCAGTGGAGCTTACCCCCATGTAAGTATTAGAGGATTGCACTCTCAAAGTATGGTTAGATCAGTGCTGCTGCAACAACAACAACAACAACAACAACACTTATTTTAATTTAATTTAATTTAATTATTTAAACCCTGCCCATCTGGCCGGGTTTCCCCAGCAACTCTGGGCGGCTTCCAGCATATATAAAAATATAATAAAACATCAAGCATTAAAAACTTCCCCATACAGGGCTGCCTTCAGATGTCTTCTAAAAGTTGTGGATCCGCCCTTGAAACTACAGCTGGTACAAAGTGCTGCAACCAGAATAGCTTCTGCTTTACGCTTTTCTGTCCGTATTATACCAGTCACATTTACATTGCACTGGCTTCCAATTTGTTCCCAGCCCAATCAAGATGCTAGTTATCACTTATAGCCTTAGATGCCCTGGGGCCAGGATATTTGAAGGACAGCATCCTCCTGCTGTCGATTGTGATGGTCTCTAGAGGCCCTGTGCTATGTTATGCCACCAGAGAGGTGCAGTTGGTGGGACAGAGAATAAGGTGGCAGCACTTCAATTATAAGACAGCCTACCCCCACAACCTGGAGAGGTTCGGTCAGGGGCCAGCAACCTTTTCCAGCTGTGGACCGGTCCACCATCCCTCAAACCATGTGGTGGGCTGGACTATATTTTGAAGAAAAAAATGAACAAATCCCTATGCCCCACAAATAACCCAGAGATGCATTTTAAATAAAAGCACACATTCTACTCATGTAAAAACACACTGATTCCTGGACCGTCTGCAGGCTGGATTGAGAAGGTGATTGGGCCGCATCTGGCCCACGGGCCTTAGGTTGCCTACCTCTGGGTTAGGTTGACACCACCTCTGCTTTATATAGGTGGCCAGCTAAGACATTTAATGCAATTTAATATTTCAGGGTGGCTTTTAATGCTTTCTGGTTTTTAATTGTGCTGAGATTTTTTTTTTAAACAGCAGTTTAGAAAGTGGGGGCATGGGAAAAAGAAATGCGCACACACAGAGAATTAAACCACATATTTAATGTACCATGTAATTTGGTCCTTAGGCTTTGTTTGTGTGGCGAATAGGGACTAGAGGGACTAGGGCAAAGGATGTAAGTAATAGGATGTTAAGAGAATGGTACCCCTGTTTTGCTTCTTTGGGTGGTTTCTAGGTAAGATATTCATCATGTTGCAGGTTTCCAGAAATATAAATATTTGTGTTTTTCTTTTGCAATGGCTTTAAAAAAGCAAACAAAAAACCTGACACTGCACAGACTATTATGTAACTTGTTGACATAGCTTTTTAAAACCTGTTTATATGACAGTGTTTGTTATGCCCTACAGCCAAAACAGTTAATTACTTATTCCTCCCCCTGCCTTGCTCCCTATATTTGGGCTCACTCCAAGTCAGATTACTTATGGCTCCACTTGACCTTCAAGGTACGCTCTTAATTACCTTGTAATTGTGTTTAAAATATGGACTATTTTGGGGGGCCTGACACCTCTCTCTCTCTCTCTCTCTCTCTCTCTCTCTCACACACACACACACACACACACACACACACACAGAGAGAGAGTTTTGATTGTAAGCAATATAAGGGATATTTATTGATTGGTGGCTAAAAAAATTTAATAAATAATAAAACAAAACAATTAACGGGTCAGATTCAAATAACCAATTTCAACAGTAGAAGGCAGGACCCCCAAAGGACACACTGGGAAGCAAGATCAAGGAGCAAGCCGGAAGTCAGGGCTTAAGGGTAATACAGGAGTATACCAGAGATCATATTCCTTAAGCAAGGCTCAGCTGGACTAAGAAAAGCTGAGACCTTATATCCCTTCCTGTCCAGAAAGTCTAGGTGTGTCATGCTAGCTTGAATGATGGAAAGTTTTCTGTGTGTCTCCAAGGTTTAGCATGATTTCAGGAAGAGCCTCAACCCTTCTTCTGAATTCCGGGGTGGGGGGGGGAGGAGTGTCTTTCTCTCATTGACTTTGGAAGCCCTTGGAGATCCGTAGGTGGTGTTTCTTGGATGTTTGCTTTGTAATCAGGGAGAGACAGTTCACACCTGTAGTGTTTGTGTGTGGCCTTTCTTCTAGAGAGACATGCCTGATCTGTAATGGAGACTCCCCTCCTTTCTCTGGGTGTGGTTCCCTCCATAGCTCAAGTGGGAACCAGCTGGAGTCTTGGTATTGCTTGGGTAGCGAGTCCAAGCTGCTATCCTTCCCTAAAACACACTTCTGCACAGGCACCAAATTAAAAAGAAGCTTTCGCCAAGTGATGAGCTTGGTGACCATGCTTGAAGAACTTCAGAATATTCTGAAGCCTGCATGTCTTCTCTCACCTGATCTTAAAGAGCCTGAAAGTTTTCCAAGACTAAAAGGGAAAATGGGGGGTAACTTGCTTGCCCAGGGGTAATTCTTCCTTGCCTCCAGTGACACAATAATTAATAATCATAATAATTTTATTATTTATACCTCACCTATCTGGCTGGGTTTCCCCAGCCACTTTGGACGGCTTCCAGTACATAAATAATTGTAAAACGTTAGACATAAAAAAATTCCCAATATAGGGCTGCCTTCAGATGTCTTCTAAAAGTCAGATAGTTGTTTATTCCCTTGATATCTGATGGGAGGGTGTTCCACAGGGCGGGCGCCACTACCGAGAAGGCCCTCTGCCTGGTTCCCTGTAACTTTGCTTCTCTCAGTGAGGGAACTGCCAGAAGGTCCTCGGAGCTGGACCTCAGCGTCCGGGCAGCACGATGGGGTGGAGACGCTCTTTCAGGTATACTGGGCTGAGGCCATTTAGGGCTTTAAATGTCATCACCAACACTTTGAATTGTGTTTGGAAACATACTGGGAGCCAATGTAGGTCTTTAAAGACCAGTGTTATGTGGTCTCGGCAGCTACTCACAGTCACCAGTCCAGCTGCCACATTCTGAATTAGTTGTAGTTTCCGGGTCACCTTGAAAGGTAGCCCCATGTAGAACGCATTGCAGTAGTCCAAGTGGAAGATAACTAGAGCATGCAGCACTCTGGCGAGACAGTCTGCAGGCAGATAGGTTCTCAAGTCTGTGCACCAGATGGAGCTAGTAAACAGCAGCCCTGGACACAGAATTGACCTGTGCCTCCATGGACAGCTGTGAGTCCAAAATGACTCCATGGACAGCTGTGAGTCCAAAATGGTCATTCAGGGGCACAGTTATCCCATTCAGGACTAGGGAGTCCTCCACACCTGTCCGCCTCCTGTCCCCCCCAAAACAGTTCTTCTGTCTTGTCAGGATTCAACCTCAACCTCACTGAGTTTAGTGCTCAACTCTCCCATTAAAATCTTTTGGATTTCACCCTCCTTAAACTGGCTAGGTTTTGAAAGTGCTTGAGTTTGGCTGGATCATGCCACTGCATTCAATAGGCAAAGTATGTTCTCCTTCATGAAGTGCACCTGTTGCGGTGGGGTCTAGCAAGACATCCCTCTGTTGCTGGGCGTGTACCGATATGCTTGGATGGCCACGAATGCGATTGGGCTCCTCTGTGTTGTTGGGGAGATTTTGATGTTGCCAATTTTGATTGACAGTCTAGTGGCTATACATTCCCTGCGTTGAGCTTCCTCTTTTTGCTGCATGCATCGGATGACCTGCCCACCCTCCCTAATTTTAGGGCTTTGTGCGTTTGACCTTGCTATGCCTGTCATGGGGTCGTCTGCTTTTGGGGCAGGAGCCTGGTAGGAATTTTGTCCATATGGCTGATTGGCTGGTGGCATTTGGTTTTTGCCTACTGCGTAGCAAATCGTCACAACTTGTAAGGTTGAGGTTAGGCATTGGTTAAAATTGGTTGGTGGAGGGGTAAGGAATCGGCGGTGCCTGCCCCTCAAAATGCTGCTGCTGCAAGTGTATTCTGTTAAAGGAATCCAGGGGCTCGACATGCTTTTGTCCGTACCCCCAGCAAGGGGCTAGGGCCACGCAAGAGCCCCTGGGAGCATTTGGGGAGAGGTGAAGGCCTGGCACCCAGCTCTATTCTCTCCCCAAAAATGTTTTCCCTTTCTGACTTTCGCAGGCTTGCGGATCTCAGCTCTGTCCCTGGGCGAGGACAGATAGTCGCAACCATTGCCTAAGCAACCACTCACATTTTTGTATTTTAATAAAGTTGTGGCCAAAATTATGCCAAAAACCTTAAAACAAAAATTCTCTGCGAATTGTGATTTATTTGAGGGTGGCTTGGGGACCTCGACACGCAAATAGTCAAATTTGGCATGACATTAAAAACAAAAACAAAAAGAACATATTTTAGCCTAGTTGGGACTGCAGCTTCAGTAACGTGATCTGGCAGGGCCTTCCTTTCTCTGAAGCCATGTGCCAGAAAGCAGTATCCAGTGTTCTGGCTTAGCTACCAGGTTTTATATTATTAAAAGAGAACATAAATTATCATTTTGTGGTCTAGAGTAATAAAAAATGCAAGTTGTCAGTTTCTTCCTTAGTTCCGTACAAGACTGAATTGTGAATGAAGCACGCACATTAAATTTAGTCTGAGGAAAGATGCATATATAATTTAATTTGCATATATTAAAAGCTTAGTTTCATTAATGATTTAAGATTCTCTTACATTTGGAAGCCTTCTGCATTCCCCCCCCCACAAAAATTGTGCTGCTCAGTCTCTGGAGTTGGTAGTATTACTTATGCATTATAAAATTATAGTGGTTATATTGTTGGAGCTTTCTTTCTCCCTCACTTAAAATACTGGTTTTGGGTCTTAGTAAGCAGGATGATGTTAGCATTCTGCAAGCAATTTTAAGGAGCATGCTGGGATTTCAGCTAGTTAAATAAATATACCGCTAAATGAAGGACTATGTATATGTGTTTCTATCCATGCATCGGGTTGCCAACATGGTGCCCTGTGGGCGCACATATGGCCACAGTGGCGTACCCCAGACCCTACAGGGTTCCCTTCTTCCCTCCTCCCTCTGTTAAATTTGACTTCTGTTGACTTGCATGTCAAACATTTGTACTTCTAAATGTTCAAAAACTTAAACAAAGAATAGGAAGTTATGCCCACATTAGAGTAGGAACTCCTGTCTTTGATGGTAAATTATATTTTTATTTTTAAAACATTTGTGTTGTGTATTGATTCAAGGGTTATCATATCTGATTACTATTGTCTGTATTCACATTAGGGGAAAGTAACTGCCTTCCTGTTCCAGAAGGAACAGTTACTATTGGTTCATTCAAGTTGCTGCATTTGGATCCTCAGTCTTATTGGTTCCCACCAAAAGGCAGCTTTGTGATTGCTTGAGATTGTTCCCTCCAAAATGTATCCTCTATTGTCCCTATAAATGTGTCTTCCTCTCCTCAGTTCCCCAGTCTTGTTTGTCTGAATAAAGAGTGTTACATGAAGAAGCTGTCTCCTGCCTGCTCTGTCAGAGCTGAAATCACTTGCTGAATCACAATCCCCACGTTACAACAATTTGTACACCCACTGGAACAAAAAAAAAAATTAAGCCCCAAATATGGAACAACCCTCCCCCTGTCCCACCCCCCTCCCAATGACCACTTGGTGAATATAGCTTGAGAGAGAAAAACATGTATTCCATGCTTATGACTACACAGAAGAAAGCTCAAAATGTTGGATTGTCTTCAGTAGAAAATCATGGTTTATCCCAGAGCTGAAAAAACTTACCAGTATGTTTATTTGCTTTCACTTAATGGATGCCAGACTGCAAAGAACTCCTTTAGTTGAGGTTCTCCTCTCCTTTGACAAGCTTCATGGTGAAATTCAATTTTTTGTGCCATAGCAATGTTCTATAGTCTATGTTGCCATGCACCTAAGGCTAAAGTATAATCTGCCAGTTAGCAGTTTTTGACACTCCAATCTAGCTGCCAACAGCAAAAAAAGAAATTAAGGGCTTGTATGTTGTATCTTTTATTTTATCAAGGAGTGCTGAATGCAGAGATAGATGTATATTCTGTTTTGTGACTTGCTGTTTCTTTGAAAATCATAGACCAGTAAGAAAACACTACAGGACAGTTCCAACACATGTGTGCATAAGACTGCTGTACTTGACAATCCCCTCCAACAGTTGCATTCTTTAGAGCCAGATGTGTGCACTAAATGCAAGGGTAAATAAACTAAACTAAATGCAGATAAATCCATTTTAAAGAACTCTCCCTGGCCATTTCAGAAGTGGATATGACTAGTTCCAGATACTTGACTGTGCCTCATCTGAAATTACAGGTACTTGATCTATGTCTTGTTCCCAAATTCCCTCTAATGAGGAGAATGAGTTTGTTGTTTTATCATCCAATAAAGAGCATATCTTTGAAACTAATACTTTTGTACTGTGTTCATATTCTAAAATTAAGTGCTCAAAACCAGTTAAGTCTCTTTGCACAGATTTCTTTATTGATGTTTCTGTAATGAAATTATGTGCTTAGTGAAGTTTGAGCCAATTGATGTGCAGTCCTTGCAATTTATTGACTCATTTCTCTATAGATAGGGTTTGCCAGTATTCAAAAAAGTGTCATGAACTGTGAAACCCTCTGCTAGACTAGTCGTTAAACTGAACCAGCTTGTTTGAACAGTAGAAATTTAACCCCAGTGGAAGCAATGGAGACGTATCTTTCATGAGTTTCTATCTTCATTTCTTTCAGACCAGAACAGTAGCCTTTGGAAATGGATTCTGGATTTCATTTATCATATGGAATTATTGCTGGCCTAACACTAGAATTTCAAGTTTTGACTTGTCTATTTTTGAAATTTCCATGTTTAGCTATGGGCTATTAATACCATCAGGTACACACAGGCTATTATATTACGTAGCTGGAAAACTTCATAGTATGTCAAGAGACATAGTTCTCCCCAACCTGCCTGCTTGGCATGTTTGTAGTGTATCGTGCCTGGGAGTTGAGGCCTCACACTTGGTTGGTTGGCATTTGCCTGTCTTGGGAGACAATGGAAGAGTGTTCCTTCAGGGGTGAAGTCAGATTGTTGGAGAGTTACAGTGCCTGCTGTGGCTGTAGAGACTGATATGGGAGAGACATGTTTTGTTGCAGCTGGGGCAAAAGAAGGCATCCGGTTGTGCTGCTATAGAAGCATCATGGCATTTCTTCTCTCTGAGCTCCTCCCAGCAGTCATTCCTCCTCTGGTCACTGCTGTGGATATACCACCTGACTGTCTCCAGGTTCTGTTGTCATCTTCATGTCAAGTTTGCCGACATCTTTGTAACGCAGAGTTGGTCTGCCAACGGGCCATGTGCCTGAAACCAGCTCCCTGTAGGCCTCACGTGAAAATGCATATATTTAGAAAGCATTTTTGCCAATTTAAAGTATTGTAGTTGGTAGGATTTGAAAGGAAAACAATGATTTTGGGGAGAAGGATAATTGTAGAAACATTTATTCACCCTTATACAAAGTTTGTGATTTCTGTCTATTTAGTTCCTTTTTACAAAGTCTACGTGTGATATAAAGATTTAGTTGCAACAGTTCCTGTAGATTTTTGGGAATCGTTACCCCCAGTTAACAAAGTGTTTTGTTGTACAGGGGAAAGCCCATATTTACTCTGTTATTGTCTCTGTTGCCCTGGTGGGATATTTACACGTAAAATACCACGGTTGCTGTAATTTTTAAACTACAATCTTTTCAGAGCCTTCTGTCTCATTGACTAGGGCAGGAATTGTCTTCAAAGCATCTGTTGTCAGTATTGTTATGTCAACTACAGGTAAAAAAATCTTTATGTTCCTGCTTGTTTACCATTATGCCTGATGTCTATTTTTATGGATGATGTTTGCCAAAGATTCTAGAGAAGGAACCAAAAGTGAGGGGGACAGGGGGCATCCTATATGTCTCAAAGCCACAGGAGTCATATCCATTTACCCAAACCTTCATTGTAGTTGGGATATATTGGGGGGGGGGAGTGCTTGAATAAGCTATGTAAAACAGATACTGGGAGTTTTATGTATAATGGTCTTGGCTACCAAGTACCAACTGTAAACAATACAATACATACAATACAATACAATACAATACAATACAATACAATACAATACAATACAATACATACAGTTTTAAAAGCAGTTGCCAAGGTTCAATCTAAGTGGTCAATAGCTTTGTGGGAATCCGGTGCTATGATGCCCAGTGGTTTGTGTTATATCTTACTGTAGTGAGTGATGCTTAAAGGGACCCCTGACCATTAGGTCCAGTCGTGTCCGACTCTGGGGTTGCGGTGCTCATCTCGCGTTACTGGCCGAGGGAGCCGGTGTACAGCTTCCGGGTCATGTGGCTGGCATGACTAAGCCGCTTCTGGTGAACCAGAGCAGCGCACGGAAACGCTGTTTACCTTCCCGCCGGAGCGGTCCCTATTTATCTACTTGCACTTTGACGTGCTTTCGAACTGCTAGGTTGGCTGGAGCAGGGACTGAACAACGGGAGCTCACCCTGTTGCGGGGATTCGAACCGCTGACCTTCTGATCAGCAAGCCCTAGGCTCTGTGGTTTAAACCACAGCGCCACCCGTATCATCCTAATAGAAGTTGCGCAGTTCATTAACTGTGCTTACTTCAAAAAAGATCAAACAGCCTATATGTTTGGAACAAAGGTGAAAATTTGCTTGGACACCACTGATACCTTGTGAAGTTTTGGATGAAACTGAAACAGGAGGAGATATAATAAAAACAGTGATTGGACATAGGGTGAAGTTGAGACTGCAAGAATAACTCAGAAAATGGCAAGGAAGTTGTACTTACAACCCAAACAAAATGCTACGCTTGTCCAAAGGAAAGTCGGAATATCTGCAGGTGTTCACAGAGAGCAACCAGTTAGTGAATGCTATTTGTGATGAACCTGATAAAGGAGGAGGAGAAGGATGCAATGTCACATGTAACACGTGAATTAAAAAGAAGAAAATTGAGCAAGATGGGATCTCTTCATGAATGGCACCTCTTCATAAACAGCCAGATTCTCCAGGCAATGTTGGTGATACAGTAAGGCCTCATATATCAGACGTTGATTGGAGCAGAACTGGTACAAGAAATATTGTGGTATTGATCATGTCAGTTGAAGATGGACAATGCTGTCAACTTAGCACCAAAGGGGAAAAGCTGAAGCACCTTTTCAGTTGGAACAACTTTCCATTTCTTTCTTGAAAATGCATTAGCAGTTTGGAGAAGTAGCTCCTGTCAGACGAGTTCTGAGAGAAATAGCAACGCTGCAGTCATTGACTTGTGGACAGGGTTATCAGCAGTGGCACTGTAAAGCAAAGTACTTGACAAACATGTATAAATGCTTGGCTATGAAAGTACTGTTCACCTCAGAATGTCACAGTGGCTGTTGCAACTTACCAGTAAAGGATATCTTGTCAGGGAAAAGAACAGGGTGCAAATCACCATCATCAATTGGAAGTGACATTCATTACTGCACCCATATGCATTCTGTGTTCAGGCATATAATTTCATAACAGTTTAACTCTGAACAATAATAACATGTTGACCTGTTAAATAACTTAGGCTGCAAACCTGTAACCACTTAGCTGCACTGAACTCGGTGGGACTTATCTCTGAGTAGACATGTATAAGATTGCACCGTTAGTCTTGTTTATTTAAGAAAATCTAAGTACAGTCGTACCTCTTCTGACGTCCACCTCTGATTGCGTATTTTCGGGATACGAACGTGGCAAACTCAGAAGTATACTTCCAGGTTTTCACTGCTCGCGCATGCGCAGAAGCGATCTATCGCACTGTGTGTGCGCACAGAAGCGGCACCTCTGCTTACGGACTTTTCGGGTTGTGGACAGACCCCCAGAATGAATTCAGTTCGTATCCGGAGGGTCCACTTTAAAAGAAAAAAACCCTGAGTTGTATCCAATGGTATTACTCCTCTAATAGGCAGAATGGGGACTGTGTTCGAAACATACAGGATGCTAGGAAGGGGGAGGTATGGGCTGTGTTAAAGAGAGGTTGGTTGTTGTATTATTCAGTCCTGCATATAAGACATGCCATTTGTCAAAAACACCACCTACCTTTTTAACTGTATGGGTGTGTGGACAGGTGATTGTGCTCAGTAGTGCAGCAAAGCGACACATGCTCACATTGAATAAATGCAGGCATTAATTGGTGACAACTGAACATTTTGACTTATGAATGCATAGAAAATTTAATACTTTACTAAGTAGATATGATTTGACACTTCTGGTGTGATGGACACATCTTGAAATGACATTTTTTCAGAAAAACAAAATAAAAATACTTAAGAGTATAAAAGAAGACGGGAGTAAAATGCTGGCTTAAGAAAGAAAGAAAAGGTGCTTGAAATAAAATTTATTCCAGGCCAAATGTGTTTTGGAAGAAACAATTCTGCAGAACTACGTTTTTAGCAGAAATTCCTACCAAATGCCTGGGACACTTGCAACGGGAGTTGTCTGCCATTGATGCTCCCCCTATTTTGTGCTTGTCTTTTCTATAAGTAGTGTACCATGGTAACCAGCAGATCAAGTTTTAGGATAATATAGATTTGAAAACACTGTGTAACATGATTAATATGGTATAAGTAGTGTTATAGCATTTGCCACATTTACTGTAATCTATTTATTTTAAGCATTTTAAACCCACTCTTTTAGTCAAGGCTTCCAGAGCAGCTTACAAAAACTCGTAGATTCCCTTCCTTCAGGCTTGCAATGTAAAGGACATGGCACATAAGGAAAAAGAAGAAGAAGAAGAGTTTGGATTTGATACCCTGCTTTTCACTACCCAAAGGTGTCTCAAAGTGGCTAACACTCTCCTTTCCCTTCCTCCCCCACAACAAACACTCTGTGAGGTGAGTGGGGCTGAGAGACTTCAAAGAAGTGTGACTAGCCCAAGGTCACCCAGCAGCTGCATGTGGAAGAGCGGAGACACGAACCCGGTTCCGCAGATTATGAGTCTACCACTCTTAACCACTACACCACACTGGCTCTCAAAGGGGAGTTTAGGAGATTCATGCATTCTTTCTTAACAGTTGTTACACTGACCCACTGGGGTGGTATCCTGATAGAATGATTGCCACTAGGTGACAGTTGAGTGAGAGCCAACGGCATCTCGTTGTTCAGCAGCGGCGATGGATGTTTCTCTCCTCTCTTCCGTTTTGCAGCCTGGTGTAATGAAAGAACTCTGCATTTGTTTGTCATTCAATAATTGGCATGGACATCCTAAACACAGATGCCCTATGAGAAAAGTCATGTGCTGTTGTACACTCCTTGGTACCTCCCTTAATAGCATGTCGCCAGTAAATCTAGACCTAGCCTCACACTGGTATCTGTTGGGACCCCCAAACCCCAGAAAACTAAGCAATCTCAAGAGATCAACTTGGCCAGAGTTTGGTATCAGGATAGCTATTGCTCAGTGGTGTCCGTTACGTATCACAAGAAACTTGTTTTCTTTCTGAAGTTCTTTGCAATGCAGAACTTTGACCCCTTGTTGCGGCCCTTTTTCTCGCAGTCAGTCAGATACTGTTCCCGTGGTGTTTTGCAGTTGTACAATGCGAGTGTGGAATTGGGCAGTGGCTTATGTTAAATCCAGCAGCTTATGTTAAATTTTCTCATATGTTAAATTTTATCAAACTTTTTTCAAAGTAACTTTCTAGCCCTTTGAGCTGTGAACATAAGCTTGAAAGTGTTTACAGAGCCTGGTAAAATATCAGAAGCCAGAAGTGGGGATGGAGCAATATTTTCAATGGGAAGAACTTCAGTTCAGTGATGTGATTTAGCTCTTTACTCCTCCCTGTGACTAGCAGCAGCAGAATAAATTAGGCAAAGTAAGAAAATATATGGAAATATACCTGATTTGCATAATGATTGCACACTAGTCAGTAGTAGCGCAACAAAAAAGCATTTATCACTACTCCAGGCCATTCTCATGCATTTTTTCAGAAGATATTCTGAGATGAAATTCTTAAATTCTTTACTCAAAATATTTTGTACTGTAAAAATGGGATGATGTGACTGTTTACCACGTGTATATATTTCTTCATACATAAATGCCGTTTCACAGGCAGGCTAATGTTGCGTTGTTCACTGGTTGATTTCGGCAAAGTGTGGATGGCTTTGGTAGTCTTGGCTGGCTTCCCCTGTGGGAAGGTGCCAATTCCAGTATCTCTTGGCCAAGGTCCTCAGAGCATCTCCAAAGTGCACTGTGAAGTCAGGGATGATCCCCAACCCATTATATCTTAGAGCTGAAAAGTGGGGTGTGGGACTTGTCAGGCTTACCAGATGCTCAACATGGTGAGCATATTTATGAACCTCTTAATTGCTTAGTCTAATAAGAATGGGTAAGTATTTAAGAATTGATATGTAAATTGCACTTTGCAGAAGACAATTACTTGTAGTAAGAATGCATGTCACTTATCTATAATAAGATTTAATGAAAACGTATTTGGGTTTTCCTGCAGCTTGTGGGGGAGGGTGAGGGTTGAAAGGCCAAATTTCCTTTCAGATTGAATGAATACTGTATTCCTGGAAGAATATACAAGAGTCACATCAGCAGGAGTCTTGACAAGTTATTCTATATTAAAAGTGATCGCATCGGACTCGTCAAATGAAAAGCAGGAAGACTTGTCTTCTGGCTGAATAAATGGACCTACAATAGATTTTTGACCCTACAACTGAAATGTTGCATTCTTTGAAGATGCAATGTAATAACAGCAACACAGCAGCAGATACGTTGATCTAAATTCAGTTAATGAGTTTGTGTGTTAGAACCTGTTATACTACAATTATCTTCAATCAGGCAGGTTATGTCCAATATTTTATTAATAAATTTCAAATACTTGTACATAGGCAAGAATAATATATCAAATAATGATATAAATAGAACAGTGTTGTTGTATGAATGGGTGGCAAACAAAAGTTAAAAGAATGGAAATTTAAACACTAATACCGTGGTGGAATAAACAAAATTATGAAAAGTATCAACAAGTTAGACAGAGGAAGAGCAACTATGTGTGTCTGCTGCTATCAGGAATGGACGGACAGAAAATGGCAGGTGCAATGCTGGGATTCCATTCCATGGACGGCAGCAGTCTTCAAAATCCTCTATGGGCGAGGTTAACCAGCCCTTTACTTTGACCACTTCTTCTACCAAAACCCTGAGGTCCATGCTGCTGTGTGGTACCTCTCCCCTTTGTAATTCCAGCACAGAGCCCTTTGCATACTGTTCAGATCTTTGAGGACTCAGCTCCTTCAATCCAAGGTGGTTCCGAGCCGATACACCTGGGCTCAGCTTGGAAGTGCCAGACCTCCCTTAGCTGCCTCTCTAGTGCCTGGTTCCGGTAGTACATCTCCACATACCTGGCCTGAATCTCCCGCTGATAGCGCAGGACTTTTTTCTTCTCCTCTTCCCAAGTTTTCCACTCCTGCTCAAATTTTGCCTCTTGCAGCTGGGCCTGGCGCCTCACGCGCAGCAGTTCTCCCCATAGCCATTCAGCGCCCTCTGCGCTCTTCCCCTGCATCCCCCTACTTTTAGAGCCATCTGCTTCACAACCCAAAACGTCAAGGCATGCTTGCATGGGAAAGTCCCGTGGAGGAACAGGGGTTTCATGCTCTGGCAAGGTTTGGAAAGATTTCCCCAACTGTGCCAGTTGCGAGTCCTCAGCTTGTAACTCTGTTCGGAATTCCTGCAGCTGTGTTTTCAAGCTGAAGATTTCACCCTTTTTCTGGGCCATCTCCTCCTGGGCATCTCGGAACTGCTGCTTGAGCAATGAAATCCCTGCAGTCTTCTGACAGACATCCCACTGGGTCTCCTCCAGCCTGGGACTCAGGTGCTCTGCATGTTGCTGCTGCAGCCTCAGCTTCTCGCACTGCCTCTGCTGAAGGTCCAGCTCTTCTTGCATCCATTTCTCTTCCTGCTGAGCTTTGGAGAGCTGCAGCTTAAGCTCCTGCTGGCTGCATTGGGCCTGCTGCATCACTGGCTGCAGCTTGGCTACATCCACCTGCTTCGGTTCATCCAGCTCATTCATCCGCAAGTACATCTCTGTGAAGGGATCATCATTCTCACTCAGATTTCTCTTAAGTTGGTGGAGCTCCATGCCCTTCTCAGTCAGCTGGTCTTCGGGCTGCTTCACCACATCTTCCGGGGAGTATGTGGGTCCATTTGGAGGGGGTGGTTCCCAAGAGCTATGCAAGCGGCTTAGGCTCTCGCAAGACAGAGGTGTTTTGTCTACAGCCAAAATATCCGGTGGCCCCTGGGAAACCCTGTCTAAGGAACCGCCAGTGTGGTTGTTGTGGCCTACGGAAGCACTGAGCTGGGTTGGAGCAGGTTTGAAATGGGGAGTGTAGGCGGGGAAGCTTTGGATAGAGTTTGTGCTCTCGTCCAAGCTGATGGTGTGCAGCAGGTGGCTGTGGAGAGGGCCGCGTTGTGAGGAGCTGCTGGTGCTGCTGTGGGTCAGGCTGCTGTTGCTCTTGGACAGCTTCTGGCCTTTGGTTGATGACAGTCTCGGCATGCACAAAAAGCTCTTCCAAGATACCGCCTTGAAGGCAGAGGGTCTGGTCTGACATTTGTCAAAGCTCCCACCTTCAGGCAATGAGGTCTTGGAGAAATCAGCTGCCTGATTGTCCTGGAAATACCACTTGGGGGACTGCTTCTCCTGGTCACTCTCATGGTTCCCTTTAAAGCCACCTCCAGATGACTGGTGCTTCTTCTCAGCCCGGGTGTCCCGCTTGCCCCCATGGAAGTAGCCAAAAACTTCACGCTTTGACCTTCCTTTCTGGAGCAGCCCGCCTGGCTGACGCATGCCACGCAGACCTCCTGGAGTAGTCGGCAAGAAATCCTGTTTCACTACTCGGCTGCACATGTTGCCCATGCTGCCGTCTTTATCAGACTCAGAATCCAGAGTGGAAGGATCCAAAAGACAATGGCCGGGGTCACAGGTCACATGAGAGGCCTGTTCTGTTGCTATGGAGTTTTAAAGACAAGCGGAATGCCAGCACATGATTGCTGCCTGCAGCCTGATCCCTGGCTAGACTGGGCTGGACTCCATTCCGCGACCTCCTCCTGCTGCTGCTGGAGCCCCTTGGTCGGCTCCATGATTCCTGTCTTTCCATCCATTTACATTTTCATTCTTTGCACTCTTCTTTGTTTGTTTATATATATATAATATATATATATTGTTTTTTAGATTAATAAAACATAGAATAATCAGTCAAATACATTGCTCCACCAAGCTCGTGACTTCCCTCCCTCCCTTCAACTGGTTTTCTAAAATCTCATATAATATATATGCTTTTCTAATATCAGTCTCTGTCCTTTAATACCTATCAAGTCCTTTTTCTAATTATGGTCAGAAACTCATTATTGTCCTATGTTGTAGGTGCTATGTCAATCCTGTTTGTGTCTTCAAATTTTTGCAATGATCTCTTGAATAGTAAATTTACTCCAATCTTATTGAAACTTCTGGTTGCCTTGGTTCCGTATCCTCACCGTCATTTTAGCCAATTCTGCATATTCCATCATCTTTGTCTGCCATTCCTCCAGTGTTGGTAGTTCTTGTAACTTCCATCTTTGAGCTAGTAAGATTCTTGCTGCAGTGGTGGAATACATAAACAATCTTTGGTCCCTTTTTGCAATCTCTTCTCCCATCAACCCAAGCAAAAATGCTTCTGGTTTCTTGGGGAAGGTATATTTTAACATCTGTTTTAACTCATTGTAGACCATCTCCCCAAAATTTTTCACCTTATCACAAGTCCACCACATGTGATAAAAATCTCCATCCTGTTCATTACATTTCCAGAATAACTAATTTTTCATCCTATACATTTTAGCTAATTTAATGGGGTCAGATACCATCTATACATCATTTTCATAACATTTTCTTTCAAGACCGTACATGCTGTAAATTGTAAATCCTGATTCCATAATTTTGACCAGGATTTGTATTGAATATTATGCCCCAAATCTATAGCCCATTTCGTCATTACCTCTTTCACCTCCTCATCTTTAGTGTACCATTCTAGCAAAAAATTATACTTATCTGGCAGGGAAGACAGTTTGATCATTCTTTGCACTCTTGTTTAGCTGCTAACAACATACCATATTTTCCCCTGTACAGTGGTACCTTTGGTTGCGAACGGCATCTGTTCCAGAGCCCCGTTCGCAACCTGAACAGAGCACAACCTGAAGCGCCGTGCCTGCGCATGTGCGTGGCACGATTCAGTGCTTCTGTGCATGCGCAAAGCACAATTCGGTGCTTCTGCGCATGCGCAAAGCGCCGAACCCGGAAGTAACCCGTTCCGGTACTTCTGGGTTCGGCGTGTTCGTAACCCGTGCCGAACGCAACCCGCTGCGAACGCAACCAGAGATATGAATGTATAAAAAATTTAGTCAAAAATTGGGGGTCGTCTTATACATTGGGGGGGGGAAATGCTCAAGGGGTGCAGTCCACGCTCTGGCCCGGGTGGCTTGCGCTCGAGTTCAGTATTGGCTTTGACACTGGTGCGGGCGGCTTGGATTTGGGCTCTGGCCCAATTTCTTAATTTTGGGTTCAAAAAAATAAGGGTCGTCTTATACATGGGGGCATCTTATACACTGAAAAATATGATATTCTTTCAACACACTGTTTTGTCTGTGTTAATAAAAGAATTCCAATTGCCATTTTTCCAACTTGGTGTTATATATAATTACATTGTTACCTTGCTGTATAATTTCAAAAGTTCATTTATACAGCTTTGGGGGCATTACCATTGGCTTTGGTACATTGCAAAACCTATAGTTTGACATTGATTCTATAGATGTAATGGTTCATGAGAGGGGAGTTGGAGGGGGTGGCTGATGGCCATTGCTTCCACTGCAGTAAGCTTTATTGTACTAGCCAAAGGCCATGACAAAACCATACAAGCACTATCCACATGGCTTCCACTAACTCGTGCCAACTTTCACAAGAAGTCCTCCCAATGTTTTAAATTCCAGACCATGTTTTCTATGTCACCCAAGAGGAATTTTTTTGCCAGACTTTTCCTGCTGAAATCTTTGATGATGATGATGATGATGATGATGGTGACCACCACTACTACTACCACAACTACTGATACATTTATTTAATAGGTTTATACGCTACACCTTCTTCCAGAAGAGCCCAGTTTGGCAACTGACAGGGCTATTAATTAGTCAGATGAAGATGGAGGCAAGACAGCATTAAGATTCAGGAGCACAACATGCTGGTAGTTGAAAAGACTAGAATAAAGGGCAAGTGTAGTTTCTTCTGGTTGTTGACCAGAAATAAATTATTTGGCCACGAAGTCAACCATAACAACTGGGTGTGTAGACTGCTGGCTGAGGCCCATTGTCTGATTAATTCACAACAAATGCCGTGGTTTACTACTGGGCTCACAAGTGCCATTTGTGGTTGCTTCACCTTGAAGTAGTGATTGTAGTAATCAACTATGACTAGGGAGATACCACTTGCCATCATATCTTGCTGATTCAATACTAGTACTTACCATGCCCTGCAGGGTGGATTCTAGACTGTTAGCTGTCTTTGGTACTTGGCACACATGCTAAAGGTTTTGGACTATACCGTCACTTGTAGTTTCCCTTGCATTGCCTTTGAGTTTATTTATAAATTAAGTTGCTTTTAGCCACCCTTCGATCGTACAGTTCCAAGGCAGGTTACAACACAATTCCAATAAAACTGAAAGGAGGTGAAACTATCTCACCACATTTCAACCAGGTAAAACAACAACAACTATGGAATGTCTCATGGTTTAGTGCAGAAGTAGACTAAAATCCACAACAGCCTAGGCAAAATGCTAGGTCTTTATCTAACACTGAAATGCCAACAGCATTGATGCAATTGCTACCTCCAGGGAGAGGGAGTTCCATAATTGGGGCATCACCATATCCCATGTTGCTGCATGAGCTATATCCCATAAGAATTTTATCCTTAAGCATTTCATCCCTGTTTGCTAAGGCACTACCCCTCGTAAACAAGTACAGTGCAGTTATCCATGGTTCCGTTGTTTTAGTAAGATCTTGTTCTCATTCTCCATATGAAGGCTGCAGTATGCCTCAAATAATTAAATAATCTACCTAGGTCTTTTATGTCTTCAGTAATTTTTCTGCTGGGCACTCACGCTCTGCAGATTATCGAAGCAGAGCAGCAGGTGATTTTGTGAAAAAGATAAATGAAGCTTTTAACTTGAAAGACTATTCTCTGCTCCTCTGCTTCAATTAAAATAAAATAAAACCCAGGGCTCTTCAGTGCTCTGCAGGCAGCATTCTGGACAAAGCACTTGGATAAAGCCAACTTTTTGCAAACATGTGGAAATCCAGTAGATGGAAAAGTAGACAGAGTGATGGGAGCAATGCAAGGCTTCTAGGGGGACCCTGATTCAGCTCAATTTCCCCCAATTGCCTGGTTATCTGGCACATTCCTAGTATATGCTTTTAACAGTCTTCTACTTGCAGTAGGATATCCTGCAAAGGACACTCCCCCATAAACTGCATGCGTTTTGTATAAGCACCTGGTTGTTGGCATCTGTCTGCCTCTGGACGCAATGGAAGAGTGCTCCTTCGGGGCAAAAGTTACAGCACCTGCTGTGGCTGTAGAGACCGATGCAGGAGAGACATGTTTTACTGCAGGTGGGGCAGATGAAGGTGTCCTGTTTTGCTGCTGCTGCTGGTGCACTGTGGCGTTTCTTCTCTCTGCGCTCCTCCTAGTGGTCTTCCCTTCTCTGGTTACTGATGTGGATACACAACCTCACTGTCTCCAGGCACTGCAGTCATCTGCAAGGGATTCCCACATTGCGGGGTTAATGTTGCCAGCCTTTGTGTCTTTGAGAGCCAGTGTGGTGTAGTGGTTAAGAGTGGTGGACTTGTAATCTGGTGAACCGGGTTCTCTTCCCTGCTCCTCCACATGCAGCTTCTGGGTGACCTTGGGCTAGTCACATTTCTCTGAAGTCTCTCAGCCTCACTCACCTCACAGTGTTTGTTATGGGGGAGGAAGGGAAAGGATATTATTAGCCGCTTTGGGACTCCTTCGGGTAGTGATAAATCGGGATATCAAATCCAAACACCACCTCCTCCTCCTCCTCCTCCTCCTCCTCCTCCTCCTCTTCTTCTCGTTTGCAGACATCTTTGTAATGCGTATATTTGGTCTGCCAACAGGCCTGGTGCCTGAAGCCAACTCCTCGTAGAGCACGTCCTTGAGGATCCTGCCATCTTCCATTCTGTGGACATGACCAAGCCAGCGTAGATGTTGTTGAGACAGGAGTGTGGACATGCTAGGAGTGTGGGCTTGGGAGAGCACATATTTGCCTGAGACTCTGTCCTGCCATGTGATGCCCAAAATCTTCCAGACGCACCACATATGGAAGGCACTGAGGAGCTCCTGTAAATTGCCCACAACTCACTTCCCTAAAGCAGCTTGCTCAACACGCAAGCCTGGTAGACCATCTTGATATTGGTTGTTAGCATCACGTTCTCCCATACTCTTTTAGAGATGCGAGCCATTGCTGCAGCTGTCTTGCCAATACATTTGTAGTGGAGCCCAGGCCGACAAAATTGTCTACCACCTCAAGTGTGTGGTCGCCAATGATGATGTGTGGAGTGCTGACGACAGCTTGACCCAGGATGTTGGTGGTTGTCAGGTTGACGGTGAAACTGAATTCCATGCAGGGCAAAACAGTTGATGAGTCTCTGCAGAGCTTCCTCACAAGTATGCTCTCAAGGCTGTGTCATCTGCAAACAACTTCTCTTGTATAAGTACAGGCCTGTTGAAAACATGCAAACAAATGCCTGTACAGCAGGAGCTGGGCAGGAGTATGTTGATTGTACTTACGTTGGGTCGTATGAAGAGGGATCATATGTTTGATTACCAATTTTAACTTCAACGCTGGTAACTACAGATGATACCCAGCTATATTTATTGTGTTCTGTCTGAATCAGAAGAGGCAGCTGAGATGCTAGATAGATGTTTAGAGGTAGTGGTGGCCTGGATGTTGCTCAGCAAATTGAAACTTAGGTGTTTTAAGTCCTCAAGTCTAGGAGGTGGAAAGGCAAGCTGTTGTGTATGGGGTTGCACTCCTCTGGAAACAGCAAGTGTGTAGTTTAGGAGTAATACTGGATTATTTCTGGAGGCCCAAGTAACCTTGGTGTGTGGGATTGCCTATATCTACTTTCAGCTGGTGTGCCAGTGACACCCTCTTTTTGGACAGCGTTGACTTGCTCACATCACTTATGCAGTAGCTAGATTACTGGCTGGGGCTGCCTTTAGAATGCTTATATTCCTTGTTCTGAAACAGCATGGATGTAAAGATCAGCAGAAGGGGCCATCTTGGTAACTTTACCACCCTCAGATGGTGGTGGTGCAAGAAAGGGCAAATTCTGTGGCAACCGTTAAATTGTGGAAATCCTTTCTCCCAGAGGTGCATCTGGCAAATTTGCTATGTACCATTTGAGCTTCAGCCTGGCCTTTGACACCTGAGATATGTGTTTCAGGATGCTCCCTATTCCTGTGACTGTCATTTGTTTAACTGTTTTTTAATTATGAACTTTAAATTGTTGTTGCTCACCCTGGGACCCACTGGTGAAGGACAATACTACTACTACAACTACTACTAATAATTAATATTGCCTTTTTATGAAAGTTCGGGATAGCTCAGTCGGTAAAAACATGAGACTCTTAATCTCACGGTTGTGCATTCCACCCCCATGTTGGGCAAAAAAAAAATTCCTGCATTGCAGGGGGTTAGACTAGTTGGCCCTTATGGTCCCATCCAACTCTAAAATTCTGTGATGAACAGCCCCCCAGCAGGGCCCTTAAGGCAGGACTGCACAGTGTTGCCCCTTGACTAAGAGTAGAAAGGTAATTAGGAGTATGGCTGCTAGGCTGTACTTCATTTTATTTCATTTAGAGACTGCTTAACCACAAAACTCTCTTAAGTGGTGTCTCGTCTTGTCTCGTGAATTTGTTAAACCCCTCTTGGTTGAAATGATTCCATGTTGATGTGCTACACGGCACCCAACACGCTGGTCTACCAAATAAAGTTATGATAGTGGATAGTAGATGAACGTACGAGTTAGTCCTAATAGGCCTAACTAGAAGTAGACTACAGAATGATGAAAAAGGCTAAAGCGGTGGTTACAAGAAAGATTTATCGGCAGTATGTTTTCCTGATGGGAATTCTGGAAAGTACCTTGATAATAAATCTTTCTTGTCTGTATTGGCATTTCTCTTTTTCATCATCCTTAATGGTTAAACTGTTCTGCAGGCACCTAAGTATGAAATGTATTGGGAAGCTGAGTTGGGTGCTGGGTTAGGAAAGGAGGAGGAGACTCGAGGGTAGAATTTTCACACTTGCGTATATTTTTCAGTTGCCAATAAGTTCCGTTTTTGAAGTGTTTCACCTGTCATTGTTCTGCTTTACTTAACATGGAGGGGGTGATCTTGTCTTAGAAAGCAGCAAATGTAACACACAGTTCTTTAGTCAGATATTTGAAGGTAATTGCTTCCTCTTTTCCTTTAGCTCTACAAATGTACAGCAAAATTTCCTATCCTAATTGTTCATCGGGGAGTTCATGCTGATTACATTATAGTTTCATTATACCATGTGTGGGTGTAATAAGTACTTCACGTATGAAACTAGTAACACATCCTTTTTTATAATGAAAAAATTTGTATTTTATACGGCTGTAGGTAACCCAAAACATTTTCTTGGTGGTATTTTATCACTCATTGAATGAAGCTCTGTGAGTTTCATTGACCTTTCCTACTCAGTATTCTAAGCATTTATTTCCTAGTCCTGAAGGACAGTTTTAGGTGGAGCAATCCCATTAGTTTCATTCGGACTAGAGTGGAAATAAGTGTGTGCAGGATAATTGTCATCAAGAGGCAAAGATCTTCAAAACCATGGGCCGTCTTGGAGAAAGAAAATCTTACAATACAAATCTGGATTGAAAATGTTACTCAACACCCCTGAATAAAATGCTCTGTTTTGTTACCTTTCAAAGTGAAAATGATTGCTGTTTTGATGCTAGCAGACCTATTATTAGAAGCCTTTACTTTGCAGGATTTAAGCAATTTTTAAAAAATTGGCTGTTGTTGTGTTGTTGTTTTTAATCTGTTGTGGTTGACTATTGATTTTTTTATACTTTGCCATAATAAGGTTTGGGCTGGAAAAGTGGGATAAATGTATCTAAAATAAGCGAAGAACCAGGCTGAGATTGTGAGCTGGGAAGACATTGGTCCAAATTTGGTTCCTGTTTTGAATTTAGTAGGTGTACCGCATGCTGGTACACCCTTGCGGACCGCACCCCACCCCAATCTGGGCTCAGTGGCGTACCTTACAAAGCTGTATTAAAGAATGAGATGGTATATCTGACGCACCAAGAACACTTTCAAACCACTAGAGAAATGCCAAGTAGTATTTATGACTGAGAGTGAAGGCGAAGTTTTATCAGTTGGACTTCTCTTGTTTGGATGAATTGTTAACTATAATGGTTAATAAGCAACAGCAAAGCATTGGAATTTCTTGAAAGCAATCAACCGCACGTAATTTTACACTTCCTTCAGTGCCTCAGAAAGGCACCTGCACTTACCAGTAGATTTGGGCAACACACAAATGTATTTAGACTTGGGTCAGTTAAGACAGATGGTTAATCAATTTGTAAATCCTTTAATTGAATGACAGTCCTTATTATTACTGTTTATTTGCAACTGAGAAACAAGTCCAGCTCCAGGTTTCGAGAGCCTTTGAATTAATAGACTCTGGTGCTCTCTCCAGAAGGCACCGTACTTGCCCATGATGGGGGCAGTAGTGCTTAACAGAATTGTGTGGAGTTGTCACCACTCCTGCTTCTGCAGCCAGTGGGCTGTTTGCTTTCCTATGCAATCTAGGCGCTGCTGATTGGAGCTGTGAGGTGAGTGGGGTAGCATGCCAAAATTCTTATTTCCACAATATTAATCAGGATCCCGTTCCCTCCATGTGCCGACATCACAGGTGACATATTTTAGCTGCTGTGACACTGGGGAGTTGGGTGGCACAGCCTGGAGCTCCACTCACTGGTACTTCTGGCCTAACCACAATCCTTGCTGCAGGGAAGCAGCTTGTCCTGCACTGGAGACTGGAGGTGCAGGGAAGCAGCAGTGCTGATCAGAGCTCCAGGCTGGATGCATGGGCTCCCCAGCAGTGTTGACTTGATGATGACAGCCCTGCCTCTGGCGTTTTGCAAGTGGAGGTTGGTGGGTCCAGGGCATTTTGTTTGTGTGTGCATGGGTCAAACCTCCATTCAGCACTGCCTCCCCATTCCCTACCGACCACAGAGGGCCAGCAAATGGTGGCTGCCATTTTCTTTTCCTCCAAATGCATTTTGATGCCCATCATAAAGATGGTGGCTGTTGACATGAACAAGACCAGGACAGTTTTTGTCATAGAATCACAGACTTGTAGAATTGAAGAGTTAGAAGGCGTCCTGAGGGTCATCTAGACTAGCCCCCCTCCCTCTTCCAATTTGAAACCATACTTGCTTCACAGCGGGTGGCTTGGGTTTGGGCTCTGGCCCGATTTATTAATTTTGGGTTCAAAAAAAAAATAGGTGTCGTCTTATATATGGGGGCAACTTGTTGTTGTTCAGTCGTGTCCAACTCTTCGTGACCCCATGGACCAGAGCACGCCAGGCACGCCTATCTTTCACTGCCTCCCGCAGTTTGGCCAAACTCATGGCAGTCGCTTTGAGAACACTGTCCAACCATCTCGTCCTCGGTCGCCCCCTTCTCCTTGTGCCCTCCATCTTTCCCAACATCAGGGTCTTTTCCAGGGAGCCTTCTCTTCTCATGAGGTGGCCAAAGTACTGGAGCCTCAACTTCAGGATCTGCCCTTCCAGTGAGCACTCAGGGCTGATTTCTTTAAGGATGGATAAGTTTGATCTTTTTGCAGTCCATGGGACTCTCAAGAGTCTCCTCCAGCACCATATACACTTATACACTGAAACTTACACACTGAAAAATATGATATTCTTTCAACACACTGTTTTGTGTGTGTTAATAAAAAAAATCCAATTGCAATTTTTCCAACTTGGGCTTATATATAATTATATTGTTACCTTGCTGTATAATTTCAAAGTTCATTTTATAGCTTTTGGGGCATTATCATTGGATAAGGTACATTGCAAAACCTATAGTTTTGACATTGATTCGATAGATGTAATAATTCACAATTATCTTCAATCAGGCAGTTTATGTCCAATATTTTATTAATAAATTTCAAATACTTGTACATAGGCAAGAATAATATATCAAATGATGATATAAATAGAACAGTGTCGTTGTATGACATGGGTGGCAAACAAAGTTAAAAGAACGGAAATTTACACACTAATACCGTGGGGAATAAACAAAATTATGAAAAGTATCAACAAGCTAGACAGAGGAAGAGCAACTATGTCTGTCTGCTGCTATCAGGAATGGACGGACAGAAAATGCCAGGTGCAATGCCTTGGCATGCACAACAAACTCTTCCATGATACCACTTTGAAGGCAGAGGGTCTGATCCGACACTTGTCGAAGCGCCCACATTCAGGCAATGAGGTCTTGGAGAATCAGCTGCCTGTAGATTGTCCTGGAATACCGCTCAGGGGACTGCTTCTCCTGGTCACTCTCATAGTCCCTTTTAAATCCACCTCCAGATAATTGGTGCTTCTCAGCCCAGGTGTCCTGCTTGCCCTCATGCAAGTAGCAAAAAAGTTCAAGATATGACATTCCTTCCGGAGTAGCACGTCTCTTCGAATCTCCCGCAGCTGTTTTTTCAAGCTGAGGATCTCACCCTGTTTCTCGTCCATCTTTTCCTGAGTATCTCGGATCTGCTGCTTGAGGAATGAAATCCCTGCAGTCTTCTGACAGACGTCCCACTGGGTCTCCTCCAGCTTGGGACTCAGGCACTCTGCGTGTTGCTGCTCGCAGCCTCAGCTCCTCGCACTGCTCTGCTGAAGGTCACAGCTCTTCTTGCAGCCGTTCTCTTCCTGCTGAGCTTTGGTGAGCTGCAGCTGAATCTCCTGCTGGCTGCGTTGGGCCTGTGCATCTCTTGCTGCAGCTTGGCTACATCCATCTGCTTCGGTTCATCCAGCTCATCCATCCGCAAGCGCTGTTTGTCCTCAGACATCTCTGTGAGGGATCATCATCTCACTCGAGATTTCTCTTAAGCTGATGGAGCTCCATGCCCTTCTCAGTCAGCTTGGTCTTCAGGCTGCTTCACCACATCTTCCAGGGAGTATGTGGCTTCATTCAGAGGGGGTGGTTCCCCAGAGCTATGCAGGTGGCTCAGGCTCTTGCAAGACAGAGGTGTTTTGTCTACAGCCAAAGGGTCCTGTGGCCCCTGAGAAGCCCTGTCTAAGGAACCGCCAGTGTGGTTGTTGTGGCCTACGGAAGCACTGAGCTGGGTTGGAGGAGGTTTGAAATGGGGAGGGTAGGCGGGGAAGCTTTGGATAGAGTTTGTGCTCTCGTCCAAGCTGCTGGTGTGCAGCAGGTGGCAGTGGAGAGGGCTGCGTTGCGAGGAGCTGCTGGTGCTGCTGTGGGTCAGGCTCCTGTTGCTCTTGGACAGCTTCTGGCCTTTGGTTGATGACAGTCTCGGCATGCACAAAAAGCTCTTCCAAGATACTGCCTTGATGGCAGAGGGTCTGGTCCGACATTTGTCAAAGCGCCCACATTCAGGCAATGAGGTCTTGGAGAAATCAGCTGCCTGTTGGTTGTCCCGGAAATACCGCTCGGGGGACTGCTTCTCCTGGTCACTCTCATAGTCCCTCTTAATGCCACCTCCAGATGACTGGTGCTTCTTCTCAGCCCGGGTGTCCCGCTTGCCCCCATGGAAATAGCAAAAAACTTCACGCTTTGACCTTCCTTTCTGGAGCAGCCCGCCTGGCTGACGCATGCCACGCAGACCTCCTGGAGTAGTCGGCAAGAAATCCTGTTTCACTACTCGGCTGCACATGTTGCCCATGCTGCCGTCTTTATCAGACTCAGAATCCAGAGTGGAAGGATCCAAAAGACAATGGCCGGGGTCACAGGTCACATGAGAGGCCTGTTCTGTTGCTATGGAGTTTTAAGACAAGCGGAATGCCAGCACATGATTGCTGCCTGCAGCCTGATCCCTGGCTAGACTGGGCTTGACTGCATCCCGCGACCTCCTGCTGCTGCTGCTGGAGCCCCTTGGTCGGCTCCAATAATCCCTGTCTTTCCATCCATTTACATATTCAGTCTTTGCACTCTTGTTTAGCTGCTAATAATATACCGTATTTTTCCATGTATAAAAAGAATTTAGTCAAAAATTGGGGGTTGTCTTATACACGGTTGGTGAATGCTCAGGGGTTCTGGCTCTGGTGCTGGCGGCCAGGCTCTGGCCTGGGTAGCCTGGGCTCAGGTTCGGTTTGGGCTTTGATATGGGCGCAGATGGCTCGGATTTGGGCTCTGGCCCAATTTCTTAATTTTGGGTTCAAAAAATAAGTGTCATCTTATACAGGGGGCATCTTATGTGATATTCTTTTAACACATTGTTTTGTGTGTGTTAATAAATATTCCAATTGCAATTTTTCCAACTTGGGCTTATATATATATATTGTTACCTATAATTTCAAAGTTCATTTATACAGCTTTTGGTGCATTATCATTGGATAAGGTACATTGCAAAACCTATAGTTTTGACATGATTTTATAGATGTAATGGTCATGAGAGGGGAGTTGGAGGGGTGGCTGATGGCCATTGCTTCCACTGCCAGTAAGCTTTATTGTACTAAACAAAGGCCATGACAAAACCATACAAAGCACTATCCACATGCTTTCCACTGACTTGTGCCAACTTTCACAGGAAGTCCTCCCAATGTTTTAAATTCTAGACCATGTTTTCTATGTCACCCAAGAGGAAATTTTTGTGTGTTATTATTATTCTTATTTACTTCATTTCTATACTGCTTTATATTTTTAAGGAAAATTTCAAAGTGGTTTACAGCATATTAAAACATCAATTAAACAATCCAGAATGAAACCATTTCTGAAGAAAGTCAAATATAGAGTATAACTGTCAAAGCAACAGTATTAACAGAAACTAAATATTATCATAAAGATTTGGAAATAAAAATAAAACATTACAAAGGAGGTCCACTACAGAATACATATTTAACATTTCAAAAAACAAAAACATTGCTAAGTGAAGTCAAATATAAAATGCACATTTAAAACATCATATTTTATGCAATCACTTTATTCCAGCATCAGCTTCCTCTGTCCTAGGTGTGACATTTAGTCCTTGCATGAAAACAAGATAGGCACAGTTACCTTTGGCTTGGTTTAGCCATCCTTGACCAGCATCTCATTTGCACTGTGCTGCTCAGGCTCACCTTGTCAAGCTTCTAGTCCACTGTTTGTATTCAGAGAGATCAGCATGTGGTACGTACACCTTAACGCTGGCGGTTGTCGTGATACTCTGGCTCAACGCAGTGGTTTGATTATTGGCTTCTGTGTAATAATAGAGATAGGTGCTGAAACTGATTCACAAGAGGCAGAGATAGTACTACTTCACAGGGCATTTAATTAACTGCCAGAATTTGCTGCCGCAAGATGCGGTGATAGTCAATGAGTTAGATGGCTTTAAAAGTAGATTAGACAATATCGTGGAGAATTGGCCTGTCAGCGGCAATTAGCCAAGGCAGCTAAATGGAATCTCCACCTACTCAGGTAAACAAATACCACATTTTCCTATGTATAAGACCCCCCTTTTTTGAGCCCAAAATGAAGAAATGAATTTATTTACATATTTAATTGCAGCATTCCGTGTATGAGATGTCCCCCAATTTTAAACTTAAAAAAATTGGGGAGGAAATATAGTCTTATTCACGAAAAAAATTCAGTAAGTATTGGGCAAATGCTTATCTGTCCTGCTTGTGGCTTCTCATAGGCATCTGGTTAGTCTTTAATAAAAAATGGAACATGAAACAATAAAAACAATTACCGTATCTATAAAATGCTGGTAGGTGAGATATCTGTCGCTCTGCTAAAATAATGCTTCGTCAGCACTGTGTTGTCTGCACTTTACTTTGCTGAAGGTTGGAATGCTATCTTCAGTTCAGCCTTTTTCTTGATTACCTTAATAGAATTATTCGAAACTTGTGCTGCATAGTTTCAAGTGCGAGATCAGAGAGTGTATAGATTCATGCAGCTCTATTCACACTTTTATTTCTCATCTTAAAGTTAATCCAACTTTTCCAGGCTAGCACTGCATACCACACAGTAATTCTTCCTTCCTTCCTTCCTTCCTTCCTTCCTTCCTTCCTCCTCCTCCTCCTCCTCCTCCCTCCTCCTCCTCCCCTCCTCCTCCTCCTCCTTCTTCTTTGGAGCAGCACACTTGCAACACAGTATCTTTATATAAGCATTTAATCATCATTTTTATTTCTAATCTTTGTATATTGTATCATTATTTTATTGCTATGGCTGATGGTTGACGCAAATAAAGATTCATTCATTCATTCATTCATTCTTCTTTGCTTACTCTGCCTGAATATGAATCTACTGCATAAAGGCGACTACCCACTTATATGGGGGTTCGGTTCGGGGCCCTTGTGTGCATAAGTGAATTGTGTGTTAAGTGGGGAGCTGAAGGTTTTGGCCTTCCTCGTAGCAATCATTACAACTTGGACGTGTTAAGGATTTGGTAAAGCCTTAGTCATGGTTGGACGGGAACTTGTAAGCTTCTGGCTGTCCCTCCAAGGGAACTGGTATCCCATTAGGGTTCCAGGAGGAGATGCGGGTTGGTTGATATAGGACAGGGGTGGCCAACTCCCAAGAGACTGCAATCTACTTACAGAGTTAAAAACTGGCAGTTGTCTACTCCCTTTTGGGGAGGTTCAGATCAAAGTTGTTGAGCTTTTTTGGGGGGAGGAGGAAGGCCCGTTTTTTAGGCTTTCAGATCAAAGTTGTTGAGCTTCTTTTGGGGGAGCCAGTTATCTACCACTGGCGTCCAGTGATCTACCAGTAGATCACAATCTACCTGTTGGACATGCCTGATATAGGAGATACCCAATGCCTAGACCAAATCCCCATACACCTTTAATCAATAAAGTTGGTGCCTAATTAGATTGAAATTAATGCTGTCACGTGTGGCTTCTTGATCTCAGGTGGGTAGCGGATTTACGGCGCCTTGGCAAGCAATTCCGGAGCAACACCATGTATAAGGCTGCCAGTTCTGTGTGGGCCAAAAGCTTTGGTTTCTGGGTGTTGAATGTTAAGTGGGCCAATAGTAGCTATTGCCTCAAGTTCCCCAAGTTTTTCCACTTAAAAATATCAGATGCTGCATTTCCCTCCCACCCCCCTTCTGCATCTGTTTTGTGTGAAAGAAAAGAAGCATTAATTGATTGCATGCTGTCTAGGCTTTGACAGAAATACAAGCAGTGATCTCGTCTATGTCACATTTTATCAGTGTGGTTAAAAAGTACCACTTTTCTTTAGATTAATTATGGGCCTTGGGAAGCGAGTTCCATAATTTTTTCTATGTGCTGCGTGAAGAAGTCATTTATTTTAGCTGTTCTGAATCTTCCATTGAAGTCCACAAGTTCTAGTATTATGCAAGAGGTAGAAAAACTTTTCTCTACCCGCTTTCTCCATGCCACACATAATTATATAGACTTCTATCCTGTCACTTCTTACTTACCTTTTCTCTAGACGAAAAAGTTCCAAACATTCAATATTCCTTCATGGTGGAACTACTCCATCCTCTTGTTTGTTTCAGTGGCCCTTTTACAAACCTTTTCCAACTCTGCAATATCCATTCTGCGGTGAGGCAAGTAGTACTTGCTACCACTATTCCCAAACCGTTTGGATGCCTCATTTTGCTGTTTGTATAAATAAGTGGACACTGATTTTGTTTTGACTCGGTTTGCTAACCACCTTGTGGGGTGGGAGTGGGGGTGGGAAGAAACCCTAGCCTCTTTTCTTTTGAATCAGTTATCAGACAGGCTGGGGGCAAAATCTAGATTCCTGCATTGTAAGGGATTGGGCTAGATGAGGTCATTTCCAACTCTACGATTCTATAAGTTATCTCTTGAAATGTGTGGGAGGCCTGCTAGGCACAATTTGGGGTTGAATATAGCAATTATGAGGAACAGTAGAGAATTCTCAGGAGAATCAACCCTCTCGCCAAGATTTCTACATTTGCTTGCGATTGCCAGCCTAACCACGAGTCTCTCTCCCGCCCCCCTTTTCTGGTGGTTCCAGTAGTATCTACAGCAATTTACAGCAGTAAACATTTAAGCCACACTCTTGCTCCCTTTTTTAAAAATTTTTTAAACCCCTAGTATTTTGGGGGCATCTGACAGGTGTGCTGTCCTAGAAGCATTTCATGTGCTTGGCAGGCAGGAGAGAGACCTCCCCCTGCTGCTCTGCTGATACTGAAGCAGCAACGAAGTTGACCAGAGAGAGGAAGGAATTTGTTGTTTTGGTTTGGATTAAAATCCAAGCTTGAGAAAGACACCTGTATATTATACAGCCATACCTTGGATCTCAAATGCATTGGCTCCCGAACAAATTGGCTCCCAAACGATCAAAACCCAGAAGTGAGGGTTTGGTTTCCCAACAATTTTTGGAAGCTGAACATCCGGCGCGGCTTCCGATTGGCTGCAGGACGCTGTTCTGTTCAAGAACCAAGGTACAACTGACTATATGTAAGAAACGAGGAACTGAAGATCCTTAGAAGGAATGCAATGCATATTATTGCAGTTACTATTTCTGTTTATGGTCTTTGCTGCTTGGCTGTTTTAATGTCTGCATAATTATGCTACATCATTCCAGGTCAACTGGTTAGGGAGTGGGGTATTTTTTAACAGCAGATAAAGTTGCTCTTGTATCTAGGTGGTTGTTGCCTCCTAGAGGGATTATGAAGACTATGAACCCACGTAATGATCTTAAATGTGGCACAATCCGCTTCACCATATTGATATTTCCATTTAAATGCAATATACCAGCCTGTTAATGCTAACTTGACTCAGGACCAGTGTCGTAAAAATCATTGCCACAAAAGAAAAACAGAAGAGCTTTTGAAGAAGTAAGCAATTTAGTATAATATTCCTGCTGGGAGCATTCTGGGTTAGTGGAAATATTGCCATTCTTTAGAGTTTGCAGAAACCCCGAAGAGTGTTTCATCTGTAACAGATGAAATGGAGACCAGCATATGCAGAAGAGATGGTGCTTTGCCCATTGGGAACAGCACTTCTGTTATTAATCTAAGATAATGCTGCTTTTAAAGGAGCTATTGTCATGGGAAGCTAAGATTAAATAATGTCTGGCTTAAAAATTGCAGCCTGAACCTTTCAGGGGGAGGTATCAAAATTCAATCACTCTTAAAATGCTGCAGCACTGTTGACAAAGTTGTTGAAAGATAAGTGCCATGGAGTCATTTGCTCTGATTGCTAGTTTGTACTGTATATTAGATTAATGAATGTATTCTTGCTACAATCCACACTGGAAATGTTTGGATCTTTTGAAGTATAGTCAGTTCGCTTGTTTCAGTTTACATTCAGATGCTGGGATTACTCCAAATCTGAATCAACATGCTGGAGGTTCCTTGGAGGTGCTGTGTGTGTGTGTGTGTGTGTGTGTGTGTGTGTGTGTAGTGCTTTCATGGGCCAAATCCCGCTTTGTCAGATGAATTTGTTCAATTTTAATGTGCCACAAGACACTTGGTGTTGTTTTTTCGCTGCGACAGGCTAACATGGCTACCCAACTGCAATTTCCCCCTGTGCTTTAAGTACAACATGGGGCAATATTTGCAGAGGTGTTATAAAAGAACCCATTGAAATTCATGACTCCAGCAATGGCTCAGAGTTTCAGGATAATCCAGGGTATCATGATACTTAATTGCTTGTTAGTACATATGTTGAAACATTGGCCTTCACTCTTTTTTGGAAATATAGCCCAACGACTACTTTCACTAGTGTCTGGCCCATAAAGCCCTGTGCCTGGATTGCACATGCTGCAGATTAAAAAACAGACTTTTTATTTTTTTAAAAACAAACAAGCACCTTATGGAGCTCTGAGAATCTAAATCATACATTTTAGACACAAAATCAATCTGCTGTGCAGGAAGCAGCCATTGTAGCTTAAAAAGTTGTAACTAGGAGGTAGGCAGTGCATTGAACCACACCATGAAGGTTCTAGTTAAGGCTTGGTGCAGGTGCAATGAAAGGTTATCTACAGGGCACAATAATAGGGCTAAAGGTATTGGGGGGACCGGTCCCTTACGCATATATTGACCACAAAAGTCTTCAAACATTCATCTTTTTAAGAGGGTAAGCAAAGTAGGTCTGAATTCCATTCCTTTTTTAAAAATATATATATATACTTTTTATTGTTTTTATTTTTTCAAAAACACAAAATATAACAACCTTTCAAATCCATATCAAATACTTTTGCTCCGCCAAGCATGTGACTTCCCTCCTTCCCTCCAACTGGTTTTCCAATTTCTAATAAATTGTATGTGCATTTCAACTGCCAGTTTCTGTCCTTCAATATATATCAAGTCCCTTTTTGTCCATGGTCAGATACTATTTTTTTACATTACGTTACAAGATTTATTTCAGTCCTGCTAGTGTCTTCACATTTTTGCAATAATCTTTCAAATACTCAGTAAATTTACTCCAATCTCTTTGGAATTTCTGGTCGCCTTGGTTCCGGATCCTAACAGTCAGTTTGGCTAACTCCACATAGTCCATCATCTTTATCTGCCACTCCTCAATCGTTGGTAATTCTTTTGTCTTCCACCTTTAGGGACAATAATAGGGCTAAAGGTATTGGAGGGACAGCTCTCTTACGTGTATATTGACCCCAAAAGTCTTCAAACGTTCATCTTTTTAAGAGGGTGAGCAAAGTAGGTCTGAATTCCATTCCTACATGCAGAGCAGTTTGAAGCCAGTAGAGATTATTGCCCTTGCCTTCTTAAATAAATTAATTTGAATGCTTTCTCTGCATTCTTAAATACAGTTGGCTGGACTTCCCCACGATGATGATAGTGATATTAGTTCTTGCTGTTTATTGTATTTATAACCTGCCCTTCCAATACGATTGTTTCCAGGGCAGTGCACAAACAGCTGATTAAAATACAGCACGGCGAAGATACAGCAATAAATACGATAAAACAGCAATTCCAGAGCAGAAGCTATCAGCTCTTTAAGTCGGCTATCTCCATAGGCCTGAAGGAAAAGATAGAGCTTAGCGTGATGCTGAAAAACAGGTGCTAAGTTAGGGGTAATCTGTTTCATCCAGGTGCATCTTAAACTGACCAGGCAATATACAGTATATGTGGACTGTCCTCGGATCAAGACCTTCTTTCAGTTCTCATAAGTTCTTAACCTAGCTCAAGGTTGTCATCTGAACTAGACAGATGTTTAACTGATAATCACAGCCAGTCCATCATTTGAAAAATAAAACTTTAGAGCTGACTTGCATCAAAATGGCAACTAGACATTCCGTTTTGGCGACTAACCTTGGTTTAAGGAGCCATTTGGCACCTAGCTTGTATATCTGAGTTTCTAACACTGCTGAGGAGACTTCCAAGGGCCATATGGAGAGCCCTCGGTCCCACTCCTGACATATCCACCTCACTAGTTTTTATTCACCGTCAAAGTCAAGAATCAAGAGAACAAAGGTTAGGCCAGCCAGACCTCTGAAATAAGCCTGCCCACCTCCTTAGGTCATATTGTGCTGAAGAGCCAAGGCCAGAGGCTGCTCTGAATACCTCTACTCGAACTGCTTAAATTTAGAATACTTCCATCCTGTTTTAGAACCCCCAGACAGTCTCGGAGCACACACAAATCTAGTGCAGGAACAGAAATCACATGGTGTCCACATGGAACCAGGTTTAATGCAGACAGCATTTCCTGCCTTTGTTCTTGGCCTTGATGTCACATCAGAATCCTCAGTGGGGCTGAGCAGCTGGATCTCACTCCGCCCATGATGGGAGTAGAGCTTCCCTTGCTGGCACTGGGCAGATGCCAGGCATCAGTTCCCTGGGCCTTAATAGCTGGCAACCAGCTAACTATTGGTATCTGATTGTTGATAGAAGCGGGTGTTGTGCGTGAACCGAATAGGAACATGAAGGTGGCTGCTTGAAACGTCATCTAGTCTATGTTATGAGATGGCTTAGATAGATACCGCTTCACCATGAAATCTTTACCTTTCTAGCCTGGCTTTAATCTGAATGAGGAATGTTTTTCTTAGCGAGACTTAAATCACCTCTGCTGCTAAGTCTGTATTATTCTAGCAAACACATGCTATCCAGAAATCGTTTCCATTAAGGTGCAGGCATTTTCTGCAAAGCTACTTTAAGTAATTGGATCCTGCTTGGGAGCAGGAATAAGTCTCTATGTCAGCCGCTCTAAATCTTCGGAGGCTGGTAGGAGGGAAGAACATTGCTGGAGTCATTCAGTCTGCTTTTTTGAAGTTCCGTGTTTTCAGACAAGAACGCTAGATTTTATACAGAGCTTTCTAGCGTCAGGTGGTTGGTTTCCCCCTTTCCCAAGGAAAAAGACTACTTTCTTATTAGTCTAAAACACAACAGTAGTGAGCATGGGCTTCAGAGATACTGCATTCTGATATTTAACGGTAGCTCTGAGCACTGCACTCCCTTCTTCTTGACATGATGGCCGGACTAGGCATATGTAAAATGCTACAATTCATATTCCAGGACCCATGGTGCAGGGGTGCATTACTTGACTCCATCACCTATTGGCACACAAGTAAGGGGGAAAGTTGTGGGAGCCAGTGGCGAAAAAGTAGCTGCTGCTGAGTGATCACAGGATGCTAACGTGGTTTACGTTGAGTGCAAGTTACTGGCATGAAGAATGGCATTCACATTGTACTTCAGGCTATATTCAGAGCAGAAATTTTCATTGCACACAAAATGAAGAGCTCCTTTTGTATTTGACAAACAATTGTTTTAGGTTGATGCAAGGACACTGTTTGTTTGTTTGTTTTTAAAAACCCAAACCTGAAGGCAAAATCTTACTTGTGCTCAGTAAGATTTTGAAAATCACAGTATGTTCCTTAGATCACGTGAGAAGATACATACTGCTATGCTGCATATTTTTGATAGAAAGTTGCTGCTATGCTGCATATTTTTGATAGAAAGAAAATGATTCCTGTATACAAACCATGCCATCTCTTTTGTCATTGACATGTAGGATTTGTTATCCATAGTTCTGCTATTGTACGGCCAAACTGAGCACATCAGTGAATATGAGATGATGTGTGTATTTGAGACCAGAGCTTGAAATGTATTGAGGCCATAAATACAGAACCTGGCATCAGGCATGACTAAAATACTTGTCAAAGAGACCCTTCTCCTGTAAGGTTGCCAACGCTCCAGATGTTGTCATCAAGCTTGTCTAAATTGCATTCAAATCCTGATCATAAAAATATCTGGGAGGTGAGGACAGACCTTCTGAAATAGATGAGGAAAGGGAAGTACACAGAGATGGATTGTTGAAAAAATAACCTATATTCACAAAGATGGCCAACATTTCCAAGTTTTGTTTCAGCTCATTATCATCTGCTCACCCAGAGAGGCAGCTGTTACATTGGCTAAATTCAGACACTATGCTAAGCTATGGTTTCCACTAGTGATGTCACTGGTTTCTTTATTTCCTGGCTCAGAAATACAAATTTTGGCAAGTGTGAGGCACGTGTTGCAGTATTACAGGTTTTTCTTAATGTTAGATCAGCAGCAGCAGCAAAAACACCACATAGCTTGGGAGAGGCTTTTGCATGGCTTTCCGCCTGGCACATGGGTCATCAACCTCTTAGGTGCCATGGTCACATTTGCAAACTGGAGAAATTCTCTTGGGCACCACCACATAACCACCCACCCTATGCAGTAGGGATCACATTGCAATCTGTTGTATTGGCATTGACACAACCTACAGGCCTGAGAGGAATTGAACCTTCTGGTGGAGTCAAGACATGTGGCCATTAAAAATGTAGGTATGCCTTTAACCCTTGTGCCTAGTAAATAACTTGTTACACCAGGAAGTAGAAAAAGGTGGGTTTATTACACCTTTAGACAGCAAGGTTTGCAGATTCCTAGGCTTCAAATAAACAAGTGTCTCTATATTCCTGGGGCATTTCTGGATTTACAGAAGCTGTCCAGTTTCTGATTTGATCCCAGAATGCCCCTCTTTTCCTTAGGACGTTCCTGTTTTCGTTAGATAAATGTTGGAGGGTCTGTAATCATTAAGTGCATCCACACACCTTGGTTCTAAAAATTAAGAGTCCTTAACTAGCTAAAGACTTTAAAAGTGAGCATAGAGATGTGCTACAGTTGTTGTTGTTGTTGTTGTTCAGTCGTTCAGTCGTGTCCGACTCTTCGTGACCCCATGGACCAGAGCACGCCAGGCACGCCTATCCTTCACTGCCTCCCGCAGTTTGGCCAAACTCATGTTAGTAGCTTCGAGAACACTGTCCAACCATCTCATCCTCTGTCGTCCCCTCCTCCTTGTGCCCTCCATCTTTCCCAACATCAGGGTCTTTTCCAGGGAGTCTTCTCTTCTCATGAGGTGGCCAAAGTACTGGAGCCTCAACTTCAGGATCTGTCCTTCTAGTGAGCACTCAGGGCCGATTTCCTTGAGAATGGATAGGTTTGATCTTCTTGAAGTCCATGGGACTCTCAAGAGTCTCCTCCAGCACCATAGTTCAAAAGCATCAATTCTGCTACAGTACCCACACTCAAAAAAAGGGTGACTGGGCCATACCTGAAATTGGAGCAAGCAAAACACAAAGTCAGGGATTGGACGTCTATGCCTTCTGTGAGAATTAAGCTCTCCCTTTCAATATCCTATGTCAGCAAGGCAACAACACTCACTCTGTGGTCCAGTGAATTGTAGGGTTGATTCCTGAGATCCTTGAAGAGCAAAGTGGGTCTCCAGTTGCTTGCCAGCCATTGGAATTCTGGGGTTTAAGTGTTCTTTTATTTTAACTAACTTCTACGGAGAGGGGAGAGAGGCATCCCTTGGTGAGTGAATAACAAAAGTCATTTGAACTGTTGTTTGTGCTTTCTAAGAGAAGTTTGAAGTGAAGAGGACACAACCTTAATTTTGGGAAGACTTGTCTCTACGATTCCTGAATCATACATTGATTGTCTGTGTTCCTGCTTACGGGAGGGTGATAATTAAGTCTGCTGGCAAATACAAAGATTAGTATGCTGATCTTTTCTGCCGCTATTAGGAGTCAGGATGTTAATTATTCTTTCCAGGCCATGTCTGAGATAGGAGCTTGTACCAGGGTCACAGATAGTTTTGTTAGGGGTATATTTTATATTAAACTCATGCAAACTTCACAGATGCCATGATCCATAGAAACAAACCATGCAAAGAGCCTTGAGTAGGAGGAGAAGCTTTATCATCTAGGGACAATTATGTCTACCTCAAAGCTGCCTGGAAATACACTTCCGGGTGGGGTGGTGCCTTATTTTTCCTGGGTTGTTGCATGCCATGTAAGGGTAGCAGCAGCCTGAACATAATGCGCCCCCCCCAAGCAACTCTCTTGGTTGCCCCATCACCAAAAGATGTATTTTTATAATATGTTGTAAACTGCCTTGATCAGAAGACAGGGTATGTACTCTTGGAGATAAATAAAATCCGACCCAGAGGAGATTTTAAATTCTCCCAAACCCCCTTGCACCCACACTTTCCTTCCTTGCTACTCTTGTTGTTGTGGAATATGGCAATTCCTTCCCTGTCTCTTCCGCTTGAGCTGTCTCTTCCACACCTGGCACGCTGCTCGCTATCTTTGCTCCCACCCTAAGGACTAGTGTACTTATTCCCTTCAGTTTATAAAAGTGCAGTGCTCCTGGGGCTTGGCTTGCAGTCATAGCAGCGTGACATCTTTGAGAAGAGGGAGGGAACCTTCCTTCCCATTGGGAATTCTGCCGCCGCCGCCGCCGCCGCTGCTGCTGCTACTGGAACAGCAAGCCAGATAGAGAGGGAGGAAGGTTAGCAAGTGTGTGTGTGTGTGGGGGGGGGGACTCACCAGGAAGTTCAGAGAGGGGCTGCACACCATCACATTTCTGATAACGTGTGGGTTGCAGTGTGGGCCCAGTTTAGCTCAGAATAATCGCAACAATCCAACCCAATATTTTGGGTTTCTGTGCCTGACTGGGTTTGATTCCCACTTCTTGCTTCTCCAAATGTGCAGCAGAAAAGCTGCAATCTCCGCTTCAGATGCTTACTCCTGTCTCCAGGATACCGCACCCTCTGGAAGCAGGTTGATGCAATGATTATGCCAATTCAGGCAGCATGCTGAACCACAGTTTGAGCTGATGTCAGAAGTGAACCATTAGCTCTATTCATGTGTTACATGGGAAGCAGGGGCACATGTCTGTGGATTGAGCACAGTCATATGAAGATGCAGGCAGGCTTCCCTTCTTCAGAGGCCCATACCGAATGCCCCCACAGATGGTCAAGGAGGTATGCAATGCCGGCCAGCAGTTCACCTTGCTTTCCATTCATCATGGAACACCCCTCCACAATATAATGCATTTAGAGGGCTATTCAGAAGCAGACTGGGCCATATGAGAGAAGTTCTTCCTTGAGGAGTAATCATTTGCAGTGTAAAATACCTCCAGTGTCTTGACTGCAGTCTCCAAAATGATTTGACATAAACATTAACTTTTAGAAAGGCTTTTGTTAACTGGGCTGTCACTGTGAATGATAATAGTTTACAGCACTTGTCTGTAGGATTCATCTCCCATTTTAATAATCTTTTTTTTTTTTTGCTTTTTTTCTGTTTTTATCTTTTTTTAAAAATTTATTTTTATTAAGTTTCAGAATTAAATAAATAAAAAACATATAAATACTAGGGGTTGTTGTTTTTAATCTAGATCTTACTATATTCTAATTGTATCGTTTTGATTTGGATTTTAATTGGGATTAAAAAATTAAATGAAGGGCAGTTTAAGGGGGGGGGAACACATAAATGTATTTGTTAACATTAGTCATTGTTGCACTTTTAGATCCTGTTTCAATTCTATTTCTTCTTGGCTGTTTAAAGGGAATTATGGGGCCCACCTCTCTCCATTTCAGTGGAGTCTGCTTCTGAGACAAAGTTGAGCTAAAGGTGCATTGAAGCCAAGCCTTTTCCCTTCGTGCTGGGGTATTATTTATTATTTATTGAATTTATATACCGCCCTATACCCGGGGGTCTCAGAGGAGTAGTTACAGGTGCTGAGGGCCTGCAGGTGAAGATGCTCCCTCTCACACAACACAAACCGTTATACATAGTCTGCTCTATTGCATCATCCATACCCTTTCCATTCAGCCAATCAATAAGTCACAGAATTATTGGGTTTGGAACATTTTATTTTCTGGTCAATCGCCTTGGGTCTGAGTACTTTCTGGTTTTAGATGTGCTGCCTGGATAGGAGATTGTAGCAAAAATCTCCCTATCCAGATTTCTCCCTGGATTTGTGGGTTCTAAATCATCTGATCTTGTTTAGAGTGGCATCAGTCCAAGTTATCACTGGTGTGATCTGCAGGGTACTTGATTAATCCAGGCAAACATGGATTATCCAGTGGCCTTCACTGCCTGTTCCAGTGTTCATCTTGTTATTCTAAGTAAGGATTTAAAATGCAATTTAGCTAGACATGGTAAGGCTACAGTTTGCAACTTACATGGATCTTTTCCTACCTCTGGCTAGAAACTGAGCAGGCATGCATCATAGCTGCCTGAGCTAAAACCATTCATTTGCAAATTTATTTTTTCATAGGGTGAACATCACCTCCATTTGGGAGTAGGGGCAGATCCATGAACACACATGTGTTGCCAGGTTTTAACCTTCTGAGGATCTCTGAGAAAGTGGTAAAATCCCAGGGGAATGGGTTAGAACAGAGCTTTCCAAACTGTGTGTTGCAACACGTTAGTGTGTTGGCTGCAGTGTGTAAGTGTTTTGCGTGAACACTCCCCGCACTCCTCCCGGCACTGGAAAGGGGTTAGTTCAACCTCTGGTTTGCTAGTAAAACTGAATTACTGTGTTGCAAAATGATGCATGTCTAAAAAGCGTGTCATCAACATGAAAAGTTTGGAAAACTCTGGGTTAGAATTAAGAGAAGAAACAGAGAGTGCTTTTCCTATAAGCTCCACCCACATGCTTCGCCACTTGAAAATTGTATGTGAATAGGCATGCAAATGTATCGATATTAAATTTTGTGCATAGTTCTCCTGATGTGCACATGTGCTTCCAGTTATCAGTTGGAAGCACTGATAAAAACTACAAATTAAAGCAATCTGGAGGCAACCTTACATACAATCAAATCAAGATGAATCCCTCGCCTCATTTTTCCAGTGCATTGGAGCATATCTGTAATGTGGATGGCTGAATAGACACATTGGAAGGGGACGTACAGACTGAAAGCCATGGTAAACTACACAAACACAATGCTGTACAAAAAATTCTGTGAATTTAAAAATAAGAAGAAAAATGTAGAATTTCTAATGCATTTGATCCACTTGGGAAACAAGACTAGTTAATTCAGACTCAGTAATCCAGGGAGACATAGGAATAAGGAGAACTGCAGTAAGATGCCTTCCAAGGGACGCCACAGCCCTGTCTGAAAGAATTGCAGAGTTAGTTTCCACATGCATCCTGTGCAGTTATTGTCATTATATGGTCTAGGCACCAACACGACACTTTCAGGCAAATATGTCCCCACAGGCCCTTTGCTGGCACACACAGGGTTACCTACCCTCCTGCCTCTGCTGAGATTAGACTTGAAAGAAGCACTCTATTGTTGCCAATAAAATTGGTTGGGTAAGGAGCTGGGTTGTGTGTGTGTGTGTGTGTGTGTGTGTGTGAGAGAGAGAGAGAGAGAGAGAGAGAGGTGCCCACAACACTTTCTCTAGTTTGCAATGGTGCTTATGGACCCCAAAGGTAAAGGGACCCCTGACCGTTACGTCCAGTCATGTACGACTCTTGGGTTGCGGTGCTCATCTCACTTTATTGGCCAAGGGAACCGGCGTACAGCTTCCGGGTCATGTGGCCAGCATGACTAAGCCGCTTCTGGCGAACCAGAGCAGCGCATGGAAACGCCCTTTACCTTTCCACCGGAGCGGTACCTATTTATCTACTTGCATTTTGACATGCTTTTGAACTGCTGGGTTGGCAGGAGCAGGGACCAAGCAACGGGAGCTCACACTGTCGCGGGGATTCGAACCGCCGACCTTCTGATCGGCAAGCCCTAGGCTCTGTGGTTTAGACCACAGCGCCACCCACGTCCCATAGGAACCCCAAAAGGTGGCACTTAATCTGGGTGGAGTCAGGCATTTCCTCTGTCTGCTCTGTTCTTGTTTAAGAGAGACAATGAAGTTCCCATCTTGCTTCCTGACTCTTGTGTTTTCTAAGCCTTTATAACAAAGCCTAAAGGCTTATTTTAGAAGAGGCAGTAAAACCCCCAGAGGGCCTGTCTAAGGACTTGCTGGCTCAGAGACTGGTAATCTGCCCCCTCCCTTGGAATGGCCTCAGAAGTGTTTTAGATTCTCCCCATAGGTCGTCTGCTTTTTGACTAACAGTTCTACCTCACTGAAAGGGCAAGCCTTTTTGGGAAAACTGAGGATTTGGCTTGATCCTGTTTTTACCAGACCTTTTGCTGATGTACTGAGCCTTTGCCCGTAATAAAAGAATTCTAGCAGCATGGGAATGGAGTATTCTTCTGCAATAAATTGATTTTGATCACAGTAGGTATACAGAAGAGTACCAAAAAAGCTGTATTTGCTGATATTAAAATTATGCTGAAAGTAATGGCTATAGAATTCATCAAAATACTCTTTGCATTCCATCCGACTGCTGATAAGACTTCTCAGTCTCCACTGATGCCCAGCTGAATTGCAAATTACAAGACTGGAGTAATCAGGTGTTGCTGCAGAAAGCAATCTCCAGATTAATTAACATTAACTGTGTGAGCTGGTCTGCATGGTGTGCAATGCATTTTGAACATTCCTGGCTTTTGGAATGTCTGTTGTGGGTATTTTTTACCCGTTATTACCAAACTCAAATCCTTTCCAGGGCTAATTAATTTTTGAGGAAGTGATTGTATTGCATGGATTTTTAATTGTGGCTCATGCAGGAATCGTGGATGGTTACTGTTATCTAGAATGAGAGTCTTTGTGCTGAGCATCATGTTCACCTAGACATTTTAACCTGCTAAATTCCCACTTCTAAGGAGATCTGCTTCTGTTAATATAGTAATAGATTTAAGCAAAGCCATAAGGGCATTAGCTTCCACAAAAGCAGGCCAAGTATTTATCCAACAGACAAAAGAGAATCAGGGAGTTTCTTAAACTTAATAGATGAAGCTATTTAAAAAGGTGAGCAAAGCAGATGTATGCTTGAGGTCCTTCCATCTGCTCCTTGTGGCCTACTTGAAAAGCTAAAGCCTTAGGCCACAGTCAGGACTCATTAAAGTGGAAGCATAGAATACATATGGTTCCTTTTTATGGAATCAAGCATGCGGTTTCATCTGTTGTAAACACAACCTGCTTCTACTTGTTACAATCTGCTCTCTGAGTCCAATAAAGAGCAATATCTTAACAAGGTCAGAGTTACGATCAAGGCTGTACAATCGCAACCCATATTCTGTATCCAATACTTACTTCTTGTACAGCTAAAGTTGTATACCGGTAGTTTCTTTTGCATATTTTTATTCTGCTAGCCCTGGAGAACAGGTTAAAGAGCTGCACATGAAGTTGCCATATTCCAGTTCTCCTAATCAGATGCCCTAATTTGCTTAGTATGCATATTATTTCATAGAATTGCAGAGTTGGAATGAGAGTCATCTAGTCCAACCCCTTGATATGCAGGAATCTCTACTAAAGCATCCAAGACTGATGACCATCTACCTCTGCTTAAAACTCCCAGTGCAAGAGAGTCCACCACCCACCCACCCACTTTTTGAGTCCACGGCTCCCCTGACCAACTACATTCTTTCTGTGGCACCCCGGTGGGGCTCAGGAGCCCAGTTATGTCACCGCTTGCCTGTAGAGCTAGCAGCCTCTCACCCTTTTTTGAACACCTTTGTGGTGTGTTCCTTCAGTCTCCTCTCCTCTCCCTTCTCCTTGGGAGTCCTCTGGGCTGCCACTGTTGTCGCCCCTGGTCTGTGAGCTGCACCCCTTTGCCCCAAAGAGAGGTACCTCCTCACACTGCCCCACAGGGGCCTGGGACTTGTCTGTCCGTTCCCAACAGCAAGGGCTGGCGGGCTGGGCTCCCACGCCCGCTTTCTTACTCCAAGGTCGCCTCAGCTCCCAGCAACCAGCGCTCCCTGGCCAGCCCCAGAGGCAGGCACCATTCACCTGTGGAGCTTGAAGCCAGGGCTGCTGCAACAGACAGCTGTGCAAGCCTTTGGGAGGCAGAAACTCAAGAGGGCATCAGAGGAGGGAGGGAAGGAGAGGGGGACAGAGGCCAGGGTGCCATGGCACACTGGTTGAAAACCACTGCTCTAAGTAACACGGGATAACATTTTAACCTTACTATGATTTAGTGAAGTAGGTTAGGCTGAGAGAGCGGTTTGCTCCATGTGACACAATTAAGATTCAAGGGTAAGGGTGTGTGTGTTTAACCTCACTCTTCCCATACTTCGTCCAGACAGGGTGCATAACAAATTTCAGAATGGTAATGATGGAGAGATGCCCTAACAATTTACCCAAGTGCGAGTCAGTCTTCAGAGGACTCAGGTTTTCAAAATAATAATGGGCCTCAATTTACAAGATCTTAATAAACTGCAGTTTACTGGGAGAATGATTTGTGAATTGCTGCATTCGGCAGTCTCTGGCAGGTGTAATGTAGTTACGCAAAAGCTACAACGGACATGCAACTTGCTTTAGTGATGGGGGGCGGGGGGACACACCTGCCCTTTTAAATTGCTTATATAGGATCAAGTGCAGATGCAGTAATTCTCAAGGAGCAGATTAGGGAATTTGTGTTCTCATTTTTTTAAAAAAGGATATCTGCATATAATATGTTGCATAGCAAGTGTTTTTACCTCATGTGGCAGCATAAATTATTTGAAGTGTAATTAAACCTTAGATTAAGTTGCTTGATTTCAAAGCTGAAAGAAATAAAAAGATGGGTTTACAGTGGAAGAAATTAGAAGGGAAATGGGAGGAAATGTGTAACATTGGGCTAGGATTGTGCAAGTTTGCCATACTGTTCTTATTCTAGGCCAAACTATATGGCAGTCATCTGTACAGTGGACCCTCTGGATACAAATTTAATTCGTTCTTGGGGTCTGTGCGCACCCTGAAAAATCAATATCCAGAGGTGCTGCTTTTGCAACCCGAAGTTTACGTTACTCGAGAGTAACATAACCCGAGGGTCTACTGTATGTATATTTTCTCCATTTTTTTTATTTTAAAATTGATAGCATCCTCTAAGGCTGCAATTTACAGTGGAGAAAATGGCAGGTAGGAGGGAATACTTAATTCTTTCCCCTTCTGCCTCATTTTCATTTTTGTATTTATTACTTGCAAATGTTTTTATAGTGCCAAACATTTTTTAAAAAGCACTCCAGCTTAAACATAAATACAAATTAGAAATAACAAATCAATAAATTAAATTATTTTTCATCTTAACTGAGTCACCCCTCAGGGAAAATTTGGGTGAACAGCAGCCCTCAAATGCCAGTATTTTAAGCAGCCCTCAAATGCCAATATTGTAGACACCTGCCTGATATTTACCAAGGGTGTATTTCAAAGGGCAGGTGTTGCAAAGTTGCACCCAGGTGGCCTTTTTTCTTTTGCGTACCTGTGGGGCTTCCCTGTACCTTTGTCCTGTGTGTGGAAAGCAGGAGGAGTTCAGAGAGGAGAAAAAAGAGTGGGTTAAGGCACTCACACAGGTCAATTTTTCTCTGCTCCCTAATTCAGCCTCTTGCCATTCGTGGAACTGCCCAAGTGGGTTCAAATGACAAGGAAGAGAATTCGGGTCACATCCACACTGGACATATTTAGTATACATTTTATTAAAGGCACAAGGCTTTCCCCAAAGAATCCTGGAAACAGCAGTTTGCCACCTCACAAAACTACAATTCCCAGCACCCTCAACAAACTGCAGCTCACTGGATTCTGGGGATGGGGGGGGAGCATGTGCTTTAAATGTGGATGTGTCCTTAGACTAAACTAGGAGTAGAGAACTCTTTTTCGCCTGAATTCCTTTGTGGGGATCCTTCCGAGGGTCACATGCCAGTTCTGGCCAGGGCGGATGCAACGTACACACCTCATTTACATAAAAAAATATCATCCACTCATTTTCTTTCTCACACATCCGTGCTCTCTCACACACAGAGAGCACTTGTTTCCTGCTCCCCTTATACCGCTATATGCCTTTCTTAAAGGTAAAGGGACACCTGACCGTTAGGTCCAGTCGCGGCCGACTCTGGGGTTCTGGTGCTCATCTCGCTTTACTGCCTTTCTTACTCGGCCACGAATCCACTCCTGATATTATTCTGAAGCCTGTTTCCTGTCACTTTGCTTTCCCCTCCTTCTTTCCCTACCCTTGCTTTTGAAAGGAGAGGAGAGCTCTTGGCTTGCATTCCACTCCTCTCATGACTTGGGGGCACAAAATGAGCTAACAACACTTGACTTCCTGCTTCAGACACTTCCTAGGGAAGCTAGGGAGTGGGGGCTGCAATGATGAAGCAAAGGACACTTAAATTTTTTTTTTTTATTAAATATTTTCTTGTTTTACAAAGGTAGTGCAATGTCTCTCTTGTATTTTGCCATATAACATGTTTACAAATCAGTTTTTGTTGTTGAGACTTTAGGAAGAAAAGGGGGGAGAGGTAGGTGGGATGGGGAGAGGGGTGGGGTGGCGATGTTTCTATTTTACTTAATACTAGTGGTTTAAGCCCGTTAAAAAAACGGGCGCTAGAATATATGTGGAGGGGGCTGGCGCCCCACCCCCACCCCCCTGCCAAAGCCTGCTTTAGCGGGTGGTGGGAGGGTGGAGGAGAGGCAAGCAGGGCTTCTCCGCTTTAACGGAGAAGCCCTGCTTGCCCCCCCGCCCCCACCCCCTGCCAAAGCGTGCTTTAGCGGGTGGTCGGGGGGTGGAGGAGAGGCAAGCAGGGCTTCTCCGCTTTAACGGAGAAGCCCTGCTTGCCCCCCCGCCCCCACCCCCCTGCCAAAGCCTGCTTTAGCGGGTGGTCGGGGGGTGGAGGAGAGGCAAGCAGGGCTTCTCCGCTTTAACGGAGAAGCCCTGCTTGCCCCCCCGCCCCCACCCCCCTGCCAAAGCCTGCTTTAGCGGGTGGTCGGGGGGTGGAGGAGAGGCAAGCAGGGCTTCTCCGCTTTAACGGAGAAGCCCTGCTTGCCCCCCCGCCCCCACCCCCCTGCCAAAGCCTGCTTTAGCGGGTGGTCGGGGGGTGGAGGAGAGGCAAGCAGGGCTTCTCCGCTTTAACGGAGAAGCCCTGCTTGCCCCCCCGCCCCCCACCCCCCTGCCAAAGCCTGCTTTAGCGGGTGGTCAGGGGGTGGAGGAGAGGCAAGCAGGGCTTTCTCCTGCTTGCCCCCCCGCCCCCGCCCCCTGCCAAAGCGTGCTTTAGCGGGTGGTCGGGGGGTGGAGGAGAGGCAAGCAGGGCTTCTCCGCTTTAACAGAGAAGCCCTGCTTGCCCCCCGCCCCCCCCACCCCCTGCCAAAGCCTGCTTTAGCGGGTGGTCGGGGGGTGGAGGAGAGGCAAGCAGGGCTTCTCCGCTTTAACGGAGAAGCCCTGCTTGCCCCCCCCCGCCCCCCACCCCCTGCCAAAGCCTGCTTTAGCGGGTGGTCGGGGGGTGGAGGAGAGGCAAGCAGGGCTTTCTCCTGCTTGCCCCCCCCCGCCCCCACCCCCTGCCAAAGCCTGCTTTAGCGGGTGGTCGGGGGGTGGAGGAGAGGCAGCAGCGCCATGCAGGCCAACGGGGCAGGAGGGGGTCAGCAAGCAACCGGCTCTCCTTGTAGCGGCGGGAGCAGCAGCGTGACCTCCCTCTTCGGCTTCCCCTCGTCCTCTGCAGCGCCGGCATTCCATTTAAACCGCCCCGCTTGAACTGCCGACGCTGCTCGTGTCTCTCTGCTCCAATCCCTGTGTCCCTGGGGCACATGCTCAGTTGCGCAAACCCAGAGACACACGGACTGGACGCAGAGACACTTGCATTTTATATATATAGATGAGTAGGGTTTGGTGTCAGCGTTGTTTGTGTGGGTTCTCTGTTGTTCGCTTGTGCTCCTTTGGCGGTGAGAGAGGTCGGGGTTGGCGTAGGGTGTGATTGTTCATTTGTGGTTAGCTGTGGTGTTCTTTGGTTTCCTGTGTGAGTGGGGTGGGTGGGTGTTTTTGATCACGTTAGCCATATTGATTTATGCAAAGGACACTTGAAGCAGAAGGGAACCCCACATTCTGTGTCCCAATATTCTCCTTAAGCACGCCCCTTCCCCAATAAAAGAAAACAATTTGTAGTTGTCCTTCTAAACTTCTCTTTTTTTTTAAATTTCTGCCCCCAAACCTTCATCAGGCACCGGGGCGGCCCAAGGCGTTTCAGAAGCTGAGGCGAAATTCCCCACTACTGCTGCCGCTCCTGCAATGGAAGGGCAAACTCTGTATGGGCTTCATCTCCAGCGTCTCCACCCCTATCATTCAGCCTGGACACTGAGGTCTAGCTCTGAGGGTTCCCTCACTGCGAGAAGCAAAGTTACAGGGAACCAGGTAGAGGGCCTTCTTGGTAGTGGCGCCCACCATGTGGAATGCCCTCCCATCAGATGTCAAGGAAACAAACAACTATCTGACTTTTAGAAGACATCTGAAGGCAGCCCTGTTTTGGGAACTTTTTAATGTTTGATGTTTTATTGTGTTTTCAGTATTTTGTTGGAAGTCACCCAAAGTGGCTGGGGAAACCCAGCCAGATGGGCGGGGTATAAATAATAAATATATATATATATATGTATATATATATATATATATATATATATATATATAAATATATGAAGTCGAAGAGACATGAAAATGCTAAGATCATGCCCAGCAAAGAGCTTCATTTCTGCCTGCAGTTATTATTATTATTATTATTATTACTACTACTACTACTACTACTACTACTACTACAACTTTGCAGGGGTTCGGACTAGACCGGGGGTCAGCAACCTGCGGCTCCGGAGCCGCATGCGGCTCTTTTACACGGCTGCCGCGGCTCCGGGGCGGATACGCCCACCCACTTCTCCAGCTGGCAGCGACCGCCCTCCAGCTGGCTGGCGGCCCGCCCTCCGGAGGCTGAGGGCGCTGCTCAGGGGCGTACCCAGGATCACCTGGCCTTGAACAGCGGGGCAGCGGGGCTCGGAGGCGGTGGGGGCGCAGTAGAGGTGGCGCAGCTCAGCCGAGGGCTCTGGCGGGGAGCACGCCTGAGGCGCGCACGCTCCTTCGGGAAGAGATGGAGCTGGGCGAGCAGGAGGGGGAACTTTGAAGACCCCGCCTCCGCCTCCGAAGCAGGCGCCTATGGGAGAGGCCGCCCCCCAAGCCTGCCTGGCGGGACCAACCCTGCCCAGCTCCGGGAGTATTCCTAGCGTGGGAGGCGGCCTTGGGGCAGACAGGGGAGCTCCAGGGTCGGCGGGTATGTGGGACCCTGCGTCATCCAGATGCAGCTGGGAGGCGGGACGGGATGGGGGCAGGAAGGGGGCCTTCAGACGCGTCCCCGCACGGGCACTGGAGGCCAGGACTCCTCGGCTGGGTCGTGGGACCGCGGGGGAGGGCTGGCCGCGGTTCCTCTCGGAAGGCTGCTGGCTGCTGCATCGAGGTGACGACGAGGTAGGCAGCTGCGGGCTGGGCCAGGGGCGGCGGGTGGCGGGCGAGGGGGGAAGCCCTCTTTTAAAAAATGGTCGAGGAAGTGGCGCCTGTTTCCCTGCCGCTGCCTCCTTCGCTCCTGGTTCCGCTCGCAGCCTCAGACCGTGCTCTCGTGGGCACGCGTCTCTCTCCGCACTGGAGCAAGGCCGTGACGTTTTGCAGTTTTTCCTCTGTCCTGAGTGTGTGTTAGGGGAGCCTTGACAAAGCACCTGTTGGCGTGGAAGAGAGGAGTCCTAACTTGGATGTGTGTTCATGTGCAAAATCTATCGCCATTGTCATTAAGGGGGCAGGGAACTCCCCTAAAAAAGTTTGAACACTACGAACTACTACAGCCACCTGTATGCAAGTCAGCACAAACATCACAGGCTTCTCTGGTGCAATTCTGTGCTTTATTTAGCAAGAGAGGAGGTTGGAAGAGGTGAACATAGCCTCTGGTCTGGAATATTAAGGGTAAAAGACACTAAGAATATTGTAAAAGCCAGCAGTCTTCAATAAGACATGGGACAAACATTTAACACAAGTGTGCAGTTGAGGACTCATTTTTTTAAAAAAACAACAACAACAAATCAAATATTTGTATGCTGTTGCAACCCACCTTGGATCAGGCTGTGACGTGGTAGTGGTCCCCAGGGTGGATAAAAATGAATGATTTTTTTATTTTCAAAAAATGGATTTTTTTATTTAAATCGGATTTTTTTTATTTAAATCGGATTTTTTAAAATTTAAATCGGATTTTTAAAAATAAAATGCAGTGTTATATTTGTTTTAAATGTCGCAATGGTTTTGCGGCTCCCAGTTTTTTTTTCCATTCGGAAACGGGTCCAAGTGGCTCTTTTGGTCTTAAAGGTTGCAGACCCCTGGACTAGACCAGTGTTTTTCAACCACTGTTCCGCGGCACACTAGTGTGCCGCGAGATGTTGCCTGGTGTGCCGTGGGAAAAATTGAAAAATTCAAGAGAATTACTTTATATATAGTCAATATAGGCACAGAGTTAATTTTTTTAACATTTTCTAATGGTGGTGTGCCTCGTGATTTTTTTCATGAAACAAGTGTGCCTTTGCCCAAAAAAGGTTGAAAAACACTGGACTAGACAATCCTTGGGGTCTCCTCCAGCTATCTATGCTTCTGTGATTCTGTTGTAAGTAAAAAATGGCTTATCTTCTGAGTTTACGCCAATAAAACTCAGAGACAAGAGGAGTTAGGAGTCCATTGTTGTTACAGGTTACAGTCAAATCCTTTCGCAAAACTGCAACCCTGCCCAAGGGTCAGGGCAGTGGTATTTATAACATTTCAAACAAAGGATTTTAATTTTCACCAATCATGCGCATTATTACCTCATTTCATGTTTAATACACATGCACAATAAGCAATTTCTGTCGATTCAGCTCTGCTTTCCAGCGCTTTCTGTTTTCTGTTACATTGTGTTGGTAACCTGTGTTATGTGTAGCCATTTGTACAATGTATCAACTTAAGTTTTAGCTTATGAGCTATAGTACTAGCTGTCCTTCTGTCCCAGTGGGGGGGCGGCATCTTGCAAAACCATCAGTTTCTTAAAGCAACAGCAGCACATTTAGGGATTTATAGGGGTTCACATTATCACATTTATTGTGGTCCTTTGGGCCACCACCACAATTCTATGTGCATTTATTCAGCACTGCCAGCTGGTTTTGCTGAAAAGTTATTCTTCAACACTAAAAGGAATCTGAGGTCGACAGGAGCAAAACTCACCTCTCTCTCCATCTTACTTCGCTTTGTGATGCTGCTTTAAGAAACACCCCCCCCCCTCAAAAAAGGCTTGCTTGCTTTGGGTATGCAGATGAGCAGAGTGGTCTCAATCTGGTCCTTTCATGGCTTTTCATCAATTTCAAAGTCCCCCAAGCCTGCAGTTCCTCGAAAGGAAAGTCAAAAGAAGAAGATGCAATGAAATTGCATATATTTAAAAAGTAGAAGAACTGAAGGAAAAGTGTGGAATGCAACAAACCCATTCCTGCCTGCCTTTAAATGGAAACATGCCTTACTGTACTAACTTAAAACTGTGTGACTCAGTATGGCAGTGCCAAGACTTGATGTCACTATCTGTAATTAATAGCTGCGTAAATTTACTTCTAATGGTTTATACAATAAACCCTATCAAATTAAATAATAAAAAATAAGGCTGTAGACATGCAGGACCCCCACCCCACCCCAAATGTTACGAATTTACTAATAATAAAATAAAATGAAGATGTGTTTACGAAACGTTCCTAGGGCTGGCACCTCGTTTTCATTTTTTTAGCCTGCAGCAGTTGGAAATTGCAACTCCTCCCACACATGAAATAATGGGACTGCAAATCCCCCAGAGAGCGATGTGATGATGTGCCATCACTCTTGGGGAAAGTGGGGGCAGCCATGTGCCCCCCTCCCCACCATACAATCTCCCTGAGGGTGACAGCTTGTCATCACATCCAATCACTCTTGGGGGGGCATTATAATGCACACTCCTAGCCCCATTATCATGCACACAGCAGGAGCCAGGCTTTCTAACCACTCCAGGTGGCTAGTAAAGGGGGACTGGGTGGGGGCGAGGAATAACACAATAAGAAAATCCAGTAGGACAACAAAGCCTGATCTGCAGTTTGTCTCTGGAAGGTGCAGATCAAATAAGATCTCTTTGGAATTCAGACTCCCCCCCCCCCCATTTCTCAGGTGTTCCTACTATGATATCAGGTTCAGGCTGGTGAAAAACATGTTAAAACAGCAGGAGGTATGATGGGGAAGGTGGGTTGTTTTCACTCCTGTTCCCTAGAGCGCTGGTCTTCAACTGGAAGGTTAATTGGTTCCCAAAATGTCTTGCAGACCACACTGGCATGGCAGGAGAGAATGGCAAGTGTGGTGGTAATACCCAAAGACAATCAAAGAAACATTCAAACATTTCAATGTGCTATAGTCTAGCCTAGTATCGAATTATTATTATTATTATTATTATTATTATTATTATTATTATTATTAATTTGCAGAGTATGGGTAGATGTCGTTCCAAAATGAGAACAAAGAGCATTGGCTATTCTTCTACAGTTCTCCACGAGTGATTGTTTTGAGCAGGGATTTTCAACTCTGACAATTATGAAAGGTCAGAAAAGAGGGAGGCTTATTTGTGCTGATGAAGAGATGAAAGTTTTTATGTTCCAAATTAGATCTAACGTTAGTGAGATTACCTGGCAAAAGCAAGCTCACGCCACTCACGGAGTTTCTATACATGCTCTTATGTAGCTGCATTGTTTTACACTTTCTGGGTTTCCCATGATCATATTCAGTGCTTTTCCTCTAGAAAAAAAATGTGCCAGTAGTGCAAACCCATGAGTACCTCCAGAAAAAAGCACTGATCATATTATATAGTATTTGTGCTGTATGTGATAAATCAAGCACTGCTGGGAGTTGTTTCTTTTAGTTTTCCAATGTTTTTCTTACCCATTAAAAAAAATAAAATTGGTGTGGCAGAAGCAAATTTTTATTCTGAAAGTGTGGCCCTGATAAAACGGTTTGAAAGCCAATGCACATGTGGGTTGCAGCCTGGTCCAATGTGGTTCACAGCAGGAGCACTACTGCCTTGCAAATATGTGGTAAAAAAGTTAATAAATGGGTTCCCAAATGCATGTTTGAGTTAGAAGGGGGCCCTGGATTTGAAAGATTGAAGATACCTGCCCTAAAGCTTCCTTTAAGTGTTACAAAATCATCCACCCACCCACACTTTAAGGATTGCGTCCAACCAAATAGGTGCAAAGGTAAAGGACCCCTGGACGGCTAAGTCCAGTCAAAGGTGACTACGGGGTGGGGTGCGGTGCTCATCTCGCTTTCAGGCCAAGGGAGCCGGAGTTTGTCTGCAGACAGCTTCCGGGTCATGTGGCCAGCATGACTAAGCTGCTTCTGGCAAACCAGAGCAGTGCACGGAAACGGCGTTTACCTTCCCGCCGGAACGATACCTATTTATCTACTTGCACTGTCGTGCTTTCGAACTGCTAGGTTGGCAGGAGCTGAGACTGAGCAATGGGAGCTCACCCCGTCATGGGGATTTGAACCGCCAACCTTCTGATTGGCAAGCCCAAGAGGCTCAGTGGTTTAGACCACAGCGTCATTCGCATCCCTTGGTCCAACTAAATAAGCCTTTACTAACCAAATAAGCCTCCCATCAATGCAAGGAGGACTTCTCCTCTCACAATGGGACTTACCCTCACGCTCCCTAACTCTCTTCTGGGGAGAGAGCACTTGTTTAGTAAATTAGGGTTGCCATACGTCTGGAATTTCCTGGAAAGAATACTCCTGTTGGAAGCAGTGTCCCGGCGAATGTGCCCAAGCAGATGTGCTAAAAATGCTCAACAACTTTGGACAAAAACTAAAACTAAAATAAAAAAAAAAACTTTAAAAAAATAGGAAACAGCTTAACAACTTTTCTGTCTGGATTTTCACTGTTTGAAATATGGCAACCCTAACTTCAACATGATCATGCCTGGAACACAGATAAACACCCCTGCTCGGAAAAGGGTCTCTGAATATTTTAAAATTATGTGAATGCCAGGAGCAGGAGAGGTGAAGCTCTAATTAGGAAAATTAGGAAAAAGCTTCCATATCCTTGGAACATGGATAGCTTGTTTCATAGACAGGGGTGGCCAACTTCCAAGAGACTGTGATCTACTCACAGAGTTAAAAACTGGCAGTGATCTACCCCCTTTTGGGGGGGTTCTGGTCAAAGTTGTTGAGCTTTTTTTCGGAAGGAAAGCCCTGTTTTGGGGGGTTCACGTAAAAGTTGTTGAGCAGCTTCTTTAGGGAAGAGGAATGTGACGTTGAGTTTTTTTTAGGGAGGAAAGCCCTGTTTTTGTTGGTTCAGGTCATTTTTGGGGTGCAGGGCAAAGATGTTGAGATTTTTTTAGGGGAGCCAATGTTTTTTAGCTTCTTTGGGGGGAGCCACTGATCTACTGGTGATCTACCACAGACGTCCAGTGATCTACCGGTAGATCACAATCTACCTGTTGGACATGCCTGCATTAGAAGAGTGATTTTATTTTATTTATTTATTTTTTAAATTTTAAAATAGAAGAATGATTTTAAAGTTTCATTATAGTTGTTCACTTTTTTGTCATTTTTTGCATGGTATGCAGTACATCGTCACCTAGGATGATGGGTTCCTGTTACTGATTTCATTTTCCAAGGACGTCTGATATCAGTATGAACTGGAACAAATATTATTTGAAAACAACCATTAAGGCGATAAATTCTATGCAGCAGGTGGCTGTTTTATTGCACGTGCTTCCCAAGCCAGAGAGAGAAAGAAAGCGAGAGAGAGAAGCCAACCTTTTTTCAGTCTTTAGTGTATGTTTTTTTTGTGGGGGTTTTAAAATATAGATACCAGTAAATTGACCTGTTTCATGTTACAGGTCTTTAGTCTTGCAAACACACACGTGCAAACACCATCAAGGAATAGAAGTGGGGTGTTGCTGCTGCTGCTGTTCTTAAAATCTGTTGCTGGAGGGAATGTTATGTAGTGATGCATCCAATGGTAGCAAGGGGTGGGGAAGGAATTGAGAAAATGCTTGTTCCTATATTGATGACAACTCATTTTGGCAGTGGGAGAAGAGAAGGGAAAGGAATTCCACTGAGTAAACTTGCATGGTGGCACAAGTCTACTTTTGTGCTTGCTGGAATGCAGTACTATGCAGGCAGAAGGGAGGGCTATTTTGTCTTAAGCAGATGATAGGTTTAAACACCCTTAATTTACATGCCACCCCCCTTTTCGTTCTTAGCAGGCAGGTTCCAAGGGCAAAGGAGCCTGCTTCTCAGTGGATTCTCGCTCTGTGGCTGCTTCAGTGGAACTTCTGAATGCCTCTTGCTACCAATCTGCATCTGATGTTACTGTTGGCTGCACCTATTTAGGAGAGTAGCAGCTCTGGGGCCCTGACCCAGAATGTAGTCCCAAACTGGATTGGAGCCAAAAACCAGTTTTCATATTGCCATTTCCTCACACTGCTGCAATAAACACAAAAGAGTAGTAAACAGCAGCCAAGAGTAAGTGATTTTCAGCAAGAAACTTATGTGGGGACCATCCCAATCCACCTGCTGTCCAAATATGCATTTCAAAAGTTAGACAAACTCCTCCAGTGTGTTGGCATCAATGTTGAGGAAGGCTATTTATTATCAGCAATCCACCTAAGACAGTTCATTCTCCAAGATAGTTGACTGATAACTTATGACAATCCCAGGTAATTCGGGATATTTGGAGAGTAAGATTTTTCCATGTTCTTAAAAGGATCTCTTGCTCATTTCAGAGTCTGAGGGTACCGAGAGCTCTGCTTTGGTAATAGCACCGTTAAGGTGACATCTTGAGAATTGCTCCATTTCCTCCAAACTGGGTTATTCAAGATGTCAGTATTGACGAACCCTCTCCCATATGCTTGATACAGAGATGCTAGAAACAGACAAGTTCTTTAACTTCTATATTTATTCCACAATATAATTCCTATCTGCCTTGCATGCACAAAAGACAAATAATGTTGGGCAAAACGATTCCTGCATTGCAGGGCATTAGACCAGATCATAGCTGTCAACCTTCCCTGCTGTTCCCCACTGCTGCCTTATAGTCCCTTACAATTCTATGATAATTGGATTTTTAAAAAGCATATTTGTATATGCAGTGTAATTTTAAATCATAACTATTTTAGGGGTATATATTTCTGATGTCATATGGCCCAAATCCCCCCTGATTTCTGCAGTATTAGATGTTCTGTAGTCTTTATCCCCATGGGCTTGAGAAAAGTGAACATGTTCAGAATGAGTGACGTGAAAATGTTTATAGCTTTGTGCATTCATCATCTTCTAAAGACCTCCCGGTGGGATGCACAACTGTGCTTTGACTCTTTATCCACTCAAGTCTGCCATTACAGTGTGTCAGAATGCAAATAAGGGAGGGAGGAGGCACATGTTCCCTCATCAGAACTGACTTCCATGCAATCAGTCCTTGTCTTACAAGGGGCGGGGGGGATATGCAATTCTTACAAGGCTTGACACCGACTTTGATCAATGGGAAACATGTGGGAAACATTTCCTGCATAAATGCCCAAAGTTACTGCAGCATATTTCATGTTGGCATAAGGACTTGGTAGTTGAATTTTAGATATACAAATCCTGTTGTTGATTTTTGCCATGGTTGGGAACTAAAGGTGTTTTAGAGGATCTATAACTGTGTGTAGGCGATGGATCCCCCACTCTTCCCCAAAAGCATTTTATTATTATTATTATTATTAGATTTGGAAAGAAAAGCCTGGAAAGAGAAGGAAGTTGTTCTTACTAGGGTTGTTCTGAATTTCCACTGCCATTTCCTGACTCCCACCTGGAAGTGGTAATAGGACAGTGCCCCTGCTGTTCAATCTATGGATGTGTCTACCTGGCCTGTCATTACCCAGTCATTAGCAGAGTTGTATCTGTGGTTGTGCTAAACGTGGTGATGATGGTGGCAGGAACCAGGTGTGGCAGTTCAGGTAGAATTTAGAGAAAGAGTAGGGCGAACCCAGCTCCTACATCTCAGTAAAATAAATGACAAACTGGGTTATCATCAAGGGTGTCCAAATCCATGCAGTTTGAAAAGCTTCAGTCCAGCATGTTTTCTAGTTTAAAAATAAAATAAAATTACCATAAGAAAAATATATACAATACAATACAATACAATACAATACAATACAATACAATACAATACAATACAATACAATACAATACAATACACTAAGTATAATCAGTTATACTTCAATACATTATTGTATAGCTATATAAGTAATATTATTGTCCTAATACATATATGATTATTAATAACATACTATATATAAACTCATTCCAAATGTCAATATATTTATCCAAAAAAGTCTGCATCTATAAGCAGTCCGTTCATATGTTGCAAGCGTTGTCATGTTGTCGATCTATCGATTAAAGGAGACCTTATCTTTATTCTTCCAGTTCATTGATAGCAGTCTCTTGGCCACTGTTAGGGCATGTAGAATCCATTTCCGCTGTGCAGTTGTCCGCTTCCATACAATAGGTATATAATTCAAAATAATACTTTCCTCCGAAAACTAACTTCTTCTGCAGTCATATTTATACGGTTCAACACTTTCTCCCAAAACTTAGTGAGTATAGGGCAGTGTAAGAACATATGATTCAAAGAGACATTACCCTTATTACATCTCCAACAAAAAGCTAGATTAGACACTCCTTTTTTATACAAATGTAATGGAATCCAATAAATTCTAAATATTATTTTCTGTTGCATAATATAATGTAACATTGCTAGAGAAGCTAAAGCATTTTCTCACTGTCTTAGGTAATATTGGAAGACCAGTTCTTTATTCCAGTCGTTTATTAAAGTTTGCATATCAAACTTATTTGTAGTAAAAAATATCTATAGAAGGTGATCATTGGTTTTTTAGATTCAAAATATTTATCCAGTTGTTTCAATATTTTGGTGTTTTAGAAGCTGAAAAAGTGCCACTTCAAACAAGGATGTTAGAAAACGTTGTAGCTGTAAATATTGCCATTGGGCTGCATCTGATTGATTATATTTATCTCTTAGAAGAGTATACATAAATAATTCATCTTCCTCATCTATGTTGGTCCAAAGTCAAATAGGTCTGCTTCCATCCAATATTTCCATATTGCCACATTTCCCCCCCCCCCCAATTTTAAGAATTTGATTTCCCCACAAAATCAGTTGGGCATGTGAAAATGGATCACATTTATTTTTATTAGACATTATATTCCATAGCTTTCTAACTGACTTAATTGTTTCAAGATTCTCCTGAGTTTTCGAGTATATTGATCCTAATATTGTCCAAAGGTGTTATATATGTACATTCTAAAGTTGCCCAAGTCAGAAAGTTAACACTGGAGGTAGTTTTCCAAAATTTTATGCTTGGCAATAAATATGCATGATGATAGAATTCAAAATTTGGGATACCAAATCCACCTTCATTAATTTGTAATTGCATTTTTTGCAAGGGCATTCTCGAAGTCACTGAACCCCAAAGACATTTCCTAAACAAAGAATTTTATCTTTTGGAAATATGTTCAGGATATAAAATATGGAAGTCCTCTCATAATATAAATAAATCTGGGAATGATGCTCATTTTGAGAGCATTCACCCTTCCCCAAAGGGTAAGGTTTAATGACTCCCGTCTATCTAAAAAAACTGTTTTATTGTTGTATTTATACCAACTGTTACTAGCTCAGTTATATCTCTTGGTATTAACATACCTAAATATTTAATAGATTTGGAGCAAATATGGAATTGATATACCTTAAATGGATGGGTGATCAAATTTTCACCTATTTGCATCAATTAATAAAATGTCTTGATGTTTTACCAAAGGCATCTATTGTTTGCATCCACATAGTATGAGGTTTAGAAATAAACAAAATAATGTCATCTGCAAATAAAACCAATTTATATTCAGCTGAATTGTGAACTGCTCCGTAGATCTTGTTATGTTGTCTAATAGCACAAACCAGAGGTTCTAGGCAAATTTTAAAAAGCAAAAGTGATAGTGGGCATCTCTAGACAGTGGGAAAGTAACCCAATACCATTCACTTTAAATCTAGATGTGAGTGAGTCATAAAGTATTTTAATTCATTTTATAGAATCCAAAGGAAACCCAGATTTAATTAGAGCTACCTCTATGTACTGTTTGGTCCAGCATCTTGATTCAAGATGACATCTAACTGTATCCGAGCGTAGATCAAAACCTGCTCCTCCATCTCAGGAGCTGTCATGCCAGATTTGGTGATGATCTCTCAAGAGGTGTCCAAATGCATAAAGAACAGATGGACAGACAGCTTTTACAAAATATATAGTAGGTTAAAATGGCTGTGATTGTGAAACACTTCCCCCCCCCACCCCAAAATTTTTGCTGTACAGTGATACTGAATAGAATCCGTTCCGGAAGTCCGTTCGACTTCCAAAACATTCTGAAACCAAGGTGCAGCTTCCGATGGGCTGCAGCAGAGGCTGCGCCGTATGTTTGGGTTCCAAAAGAACGTTTGCAAACCGGAGCACTCACTTCCGGGTTTGCGGTGTTCGGGAGCCAAAACGTTGGACTCGCAAGTCTTTTGTTAACCAAAGTACGACTGTATTGCAAAGCAGCCAGAGCTCGCCTTTGCCGGGGTGAAGTGTTTCACTGTGCAGGTGAAACCACAGGCCAAATCAGGTGATAAACTGCCCCTACCCACAGCATTTAGCCTATTGTATGGAGATGAGTAAACATACACCTGCTGTTCTCATTTGGCACGCTGGCCCTGTCTCCAGTGTTCAGTTATTTGGATGCTGCCCCATAGCTTTCTTTGGAGGGGGGGGGGGGCTTTTTGCTTGTATGATTGTATAGATATACCTGCCAGCACGTGCTGATATACCTGCTGAATATCAGAAACCATAGGAATTTTCTGGTTATCTCAAAGGCTAACTTTTATTGTAAGCTTTGTGGTCTAAATATTGCTTTTTCAGATGCCCAAGCACTGCTTGGTTGGCCTACATGCAAATGCAACGGGAGAGAGAATTAATAGCGAGGCCAATCCCACGAAATGCAAGAGGGTCCAGTAAATTTGCTGCATTTCTGTGCAGTTCCCACATACATCCCAAGGCTGATGTGATCATAAATTGGTTCGTTTTTAAAGAGCCAGAAGTTTCTTTCTTTCTTTCTTCTTCTTCTTGTTGTTGTCTTGATATATTATTGGTGGATAGAGCATAGCTGTCAACCTTCCCCTTTTTGCGAGAAATTCCCCTATCAGTGCTATAGTCTAGTATAGTACTGATAGGGGAATTTCCCACAAAAAAGGGAAGGTTGACAGTTTTGGGATAGAGACAGGCCTTCAGTGCCTTATTTATGTTTCCCTTCCCTATGGTAAGCAGAAGCAGAACAATTTATGCAAACCATGAGAGTTCATTTGCTTGTTTTCTGCAATTTATACCAGCCGCAGAATTCAGCTTTCGATTTTTGCAGAATTTGTTACTGTGACATGGAAGGTAATAGATGAAGTCTGGGGCATTGAGTTTTCAGTCTTACAAGGATTGCATCTTCCAAATTGTATTTTTTTGTTTTGTTTTTCACTGCATGGCACAGAAAGCCTGGAGCACCCACTTGTCATGCCTAGAAATCTTGGCTCATAGATAGTATCTATGTAAGAGGATTATCTATTGCGGATGATGATTATCACAGAAGGGGAAAGCAAAAGAAAGATAATACTGTTTCAGTTGTGTGTGTGTGTGTGTGTGTGTATGTATGTATGTATGTATGTATGTGTGGAGGGGGAAGAATTGGAATTTGTATATTTTAAAGTGTATTGAAGGTAGTACTTCTGACAGCACCTGTCAATGGAATATAAAAATTGCCTCTTATACTTCATTGCATTGAAATCTTACAGCCACGATTTCCTCTTTAATACTTCCTGTGCCGAATCAGGAGTCCCGTTATTTGCATGCCTAGGGCTTCTGAAAAACTGAAATCATTCCTGCTTCTAGTCCAGAGTTGTCACATCTTACTTCATTTGATGTATGCTTCGTATTTGAATATATTAATAACTGCAAAGGCACAGACTGAACTGAAACATATGAGATAGATGTGAAATAGCAGGGTGCAGGGATCTACAAGTCTGCTAGAAGCCAGAGGAAGGTTAGGGATCCCTGGAATCTACAGCTAAATGCAGTTGGGGAGATACTGGCTGTAAGAACAAAAGGCTGGACTACCTGCTACCTTGCTTTTAGTATTCACAAAGAGGGGATGCAGCTAGGACAATATGCTTTAGCAGCATGGACAAAGACAAGGACTGAGAAGATCACAGGGCACCCTAATTGTGTGTGGACTGTCTGAATGACTCAGTAGCTGGGGTTTGGTGACATCTGGCCACCGCAGGCACTGAAGCAAAGTCTCACTGCATCTTGTGCATTTTGACAACTGCTGTTGTCTCTGAAAACGGGAAAGAAAAGAAGAGCCCAAATAAACAGGGCCAAGCTTTTAAGTCTCCGAGCAAGAATTTCATACCAAGAACGGAATCTGTAAACAAGCGCGGGATTCCGAAAATCTGCAATTTCGAAAGCACCTAGTTGTCATACATGAAAAGGCACATCTGTTCATTAAAAAAACCCACAAAGGGATAGTAAAATATTGCTTTCATAAATCATAAATGTGTAGGGTTTTTAGTTCAACGGGTTGGATTAGATAAGCAAAAGATGGGAAGTTCAATAAAATGGGGGAAGGAGAAGAAAGATGTTGCTGAGAAGACTAGGCACCCCAGCCTGCAGTTTGTAAGATGCTTATGATAGCCTGGATGAAACATTCAGAAACATAATGAGGTTAGTCTGTCTGATACAAGAAGACCTGATTGCATCTTAAGCATAGTGGGAGAAAGCAGCAATGCTTTTCTGCCTTTGGAAATACCAAAGTCAGCAGTTATTCAGATCTGTCTAGTCAGAGCTCATGGGTCCCTTTTAGGGCAGAGAGCCAGAAGTAAAACAAGGCTAGTCCTAAAATAAGTAAACGTGCAGACTTAATTTTAGGTTATGCACCAGATACATTACCTGTTGTGGTCAAATTGGTGGTATTTCCTTGTGGTTGATGGACCATGATATACTAAGGTTACCAGACGTTTCCCTGACAAAATCCATCTATTTAGTAGGAAGTTGAAAAGTGTCCCCGGATTCATTGAAAAAAATCTGGTAACCTTATTATATACTGCTTAGATCAGGCATAGGCAAACTCAGCCCTCCAGATGTTTTGGGACTACAACTCTCATGATCCCTAGCTAACAGAACCAGTGGTCAGGGATGATTGTAATTGTAATCCCAAAACATCTGGAGGGCCGAGTTTGCCTATGGCTTAGATCTAGTGCCATTGTTGTTGTTGCTAAAACATCTCACTGGCAGATTCTTGACTTCTTCTGGTTCTATGATTAGCTAAGATGAGAAGTGGATCTTTCTCAGCTGTGTCCATCTGGATTCTTAAGGGCGGCACCAGCATAGACTTTTGAAAGGGAGCAGTTGCTCCAGTCTACAGGGCATGGGTGGGGGGACATTACCCAGCCTGAGGGTCACATTTCCTTCTGAGAAACATTTTGAAGGTCACATACCAGGGTGGGCAGGGACACAGGCAAAAGTAGGCAGAGTAACCAATGCAAATGCTACCTTTGTACAAAAGGCTAGTTTCTACTCTCTGTCTCTCTCACATAAACCCCTCTTTATCCTTCATCCGGGCAAGCATTATTGGAGTACATGAGCATACTCTAGCTAGAAAAAAAGCACCCAGGGTATAGCCTGAGAAGATAGAGGTGTGGCCTGGGGAGATATCATGGATTGGCTGGATGCAGAGGAGTAGAAACCCCCAAGGGAAGAAGGCTCAGAGCCAGGGGATTGGAGGTGGGAAGGCGATGAGTGGTCAGAGGGAGAAGAGGGAGCAGACTTGGAGGAGAAGGTGTCAGAAGTGGAAGAGGTAACAGGGCTTAGTGAGCAGGAAGAGTGTGGCAGAGAGAAGTCCAGAATCAGAGGCAGAAGTGGAGAATGGAAAGGAGAGGGGGCAAGAGGCAGTGATGAGTCAGGTTGGTGAGGAAGCCAGGCTGTTCCTGCTGCGACCAGCTCCCCTCCGCCCTGGTCTCCCAGAACACAAGGAGGGATGAAGAGGGTGGAGCAAAGACAAGCAAGACAACAGAACCTCAGATTACTTAAGAAGGAAACTGGGGGAGAAGGAGAGTTAGGAGCTGTGGGAAGGCGGGGACCTCCAGTCCTTGCAACTCTGCCTCATCAGGACAAGGTCTACTGGCAAGAATTGATATGCTCTCTAGGCCTGACCCTCCTGAGCTGTCTTGTTTCTTTGAATAAGGAATTAACAGCACTGAAGCCGTGTGAGGCACCACTCCTGACAGAACTCTGAGGGCCAACTAGAGAGATCCAGATGACTGCATTTGGCCCCTCAAGCATGAGGTGGCCCACCCCTGCTATATTGGACTGCCTCCAAGGCTCATGTCCAGGTAGGCTCCACTTTTAAGCATTTCTGTAACACTTACTGGACAGATTAAGGATTCTGCCCTTCTGTCCAAGTCTCTTTGCATGATCTGCCAGAGGTTATCTCAGTTTGTTGTTGTGAATTCTCCAGGCTTGTTGTTCTGGGGGTCCTCAACGTTCATGCTGAGGCTCAACTCGGTACTACATGGGCACCCATGACAATCATGAAATGTCAGTCACATTCTTACCTTGGTGTTCTGGACTGGATCCTCTGTCTTCCTTAGCATTCCTGATGAGGTTTAAGATTTTAGTGACCATTCCCCACTTCAAGCGTAGCGACCCTTTCCGAGCCCAAGGGCCTCTGATGGTTGGCCTCTCCATTGAGAGCCACATATCAGAGGTGGGCACGGCCAAAACAAACCAACACACAATCATGTGTGTATGCATACACAGAGAGGCAGGCAGGCAGACACGCACGCACATGCATGTGCACATGCACACACACACAGCATTTCCCCTCCCCACAGCAGCTCCTGGGGGAGGAGGAGATAACAGCATTTTCTCTTGGCATAGTAGTATTGATGCAGGAGGAGTTATTCTCTTCATCCTACCCCAGAGTGGGAAAAAAACAGAATGAGGTGGGAAAACAGAGGGAGGAAAGCTCTCTTCCTACCTTGGCCTCTTTGCCCTCTGTCACAACCTCATTGTAGGAAGGTTTTATAACTTCTTCCTTGTTCCTGAGTCTCTTAAGATCTTTTTGTGATGGTGCTGCATGTGGCTAGTTCTGCAGTTCAGTTTATGGATGAGTTTAGAACACCATCTAGTGATGTTTTGGTGCATGAATTTCATTTATTGTGGCCCGAGGATATTGACAATGCGATTGGTGGGGGTGCAAGTTGCTCTTCATTTGCCCAACCCTTGCCATTCAATTATCATTCCCCCCCACCTCCCATCCAATATCTATAACAATTAATAAGAACAGAAAGCATAACTGAAATTAGGTCAACAACCAACGTTTTGAAAGAGAGAAAGATTATGCATTTGAGTAGGTAAGAAAATAAGCCTCAAATAATTTTTGTGTGTTTTTGTTACATTATTGGGCCCATGCAGATTGGTTTAAAACCTCGTCCTTAGTTTGCAGTCAGATAAATAGGAAGGAACAAGCTAGAATGAGAGGTGAGGAGGAGGGGATGTTGGGGTCTTGTCTGTCTGCTGGGCAAGGAGCTGGATTGCTGGGTTCTCAGCACCTGTTATTGTCAAAACACACCAGAAGGGCATCCCATATGACATTACATTTATGCATGGTGTTTTTTCATTTATATGTCATGAGTTCCATACCCATTCATCAATAAGCAGGATTTCCATGCTCACAAAACCAGTAAGAAAGAAACTGAGGTCTGTGCAGGAAAGAGTGTCAAAGATGTGCTCTCCTAAGCCACCTTCCTTGCATGCTCGTACTTCTGTCTTAACAACGCCTATGCTAGCTTGGTCATGTACACTGAATGAAACATGTCAGGATCCTTAATGACGTACTCTATGGGGACCAGACCCTTTAGCAGACCAACTCTGCGCTACAAAGATGTGACATAAAGGCTGGCAACATGAACCCTGCCACGTGGGGATTTATTGCAGGTGACCTCCGTGCTTGCAGAAACACAGGCAGGTTGTGTATCCACAGCAGTGACCAGAGGAGGAAGTGACCTCCGGGAGGAGCACAGAGAGAAGAAACACCATGGTGCATCTGCAGCAGCACAACTGGACGCCTTGCAACAAAACATGTCTCTCCCATATTGGTCTCTATAGCCACAGCAGGCGCTGTAACCTTCCAACAGTTTGACTTCACCCCCAAAGGCACACTCTTTCATTGTCTCCCAAAACAGATGGATGCCAACCTATTCAACTAAGCTATACTCAGAGAAGACCTACTGAAATGAACAGACCCAACTTAAGTCATGTTCATTAATTTCAATTTGTGTACTCTTGAGTAAAACTTAGTTGACTGTCGCCCCAAGCTGCATACATCTTTACAGCTTACAGCAGAAAGAAAATGCCAAGTACCAAGTGAATAAATGAGAATTGACAAGACTATGCCTACTGCAAGGTTGATTCCTTGTTTATGTATTTTGAAAGCCCTCAAATTGCCGTACAGCTGCACATCTCCAACAAGGGAAGCTATCGGAATAGTTTCTGATGAGCACGGACGGGGGAACCACTATTTTAGTACAGAGCAACACTTTTTATTGTGCTAATCTAAGTTCGAGATTGAGTATGGAAAAGCCTACTGAATTAAGGCCCTTCTTAGCTAACACCATCTAACAGGGACAAGTTGGCTGGCTGGACCCAAGAGGAAGTTTTTGTCTGTTTTATGAGGCAGGGCAGTCTGCCTTGAAGGAGGTGATTGTATGATTACTCTTGAAGTAGCCCTCCTTGGACCAGGAGGATTGCAGTTACAATTACCATCTAGACTCAGTGATGGGGGCTTTCGGGAAGAAAATGAATTGGAGCATTTTCCACTGCTTTAAATTGATGGAGGTATAATGGAGGCTGCAATCCTATACATATTTACCTCGGAATAAATCCTGTTGAGTAGTCATATGTAGGATTGTATCATCAACATGTTTATTTGACTTAAACAAAACTAAATATATGAATTCTAAAAATAAACGTTTTTAGTTCTCCGTCCAAAAAGCATAACCCATCTCCCCTCATAAGAATGAGGTACAGAGGTCAGTCAAATATAACCCACCACAATTGGATATGCTTCCTGGAGGTAGAGTGTTGGAATTGATTTTTGATATGTATGCTATAAAATCGTGGCATAATTCTACAAAGTTGTTTTCTAGTTGTTGTCCATTCAGTGTTTCCAACTATTTAGTCAGTGTTTCCATGACAGCCATTTCCATGAGACCTTTTGTCCCCAAGCAGGCGACTGCAAATTATCCAAAACATTCCAAGTGTGTGCAATCAATAGATGAGCTACGACCAGATAGCTCTGTCGATAGAGCACGAGACTCTTAATTCTCAGGGTTGGGGGTTCAAATCCTACGTTAGGCAAAAAGGTTCCTGCATTTCAGGGGGTTAAACTAGATGACCCTTGTGGCCCCTTCCAACATTACAATTCTATGATCCTAACCAGTAGAAACACGATCAGTTCGTTGTCCAGAAGATCCTTCTGTTCATCCTTAAAAATGGTTAATAAAGCCAATTATGGCATGCATTGAATTGACTGTTTTGTGATCACATTTATTTCCTGAAACACTGCAGTCTGAAATGTATTAACAGTTGTGCAGGTCCATCACATATGGTTCACCATCCCAGTACACTCAATGATACTTAATCCAATTATCACCTATGGACCATTTTAAAATGTGTTTTTTCTAACTTGGGCGGGGTCGAGTGGCTTTTTAGCCCAAATATTGCACCAGTCTGCTTAATCATTCTCCATGCCAAAATCATATTCCCAAAGGCTCTACGAGGAGTCAAGATTTCCAGTCTGAGAGTCACAAAGTATTCTGTAGAATGTTGATAAAAATGCATAATGTTAATTATGTGCAGTATTAATTACTGTATGTGTTGTGAACTCAAATATATGGTGAGGGAAGGGGGAATCAAGTGGGAGGGAGGAGTCCTTAAATTGTTCTTCAGCTCAGATGAAGACGGTTCAAACTAGAAGATGGTTGGAGTTGTAATACTCATCTTGCAGTGAGGCAATTGTTACAAGCCACTGAAGTTTGTATTTCCCAGCCAGGAAACGCAATATTCAGCAATATTTCTGTTAAGAAGTGCATTCCATTACATTTCAGTAAGACTTGCTTACTGTAAAGTATGTTAACATTACCTTAAGTGGCACTTGAAATACCAGCAGGTAAAACAGTATTTAAAATGTGCACAATTAGGAAAAGGCAAAACACATACAAATTAAGAGGAAATTGTTTAATTTGTTTCTTGCAGTGGGGAAGGGGGCATGATCACTTATCAGAGTAGTACTATGGCGTACTGAAATATTTCCACTGAAGTCACTTGCTGTCTAATTTATTTGAGGTCAGAACAAGGGATGGAAACATTTGCTACCTAGGTTAGAACAAGAGTCTGCACCACCTCAGGTGGCAGTATTGCCACTGCTGCCCCCTGCCGCCTTTTGCCATCACAGCAGTGGCAGCCAGCTCTCCCCTTCTGCATTCTGTACAGGACCAAAATAAAGAGTGTGTCCTTCCTTGGAGTGATGTATTCTGGGTGAGGCAACCAAGAGACCACCTGTGCCACCAGGGCTTGGCTCTGGCTGCTAGATGTTTTGTTTGAACACAGGCGGAAAATTATTCAGAGCTCCTGATGTCCGCTGAAAGCAAAGTGGTGTATGGGCCACTGCTGAATTGGTGTGTGTTTTTGTAGCCATCTTAAAAGGTGGCACTGTGTGAGGGGGCAGTGTGTGTGTGTGTGCGTGCATGTGCTCTGCCTTCATTTGTGCTTCTTTGTTACCTATAATTGGGCACCTTATTACATTCTTGCTGCATCTCGGTTTTGCTGTGCATGATATGTCCTGCATAGCACTGCAGGCTGAAAATAGATCGCCAGTCAATACTGTGTGATGATTCAACTTGCTCCGCAGTGAGAGGTGCTCTGTGGCAGAAGTAATGTGGGAGGGGGGTGGGGTGGCTTGAGGTTTGTACCTGAATGAAATGGGCCCAGAGCTCTGTCTGAAATTCAGACACCTCAGATACTTGCTGTTTGGAATTATCTATTCACCCAGACAGAGCTAAATTGAGAAGAGGCGAAGGGCCGGTTTTTATTGATTTATGGCTGCTTTTCCTTTACACAAAAGGACTGGAGTCTTCTGAGCCTGCTGAGTTCTAAAAATTTCAATAGAATTAATATTGTGTAAGTTCTCATTCTCCTTTATTTTCTTTTTAGAGGACTTGATGTTGATTCCTCCTTCCCCCACATCTGTAAAAAAACAACAAAAAACAAACCACCCCTCCACACATAGATGGGGTAGGAAGCTCTTTGCAATGATCACATGAAAAATAGACAGAGACAAAACTTAGGTCATTCAGCCTATCCCTACCAGCTGTGGCTTATTACCAGCGTGGTCTGTTCAGCTGGCACTCTGTACATGCCCCAGAACTACTTGACTTCTTTTGCTTTGCTCAGCAAGTGGCTGCACAGTGAGTACAGGACTCTTTGCAAATAGAACAAGGAGCACATACATTGGCTTAAGTTGAATGACACCCCACAACAGGAGATTGTTTGTATACCTGGGATCGAGAGTCTCAATAACACTGGATATTTGCTGGTGCCTAATTATGCACCTGTACTGTTTTCCAACTGCGAAGACAAGCACACACCTGTATTGGATCAAATTAGCCCTAGCAAGGCAAATAAGACTCCTCCTGACTGGCAGTGCTCTGCCAGAAAACAGCATTTTTCATTTGTTTGTTTGAGTGGTTGCCTTTTTTTTTTTTTTTGGAGAAAATTAAAGAAATGGAAATTTTGACTTTTTTAAAGGTGTTATAGTGTGGTTATATATGCCTCTAAAGAATATAAGAACAGGAGATTTTTATTTTAAAAAGAACTGAATATCTCTATTACCCATTGTTGTATTGCTCTGTAAGCCACTGTTTCCAGTATGTGTTTGTAACTAGCTGTGACATGTCTACGCATCTTTATACTGATGTTGTGAGATGCGTACATATGCTAAAGTATTCAGATGCTGTGTGAATAAGTTATCCGTTGGGTTTCATTCAGTGTTTTAGTACCTAGTGTGTTATACTGTTGAATCAAGTGATAAAAATATTTCCTCTTCCGAATGGTTGGTTGTCCTCATGTCTCTAGAATTCCAGAACAGTGTGTTAATCACCCAGTTTCTACTATGTGCCTGGAGACTTAATGTTTAAAACTCATAAGCTACTTTCAGCATTTTGCTGTAACACCCTTCATCCAAGTGTCACAGGGTGGTTTACAACAAAAACACAAAAATACATAGCATAGTAACAAGCAAAAACAATAAACCCCCACACCCCGTTTATAATGCCAAAAGGAGAAGAGGAATGTTTTTGCCTGGTGCCTAAAGATATGTAACAAGTTTGCCAGGCAAGCCCTGCTGGAGAAAAAAATTCCAGGGTGAGCCCTCCTGGGGAAAAAATCTGTATGTAGTTTGATAATAAAAAGATGGTATTTTTGGACACAACTTTGGACACAACTTACTATGGCACATACATAAACTGAACTTAAAGCTTAAACCGAGTTGGCCCTACAGGTAATATTGGAACTAATGATGAGAAGGAGGGTAATATGCAAGCTAGCCCATCATAGTTGGTGGCTGCTGAATAGAAAACATCCGGGAGAACTGAGGCATTTCATCCTATCAGGTCAGGCTGATGTGGCTTAAAGAAGGCTGGGGAAAATCAGGAGTAAATAATTTTTGGGAAGAACTGAGGGAGGGTAAGCAGAGGTGAAACTAATTCCATGGGATCTAGGAGGAGAATGTATGAGGGGAAATTCTACAGTGTCAGAATATTATTGTTGATTTGTTTTTTTAAAAAATTTATGTGGACACCTTCTATGATTATGTAAAAATTAAGGCACCTTGCAAATAACTCTTTAATAGGTTAGCAAGACTTACCTATTGCTAAAGCCATGCTGGATCCAATTCAACAAGACTTGTTCTTCTGTAATCATTACATCCTCACTGCATAAGCAACTAACCACTCATAAATGCCTGGGTGAATCTCTTCTGGGACCAGAATGCCAATAAAACTCACAGGTGGCTCATCTCTTTGAGGAGGGCAATCCAAAATAAGGATGCTGCCATGGAGAAGGTCCAACCCAACTCTGCTGGGTTGTCACCTGGTGTCCTTCCACTTTTGAGATGGGTCTTGCCCCCAGCTCAAAGGTCAAATGAATACTGATAAAGAGCGAGGCAGTTCTTCCTGGTATAGCTCAGTTAGTAGAGCATGAGACTCTTAATCTCAGGGTCATGGGTTTGAGCCCCATGTTGGGCAAAAGATTCCTGCATTGCAGGGGGTTGGATTAGATGACCCTCCTGATACCTTCCAACACTACAATTCTATGATTCTATGAAATACCCGAGTCCCAAAGCATTTAGGGCTTTGTAGGTCAGTATGAAATCATCAATTTATGTTGCTTTTTCAGGATTGGTGTTACATGGTCCCCAAGAGCTTTCCCTGTCAATACACTGGCAGCCACATTTTACACAAATGGCCATTTCTGGAGCAGACCCATCACCAGAAATGCCCAGCAGAGGCTCAAATGCTGCTACAGAAGCAATCAGCATTCTGTGAAACTTTGTGATCTGAGTAGGAATGTCTCCAACCCAGTGGTAACATGTAATATGTGGAGCAAGGGTAGATAACCTAAGGCCCGTGGTCCGGGAATCAACTTGTTTTTACATGAGTAGAATGTTTCCTTTTATTTAAAAGGCTTCTCTGGGTTATTTGTGGGGCATAGGAATTTGTTCATTCCCCCCCCCCAATATGGTCCGGCCCCCCACAAGGTCTGAGGGATGGTGGACCGGCCTACGGCTGAAAAAGGTTGCTAACCCCTGATGTGGAGCATCCTTTTGAGACCCGGTATGTAAACCACTGAGAGCTACTAAAAACCCTTGCCTGGTCTTCTGAGACCAAAAGCAAGAGAGGCTTCTCTAAGTTGCCTTGCCGGTATTGCCTGCAAACTGCTGGTTTGAATAAAGGAAACGCAGACACTTAAGGGTGTACAGTGGTACCTCGCTAGATGAATGCCTCGCTAGACGAAAAACTCGCTAGATGAAAGGCATTCGCTAGCGAAAGGCTGTCTCGCAAGATGAATTTTCCTATGGGCTTGCCTCGCAAGATGAAAAATTTCCGCAATTTTTTTTTTGTCAAACCGCTCTTCCCCCGTTGGTGCTTCGCAAGACGAAATTTTCGCTATACGACAGCACTCGCAGAACGAATTAATTTCGTCTTGCGAGGCACCACTGTAACTACATTTTCCAAGGAAAATCCAGGGTTCCCTTGTAGAAGAAGAAGAGTTTGGATTTGATATCCTGCTTTATCACTACTCAAAGGAGTCTCAAAGCGGCTAACATTCTCCTTTCCCTTCCTCCCCCACAACAAACACTCTGTGAGGTGAGTGGGGCTGTAACACTGAAGTGGGTAGTTTCAGGGGGAAATCAGTGAGCAGGTGAGGGCAACCTGCTCATCATGAAAATGTGATCTATAAATGCTGCTATTAGTATTATTACTTACTGAATTTATCAATAAATGAGTAACTTATATAACCTTTAGGAGACATCTGAAGGCAGCCCTGTATAGGGAAGCTTTTTAATATTTTATGCTTTATTATGTTTTTATATATGTTGGAAGCCACTCAAGAGTGGCTGAGGCAACCCAGCCAGATGAGTGGGATCCAAATATATGTTGTTGTTGGTGGTGCCGCCGCCACATGGGTGGGATAAAAATATATGTTGCTGTTGCTGTAGTAAATTCCCTGGAAAGAGCAATGTTAAATCATTTAAATAAACAAATGATATTATAATCATCGTTATTGCTGTTATTTATTACACCCACCACCACTTTCTTATGAAAAATAAAGGTTTTTGTTTTATCATCTGTTCAATACAGTTTCTAGCCTTGTTCTGCTTTGTTTTTAGGCTTTAGGTTGCTCTAGAATTGTTTGGAAAACATTTCTGTTGATTCTGAGACTTGCCTTAATTATTCAGTGGCTGCTGTCACTGAACACTAAGAGCTGTCAGGCTCGCTGCAGCAAATGGCAAAATCTGGGCAAAGCGCAGCAACAACTGTCACTTGCAGAGGGTATCTCTGAAGGAAGCAAAATAAGCTCATGTTAGAGGTTTTAGGCTAGGGGAACTTTTTTTAATGGTGCCCCCGGCAAGCATCAAGCTCGAAAAGGAAATGAATGAGAAAAGTCAGAAAGGGAGAGGATTTGCTTCAAGAAGCTTAGCAACAAGCCAGGACCTGGGCAGCAGCTGTCTCCACTAGTCGAGAGCAAACGGAGAGGAACAAAAAACGGAACCTTAGAATTTGAAGCTGCTCACGACAGGCTGCTTGACTTGGTTTGAGGGGAGCGATAATTGGCCCACACTCCCTGCAAATTGGATTACGGAGCAGGCCTAATGTTCTTGTTGTACGTGAGTCACGTTGCATGGCTGCTCTCATCAAATGCCACCTTTAACCTCTGAAGATATTAGAAAAGGTGTGAACACATAGGAATTGCCTTGCTCGATGAAACCAAAGGGCTCTCTCTAATCCAGCATTCCCTTTCCCAGCAGCGACGAGCCAGATGTGGCCTGGAGCTCACGGCAACAGCGTGGAGATGGTTGTTGCTCACTAACATCTTGCACTGTGGTGTACTGCGTCCGAGCGTGGAAGTTCACAGGAGTGTCAACATTTTAAGTATTCATACTTAAAATCAGCAGGCTCCCCCGGAGTGGCTTACAGTAAAACAAGATAAATAAAAACAATGGCAAATCAATACAGTAATTTAAAAGCAGAGCGGGCAACCAATCAATCAGTTAATCAATCAATCAATCAATCAATCAATCAATCCAGTAAGCAGCATAAAGCCAAGTTCTAAAAGGCCTTGCCAAACAAGCTAGAGTTGCATGTGTGGTCCTTGGTTATGTTACTCGAACAATCTGACAGTGGGGGCTTTTTATATCTTTCCCCTGAAGCTTCAAATTGGTTAAGATTAGTGATGTCACCCAAAGGTGCTTTTCATTTTTCAGAAATTTCATGACTTGTGAAATTTTATGACTCACCTCAGGTATTAGAAGACTATTAGAACCCCTACAATTCTTCTCTGTTTCAGATTTTGAAATCTTCCATATTGAATTCCTCACCTTCCCTCCAAGCTCCCTTCTCCACCACCTACTTGGATGTTTTGCTTTGGTGACTGTGGCAGCCACGGGGAGTCACTCCCTGCCCCACGTTCCAGTACCTGGGGTTCTGGTCAACCCTTCGCTGCAGGCACATGTAGATTGTAAAATGTAGGACTGATCACATCTACAGCAACCTTGTGGGAAAGAGCCTGTTCCACAAATATTCCTGCATGTCAGGTGACAAAGTGCTGATGGAGGGGAAGAAGAAGAAGCCGAGAGACACTAGCGAATGGGAGGCAGGCAGGCAGGAAGCTTGTGGATATGAGGGACAAGTAAATAGCTTGGAGGTTTATGGGAAAGAAGGGGAAAGGACTGGCCACTATTGCCCTCCTGGTGACTTAATCAAGAAAAGGATGAATTAGGGTCAGTTTGTCTTGGAATATATCCCAGAAGGTGGCTCTGGGAGGCTGTTGTCCTAAGGCTGCTGGCTTATGGCAGGGGTGGGGAGCCACTGGACCATGGCCACATTTGACCCCTGGGTGCCTCCCCATCTTACCTGCAGGGTCCCCTCCTTCCCTCTGCTGCAGTCTTTCAACCCGGATTGTAGCCCAGAGGGTGTTTTCGACTGTGTGTCTCACAACTAGAGATGCAATGCCCACGCTGCAATTAGGCTAGAAGGAAATTCTCTTTTGGGTGCCCTGTAGGCGGGGTCAAAACAGGAATGTGCTGTCCCCTGATACCACCGCGCGCCCCCCTGATTTCTGCCACACACCTTCTCCCCAAACTCTGTGTAAGAGGAGGTGTGCCGCAAGGCATTGCCGTTTGTCTTCTCTGCATGCTGGAACAACCCTCCTCTTGCCGAGCTCACGAGCAGAGTAGCGTTCCGCAATACGAGCAGCCATGTGGCATGCCAGTGTACCTCCTTCTCGGTGAGAGGGGCATTGTGGCTGCGGTGGAAGCAATGGGGTGGGGTGGGGGCGCTGCCTCTTGCGCTTCAGCTGCCTGAGATGGAGCAGCTCTGCCTGTAGGGTAGTCAGACGCACAGAAGTTCAGGCCTCCTGCACCTTTACAACTGTGTAGAAGTGAGGATCTCCGCACCTGGTCTCGCTAAACCACTGGGTGAGGCCGTCTGGAGATTTGGGCCGGATAGTTATTATGCAGGCGACATCTACATCTTCTGCTCTTTTGCATTTAACCCTTGGGAGGCTATGGAAATTCTGACAGCTAGGGGCAGTGATGGACTGGATGTGAATGAACAAACTGAATCTCCAGCCAGAGAAGATTGAAATACTGGTGGAGTCGCTGCCTTGCATATGTAGTTTGGAGAGAAAAAGGAGCTCAGGTGTGCCTAGAGCGCTAGTCTGCTGCAGCTGTATAACTGATCTCCCAGGTGACATTCTGAAGGAGAGAAAATGATGGAAATGTTTCCTGTCCTTTAAAAGTGGGGTGGCTTGCATATTTCTCCTATATCTACCTTTTTGAATGAATCAATAATATATCTAATTGAATATATAATAATATATCTAATTGAATATATCTAATTGAATAAATAAATGAAATAAATATTTAACAGGTGACAGTTCTTTTAAAAATTCTGATTAGCTTTGAGGTGTGTAGATCAAGACTTGGTTGATTTGGGAATATAGGAATTACTTCAGCTGTGGAACCTTTGAGTACAGCAATATGTTTTCTATGGCTCACCAGTGACTGAGCAGCTCCACCCTAAGCATTTAAACCCTCTGATAAAACGGTAATCTTAATAAAAGAAAAATTCAGCCTGCAATCGCAAGCAGTTCCACACCTTTACAGCACAAGTCTCTCCCCTTCTCCTATCCTTTCTGTGTCCCTGTAGGGCAATTTCACTTCCTGGCTTCACCTGTAAAGTGAAATCAGTTCACATCACTCGGAGATATTCCATTTGCAAGCCTGGATGCCTTTGCGAGAAAGAAAAAGAGAAAGCCAGCTGGCTAGCTTAGCTAACCAGAAAAATGTGCACCTCTCTTGTTTATTGGTTCGATTCATTGAGGTGGCTTTGTTTTATTCAGCTTAATTCTTTTAAATTTGAAGCCCTTTGGTAAAAAGTGTGGTAAGGTGATCAATGCGTAATTATACACCTGCATTGTATTTAATCTGTCTGCGGCCTATGGTGCCAGGTCTTTTTCACTGCTCCCAATTTAGCAAGCAAAGGAAAAACCCCTTTTCCATTATTTACATTTGTCTGTTTGGGCCCATAAGTATGCTGTGGTCTTGCTTCTTGTATAATTGGTTCTGCATAACTTTCATTTTGTTCACCCCATAAGTCTGGACCGAGTCTCAGTGTGTTCTCTCTCACCCAGTCCGTTACCATGCCCACACATTGATTCATTATATCCAGAGCCACACCTACACATAGTGGAAAAAGAGACACAAAGCTGGGCATAATATGCATGTGATTTCATGTACCTATATGGTCTCATGTCATCCCATTGATCTCTTGTACCCAGTGGAATCTCAAAGCACAAGAGCGGACACCCTGTGCCACCTTCAGGAATCCGTCCTCCAAGCAGAACTGCCAAGCAGTGCACTCCTTGCCCAGCTTGGGGAACCTACCCAGAAGGTTAAGGACCCCTGAGAGTTAAGTCTAGTTGCAGATGACCCTGGGGTTGCGGCGCTCATCTCGCTTTACAGGCCGAGGGAGTCGGCGTTTTCCCGCAGACAGATTTTCCAGGTCATGCGGCCAGTATGACTAAGCCTCTTCTGGCTCAGTGGAACACCGAAACCAAAGCAGCGCATGGAAACACTGTTTACCTTCTCACCGGAGCGGTACCTATTTATCTACTTGCACTTTTGGGGGGGGGGCGTGTTTCTGAACTGGTAGAATGGCAGGAGTTGGGACTGAGCAACGGGAGCTCACCCCATCATGGGGATTCAAACCGCCAACCTTCTGATTGGCAAGCCCAAGAGGCTCAGTGGTTTAGACCACACGCCACCCATGTCTCACCCAGAAGGTTACTATAGTTGATAGTATTGAAAGCTACTAAGAAGCTGCATAGACCGCTGCAACTCTCTAGGAAGCCAGATGGGAGACACTTCCAGCCCTGTCTGGAGATGCCAGGCATTGAACACAGTATCATTTGCATGCAAAGCAGATATTCCCTACCACTGAGCAAAGGCTCCTTCCCACAAAGAGGACCAAGAGAATCAACAGGGTCACGCTTCCCGGTTCTCTCTCTCAGCAAAGTTCACCTCAAGCGAGTTTTGTGTTCTAAATCTATTCCTGAAGCCTGACTAAAATGGATCTAGAAAACCATGGTTCCCCCACTCTCTCTCGCCCCTTTCAGTGGAAGGGGATACCGGCCACTGTGTTACCAAGGACTTCAGCCTTGCTGTCGTTTTAAGCATGTCCCTAGCAGCTTAACTCCAAAATATTTAGGTTGCCCAGAAAAAAAACCATTGTCGTCGTCGTCCTCACCTTTTAATTGTATCCCGCCCTCCCCGGCCAAAACCGGGCTCAGGGCAGCTAATATCAAATATATTAAAGGTAAAGGTAAAGGGACCCCTGACCATCAGGTCCAGTCGTGTCCGGGTTGCGGTGCTCATCTCACTCTATAGGCCGAGGGAGCCGGCGTTTGTCTGCAGACAGCTTCCAGGTCATGTTGCCAGCATGACAAAGCCTCTTCTGGCGAACCAGAGCAGCGCACGGAAATGCCATTTACCTTCCTGCTGGAGCGGTCCCTATTTATCTACTTGTACTTTGATGTGCTTTCGAACTGCTAGGTGGGCAGGAGCTGGGATCGAGCAACGGGAGCTCATCCCGCGGCAGGGATTCGAACCACCAACCTTCTGATCAGCAAGCCCTAGACTCTGTGGTTTAACCCACAGCGCCACCTGTGTCCCTATCAAATATATAACATTGGTATAAAATCAAACAATAATTAAATTACCTCCTAAAAACAAGTCAGGATCAAATTAAAATCTAATTAGATGGCTTTCCACAGGATTAGAGTTGGGAACAGTAAATGCTCATCAGGCCCAACTGTTTACGCTGTTCTTATATGGGCCTGTGAGAATGCTGGGAGGCCTCTTTCATACTCGTTCTTATACAAAAAGAGAAAGGGGGTCGGGCTGAGCCCTGACCAAAGGCCTGGAGGAACAACTCCATCTTGCAGGCCCTGCGGAAAGATGTCAAATCCCATAGGGCCCTGATCTCTTGTGGGAGAGCGTTCCACCAGGCTGGGGCCAAGGCCGGCCTAATCTCCCTGAGGCCCGGGATCTCCAAGATGTTATTATTTGCAGACCGTAAGGTCCTTCGTAGGGCATACCAAGAGAGGCGGTCCTGTAGGTACGAGGGTCCTTGGCCGTATAGGGCTTTAAAGGTGTGTATGTAAGAAAAGTATGTAAAGCAAAAGCTTAGACATACAGGGTAAGGAAGTTGTAGTTTTGGTTTGTTGAACTCTACCAATATTATTTGGTGAAAGGAAGTCTTGTAGTGGCACAATGGGTCAGTGCATCTGACTGTCAACCAGAAGGTTGCTGGTTCAAGCCCAACCCTGGGATGACTGTGGCCAGGATGCTTGCAGTGCAGGAGGTTGGACTAGATGATCCTCAGGATCCCTTCCAACTCTACAATTTCATGATTCTATGATTCTGAGTTAGATGTAAGAGCATGAAACATCCAGTTCATGCAGCTACCTTCCACCCTGTCTGATCTCTAAGTTAATCTATCCAAGCCATGAAATGGAGGAGGATGCATCTAAAGCATTGCAAACCATAGGTAAATGTATGCATTTGTCACCCATTAGCATGCATTAAGAAGAGCCTCTGTCCAGAAATACGCTCACAGAACTTTTCTTAGACACCACATACCTTTGCACACACCACCCATGGCAGGAAAACTTGGATCCCACTGGAATTCCTGGTACCCCTTGCTCTCTCTGTTCTGGGAAACTGCTCCCTCATGCAACTGGCCCTGTTGTCCATTTCTAAAGCCAAGTGTACAGTCCTAGCCTGATTAGCCTAGCTTGGCTTCTGAAGACCCCAACACCATATGGCCCACTAACCCATAACCACTGCTATAGGGGGCAACCCTATCCCACTCCAGGTTCATTGGCTCATTCCCCCAGGCACACAATTAAAACTGCCAAGAAATACGGAGGCAAAACTTGTTAAGTGCAAAATCCATTTAAGGCCAAAACTCCCCATACAGATGTGGATCTATAAGAGTTTCTTCCTGGCAGACGTCAGGCTGAAGGTATTGGAACCCCTCACAGCTTTTAGCTACCTGAGACTTCACATTCCCATTTAAATTTCCAGCACATAAGTCCCACTGTACACCCTGAGAAAATTCAGTCGCTAACTAGAAAGTACCGCTCCAAGTCAGAGGTCTGCCTCTTTCAGTCTGTCCTGCCCTACCTTGTGTCGAAGGGAGAGCACTCAGCAGGCCTGCTTGGCTCCTCAGGTGCTCGGCCATGCTCACCTGTCAAAGCAGCATATCTCTTTTCGGAAGCTGTCACTGGAGGTTCTCGTAGGTGTTGCAGAACTCAACCTTTCCCTGCTATCTGGATTCTGCTCCCTAGCCCCAGACGTCTCTTGCTCAGTGACCAGCACCAGGTGATTCCTGCACTCATGGAACCCCTCTCGGCACCTGCTACGCTCTTTTCCTAGCAAGTAAAGGACAGCTTCACAAAATACGTTTCAAAGCACTTTCAACCCACTAGGGCAGTGTTTTTCAACCACTGTTCCGCGGCACACTAGTGTGCCGCGAGATGTTGCCTGGTGTGCCATGGGAAAAATTGAAAAATTACTTTATATATAGTCAATATAGGCACAGAGTTAATTTTTTTTTAACATTTTCTAATGGTGGTGTGCCTCGTGATTTTTTTCATGAAACAAGTGTGCCTTTGCCCAAAAAAGGTTGAAAAACACTGCACTAGGGTGGCTTAAAAAGGAAGAAAGAGAACTCTGCGTGATTTTTTTTTAAAAAAAAATACGCAATCGCTAATATGTCACATTTTATACAGTTATTCCTTTTATGCCAGCTGTATAGCTCTTGCTACCTTCAATAGAGCTGTAAAAGCTCTGTTAAATTTTCCGATCCAAAGTCATAACGGGCATATAATTTATACTTTTAAAATCTCTTATTTCAGCACTTGTTAAACTTTATAGTATTGCGAGTCACTATTGTAGCCTGCTTTCTCTTCACTTACCACCATATTTTAGTTATTTTACAGCCATAAAACGGGAGGCCAAAGGCTTGAGTTCATTCCGCCCTCCCGACGCAGCTACACGGAATGCAGCAAATGTGGTTGCTAGGTGGTATATGAGGGCTTTTTTTCTTAGTGTTTGTCCATGTGTCACGTGTAGGCTGCTTATCTTAACATTTGTTGTGTTTACTAATCCGCTGTGCGTTTCTTCTTTCTGTTTATATGTGTGCATTCTCATAATTTGAGCAAGTTACTATTTATGTTTTGTTTAAAAGAGAAGGTAGATGCATTTTGCAACTTCCCCAGTCAACCTTGTTTCTTCTCTGTGCCTTGTGGTGATTGACATCTCCTTTAATGGACAACTCCTTTTTTCCTTTCAAAGTCAAGGGGCAAGTGCATAACAAACTGGAGCATGGAGGCTTCTGAATGTAGTTTATCTGATTCTACTAACTCCCAGAATTGTGCAACCTTGAGATGCTGGCAATCAGTTTGATTCTGGAATAAGTTGCACTGCAAGTGAAGGGTCCATATTTCCCCACCCCCACCCCCGATATCTTGCTGAGCTTTGGAGACATTAAGATCTGAAATGCGCCTGGAGCCTCCTCCTATTTTAGAGGCTTGGGAGAAGTATGGTGTTTCAGTACCCAATGCGAGATCAGCTGTGGCAGCTGCTGCAGCAGCCAATACTGCTGCTGGTGGCAAGGCTGATGAGTCTGCTGTCATGTTTGGGGCTGCAGCATCTGCTGGAGGGTCTGGGTGGTTTGTTCTACTGAAATGATGAATGTTGCTAGTACCATCAACTCTGCAGCACAGCCAAATTGCTGCAGTTTCTACCACGCGTTCCCTCCTCGCTGGCTGCCTCTCTTTCTGAGATCAGGAAGCAGTGCTACTACCCACTGTTGGTTCAGCTGCCCTCTGCAAGCCCAGGCATTGGCACTTTTTCCCTAGGCAGAATGTCATGGGGACACACACACACATATACCCTGTACATCTCAGTGATACAGTGAAGGATCATTCACCCTTGGTGAGCTGGTGACAGCATGTAAAGCTCTGGACGGGATCCTCTGTACTTCTTTGTCCTCTGCAGAGTGTGAGGTGATCAATCATATTTGCTTCAAAGATCAAGCAGTTCCGTTCTTTAGGCTCAGATTTAGCTTGTAGGGCATTGCTTCTTCCTTAGAAAGCCCATGTCTGGCCATGAGAGAGAACTGGGATTCAGCATGGCTACTTACGCATCGCTGAAAAGAAGGTAAAAGAGGGCTCAGATTTGCATGAGGTTTGCACGTGCTAATTTATATGTAGTGATACAGAATTGGAAACAATAGCTATCATAGAGCAGAAATAATACATCTCATCATAGTGGAGAAAATTTTGACAAGCTAGCCTGTAGTCCTGCTCAGCCTGCTGATGAGGTCCTGATGGGCAACTCTCTAAATTCTCTCTGTAAACAGGCTTTGGACCAGACCACCCTTCAAATAGAATACTACTTCAAAATGAGGGTTGTCGCTTCCGGCGGCTGACGCCATTGCGGGTGGTCGTGGGATGCTTCGGCTGCGAAGCACCCAGTCCATCCCGGGGGTTAGGAGCCCTGCAGCCGCATAGCGGGGCTCCGGTTGGGGTGCGGGAAGAGCGTCCCGCACCCTGGGCTCCCCGGCTGTGCCCGTTGTGGCTCCGAACCCTTCCCCCGCTCCCCCTGTAAAGGGGGAGTGGGGGTGAAGGGACGACGGAGCCGGGCTATAGGGGACATGCCCCAACCGGGATGTAAATGCGGCGACAAAGCCTGTGATGAGCGTCTAAGTTCTACCTGTCTTTAAGGAGCTGATAAGAACCCAGAGGCTGTGAGTAATTGATCGACTCTTTGTAATTCCTGGAACGATCTGGGGGAAAGAAGAAAGGCAGCCCGCCTCCCTCCCTTCGGGTGGTGAAAGAAATTAACTCTTTAAGTGACTGCTGCTACAACAATCGATAGAAAGTATTTGGAATTTAAAAACTGAGACTGTTGAGATTTCCCCTCGGGGGTTAACTGGGGAAAAAATATATCCATTTGAAGTTTTGGTCTTTATACTCCGGTTTCGGAGAAATGGCGACGACTTGGTTTGTCGTGGGAAAAAACTGAAACAAAGGAAGGAAGAGACAGGAACTGAAATCTGATACTCACCCTCTCTCCTAAAATGCTGGACTTTGTGCTCGCACTGGTATCGAACTCTAGTTTAAAGGATGAGGAAATGCTCACTGTCTTGCAGCTGGAACTGCTTAATCGAAAACTACAAGTTTTGAGTGGAATTATAAACAAAAAGGACTTATTGTCCACAGAGGAGGCTTTTCAAAAGTTTTACACAATAGAATCAAACCTTGGCAAAGAGCTGGGAGGGGCGCTGGAAGAATGGTTTGAAGTGGCTGGGCAACTCCGAAAGGAGGAGGAGCCGATTTCTGGGGGTGGCAGCCCTGGAACGGGAAAATTTACAATATCCAGACTCCGAGGTGGCAGCTCGGGGGCAAGGGACATGGAATTGAGATTTCTACAAGAAGAAGAAGAAAAAGAAACGGAGGAGCCCATGGAAGTGATGAAGACCCTGAGGCTTGATGCGGGGTTTGTTGTGGATGTTGCCTGGACCTGTGGACACTCAGAGGAAGACAATTGGAGATTTGGTTCCGGTGAAAGACAGAAAAAGACAATGGACAGAGGGGGAGTGGGTTGAAGTACTAAATGTATAATCCAAATGGTCTGCCATGGTATCTGAAATTGGAGTGTGAAGTCTGTTAATTACAAGTTTATTTTAAATAAGTAAGGAGATATTGAATTTTAAGTTAAAAGCAGCATGATAAAGGATAGAAGAAATAAGTTTAGCTATAAGAATATTTGGTTATGATTTAGGTTATAATGCAAAGATTAAGATAAGTATGTTATCTTTTTTTTTTAAGTAAAGTTAATTTTTTTATAGAGAAAAGTTGTTAAGGAAATAGTATATTGATTTAAAACCGAAGGTGAATAGGCGGGGGAAGTCAAACGTCAAGATTTAGAACTAGAATTTTTTTTTTTTTGGTAAGGTATATAAATAAGAAGAAGAATCCTGACATTATGTGTATTTGTATTTGTTTTTGTATCTGTAGGTGTGGGGTTGGGTTTGTGTTATATTATGAAAATGCTAATAAATTCTGTTTTAAAAAAAAAATGAGGGTTGTCCTCTGACAGCCCATTGAATAGAGGACTGTCCTCTGGTTTGTTGCGGGTTTTTTATTTATTTTGTTTTTGTATTCTGCATCATGAACAGCCAGAATAGTGAAGCAAAGATTTTGGAGCTGCCCTCCTGACAGCTGCTTTTGGATGTGGATTGGGCAGGGTGCTGGCAAGGCCAGAGTTACATGAGAAAACTGTCAGGAGCACTGGATTGGCTCAGCCAGAGCACCTACGTAGCCCTAAATTCACTTCCACTCTGCCTTGCCCTTGCACCACTCTGGTAAAAGGTAAAGGTACCCCTGGCCGTTAAGTCCAGTCGCGGACGACTCTGGGGTTGCGGCACTCATCTCACTCTATAGGCCGAGTGAGCTGGTGTTTGTCTGCAGACAGCTTCTGGGTCATGTGGTCAGCATGACTAAGCCGCTTCTGGTGAACCAGAGCAGTGCATGGAAATGCCATTTACCTTCCCGCCAGAGCGGTACCTATTTATCTACTTGCACTTGACGTGCTTTTGAACTGCTAGGTGGGCAGAAGCTGGGACCAAACAATGGGCGCTCACCCCGTCGTGGGGATTCGAACTGCTGACCTTCCGATCGGCAAGCCCTAGGCTCTGTGGTTTAGACCACAGCGCCATCCGCGTCCCTTACCACTCTGGTAAGCAGCAGCAATACCACTGTCTGTAGGGTGACCTCAAACCCATGACTCACCTTGCCGACTACTCTTGTTGTGCTTGCAGGTTCAGGGTCTATATGATCCAGATGTTTCCTGTTTCTTATTGTGCTCCCTGTGTCATTCCTTGCTCAGGTGGCACAATTTCATAGCTTTTCAGAGGACCACATTTTGTCCAGATTGCAGCTGGGGAGGGAAGTTTTAGCTATGCAATGGTCCCAGTGAGAATCAAGGCCCCTGCACCTGTTATTCATTACAGAAAAAGCAAGAAAATGCAACCTCAGATTTCTTTGTTTAGGTTCTTGTTTAAACTACCATGCCGTTAAACGTCATAGGAAGGAGATATAAGGGTTGTATGCCTTTGGAGCTTCTTGTTTTTGCAGAAGATTTAAATATCTTAAATACAGAAAAAGCTCCGCTGAGCAAAAATAGCACGTTGTTGACACATTATGAAAACAGAAATGGAATGGAGCTTGGCATGCTGGTGGAAGGCATTGAGATTTAATAGTACATTTGTATCATTTATCCCAGTGGGGAAACAACACAGGATGTTGCCTTATAAATTTTTACTACTCCGTAATAAAATGTAACAGTAATAAATGGTGTCTAAGCAAATAAGGTAGCAGCATCTGGACCACATCCAAATCATCTTCATTACTTGGGTTGCTTCTGTTTAAGTTACTTATTATTTGAATGGCTGGAAGCGGCGTCAGAATTCCTAGCCTCACAGAGAAATGTGTAGGTAAAGGTTTATTCCACATGGTCTGTCTTCACTGATGTGCTAATATACAAAACTGGAAAAGAACCATCAGAGGAGGAATTGTTATCCTCTCAACAACAATAGCACAGAAAGTGATGATTTCTGAACTGCAGAAGATACGCAAGTAGTAAGTGGGAGACAATAGGATTGTGGAGTTAAAAAAGATCTTGTTGAAAGTCATGGAGTCTAAACTCCCTGCCGATGTCAAACTCCACCGTAGGATCCCTGAGAGGAATTCAGTGTAGTGCAAGAATTTCTGTTTGCCTGATGGAATCATCTGCCCTCTCCTCCCCATACGTCCTGCTCTGGGGGTTCCTCCAGCCCACCCACACCTATCCAATTGGGTGGAGGCACAGAAAAAGGAGAGTGCAGTGAAGCCCTTTGGAGCTAGAAAAAGTCCTTGTGTAGGTTTTTATTTTATTTTATTTTATTTATTAAATTTGTATACCACCCTATAACTGTAGATCTCAGGGCAGTTCACAACATAAAATCACATAGGTTTCCCACATCAGGGTCAGTTGGTTGAATATAGTCCCCTGATTGGTATACAAACTCTTCATACCTTCAGGTATGAAGTTCTTTCTCATGATTAATTCAAACTCTCCCTCCCCCATATAATTTGAAGCTATTAGTTCAGGACCTACTACCTGGAACAATAGAAAACAGATTTGCTCCACCATCTTATGTAACAGCACTTTAGATATTTGAAGATGAGCAACATATTGTTCCACGGTCATCTCTTCTCTATGTTACACGTACCCAGCTCCTTCAACCTTTCCCCATAGGACTTGGGTCTCCGTCCAGGCTTCTCCCCATCTTTGCCACCCTCCTCTGGACGTACTCCAGTTTGTCAGTATGCTTCTTAAACTGGAGTGCCCAGAACTAGACACAGTACTCCCAAGTGAGGTCTGTAAGAGAGGAGGGAGTTAAGTCAGGGGCGAAACTAGGCTTTATTTCACCCAGGTGAAAGACCTAGTTTGGCAAAAAAAAAAAACAACACAAAAAAACACAAAAAAACAAAGCCATGTGTACACACAAACACAGGCTGGAAGCCTCAATGTTGCCCCTCTGGAGGCTTCACCTGGGGCAAAAAAACCTGGCTAGCCCCCTCTAGCTATGACTCTGGTTTAGTTCACCAATTCCCACCTCTTAGGCCAACCCATCAGCTCCTTTCCACTGCACCACCTCCTCTACCTCTAAAATACCCTTGGACTGCTGAGGCCATCTTGTCTGCTCCAAGGAAGAACTTGCTTCTGATCACACCTACTGAGAGGAATGTTATAAGTAGACTAGCCAACTACACACACCCCGGCTCATCCATTAGTCCTTTTACCACCAGGCTTGCTTCATCTTTAAGATGGAAAAATCAATATAAAGCAAAAATTAAAATACCCATTTTATTTAGCTGATAAAAGAACATAAGAAGAACATGCTGAATTAGGGTTGTGGTCCATCCAGTCCAGCAACCTGTTCTCATAGTGGCCAGCCAGATGTCTCCACCCCCATTGTTCAGCCCGGACACTGAGGGTCTTCTGGCGGTTCCCTCACTGTGAGAAGTGAGGTTACAGGGAACCAGGCAGAGGGCCTTCTCAGTAGTGGCACCCGCCCTGTGGAACTTCCTTCCATCAGATGTCAAGGAAATAAACTATCTGACTTCTAGAAGACATCTGAAGGCAGCCCTGTTTATAGAAGCTTTAGATGTTTGATGTTTTATTGTGTTTTTAATATTCAGTTGGGAGCCGCCCAGAGTGGCTGGGGAAACCCATCCAGATGGGCGGGGTATAAATAAATAAATTTATTATTATTATTATTTATTGGAAGCCCCAAGATAGGACCTGATCTTTCCTCTTCTTCCGTTCCAGCAACTGGAATTCAGAAACATATTTCCTCCGGCAGTGGAGAAAAAACATAACCACCATGGCTAGTGGTGTTGGTAGCCTTGTCCTCCATTAATTTATCTAATCTTCTTTTAAAACCCTCCCAAGTTGGTGGCCATCTCTACTTCCTGTGGGAGCAAGTTCCATAATTTAATTGTGTGCTCTGTGAAGAAGTACTTTTCTTTTATCTGAATCTGCTGAGGTTCCATTTCATCGGGTGTCCCCAAATTCTACTGTTATGAGAGAGGGAGAAAATGTTTTATCCATCCCGCTTGTTCCACACCGTGCAGAATTTTAATTTTATACACCTCTGTCACATCTTCTGTTACTCACCTTTAATCCAAACTAGAAAGCTGCAAATGTCTTAACCTTTCCACACAGGGGAGTTGCTCCACCCCCTTGATCATTCTCATTGCCCTTTTCTGAACCCTTCTCAGCTCCATGGTGTCCCATTTTGAAGTGAGGCTCATAGATTCATATAATGGCATTATGATATTACCTGCTTTGTTTTCAATTCGTTTCCTAACGATTCCTAGCGCGGAATTCGCCTTTTTCACAGCTGCTGCACACTGGGTTGACATCTTCCTTGAGCTATCTGCTATGACCCCAAGGTTTCATTCCCAGTCAGCCACTGCCAGTTCAGGCCCTGTGAGTGTATATATTTATAACCCGAGAAACGTATAACTCTGAGATAAATAGAAAACGCACACATCTGAAGATAACCACAAGAATAAATTCTACCTCCTCTCCCGAGGTTAGAAATGTCTATGTTGTGACAAAGAAGAAAGGTTAGATGTGGAGCTTCGAAGACTATCAGACTGGATTAAACTTACCTCCTTTATCTTTTCAGCAGGCCCGGAAATATATGTCTCTTAAATTCTATGTCTGACAGTGCAGCGCCTCTTCATACCCCAACCCTGGCCAGGTCCAACCTCAAGCTTGCTTTTAGAAGTCAACTGATACTACAAGCATCATTGTTGTTATCTAGTAGCAAGGTGGAAATGCATACCTGAGTTTCTCTCCCCTCCTTTCTCTCTCTTACACACACACACCCCTACACCTCTGCCCTCCCCACCTTCATGTGCATACACAGAAGATTTATCCAGCCATCTCTCTGACAAATTAGATCTTTGGAATAGGCAACAAGCAAGCGCTGCCTCTCATGTAAACATGGTGTTAACAAACACACCACATTGGGCGGCACCCTCACCCCAAATCCAGGGAAGTCCCTTTAGGGAGAAACAAGCACGCCACTGCCACCAGCACATGGCAGGCAACAGACAAAGCAACGAACCCCCCTCAGGCAATGAAGTTGCAAGGCTGGCCCATGTCCCTCCTCTTCCTGCTTGACTGACAGGAAGGAAAGCCCTGTCACTGCTAAAAATTGGCTGCTGTTTCTTTAATGCTAAAAGAACTAAGTCAGCTTCAGTCAGTGGCCTACAATGACTCATGCAACCTTTCACCTAATTGTACCTGTGTATCTATAGAGTGGTCAATGTTAGTGTTGGGTGTGTGGGCTGGTTAGAGAAAGCTGGTAGTAGTGTTGATGTGTGTACAGTTGGCTGGTCGTTTTGCAGATAAAGATCTTTAAGAATAAAAGCAGAAAATATTCTGCAAGGACACTCTTCTCGTGGACTCTTTTATGCTGACAAGGGTCCGAGGACCAGGCTGAGGAGACAAAGGAAGTCAGGACCTTTGCTTTCTTTCAAACACTGACAAGCCCTGTTACTGGAAAAAGCAAGGAAGTTGCCCACCGCAGCACATGGCTGGAAGGCAGTGAAGTCTGGGGGTCTTCCTTCTTTCTCACATACCTTTAAAAATAATAAAAATATATATATTATCCCATACTGGGGACAAAGGAAGTGCCACAAGGCTAGCAGGTGGCAACATAACTTGGTGGCGGGATATCCCCAGTCTTTTTTTTAAAACAACAACAACAACACCACGCCTCTATATGGGCTGAAGGAAGCTCCTGCGGCCAGCTCTACCTGGCTGATGGGCAGCATGGGACTGAGCCGCTTCTTCCTTCCTTCCTTCCTTCCTTCCTTCCTTCCTTCCTTCCTTCCCTCATCAGATTGAGAAGTTCCAGGGAGAGGTAAATAGATCGATCCCCCCATATCACATTGCTCCAAGAAAAAGTGGGCAGTGGGGTGCACCACCAGGAAAAAAAGCATCATCATGCCAGCTGCCAAGTGACCCCCCAATTTGCTAGAATCACAATCCCACGCAGCACAAAGGCACAAAAAGAGTTTTAGGGAATATTTTGGACCTCATCCTTCCCCCCTCCCCCTTTTTAAAACAAATTGGTCTTCTAGCTTCTCTCTGTGCTAGCCTCACAACAATGCTCCAAAAATTATAGGAAGCAATTTTTGCAGTTATGAACACATAATGAACATGGGCCAGAATATTGTGTCCTTCAGAGGGCAGGCACAATCAAAGGGATCTTTATTAAGGATGAGCTTACCTTGAAGACAAGGCTATCAACGCCCCCCCCCCACCACTTTAAGACAAAAAAACAAAAAACAAACCCTGATGCAACTAAAGGCAGTGACTTGGCTATCCTCAGTTTCCCAGTGATGTTTTCCTTCAATCTGGGACAGAATGCCCCATGGGAACAATGCTTCCTCATAAGGTAATGTCATCCCCAGGGATTCTCTTGGGGTGTGGGTGTGTGAAACGATTGCTGCCCCCATTGGCCAATTTGGCTTTGGGCACCTGTGCTCCTTGGAAATGGAAGTGAATTATCACTGCTTGAATTTTGAGATACTCCTGTATTTCCAGGATGGTGCAAAACAAAAGAAACAGAGCCAAGAAAAGCACCATGGACAATTACGAGGAATGCCATTCAACAGGAATCAGTGACCAAGTTGTCTTACACAAGTAGATTTGTGCTTACTGCAAGGCTGTGCATATACAGCAGAGTTTTGTTTTGTTTTGTTAAAAAAATCTCCCAGCGCAAATGTCTCTGTTTTGCAAAATTGCAGTTTGGATTCTTTTCAATGAAATGCAATTGGCTCTGTGGACCCGAGGAGAAATTTGCTATATAAAAAAAAATTCCTTAACAAATTTATTTTAAATTACAGCAAAATATATTTTACATTGCCTCTGACAGAAGTAAATTTGTTTTGAGATGAACCCAAAGGGCTTGCTGTCAGAACAAGCTTTTAAGCTCTTTGTACATTCACAAAGCAAATCTGAAAGCAGTTAAGCCTTTGAGGAAGGAAGAGATGGAAGTAGAGCAAGTATCGCTGAGGGCAAAGTGGCATTGGAAGAGTTCCAAGTAATTCTAGGGTTAGGGAAATGAGCTGTTGTTTTCTTGTAACACATAAGTGTTGAAATGAGGACAGGCAATCCATCTACCCCTGATTCATTATCAGCTAACACCACGCAAAGCTTAGATTGGGAGCCTAGCTGCTTTATTCTTAGAATACAGAGGCACATGTCCAATCAACCAGTCTCTCTCCCTCTCCCTCCTTCCCCGCCACCCCGCAAGTAGTTGCATGAAGCTATGCAAAAATCTTCTGCCTCTGTGCAGCTAAATGTCAAGCCTTTTTATTGTGCTGCCGCAATATACTATTTTAGACAGTTATGTGGCATCATGTACACTACTGTGATACATGACCATAATGGTAGACACTAATGTTTTTATAATGGTCAGTTGATATAATCCATATCCTGAGATGCAGGCAGTTGTTTGTAACTCTTGCTGGAGGTTAAGTTGCTGGTGCTTTTAATATTTTATGATCTGAAAATTTTCACAAAGGCTAAAAGCTTTTGTTGCGCACCTTCGTGCAGCTCTTCCTCCTCCCTTTCTGAAATGTGCTTTGGGTGAATTATATGGAACAGAATCTTGTAAAATTCTGAATGAAAATGGGGAGCTAGTGAGTCCAAATTTAGTCCACTGGGACTAAAAATTTGAAAATACCACAAATAAGGCACTCTGGCCTGGTTCATATATGTGTGCAAGCCTTTTAGCAGATGCAGGTTTAGGGGAGCGCACTGGGTGTGGAGCCTTGGGGGGCGCTGCAGAGGGTGCCACAACTAGGTTGGTTGAGGTTGAAAGAATCTTTATTTGCATCAGCCACTAGCCGTAGCAATAAAATAAAATAGAATGTACTGAAGACAGGAGGTAACAACAAATATAGAAAATAAATTTTGGGGGGTTTACATCAATAGTCAAATAATAAATATTATTCCAATTGCCCCTGCTAAAAACCTTGCAGTTTCTGCTGTCACCTGACCATCTTGATCTGCTAAAAGAAAAGGACACAGTACCAGTGGTTGAGCAAGGTGGCATGGACAGTAATAGAGGGGTAATAACCTCACTCCTCAAATCTTTATAAACAGTTCAGGCCAGAAGCACATGAGCCACTTACTCAATACTGCCATCTCCACAGGGACATAACCGTTTTCCCAGTGGAATTTTTTGAAATCGACCCTCAAGTACAGCCGAAGGCAGTATATTCAATCTTGCGAGAGTGAAAGCACGCCTGTATTTTGGAATGGTTAAATTTTGCATATAGGGTGCCAAAGCGTCAAAATGACTAGGTGGAAAATAATCATACCATGGATAAAATTTACCTATTGTGGCCAAGTTATTCTGTCGCTCGATATCATATAGGCACTATCTAATTAAATTATTATGGTGCTGGAAGAGACTCTTGAGAGTCCCATGGACTGCAAAAAGATCAAACCTATCCATCCTTAAATAAATCAGCCCTGGGTGCTCACTGGAAGGGCAGATCCTGAAGTTGAGGCTCCAGTACTTTGACCACCTCATGGGAAGAGAAGACTCCCTGGAAAAGACCCTAATGTTGGGAAAGATGGAGGGCACAAGGAGAAGGGGATGACAGAGGATGAGATGGTTGGACAGTGTTCTCGAAGCGACTGGCATGAGTTTGGCCAATCTGCGGGAGGCAGTGAAAGATAGGGGTGCCTGGCGTGCTCTGGTCCATGGGGTCATGAAGAGTCGGACATGACTGAACGACTGAACTACAACAACAATTAAATTATTTGCTTTACTGAAGCCCAGTGTTAGTAACTGTTGTGGTGATCAACCAGAAAAGTACAGCTTTTGGTTGACAATTTTAGTCCAAGTGCTCTCATGACAATCTTGCGATACTAAGGGTAGTAGACCGGTGCCACAACTGTGATGTAGAACAGAAGGTGAGAGGTTTGTGTGCGAGCCAGATTTTGGCATTGCGCAGGGCACTGCTAGAATTTAAGATCCCAAGGCCTGCTCTTGGGCTCTGCTGGGCTGCTTTGACCCATCAATGAACTCTTCCACCCTCCCAAAGGGACCGTTGACAACAGAGAGCAGCACCCAGGAATGCATTTTCCATCCCGCTTGAACCCACTAGGAAAGCTTAAGCCCACGAAACTCTCATTGTCATGCCTCAATTGTTCGAATTAAACCCTTGCATATAGTATGATTGCACAAGATACAGTTGGCCCAGCTGTTCTGCAGACAAGCATGAAAAGACTGCTCTATATTTTGTGATAATTTCTTGGAGACTAGCGCATGTAAGCATAATTATTTCTTCTCTCTTTCCCCCTCAGAAATGCTGAATTCGGTGATCTGCAGAAAAGATATATGGATTTTTAGCAGCTGAAGAACAAATTCAGGTAATTACAGCATTTATTCTAGCTGGATTTAACTGCTGCGAAATAGTTTTGGAAAGCCATGAACTTAATCGTATCGCACTACATACACTGATTTTATAGTTTTCATCTCATAGATCCAGCCATAATTCTTTTCAACGCTTTTCTCTTACATATTGGGAGATACCTGGAAAAGTCTGCATTTTTGTACTATATACAAACAGCAGAGAAACAGCCAAGGAAGGGGGGGGGGATGGAACCAGGGGGAACCATATGTATTTTAGTTAGACATCCTTTGGCAAAGTTACAATAGGGACTATGGGGGGGGGGTGTCTCAAAGGCTTCCCAGAAAAGGTGAGTTTTTGGGGAGGGTATTCAAGGGCATAAGAGGTGTGGTTGCACAGAGGCACTCCAGGAGGCAGTTCCAGGCATCATGGGAAGCCAAAGGGAAATAAGTGGAGCCTTTTCAGGGAGCAGGAGACCTTTGGGTGACTTCAAGTGATAGAGCTGGCCATAGAATCATAGAACTGCAGAGTTGGAAGTCACCTAGTCCAACCGCCTGCAAGGCAGGAATCTTTCGTCCAACGTGGGGCTTGAACCCATGACCCTGAGATTTAGGGGTCTCATGGTGTACTGGTTGAGCTGTCTGTGTGATTCAGGAAATGAGAGCAGAGAGATAAGTGCTGTGGCTGGTTTCTGGATGCAGAGGTGACTATTCCAGGGGGAGACAATGAATAGGAGGGACACTGCTGCCAAACCACATCTTAGGATGTGGGCTACTCAGCAGGATTTCAGAATCAGATTTTAAGGTTTATATGGATGCAGGTGGTTCTTCAGGGAACCTCTCAAAGGTAATCACCAGGACTTTAAACTGGGCCCAGACATGCACTTGTCACCAGGTGTGTGTGTGTGTGTGTGTGTGTGTGAGAGAGAGAGAGAGAGAGACTTTTTGTACCACTTTAGAGTGTGTTATAGTTGCCTAGCCTGGATGTCACTAGTGCATCTCCAGACAAGGTCACAGATTGTGTAGCAACCTAAGGTGGTATAAAGCACCTCTGATCACCCAATCCTCCCCAGTTCTCTCACCCACTTACAGCATTTCTCTCCAAACTGGATTAAGCTTGTTCACTTTCATTCAACCCAATTCCAGTTCCAGGCACCTGTTCAGAATTTTAGCAGCCTCTGTGGGACAGGAAATGAGTGTCTTCTGCATACTGATATTTCAGTGCAAACCTCTGGATTATGTCATCCAGCAGTTTCAGGTAGACGTTAAACAGAACAGGACCTTAGGGCACCCCAGAGGCAAAAGGGATGAAAGGAGAAGTCCCTCAGCACCATCTTGCCAGGTGCTTCTTTGAAGAACAATGTTATACTATGTTCATTGCATTCCCATGATCAACCTGACTAGTAGATCTATCAAAAAAGCAGATAAGGTTGGCTTCACATTCTTCGGTGTCCAGCCATTGTCCATCTAGCTCACTGTTGTCTACAGAGACTGGTAGTGGCTCTCGTGAGTTTTTCCCAGCCTGACCCAGAGGAGCCAGGGATTAAACCTTATCCCTGTGGTTATGCAACATGCTCCTGGGCTCAGCTCCTGGACAGAAGTGCATGCTCCTCACTCCTTGACCCAAATCAACACACTCACACACATACACAGCTGCAGCACTTCCATTTTTCCTTAAAATACTCATTTTACAGAACATAAGAGGTACTGTGCTGGATCATCTGGATGCCTCTGGCAAGGCCTTAAGCAAAGCATAAAGGCAACAGCTGCCTCCTTTTGTTTGACCCCTGGCATTCGGTATTCAGAAGTGCAGTGCCCCATACCATTTATTTTATTTTATTTTATTATTATTGTTATTATATTTATACCCAGCGAGCTTCAGGACCAAGTGGGAATTCAAACCCTGGTTTCTCAGGTCCTAGTCCAATACTCTAACCACTGTGCCATTTTGGCAGCATGCCTAATATCCCATGATTGACACCTCTGCCCTCCATGAATCTGTCTAATCCTCTTTTAAAGCTGTTTAATGTAGTGGCCACCACAGCTTGTGGCTATGAATTCCATTTGCTCAGGTTGACATATTTATGCACTTCCCCTCCATCCTTTGGAATCCACGAGATAGTTTAAGAGCCGTATAAAACTGAAGCCATGAAAAGCACCATGAAAACCCTGAAGCTCACTGAACAGCAGCTTTGTGGTTCCAGCTAGCTTAGAGTTGTAAGGATAAAGAGGGCAGGAGGAAGACGGATGCACCTTGACCACCTTAGATGAAGGATGGGTGGTGGTGGTACTTCTACTAGTTCTACTGCATCCCCCTCCCCTCCCCCTCAACAACAACAACAGCCTAATAAAAAGAGCAATGGAGGCAGACCATTACCTATGGTCCCAACCTAGGACAGAAGTGGGATAGATTATTCGTTGCAATCTAGCACCCTTCCATACCTGCTTGCAGGTAATTCAGCATCAGAAACAGCACATTCTTACTGAAGCAAAATCTCTCTATATTTCCTCCACCTTCCTGTTCCATAAATCAAGACATACTGTGAGTGGAGCACAGCAACATTGTCCCCATGGGGGATCCTGTATGAACTTGGAAGGCCCTGAAGAGTTGAGCTGGTAGAGTGATCTGGGTCACTTTCGACTACTGCATACCTGAAGTGCAGCTTTAAAATGGGAATGAAAGAACCACACATATTTGGAGCCATCCTGGATCCCGTGGACAGGTTGCTTGGTCCAGAATTTCCAGCTGGTGCAGAATGCCATAGCTAGAGTGTTAATAGAGACAGATTATTGCCAGCACACCACTCTGGTGCTCAAAAGCTTGTCCTGGCTGCCCATATGCTATGAGACCAGGTTCTGGGTTCTTGTATCAACTTAAAAGACTCTTAACAACACTGAGATCCCGGGGTGAGGGGGAGTCTCTGTTGGTGGTCCCCCCGGCTCAGACGGATGTCTCATATCTACGAGAATCCATGCATTTCGTGGCATAGGCCCAAACCTGTAGAATTCCCTGCCAGCTGAGATTAAACATGCAAACTCATTGCTGAACTTCAGGCATATGGAAAATACTTTCTTATTCCGGTAGGCTTTTGGGGATTTTGTGTTCAGGTTTATGATCAAATTTTATTTTATTTTTCTCTGCATGGTTTATTTTTATGCACACAGCTTAGAAATGCTAATGATGGTTAAGTGGTATATAAAGTCCATGAATAAACAAATGAAATCCTTTGCTCTGCATGGTATTAGATCTCAGTTTGAAGCCCTGAAAGTTGTGGCCAATACTGTGGTTAGAAGAACACCAGACACCCATTTTGGGTTTAGAAAATCTGTTTCAAGCGTGATTGAACATTCAACTTACCTCTCCCTCTACAGTACCTGAGCTTCCGTTCCTTGGGGACGGAGTTGGGGGAGGAAGATAATCCATCACATTCATGCTTTATATTGTGCCAGTTGTTTATTTCTACCGTTGCAGGTATAGAGAGGTTCCAACCATCCTTTGTGTTTCAAAAACAGAAATTACTTTATTTCATTTAACTCATTAATTAACCCTCATGTTCCCTCAAAGTATGCCCTGTTGAATTGTGTGTCTTAGTTGCAGCACTTGTCTCAATTGTCCTTCAAGAATATTTGCAAGTTAAATTTCACTTCCAGTTGGAATAATTCATATTTCATTCATCTTTAGCATTGCGTCTTTCATTTGGCCTGCAGTGAAAATAACACATTCCCAAAGCTATCATCTCAAATAGCTTCATGTTATTATAATCCAATTCCCTTCTCTTGCTCTCATATTTAATAATCTAGAGGTAGGAGCTGTTGATACTTCTAAAGGGTTTAAATCTCACTCTAAGCTATATTAAGCTTGACATGATAGTTAATATTTCTGAAAACTTGTAGGGTTTTTATATTCTCTAAGTGCTGCTGTCACACATGGTCTCTTCCGCACCATATAGGTTTTGATGCAGACAGTTAAATAATTTAAATAGTTGCAGAATTCCTGCATCTTCTAGGAAATCTAGCTCATTAATGGAGGGTTTGTTTTAGACTTTTGAAAATACTTTACATTGATAAATCTAACAATTGAATTACTTTAAATATAATGATGTACGGTAGCTCTTTTCTTTTCTTTTTAGAGGAAGCAGTGCAGGTAGATTCTTGACATTCAGTCTCTAGGAAGCTTGATGACAACCATCTGGTGAAAACAGAGATGTCTGTTGTGTGTTTATGAACACTGCAGAACTACCAGTAATAAGCTGCAGCCGAATAATTCTAGAACAGGAAAATATAATCCCATGCAGAAAGGGATCCTAGGAACATCTTTGGACCACACTAGATCGCTACACTCCGTGTTTGTGGTCTCAAGCATAAAAAGAGGTGGTAAAAATCTGCCTTGTTTAGACGTGGAGGTTGAAGGCATGGGATGCAGGGTTCTAAGACACACCAGGGGCATCAATGGGATGAGCATCCTAAACACAAAGCCGAGCAATACTGCACGAGATCCATAAAAACAGTGCTCCCTTGCTGTCTCATAGGGTTTCTGGCATGCGCAGAGAGATCAGCCATGCATGGTCTGTTTGAGCATGCCAAGAATGCATTGCAGAGGCCATCCCAGCTGCTGTGATCGGCTCTGGAATTTTGGCAGGGAAGGGAGCACAGTGGCCTCCTTCCAACTGAGGAGGTTCTTTGATTTCTGGGTTGATTCAACATGCAGAAATTGTGAATCGTAGCTTCCCTAGCATGGAATAAGAGATGGAGAAGAGAGGGCTATAATGAAAGTGTGGTACTAAAGAAACACTTTGTTTTCAAATGCTTGACTGCATAATCTGAGAATGACAAACTGGACGGCAGTGTATCACAGAGAGGATAAACTGGGATAAGGGCAAAATAGAAGAATTCCCCCTCAAACTTTATTTCAAACTTCGGTTTCTAATTTGCTCCTTTTCAAAACACTGCTTAGAAATGTTCCGCATTTCCCATTAAATGTGTGCTGTTCCTGTGCAAATAGCAGGGGCCTCTGGCTGAGTAAAACAAAGTTGAAAAATCATGTTTTGAGGATCATGCCCTATTATATTTTGAGTCCATTGTGGATGGATTTGAATGCATATAATGCGGAAAGCATGCAATAGAGAGAACGGTGCCAACCTGTGACATCTGAGAGGAAAGTGAGCTGTTTGGGCTTATTCAGATGTGCTGCAGAACACTTAGCGGCTCTGCTGTATGTGCCGCCTCCAAGCTTTACAAAATTACTTATTCTTGGCAATGGAAGCAGCTAAACAAATGTAAACAGCAATTTGAGAGCCCAGTCCCCTGGATTAAAATTTCGTAAACACTCCAGCTAATTGCATTCTTGTTCTCCGTGTACTGAAGGCACCATTTAGCCAAAGCATTTGTTTACTGAATTTTGTTTATTTTAATGAACATGAATCTTGTGGCGCTTTGACTGGGGCATGGTAGGATCAGCATGAAATGCAAATCAGAAAGGCTTGTCTAATGCCATAAGTGTTTACATTACAACTAACTCTATTAGTGGAAAACCTTATAAGTTGCTTGCTTATGGAATCCCTGGTGAGACGTGATTCTTCCACAGATGTGATTGGGAAAATTAATTTTAAAACTCAATTATTATTTATAGCTCTTTTGTAAACGTAAAGCTGGAGGGAGGGAGAAACCATGTTTTGCACATGTTGCACATGTGGCTTGTGTATTCCGAGAGCTTCACAAATTGTGTGCTTGATTTTGTTAGTGATTTCAGTTTCAAAAACCAAGATGGCTGGTACTGGACATTTTAAATGAAAAGTAGAGCTACATTTAGCTGTTTGTTTTTTTTTGGATTGGTTCATATCTTGTCCTTCAACATGTTCTCAGGGTGGCTTAGAGCAATTTTAAATTACAATGAAACAAATCAAAACAAACAGTATATAAAAACTCCACAATATAAAAGGACTATGTTAAAAACTGTCAGCAAAAATATTTGATTTCATACTTCGATTCCAGAAAGAGTCATTGTGAAAAACTTACATGAAAACTGCTCTATTGGAAGATTTAAACAAAACTGGAGCTTGCAACATCTCCCAACTACCCTGGTTCATTCATTCATTCATGAAATCATTTCCATCTTGCCTTTTGCCCCCAAAGTAGCCTGGAATTGCAAGTGAAAACATAGTGCAATAAAAACTGCAGGGGAAGAGATGGAACTGCAGGCTTTGATATCAGCTTAGTCCTCTCCTTGAACTAAAAGTCCGTGCCTGAGTTTGCTTTTCCCCACATCCCTCCCAGTCCCTTTTCCTTTTGTGTTGTGTCTTGTCTTATTGTTGATTTTTATAAATCACCCTCAGAGCCTATGTTTGTTTGTTTGTGCTGAACAGAAAGCTGCATCAAATAAATACAAAATGAAACAGTTAAAAAAAGAGGAAGAAGAAGTCAGGTAAAGCATAACTCCTAGTAAGCTAGGAAAATAACCGAAATCAGTGCTAAGACTTGATGAAAAGGAACAAAATGCTAAAAAGTCAGCAAAGAGAGAGCCAGTCATGGGGTTCCACCGTCTGGTGGGTTCGCATGAGTGAAAAAGCCCCACCCCACATTCCAGCCAGCTGAAGGTCTCATGATAACAAAACGTGGAGCAGAACTTCAGAAGAAGAACACAGTAGGTGTGCATGCTCATGTCCAATCAATTATTTACAAAATTAACATTTTTCATTAAATAAGATGGGGTGCAGTGGTGGTACCTGGCCTCAAACAGTGGTTTGGCTCTCCTTCAGCTTCCCTGACCCCATTGGTTCATAATGTTACACCTTTTCAGGGACCTCCGCACCAAACACAAGCAAAGGAAACACTGGTTGGAGGCCTCAATTTATGGTCCAGGAGTAAATCAGAGGGGCAGAGTTCCCCTTCTTGTCTGCCCCAAGGCTCTGCCCAGCCAGCCTGCACCTTTTGTCTCAGAGGAAATGAGAGGACCCACCAAGGCATATTCAGTGTGGCCAGCAGACAGCTGGTTATAGCTGCCTCCTGACCCATTTCAAAGAATCTCCATGATTTTAATAGACATTACGGTCATTTTTAGACTTTTAACTCATGCACTTTGGTGTGATGAGTTAACACCATCATCACAACCATCATTTATTAAATTTGTATACCATCCTTCATCTGAAGGTTCACAGCAGAAAAATACAAGATGAGAATACAAAATACGTAATAAAAACAAACAAACACAAAACACAAAAAATTGCCTCTGATCTGCTGTAGACAGTCATGGTGAATAAAAAAGCCTTTTGCTTGACAGACACATCTGTAAGGATGAATCAATGTGTCAACATGGCGAGGCTGCAATAACCAAGGCCAAATCTCTGGAGAAATATTTGCTATGTAGGTTGGGAAGATAATAATAAACCTATGCCTCCTTCATATTAACTTCCCGAAAGGTATCTTTACATCCCTTGAAACCATCAACTTACTGGCTGCTGTAAATCTGAACACAAGACACCCATCTTCCTTACTGGTTTATTTGCTATGCAAAATTTTCTATACAGAAGTTGTGATGAGGAGTTCCTTCAAAATGAAGAGCATGAGGTTTACGCCTGATGAAGGAACCTAGCTGGTGAGGTGTTTTTTAAAAGAACTCCTCTGACTTCATGGGGCTTATCTCCTTTGCAAGTACACTAGTGACTTGTCTTCCAAGAGCTGGGTTGTTTTTTTTCTCTGAATATCACAGCAGGCAGGTTGCCTTTTTTGTAGATTGCTCTCAGCTCATCGGTGGCTCTCGAGCAATGCATATCTTCTGGAACTGCACGTGCTTGAGTTTCATGCAGACTTCTTTGACAGCAAAAGCATTCTCCCGGCCTGCATATGACAATTTTGCTTCTAGACTCCAAAAGGCTTGAATTTTAATAAAGAAGAAATTAGCACAAATGGAAGTGCTGAGATAGAATCCCTATAGTTTGTGCACGGATGGCACGGTCACATCTTGGCTTTGATTTGTACGCAAGTGATTTTTTTGTAGCCTTTCTCTGGAGCCATAAAATATGGCAAGCATGCAATGTTGGTTTGTGGGGCTCTTGTATCCCGAAGGGTTTGGTGAAACAGAATGAGAGTCCACAACATAACAAAGATGGCGGAGGATCCTGACTATATCTCCCCTCATCCACCCCACCCCTTTGAGCCAGCGCAAGCAACTCAGACATATGGCTGAAGTGAAACAAATCCTGCTCAGTCTGTACCCAGCATTATAGCAGATGATAATTCGGGTCAATACCAAATCAATAATTATTTATATATGTATACAATGACAAACATTTATGAGTCCTTTGCTGCTCTTATAACTTGGGAGGGTGGGGGACCCCCCCCCCCCGGGTCTAATTTTAACATTTATTTAAGATACTTGAGGGATTTAAAAGCATGCAATTTCTGGAATAGTGAAATGATTATGTGTGGCAAAGTTTAGCGTTTAAATGTAAATTACAGAGGCAGCTGCAGGGTATCAATAGACATATGGTAGAAATGTAAATATATCCCCCGAAACTGTACATAAACATTCCTAAGCAAAGATATTGAGAGAAATTTCCGACAAAATAATCCATTAAAGTGATTGTTTCTCAGCTGGGTAAAATGAGTCCGAGTTTGCGTTTCCAGAATGTGAACCACTCTCCACAGAAGCTGTGCAGAGTCCTGCTTGGTGTTACGGCATCTTCTAGGGTTAATCTGAGAAATATTGAGTTTCGATGATAAATTCTATTCCATTTTCCTGATGCATAAAATATTCACCAAGTGTATTGGGATATCTTGCCAAGCCCGCTCCTAATTGAGGCATGACAGCATGACTTAATTTCCTCCTTAGCTGGAGTTGGGTTTCCAGTTGTTACTATAAATAGCACCAACCACGTCTGCAGTCCACATAAAAAACTTGTTAGTAATCCTTCTGAGGTCAGCGAGATTACTTTTCTTGTAAGGCTCCGGCATTGCGATTGGATTTTTCGCAGGGGAGGAATTTGGGACATTCAGGGACGCAGTCGGAATCCTTAGCATCGCTACAGTTTTCTCATTGGTTTGACAAGAAGATTAATTGTCTCAATGCACACTGTAATAACAATCCAAAGATCAGGTCATTGGTGGTGCAAGAGATGGCATCCCAATTATAAAAACAACTTTAAGACGCCCTTGTTCATAAAGTCTGGGATCCAATCCCTACCCTTGTATGTTTGTCAAGCATACTTACAGGAGCAAGCCAATGTTTTCTTTTGTCAGCAGTGCCTTGTCTCCATTAGGTTTCACTTTCAGAGGGGTCTGCAACCTTGGGAAAGCATTTTGGAGGCATAAGGGGTCGCTGGAAGGGGGCAGTTTAGAAGCCTTGTATGTGAATGAAAGACCACACTTGGGGGTTTCCACCCCATATGAAGTACAAACCCAATGCTGAGTTAAGATGGTGTTGTTTAGTCATTTAGTCGTGTCCGACTCTTTGTGACCCCATGTACCAGAGCACGCCAGGCACTCCTATCTTCCACTGCCTCCCGCAGTGCTGTTAGGAGAGACCTGAGTACTCGCAGGAGAAGTACTTGCCTCCAGGCGAGGCGAGGGAATGAGTCGCCAGGGGATTGGGGCTGTCCATTAACCCGTTCTAGATAAAAGGCAGCCAGACCCCACCCCGGGTTGCAGGAGCAACATTGTTGGTTGCTAGTTGCTGCTTGAGACCTGTCTTGCTTTCCTGCCTGAGCTCCTGACCCGCCCTGGTTCCCTGCCTGCATACCTGTTCCTGACTTTGCCTGACCTCCTGCCCTGCACCCAGCTTCAGCTATTACGGAATGTCTCTATGCTGAACCTTTGACCACGGACCGGACTTTGACCTCGCCTCTCGGGTAACCCATGGGACCAGCACACCAGGTCACCAATATATGGCATTGCAGAAACTGAATAATAAGAAAAAAAATACAAGAATCTAGGCATTCATTAGTAATGCTTTGCAAAATGTGTTTAATTAGCAAGCTTACCTTCAGAGCCTATGACTGGGCATTTGACTATTAATTACTTTTCTGTTCCACTTAAAAGCATCATATTTAAAGTTAAGATCGTAATTGGAATTTGTCTACATAATGTTTCATGAATTGTAAAAAGAAAAAAAATTAAATGCTATACATTTGTTAAAATGCATGCGTGGAAGACTATATCTTTGCTTAATATGCCAAAATATGTGCAAACGTTCTGCCTGTGCACACAGCTCCTTTGCTCCTTCCTCAGCACTGTAAGCAGTCATACTAGGAATCCTCTAATTAACCACTGTTTTCTGTTTCATCTGACCTAGGAAATGGAGGTTATTAGCTTTTGGACAAGCCAGAATATCAAACCCACTTTACATCATGGTTGGCTTGTTCTGAAGTTTATAACCACAGTTTCCCAGTTTGGATGAAACAGGAAATTTAATTGGACACTTCCTGCTTTGATTGCTTGCAGTGGATAAGGAGGAGTAAAAGGGTTGTATCTGTGGGCAAAAGGCTTGCTCATATATTTGATCTGTGGTTAGCTTAGAAATGAGCAAGATTCTTTTTTTCCCCCTTTCAAAATTGTGATACAGAGATTGTATGAGTTCGGGGACCCGGCAAATGAGTACCGGGTGGAGTGCGGATTTCGTGTCTGTGTGTGGGGGGGGATTGCAGTTAAACATAATTATGCATGAGTGCTAGTTAGTGCATGAAGGGGTTAAGACCACAGAGTTAGATTCATAGCTAGGTCACACACCCTCACCTCTGTGAGGGAGGAAGTGAAGCTGCTTCCCTTACTGTTCCTGTCTCTCTCCGCACCATGTAACTGACCAAGGAAGATTTTTCTAAGCTTTGCTCCAAGCTTAGAGCATGTGTTTGAAGCTATCTTTCTGTATTTTTTTACCCAAGAGTATTCTGCCTGTGTTCTCCATGTTGCTGTGTGGATATATACATGAATCTGACCTTTGGAATGTTTTGTAAGTGAAGCATTTTAAACTTAACAGTGTGTAGTCTGTTCATTGCAAGAGGGCTAGAAAGAAAGTACCGTATTTTTCCATGTATAACACGACCGCATGTATAAGACGACCCCTATTTTTGGGAGCCTTCAACAGTTGAGCTTCTTTTGTAAGTTTGCTGAGCTGTTGAGCAGCTTTTTGACAATCACCCACTCTGGCTAATGGAACTGGTGTCGTAATACACCACATACCGGCACTCACCAAATACTCTTTCTAAGCCGGGAAGAGCAGGTAAGCAGCCTCCTCTCCGACATTTCTCTTCTACCGCCCCAGCACCAGCCCTTGCTTACTTAGCATATTAACCCATGTATAAGACGACCATCAATTTATCACAAAAAATTAGGAAAAAGCATATACATGGAAAAATACGGTAGTACTATCTGCAAGTGGACTAAATGGGATAAAAGTGTAACAACCTATATTCCTAACATTATACTGCTGCTTGACTTTTGTGAGTTTAAACTCTGCTACTGGGAGCTGAAGAGTGAGTTTAGCCCTGCGTTCTGAATCCAAGCACCCAGCCAATTATATTGCTATTTACCCCATGCACATGGGTCACAGGGATTCAATTTTCCTCCCAGTGTTGAGCCATCTGCATGGCAGATTTGTAAAAATACTCCACAAAGTAGAGACCTACTTCACGTAGTATATAACTTGAGGCTTAGAGAATGTAACCTAGGGATATCATGTAGCTAGTAAATGCAAAATAGGGATAAAATAAACAAAGATAGCAATGTCGTAGCAACAACTGCCCAACTATTCCATGTCTGTGAATTCCCTCTAAAGCAGGGCTGCCATACGTCCACAATTTCCCAGACATAGCTGGGATTTGCCCATTGAAAATGGCCCTGCCATATTGGAAATTGCCATATTGGAAATGCCATATTGGAAATGTAGGGTTTTTGGGTGAATTTTCTTTAAAAATTGCTTACAAACATTCATTTATTTAGAGATTTAGCAAATAAAGATCAACAACTTAGCTCCCCCACAGGAAGGAAGGAAGGAAGGAAGGAAGGAAGGAAGGAAGGAAGAAAGGAAGAAAGAAAGAAAGAAAGAAAGAAAGGAAGGAAGGAAGGAAGGAAGGAAGGAAGGAAGGAAGGAAGGAAGCTCAATAACTTTTGTGTCCGAATTTTCACTTTTTGAAATATGGCAACCCTAATCTAAAGACCATATAATATGAAAAGTAGAAGACATGAGAACAGTTACGTGACACTTGGGTTAAGTTGCTGTTGTTTGGTGTGTGTGTGTGTGTGTTAATTGAGGAGCATTGGAAGATATGATATGGGTGGAATCTACACACATACTGAAAACGCTATGAAAATGCTTTTTCTTAAAACATTTTGAAAAATACATTGAATTTGGCATAGCTCACTGTCGCCATCTAGTGTCACATTTAAAACATTTTATTTGCAGCTGTATAGCTGAGCCCATGGACCAGAAGGGTGTGTGGCAAGGAGGAGGGGGGTGCTTAATACTTTTCCTTCCTGAAAATTACCTACTCAACTTCCCCCCTACCCAGTCTCCCCTACCCCTGAGGGACAAAAGCAGTTGCGGGGGGGGGGGGGGGGTTGAACAGAAAGGTAGAGCGGAAGGGCTTAAGCAGCACTCAGTCTGTTATCATTCCTCCACTTAAATTGCTTATTCTTTATGTTGGCTTAATTACCAAGGCTTCACATGCAATGGGTTACAAAATCAAACAAACAAAACTGTCGCATTTGCTTAGAGTTTTTATCAGTGTGTATCAGAATTCCTTTTTTCCTACCCCCTCCCAAAATGTTCAAGCCTTTACAAAAATCACACTTCTTTTTAAACGTGGATTTAAAGTGCTTCAACCAGATGCCGGAGAACTTGCTACCGGTTCATTAGCATTGCTTGCCAATTAAATACAAACAGGAAGATTCCAAAATATGTGCATGGCATTACCAGGTGCTGCTAAATCGAGACACAAATTTATTTTATTCTTTGAGAGTTGTTAAAGCTGGTGATGGAGGTCAGCAGAAAAGAAAGGTGCTGTTCCTTGAAAGTGCTGCAGCACCGTATCTTCAGCAGGTTAAAACTAGCACAGCTCTCTGCACTAAGGCTTAGTTGAGAAGCCAGTGGAGTGAAGCTGCTTTTAAAGGTCTTCTGTTTTGAAGTATATTGACATGCATCTCTTCCATCAGAGGTACAAACGCTATCTTACAAAGGAGAAGACTTGCTTGGTAGTGATAGCTGCGTCTGTTTATTTCTGATCGCTGTTAATTTCACAGGTTTCTCCCATCTCATATTTTTACTGCTAGTAGTACAAAAATGTATATGTGAATACATACTTAAATACATACGTGGTGGCGCTGTGATCTAAACCACTGAGCCTCTTGGGCTTGCCGATCAGAAGGTCGGCGTTTCGAATCCCCACGTCAGGGTGAGCTCCTGTTGCTCTTTCCCAGCTCCTGCCAACCTAGCAGTTTGAAAGCACGCCAGTGCAAGTAGATGAATAGGTACCGATCCGGTGGGAAGGTAAACGGCTTTTCCGTGCGCTCTGGTTTCCATCACGGTGTCCTGTTGCACCAGAAGTGGTTTAGTCATGCTGGCCATTTGACCAGGAAAGCTGTCTGTGGACAAATGCCGGCTCCCTCAGCCTGAAATGGAGATGAGCACCTCAACCCCATAGTCGCCTTTGACTGGACTTAACCACCCAGGGGTCCTTTATCATATATCTTTATCATAGATAGAGATAGCCACAAAATACATATTTAAGTAAGTGGAGGCGGGGTTTTTCTTTTTTTATCCCACTGAGCAACTTTTAATCTGTTTTCCGGTTCTATCTACTGCTTTGTTGTGGGGGTTCTTTTTTTTGGGGGGGGCAGGGGCATTTATTTTATGCCGCACACTGCCCTAAAATCTGCTATGCTGATAAGTAGTATAAATATGTTTTAAATAAATAAATACACACAGAATCTCTGTGTAAGGATTTGGCCTGTTAGAATAATCATTGAAAGGTGGTAAAAGTGCTATTCTTCCAGGGTTGGATGTCCGGTGATTTTCTTGCACTGGAAAACCTTCAGCTGGAATACGGCATTGCATTGAAACAACAAGATTCAGGGTATATACACAAGTCAGCAGAAATTAAGTTTATTCCAAATGTTCTTAATATGCTATTTTAATGAATGGCAAAACCTTCCCCAGGAGCTTTCAGGGTCCCCCCCGTCCCCCCCCCCACACTTCTCTTCCCTTGTTTACTTTTATTTGCTTCTTTTCAGAACAGTTACCGTATATACCCGAGTATAAGCCGACCCGAATATAAACTGAGGCACCTAATTTTCCTACAAAAACCTGGGAAAGCTTATTGACTCGAGTATAAGCCGGTTCACCTTTGCCACTGTGGAGGAGGAGGAGGAACGAGCAGCCCGAAAGCAGCCCTTTGGGCTGCTCCTTCCTCTTCCTCCTTTGCCAAGTTTGCATTTATGCGAGCAGTTCAGGAATGGAACAGGCTGCCTGGGGAGAGTAAAGAACCGCCGTTCTTGTACGCTTCTTAAGGAATGGTTAACTGGGGAGAGCGGGTGGCAGCATGAGCGGAGAGAAAGGGCTTCTTTCTCGCTGCCCCCACCACCCGCCTCACTCAAGTATAAGCCGAGGGCAGCTTTTTCAGCACAAAAAATGTGCTGAAAAACTAGGCTTATACTCAAGTATATACAGTATTCACTTCTTTAAACAAAAAACAAAAGAAACCCAAGCATGCATTGCTCTTCCCCAATGAGCTGGGTGTGGACTCCCAATCAAAGATCATATAGTGACTGTGTTTTCTCCATCTAGAGTGAGGGAAATGTTTTCTACCCTAAATTCAGATTGACTTCATGACAGTACCAGCTGTGTGATGATATCACTAAGCCAGTTCAGAATGAGGGCATTGCTTCTGGTCCTAACTTCTGGTCCTATGGGGCATTGTTATTAAGCCAGTTCAATCAGATTTGGATACACGACTACATGAATAAGAACAGAAAGCAGGGCTATGGAGGAAGGTGGAGAGAATGGCTGGCTTGCTGAGGCACAAGGGAGAAAATTGTCTAGGCATTACACATGGAAGGAGACACATCAGTTGTGGCAGATAGTACATTCCATTTTAAGGACAAATGACATTGGCATGGTGTGGTGAACTTCGGCTCTCTCGTAGTCTTGAAAGTCCCCCTGACTATGAATTCTTCTTTTTGCCAGGCCTCCTGAAAGAATAACTGGGAAAGGTTTTATTTTGCAACCCATGAACAGGGCTATGAAGTTGGAGGGATGCAGTGGTTGAGCCCTAGAAATAATGCCATTTAGGGATAATTGGATTGGGAGTAACTCAAAGGTAATTTGGCAGTTAAATTGTACTTCTGAAATACTGTCTGCTAATCAGATTTAGAGTGCTAATTTAGAGGTCTATTGCCTTCATTTTTTTAACCTTGGAATTTCAGTTAGGTCAGCTGCAAAATGAACTATTTCCCACACATTAGGGATATTTTTTTTCATTGGAAACTACCCCTGATTTTGGGAAATTAAAACAGCTAGGGATCAGTGCATATATTTGGTGAAAATCCATTAAAACATAATATGTATTATTTATAAAAGCAGTTTCAAAATCAAAGTACTTTACAGCCTCGTGACATCGACGAGAACTTCTAATGCTATAAGCCTAAACAGCCATACCTATAGACCTGACTCATTTATTTTTCTTTCACCTTTGAGGGGTGCACTAGGCCTCCCCAGCCAGCTAAACGTCAAATGGAATTTGCCATTTCAGTTACCCAGAATGTTCTAAGGCAGAGGTATCTCGGGAGTTCCTGAATTTTATTACTTCAGCCCTTAATGACCTATGACCAGGCACTTCAGGAACTGCATCCTCCTCTGTGAATCTGGCCATGCTGTAAAATTTACCTGCTGCTTTGAATCCTGTCGCTGTCAGAGATATGACGCACATGCCTGAGGGACAGTGCTCAGCTGGTGGTAGTTCCAAACTTGAGGAATGTCCTCAGGGAGCTCACGTTCCATGTTTTAGAAGAGCTTTGTTAATCTATTTAAATATGGTTTTGATATTTAGTGGGCTTCTATTTCCTGAATTGTTCGTTTCATTTCGACGGTTCTGTTTCTATTACTGTACCATGTGTGATTTCCCCTACGTAAAATCTGCCATCAGTTGCTTATAGACGGATGCTTTCATGTTATATTATTTGTATTTCACTTTGAATATTAATGCTATAGAAAAGCGGGGCAGAAAATGTTGGTGGCAAAGGCGGGGGGGGGGGATAAAATTCCAAATTTGGCTGCTGTGTAAGATGTAGTGGCTCGCAGCTGCTGATTTGAATTAAACAGACAGCACTTGACTGAGCAAGGCATCAGTTGATGGATTTTGCAGGCACTAATGTCCTTTAATAAACCTTTCAAGGTAATTTTGAAAGGAGGTGGAGGTTAAGAGGAAACAGTTCAGGTGGCTATTTTATAGCTAGATCTGAAAATATATTACAGAGTTCTGACAGAGCGTGTAATTATTTTTCAAGGTGTTTATACTGAAGGATTAATAACTGGGCATATTTAAGACTCATTATAAACGTTTCAAATGGACGTGTGCTCAAATTATGAAGTGACCCTAAAGAATGTTTTAAGATACAGTACAATGGTACCTCTGGTTACAAACGTTTCTGGTTATGAACGCTTCGGGTTACGGGCTCCGCTAACCCGAAAGTAGCTGCTTCTGGTTACGAACTTTGCCTCAGGATGCGAACAGAAACCGCGCGCCAGGCCCCATGAGCGAAAGCACACCTCAGGATAAGAACAGTTTAAGAATGGACCTCCGGAACAAATTACTGTATTTTTCCGTGTATAAGACTAGGTTTTTTCCCTAAAAAATAATGTCCAAAATTTGGAGGCGTCTTATACACAGGGGCCATCTCCCCCCCCTTTCTTAAATCATGGTCCCCCCAAATAGGGGTCGTCTTATACATGGGGGTGTCTTATAGACAAAAAATACGGTAGGTTCGTAACCAGAGGTATCACCGTACAGATTTTGGAGTTACATTTTAAGAGGTAAAAATGACCAATGTTAGTTGCAGCTGGCAACATTTTGAGACGTACTTACAAAGAAGTGCAAAATCAACTGAAATTTTTCGCAGAGTCAGGACCCATCATTGTCAAATATTACTAGACCTATTAGGTATTCGTCACTCCCAGGATGAACTGAGTAGCCCTGCCCCTGACGTTGCACCCACTCGCCTTCCTTGATGATCACACATACTGTGCAAACGTCAGCAGTGAACGGGCCTTCCCATGAATGCTTTCCAAGGCCTCATCCGTACAGACCTTCGTACAGATACCAAGGTAGGAGTACGTGTTAGGGGGCAAAGTAACTTGGAACATCCATCTCTCTGCTCTTGCGTCGTCCAAAATAAGGAAGCAAGAAGCACCTGAAAACAGCTACTTCCCCCACAGTTTGTGCATCGTGAGCTGTTGAGAAAATATAGCTGAGGGCATTTCATGTAGAAGAAGAGAAGAGTTTGGATTTGATATCCCGCTTTTTACTACCCGAAGGAGTCTCAAAGCGGCTAACATTCTCCTTTCCCTTCCTCCCCCACAACAAACACTCTGTGAGGTGAGTGGGGCTGAGAGACTTCAAAGAAGTGTGACTAGCCCAAGGTCACCCAGCAGCTGCATGTGGAGGAGTGCAGACACGAACCCGGTTCCCCAGATTACGAGTCTGCCGCTCCTAACCACTACACCAAACTGGCTCTCACCAAACTACCCATGTAGTTCATGGGTTTAGATGCAGACACATTTCCTCATTTTTAAAACGGTAGCATTAAACGGAATACTTCACGTGTTTATAGCTAACATTTGCCGCTGACATTTGAAAGCCCATTTTCCTTCACTTTTACGTTTTCTCTCCGTTTCTCAGTTCTTTGAGGTTCCTCCCCCTTGCCGTCGACACTTATATTCATTGAAGTGCAGGATACACAAAGGGCCTATTATAAAGCAGCTTCTTCAAATGTGCCTTGGAAAGGCAGCGTGGCCTCATTTCCTGCTCCATGAAAGACAAGTCCATCAAGCTTCCCTTCCCGCCTTTTCCTTGCCGACTCCTATAACTTTGCTCAACTAGGCATTCCTGCTCTCAGATTCTAGCCCACTAGGTGTTAGAGTGCGATGACTCTCAGTGTACACTTGCGGGTATTGGGACGTACACAAAATTTAATAATAACAATAATGTACATGATTCTCCTTCAGCCCTTTGTGTTTTCTTGCCCACACCCATAGCCAGAAATATTATGCTTAGGAAGCCAAAGGGAGTCACTCATATGTGATAATCATTACTAAAATGTTTATTGTTATTGGACCGTTAGGTTGTATACTGCCTGCAGAACGTTTCCTTTATACCTTCACTCTGGCATCGGGGCTTTGTTAAACTGCTTAGATTTGGGGATGGGTGGGGGGGAAGCCTCCTGACCCTCAGCTGAGAAAGCCCCCACACTGCTCATGTGAGCTGGAGCCGTGGGGGGGGGGCTTCCTCAAAGGTGCTCGTTATCTAGCCATTTTATTCCATTTTTATTTTTATTTTTAAAAAGTTTCTTGCCTGGAACCTTCTCAGACTCCTGCCTGCCTGCCCCTTTGCTGTCTGCAGGCAATTTGAGCAGGCACGATGTATTGCCAGCTCAAATTGTCTGAAACCGGCATCGTGATCCGAACGCCATACCGGTTTCAGACAATTTATCAATACACCACCCAGCTCTAGCTGCTAGCCATGATAGTTGTGGGTTTTCACTCCTGGATTAGAGGTGCCATGCCTCCAAATACAGTCATATTTGCACTCTTTATAAAGACTTGAGGAATGGGATTATCACCCCTCTTTAATTATCCATTCCGGATCTCCCAACCTCTGCCACAGTGTCCTTTCTCTTGGCAGATCAAGATGAGCAGGTGACAGCAAAGGTTGCAATGTTTTTAGCTGGGGCATTCGGAATAAGATCGACTATTTGACTATTGATTCAAAACCCTAAAATGTATTTTATATAACGTGACTTTTTATTTCTATTCTTTGTATATTGTATTGTTGTTTTATTGCTATGGCCGATGGCTGACGCAAATAAAGATTCATTCAATGTCAATGCCTCCAAATACAGCTGTACTTTAGTTTTCGAATGGAATCCGTTCCGGAAGTCGGTTCAACTTCCAAAAATGTTGAAAGACCAAAGCGCTGCTTCCCATTGGCTGCAGGAGCTTCCTGCACTCCATCGGAAGATGTGGAAGCAGTGTCGGTCATTTGGGTGAATATTTGATGAATTTTAATATTTTGCTGGAAGCCGCCCAGAGTGGCTGGGGAAACCCAGCCAGATGGGCGGGGTATAAATAAATAAATAAATAAATAAATAAATAAATAAATGATGATGATGATGATCCAAAGAACATTCTCAAACCAGAACACTCACTTCTGGGTATGTGGCATTCGGGAGCACAATTGAGGGTCAACACTGGCAGAGGGCCACTGGGCTCATGCCCTGCTTGTAGGTTTCCCAGAGGCGTTTTGTGGGCTACTGTGGGCAACAGGATGCAGGACTAGATGCAGACTTTTGTTCTGATCCGGCAGGACGTGTCTTGCATGATTATGCCCTTTTTAAGACTCCCTCTTAAGATTTGGGTTAATTGCCAAGTTGTGCAATTTTTCCTGTGATGCAGTCTCTCCGATCTGGTGGCAGCTACCAAGCTCGTCTTTAGAATTTATAAAGTGCAAAGAAATAAAATAACCATATATAGTTTTCAGCTTTTATAAATTTTCTTTAATATTAATAGGGCTACTGCTTCCACAGAGTACTTAAGAGAATTATGGCAGGAGGTTAGTTTAACTATTGGTTTGACATCTGTGCATTCAAACACTCTTAAATTATGTTACAAGCTGTAGCTTTGTATAGAAAAACATCTGTTTTAATTAGAAAGAAATAGCTGGAAATTAAAAGTAATTTTAAAAGGCAATTTCTTTTGGAGTTTTACTGACCAATAGAATTTATTTGCCATACAGAGGTAGCAATGAAATCTATATTTATGGGAGGGCTTTTAATTAGAAAGGGATGGTTTGCACACACGAGGCAATTAATAATAATACTCATATATGGTTTATGGCAGTCTTAGTGCCTGCACTGATGCTTTGAAGAGTAGACAACAGAAATTGTGATTGCACCAGCACACAGTACCTTGGGCAAATACCCGTGTCCCCATGAGATACCAGTGCACCTTTGTATTTTAAAAAATAAAAGTTTGAAGGCATATATTCTGGGAACCCTATCCCTTCCCTTCTGTATTCACGGGTAGGAATAGACATAAGCTGCCTGTAGTTATTCTAGAGGTGATTTGATTAGCAATGTCAGGAAACATGTTACAATATACCCAACTTTGAGGTTCTTCTACAATCAAGTGGCATATAAATTTTATGAAATAAATAAAATATTAGCTTGCCAGAGTATTAGGATCATCAGACAAGCCCCTTCTCTGTGTTCCGTCTTTACGAGAAATGCATTGTCTAAGAACAAGAGAGAGGGTCTTCCCTGTGGTGGCACCCTGATGTAGAATGCCCTCCCACAGGAACTACTTTGATGCCCAGTTAAATCCTTCTTGTTTCCCCAAGCATTTTAGATTATATTTTTAACATTTAGATGGATTTATTCCTCTTAACTTTTTTTTGTATTGTTGGCTTGTGCTATGTGCAAATAATGTATATTTTCAAACTGCATTGTGTTCCTGTTTTGCTGCTTTTGAGGGTGTTTCTTTTCTGTCACTGAGAAACTGTACAGTCGAACCTTGGAAGCCGAACGCCTTTAAACTTGAATGTTTAGGCTCCTGAATGATCGAAAACCGGAAGTGATTGTTCCAGTTTTCAAACATTTTTTGGAAGGTGAACGTCCGACGCGGCTTCCAATTGGCTGCAGGAAGCTCCTGCAGCCAATCGGAAGCTGCGCTTTGCTTCTTGAACCGTTTCGGGAGTCAAACGGACTCCCGGAATGGATTACATTTGAAAACAAAGGTACGGCTGTACAGTACTCCCATCTTTAAAGTTCTAATTGTTCACGTGTGTTCTGTGTTAAGGGTTGGGAAGGGATGTAGTATATATGCTGCTAATCTTGCTTAAAATGTGTGCAGTGAATTGTTATTTTTTTTAACTTTGTATTGCAAATGTAGTACACATAAACCATACAGCCCATTTTATATATACAGTGGTGCCTCGGAATTCGAACGGCTCTGTTTCAGTCCTGAATGCCGAAAACCAAGAAGTGCTCCAATATTTGAATGTTCCTCCAAACACGAACATCCAACACGGTTTTCGCTGTGCAAAAACCTAGCCGTTGGCCAGTTGGAAGCTGCGCCTCAGTACTCGAACGTTTCAGAAATCAAACAGTCTTCCGGAACGGATAACGTTCGAATTACGAGGTACCACTGTATATATATTTAAAGTTCACCGTTCACAACAAAACGTGGTTCATGACATATGCACCGTTCCCTAATCTCTCATCATAAAACACACAAGCACAAAAATAACTTTGAAAATACCCATTTATGATTTTTCAGTACAGAGAAAATGGCCATTCTCCTCCTCTTCTTCCTCCTCCTCCACACCACCACCACAAAGAAAACCATTTTACTGAAAACGCTGTATTTCAAAATCAATGCAAACAAGTAGGATCCTTCGACAAAATGTTGCAGTGTGAGGTTCCAGCCTCTACATTGCCCAGTTCCACTGTTTTCCATTCCTTGCTTCCACCCAAACAATCAGCATTACAGGAACCAAACAGAAGAACAAACAGTCTGTCAAGCACTGTGGATTTCTCAGGGGATATTTACTGAGACCTCTTATGGGCTTCATCGGAGGTGCAGGCGGGCACACTGAGGCCTGTGGCTGCCACATCGGTGACCCTTGACCCAAAAGATTCCAGAGTAATTTGCTGTCATTTCATCTGAAGTGACATGGGCGTCGCTCCGCCTCACATTTAAGTCGGCAAGTTTCTCACTGGGATCAACTTGAAAGGCCAGATCTGATGTGGCAGATGCAGGTATGCAGGATGAAAATAGGAAATAGAAGTTGAAAATAGAAAATCCCCCATGACTCCCACAGCAAAGCTCATCTTCCTGTCATGCTATCTTGTTAAGAGTTTTCTTGATTGGGTGGTTAGAAGGTAATTTGAGGAGCTTTCTATTAGGGTGCTATATGCTGAATCAAGCAAGGAGTCTGCCGTTTACTGGATATAACCCCCGTTGTATGTTGGTGAGCTAGAAAAGCAGGTCTGGTTCGAACCACTGCCACAAAGGCAAGGATAAATAAAAGGGCAACGAAGGCTGTTTTTTGGGGTCTCCAGAAGGGCTCCATCGAATAAATACAGTATTAGCTTATTGTGAGTCCATGTTCAATCAATTTCAACTCAGTAGTTTTGTTTTATAATACTGTTTTTCTCAACTCAGTAGTTTTGTTTTATAGTACTTCCCACTCCACTAGCATTAAATTATCTTTCAAGAGAACATTAAGGCCCTCTTCACTTGCTAGAAGCCCCAGTGATGAAACAGGCAGACAATTGTATTTGTAATTCAAAGCAAGGGGGTAAATGGATACATACTGAGCAGATAATTTCAGTCTTCTTGCCCATGCAGGTTTTGTTGTTTCTCTATCTCTGGCTTTTATTGAATTAGCTTGCATTTCAGTTTCCATATCAAGTGAATCAAGAGGACATAATGGCACATTATACTATATACAGTGGTACCTCTGGTTAAGTACTTAATTCGTTCTGGAGGTCCCTTCTTAACCTGAAACTGTTCTTAACCTGAAGCACCACTTTAGCTAATGGGACCTCCTGCTGCCGCCGTACCGCCAGAGCACAATTTCTGTTCTTATCCTGAAGCGTTATTTCTGGGTTAGCTGAGTATGTAACCTGAAGTGTATGTAACCTGAGGTACCACTGTACTTTATTATGTGCACACTTCTAAATTTTGAAAAGACGTTGATCAATGGCACCTAACTTAATCTTTTCAGATATTTTGCGGAGACTAGATTAAAATAAATATCCAATCCAGTTTAAAAGAATCCTGCATAGGATTCAGTGGAGAGATGAACTGTAGAACAAAAGACTAATGTTAACAAAATGGACCATGCAAAAGCAGTTTAAATTTTTATTTGCATGTTTCTTATACAAATTATCTACAGCCCAGTCTACTGGAAAATTTCCATGACCTTTTTTTAAAAAGAAAAGAAAAAAAGAGTTCAGATGCTGCATCATAAACAAATAATGCAGGGTTGGTAAATTGCCTGAAAGAAAGATGTGCAAGACAGTTGAATGGACTTTAGCTTTGAAACTGAAAACAGAAAATTGAGGTGCCAGACAGTCTTTCCTTCTCTAGAATATTATAAGTTGATCACTTTCCCTTGGTTTTATCTTGTGGGTTCCCCACCACCAGTGCCAGATTTACGTATAAGCTAAACAACCTATAGCTTAGGGCCCCACTCTTTTGGGGGCCCCCCAAAAAATTAAAGGGAAAAAACTGGATGTACTTTTCCAAAATATAAGATTAAAAACAAATAAAATAAAACCTACATACAGCAACAGTGTTTTGTGTTGTGTATGGATCTATTAGGTCCATAAATTACCATATAGCATCTATTCAACACAAAAAACAGCAACAATTTGTTGCTGACAAAGGACAGCTGGACATATAAAGGGCCTCATTACCTTCAGTAGCTTAGGGCCTCATCAAACCTAAATCCAGCCCTGCCCACCACCACTAATTAACAGTCATATTCCATGGCTTATGGTGCCCATTCAGTATGCTTAACCCAGGCACCCCCAAACTCAGCCCTCCAGATGTTTTGGGACTACAATTCCCACCATCCCTGACCACTGGTCCTGTTAGCTAGGGATGATGGGAGTTGTAGTCCCAAAACATCTGGAGGACCAAGTTTCGGGGTGCCTGCCTTACTAGGCTATTTTCAAGTGGTTGTGCACCTTTATGGTATATAGTAGTTCCACCAATCTCAATATTCTCCTAAGCAAGCTAACACTTCTTGTCCATTAGTAGCCCTCTTTTGTCTGAGTTTACATTGGCATGAGTTAGGGTACTGAATTTGCAATCAGAAAGAAGATAAAAACAGCTTAATTAAAAAATGAAGAAGCTTAATTTGGACAGTTGGCAATGTAACCCAGTATGCTGCCATTAATGACAGCAGTGCTCCTAGAACAGGAGAATTGTGGAATAACACAGGGAAGCCATGTCATCTGCTAACACCTGCCCATCACCCCTTGCTCCTGTGATTGTCCTGAAACATCAGATTAGCAATTTTAGCAGCTAAAACTAGGATGTTTATGCCCTGTTAAATTCGTATGGTCTTTTGCTGGTGGTATTTATCCTTTTGGTCTTCCTCACATTTGCTACTTTAAAAATACCCCAGCAAGGGGGTTAAATTTGTAGTAAAATTATATCTCACCCTTCCTCCCAAAGGAGACCACAATTCAGTGGGCTGAGCCACACTGTTAGCATGTTGCCAGTGCCTGTCTTTGGAGCTGCTGGCTTTTGTTCACACAATCATAAAATTTGTCCAAATACCTTGTTGCTATCTGCAATTGCAAAGAGAACATAGCCTTTTGCCAGCTCTTGACCCATTAGCTTTGCCTCTGCCACTGAAATTTCTATCTGACTGGCAATCATTATAGCTTTCTGTAAGGTAATATCAGGTTTTCTCAAGAAGCATTCTGCGAGGGCATCAACTGATCCTGAATCATTTCTGCTGCCATGCCCCCAAAATTACAAGTAACGGCAATTTCCCTTAAAGCTGTAATATATTGGTCTGCAGCTTCCCCTTCCTTCTGTCCCTGCTGGTGAAATTTATAATGTTCTTCCACAATATTAACTCTAGGCACAGAAAAATTCCTTAAAGCAGTCAAAGCGGTCTCATATTTATCACCCACCACAGGCAGAATATGAAAGATTCTCTGAGCTTTTGCTCCTAAGCAATGGATGGGTGATGGTTGCATTCCTGCTCTGGAAGTTCCTCATCATGAATAGTCAGCATATAGGAATTAGGACTGGGCGATAACTGGTTTTCAATATCATGAAATATCACCAGCTAACCATCATGATACATCAATATATCACGATATCTGAAATAAAGAAGGAACTATGCAGAGGCGAACAAGACAATGTCCTCGCAACTGCTACTTCTTAGGGGTCTAAAACGGATAAATGACAATATTATCAATCATCACAGCAGGCAAGCCAAAATGCATCCCAACAGGACTTTGGGTTTGGGGCAAATGGTGGTATTCGGGATAATCCAAAGTAGGGTGATGGGTCATAGTAAATACAAATAATCTGGGACTGCCAGACTGCCAGCAGACCTGCTAGGGAGCAAAAACAGCAGTGGCAGAAACAGCAGGGCTGCCTGTGGAAAGCAAAAGGAGACATATAGAGTGAGATGCAATGGTCATCAGGTGGAAGACATAGCTTCCAGGCCTGGATGCACACTGGGTCTTTGTGAGCAAGTGATAAGAAAGAACTAGTGGTGCTGTTCAAGTTCCCTCTAAGTGAGCTTTTTCTAGCAGTTGAGTTTAGGGCAGTGACTGAGTAACTCAAATACCTGGCAGCAGCAGATATTCCACTTGGAATACTGACCCTACCATTCTCCCTTTTCCCCTCAAATTTTGTTTTTGGGGTGCTTAAAAAGAGAGCCTTACAGCTCTCCATAGCTTCCAAGCCTTGAAATATTTCCTGGAGTGTCCACAGAAAGTGGTTTTCCTAAGCACTCCAGGAACCTGTGTGGCTAAGGATCTATGGAGAGCCACAAGGGTCTTTTTTGAATCACAGAATCGTTGTAAGAGACCACCGGGTTCATCTAGTCCAACCCCCCTGCAATGCAGGAAACTTTTGCCCAATGTGAGGCTCAAACCCACAACCCTGACATTAAGAGTCTCATGCTCTAACGGACTGAGCTATGCAGTTCATCTCCACAAGGGTCTTTTTTAAGCACAACTGGGTGGGATATGGGTAGGGGGAGTTCTGGAAGCTTCAGAGAGCTTCAGTGCCTGAGGAAGGGACTCTCACTGACCTTGAAACATTAAACTAAGGTTAGAAGATAGCCTTCTCCTCCCCATTTATTTATTTTTTAAGGAAACCTTGCCCATCCTTCAAATCAAGAGAAATTCCTCCCATATTTTCATGGGTGAGAAAACTGTCCTATGAAATTAGGACAGCAATTTTTTTCCTCTTTTTTTCCTCTAGATACCATGCAACAAATGAGAAACGATTGCATATTAATTGTGTAAAGAAGCTAAGTGCCATTTGTTGTGCAAGTAAGCAATATGTTAAAAGTTTGTTTCAACAGTGATAAAAACACATTTGCCATCAGAGATGTCTACTTTTTGATTCCCCTGCATTTATACTTCCTGTTCACTTTTCTTCTGTGCAAAGAGAGAGAGATGCTTATAAAATGTTAAAATTAAAAGTATGCTGTGTGAAACTAAGTGCAGCCGTAAGTACAACACATGTTTGAGTGCATCTGGCAATGAATAAATCATGACTTTCCATATAGCTGTAATTTAAAAAGCAGAAGAAGAAAGCTGAACTTTCTGCTTTGCAGCAATTATCAGGGCTGGATGCTATACTTAAATTGTAGCTATACAGGTAGAATTTATCTAGTACTGACCCTGGTGCGGAGACTGTTTTAAATCTGGTCTGCCCATCATAAGTGAATGGCTTCTTCCAGATGGGTGACTCCTAGTGCTACCTAGTCATTGCTCTTCCATTGTGAACTGCAAGTGGGATTGCAATGGACATTCCACACTGTTGGGAGTATTGCAATTTTCATTGAATCACAGACTTGAAGAGTTGGATGGGACCCTGAGGGCCATCTAGTCCAACCCCTATATTTATATCCTTCTATGTTTGGTCCAACAACAACAACAACAACATGTTTGGTCCATAGCAGCCAGTGTGACATAGCTGCTGTGGATGAGGAAGGTGCAGTTCACCTGTGCAGCCATTTGAAGTTCAACACACACTTAATTACTATCACATTTATTATCCCACCTGTTCTCCAAGGAACTCAAGGTGGTGTATATGGTTCTCTCCTATCTCATATAATTCCTAAAATAACCCTGTGAGGTAGGTTAGGCTGAGAGGCAGTGGCTGGTTATAGTCTTCATAGCCTTTGTGGTGTTTGCCACTCTTCCAGAAAACAAAACAAAACCCTACCGTTTTCTGACAAAATGCAGAAGAAACTACAAGATGAAAGCGATGGGACGGTGGCATTGTGCCGATGATCCTTAAAAAGAGACTAAATGAATAGGGCAACTCCACACATAGTTCCCTACTGTGGAAGTCCCCATTGTCAATTGCTATGCCTTGCCCACCCTTTGAGGCCAGCCATGATAGTTCCCCACCAGTGTTTGAAATTCGCCAGGTGCTGGGTGCATTTTGCACCTGCCAATCGGCCACTTGTGACCAAGTGAAGATTCCTGGATGCCAGGATGGCGCTTGGCATTTCCACCATCTGGAGGTGCATGCCTGGCGATCATTGGATCTTGCCTATTTCCACACACAAGCAATGTATCCTGTAGAATTCTCTCCGTTTATATTTTATCCGCACAGTCAAAATGAATTTCAGGAACCAAAAAGTTGTATTGAAAAATACGACTTTCCAGCAGTCTGGCCCCCAAACGGCAACTGGCCATTCTGTTTTGGCAACTGTAACCCTGGTTTAAGGAGCCATTAGTTGCCTGGCTTATATATCCGAGTTTCTAACACTGTTCCCCACTGATGTTCCCATCCATGGAATAGGAAGTGTGTTATGGAGGGTGCAGTCCCCACACCCTGCCACACCCTGAGGCTAAGAGAGGTATGTGAGGCCATGCTGTATTTGTAGAGTGGGGTGGCAACAAGAAGGGTGCCAGAAGAGAGGGAAGCAAAGCCCTAGGTAGCACTACAGTGTGTTTGTTGCATTCCCTGTACACAGTTATTGGCAAAGTTGATCTATGCAGATCTTAAATAGGATCAATGTATAGAAGATGAGAGCTGGACCATAAAGAAGACTGATCGTCGAAGAATTGATGCTTTTGAATTATGGTGCTGGAGGAGACTCTTGAGAGTCCCATGGACTGCAAGAAGATCAAACCTATCCATTCTCAAGGAAATCAGCCCCTGAGTGCTCACTAGAAGGGCAGATCCTGAAGTTGAGGCTCCAGTACTATGGCCACCTCATGAGAAGAGAAGACTCCCTGGAAAAGACCCTGATGTTGGGAAAGATGGAGGGCACAAGGAGAAGGGGACGACAAAGGATGAGATGGTTGGACAGTATTCTCGAAGCTACTAACATGAGTTTGGCTAAACTGCGAGAGGCAGTGAAGGATAGGCGTGCCTGGCGTGCTCTGGTCCATGGGGTCACGAAGAGTCGGACACGACTGAACGACTGAACAACAACAACAATAGAAGATGAATTGCTTATCTTTCAGCTTGACATATGCATTCAGTTTTGGATAGAGGGATTCCGAGCTTTCTTTCTAGCGGTAATGGTTTGCCTCAAAAATAAGCATAATATTCAGTTCACAGGTTTATTTATTCGGTGTTCTTCCGGTGTTCTGCAGAAGGATTGGCAAGTTACATTTTTTCCTGCCAAAGTCTATTAGCTACTGCATTCTAATTACGGCTCAGTCTCTGGATTGTTTCTCCCCTCTTGTAAGCTATGAATAAATTTGAAGCTGCTATTGGTGAACATCAGGCATTTCCATTGACATCAAAGAGATCTGACTTCGGGGCTTTTAATCTACCCACTCTTCAATTTATTTCTTTGAATCAGACTGTTCAAGTGTTACAGATGAGAAGCAGAATGTTTGGATTTGGGGGAAAATAAGTTGTTTCTCATGTGTGTATTTTTAAAAAAAAATGAATTGAGAACTAATTGCTTTTTTAATATTTGACATCCATAAGTGATTAGCATTACTGTTAGGCTGCTGTCCTGATACCTACCGTTATGTGGCCAGCAGCCCCATTGAATTCAGTGGAATGTTTTCCCCATAGATGTCCACTAGGCCTGAACTGTACCCTTTCAGAACTCCCCTGAGCTCTGTGAATTTAGCTCTATTTGTATCTATCTCTTTTTATGCTGGTTGCTAGATCTGCTAATTGCTGTTATACTAGTTGTGGACACTGAATTATAATTTATCTCCTGTCAGGAAGGGATTTCATTATTTTTTATCCTGTTTTTGTTTTCCTACTTCTGCGTTAACCCTGGGTTGTTGTTTTTTATTGTGTTTTATATTGTGCTTGTTTTAATGTTTTATTTATTGGTCTGTCCCTGTGAGTTATCTTTGATAAGATAAAGCTGGATCCAAATGATCAAAGTAAAGTAAATTGCATCTTCAGAGGGATTGCTATGGGCCTGAGAGTAAGAAGGAGATGAAAGAGCACTAGGCTTTCCTTTTCTTCCTCTCCTTCAATCCTCCAGCCCTTAAATGTTGGCCTGTGAACCAGTGCCCACTTTCTGCTTCCCTCTCTGACCACTTCTGACTGCCATAACTCATGGGACTAGGAGAAAATGTTTCTGACCCCTGACAAGAACTGGCGGTCCTCTGGTATCATCCCTCAGTTGTCATGGAGACCAGGTAATTGGCTCATGCCGCATTGCTTCCCTTCAGCCTTCCCTCTGCCTGTACAAATCCTTTGCACGGCATACTTGGAGAATGAAATGTGTTATTTAGCTCAATTCATCATTGCTGTTTTTAAATGATTCCATAATATGTTTGCAGGAATTGAGCAAGTGCAGGTTAACTTGGTATGATCTTTAAGTGTTGCCGGCGTCTGTCTGTCTCAAGAGATAATGGAGTGTGCCTTTGGGGGGTGAAGTCAAACCCCGCTGCGTAAGCAGCGCTGAAGTAAGCTCCCCGGGGCGCAAACCTGGGCAGTGTGTATGGGGGTCCTAGGATGCCCAGACAAGAAGACCCCCCTCTCGACCTTGCTGAGTGGTACAAAAGAAAGCACAGCAATACGTTTGGTACCAACTTGGCTGCAGGAGTTGCTGGAAGGAGGCATACAAGGCACCATCTAACCATTTTAGGGACTCCACTCCAGATTTGTGTAGGGTTTTTGCTCCTTAGCCTCTACTTCTCCCGAAAATATCCCGCAAGGCAGCAGAGGTTTAGGATTAGAGCAAGGGTCAGCAAACTTTTTCAGCAGGGGGCCGGTCCACTGTCCCTCAGACCTTGTGGGGGGGGGGCAGACTATATTTTGGAAAAATAAATAAATGAACGAATTCCTATGCCCCACAAAATAACCCAGAGATGCATTTTAAATAAAAGGACACATTCTACTCATGTAGAATGATTCCCGGACCATCTGCGTGCCGGATTTAGAAGGCGATTGAGCAAGATCTGGCCCCCGGGCCTTAGTTTGCCTACCCATGAATTAGAGTTTTCCTTCTCCTACATGGGCTACTTTCCCAGATTGAGAAGCCCCACTTCCATATGCAGCATGTGCAGAAGCTGCCTTCTTCATCGTTGGACCCACTCTTGGTCTCATCCGCTCAATCTGTCAGAGCATGTATTTGCATTAAAGGGAAGTCCCTAACTCACCAAGGTTTTGAGACCTTAAAGCTACCTTAAACATGTGTTAACTAATAGTAGCATTGCCCTTATGAGCATGCTGGGATTAGGGCTGGGTGATATCTGGCTTTCAACTTCACGATACAACACCAGCTACACATCAGGATATCTATATCATCTATCTATCTATCTATCTATCTATCTATCTATCTATCTATCATCAAGATATTTATCTGCAGTGGTGGAGGACCTTGCTGGGCTTCCCTGTGGCAGCAGAGGGTGCCACCGTACCTCCCTGCAGTGGCAGAGGGTGCACCGCACTTCCCCACAGCAGCCGAGGACCTTGATGAGGCTTTCCATGGTGGTGGAGGGCCTTAAAATGTAAGGAAGTAGTAGATTTAATAAAAAATATTAAATAAACTTCTATAGAATATGTTGAATATGTTTTCAACTAATTTAAGGGTAGTTTAAGTGATTTACTGGTCAAGTTGCATTTGCTTCCCCACTCAGAGGTCTAAGTGGAAACTGTGCATGCATAAGCCCCCCCCCCCGAGTTAAATTAAACTTACTTCTACTTTCCTGGGAGTAAGCCTCATTGAATTCAGTAAGGCTTGCTTGTGAGTTGATACACATTTGCTTGCATTGTTTACGGACAACACCCTCCCCATCATTCTCACATAGTACCCAACCTCTCATTTCAGCATAAGGCAGCCAGCTAAATCTCCTCCCCTCCATTCCCCACCACAGAAGCCTTCCCCCCACCCAAAGCCCTGTCCCACCCAATCTCTCCCTTTTAATTGGAGGGAGGAAGGGCAAGCAAGCAAAAATATAATCTCCTTTAAATAAAAATTTAAAAAACCTTTCCTTTTTAATATGGAGAAAAGCTATTTAGGGGGAACCAACACCATCAACACCAGAAAATGAAAATAAGAACTCTTCCCCCTTTTTTTCCACTGGTGGGGGGTAAGTGTGAGGTAAGAAAGAAATGCTTTGCAGTTCTTCCTTCACATTCTTTTGTTTACTTTGCTGCTGCATCTTTGATTGTCTAGCCGTGGGGGTCCCTCCTGGATTGTGGTTAGGAGGAAGGAGGCAGAGAGCAAACAAAGCAGGAGACATGTGCTTGCAAATTATCTGCAAAGTAGCTGTCCAGCTGAGCTACCTCCTGGGAAGTCTCCACCTTTTGTTCACCTGTATATTGCCTTGTTGAAACGCTTTACAGGAAGTTATTTCAATGCTGGTCTTCAAAGATATGGCGATTTATCATGCAGCCCTAGCTGGGATGTGTTGTCACGGCCTCCTCCCATGTGGGAATGCATGGGCAAAGCACCCTTTGCCTCCACCATCACTGCCACCTCTCCTTCTATACTGTCCTGGGTAGGTTTTCTGTCACCGTGATGTGCAGAGGAAGGATGGCAGCAGCGGTCAGACTTAGCAGTCTGGCCCTCTTCTTCACAGCCAGTGGTGTTTTCTTTTTCCAGTGCCCCTTTCCGGTTCCTCTCGTGACATCCCTATTCTTTCCCCAGGCTAATGTTGCTGCTGATGCCCTTATTTTTGTTCAGCTCAGGCAAGGAACCCTGCACTCACAAGATTCTTCAGAAGCTGCCTCAATTAAAAATATATAGTCTTGACATTTCTGCTCTTGAAGGCGCTGGTGTACAGTTCTAAATTGGTTCTCATTTTGCAGACTAGAGTGAGCAGCTTGTAAGTGTGCTGTGGAATACAAAGTAAGAGCTGCTTATATAATGTGATATGCAGGCCGCAATCAATAGTGGCTTCATAGTAAAGATTGTGCTGCTGTTTGCCCCGATAAGCACTTTGTCTCCGGTATTTTTCTTGCCAGTCTGCTGCTGTCAAACCACCTGCACCAGAGTGATATGCTATTAGAAGATTTTGTGTATAGTGTAGATGATGTAGACATTCCAAAATGGGATTTTTTATTTTTTATTTTTTGTTTCTCCTAACCTTGCCGTTCTTATGGCATCAACAATAGAAAGCATATGGAAGACCATACTTTTTGGAAGCTTTATGGGACTAAAATCATTACCACTGCCGTCATCCTCACCTTCATCCTTTGTAGCAGCAGCATCCATAGAATCCCTCTAGGGTTATGAAATTCCATCCCCCCACTTCCTGAGTTGTCGATTTTGAACATTTCCCCCCAATTCTTAATGTCGCTCTCAACTACCTGTGCCTCACTCAGTGTTTTATATATTTTAAATTAAAGGCCCTTCTGAGTATAAGGGAGCATTAATACAGTTTCACAACTGGTTAGCAATCTGCGTGTGTTTCAGCATCTCGTGATTTTTTATTTTTATTTCGGGGATTCCACTTTGCAACATCCTTAAAAAGAAGTCAAATGCTCTCTGTAGTGGGGTAGGAGAGCTGAAAATAATGCCAACATATTTCACATCTGGCAACCAGTACACAGGTACTATTCATGGCCTCTAATGGTTATGGTGGCTCATTTACCAGAAGTAATAATAATAATAATAATAATAATAATAATAATAATAATAATAATAATAATTTATTTCTACCCCGCCTTTCCCAATCCAAAAACCGGGCTCAGGGCGGCTAACAACAAATGTAAGACAATGATTAAAACAACTTAAAAAACAGCATAAAAACAAACATCAGTGGGATCACCAGGGCTAACTGGCCAGGTTAGTCATGCTAGGCCAATAGGGAGACCAGGGAAGAATTTTAATGTGGGGACCAGAAGGGTTTCTTCAGAAAAAAGGGAAGGGGAAAAGGAATAGGGGATCAGGCTAGATTAAAGGCCAGGCGGAATAACTCTTTCTTTCAGGCCCTGCGGAAGGAGGTCAGGTCCCGCAGGGCCCTAGTCTCGTTGGACAGTATTCCACCAGGTTGGAGCCAACACTGAAAAAGCCCTGGCCCTTGTGGAGGATAATCTGGCTTCTTTTGGGCCCGGGACCCTTAGGCTATTGTTATTTGTGGACCTACTTGATTCTGCAAGGGACACAGGTGGCGCTGTGGTCTAAACCACAGGGCCTAGTGCTTGCCGACCAGAAGTTTAGCCGTTCGAATCCCCGCAACAGGGTGAGCTCCCGTTGTTCAGTCCCTGCTCCTGCCAACCTAGCAGTTTGAAAGCACATTGAAAGTGCAAGTAGATAAATAGGTACCGCTCCGACGGGAAGGTAAACGACATTTCCGTGTGCTGCTCTAGTTTCGCCAGAAGCGGCTTAGTCATGCTGGTCACATGACCCGGAAAAACTGTCTGTGGACAAACTCCGGCTCCCTCGGCCTACAAAGCGAGAGGAGCAGCACAACCCCAGAGGCGTCCGCGACTGGACCTTACGGTCAGGGATACCTTTACCTTTACCTTTACTTGATTCTGCACAGAGTTAACGCTAAATACATTACTTCTGGTAAACGAGTCACCATAGCCACTAGAGCAGGGGTCAGCAAACTGTCCCTCAGACCTTGAGGGGGGCCGGACTATATTTTGGGGAAAAAATGAACAAATTCCTATGCCCCACAAATGACCCAGAGATGCATTTTAAATAAAAGGACACATTCTACTCATGTAAAAACACACTGATTCCCGGACCGTCCACGGGCCAGATTGAGAAGGCGATTGGGCTGGATTCGACCCCCGGGTCTTAGTTTTCCTACCCATGCACTAGAGGGCCATGAAAATTTGTGTCCTTGGGCTTTTAAGACCTGTGTACCCATGTGCTTTCTGAAAACAAAGGAGCACATTGGTTCTCCGACCCCACTAACGATACTAGTGTTCCAACCAGATATTAAAATGTCCCAGTCGTCTTCTTTTTCTAAATTAGTTGCAACTGACTTAGCAATGTTAATGGAGAGATATGTGGTGCTAATATAGGCTCAAGCTTTCCTCCCACACGGTGTGTGGTGTGTGGTGTAGGAAGGAACCCTGCTGCTCTTGTGCTGTGAATGTGGGTCGGGAAGGTTTATATGCACTTATTTCTGGATTAGCCCAATAATATTCATTACACATTTCTGAAGTTTTCCCAGGTGCTCGGTGGAATATTGCTCCTGATTTTTGACCTGTTGCCTCTTTATGCTGTTTTCTTCCAACTGGCTAAAATCTAGTCCATGGGTTGTCTTCTCCTCCCTTGATTACTGCAGTCTTCTTCCCTCTGGACTTTAATTGTCACACAACAGTCTACTCATTTCTTTCCAGGACAATGTTGCTAAAATAGTTTGCCTCTCTAATTATTCCATCTGTGCAGTTCCCCTTTTAAAAGATCCCGTAAGATTTTGACTGTGCCTTGGTTGGTTTCCCCATTTTCTTTAGGCTCAGGAATGTGTTACTTATGCTCACTCTGTAGTGAAGTGAGGATTTTTGCAATGTTTATCTGAGAGCTGAAGAATATGATATAAAATTTGTATGTTTCTGATTTATAGGTCAGGGAGAAATGTTTTGGAAGGTGCTCAGGAACTTAAATTACTTAGGTGAACAAAGAAATCATTCAGTGTGCCATTAAGAAGTGTATTGGATATCCTTTACAAAACCAATAAAGAAGACAAACTTTTAAAAAAGAATTTACTTATTAGATTTGTGGCCAGCAGACTTGGCAGTCACTCTTCTTTATGTGACGGAAAGATTTGAGAAGATGCCCTTAAGAGGAATGGGTACCTGTTATTCTCTGACTCTAGGTTTTATTGACTAAACAGCAGATGTTCTCAGGGAGAAAGCACACATCAATCCCCCTACATTGCCGAAAATTCTAGATGTGACCTTCTAGGGCTCCCTTTTTGATTTCGCAATTAAGATGGTAAAACCCTGGTTATCAAAGTTCACAACCCCTTAAGCTCCCTCTCTTGGGCTTTTTATATCAGCTTCAGGTGTTGAAGTGTTAGCTGACCTGAACCAAAATGTCATTTTAAACAATGTTTAAACTCAAGTTTATCCCCAAACCACCCAAATAAGGATGAAGTCTTATACCACTAATTGAGACACAATGCCCTAGTTGAATCTTCCTGCTGCAAGCCTAGGGCTTCCATGCCTTGACCAAAGTCCCACAATCATTCCTAAAACCCTTCCAAAAAGAATTTAAAATGACCATATTTCAGTATTCCCAAATACTGTGATCCATTACACACCCAGCACGGACCTCATCCTTCCCATTGAAAGCTTTCTTTGGCCTTTCTGCCCTTATTTTCATTACCTTCCCAACCATGGCCTTTGATTCTTCATCTCTGTTCTCTCATGTCAGCTGAATATATCTTGCTCTCTTAAACGATTTCAACCATTATCTCTAGTCTTGCTGCTCCTTACACCTGCAAGCTCTTTTATAACACACCAGCATGGGGCCACCTTCCTCACATTCACCAGAGCCCGCCACAAAACCCATCACTTCTGTCTCGTCTTTGGCTTAAACCATTCTGGTTTTTAAAAAATAAAGTTAAGTTTGTTAACTTCACCTTGCTAGCATAATAGTGCAGTTCTAAGCATGTTTACTTCTGAGGTCAGTGGGTTCAGTAGTACTTACTCCCTAGTGTATGAATTCAAGAGTATAAGGATGCCTAAATATAAGTAGCATCACTTGCTTATTTTCATCCTTTGTTAGCACTTCTCTCTCTCTCTCTCTCTCTCTCTCTCTCTCTCTCTCTCTCTCTCTCTCTCTCTCTCTCTCTTGTTCTAGCATTGTTGGAATATATTATAGTCTCCTTGGGGATGTAGAGCCTCTATTTTGATTGTTAATTTATAAACGGTTCTGTATATTTGTGGCACTGCAGAATAGATAATGTGCTAAGATCTAGATCAGCCTTTCTCAACCTTGCGTCCCCAGATGTTGGGATACAACTCCCATAATCCCTGACCACTGGTCCTGCTAGCTAGGGATGATGGGAGTTGTAGTCCAACAACATGGAGACGGCAAGGTTGAGAAAGGCTGATCTTGATACACCAGTAACACCATTCATGTAGTGACTGGAGCGGCACCATTGGCTCTGCTCCTGGTACCACATGCCTGATCTAGCCCCACCCTGATGCCCACACATTAGAGGATGGATGTCTGAAGCAGAACCTGTGTGGATGAGCTGCTGCTCCTGTGCAGGGGCTTTCTTTGGAGGTCTGTGGTCATTCAGCAGACACCGGAGGGTAGACCTAGTCTAGTAGGCACATGGTTGCGCTGGTCGTATGGCTGTCCTCCCCAGCCATCATCAAATGGTAACTCTTTGTGTAAGCAATGAATGGGGGCTAGTAATTTTTGTGGATGAAGGATTGGTCTGGAATCTCTATGCATATGGTGAGCCATTTACTTTTGGCCAGGACTGGATTGTAGTTTGTAGAGAAATAAGTGTGTGACAATTGCAACATGGATTCCTACTGCATCACAGACCTTCAGAAAGTGGCTGGGACTTTAGTGCTTCCAATTAGAATGTGGCAGCAATGGGTATTAACTCAGGTTTGGTTGTAGAGATGGGTGGTGGTGAGTACAGAAACAGAACACACCCCAACATCCTCAATATCTCCTGCTTCCAGCTTTTCCTACGAGGTTGCCCTTTGATCTCACAGGTGGTGGTCTGCCCCCAAAATTTGGAATTTTCTGTGTTCACTTCCTGTTTTTGGAGCATTCATCCTGATATGTCCCCACAAAGTTTGTGGGGAGGTTAAATGATGTTGGCTACTTACCCTTCATCCTGATTTGTTTGTGCGGAGGTTATACAGTGCTGCCTCCAGCAAGTGTTAAACTTTCCGTATTTCTAAAACTCCCAAGGTTTGTTGTGTAAGAGAGTCAAATTAACTTTAATTGGAGAACCCAAAAATGGCAGGAGTCTGGAAGTGGCCCTATATCTGACATGACATGAAAGACAAAAATCCGCTCCTCAGATGGTATAAGATGCCCAGGACTGTGAACCTGGAAGTGGAAGTCTTGGGTTCAAATCCCTGCTAATTTGTGTAGCTCATTGGGTGGCCTTGGGCAAAATTCTTCTAAAAGGGTACTGCTGCTTGATCTGTTTCAGATCATTTTTAGGTCTTGTATTTATGTTGATTTTATTCAGCTAAAGGCTCCCTTTAAAAGATTTTTCACATAATGTGTAGGTTGAATGAATATATATACATTTACATTGAAGACATTTAGTCAGTTAAAAAAATTGCAGATGACTGCAAATAGGATGTTATTGTTTGAAAGCTGTGATTCATTACTACAGGATATTAGAACATGGAGAGTTTGATTTGTAACACTGAATAGTTAATGTGAAAAAATCATAAATTACACCATTAGCTGGCTGCAGGTTTCCATTTGCAAGGATGTAGTACAATTTGAAACTGAAGCAAAGTGCCCCCTTTCTTATTTTCCCACCTCATGGCCGGGCTGAGGGCATTAAAGTCATTGTGGTATAGTTGACGAGAGTGCTTCAGCACAACCCTGTACATTTCTTCTCAGAAGTAAGTCCCATTGATTTTGAGTGGGCTTACTTACAGGTAAGTGGGTATAGGATATTATATAGGATATTATATATATCAGAAATACCAGCCCCTTCCAGCCTGTCCCTTGGGGGTGAGGTTGTTCTACAACCAGGGCACCACTACTGAGTAGTGCTGATTCTGGTATCCCAAACTTTGTTTGGACCTGATATAAGAACCTGTAGTCAGAAGGGTCTCTCCAGCTGCTCAAATCTTAAGTAGGACTGTACCAGGAAAGACACCCATTCAGATACTTAGGCCTCAAGCCTTTTGGGGCTTTTTTATGTCAAAATCAACACCAGTCAGAAGAAAACAGGTGTTTTGCTTCTGGATCAATACAGTACATTTTTAGAGCAGGGATGGGCAATCGGCAGCAATGAAGGTGGTTTTGGACTGCAACTCCCATCATCTCCAGCCACTACAATCAAGAGCCAGAAATTACAGGAGTTGTAATCCAATATATTCTGGAACGTCATGGGTTCGCCACCCCGTTTTAGAAAATGCAAAGGCTGATATATTCTGAAATGTTAATACCAATTTTCAGGGTGTGTGTTTTTTAAGCTGGAACTCGCCAGAACTCAGGTGGGCGCCACTGCCATTCTAAGAGAACAAAGGAGGTGTTCCTTGTGAGTTCTGGCACCTCTTTTTTCTAGAAAAATAGCACTGCCTATTTTTAGGGCATTTCTTTTTAAGTTTCCCTCATAAAACAAGAAGGAAAAGAATGTGAAGTAGGAATGTCCTATTTAGGAAAAGGACTTGTCCTTTAGGTGGTTTCAGCCAACACTTTCTGTCAGGTGTTTGAGTCTATCCTTACGCTGGCAACTCTTGATATTTTCATCTTAATTTTGAATTATTATTACTTTAAGTAGATAGCAGGTGCCGACAAAATTTAATCAGTGCAACAGGAGCTGAGCCCCGAGCAATCCAGATGGTTCTGCTGCATGTTTTAAAGTACTTCTTGGGGGTGCTTTAATGAACTAATTCCTTGTGGTAGAAATCATTCATTGAAGAAATAGCTGGGGGGGGGGCGCGTAAACCACCCTGCACCGTGAGGCTTATAAAATCAATCTCCAGTAATGGGCACTGGCGGAAATGTTGGAACCCCCTCCCCATGTATCTAGCTCTGTTTCCCTTATCTCATCTGAAATGTCTCCAAATATACTTCAGAGCACTGCAGCAAAAGTAGGTTGAGGCCACAGCTATATTCTTTTTTTCATTCATTGTAGCCCTTCTTATTCATTTGACTGCCCAGTGCTTTGAGGAGTCATTCATTTTCCTGTCATAAAATGCTTGGAATCTGTCGTGCCCGAAGGAATTTTACTTGATGATGGCTGAGAAGTGGAATCGATGCAAAGGCTTTGGGAGCACTCAGTTGGCTGGGCAGGGGTTGTGCATATCTAAAAGTTTACACTTGTCAGTCATCTTGGTGTTGTTGTTTTTTTGTTTTGTTGGGATCTGCCTTGAGAGACAATGGAGTGCACCTCTGGGGGTGAAGTCAATCCCCTGGAGAATCACAGCACCTGCCGTGGCAGCAGAGACTGGTAACTCGTAACTGCTGCATCCCACATTGTTTTTGTTGTATTAGAAGCACCGAAGTGACCTCTCCGGGGCGCAAGCCTGGGCAATGTGTATGGAGGTCCTGGTCTGCTCAGACAGCAAAGAAAATGAGTTAAAACTGCTAATAGCAAAACTGGTCCTTATGTAGTCAAGATGCATCCCCCATACTTAGGAGAGGGAAGCACCAGCAGGCCTGGGAAGAAGAAGAAGAGTTTGGATTTGATATCCCGCTTTTCACTACCCGAAGGAGTCTCAAAGCGGCTAACATTCTCCTTTCCCTTCCTCCCCCACAACAAACACTCTGTGAGGTGAGTGGGGCTGAGAGACTTCAAAGAAGTGTGACTAGCCCAAGGTCACCCAGCAGCTGCATGTGGAGGAGCAGAGACACGAACCCGGTTCCCCAGATTACAAGTCTGCTGCTCTTAACCACTACACCACACTGGGAGCATCCTAAGGTTTGCAGTAGTGCAAAGTGGGGTACCTCTCTAGAAAGAACAGCCCAGTAAGGGCTGAGTGTGCTCACTTGGGACAGAACGCTAACCTGTGCTGGGTGGTGGTCAAATGGAGTGGCTCAAAACCTGAAGGGGAGCTGACATTTTGTTTATAGTCCAGGCATTCCCAAACTCGGCCCTCCAGATGTTTTGGGACTACAACTCCCATTATCCCTAGCTAACAGGACCAGTGGTCAGGGATGATGGGAATTGTAGTCCCAAAACATCTGGAGGGCCAAGTTTGGGGGTGCCTCTTCTAGTCCATGCAAGTTCCTTATGTGGAACTTCTTTGAGGCCATAGCTCGAACACATGCATGTTGCTTGAATGGACAAAGCTGGCATTTAAAATAATTAAAAACAAACTTGTATCAGAGTAAAGCATCGGAGAGTGGCATCAGTGGAAGAGGTCAGGAAGTCAGGAAGCCCACTCCCCTCTCCTTCAAGTGGACAGGTGGCTTTTAAAAACAAACACTGGACTGCCCTCTACTTTGAAAGCCCCCCCCCCCCAGTTCCTCTAGCTATTATGCCCTCTTTCTGTCTGAGCAGATGCTGTCTGGATTTCCCCCCACTCTAGACAGTTCCCACCCCACCCTGGGGACAGGGCAAGCAGAGCACCAGGTGTTGGCAGGCGGTCCAGCAGCAGCAGCCATGTCAAGAAATGGGCAGCTGGCTTGACTTGTTCGCCTGATTATTGACAGCGAGTGGTGACTAAGCAGCTGCCACTCCTCTGGGAGTGGGGCCAGATCATTTGGAGTAAGCAGGAAGCTGAATAACAAGAATCATAGAATTGTAGAGTTGGAAGGTACCGCAAGGGTTATCTAGTCCAACCCCCTGCATTGCAGGAGTTGAAACTAGATCACACATGGCAGGTGGCCTTCCAACCTCTGCTTAAGAACCTCCAAGGAAGGAGAGCCCACAACCTTCTGAGGGTGTCTGTTCCCATATTGAACAGCTCTTACTATAAGAAAGTTCTTCCTGATGTCAGAATCTCCTTTTTTGTAACTTGAATCCTACCCACCAGAGCAGGGGAAAACTGGCTTGCTCCATATTCCATGTGACAGCCCTTTAGTTATTTGAAGATGGATCACTCTTCTCAGACTCCTCTATTCCAGGCGAAACATACACAACTCCCTCAACCGTTCCTCATAAGGCTTTGTTTCCCTTTATCATCTTGGTCACCCTCCTCTGCACATGCTCCAGCTTGTCATTGTCCTCCTTAAATTGTGGTGCCCAGAGCTCAACTCAGTTCTCCAGGTGTGGTCTGACCAAGGCAGAATAGAGTGAGACTATTACTTTCCTTGATCTGGATGCTATACAGTGGAACCTTGGCTTTTGAGCATCTTGGAAACCGAAGGTTTCGGAACCCGAACACCAAAAACCTGGAAGTAATTGCTTCTGTTTCCGAACGCACCTTGGAAGCTGAACGGCTTCCGCTGAGTGTTTTTTCCATTTTCTCAATGAAAATTGCCAACAGTCCTTTGCCCCTTGGTTGTCAAACGTTTTGGAAGTTGAACAGTCTTCCGGAACGGATTACGTTCAACAACCGAGGTTCCACTGTGCTTATGTTGATGCATCCTGAATAGAATTGGCTTTCTTTTTATTTTATTTTTGGCTACTGCATCACACAATAAACTCATGTTAAGCTTGGGGTCTGCTAAGACCCCTAAATCCTTTTCCCATGTACTACTGGCAAGCCTGATGCCTCCCATCTTATATATGCTTCTACCTTGTCTTCATCTGCCCACCCCCCTGAAGATGGCACACAAACAGACAGACAGACAGACAGACAGGGAGAAGGGCTGGGCATGCTACACTTGTCCCTGACCATATCAGCTGCTCCTAGTTGCTGCCTTATTTCCATGAGCATGCAAAGAGGTGACATGCAAACTTGCAAACAGCACAGGAGCTGGGAGAGACAGAGGAGGCACCAATATTTTGGCAGATGTCCTGTGATAAAGGAGAACATCTTCCCTTAGCTTAGCTGCTTCTTTCTTTTCCAAGCTGTAAGTGCTGTGTGAGAGTTGGGTGTCTAGTTACCGGGGGGGGGGGGGGTGGTACCAGCAAAGAGAAAAATCATTGCTTTTTTTAAAATTCAGGTGTTATTTGATGTGAAACAATTACATTCTGCTGTGTTTTAAACAGTATAAAAATGCAGTAAGCCCACAAACCTATGCAGGGGTTATGTTCCAGGGTATCACGTCTATAGTCAAAACCACGTACTGTATTGTCAAAACTCATTGGGTTCATTGGCAGGCAGGATTGCCGAAGTCATTTTCCTTACAACCCCACCCCCTTCCTGCCCCTTTTAATTTTTTTTGCCACACTCATGAAGCTGAATATGCACAAGTTTAATGTGTGCATTTTGCTGGTCTAGTGCAAAAGCTTTGATTTAACAATGCACACCTCCCCATTGTAAATGTTGGAGCCCGCTACCAGGTTGAAGAGGGCTGTGGCTGGGACTTGGTGGCTTACACCTGCCCTGCACTATAGTCCAAAACTGGGGATTAGGTAGGGCTGAGAGAGTAATTTGTGACAACCATGCAATGCAGTCCAATACTATTATATCTCTCTTGAAGCTTGGTTGTCAAGCTGAGAAAAGTTGCATACAACAATCCTGCAATATAGTCCAGTGCTGTTATCCCATTGTTGCAAAATTGAGTGTCATGCTGAGAGAATAGCTTACAACAGCCCAGCGATGTAGTCCACTGCTATTATATTCATATTTAGGGGGCTGTTCTGGGAGAGAGTTACTTATGATAGCCCTGCCGCATAGTCTGCTGTTATCCTTGAAGTTTAGAGTTGGGGCTAAACCTTCCCCACTACTGGGTGTTTTTTATTTGGCTGAGCTTTTACAACATACATACATCATTTTATTTTTATGCCTCCTTTTCCATTGTTCAAACCACCCTCAAGGCAGCTTACAACATGAAAAAACACACAATTACAACGTAACAAAAGTAGTCATAGATAATAAATAAAACAAAAAATAAACAAACAAATTCAACAACAATATCAACCCAGGAAGATGGTCAAGTGTGTAAAAGCTCTCCCACTATCCAGTACTTCCCTCAGCCAAGTTGACCAGAGTTGCTCTGCCAACTACCTCTCTAGTTCAGCTGACCTAAGTTATTTTAGATGTGATGTTGAGGACTCTCAGGTTTTCAGTTCAGGGAGATCTCAGCATCTATGTTGAGGCTGCATTGATAAAGTCAACTCTGCAGTCTGTGGCCACCATGTCAGCTCAGTTCTTTCCCTTCTTGACTAAGAGAGGACAGTTGTGTAATCAGTTGGCTACAACTATCTCCTTCTTGGGCAAGGTTGCCAAGTAGATTCAAGTCACTCTTGGATGAAACTCATTCTCTGGATTAATTTCAATTAGATTTCAGGCATTGGTTCGGCCCATAAATTGCCCTGCTTGTTTGGGATTTCTAAACTGGGAAAATAGTATATTAACAGCTTAACAACTTGGACAGTTTATACCATAAAATTTATTTTTGCTCCCATGTTTCAGCATAATATCTAATAAGGATACATAGAGGTTAACGGGCATAATCAGCATTCATGGGGTGTTGTTGTTTAGTCGTGTCTGACGCCAGGCACTCCTGTCTTCCACTGCCTCCTGCAGTTTGGTCAAACTCATGTTGGTAGCTTCGAGAACACTGTCCAACCATCTCATCCTCTGTCATCCCCTACTTCTTCTGCCCTCGATCTTTCCCAACATCAGGGTTTTTTTCCAGGGAGTCTTCTCTTCTTATGAGGTGGCCAAAGTATTGGAGCCTCAGCTTCAGGACCTGTCCTTCCAGTGAGCACTCAGGGCTGATTTCCTTAAGAATGGATAGGTTTGATCTTCTTGCAGTCCATGGGACTCTCAAGAGTCTCCTCCAGCACCATAATTCAAAAGCATCAATTCTTCGGCGATCAGCCTTCTTTATGGCCCAGCTCTCACTTCCATACATTACTTCTGGGAAAACCATAGCTTTAGCTATACGAACGTTTGTCGGCAAGGTGATGTCTCTGCTTTTTAAGATGCTGTCTAGGATTGTCATTGCTTTTCTCCCAAGAAGCTGGTGTCTTCTAATTTTGTGACTGTGGTCACCATCTGCAGTGATCATGGAGCCCAAGAAAATAAAATATCTCACTGCCTCCATTTCTTCCCCTTCTATTTGCCAGGAGGTGATGGGACCAGTGGCCATGATCTTAGTTTTTTTGATGTTGAGCTTCAGACCATATTTTGCGCTCTCCTCTTTCACCCTCATTAAGAGGTTCTTTAATTCCTCCTCACTTTCTGCCATCAAAGTTGTGTCATCTGCATATCTGAGGTTGTTAATATTTCTTCCGGCAATCTTAATTCTGGCTTGGGATTCATCCAGTCCAGCCTTTCACATGATGAATTCTGCATATAAGTTAAATAATCAGGGAGACAATATACAGCCTTGTCGTACTCCTTTCCCAATTTTGAACCAGTCCTTCATGGATCACTGCCTTGTCATGGCGGAGGGGCTTGAATAACTCAGAGAAGCTATGAGCTATGCTGTGCAGGGCCACCCAAGTCGGACAGGTCATAGTGGAGAGTTCTGATTAAATGTGATCCACCTGGAGCAGGAACTGGCAAGCCACTGCACTATCCCTGCCAAGAAAACTCCATTCATGGGGTAACACTTGTTAAAATAAGCCTGTGTGTTTGGAAGCCTTGCAAAACCTGCATATTCACACTTTTTCAGTGGGGCAATGGTCTTGGAAGTCCTGAGTTGTATGCAAAACGGAAGGCTCCTCCATCTCAGATGGTAAGATCAGAAAACTAGTTCAAATTGAACACATAAGCTATCAATTATGACAGATCAATTAGGACCTTGCACTGCATTACATCAGATTTTCAGATTGGGCTCACATGAATGAATTTTCCCATGTACAAAAATCCATGTCTATAGAAAAGTGGCATATCAGGAAGAAAGTTAGGATTATTCTTTCTCATATGTAGTTTATTCTATTTCATAAAATTCAAATACTGCTTCACCATAAACAAAAGGCCTCAATGTAGTTTATTGTGTGTGTGTTTTTAAGAAATGCAAGGTGTTCTGTTTTGGAGTAGTATTCAGTTATGCTTTAACATTCACTGAGAACCTGTCATTGGTTAATAAAGGAATAAATATTCCCGAATAAAGGAAAAACAAAATATCTTAATCCAATACATCACATTAAATATATTAATACTATAAACCTGAAGTCTCTTTAATATTACCCTTGAGATGGAGTGCCTTACAAATGTAAATAATTAGTTTTATCTGTTCTGTGTATCTCTTTCTGATAGCTATCACTGTAGAGAACATGCAATTGATTATTAACTTTTTTAAAAGACCTATTTCAGAGTGTCAGGTATAAGTTGTGATGGATATTTAGTGGGCAGTGTTAGGAACTGAGATATGAAAGCTAGGAGTTAAATGGCATCTTAAACCCAGGTTATGGGTGTAACAACGAAATGTCTAGGCACACTTTTTTTAATAACAAGGATACAAAGCTGAAAATGAATGAACTGCAGCTGAAATATTTTCATTTTTCACATGGTCTAGTCCTTCCCTTGCCTACCCCCTTAATATTCTTCCAGAGAGTAGCTGGAAGTGGGGAGTCAGAGAAAAGGTCCTCCTTTTCCTTCCACTCTGCAGTTTTAATCTGAAATCTTAGGTGCAGTACTGTGCCCAGAGCTCAGAAACTGCTTGCGCTAAAGAAATTCCTTGTCGCAAAACGTGCCTAGAACAATGGGAATTTCATACACTGGTTGTGGTGTGGCTGGTGGCTTGGGCCCTGTTATTGGCTCCGTTAAGACGGTTAAATAGAGTAACTTACGGACTGAAGCGTAGTCCATGAAACCTTTGCTGTAATGAATTCATCAATTTTGAAAATGCCACAAAACTTTGTTCATTTTACACGCAGATGTGCACCATGTTAGTTGATACTGACATGACACATGGAGGTTAGTCACTGGCAAATGTTCAAAAGAACTGCAACTGAACTTAATTATACTGAAGTTCATAGGCTCCTTACCATTTCCAAAACACGTTTTTTTATGTTTTATGAAGTTCAGTATCTTTCTGAAAATAATTAGGGCAGATAGATGTTAACCTTGCCCTGTATTTCAACCTGAAACATATAGCTTGTAATGTTATCTTAATTAAATGGGTAGAGGGTTTATTGAATCTAGATAACGATGAAACATGTTGATGTTTTATTGGGCTCCATTAAGAGTACTGTAAAAAAAAAAGAAGAAGTAATTTCAGGCTTAAAGAAAAATTCACTTTTTACTGTTGGTCAGTTAGGGCGAACATTTCATCATTATCTGCTGACAGAGCATTAAAACTTAGATATTTATTACCTACAGAAAGGAAATGCTTGAGAGCAGCTAATTATCAACTCATCTGTTTTATTTTTTAACATCTTCAGCTTCAGAGAGAAGACATTTTAAATCAGCATTGCAAGGAATAGAGCTTTTCACAGGCTTGTGAAGGCAGCTACCAATAGTGTCAGAGCCGGGGGTGGGGGAGGTATACATTTTGCTAATTATCATCATGTCAGCAGGCATTTGCATTTCTAGTTGGTCTAAAGATAACTCTGGGTAGCAGGCAGACCCGTCTCTACCCTGTGGCGCATTGCGCCAGGGCGCCAAGCTCCGGAGGGCGCCTGGTTGGGAGTCCGGGCTGAGTTCGAGTAGACTCCAGGGAAGAGCCGAGCTGAACAGAGCTCGGAAAGAGCCCTGCAGTGCCCGAGGCTGCCACTGGGGGCGCAGGGAGTCCTCCGCCGGCGAGCGGGGCTCTTGCTCAGCCCCAGCATAAAATCCTGTCAGGCGGCTTTTATTCCCACAGCAGCAGGGGTTCACAAACAACATCCTGCTGAGGTTCAGGATTCCACCCGGAATCGGACCCCTTTAATGGGTAATATTCCCATAAATTCTTATAACACTTTACTTTTATGTTTTTGGAAAGAGGGCTAGTGCAAAGTTGGTGTGTCTTTTTTATTATTATTCTCCGCGCTAAGCGTGCATCATTTATTTATTTATTTATTTATTTTTGAGGCCGAGAGCTGGGGTCATTCATCGGTTTGGAGGAGGAGGAAGTGTGTGTGTGGGGGGGGGGGGAGCCTGCTTGGCTGCCCTGTGGCTCACTCCCCTAGCAAAGAAAGGTTCTGGAAACAGACTTTGATGAAAAGAGAGAAATCGGGGTCTTCATGAGCCATTCCTCCAATACCAAAAGTCAGTATTGCAAGCCGTTTCTTCCAGGTTTCTTTTTCTTTGAAGGATTGATTTGTGTTGTTTTTTTATGTTGCATTGGGGCTTGACCCCTGGGAAGCAAGCCATTGGCAGTTTTTTTTTAAATGGCTAAGTGTACATTTTCCAAGCTACCTCTCAGGATCTCTCAAAATAAGAACAGTTATTGCCACCATCACTTGTTTTTGAAGCTCTGCTTGTTCCTTTGTGGCCCTTTGGAGAAGGCTCAGCCATGTTGAGAATCCCCAAAGTTGGGCTTCCTGCCCCTGGACGGGCCCCCTCTGCTCTTGGACACCCCCCCCCCCAGCAGCAAAAGAGAGTCATGCCTGTGATCACTTCTGCAGAACTGGTGGTCTCCAACCTCGGCAACCCCCAGATGCAAGCTCTCCCAGTCCCAGCTACCTATTTCACTCAGGTTTACCCTCAGACTGCTGACCCCCCCCCATGGACCCGAGATCAAAACCATGTGATCTGCTTCCACTGGAAAACTGCCAGTAATACCGCTTTCCTTTTTCTCTTACTTTTTCTGCCGGTTTCTTTACCAGTGCATTGGCTTCTGACACCACTGTTGTACCTTTATATGGACGCAACAATGTGGGTAGGATTGGGGGGGGCAGGCGGTTGGCACTAGGTTGCACCTGGCTGTGCAGACCCAAGGAACACGGTGTACTTTTGCCAATAGCTCCAAAGCCAAGGCTACCTTAAGAAAACCTCGATTGCTGGGTGGGCTTTGTTGGGTTATGCTGTATGGGGGTGTGCAGATGGAGGTGTCCTTTGGGCTAATGCCCAAAGATACATGAATCTCAATACATTGTGGCTCATGCCATTTCTTAACTTCCCTGTACTTTGCCCTTGTCTGCCTCCGTCATGCCGTGCCGCCACGCCTGGGGGTGGGGGGCGCCGGAGGGATCCTTGCACCACGGCGCCAGATAAGCTTAAGACGGCCCTGGTAGCAGGCAGCAGGTTGGGTCAGGGTGCTCTATACCAATGCATGGAGTATGGAAAATAAACTGGGTCCACTCAAAATATTTATCCAGGAGGGCAAATGTGATTGAATGGGCATTACTGAAGCCTTACAAGATGAGACTCGTAATTGAAATTCAGGGAATGAAGGGTGTAAAATTTTGAAAGGAGCAGACCAAACAAGAAGGGAAGGGAATAGCATTACAGTGGACCTTCCGGATATGAACTTAAATTTGTTCCAGGGGCCCAGAGTGCTTCTGCACCTGCTTGCGCAGCGAAATCCGGTAGTATACACTTTGGGGTTTGCCGTGGCTTTAACCCGAAGTTTCTGTATCCAGAGGGATACGTAAGTAGAGGTAACAACTGTATATATAAAGCTATAGTGGCTGACCAGGCAGCTTGGCTTCCATGGCTCACATGAGCAAATTCTCCTATGTGCAAAAAAATCCATGTACAGTCAAATCTTGGTTCCCGAACGGCTCCATTTTGCAATGGTTCGGCTCCTGAACTCTGAAAACCCGGAAGTAAATGCTCCAGTTTTCGAACGTTTTTCGGAAGCCGAACGTCCAGCGTGACTTCTGCTGAGTGCAGGGAGCTCTTGCAACCAATCAGAAGCCGCACCTCGGTTGTCAAACATTTCGGAAGCCCAAAACTGGCATGCTAGGAAGAAGGTTAGGATTCTTCACTCTCATGTGTAGTTCATTTATTAATTTCCTTTCATTTCATGATGTTTATATCCTGCTTCACCATAAACAAAACGACAATAACCTCAAAGCAGTTTAGGCGTTTGTTTTTTTTAATGCAAGGTGTTTTGTTTTGGAGGAACATTCAGTTATGCACAACTTTAACATTCACTGAGAACTTGTGCTTAGCAGTGTTAGAAACTGAGATTTGTGCTTAGCAGTGTTAGAAACTGAGATCTGAAGAAGTGTGCATGCACACGAAAGCTCATACCAGGAAGAAACTCAGTTGGTCTCTAAGGTGCTACTAGAAAGAATTTTCGATTTTGTTTTGAGATTTGAAAGCTAGGAGCTAAATGGCACCTTAAACCTAGGTTATGGACGCAAAAAGGGAATGTCTAGGTGCATTTTTTAATAACAAGAATAAAAAGGGCTTGTTGTTTGCAGTTCTCCTACCCCACTACTGCAAAAAAAAAGTTAGAAAAGCACTAAATAGCCAAAATCAACCAACTGCTTCAAAATTAAAACTCATCCAAAAATGAAAGCACCCAGCAAAGGCCAAAAGCTTTCAAGCCCACTGGCTTATCAGAACTAATGATGCATTCACATAGCAGTTTATTCCATGTTCATGACTTTCCCCCAGCTCTTAGGTTCTGCCTTGTCTTTGAGCTTTTCATGTGATATAAGAGCCATTTCTGGAACCACAGTGGAATAGGGTGCAAGTTTAGTACCCATTTCCATGTTATTTGCTTCCGGAAGAAATCTATTTGCAAACAATATGGAAATGAGTGCAAAACTTGCGCTATAGTCCACTACGGTTCCGGAAGCGGCTTTTACATCGTGCAAAAGCTCAAATACAATGTGGGAATTAGCAGTTAGAGAAATGTTGTGGAAACGGATTGTAGCCTCACATGAGAAATCCTTTCCCAGTCCTCCTAAAAATAAAGCAAATAAAACCAAGTGCAGTGTGCCCCCTAAAGTGTGGATCAGGAGTGGCATGGTGAGGAAGTTAACCCTTCCACAGGACATACAGTCATAACTTGGAAGTTGAACGGAATCTGTTCTGGAAGTCCGTTCGACTTCCAAAACCTTCGGGAACCAAGATGCGGCTTCCGATTGGCTGCAGGAAGCTCCTGCAGCCAATTGGAAGCCCCGTCGGACATTCGGGTTTCAAAGAACGTTCGCAAAGCGGAACGGTCACTTCTGGGGTTGTGGTGTTCGGGAGCCAAAATGTTTGCCTCGCAAGGCATCCGGACTTCCAAGGCACGGCTGTACTTGCTGTGAGAAAGGTACTGCAGTGACCCAAAAAGCTTTTGGTTTAAAATCACGTCTGTCCTGATTGCCCTACCAATTAATTCCTCCAAGAAAGCACTAAAGGAAAAAAAAGTTAATTAATGTTTGCCTTTCACCCCTCTAGACATTTTATGACGCTTCTTATACCATTCTTGAAGAACTATACTGGCATAGTAATAGGAGTCCTTTCAAGGGGTAGGAACACTTTTCTCAACAGGAAATACCAAGAATAATTTTTCTTAGGATCTCTGTTATTGTTACACACTTTGGCTGCCATCCAGTAGTCCCCGTGAAGGCATTCCAGGGGTCATTGCATTCCCCACTTTCTGAGGCTGGAGAAAGAGGTCTTCCTTCACAGAGGGAATGAGCCAGGGTCTATGATGCTGTAGAAAGATGTACAGCCAGTTCCCCTCCAAAGCTGGCATGGGCAAAAAGGAGGCATTCCAGCTGTGGGTGGGGTTAGTCTTGGGAGAAGATGTGGACCTCCATTGGACCAGTTCCAATGAGAACAAACTACCAACATACCAATATTTATTTCGTCAAATTTATACGCTGTTTGATGGAAGAAAAGAACAAAACCGTTTACGGAAAAAGGCAGAACAATAAAAAAACTTCACTAAGAAAAAAATAGCAATAATAATTTTAAGACATTTGAAAAGTTGATGCTGTGAACTGCCCCGAGATCTTCGCATGGAGGGCAGTATACACACATTTAATAAAATAAATAATAATATATAGACTAAAAACAGATTAAAACTCACATCACGTTTCTAAACATCTGGGCAGGCTTGCTTAAACAAATACGTTTTAGCAGACGCTGCAAAGAATACAACTGAAGGTTCCTGCTTGATATCAATAGGCAGGGAGTTCCAAAGTGTAGGCGCTCCTACACTAAACGATCAAGTTCTTACAGATGTGGAATGGGTATTATGTTGCTCCCTGGATAGCTCAGTTGGTTGGAGCGTGGTGCTGATAATGCCAAGGTTGCAGGTTTCATCCCCATATGGGACAGCTGCATATTCGTGCATTGCATGGGGTTGGACTAGATGATCCTCAGGGTCCCTTCCAACTCCACAATTCTGTGATTTTATGTGGCATCTATAGTAGTGGCCAACTCTGCCAATTGATCTCACAGGTCAACTCGTCCCAAGTTGTTACGGCCTTTATATACTAATAGTAACAGCTAGAACCTGGCCCTTTAATAAATCAGCAGCCACTGCAGATCCCTGAGCAACAGTATGAGCCTGGCAGAGTACTGAAAAGTCTGGTTCTCCCTCTCTTGCAACTCCCTGCCAGCCTTATTTCTGATAATTTGTTTCACTTCATCTTAATTTGAGTTTTCCATCATATAACAATCCATCCTAGTATAAATGGTGGGACTTCAGCATTTCTTTTTAAAAGTGCCAATATTTGTGGTATTCCACATGCATTCTTAATAGAGACGGGCAAGCACTTTGCCGCTTGTCCTGAAAAGCTGTCTTGAACTTCAACCATGCTCTTTGCTTGAAAACCCTCAAGAGAAGGGAGCTGAGTGCTTGAAGCTGAATTATATATATTTATTTATATATAAAAAATAAATACACACACAGCTGCATCTCAGCATAATAACACTTTGTGCGGCTGATGAAGTGTACTGTAGTCTGCAAAAGTTTATGCCGTAATAAATGTGTTAGTCTTTAAAGTGCCACAATTTACAAGATTCTTCTTTGCGCTTGCTCTGACATTTTCCCTCTTCCCTTTTAAAGTTCTCCTTTTCATTGCTGTTGATAAGATACCTTTATTTTCCTCAACTTCCTTGATCCAGCTTTTTACAAAGAATCTTATTATCTCCGCAAGAAGCCATGGAAGCATGCTACATTTTTTGACAACATGGTTTCAAAGACTTTTCCCTATACTCCTTTATGTCATTCTGTTTTCTTCTCTTTATTTGACTATTATAACTTGAGTCGTATGCCTGTTTTTTACTGACTACCTTCAGGTTATTTCCCTGTCTGTTTAAAAGTGAATATTTTATGTGCTTAGCTGCTTGTGGATTTCTCCCTCTTTTTCATTGTTTATACACTATTCCCCATTTGCTTTCCATGAATTTATTGTATCAAGCACTTTAAATGTATAGCAGAGCAATCCCAGCAAAGAAGCCACGTTATTAGAATCATAGAATTCTAGAGTTGGAAGGGGCCACGAGGGTCAACCAGTCCAACCCCTGCAATGCAGGAATCTTTTGCCCAACGTGGGGCTCGAACCCACAACCCTGAGATTAAGAGGTGCTCTACTAACTGAGCTATCCCAGCTCTATTATCATTTTACTTAGTTGCTAGGTTTTGCGCTTCCATGGTGGACATAAACCAGGCCTAAACTGAAGGCCCACAATGCAAGACCTGTGCTGCTTCACGTTCCCTCCCTTATAGTGGCTTTTAACTGCTTGTCTTTTGTCTCTTATCTGCTTTAAATTTAGGTGAGTTATAACCACTTTTAACTATTTGCTCTTATCCCTCTCTTCTTTAAGTCTTATATGCTTTATTTTATTTGTGTGTTTGTGTCTCATGCTGGTCTGTGACCGTAACAAAGTTTGTAATAATAATATTATTTATTGAATGATTATTTATTAAATTTATATAACTACCCTTCTGTGGGGATAGCCAGCATCTGGGACGACCAGTAATCCTGGAGTTCCTGCTCCCACTGGCCGTGAAAGGGTCCGCTGGCTATGAACCTGAAGGTAGTTGTCGTGAGTTCTGAAGGTTTCCGAAGGTTTCTGAAGGTTCCGGAGATTCCGGAGGTTTCCGGATAGGAAAGATAGGCAAAGCTAAATAGCGGCCAAAACTTAGAAGGCCAAATAAACGTTTTTGAAATAAAATGAAATAAATACTAAGAGACTGCAGTCAATGGTGAAGAAGCTCTCAACTGCCCTGTGCGGCTTGGTTTCTCTTTCGGTCTCTCTCTGGCTTGTCTCGTACTGATGTTCTCTCTGGCTTGTCTCGCGCATTCTCTCCACACCGCTACAGAGAGCAGGGGCTATTTATTAGGAAGTTAAACATCGTCATAACATTGTCAACAACCAATCACAACATTGTCTCTAGGCTAGTTTCTGGGCGGGAAACTCTTAACTGATCATTAATAAAGCTAAATTGGCGCGCTTTGCCCCAAGCGCGGAGGGATCCAGGCAGCAAGCCTTCTGCCGGATCCTTTACCTTCCGTGCAATGCGAGGAAGGTTTCCTTAAAGAAAACAAGTGCAGGAGCACCTTAAAACGTATTCTCACACCCTTCAACTGAGGATCACAGAGTGCTTTACAACATAAAAACATGAAAGCGCAATACCATCGTTAGTATCCACCATGGAAGTCCCAGCTATGCCTGTGGAAAATTCAACAGATACTAAGTGGTAGATGCTAACTATGGTATGGACTTTTGTGTTTTTACATTGCAAAGCGCTCTGTGATCCTCAGTTGAAGGGTAGTTTTAGGCCCCCAAACAGGGCATTTCTTTTAGTCAAAGCAGATGAGTCCACTTTCTCTGCTAAAACTCCCATCTGCCTTGGCGTACTAACCCCCTTCAGATATCATAAGTGTTCTCACCCACTCAGTGGATGTATCTAGGAATGGTAGGTGGCTTCATCCTGCCCTACGTGCGTTCCTTCATGCGTCTATAATGTCCCTGTGTGTTGAGGAATGTGAATGCACTGGGTAGAGCAGGCATCCCCAACCTTCGGCCCTCCAGATGTTTTGGACTACAATTCCCATCATCCCTGAACACTGGCCCTGTTAGCTAGGGATCATGGGAGTTGATCAGGTTGGGGATGCCTGGGGTAGAGCCTGCCCCTGTGATCTCTATGTACCAGGCGAGCCCTGAACTTCTGAAGGGAGCTGGCATGTCACTTCACAGCGTGCATTTCAGCTGCCATGTAATTCAGTGGCTGAAAGTATAGAATTATTTAGGATAAACTTACCTTCCTGGGGGGGAAACAATAATGCTAAGCGCAAAGCATTGTTGTTGCCAAATTTAAAGGAAATGCGCTTAGCTTTAATTGTAGCATGGCATGGATCATTAGCAAGTTTAAATCGGGGAAACAGCTTTTTGCGTGTGCATGTGCATTCCATACCAGGCTTTATTTTGAGGAGCCGAGCATTTAATATGCTAAACCGTCTTTTACTTGTTTTATTTATATTATGACATTTAATTCTGTGGAGCTATTACAGCTGCTTTCTGAGCCTGCATTATTCATCAGCAGTGGGTGAAGGAGCCTTTCTGTTAGTTCCCTACCTCCACCACAGAAATCCTCTGTTCCTGCTTCTTTTTAGATCAACCTACAGCCTGGAGGGGATGGTGCACAGCTTGACACTTCATAGTGGGTTTTGAAGTAACACAGTACCAATTTTCAGGAGAAACTTTATTGTTCATTATAAAACTCCTGTTCTAAGTATACATTCCCCCCCACACACACCCCAATTTTAACAAAAATACATTTCCTAAGGATTCAGTGTTCCATTTAGAGAAGAGATTCCAGCTTTCCCCAGATGTTGCCAGAACATTTTAATTGGGGGAGGTTTAAAGAGTGTTGTTCTTTGTGCACTCCTGTAGTTTTGAAGTGGCTCAGACTCAGCTCAACAAAGCTTGTTTGCTTGCTGGCAACGATCCTCCTCCCAGTTCATGGGTGTGTCTGTATGCAGAGACATGTTTCTCTTGGTCTCCACATCTACTGAAAATCCCTTTATTAATTCTACTGTGCAATTATTCATTGACCACCTCCTAGGTTTTTTTTTAGGCCGATAGGCACATATAAAACATTTTTGTACGTGAAAAGAAATTCTCATTCAGCAGTGGCAAATATGCTTCTGTTTGCCTCTGGCCTATTAGAAGTAAAATTATATTAAATGGTTTCTGAGGTGTGAAAAGGTTAACTCAAGGAGAGTCTGCAAGAAAACCATCGTAGTGTAAAACATTAATCTGTTTTACACTTAAACTTCATGTCACCCTGCAGCCAAAAATAGCAATGATCATTAAACCAAATTTGCTCCTAAACATTAACAGAAATTTATTACATCTTACAGTTCTGAAAGACAATTAAACTTGCTTTTCATGTGGAGAACATTCCCGCTGAAATTGCTTCCCAGTAGGATATTTATTTATTTATCTGTTAGCCTATTATCGGGGGGGGGGGGGAGAAATATTTTTACATGTGAACATATTTTTTTAGACAATCAATTACAGACACACCTTTATATTCTTTCAAGTTGCTCCTTTAATCCGCTTTATTGCAAACACGGAGTATTTGTAAAAGCTGCTAAGTTTGTATTTTCTTTTAAAAAAACTTAAGTCGCATTTGCACACGGACCCGGTGGTACAAAGACAAGATGCAGATACAACAATAAGGGTGAGTTCGAACTATTCAGCTGACCTCTAACCACAGTCTGGGCGTTAACATCAGGGCTGAAGAAGCTGAGCCCTTCTCCCTCTGCCTCATCCCCACTTAGGCTGCGTACACACCATATGTTTAAAGTACACCCCTCCCCAAATAAATATGGAAACTGTAGTTTACACCACAGAGCTACAAATCCCCACAACTTTAACAAACTGCAGTTCTGGGATCTAATCAGAAACCGGGGCGGCTTCTGTAAATCTGGGAAAATAGGGACACTTGGTGGGTGTGATGCTGATATAGCAAGATTGGGATGGGACACTACCTTACTCAGTGTTTTTCAACCTTTTTTGGGCAAAGGCACACTTGTTTCATGAAAAAAATCACGAGGCACACCACCATTAGAAAATGTTAAAAAAATTAACTCTGTGCCTATATTGACTATATATAAAGTAATTTTCCCACGGCACACCAGGCAACATCTCGCGGCACACTAGTGTGCCGCGGAACAGTGGTTGAAAAACACTGACCTTACTGACTGGCTGCAATCTGGTGCATGAGCCTTCAGGAGTGACTGGTGCTGGAGGGGACGGGGAATAGGTTTTATGGCCATAATATCCCTGTGGGTTGGTTGAAAAGCAGTTCAGCTCAGTTGTCAGTAACTGTTGTTGTTGTTAGCATCTACGGTCAGTCTGGGCAAATTTGTCAGATGAAACTTTCTAAAATCGATAAGTTTGGAAGGCATGTCGCACACTCTTTCCAGCTTCTTTAGGGCATCTTTGAATGCAGAGCCACAAACAGCATTTTAGACATAGCTGCAGTTATATCCTTTCCATTTGATTCCATTTCTTGAAGCCCACTGACAGCCAGGCTAGGGCAGTAGTCCTTGAGGATTTACTCACTGCAAACCACTTGGGTTTGTTAGGCTGTCCTACCCCCTTTTGAGTCCAGCCACATTGTAAACTTATTGCATCCATATAATGCAAAATGAGCAAGTCCCTTGGTGTGCGCGGTGGCGGCAGCAGCAGCGGAGAAGATAGCAGAAGTACTTCGTTGGGGGTTCCAGAGCCCCCTCAGGAAATTAACTTTTGTCTCACTCTGTGCTTGCTCCTTCACATGAAAGCTGATAAATAAAATAAATCTGTGCCGCAGCCGCTGTCTCCCTCAACATCAGGTTGTCATCTGCAATGTCACAATTTAAAAAATATAACTTACCTGCTCTGAGGATTGCAAGACAAATGATTATGCACGTTCGGGAAAAAAAACACTATGTAAATAATAAGACTTTTATTTTAATTTTTAACATTACCCTTTTGGATTGGGAAATGGAGCAGGGAAAGTCTTGTGCCTTGGGAGAGTTTACTTTGCTATTTTGTTCATTATACATTTGCATCTGTTCAGGACTATGGTTCAAGGACCTGATAAGCCTGTAATTAGACCTCATAAACTTGTGGAAGAAATAACAAAGCATTGTTCCACACTGCTATTTTGTGTCTTCTCTTTAGGTCTTGCTTTGCAGATACCATTTCTTGATGCCTGCATGCAATCTGTGCATCCCACAGATTTGCATTAATCCTTTGCTAAAATTTTCAGTGGAATGTCTGCTTGATCCTGACATATTTCTAGTTCTAATTATCAATCGTAGACATGAGCAAAGGCTTGTTGGAAAGTATTACTTGGTGCAACTGTTTGCCAAATGCACAATGATTGTGGTGCTTAGAAACACTCTGTCTCTTAACTATTTCCCCCTTTTCTTTTTCTTTCTAGGTCTTGAATTTTGGACGCTGGGTGAGGGTTTTGGTTTAGAGGGTAGTCTTTTCAGCCACCCCGTTCGGATTAAAGCGAATTATCACCTGGAGGATTACCAGCAGAGAGAAATCTTGATTCGTTTTTTTGGAAACTTTCGCTGCTGAATTACCCTTAAGTTTTGGTCCACAGTCATGTGGCCGCCACAGCTGCTGTTCCTCACAATGCTCTTGGCATCCACAGTCGCCCACGGTAAGTACATGAAGGGCTTATTCAGTCCTCCCCCACCCCATCCGCCCAACCTGTGGAAGTTGAACTCTGCTGCGGAACAGATGAAATTTCAGAAGTGTTGAATTCCTGTTGATTTGCAGCATATATATATATATCAATCATTGGTTATGCTGCTTCGGTTCAGAAATGTATAATGTTTGATTCAGACAGACTTTTAACAGGGAGAAATGTAAAGTACTACACTTGGGCAAAAAAAATGAAAGACACAAATACAGGATGGGTGACACCTGGCTTGAGAGCAGTACATGTGAAAAGGATCTAGGAGTCTTGGTAGACCATAAACTTAACATGAGTCAACAGTGTGATGCAGCAGCTAAAAAAGCCAATGCAATTCTGGGCTGCATCAATAGGAGTATAGCATCTAGATCAAGGGAAGTAATAGTACCACTATATTCTGCTCTGGTCAGACCTCACCTGGAATACTGTGTCCAGTTCTGGGCACCACAGTTCAAGAAGGATACTGACAAGCTGGAACGTGTCCAGAGGAGGGCAACCAAAATGGTCAAAGGCCTGGAAACGATGCCTTATGAGGAACGGCTTAGGGAGCTGGGTATGTTTAGCCTGGAGAAGAGAAGGTTAAGGGGTGATCTGATAGCCATGTTCAAATATATAAAAGGATGTCATACAGAGGAGGGTGAAAGGTTGTTTTCTGCTGCTCCAGAGAAGCGGACACGGAGCAATGGATTCAAACTACAAGAAAGAAGATTCCACCTAAACATTAGGAGGAACTTCCTGACAGTAAGAGCTGTTCGACAGTGGAATTTGCTGCCAAGGAGTGTGGTGGAGTCTCCTTCGTTGGAGGTCTTTAAGCAGAGGCTTGACAGCCATCTGTCAGGAATGCTTTGATGGTGTTTCCTGCTGGCAGGGGGTTGGACTGGATGGCCCTTGTGGTCTCTTCCAACTCGATGATTCTATGATTCTATGACTTTTTAATATATATAGGAAGCCAGCACTCCACACTGTGACAAATGCAGGGTTCAATTAAGCCCACTTGTCAGTGGCAATTTCCCGCCCAATGTCTGGTGAGTGCCCCCCACATGCCTTGCCCAAAGATCCCACAAAGAGCAGAAACAGATGAAGTGTTTTCCTTTTACAATTACAGTTCAGAAAGGGTTTGGGAGAGCAGAGGAGACGTTTGTCTCCATTCCTTGTGGCCTTTCGCAAGCATTGGCAATGGAGGTGTGGAGGTGCTGCAGGCACCTTCTGCAAAAGCCCAGAGGCTCAAGGCAGGGGATCTCCTCAACATCCCAGGCTCAGTGCTATGCCAGCATCTGCATGATGGGACACATACATATATTTAATCAAAGATCTAGAATTGCCACTACCTCTGTCGGTACCTAGCAATGTTCCCAGTTGGCAGCATCTTGCTGAGACTAATGATTTGGTTGAAAAGCAAGACTGGGAAGAAGACCCTGGCTGCCAGACCCCCTGCAGTAGTCAAATTTCCAGAGGGCCCTTACCATCAATAGCGGGAGAAAATATTTAAATGGTTTAGGGACTAAGAGCCCTTTTATCTGTCAACATAAAGCACTGGTGAACATTAAGTATTGGTTTTCTCTTGATTCCCTGGAACAGAGGGTGTGAGGTCTGAGGTTCCCCTTCTTGCACGGCTAATAACTGTTATCTTTGCTAGAAGGTGATTAAGGCGAGTGAGTCCCTTTTACTTACAGGTAGGTAGCCATGTTGGTCTGCCATAGTCAAAACAAAATAAAATAAAAAATTCCTTCCAGTAGCACCTTAGAGACCAACTAAGTTTGTTCTTGATATGAGCTTTCGTGTGCATGCACACTTCTTCAGATACACTGAAACGGAAATCACCAGACCCTTAAATATAGTGAGGGAGTGGGGAGGGGTATTACTCAGAAGGGTGGTGGGAATGGGTGATCAGCTGATAGGTGTGGAAAACCTGTTAAGGACTGCAATTTTTACAGGGTCTTACAGGTGAGATGGCTAAAGATAGCTTTGTCATGTATAATGAGATAAGAACCCAATGTCTTTGTTCAGACCAGGTTTCTCCATGGTTTTAAGTTTGGTGATTAGTTGCAATTCAGCCACTTCTCTTTCCAGTCTATTTCTGAAATTCCTTTGTATTAAGACAGCTACTTTGAGATCTTTTATAGAATGTCCTGGGAGATTGAAGTGTTCTCCTACTGGTTTCTCTGTCTTGTGATTCCTGATACCAGATTTATGTCTGATATCCTTCCAGTAGCACCTTAGAGACCAACTGAGTTCTTGGTATGAGCTTTCGTGTGCATGCACACTTCTTCAGATACCTTGAGGTCAGTAATGGACTGTGTGAGGGAAAACAAATGAAAGCATTATCTAAACAAGGCAGATGTGCTCCTGGACACTAGAACGGCTGATCTGGTAATAGGAGTTCAGCCTGATTTGGAAAGGGGTTGGCAGTCCCTTTGAATACTCTGGTTTGCAGGCTGTATCCATTCAGCTTTTTATCTGGATTCTAAGGTTGCAGTTGTGGGCATTCCTAGAGAAATCAAATCTGGCTCTGGTGACTCCACATGCCATACTCAACACCATAGCTGGATTATTACAATGCACTTTCCTCCCTAATCATCCCCGCAACTTTGTGTGAGGCCGGCTTTGAAATGTGTCTGGAAACATTGGTCCAGAATGTGGCCGATAGACTGTTGGCTTTACTTTAGCTGGGAATCACATGACTTCCTTTTTAAGACAACTTCACTGGCTTTGGATACATGTCTGGGCTAATGCTGTTTGTCTTGTGCTTCTAACGCCCTAAACTGTCTTAAGAACCAGGATACTTGAAGGACTTTCTTCTCCTACATGAACCTGCCCAATTAGTAAGATCCCTCTATGCCCCCACCAGCGTATGAGTTGTGCCCAGAGAGGACATAAAGAATTGTCTCCTCCATGGCCACTCCAAAGCTTTAGTTAGTACTCTCCTCTCATGCCTGTTTCACCCTCTTTGTTTTACTTCTGTTGGCATGTGAAAACATCTCCTTTCTGGCAGACATTTTTCCTGCTGAGTTGCTGGTGGGATATAATTCCCCCTGTTTGTTTGTTTGCTCGCTCATTTGTTTTTAAAATTATCAGCTGTCTTTTCTCCTTTAGATCAGTTTATATAGTTCTTACTGATTGAGTTTAAATATTTTGACTATGCTGTGAGCCACCTTGGATATTTGTTAAAGGAAATACAGGATACAATTGAATAAAACAGAATATAATCTTGTCATTTTTCATTTTTCATCAAAGATTAATTAGAAATCCTAGTATATGTTATAAAATTGAGAGAATTCAGAGACGAGGGACATTAATGATGTTTAGTTGTTTTATTTAATTTGGCTCAAAAACAAATTGTTCATTTTTCAGAAGCCAAAGGAATATTTAATTCACATAACCAAGGGATGTCTCAGAGACAGTGAGCTTTCGTGCCGAAGTACTTTGAATTCATATTTAATTGAATTCCACTTGCACTGAAATAAACTGCAGATCTCTCTGCATAGAAGCAAGGACTGTGGATCGATGGCATAAGAAAAGGAATATTTCCATCCTAACAGAACCCTTTAGTTGTTGCAGTTGCCCCATAAATGAACATGATATACAATGATAATGATAGAAAGAATGCTGCATGTTAGGCCTTAGACAGTTTTCTTTTTCAAGGAAAATGTTTGATGTGCTTTGACAGCTGTCATACTGGAATTTAGATAAGTTTTAAACATATTGGGATGGAGTGGAGCAAGAAGCAACATGACGAGAATGTGAATGTACAAAACTGGCTATTGGTCCGACCAGTCTAGAGTTGTCTACTCTGAATAGCTGTAGCTTTCCAAGATCTGTCCCAGCCCAACCACCTGACCTCTTTTAAGAGGAAATGCCTGGAATTCAACCTAGGGCTGATTGCATGTAAAACTTGTACGCTTACCTCTGTTCCATGACCCCCTCCCCTCCCTAATGAATTGTTTACATCATTAATATGGTCTCCATGCTATATGGAGAGCCATGATTTAAATTATTCTAAAATAAATCTCAGACTCTTGTGGTTGCAGAGAAACACTTCAGAATTTACACTTACACACACACATGCTGAATATATTCCATGTTTTGTTAAGAATTATGTTATTTTAACTTTGAGGGTAGGTTGGAAAAAATAGAGCTGGAAATGCTTGACCTCTGGTTCTAAATTTCAGTCAGGATACATATCTCCCATGCCAATGGCATTGCAGACTAAGTGGTTTCAAATTCCATCATCGTCTCCTGCTTCAGGACCCAATATAATGGCTAAAGAGGTAAAGGTCAAGGACCCCTGGACAGTTAAGTCCAGTCAAAGGCGACTGTGCGGTTGCGGCACTCATCTCTTTCAGGCCGAGGGAGCCGGTGTTTGTCCACAGACAGCTTTCTGGGTCATGTGGACAGCATTACTAAACCGCTTCTGGTGCAACAGGACACTGTGACGAAAGTCAGAGTGCACGGAAAGGCTGTTTACCTTCCCGCCACAGCGGTACCTATTCATCTAATTGCACTGGTGTGTTTTCAGACTGCTAGGTTGGCAGGAGCTGGGACAGAGCAACGGGAGCTCACCCCATCGCAGGGATTTGAAACACCGATCTTCCGATCGGCAAGACTAAAAGGCACAGTGGCTTAGACCACAGTGCCACCAGTGTCCCTATATATAATGCCTAACTACCTTGTCAGAAGAGAGGCTGTGGAAGGTGTGTTATCATCATTCTCTTATTCCACTGCTTCCATCCTCTTTTCACTTATCCCCCATCCATTGCCCCCATTGTACTGTCATAAAAATGAATTTCAGATATTGTAGCTAGCATGATGCAAACAAAGGCTTGTGGTAATTCCCACTTAATGAAATCCTACAGCAGCCTTCCCCAACCTGGTGCCTTCCACAGATTTGGAATCACAGCTTCTCTCATCTCTGACAACTGCTCATTGTGCTCCAAAATACCCTGATATCCCCAGGCTTGGGACAGCTGTCCTTTAGAGAGGAAAACACACTGGTTTCATTTTCACATTGAACCAATGTTTTTTTTAATTCAATACTTGCTTATTCATGAGGAATATCAATATGGCACTTAGATTACCTTCTGAATTAATATGAAAATAACACACAATAGTGTGTGCAAATCCTATCATGGTGTTGTTTCAATCGAGGAGTTTTTCATATTTACCTTCCAAATGCTTTTCATCTGCAGATTGCTAATTTGACAAATGATTTGTATTTGGGGGGGAGTGATGGCTCTGAAAAGCCTGTTTTGATTTATCAGATACGGATGGAAATAGCCTGCATTTGCATTTTGAACTGATTAGTGAAGCAGTGATTTAGCAGTAAACAAAGTTGTAATTTTTTTTCTATATCGTCAGACTAATTCTGCTTTAGTTTCAGCTGCATGCCTGCTCTGAACATCATATTTCTTAGGCAAAACAACACTGTTTTGGATATCTGCACTGAACAGTTTTGAACTGAAGTTTTGTACTTTTTCACATGTGTAACATTCAGTGCATACTAAAAAAACACTGCATACTTTGGTGTAAAGGTTCTTCAGTGATATTCATCTGCTGTGCAAAGTGCTTTTTTCTAGAAAAAGAGGTGCAGGAACCCCCCACCTTTTCTGGACGGGCAACCCTAAGTTGTTGAGCTTTTTTTTAGGGGCAACAACCACCCACAGCCGCTTTCGATGCCATCCACTCACAGAGCTGAGTTCCAATGAGTTCCGGCTTTAAAAGACCATAAAGAAGGCTGCTCGCTGAAGAATTGATGCTTTTGAATTATGGTGCTGGAGGAGACTCTTGAGCGTCCCATGGACTGCAAGAAGATCAAACCTATCCATTCTTAAAGAAATCAGCCCTGAGTGCTCACTAGAAGGACAGATCCTGAAGTTGAGGCTCCAGTACTTTGGCCACCTCATGAGAAGAGAAGACTCCCTAGAAAAGACCCTGATGTTGGGAAAGATGGAGGGCACAAGGAGAAGGGGACGACAGAGGATGAGATGGTTGGACAGTGTTCTCGAAGCTACTAACATGAGTTTGGCCAAACTGCGGGAGGCAGTGAAGGATAGGGGTGCCTGGCGTGCTCTGGTCCATGGGGTCACGAAGAGTCGGACACGACTGAACGACTGAACAACAAAAAGCCTTGCATATGATTAGCCTATGTAAATAGGTGCTGTGCTCAATAATATAAACACTTAGTCCTCATTGCCTACTAAAGCCCAAGAACATGCATCTGAACTGAACGCAGAATCTCCCCTTCTTTATGATTGCCTCCATCTTCCTTCCCTCACTCTGAAGCCTCCTTCTGTATAAGATGTTAGACTGTAAAAGAGCCAGGACATAGACCAATAGTTTTGTTTGGTACAGTGTGAAATGACATGGCCATTGATGGTGCCAAATAAATAGATAAAAGCATAAATTTTATTTTATTTGTTAAGTTTGTATACTGCGCTTCGTAATATTAGGAGTTGTAGTCCAAGAATGCCCGGAGGAAGCAAGTGTCTGTAGTACATTCTTCCTACATGTGTTCTGAGACCACACTGTTTCCTGCAAAGTGCCCTTTCTCATCGAAATAGCTCTCCCAGGGAGCTCTCTCACTCTTGGTCAGGAGTGAACATGGACCACTGGTACCAAACTGTATGTCATGGGCCAGGAGTCGGCTTCACCTGCTGAGCAGCAGCCTAAAGTAGCAGAAGGCAAAGTGACCAGCTGGCTCCAGCTTTCTTAAGCAGGGTTTCCAGCCTAAGTCAGTTGCTGGAAACAACATTCGTTGTTCCTGACCAGACCTTGCTGCTTCTTGCTTCTCATTACCTTTCTTGTCCCTGGATCATCTGACTACGTGAACTGAGATACTCCTGACCTTAAGACTGGGCTAGACTTTGTATATGGTCTCTGCCTCCAGGCAAGTACCCCCCGAGACTTGGCTGGCTTCTCCATTCACTGAGCTCCGCCGTGGCTGGCAGCACAGGACTACGACACTGTATGGGAAACAGCCCTACTAGTAACCAACAAATTGAAATTAGCACGGGAACAAACAAAAGAGGATGCTGTACTAGATCATGGATTGCAATTAGGAGAACATTATGCTTTCATAACCATTTCTCAGACATGCTAGTAGAAGAGGCAAAAAGGGGCAGCACCAATGACATTTTAGGGGAATCATATATAGGCTTATTCTAAACTCCCCCAGACTCTGCTTCCGTTCCCTTTGCTAGCATAATGATATGCTAACAAGAGAGGTAGTGCAAATTAAAAACACTCTTTTTGAACTCAATAGACCAGGCATAGGCAAACTCGGCCCTCCAGATGTTTTGAGACTACAACTCCCATGATCCTTAGCTAACAGGACCAGTGGTCAGGGATGATGGGAATTGTAGTCCCAAAACATCTGGAGGGCTGAGTTTGCCTATGCCTGCAATAGACAGCTAAAATACGCTGCGCTTACCACCTCCCACTCCATACCTGCACTGCCAGCATTGGAATTCTCCATGGCGATGTATCTTAAGATCCCAAATCCTAAAACACTTCACCCAGTGTAAATTTAGCATGATACTGTCATTCAATTCGATCTTAGTGCTTATATTTACATGTAGTTGCATGTTAGTCCAGGAACAGTTTATATCAGATTGACAGGATTCACACTGAAAAAGAGATTTATAGTTTGATTCAAACTATGCTTACCAGTTCATTACAATCAGACTTGCTTCTAAATGCTCAGGACTGCGCTATTAAATTGCTATGATACGCTCTCTTGCCTGGAATTGAACAAAATGACACTTCCTTGTAAATAAATATGCATAGGCTCCAGCTGTTAATATGCTAAAGGATGGGTAAGTGGACAGTGGAATTATACAGCGTTTTAAGAGCTGAGTGAAAGACAATGCACAAAACTGTGAAGAAGATTCATTCTGAAATTCCATTATTAAGAACTGTAATGTTTTGTTTGTCAGAAAAATACATGGAGATGTGTTCACAACAGTAGCTTACAAATAGTTACTGGAATTTGCACTAAGATACCATTATGGCGGGGGGGGGGGCGGGCATTCAGAGATGTCATCTAGTAATTGGTGCATTGCTGGCAAAGCTGAAGGCTTGATTTTTCTATTGCTATTCTATGACTTGTTACTCCATGTACAAAGAAATGGAGCTTGTTACAGTTTCATACCACATAAGAATTTGGGCTAAAATGGAGATGTAGCATTCAACATTTTGATACACTGTTGTATGTTCCAACCGTCTCTAATTGGAAGTCACAAAAATCGCCCTTGGAATTTGACATGAATATCCCAGCCAACCAATTTGTTCTAATTTTTTTAATACTTTCTCTGCTGCATAGAGAGGCATGTCATTATTTTGTAGCATGAATGGATTTACAATGTTGTAATTCAAGAATGTCATCAGTGGTATGTGAAATCATTTATTATATTAGGTTTTTATTTAGGCCTTTCTGTGCTGTACTTTTGGCAAAACACCCAGTTTGTCATGACACATCTCTGTATACAGAATCCCTAATGCCAGAACGCTTGCACAAAGCAATCTAATTCCGTAATTGAATCAGTTTCCATAGATCAAAACAGCTAGGTCATATTGTTTCTGAAACGTAATTTGGAATAATCTTGACCACATGGAAATTTCAAAATCTAAAATGCATTTTTGGTTTTTCTTCTTCCCATCTTCCAACTTATTTGTTAGATTAGTATTCAAATACAGTCTGTATTTGAGATTTCCATTCCTTGCTAGCAATTGTTTAAGTCAATCACAGTCCCCTAGGGCTTTATAACAAAGGCTTTAAACCCTGTGCATTCAACTGGAGGTGAAAGAGCCCAAAAGGGTTCTTTGATATCAGAGAATCTACTCGCTATGTTAGATTTGGAAATGCACTCCTGAAATGCCTTTCCACACCAGACTAACAATTCATGGTGCAATCACTTCGCGGTGGGCGGATACAGTACTCTAAATACAATGTAATATAATTGAGATAATGCTGTTCTTACCCCGGGAAGAGAGGTTGTTGCATGTTGGAATATTTTATCACATATGGCTGTGTAATTGACATTGGTCCTTTTAGGAGTGACATAACTCCTGGTGATGGATGGCACAACCCTACTTAAGCTCACATTGTAATCGTCCTAAAATCAATTCAGACTGCAAAGAGAGGTGTTGTGCCTCAGTTGTGCCTGGCTTTACACCTCACAGGTGCAATGCTGACATTCTTATCATTAGAATAACCGTCTCATGATGCTGGTGGAACCTCTGCCACCATTGTATCATCTAGCTTTCACATTTGGGCTTTGCATTTGATGGCCTCACTGTCAAGACCTCTTTCCTTGTTTCTTTTTTTGTCCCCCATCTCCCTTGCCATCCAACATCTTAGGAGCCCATTCAAGATCTCTGAACAGCCAAGGCATAAACTAGCCTGTGTTCATGTATCCAGAGTATTCACTTATGCATAAGGACATAAGAAGTAAAGTCAGACCAAAATCCAGCTAGTCAAACATTCTTTGCAAGAAGCTCAGCACTAGAAGATCAAGCAGATATTGACCAGTAGTCAACTGAAGGCCCACACTCTGCCTTCTGTCCTCCCCTACTGCAGTAGGGGATTAAAAAATATACAGTTTTCTATCCACATGGTCTCTTGTGACAGATGCCTCCAGGCATGTACTATATTCATCTGTCTGGAATAAAAAGGGCTTCCTCAATTCTCAAGGACATTTAAGGGCATTTGTTTGCTTACATTATTTATAGGTCACAGGATAAACAGTTGTTTTTCCTCTCTTGTTTTTGTAAGGGTCAAGGAACAAATTAATAATATAGTGAAGTTCAGGAAGACCATGTTGCTCAAGCAAGGCTCATGTGCTGGTCACCTGAGAGGTGAGGTCCAAGTCCGGTCCGTGGTCAGAGGTGCAACGTGACGGCAGTCTGTAGTATCCGAAGTTGGGTGCAGGGCAGGGAGGCAGGCAAAGTCAGGAACAGGTAGGCAAGCAGGGAACCAGGGTGGGTCAGGAGCTCAGGCAGGAAAGCAGGACAGGTTTCAAGCAGGAACACTGGCAGGTACTGGTCACCAACGATGTTGCTCCTGCAACCTGGGGCTGGGGCTGGCCGGCTTTTATCTGCCCCGAGGCATAGGGCGGCCCCGATCCTCTGGAGACTCGCCTCTCCTGGCTTGGAGGCGAGCACTCCTCCTGCGGGAACTCAGTTCCCTTCGCCTCTCTGTCCTGAGCCTCTGCAACTCAGCAGAGGCTGGAGGGTTACCTGACCCAGAAGCAACCTCAGCTTCTCCTGACAGGGCTGGGAGTGGAGCACCTGCAGGCAATGGGTCCTCCATCCCATCAGGAGCCAGAGCAGACTCAGCAGATGCCTGCACCTGAGGATCCAGCACAGGTGAGGACCCTTCAGACTCAGGCCCTAGCCCCAGCTCTGCTGGTTCTGGAGGCGGGGAATCCTGTGCAGGCTGGAATCTCTCAGGTTCAGCACCTGAGTCTGAATCCCAGGCCACCACAGCTCAACTGGAACAGAAAGTCCCTTATAGTCTTTTCTGCCCAGAGGTAGGCAGTGTTAGTTCAGATCCAGAAGTTGAGTGATTCACCAGAACTTAAGTGATTCACCAGTAGATCCTAACCATGTCTCCTGTCAGGACATTGTTGGCTATTCTGGATTCTACAAAGCTATTACAACATCATTTACTACAATTTTAGGAGGAGATAATGAGATGGGAGCACATAATTTTTCCAGACACCTCTGTAGTTTCAAGGGAGATGCTACACACCATCAAAATACTGGTTCAGCCCAAAGCTGTACTGACTGTGAACACCTCTGTGCTGTCTGAATTAATTTGTTTGCTCACGTCTAATTCATTACCAGTTCCAAATAATGGTTCAGGACCTTCACAGCTCCACTGGAAAAAAGCACTGAAAGAAGAAACAGAGTTGGTTGTCATCATTTTGGGGGGATACTGAACTACAAAACTCCAGATGATCTCCCCCAGCAGTTCAATAGATGTTAAATAGCATTGGGGGTGGGGTGGAGGAGGAAGAGAGAGAACTCGAAGGGATAGCATAGGTTCATGGCAAACAGGAGTCCCCCGACACCACCTTCTGAAACTGATCCTTCGGGGAGTATTGGAGCCACCATAATACTATGTTCTCAAGTTGCTTCCTGACAAAGTGGTGAATAGTACTGGAAGTCACTGAGAGGTCCATCTGAACCAGCAGGGATATGCTCCCCATGTCCAATTCCTGGTTTAAGTAATCCTCCAAGTTTGAAAGGAATCCAGATTAATACATCTGTTTTTGTCTATTCTATTCTATTCTATTCTATTCTATTCTATTCTATTCTATTCTATTCTATTCATTTTACTTATTAAATTTGTATACCGCCCTTCTTCCATAGATCTCAGGGCAGTTCACTTGCATAAAAATACAAGATAAAACCACAAAATACATACTAAAAGCAAGAACAAAAACAAAGCAAAGCAATAAACCCACCTCCCCCCCCTAATCCAGAAGAACCTGGAACTGAGGCCACCACATGTTCAAGAACCTTGCCCCCAAACAGAAGTTAAGATACTGGCCATAATTTTTCCAAAAACGGTTGGGCGTGCTGTTCTCCAATCTGTTTTCCACTCTGACAAAGTGCATTAAGCCGAAAGTTCATCATTTCATAGGTCCCAAAGTGGTTCTCTCTCTTTCTTACTAGAAAGTCAGAGGCTTTGTTTATTCCTTTCCCACTTAGTGCTGTGTCAAAAAAAATATGCCATCAACACTTTCTCATGGTGGCTGCAGAAGATAATTGGCTTGATATACAAGGACCCCCTTGGCGTCACAGCACATGCCTTGAGATTGGGCAGCTGCCACTGTGGCATTTAGGACTTGTTTTTCTCTCTGCGAGTTCTGTCAGGCAGCAACTTGGTTCATACTTTTGCTTCAGTGGGTACTGCCATTTGTAGAACAGATTGCCCTCCTTTCTTGCCCAAGATCAGAAATTTATATAAAGGGGAATAAATCCTGTGTTCTCCAAAGTAGGAAGGAGGGCTTTCAGGTACCCTTTGGGATATATCAGAGCAGTTTAATGAGGAGCTGAGTTGGAATACAGGCTGTTCTCCCACTTCTTTTGTTTTGTGGGAGCAGTTTGTCCTTCTGGGTGATAAGCATTTGTGAAGAGGCCGATAGGCTTTCTTGGAATAATCTTCTTTTCCTCGTCTCTTCTGATTTTTTTTGCTTCACTTTGCTTCTGATCTTTTCTCTCTGTGTGTGCCAGCAATGTTGGCAAGTTGCTGTTCTTGTTGACTGTTATTTTCCTTGAAATTCCTTGGTTCTGCTTCCTGGTGAGATGGAAGGGGATATCTCTGATGACATCTAAATGTTCTATTTCTTTCTCTAAGAACAGGAATGTGTGGTATATAAAACATTCTGCTTCCCTTTTGCCCAGATAGGGTGACCCCCATGTCCTAAATTAGTTGATATGGGCAAGTATTGATTAACTTCTGTTCTGGGCATTTTAAAAAAAACAACTCATTGATTTGAAATTTACTTGTGTTCATGCATCAGTCTCCCCAACCACACTTTCTTCCAGCAAAAAAACTATCCTTGTGTTTCCATAGGACCTTCCTCTTTCCACAAAGACTTGTTATGTATTATATTTATTATTAATTCCTATTCTTATTCGCATTTATAACCACCACTTTCCCCCCAAGGAGCTCAAAGTGGTGTACATGGTTCTCCCTCCTCTCATTTAATCCCAACAACAACAATCCGGTGAGGTAGGTTAGGCTGAGAGGCAGCAACTGTCCCCAGGTCTCCTTGTGAGCTTCATGGGCTGAGGCAGGATTTGAACCCTGGTCTTTCATTCATACATTCTTGAGCACTGTATATGCATTGGACAGTACAATCCTATACATGTCAATTTAGAAGTAAGGTTACTCCAAGACTAGATTACTGCAATGTGCTCTGTGTAGGTCTTCCCTTGTGCTTTGATCCTAAAGCTGAAGTTGGTGCAGAATGCTGCAGCAAGATTGCTAAGAGGAGAGAGACCCTATCAACATATAACACCTCTACTCGGAGACCTGTGGTGGTTGCAAGTTTGCTACCAGGCAAAATTCAAGGTGTTACTATTAGTATATAAAGCCCTTAGCAGCTTGGCACCAGTTTACCTGCAAGATTGCCTTGCCCCATATACAGGTACCGGTAAGTCCACCTGGCTGTTTCAGTCTGTGGAACTGGCACTGTTTGCAGCTGCCACCTAATACCCCTTCTGCATTTGTAAGAAATTGATCTTTTACTGTGGCAGCACCTGCATTTTGGAACTCACTGCTTATTGACATCAGGCCTGCTAAAATCGTTTTTATTTAGGCAAGACTAAAATTAGAATGTTGACATGTGTAATGGCTGCTTGCTAGCTAAACACAATAAATCGAACTGAATTGAAGTGTCATGTGTTTTAATCTGGTTTTTAGCATATTGTTCATTTTAATTATTTTTGAATGTTTTGAATGTTGTTTTTACTTTTTTTTTTTTTTTTTTTTTTTTACTAATGTATGATGCAAACTATGGGGAGAAAATGTGCAACCTGCTCAAATATTTGTAATTCACTCTCAAAGCGTGCGTTTCACCTTCTCTGGTTGTTCCAGAAAAGTTTGAGATGATTTGGATAAACAGAGGAGTAGAAGTATATTGTTTCTTTATGGTTATACCTAAGCTTTGTCATCACTGGAAATATATGGTGACTGTGAAATTACCCTGGCTGCCATTTCCCTTTCTGCGGGAGGGAGGGATGAGGCAACCAGATGATTGTGTGAAACAAGCCAATGATTTTATATTTAAACACATTATATATTTAAACAAATTTGCTTTACTGACTAGGAATAATGAACCTAAACACATAATGCTCTTAAGAGCATTTGACTTAGTTCCATGCAATTAAAAATCTCAACCTACAGGTATGTTCCAACATGTTCTATTGCAGGTATTGGGCAGGGAAAGTAAAAATTCAAAGGCCACTTAACAGTGCTCTAGATGTTTGAAAAGCTGATAAAACTTTTGGCATATAGAATTTATGTATAATTTATGAATTTGTGGAATATTTAGGAACATTGTGTTGGCATTTGGGAGCAGTGAAAGATTTGTAAGTAAACGCACCAGTCCCAGCTTTCCAGCTGTGCTGAACAAGTTGAAATAATGGTCTTCCTTCATACGTGCATTTGTCTTATCATTGGCCCTTTGTGTGTGCTTGAAGTGCTCTCATAAAACCTTGCTGAGAAATCTTTCCCCAAGGAAACAGTAGAGGAATATAATTTTCATTTTAGAGTACATTTGTTACCCTCCAGCTTCTTCCTGAAGTGAAACGCAAGTGTTTTTTTTTATCAATTGAGAATACTTTCAAATTAAAGCTGCTTTAGCCATTGATTTAGAACCATTTCTTAGGTTACTCTTTGTGTATGGAATTTATCCTTGTGTACAAAAAAAGGTAACCCCAATCCCTTTGTACAAACAATAAAAGAACTGCCATGTGAGCCTTGTGGTGGGAAGCACAAACCTGCCTGTTCTTGCTCATTGTGAGATCAGCATCCGTATTTGTTCAGTTGTGCCTGCCCCATTCATGTATAAAGGAGAAATCAGGAAGGCTATGTCTGGAGCAATCCAGAAGTAATTGCACCATTCAAGTTGGAATTAATTCTTAATTAGCAGGAGCACGTTCTGCGTAGACTTGGTGGGCTGCCAGGCCTAATGAGCGCAGCAACTCATCCGTGGTAGGTCTTGCCCCATGGATCATTTGCCAAGACTGGAAGTCCCTGCCTCCCCACAGCTGTCTTAAGTTCTCTCCTCTCTGGGGTTTTCCCTTAGCAATTGGATACTGTGCCTGTGGGCAGCCACATTTCCTCTGCCCTTCCCATGTATCTTATGGTTCTGGGAGACAAGTGGGGAACAAAGCTTGTCGCAGCAGGATGGGGAGACACCTGTGACTCTTCACCAGCTTGACTCATCTCTGCTTCTTGGCCTCCCTCATACTACTCTCCAGCTTCAACTTCTGCCTCTGATTCTGGACTGCTCTCCGCCGTAGACTCTCCCAGCTCACTAAGCCCTGTTACCTTTTCAGCTTCCAACACCTCCTCTTCCCAGTCTGCTCTCTCTTCTCCCTCTGACCACTCATCGTCATCCCACCACCACTCCCTGGGCTCTGAGCCATCTTCTTTTGGTGGTTCTCCAGCTGATTCTTTCCACCATTCCTTTGTGTCCAACCAATCCATGACAGGCTAACTTTTGTTATTAATGGGTATATGCACAGGGGGAACAGAATCCTTCCTGACCTGATCTTTCTATGCTCTGTTGCCCTAGGCACTTTTTCTCCCAGTCCAGCTTGCTTTTGACATACTCAGGATGACAAAAAAAGAAAGAAAAGTCTGGGAGATGAACTTCAGATAATTATCTGTTTGCTTCATAGACACCCTCCCTTTATTTTTGTAACAGGTGGGTAGCCGTGTTGGTCTGCCATAGTCAAAACAAAATCGAAAATTCTTTCTAGTAGCACCTTAGAGACCAACTGAGTTTGTTCCTGGTATGAGCTTTCGTGTGCATGCACACTTCTTCAGATACCAAGAAGAAGTGCATGCACACGAAAGCTCATACCAGGAACAAACTCAGTTGGTCTCTAAGGTGCTCACGAAAGCTCATACCAGGAACAAACTCAGTTGGTCTCTAAGGTGCTACTAGAAAGAATTTTATTTTTGTAAACGTGCTTTGAGGTGGGGTTTTTATATTAAAAAAATCAAGTGGTATATAAATTTTATGAAACATCGTAAAATCACATCTGGCCCAGTGCTTTGTTCTGGTGTAAGAAATTGTTGAGCATGGTGTCCCCATGTCAGTAACAACCAATATATGTAGGCAGGGTAGGAATTGGGAACTTAATGAGATGGGGGGGGATGTTTAAAAGGATGCTCCACAAAAGACCAGAAGCATTTCTTTTAGGATTAATTGAGTCAGATGTACTAAAGCAGAGGTTTTCAACCTTTTTGAGGCCACGGCTCCCTTGACCAACTACATTCCTTCTGCAGCACCCCGGTGGGGCTAAGGAGCCCAGTTATGTCACCCCTTGCCTGCAGACCTGGCAGCCTCTCACCCTTTTTCGAACACCCTCCCTTGTGGAGGATTCCCTCCGCCTCCTCTGCTCTCCCCTCTCCTTGGGAGTCCTATGGGCAGCAGCTGCTGCTGTCCTTGGTCTCTGAGCTGCCCCCTCCGCCCCAAAGAGAGGCACCATTCACCTGCAGAGCTTGAAGCCAGGGCTGCTGCAATAAACAGCTGTGCAAGCCTTTGGAAGGCAGAGATGCGAGAGGGCATCAGAGCAGGGAGGGAAGGAAAGAGGGACAGAGGCCAGTGTTGCCCGCAGCACCCCTGGCCATCATTCAAGTCACCCCAGGGTGCCACAGCACACTGGTTGAAAACCAGTGTACTACAGAATCGAAGGAGTTAGTTTTTGTATGGAACTCGTGCAGCCCGAATTCTATATGCTAAAAATGGCAAGAGGGGGCAGTTCCCATGAAAGAGGAGTGGCAGTTGAAACTGATGGAGTATGCAGAATTAGCAAGTCTAACCAGTAGAATTAGAGACCAAGACAAAAAAGTCTTTAAAGAAGATTGGAAAATGTTTGTAGATTATATGGAGTATTATTGTAAAAAGGTTAAATCACTAGTAGGTTTCGAGTAAATTCAGCAGTAAAAGGATATTGAGAATAAAATGAGAAAAAGAAGCTATGGATTGATTATAATATACAGCAGCAATTGGTAGTCAGTGAAACCATGGAAGGGTGGAAGGGAAGTCAATGGTTAGCGTATTGCTTATTATCAGTGTGTGAGTAACTATATTGTTCGGAAATTATAAATACAATTTTTTTTAAATGGAAGTGGGGACATGCACACCAGAATAGACTCTGGCCCAGCCCAAGTCACACAAAGACATTATTCTTCAGGAGCTCAGAAAAGTCCACCACGATCCTAGTAAGATGGATTCACAAAGTTATGTGTGTCAGTAAATCCAGGTTATCCACTTAGTTTTCCACTATTCATGAGGCGTCCCAGAAAGCCCATGGCAAACACTCCGTAAGAAGAAGAACAATTACACAGCATCGTGGTGTCTCGAACCTTTTCCTGCTCAAATGGTCATGAAAGAAGGAATGTGGCTCTTCAAGTGTTCATGGTTACTGTATGTGCAGTGAACAGTGCCAGAACGGGGCAGTAAATGTATGTTAGGGATTGATGAGTCGATAACGACAACAACAGTGTCTTTCAACTCCTCCAAATACACACATGCTGATAAACACCCACTACCATTTCAAGCCCTCCTTGGATGGTTTTCACAAAACACAGATGGCCATTGGCTGCCCTGAAGAGTAATCCAGATTGCCAGAACAGCTGGCATATAACCAGAGCTTCTAGAATCCAGCCAAAACAACAGATATCAGTGTAATGGTTCATTTTGCCACGTCTCTGGCAACCAATAAGAGTTATCTGGGTGAGTGGACACAGTATTCCATTTGGAAGTGGGGGGTGGACGTGGTCACCAAAGAGCTCTGTTGGCAATTCAGCTAGTCTATTCATTGCTGCACTAATGTACAATAAGGCGTCCAAGGGTTCTCTAATGCCGCTTCAAAGCTTTATAGCATGGCTTTAGATGTTGGCTGCTTGTCACAGAACCTGGTAGACTATGCCAACTGGATATAGTTGTGGGACTGAAGCAGAATCAGAATTAATTTGTGTGTGTCACCAGTGATTATGTATTAATTTATTCATTTAGACTCTCTTGACCCTAAATCTCTCAATATTGCCTAACATTTCTCAACCTTTCAATTTTAATTTAATCTGGGGAAAGTACGGTATCTAGCATGACGCAACCTGGTATTATTATTTAATAATTGTGATAATTTAAACTGCATATAACGATGGCCGTAAAAGAAACCCATACCCACAACCCTTGCAGATGAAACACCTGTTTTAGATTATCATTAGAAAGTATCAAAGAAGGTCATTCTGATTTCTTATTTGCTGGTTCAATAAACAACAACACTTGTTTAGGTCCACATAACCCCCCTCCCCATTTTAACCTGTTGTTCTTGCCCTTGTTGTAGTCAGATGTGGCAGATCTTTGAAATAAAAAAGCTGGGGGACGGGACCAACATGCTTTCATCTTCATAAGTATACACTCAAACACTTTCAGCATGTTTTCATAAGCTTTGCCTCTGTCGTCTCTTACAGTGTAGGCGTCTACAGTGGAATGTGTAAAGAGCATCTAATAATTAATGTAACATGAATGGCTCTGTGAGGTCATGCACACAGGAACACATTAGTCTTTGGTCTAAAGAAAAAGTGTACATTATTCAGCATGTTAACTATGGTTGGCAACTTTTGATTTAAAAAAAATGTTGATCCTTTGGCAGAGCCAGAAATAGATCAGGATGCAGCATGCCTCAGACTCCAATGGGAGCACAGCTAATAGCAAAAGCCTTTTCTTTGCTTCTGTGGTGTAATGGCTCTGGGATCCTACTCTCCATCTTCAAGGCACAAGGACTTCCATTTTGAGGAAGCATAAGTGGAGCAAAATGCATGCCCCTCAGAGCCAGTCCTGGACATCACCACTGCTCCAGAAGCTCTGGCACAAGCCTGTTTTGCCAGCGTCTCTCCAGCCTGATGTTATATAAAACTGTTGTTGAAGCTTGAGCCTTGGCCCCTATGAGTCTCCATCTTGAACTCCTCACAAAGCCAATCCCTTGGCTCTGAGCCTTCTTCCCTTGGGGATTCCCCAGTTGGAAACCCCCCCCCCCCAACACTCTGCTGCATCCAGCCAGTCCACAGCAGCTGGGTGTGTGTGACTTTACTGTGGGAGTCTGCTATAGACCGCCAAGCTATACTAAAGACTTGGATGGAGCCTTGCCTAGAGCATTTTACCAAACATTCTGAAATGAGATATAGTAGTCATGGGAGATTTCAACTACCCTGATCTGTTGGGACTCAGACTCACCTAGGCGCAAGCCCATTCACAACCAGTTGCCCAGAAGGAGGGTCATCACCCTTATCACACCTTAGGGCTGCCCCAGCAGGGTGGTCCCACTGTTAATGACTGCCTTCAGATAGATAGGTACTCCCTCCCATGGAAACCAGCTCCAACTGTGGCAAAGATCATCTTCTTCATGGGTGGAGCTAGCTTGCCGAACCAGGCCCTGCCAATAGGCTGCTGTTCTCCAGGTGTATCTCCCGCCAGCAATAGTCCTGCTACTGCTGCCTGAGCACATAACCAGAACACATGTACCGGTAGCACATCAGCCCCTGGACTGAGACATTTCCAGCATCTACGGTATTTTCATGCAGTGTATATACATCTTATTTAGCATGCATTCTTCTTCTTCTCTTTGGTGATCACTTGTAGCTGAGTAAGATTGTCTTCCATGAACACAGTCTTAACAGTGAGTCCATAAGTGAATGTGGAGGCCAATTCTGGATCCACACATCTTTCCAAAGTGGGGACATAGGTTTCTGGACAGGAGTTGATCGTGGTGAGGGTTTGCCAAACGTGCCTTCCTCTTTGCGCGTTTCTCCCTTTTGTCCTGAGTTTGAGCATCTTCAAAGTCCATGACACCTTTGGTAAAGGCTGTTCTCCAATTGGAGCACTCGCAGGCAAGAGTTTCCCAATTGTCGGTGTTTATACTACTTTTTATATTTGCCTTTTAGAGAGTCTTTAAACCTCTTTTGCTGACCACCGGCATTATGCTTTCCATTTTTATGTTCGGAATAGAGTAATTGCTTTGGAAGATGATAGTCAGGCATCCACACAACATGACCAGCCCAACGAAGTTGATGTTGAAGAATCTTTGCTTCAACACTGGTGATCTTTGCTTCTTCCAGTACACTGGCATTAGTTTGCCTGTCTTCCCAAGTGATATGTAAAAAATTTTGGAGACACCATTGAGGGAAACTTTTGAGGAGTTGGAGATGGCATTTGTATTAAGTACCATCTGGATTGTAGCTTTCTTTTAAGTTTTGTTGAAAGGATGTTTTAAAGTTTTCTCCCCTGTTCCTGTAGGTCTGGAACTTTTTTCTACTCAAGTAAACCTGCTGGTCCCTTAAGTAAACTTCCAGCTGTGTATCACATTGTCAGCCTATTATTACCCACTTACCCAGGGGGCACCTCCTTCATGTCACCAGTTTTCAGACTGACTGTCCGCAAAACACTAGGAAAGTTCAAGTGATTTATATCTTAAATACTTCAGAATGGTCAAGTGTGGAAGATCATCTGTTCCATTTGGCAGGCATCATCCCCTCAAAGAGGTCAACCATGGCTGCAAATTGCATCCAATTCTGGCAGAGAGAAAAAAATGGTTATAAAGGGTTTTTTTTCTTTTTCTTTTGAAAAATAAACTCCTCTTCACAAAATGTTTGCATTTTGGCAGGCTTCAGCCACCTTAGAGGAGCCCCTTTGCCTGAAAAGAAAGCACACGCTTCTGTGAAAATTAAAGTTATAGCCGTTTTTAGATTCCCTGTTATAGTCAGTGGGGAGCAAGCAAAACTTAACAGATTCCAACAGATCTGATTCGGACGCAAATAAAATGTTAGGTTGGAAAGGCTCAGAGCAGATGTAAAACAAGATCAGGTTTCTTCCCAATGCTACACGTAAGAGGTCAATCTGTGGTTGCCCCCACCCCAATAAATAACACACAGAGGTTTGTATTATGAAGATAATTTTACTCTCCTCTCTATGATATCAGTTGCAAAGTTCTCTTTTCCTGTTGCTCAGCAGTGATACTACACAAAATTGTTGCTATTGTGGCTAAAATCCAGGATCATTCCGCCATCTGCCACCTCTGTTTGTGAGAGATATTTTTCTCCCTCCATTTCCTCCCTGGTGTTTACCATAGTTTTGTACACCACTGTACACAGTTGCTTAAACAAACCATATTTCTTTGGTAAACTAGACATTGACATCCTAGTCTGGGGAAGGTCTGTATGTAGATCATGGTTGTGAGGCATCCTAATTCTGGGAAGTGAAGAGGGTTAGCAAGTCAGTCCAGTGGGAATGGGAGAAACATTACCCGGCAGGAAACGAACATTACATGTGCACTAGACCCAAGTTTCTCTGTGTTGGTAATGGGACAGATAATGGAAAGGCACGGGGGATGTTTGATATATTTGGACATTTCACTTGTTCTGGTGTGTTGAAGCAACAAACTTTGTCCCAGTTTTTATTAAGGAACACAAGTGAGTTGAGGTTTATGTTCTGTAAATAGATGCAAATATATCCTTCGGCAGGGTATCTATTTGTTAATGGGGCCCTTTAAAAGTCCAATCTGGAAATAAAGGTTACTGATTTCAAAATGGCTCCACTTTATAAAAGAAAAATAGATTTCATTTGTGTCACATTTCAAAAACTACAAATGCCATTACAAGGTATAATTGGACCCCACAGTGATAACTCCTTCATTGGGCTATCAGGAAGCCCAGGTGAGCAAACAGAAGAGATCCACAGGTCAAATACAGGACTCGTAGAAGAATAGAAAATAAACACACACAAAAGGCTGAAGTGAAATACTGGACTCATTGGAAGTAATGGTAGGAAAGTGGTCCAATATACCTAATCCAGAAAAAAATTTCAAATAAGAAAAGGGTGTTGTAAGTTTGCACTACAAAAGTTGTAACTGCTGTTTCAGGCCAAACCAGCTTGCAGCTGCATTAACTTTCTAGGGACACCTGCAGTCATTTGCAGTGTTTTGCTTTTAATTTGTTTTGTTTTTCCAGAGGAATGTGACAATTTATTATTATCATCACTACTGATGGTACTACTATAACAAAAATGGGTATACTCCAGTGCTGTTGGTGTAACCACATTTTAAAAAAATGTTATAGGCAGAATGTTAAATGTTTTCTGTATCCTGTTTTAAGGACTGACTTGGGATAGAACAGACCCCAGTTATCTTAGGTGTTTCATAGCTTCACTTACCATTCATTTCAAGAGGGGGGAACATTTGGATTCTTAATAACTTAAGTGCATTTCATTTTTAAAAATATGAAAGGGGGGCATTTCAAACCCCACAGCGCAGCTGACCTCACAGTTCTTGTGGCGTATGAAGTACCAGTAGTTCTGGTTTGCAAAAAATATATTTAAAAATTTACATTCATTTTAAACAGCTTTTGGGTTTCACATCAACACTATTAGCACTGTGTGTGTTTAAAAGCCACTGGGGAGGTGGTGGTGGGGGAGAGATTTCCAGTTCCTCAAGCAGTTTAGAAAAATGACGCTGCACATTTAAAACTTCTCCCACAGAACTCTACATATGTCCATGTTATGAAACAAAATCCCTGACTTGAGTCCTGCTGTGCATACTAAACATAGAGATTTCTCTCCCCTCTACAGCTTTCAGCCGTGCCCCTGTTCCGATGGCAGTGGTCCGAAGGGAACTCTCCTGTGAAAGCTACCCAATTGAACTGCGCTGTCCAGGAACAGATGTTATCATGATTGAAAGTGCCAACTATGGCAGGACGGATGATAAAATCTGCGACTCTGATCCTGCTCAGATGGAGAATATCCGCTGTTATCTGCCAGATGCCTATAAGATTATGACTCAAAGGTAGGTGTTTGACATTCTTGCGCGATGGATTTTGTTTTAATCTTGCTTGCTATTTATGAACTTCTGTGTTTGTGTGAGGCTATATAGGCTCTTGAAATGTCTGTGTTTGAGAGACTAAAATCATTCCGCGAAATGGCTGCTTCCAGAGGCCAAATATTTGTTGCACAGCAACCCTGCAGCCCACACCATTACTTTGAATCCCTGTTTGATATTAAACCCCTGCCTCTCTGGTTTCTTGAACACATCAATTTCCCTTACTCTGCTTACCTCCGCACTTTCCCTCTCCCTCCAGCACACAGTCTTGCCCCTAAACTTTGGCTGAGGCTTTCTGTGACAATAGCCTGATCATGAAATTGTGAATTACTGCTCATTAACTTCAGGTGTGTCTTGAATGCATTCATAGACTGACCTCCCACAAGAGGTGGTGCACTCTCCTTCCTTAGAGGTTTTAAAGAAGAGGTTGGATGGCCAACTGTCATGGATGCTTTAGCTGAGATTCCTGCATTGCAGGGGGTTGGACTCAATGATCCTTGGGGTCCCTTCCAACTCTTAAGATTCTCTGATTCTTGACACCTGGTTCACCACACCTATAGCCTTTCAGTGTTCTCCAAACTGGGTCCCCCAAATAACCCTTCATATTTCTACAGCTGTTTTGTGTTCACATTCTCTCACCAGATGTTACAACAGTCCTCTTAAGATCAGGTGGATTGCTTAAGGTCACCATGTGAGTTCACGCCAGGGTCCAAATTCAAACTAAGAATTCATAAATTAGCTTTAGCACTGTGGCAATTTCTCTCCACCATCAGAGGACCTACTATTTTCAACAACCACATCTGGTTTGTCTTTCTCTTTTCCCTTCTCCTTTCCTCTTTTTTTAAATAAAAAAGAAAAACAGAACCAAAACCTATACCCATATCATTCTGCTGGTGCAACCCATCTTAGATCAGGATGTGAGCCTGATGTGTAGGACACCTCCCACCAGTTGGAAGATCAATGCACTTACATCTGACTAAATATTCCTTAGATATGTATCCTCAGAGTTAGAAATCCTTCAGGCAACATGCACATTTTGCAACTGGTGTGGATCCAACTGCAACCACATGGAGATCTCTGGATGCCAGGTTGGCAACTGATATCTCCATCTGGCTGGCCCCTCCAGTTTTCTTATCAGGTAAGCAGAATATTTATTGCATTCATCTCCACCTTTTTCTCCAAGAAGTACATGATTCACCCCCCCCCCTTAGTTAATCCCTATAACTGTGAGATAGGGTAAGAGGCTATGACTGGCCCAAGGTCACCTAGTGAGCTTCATGACTGAGTGGGGATTTGAACCCTGCTCTCCCAGGTCCTAGCCTGACACTCTAACCACTAGAACACACTGGCTTCTTAGAGAATTTCTGCTGTGGAGCAGGTATATAAATTAAGTAGTAAAAAATATGGGGAAAGCAATATGAAGGGTCTGAACCATTTTCCTTGAAACTTGAAATTTGTTTTATTCTTTATTGTTTTATTTGATGTTTCAATGTCTTGTAAACTGCTTTGTTATATATATATATATATATATATATATATATATATATATATATATATATATATATATCTCACAGTATAAAAATGAAAATAATAATAATACATTTCATTGGAAAAAATGGTCCCACATTGTGACAACTGCAACCTAGGTTTAAGGTGCCATTTGGTGAGTAGCTGATATATCTGTGTTTCTAACACTGGGTATTCTTTATGCAATTCTGCAATACCTAGCTCCTCACAACTTGAACAAACTTAATTGTATGTAAAATATAAACTCAGAGTATATATATATATATATATATATATATATATATATATATATATACACACACACACATACATACACATACACACACACACACACACACACACAGTGCATGGTAGAATGCAAACATGAAAATGTGATTCTTAAATACGGCTGATTATGCAGAAGTGACTTTGACATGATTCATCTATTAAATGTTTGCTGAATCTTGACTAATTTTTGTTTGCAAAAGAAGTAGAACTTTAAAAGACTGTCCTTGTTTTATTTCTAAATTTCTGGTTGTTTACATTTGTGGTAAAAACCAAAACAAGATGCACTTTTCATTGGTTTATTTGTAATCCCCATTAATTTCAGTGGTGGGACCATTTAAATACTAGGGGGCTAAATACTAGGCTAACCTTCATCCCAGAATAATCATTTTATAGCTGAGCCTCTGTGAGATTTATTATAATGGGAAATGATGGCATGCTGTAACTGGAGAGTCTTTGGCCTTGTGGTTTACATCTGTAATTTGTGTGCGTATACAAAGTTGCTTTCTGTGGACGTTTCAGCTGTGGGATTATTTATCTGTCATTTGTTAATCACTTAGCTGGAATGCAGGATTTGTGCATTTCAAAAAAAATGTATTTGGCTTTACTGGGAACATCAAGTTCTTTGGAAAACAAATGATAATAAAAACAAGACTGGGTTGAAGGAGGGGAATTGTGCAAGCAACACATGGACCTATGCAGCCTCACACCTGTGATGTGTTTAGATTTTTCTAATGCCTGAGCAGAGCTTCTATGTGACCATGGTTAAGTCAACAAAGGGTGCTTTGAAGACCCAGTATATCTAGGGAACCAAGGATTTTGGGATTGGGTGCGTATAGCATGGTAGTCTAAACAACTAAGCCTCTTGGGCTTGCCGATCAGAAAGTCGGTGGTTCGAATCCCCGTGATGGCATGAGCTCCCGTCGCTCTGTCCCAGCTCCCACCTAGCAGTGCAAGTAGATAAACAGGTAGTGCTGTGGCAGGAAGGTAAATGGCATTTCCGTGTGCTCTGGTTTGCGTCACGGTGTCCTGTTGCTCCAGAAGCGGTTTAGTCATGTTGGCCACATGACCCAGAAAGCTGTCTGTGGACAAACGCTGGCTCCCTCGGCCTGAAAGCAAGATGAGCGCCGCAACCCCATAGTCACCTTTGACTGGACTTATCCGTCCAGGGGGCCTTTACCTTTACCTTTCTTTTTTATATATATAAAACAAACTTCATTAGGTATAAAAATTTGCACACTTGTCACTTGACAACAAAAAAATACATCACGAAAAGAAGAGAAGAAAAAAGAATACACAATATTGACGTACATAGAATTATATGTGCATAAAACAGACAATTATGGATCTCTCTTTACCCCTCCCCATCACCTGGTGTTGACTTCCAGCCTTATCTTTTATTGCGGTTTCTGTAACTATATCTCTTCAGCAGCAGGTTGGTTGGCACAGGTTTCCACTGATTTGGATAGTAAAGATAAAGGTAAAGGTAAAGGTATATTAGAAGCAAAAAAACTTGTTTTGATGAATTGGAAGAGCCGTAAAAAGATTCCATTGAGCACATGGATTGATAATATGGACAGATTAGCTACATATGAACGAACTGCATGTCGTTGCAAATTAAGAATGGATAAATATGAAGAAATCTGGAATGAATATTTAAGTGATAAGCCGGACAGTGGTGGGAGGTAGAGGGAGGCGAGAGAGGTGGGGAAACAGTGTTGTTAAAAAAAAGGTGTAGTCATAGGTATATCAGTGTATTTAAATTTGAATTGTCAAACTGTGTTATTATTGTTGTTATGGTTTTTACTGTTTGTGTTTTTTGTGGTTGATGCTTGTATCAAAAATAAAAATATTATTATTATTTTTAAAAGGTAAAGGTAAAGGTACTATCCAAATCAGTGGAAACCTGTGCCAACCAACCTGCTGCTGAAGAGCCCCTTGACCCATGGGCAGCGCATTGGGCTGCTTTTTGCCCTGCCCCAGCCATTTTCAGAACAACAGTGTTCTTAACTGCGTGTTAAACTCAATGTGTGTTTCGCATCTCCCGTGAAACGACACTTATTATTGCAAGTGAGTCTGCGCTCTGTTGTACGCTGAAAGGAGAGAACCAAATGAAAATGACAGAATTAGGAAGAAGTTATTTGATGTACGAGAAAAGGCTGAAGGAACTTGACATATTTTATGTTACTTAAAACAAAGATAAAAGTTGTGCTTTGCACCAGCAAACGGGAAGGCAGTTTCTCATCATCTGTTGACCAGCTGCTGGGAAGGATTCCCTCCTTCTTCTCAGCATGGACCCCATCATAGCAGGCAGCTACTATAGTGTAGGGGGTCACTTTGGGGGTGTTAAGGGGAAACTGTTCTTTTATCCATTTTCATTTCCCATTATGTACAATGTTTTATCCTTTTTCATTTTCCTTTACAGTGTTTTTTTTAAACACACACACACACACACACACACACACAAGCAATTTTAAATATTTTGTGCAAACTGTTCAGAGCCTTAGAAATAGGACGTGATATAACTAACTCTAATTACATTTAAATCCCTAAAAGGGGACCATAAAGAGAACAGAATGGGTGGCTGTTGAAGAGTTCTAGAAAGGCAAGAAGCAACAAGGCCAGGTTGGATCAGAGTAAATATAAACGATGTACTAACTAAGAAATTCTTCCTGGTTGTGACACCTAGGAGTTAAAGCAGTGTGGTTTCTGAATTTCCTGCAGTAAATTTTCTTAAGCAATTCTTTCATATATTTCTTTTTAAAAAGGAAGGGGACCACCACCACTATGTAAATTATGACAGCTATGAATACAGTTCCAGAGTGGAGATATTAGTCTAGCCTATACCAAGCTGGGGGGCCCTCCAGATTTTTCAGACTGCAAGTCCCAGCAGCTCCCAGGCACCCATGCTGCTTGGGTGCTGATGTGTGTTACAGTTCAAAACATCTGGAGGGCCCCAGGTTGGCAAAGGCTGCATTAATTTATACAAATGGTGTCTCCGTGTGACAATTGTCCCAGTATGTTTTCTTGCATGGAGCAAGCATCAATGATAAACTGGCCCTGAGATGATATGCATATTTTGTCAATGGGTGCCTGGTTTGTAATAGCGCGTGGGGCATGGAAATCGCCATCTGATTCACCTGCAGGCGCCAATCGATGAACACGTGTGCATGAACGATCTTTGAACGACCATAGTTCTTCCCGGCGTATGCGTGGTTTTGGGTTCAGGCTTTCAGGATTGGACCTCAATTTTGGTTGATGAGAAAATAGTGTGTGTGAAACAATACATTAATAAGCTTCATTTTATTGTAGTATCATGTGTTAACACCTTGCAAGATGTTACATTTAATGTTGGCATCACTCCAAACACTGATTGAGTTTTATCGAGTCTGATTCCTTGGCATGGAATCAGTGGTGGCCAAAGCCATAATAAATTGATATTAGACTGAAAACCAAACCCATGCCTCAATGGAGAAGCTTTACCTGGTGGTGAAACTCCAGAACAGGGAGCCCTTTCGCTTGTCCTCACCAATATCTGCTTAATGGGAAACACAGAAGGGCCTCTGCAGTTGGCTCTAGGGGATGAGCAGAATGGTATTGGGGAAAGCAGCTCTTAAAAGCATTCTAGCCCTGAATTTCTTCAAATGTTTGGAAACAAACCATTGGCCTTGATATGTGGAGTAGAATCACATGCTCCCTCCATCTTTTGATTGCAATTTGTACCCACTGAAGTTTCCAGATGCTGTTATTGAGTGGCCTGTCAGGCTTGAGACTGAACTTCATGATAGGATAGATAAAAGGAGACTCAGAGGAGATATGATAGGCATCTTCAAATATTGAAAAGGCTTTTACATGGAGGATGGAGCAAGCTTGTTTTCTCCTGCTCCGGAGGGTACCAATGGCTTCAAGTTACAAGAAAGGAGATTCTGACTAAACATCAAGAAGAACTTTCCGACGGTAAGATCTATTCGACAGTGGAACAGATTCCCCCAGGAGATGGTGGACTCTGCTTCCTTGGAGATTTTAAAGCAGAGGTTGGATGGCCATGGGTGCTTTAGTTGAGAGACCTGAAGGAGCGTCTCCAACCCCATTGTTCAGTCTTTTTCAATTACACAAAAAACATAATTAAAAACACCATATTATGCCTAGGTTCTGTTGTCTTAAGTCCCTTGTTCAAGTCTCCTGTTGCTTTTCACGGTCTCAGTTTATACTAGCACACATTCGAAGGACCCAAATCACATGCAACCCTGGCCAGATCTACCCTTTTCAGAGATAGATGCATCCAAAGTTATCCAACAGAACTTACCAAGTTTCTCATTAGTTATGACCCACTTATAGTTTCACTAAACGCCTTTGGCTGTGTTGGACAGTTTTACAAATATTCCTTATAATCCGTTAGTGGGGAGTACATAGTTGAAGATGTTTATCATTATTTGCTTCTCTGTTTACAAGGAGGTCAGATGGAAATATTTGGAGCAACTCCTCAGGCATCTTTTAATGGCCAAATTGGCAAAAATTGAATTCTTGTTAGCTAATACTGAAAGTAACCTTGCTTTTTCAGTGGTATTTGTATGATGAAATTTCAAATCAGTAATTATGTTGATTGTTTTAATGATTATTTAAAAAATGTGTGTGTGCACGTGCACTTACGTGTGTGTGTATCACTACCATTTTTTTGTAATGTGGTTTACAGGAATCAAAGGACTGAATGATTGTCACAGTTTGATTACACATAAACTTGATTGCACTTACTTTTATTAAAATATTTCTAGCACATATTTGCCCATCCAAGGTGGCTTCCAGCAATAAAAATTACAAAAATGGGAAATAAAAAAAAAAATTCTAAAACCATCAGATTCACAAATGCACACACAAACACGAGTAAAAACCAAAAAGACATAGGCAGCAGTAACTACTGTCCAGCCTATAAATATATCGATCAAGAAAGTCCCAAACTGCCAGCTGGAAGAGGAGTGTCTTAAAGGCCCCCCAGAATCCCTGAAGTATGGGAGCCTGTCACAAATTCACTGGCACGGAGTTTGAGAGCCATGGGGTCACTATAAATAAAGCTTTCTCCTCATAGTTGGAGACTCTGAACTGTCTTTAAAAGCAACCCCCATGCAGCGTGCAATGCAGTAGTCAATGGATGTGACCAGGATATAGGCTATATGTATAGGTTAGACCTCCCCAGGTAGGGAGGCATACCATCCAACAGGGCTGGCACAGGATGTCTTGCCACTTCAGGCAAAACTGAAAATACCACCAGCTTTGCCACAACAGCTGCCTCCTCCATTGCCTGTTCTTCCCATGCCGCCGCCACTGCCACCGCCTCTTCTGTGTCAGGCCACCTTCTTGGTATGTGGATGCAGAGGCAGTGGTAAATCTCCTTCCAGAGTCAAGGATTTCGCACCTTGCAGTACCTCTACCTTGATTTAAGCTCTGTTTGTTTGCCCACATCTATTCCAGAACTTACTCCAGGTATTGTCTTAGGATTTCAGTTGCCTCCCTGAGACCAGAGGATAGAAAGAGAGGTAGAATTGTGAAGACAGTGCAACCCAGACCTTGGGGTACTGTCCCCCTCAGCAGATTCATGCAGAACGATGTTGAAATACATTGTTTGCAAGAAAGGCCCCACCACTAATTTGGAGCTTTTCTGGAGACCTTTTTCCTCCCTCTCCATTACTCAGAGGTGATTCAGTGAACCCCACAGATTCCCCCTGCAGCTAGCTACTGTTTTGCAGTATCTGATTAAGCAGTTTCTCAGATTAAGGAACAAAATCCCAAACCCCTGACCTCCATCATTGTGTGAGCTCATGACACCTTCCCTCTGTGCGGGAGAAGCGCCAAAGCTGCTCCTGTCATTGTTTCTGCAAAGCATCTGAGGCTTGTTGAACACAGTGACGGTTAATTAATACCTGTGGAGGAACACTTCAGATGAGAAAGAGTTGTCACTGACACTTTGTTCTGCTGTCTGAGAGGGGTGTGCTGCATTTCTTTAATCAGCCTGCCGTGGATGGGTGCAAGAGCCCAGAGCAAGTGCTTCTTTTAAGTGCCAGGTAAAGGCCAAAATGTGCCGAAAACCAAGAGCTGGGGACTCTTCAGAAAAGTAGCCTGGCAAAGGTGGGGTGAGGGGTGGAATGGAAGAAGGGAACCTAGGTTGATGCCCACTATCTTGCCTCTAACCAAGAGTAGCTAAGTGAGAGCCATTTACCCTACACGTCAGCATTGCAATTAACCCCTTTGCTCGGTCAGAATAATAATTTATTTGAGGTGTAAAACTTGCCAAACCAGCAGCACCGTGATTCTGCAAAGGAGTATGTCATTGGATGTGTTGGTAAATGACTTCCTGCTGGTGAACATTTTTATCTTACCTGTGAATGTGCCTACAATTTTAAGTCTTCTTTACGCGGATAATTGGGATGTATTAATTTAATACTTTTTAATCTCACACTGCCTCTAGATTGTTCAAGGCACCATGCAGCAATCATATCCCAGTCTCTCTCTCATCCCCCCCCCCGCTTCACACAAGCCCTGTGAGAGAGTGCCAAGAGATAATCCCGCAGCAATAGTTGGGCAATACTTTTATTAGGACCAACTAGAAGTAAGCTTTCAGGTTCATCAAGCTGAATGTTTTGCAAATAATTTTTTTTAAAAAAAAATTGGTGATGAGGGGATTCTAAAGATGGAAAAGCCAAAACCTGCAAATTATAATAGTCTTAAATTGGATCAGGAGACTTAATAGTTTAGGCTGTGCTTGGTGCAAATAAATTTTGGGTGGTCTGTTTTGGAAAGTACCGAACGTAGCCATGCAAGAAAGTGATCATAGAACTGTAGGAACATTAGTCTACCACCTAATTATGGGACTTTGCCTATAGGGGAATGAACATGCATTTCAACCACTGGATTAAGCTACCTAATTTGCCTTCAGTTGACTTTTGTACCACCTGAAATTAATCTGTAGCATTAACAGAAAAAAGACCATGCTTTTCTTTATTTCTGCTCATGGTGTCACAGGGGAACCCAGTGTTCATTTAGTGCTGGAGACGGAGCCAAATAGCTGCTCATGTTTATATTTTCAAAAGAAGACTAACCACCTTTCTTTGTCCCTATAGTTCTTGCACCGAGCAAACTCTAATCTAAGTAAACTGCATAGCACATTCTACTTTAAAACAATTGCAGTCTGCATACCTGGCTTTTTCATCTTCACCCCCCCTCCCATTCCTTAATATTCAGTGTGATTAAGATTTCTGATTAACTCAAAAGCTGCTTCACTTTTTTGTGACTTTTGTTGAGGAAGAAGGTCTGAGGGTGGCTTCTAAGCACATTCAGTACACAGAGGCAGACCCTCCAAGTGTCCCTATCTTCCAGGGGCGGTTCCAGACTTATAGAATTTGATCCCAGAATCTCCCACTTTTCCTTAGGACGTCCCTATTTTCATCAGAGAAATGTTGGAAGGTATGGAGTTATTATTACTATTATTATTTACTAAATTTGTATATACCGCCCTATACCAGCAGGTCTCAGTAATCCGACCCCCGAGCCATCTGAAGGCAGCCCTGTATAGGAAAGTTAATGTTTTATTACATTTTTATGTACATTGGAAGCCACACAGAGTGGCTGGGGCGACCCAGTCAGACGGTTGGGTACACATAATAATTTTTTGTTGTTGTTGAATAGGACATTTGTATTTTCATCAGATAAATGTTGGAGGGTATGCAGAGGTCAGGGCGCAGCTTACATGCCTTGTCTTTGTAAACCACTTACAGGTGGGTAGCCGTGTTGGTCTGCCATAGTCAAAACAAAATCGAAAATTCTTTCTAGTAGCACCTTAGAGACCAACTGAGTTTGTTCCTGGTATGAGCTTTCGTGTGCATGCACACTTCTTCAGATACCATAGCATCTGAAGAAGTGTGCATGCACACGAAAGCTCATACCAGGAACAAACTCAGTTGGTCTCTAAGGTGCTACTAGAAAGAATTTTCGATTTTGTTTTGTAAACCACGTTCAATTTGTTTGGTTTTTTTAACATGCAGTGTGTAAATATTATGAAACAAAAGTGAATAAAATATATGTGCGTGCTTTACAGGTTTGGGCCCAGCCCACGCGAGCCCACTCCCCCCTACTACAAACCTCCATGTGCGCCTACCCAGACCCTGAAATCATCATCTGAGGCCCTTCTTTGTGCGCCACCTCCTCTAGAGGTCTGGAGGGTGGCAACACGAGAATGGGCCTTCATTGCAATGGCTCCCCATCTGTAGAATGTTCTCCCCAGGGAAGTTCGCCTGGTGCCTTCATTATACACCTTTAAGCGCCAGGCAAAAACGTTCCATTTTAGCCAGGCCTTTGGTTGATTTGATTGACATTCTACGCCCTTTTAAAATGTGGGTTTTTTTGGGGGGGGGTTATTGGGTTGCTTTAATTTTGGTTATATATTTTGTGGTTTTATATTTTGATTTTGTTCTGTGAACCGCCCGAGGCTTCCGGGTATAGGGCGGTATATAAATTCTAATTCTAATAACAATAACAATAATGATGATGATAATTTAGGTCCACACACATTCTTTCAAATCTGTGAAGAGGGATAATGTGACAAGCTGTTGGTGTCATGCACGCCCCACATTATCTCAGTGATTCTTGCTGTACGGCTGTCATTCCTCACCCCCCACTTGCACCCCACACAGTTTGTGCTGGTATGATGAAAAGCCCCAGACCTCCCGTGGTGGGAGGCCTCGTACAAATTGCTTGCTGCATGCAGCTGCCTCCACAATCTTGTATTCCACGCTCGGTTTTAAGAGCAATATCTCGTGAGCGTTTTGTAATCATCCTGCTTTCAGCTACGGTGCAGTGTGATGATCAAGAGAGCAGCAGATGGTTTTAGAATTGTAAATCCATTCTCCTGGCAAATTGGAAAGGACGCACAAGAGCTAGGTGTGTCTTGCCAGTAATATTGCATATTTCTTGGGGCTGAGCCAAAATATGCAGGATACAAAGAGAGCCCTCTTTTGCCGGGGTTTTTTTTGGGGGGGGGGATGCTGTGAAAAGTGCTCATTCCGTGATCCCTCATTGCCCACATGTAACCAGTACATTAAGCTTCACCTTCACTCTAAAGGGACTTCATTTTCTTTGCATGACATCAGCAATTAGACAGATCTATTTGGCTGCCCGGTGTCATTGTACCATAATGTCCAGTATGTGCTCCCTGATTTAATGGGATCTGTTGAAGAGGAACGGAACAGAGATAAAACCTGATGCGGAAGCAAAGTGGGCATCAGTGGGGATGATAGGGGCTTAGATCAGAGGACCACAACATGAAAATAGAACCAAAAGAATATGCAGTTTAGCTCTCATATTACCATATTTGTGAGAAATGGATATAGATGAAGTTTAGCCTTAGTCAAGGTTGTCTGCAATGGACTTAACTTTATTTTAGGCTGAATTTTCAATTTTACTGAATTTTACCCAAGACTTTCATCAGACTACTATTTAGCAGCATGTAGCTGGAAATCTTAAAAAGTGGGTTGAGTGATGTTGTGCCTAACAGCAGTGGGCGATGCATTTGACCCTTACATTCTGGACAAAAGGTAAGAAGGCTGAGGCTCAGAAAAAGGAGATAATCACAGGTGAGATGCTGTAACTGGCCTTCAGGACTCAGAATAGGCAGAATCCAGTGAGGTTTTAGAAGGAGGATTTCATATTCAGTGATTTAGTGGTGGCACCATGTGTGGAAAAAATGTGTTCAGATCTATGAAGCTGGGAGATGAAATTTTAATGGAACTACTTCTCTGTTATATTCAGGATAGTATGTGAAAGTGTCGGTGTAATTTTGTAGACAACTAAGTGAATGGGGTAGCTGCCTACAGGGGCAAAACTAGAAGACTCCAGCTCCTCTCCATTTGCTTCGTTGTGCTGGGGTGGGAGAGTTGCATATTGCTCACCCTGAGCTGCTTCCAGTCTGCCTCTGCTAGGGTTTTTGGGAGGCAGACTCACTTCGTCTTTCTCAGTACCCTGTACAAAGAGAGGACCAAGGACCGGCAGTTTGCACTGACCTTGCCCCATATTCTAAGAGCAGAGAGATGGGACAGGGCTTGAGATGGAAGCTTGTAGAGGAGTTTCCTCTTCTTCTCACTTTACCCATTTCCATCATCAAACCATTCCCATGTTCTAGGGGCAGCCGATTGCGTTTTGCCTCAGGTGGCGAAACGGGCAGGGGCTACCGCCCCTGCTGAAGCCTCGCTTACCAGTGTTGCACAGTGGCAGGATTCTGGCGAGATATTGTGAGAATTCCATGAAATCTCACCCAAAGCTGCCACTGCACCCTCCCGCCATGTTGGTTGGGGTGCCTGAACTGGCACTCCTCCATGGGATTCTGTTGCCCAAGGCGGCTGCTCCAGCCTGTCTCATATGGGTGGGCTGGCCCTGCTATGTTCATAGGGTAGTGGGCAGGGCAGGTAATGAGAGGTAAAGCCTCATTGCTCTGGAATGAACAGAACAATTGTTCATGAGTGGATGGTGACTCAAGAGTTTGCCTAGCGCGCAATAGATCTTTACACCAGCACTGTTGGTAGATAAAGCTAATAGAGTTATTAAAACTGTTCTGCACTGAGATGTTAAAAAAGACTGAGAAAACACAAGTGGAAGACACTGAATATAATTAAAGCTATTATATAAAGACAATACAGTCATTGAAGGTGACACTTGAAATCCCCAGAGCCATAAAGAGGGCAGACCTTGGTGTGGTTCCTCCCTCCAGCTGAGACAGCCAGGATTCTGTCCTCCCAGGGCTGGTGTACCCATGAGGGAAGGCAACTGCCTCAGGTGGCAGAATCCACAGGGGCAGCAGATCCAGCCTCCAAGGAATGCAATGTACTGCCGCTGCCATGGTGGGAGCTACAGTTGCATCCTGCTCCTTGGAGGCCAAATCTGTCGTCTCCTCAGTAGCCCCTCTACAGCAGCCTCTTGGCAAATAGGAGCTGCTGCGGGTCTCCTTCCAACTTTGCTCTCAATGCAGATCTTCACTCACCCTTTCTTCCCTAGCGGGGTGGGGCACCATTTTGTGGTTTGCCTCAGGTGCCAAAAGGTCTTGGGCCATCCCTGCCTCCTCTGCAGGAAGAGGGGACATCCCACCCTCCCAACTGGCTCAGCTTGTTACTGAAATCAATTGGGTCCACTAGTATTCCTCTTATCCAGTTAGTCTTCCTAAAGGGTTTTTTCCCCCTCACCCTCCTTTTACCGCCCCTCAAACCTCTCTCTCTACATCCCTGCATAGTGCTAGCCAGCAGAGAACTAGAGTGGCAGGCAGGATGCACGACTGCGGCCTGCTGATTTACAAAAGCACCTCCAAACATATCTATAGATTTATTTATCATATAGATTTCACACAGTTCCTTCTTATTTTTTATCAGCACTGATTAATTTGTAAGGTTTAATTTATTTTTAATTTTTAAAAGTTCACTAAAAATAATTGATTGGTTCCCCCCCCACCCAACAAGGAGCAATTAACTAAAAACCAGTTCGTGAAGCAGAACGCGGCTGCCAAACGTGAATGAATACATAATCTTACACAAAATGTCTGCCGATCAAAACTGTTTTTCACGAAGGCAAGAACTCTCATGCTTGCACAAATTAATTCAAGTTTTAATCATATTAAGTTATTTCAGTTCCACTTTTCCATGTGTGTTTGAATAGCATCTCCATTAATTTAATTTCCTTAGTGTCAGCACGGGGACTCCTGATTATATAAGCTGTTTGGCCCACAGTTAACTCTTAATCCCATCCTGGGGGGCTTCCTCAGGTTGGGCAAGTACTGTGAGATTCTCAAATGTGTGGTATGTTGATAACATGCAGTGAGGAAATGGACCTTTTCAGGATCTCATTTGAATTCTGAACATGCTGGAAGTATTTGCTGTTTCCCAAAGGAAGAAGCTGCTCAATTCAGTTTCAAGAAAATATATTCCCGCCCCCCCCCTGTATATAATTTTCTTCACTCAGCAAAAGGCAGATGGGTCGGGGGAGGGGAAAACTTTGTGCTCATCTCTTAATTTTTGTAGTCACCGATTTTATGACAGGTAGAGAGAGAGAGAGAGAGAATCTATTCAAAGCACAACTAAAATTTATGTAACAGCTTTATTACAATAAATAATTAGAAGTCAAATTAAATTCTTGCACTTATATTCAGATATGGGAAACGTTTTCAAAGACCATTACTGACTACAGAGTTGTTTCTGGACATGAAAGCTTATTTGAAAGAATACAGGGATATTTTCATCAGCTACACAACATTCATCTTCAGTTGTAATTGTTAGCAAGAAGACAGATTAGAATGGAATTGAAATCAATTAATTTTTTTTATATTGCAATGGTGTCACTACTGCCAGCAGTAACCAGAAGTCTTTATATCAACCACACTCTCCAGTGACGTGCTGGAGGTGCAAGAACGGGAACAGGTGGGTTCAAATCCTTTCTCAGAAATGAAATGTTTTAGGTGGTCTTGGGCAAGTCAACATTGCTCAGCCTAACTGATATCAGAGGCCGGTTTGCCAACAAGGTTTTCTGGGCTCAGTACACTGTATGTGAATTGAGTCCCCTGCTGCACTTGTAAAACGAGGAGGCACATAAAGAAGGGCCTCAGATCATTATTGCAGAGTCCAGGGCAGTTCATATGAGGAGAGGTGGTCTTTGGGGTCCTGTGCCGTTTAAGGTTTTATAGGTCAAAACCAGCTCTTTGAATTGGGCCTGGAAACTAATTGGCAGCCAGTGCAGTCAGGCCAGGGTGGCTGTATCAAACCGTCTTGCCTTGGTTTGTTGATTACATTGTTCAGAATGTCACATTTTCTACAGATAAACCTAATCTGTCTCTTAGCAGACGATCAGATTCAATTTCCTACTCAAGTGCAGTTTATTAGGTACACTGAAGGCTTTCTGGTTGGACTGTCTTTTGTTTGAACCCTGCCCTTTTATAGAATCTTGTAAGATCTTGTAATAATGCTGTCATTAGGTTTCTTCGCATAAAAGGACCGAAGGACACCAATTACATCAGCTTATAGCAAATTGCTGGACACTTCTTTCTAGGATCAAGTGGGATTAGGTTATTACGTCAATGACTTTGATTAATTACTTTTTTTGTAGGGAGACTTTGATGTTCCTTTGTAGTAAAATTGTTCCTTTGCCGCTGGGAAACAAAGCAATGAGACTGATTCTTAATGCATTGAAAGAGACAAAGTTTATTCACATTTAATAATAATATTGAAACATCAAAAAATATGAAAGTGCAGGTTATTAATTGACTTTTATAATATTTGCAGTTCTAGACAGCAACCAGTAGCATTAGTCCTCTACAGATTGCAATGTGGTATAAAATGCACCATTTCTTTGTGCGCGGTGGGCTGCTGAAGCAATTACTGACCCCATCCACACCCTAAATGGAGAGCTTTTTAAAATAATAATAATAATGAGAAGAAGAAGAAGAAGAAGAAGAAGAAGAAGAAGAAGAAGAAGAAGAAGAAGAAGAAGAAGAAAGCATACACGGCAAAGTTGGAAAACGCCACAGTATTATTGCTCATTACTCATTGTCCTGTTTCTATATGTTTGTTCTTGGAAGTACATTGCAAGTATATTTACAGTTTTGTGGATCTTATTTCCGATTGCATTTGGTACGTAAGGGCCCTTATGGCATAATGCAGTGCACACCACCCTCTTTGCCATTTGACAATGATAACTCCAGTCTGGTTCTGTGTTGTTACAAGGTGTTTTGTAGTTTTTGCAGAATCCTATGAAGTCTGCTGTCTTAACAACCTTGTCAGCAGCCTCCATGTATCCTAAAACAGATGGGTAAGAATCAAGTTAGTAGTACAGTATAGCATCTCCTTCGGGGAAAAGCTTGACAACCTAGGCAGTGGTAGTGCTGGGCTTAGAAATTAAAGATGGTTAGGAGCTCAGCTGAGGTTTGATGGTATAACTCAGCCTTAGAACCTGTGAAGTAACAAAGTTCCATCCCTCACCAGGGGAAGCTTGCCACAGTTAGAGCTACAACAATGGTCTAAGTGGGTCGTTTCAAATACCTCGTGGTGCAATGAGTGAGTGTGTTTGTTAACCAGAAGGTTGGTGGTTTGAACCCACCCAGGGATGGTTGTGGGCAGGGCCGGATTTAGGTTTGATTTTCCATTTCTCACAAACTGTTTTCAATTGTACCACCCAAAAGCCAGCATAGTTTTAAAAACTAGGTTTTCTGTTTATACAAATACTTTTGCTGACCATTTCTGGAAGAATGGATGCCGAATCTGTGGCTATGCCTCATTGTAATGCCCCTTGTAAACAAAGTAGGTACGCAAACAGATAGGTACATCCCAGTAAAGAAGGGATAAAAGTGCTTCTTTTTGGATGACGTAGATAAGAATGAAGCAGGTATTTTCTCCTCTAATTAGGATGCCGGAGCAGTCTCCACAGCAACTGGTCTGAAACTGCAAGAGCACAGCTGGTGCCTCGGTGAGATTTCCATTCTGAAGGATTTTGTGGCTGTATTCAGGGAGTGAGGGGGAGGAGAACTCTCTTATCTAGACAGAAAACTCATCTGCTGCTTCAGAACAAACAGCATACAGGCTTGGCTCTCTGGTCAACCAGCAAAAGCAGCATTCAAGGCAGATTAGGCCTGGGAGTTTGTCATGAAAGGAATCAGCTGAAAACACAAGTGTCTGGCTGACAGATATCCATGCCCTTTAATTGGAGGTTACCAGGTTTTTTGACCCTAGTTTGGGATCTATTGAGCATTTCTGTATGCTAAGCAACATTTGTCCAAGGTGACTAATGCTTACTGTGGATCAGCAGGGGTGGGGGTGGGGGGAATCCGAAATACTTGGCACCACAAGAGAACTGAATGAAAATCACAGGAGGAAATTGTAGCTGTACTTTGATGTTACAGGGTGAAAAATCTTGTGACAAGTAGCACAATGCTGATAGGGAATGCTCTGTTTCTCCACCTTTGAAAATCTTGCATAAAATATGCCAAGCTTGACAATATGTATCAGTCTTGTTTTGATCATGCCCATGAAGGAGACTGTTCGCTTTGATGGCTGTTGAAAATATCATTGCCAGTGACTTGTCATTTTCGCTTCAATTTCCTGCTTCTCAGGCTTTACAGCAGAGACTGCTAAGGAGATTGTCAACTCCCTAGTCTTATTTCTGCTTGTTTGCTGCTCTGTAAAGTGCCGTGCACTTGCTAGTGCTATATTAATACAGGAACACTCAAACTGATGCCAACGTGTACAACTCAAATATAATTAGATATTCCAGATTAGGTGCATGTGGATTAATTTGGCAGAATAAATATTAACAGCAGTGTTCTGAAATAATCTTAATAAATGCAGAGTTGCCCTTTTGTTCCCACTAGCATAGACAGTTTGGAAGGAATGGCCTGTTTGTTTTTGTTTTTGTTTGTTTGTTTGTTTGTGTGTGTACTAGTTCCTCCTTCCCCTTTTCTCTTGAGGTAAGGTAAGAAGTGTTTGTTTCCACTTAGGGCTTTCCCGCTGCACTCCAAATATGCTTTCCTTTCTCATCCTGATGACCTACAATTTTTTTGCAGACTGCTTCAGCCTTCCGTTGGTGATCTAGCCATGCATTAGCTTAATAATGCTGTTGTGTCCTTTCAGGCACGGAAAGAGCTCATTGTTTTTCTTGTAATGCTCTGCGTGTGTGTGTGGGCGCACGCACAGACCCTTAGACTTGAAATGTTTCCTTACAAATCGGAATGCACATTTTCACATCTAGAAGCTGCTCGTTTTATTGTGCATTTCAGAGTTACAGCACCAATGACACACTTTTCCTAATTCAATCTACATTAGCAAGGTAGCAAGATTCATTCAGTTCTAAAACATGGCAGCAGATATTACCATGCTATGTAAACCTCACTAGTAAAGACAAAATCAGTGCATACCACCCAGCTCAACAGATGTTTTAAAAATAGTATGTACAGGGTATGTAACAGTCGCTGTTCCATACATATTCCACAATATGTTTTGTTTTGTTTGTTTGTTTGTTTTAAATGCACATTGCTAAAATCTGGATGGCAGAGTATAGACTTGTATTGCTTTATGCAAGAGGAAAGGTCAAATTCAAAAAGGGCAATGCAGAAAAAGCTTTGCTGTATCTCTCTTTGATTCCCCAGTAATCTTTTCACATGCTTTCATATCAGATTTTTTTTTCTTAACGACAAAGTGCCTTCCAACCCAAACAAAACCCTGGGCCTGCTGAAATGTAGCAGGAGCATTAAAGATGGGGGGGGGGGATCTTCCCATCAAACAGCAGGAAAGAAGAGTTAATAGCACTTTAAATAAGCTCTAAATTAGTTGTAATGTAAATTGACTGCAGACTTGCTGCCAAAGATTTAGCTAGGGATTTCAAGTCAATATTTTCCAGTGCCCATCCTTACCTTTTTGCCTCTTTGCCAACCAGCCTATGTTTCTCCAGCTTTTCAACCTCACCTCTCTGTTTTCTTCCTTTATCCTCTCTTTCCCAAATCCCTGCTTCTTAGTCTACTGTCTGCTTCTTCTGTGACTTGGGTCCCCTTTCTCTTAGGGCCATTCTAGATGTGCACTTAGAAGGCAGCTCCATATCTTGTGTTTTTTCCTCAACTATTGCAACAACAAAAAAGCCACCCTGGGTCTAATTGCATGTGACAATTTGCTTGATCACAGATACCCTCTTTCCGTGGAAGGAACTTGTGTGAGAGAGAACAGTGGCAGCTCACCTGCAGACATGCTTGGATAAAACCTTGGATAAAATCAATGTCTTTCGTTACATTGATGAATGACCTTTATCAGGATAGGAACAAGGGGAGTGTGACCCTGTTACACTTACTTGATCTGTAAGTATCTTCCTGGATTGGCTCTATGGGTTGGAGACTCCCTTTGTCAGTGGTTCCACTCTGAACTGCAGGAGTTAAAGGTAAAGGAGCCCATGACAGTTAAGTGCAGTCAAAGACGACTATGGGGTTGCGGTGCTCATCTTGCTTTCAGGCCAAGGGAGCCGGCGTTTGTCCACAGACAGCTTTCTAGGTCATGTGGCCAGCATGACTAAACTGCTTCTGGTGCCATTTACCTTCCCACCACAGCGGTACCTATTTATCTACTCACACGTGTGCTTTTGAACTGCTAGGTTGGCAGGAGCTGAGACAGAACAACGGGAGCTCACTCCATCACAGGGATTCAAACTGCCGACTTTCTGATCGGCAAGCCCAAGAGGCTCAGTGGTTTAGACCACAGTGCCACCTGCATCCGTACCTGCTGGAGTACCAATGGGTGATCATGTGTCATACCTCTGGCAGTTATGCTGTGGGATGTCACAGGGCACTATTTTGTCCCCTGTGCTATTTAGCATCTATACCATGAAGCCATTGGGAGTCATCATTAGGATGTTGCCTTCAGTATGCTGATAACACTCAGCTCTATTTCTCTGTTAACATCTGAGTCAAGTGTAGACGTGCAAGTCCTGAGCTGGTTCTGGATGCAGTGGTGGGCTGGATGTGTGTGTGTTGTGTGTAGAACTGGCCTTCTGTCCATTTGAGTGTTCACTTTAGTATGTGTGTGAGGAGTTTGTGTGCCATTCCTCCAGTAGCTGTAGCAGCCAGGGACAGGATGACTCACTCCATATGTAGGATGTTGTGCATCTCAACTGCTGTTTTCATACAATGATCCTAGATTGCAGGGGCAGGCGACCTGGTTGGCATCCATCTGTTTTAGGAGACATTGGAAGAGAGCTCCTTTGAGGGTGAAGTCAAACCACTGGAAAGTTACAGAGCCTGCTGTGGCTGTGGAGACCCATACGAGCGAGACATGTTTTGTTGCAGCTGGGGCAACATAATCTTTGTTATTCTTGCAAGCATTCCAGTGTTGACCTCTAGCACTGGAAAAGTGCCACTGTGGTCTAAACCACTGAGCCTCTTGGGCTTGCCGATTTAATCCCTGCTCCTGCCAACCTAGCAGTTCGAAAGCATGCCAGTGCAAGTAAATAAATAGGTACCACTGTGGCTGGAAGGTAAACGGCATTTCCGTGGGCTCTGGCTTCAGTCATGGTGTTCCATTGTGCCAGAAGCAGTTTAGTCATGTTGGCTGTATGACTCGGAAAGCTGTCTGTAGACAAACGCCGGCTCCTTCAGCCTGAAAGCAAGATGAGCACCACAACCCCATTGTTGCCTTTGACTGGACTTAACCGTCCGGGGTCCTTTACCTTACCTTACCGGAAAAGTTCCTGGCACAAATGAAATGCTGCCACAATCTGCCCCTCTGCTACGAAAGCTTTTATCTTAGGTGCTTGGATAGAGTTCTTCAATGATAAAACTTTATAGAATGATATCAACACCATCAGTTTTAGAGTTAAGCCAGATTAAATGTATTGAATTTCCTGAGCTCAGTGTCCCTCATCTATAAAACCAGGCAAACAAACTCCTCCTCTCTCTTTTTCTCCCTGTGAAGAAGGGGTAAACTGGGCTTAAGGATTCTCTGGTGCAGATGCTCTAACTGACTTATGCAAGCCATTATCTGGTTGCTTTCAGATGAAATACCCCCATCTCAGAGGATGCAGCCCTCAACAGAAAATGTTTTGGCCATCAATGTTCTGTATCCCCCTAAAAGCATTGTGATTGGAAGTAAAAAGTAAAAATGCCCTGATGGTCATTTCCTGACTGTTGAAGTGTCAGCTAGAGAATGCACCCTACTTCTCTGCCCCTGCCCCCCCCCTTCCCTGGCGTTTTCGATTTATGGAGAGCTTGTAGGTGCTGGCAGGGGATTCAACCTTTGCCCAGATGAAAAAGTAAAAAATGCCATTCTGAATCTCCAAGGCACTACCACGGCCTCTGGACTACACCTTGCCTTTGACTTCTCAGGATTCAAGTTGCTTTGGTTTGCAAAGTGGACAAAATATTTGCAAAGCAAGTCTGTTGGCTTCAGAGTCATTTCCTGCCTTAGGCTTTTGCACAGTCCTACTTCTTATACCTGGCTGTGAGTCGTCTTGAGTAAATTTTAATGTAGAAAAGTGGAATGTGAACTTACATGGGTTGTTCCATTGGTGCAAAGATTTCTGCCTGCACCACGGGGCTTGCTCTCCCTGTCCTCTCCTCATGCCACCTTCCCAGGTTGGTGAGCCCTTTCCCTCTGCAATTTATGCTGTTGAGATTACTTCACTGGATACAAAGTGCTCTCTCTCTCTCTCTCTCTCTGTGTGTGTGTGTGTGTGTGTGAGAGAGAGAGAGAGAGAGAGAGAGAGAGAGAGAGAGAGAGAGAGAAATCTGGAGTGGGAAAATCAGCTTGAAAGGACAACATGGGGAGAAGGAAGTGAGGGGAGTACAGTGGTACCTCTGGTTATGAACTTAATTCATTCTGGAGGTCCGTTCTCAACCTGAAACCGTTCTTAATCTGAGGTACCACTTTAGCTAATGGGGCCTCCCGCTGCCGCCACCGCCACATGATTTCTGTTCTCATCCTGAGGTAAAGTTCTTAACCTGAGGTACTACTTCTGGGTTAGTGGAGTCTGTAATCCGAAGTGTTTGTAATCTGAGGTGTTTGTAACCCAAGGTACCACTATATCCTGTGTAAAGCCACTGAAGGAACAGAACGGAGGAGTATGATCGATTAAGGAATATTGCTGTAGTCATGCCCCCAAAAATAGGATTTTCGAAATGATGTTTTAATGTGTAGAGTTAATCATGCAAACTTGTATATCTGAAAGGAGCATATTGCTCCTAATGAATGAAAGATATGGCAAGAGTGAACTGCACATGTGCACCAGTGTTTACTGCTGTGGTAAAGAGCCAGAGGTGTCCTCAGGCTTCCAGCAGGAACAGACGCTGCTATTTACTAATGGAACTTAACTGTTTATTTTAATAAAAAAGCAATTGAGGCCGAGAGTCTACAACAGCAGTCAGACATCTTATCAATAACAAAGCAGACCACCTTTCCAGAAATTTCTTACTCTCCCAGTGAATTGTCATGCACATGTACACACTTGCAAAGGGTTGTTATCCCACAGCAGTTACATTCTGAGCACACCCATAGAAACGAATGTACATGGCTTGACATCCATTGATTTCCACGAGTCTACTCTGATTGGAACCTAGTTGGCCACAATCCAGGTTAGAAACAGACAAGCTGTATTACTCTTCAGCCAGGAATATGAAATTTGGAACCCCAAGATCTTGGGTTGGGGAGAGGGTGAGAATTTAAGGCAGGAAATTTCAAAAGCACCCCTTGCCCTCTCTGCAATGCACACACAAATGCACCGCACACAGCCCCCCTCCCTCCTCACACGTGAATAACATTTTGCTAGTTAATAGTTTCTATAACTACATAATAAAAGTGTCAGGACATTCCTCCCAATGGACACATTTACATCTGTTGTACAGAAGGCTGAAGCAAAAGTTGTAATCTGAGAACTTTCAATTTGAGATTATTGAGGAGGGGAAGGGGGCAAAAACGACATTGAAGTTTTATCCTTGCCTTGTTGTTGCAGCTTCAGAGCTCAATCAAGACTTAAGGTAGCAGCTGCAATGAACACACTTATTGACAGACCGACACACACTCACATAAGAAGCCATCTATAACAACATTATGTGATGACACACTCGCTGCTGCTGCCGCCGCCACCCGTAATCCCAGCCCCATTTCACCATCTCTGTCAATTTGCTAAAATGTCCCCACCAATTCAATGTCTGTGAACAGGGCAGCAAATTGGATGAGAATGTTCTCTGCTCAGCCATAGCTAGAAGATTGGCGGAGATTCTAGCAGACATCTTTGTTATATGGTTTTTCGAGCCCCAAAATGAGAGCTGAAAGCATGTCTTCAATAAAAATATAAGGCTCAGGCGTTGTGTTGTAAGCAGTATAATGGTCTTTCGCATTTTCAAAGTGGAACAATGACTGTTACGACATTTATAAAAATAAATTGGAACGTTGCTGAAACGATGAGCTTCAAAATGCGAAATCCATGCTCCAAAATATGAAATCCATGCTACATTTCTAAGAATGCCCAGTGGTGTGTGTGTGTGTGTGTGTGGGTTACAATCAGAATATTATCAAGGGATGCCAGAACAGAGACCAGCATAGCTATATTTAATATGGGGTAGGGGAAGGGAATGACTAAAGTTGTTGGAAAATTCACTGCTTAGTATATGGAGGCAAACCAATCACTTCTAAGCTGTCCTCTATGAACACAGCCAGAGGAAAAAGATTTACCAGCATAACAATCTGTTTCCTGTACCACTCGGTGCTGCTTGTCTTGATGGTCAATGACTTAAATATTAAAAGGGTTAGATGAATGGCTGTTTTCACTAATGCTGAAATTTTTAAAACAAGCAATGGGCCGTTTTTACTGTTTTCTGATTGAAAAAATGTAAAAGCAGTTTCTAAAAGAAAGCATTTGTTTTCCTTCCCAATAAAGCCACATCCAACACATTGACATAGCCAATGTGCGAGAGACATTTTCAGAGAGGCTCCTGAAACTAATGAATTGCACTTGGCTTTGTAGTTTTAACATTGTGCCAAATTCAGCGACGATAAATGTAATCTATGGGTTCAATAAAGCTCTGCTTTCCATTTGCAGATGAAAGTTTTAAAACAGATTTTAACACTGTAATATATTTTGCTTTCTTGCAAGATGTTACATTGAACAATACGGATGCATCAACAATTTGCATTTAATTAATTAATTCTACTCTGCCCTCAGGCAAGATGCTATTGTGAATCTCCATAAATAAACATTCCCTCATATTTAAGAGGTAATCCAGTATTGCTTTCTATTTCTAAATCCACATTCCTTTTGTAGACACACAGTCTCCCCAAGCAAGGTAAATCATTCATGAAGACGCAAATAATGAAAATCATGGAAAATTCATTTTTAGATTATTGTTGTCTTCTTATAACCACATGTAAGAACTAAGCACAGTTTCACAGTACATGATTTGTTTGCCTATGTGCTATGGATCTCAGAATCATGGCGGCAGACAGAATGCATTTTGTGGGGAGAAGATGGTGGTTACTGTAGCTGCTATGCTTGTCACTTTCTCCTCTCAGTACCTTGATGGCATATGTCTGTCTTGGGAGACAATGGAAGAGTACACCTTCATGGGTGAAGTCAAACCATTGGAGAGTTACAGTGCCTGCTGTGGCTGTAGAAACCAATATAGGAGAGACATGTTTTGTTGCAGCTGGGGCAGATGAAGGCGTCTGGTTGTGCTGATGCAAGTGTATAATGGTGTTTATTCTTTCTGCACTTCCCCCAGCGGTCATTGCTGCTCTGGTCACTTTTATTATTACTATATTAAGAATCTTTATTTACTCAGAATTGTCTATGGACAGCTAAACATTAACAAATGCCATAGGGCTGTACAATGGAGTGGAGGGAACCCACAAGAAATAAAAGAAGAGATAGTAATCCAAAGGGAAATCAGATATTGTCCTCGGGTCAACTCATCAGTCTGCAATAGCTTGTAGAAGTAATAGAGCTTTTAACACCTGATGAAATGTGGACTATATTGGAGCCTGTCTAACTTCAAAGAACAGTGTGTTCCAAAAGATGGGTGCCACTGCAATGAAGGACCTAGTTGATCTTCCAACGCGGCGCCAATTGGAAGCCGTATCTTGGTTTTTGAACAGTTTCGGGAGTCAAACAGACTCCTGGAATGGATTATGTTCGAGAACCAAGGTACCACTGTACTCCCTTAAAAAAAGCACTGGAGAGGGGGGAATAATTTCATCTGGCAAGCTGCTATGTTTGAGCAGGAAAAACAGTTGAAAGGGTGCAATGTTGATTTCCGCTCAGGGAATCTTGTTTTCCGCCCTAAACCTTTGAGGAAGGGAAGGGGATACACACACACACACACTTTCAAATCTAGAACTGGTATTTAGCTGCTTTTACAATGCCCATCTCCCAGAAAGACAGACTTTTGAGACCAACACTTTATATCATGCCTATATTCAGATAGTCGTATCTGGATGTAATTATTTTAATGCAGTTCAATTTCATTTTAAACTCTATTCTTTTTTGAAATGACTGCACACTTCAGCAGTATTCTCTGTCATGTATACTTGCACTGATTAAAACAGACGTCACTAATTTAAGAGAGCATTTTCAAAAGAAGCATAATTCTCCTTTCCAAATCCTGTTGATTTAAGAGGAAGACATTGCAAGCACACCCTCAACTCTTCCGTGGAAAGCAAGAAGATAATGACTGTGTTTGGATATAATACAAAGTTCAATTATGGTTTATCATTACATTCACAAGCCTCACACTTATGTGCTCCCTTCTCTCCTCTCTTCCTCCAGTACAACTGTCTATGTGGTGTGTTTTATTTCTGTTCGTAAGTCGCTTTGGGTTGCCCTGGGAAAGATAAAGTGACTAATAAATTCAATAAATAATAATAATAAATAAAGGAGAGATTAGAACTTTTCACTTCTGTTTTCAACTGCCACTGTTTGTTGTTCGGTGCTAATCTGCAACTGTGGTTAGTCTTAACTTTGGTTTAGGGCAATGGTGGCCGTGCCCCTGAAGGACCAGGTGCGCAGCCTGGGAGTCATTTTGGACTCAGAGCTGTCCATGGAGGCGCAGGTTATTCTGTGTCCAGGGCAGCTGTCTACCAGCTCCATCTGGTACGCAGGCTGAGGCCTTACCTGCCCACAGACTGTCTTGCCAGAGTGGCGCATGCTGTAGTTATCTCCCGCTTGGACTACTGCAATGCGCTCTATGCGGGACTACCTTTGAAGGTGACTCGGAAACTGCAATTAATCCAGAATGTGGCATCTAGACTGGTGACTGGGAGTGGCCACCGAGACCATATAACACCGTCCTAAAAGTTCTTCATTGGCTCCCAGTACGTTTCCGAGCACAATTCAAAGTGTTGATGCTGACCTTTAAAGCCTTGATCCTGTATACCTGAAGTCTTTACCCCCATCGTCCAGCCCAGACACTGAGGTCCAACGCCCAGGGCCTTCTGGCAGTTCCCTCGCTGTGAGAGGTTAGGTTACAGAGAACCAGGCAGAGGGCCTTCTTGGTAGTGGCACCTGCCCTGTGGAACGCCCTCCCAGCAGATGTCAAGGCAATAAGCAGCTTTTTTACTTTTAAAAGACAACTGAAGGCGGCTCTGTTTAGGGAAGTTTTTAATGCTTGATACTTGGTTGAAAGCCGCCCAGAGTGGCTGGGAAAACCCAGCCAGATGGGCGGGGTATAATAATAATAATAATAATAATAATAATAATAATAATAATATCCCTGACCATTGACCATGCCATCTAGGGTTGATGGGAGTTGTAGTCCAGTGATATTTAGAGGGTGCCATGTTGTCTGTCCCAGGTTTAAGGAAACAAACTAGGGTCAGAAACCATGGTTTGCACTTGACTTGTTTCTTAAACCATAGTTAAGACTAACCACATTTTGTCAGCTTGTGCACATCATGACAACTCACAGTTACCTGTCAATGGAAGCAAAAGCTTCTAACTTCCTTCTTGGAGCCACACTGGAGAAAGAGAAGGGAGGGGAGAGCTCATTCATGAGCATGAGTCTCATTCATATAATGCTAAACTATGGTTTAGCACTGTGCCTGAGCACAGCCTTTAGTGTTTAACTTATGTGTTTGTAGATACACACCTTAATGCAATTTAAACTTTCCTATATCAAATTATTTTTATGAACAACACTCATCCAATAAAGTTAACATTTTAATAAAGAAATACTTATTATATGTGGGAAATTATGAACGAAATTTCCTAAAACAGAGCAAAACGAAAAAGAGGAAGGAAAAAAAAAGGAGAAAAAGTGAGAGCCTTATTTATATGGGCTTTTGTACTTCTGTTTGACTCTTGGCAGTCAGGAACATAAAGACTTCAATAGAGTGTCCAAGTTTCTGAATAGCCTCTTTGGGTGCGGAAGTCAGATTTGTGAATCCTTTCAGGGGAATGGAATCTCTAATGAGTGTTTCTCTGTTCTGTTGGGCTGAAATTGCTGCCCATTATAGTTTCTAGGTCACTAAGTTAATTAAGTCAATGGGTTTTGTCCATTGTCCCCCTTATCAGTCACAGCTGCCTTTGCATCAGGAAGCTTTCTGACCTTTAAAGCCTTGTTGAAGAACTGTTGAAATTCCCCATCCCCAATAGTATGTGCTTGACACATGCTGTAACTCTTTTCAAACAGAAAATGGAACGAGCTATAAATTCGTTGAAAGAAGTACACGTTTGCTGTGATCTAAAGTTCAGAGTACACTTTGATACGCTCACAGAGTTCCTGTGCACAGGATGCGCCCGTTCATTTCAGCAGAGGAAGTGAACGACACACGTGCACAGGAGCCGTGCCTGCAGAAAGCGTTGCTTCCTCCAACTTTTATCAATGACACCAAAGTTCAGAAACTATCTGCTTTAGTATAGGAAGCCGTGTGGCTCATAAATGCACAAATCAGGTGCCATTTCCCCGGAAGTTATTTTGTGGCTCAGTTATGGAGAGCAGGATTCTGTGCGTGCATCAGTGTTCAGGAGCCTAAAGGCCACTGCTTTGTATCCATATGCATGGCTCTTCCATGTTAACTCCTTGGTCTTGATGGAGCTCTCGTTGATTGTGCTTGCTTACAGCTTCAGTCATACTTGCGGTAGCAAACCAAAGTTATAATTTCCACGAAACCAAATGATAACTTCCTCCTCAGCACCCTCCTCACACACTTTTTGTCCTTTGCCACCCAGTATGAAGCCAGCTGCACTGAGGTGGTGGCGTTTGGGAGTTAAGCATCAAAACACATCCTTCTTCCTCTCTCCAAGCTAGATACTGCCACCCTCCCAACTGGCTGCTCCTGTGTTACACATTTTTTACACTTTCGACTGTGGCAACGCAGTGTGCAAAAGGAAACAGAGAGAAACACTTAATGCTTTGTCTGTTACAACAGTGTGAAGCCTTAGGGATGAATAGGAAGTAGAAGAGAGAAAGCATCTGTCCGTAAAATGAGAAGCTGTAATCTTTTCTATTCGTTCATTAATGTCAATGCTGAACTGAAATAGTCCCCCACATTTCACCATCCACCATGGGTGTGTGTGATTGATTTGTGTGTGTTTGGAGGGTGCTGTTGGCTATAAATCCTTGCAGCTACCACTGACACCCCAAAAACACAGACCAAGAAATTCAAAAAGGGGTGGGTGTATTTTGAACCCTCTTCAGTTCCAGCACCCTATCTGGTTCAGACTGGTTCAGGGTTTATTTTGAAAAACTTTGGCTAGCACTAATTAAAATATTCCTCTCTTGCAAAGTAGCAATGAATTAGCAAACATATTTTTTCTTTTCTTAAAAAACAAAACAAAAAACCCCCAACATTTAAAAACTTCCTAGTGGTGCAACAATAAAACTGCTAGCACATTTGCAAAGCTAAGCAGAGGCCGGTATGGTTTGAAATTGAATGGGGACACCAGTGGCATAGGAAGGGCGGGGGTAAGGGGCGCTTCACCCCGGGCTCCAGGGCAGGGGGGGTGACACTCCCTGGCCCCTCCCCTGCCGCCCGGCACACCCATCCAGATGGGGCAGCCCCACGAGCCGCCGCTTGCTCACCGGCTCACCGCAGGAGCAGCAGCGCCGGCTCGGATGCATCCGGCCGGCACTGCTGCTCCCAGCGGCGAGCGAGCAGCGGGTCGTGGGACTGCCCGACCCACCGCTTGCTCACCAGCTCACAGTAGCGCTAGCCGGATCCACTACGCATGCCCCGGAATTTCCGGGCATGCACATTGCATCCGACACATCGGAGCGTCACGACGCATGAGCCATGACGCCCCGCCCCCAAAGGGGTGCCTCCACACCGCCACCCCAGGCGGCGAAAAGGCTTCCTATGCCGCTGTGGGACACCACATGTTGCAAGGTGTTGGACTAGATGACTCTAGGGGTACCTTCCAACTCTACAGTTTACGAAAACAGAATAAAAGCCATCAACGGACTCATTCATTTGCAGCAATAATAACAACAGATTTTGTTAAAAGCTGAAGACAGTAGCAGTCGTCTACAATCAGTGAAGGTTAGCATCTGATGAACTTAAATGGGTAGGGTTAGTACCCATTTAGCTGCTCTATTTTGAACTGCCATTGGTTCATTTAGGTGGGGCTGAACGATGATGCTAACCTCCGTGCAGGTGCATCACTGCTGCTGACTAGGTGTGAGAAGTGGGTGGGCGAGGCAGCGGTGAGGGTGGTGTACCAAACGTACACCAACAGGAGCTCCGGATTGGCTCCACTGATTTACCTGCTGCCATCATCTGTTCTACACCCCTTCCTGAAAAGTGACCACAATCCATTTTTGGGTACTTGCTATACGGGGTTTCATGCAGGGGACATTCCCAACTTGACCTGAAGATACCAGGGGTTAAACATGTAAACTTTTGCATGCAAAGCAAGTCTGCATCATTAAATTCCTCTTTTCTAACTTTTTGAGGTTGTAGAATATTATAGGTCTATTTCTTGTTACGGCAATTAAATCAGTCAGAATTTTTAATCACTTACATGCCTATTCAAGATATCCTGCATATAGCCCTAAGGTGCGGGCTAATGGCTGCTAATAACTAATCAGATATTTGGATATTAAATTCTTAACAGGTCCTAATAAACTTGCTAAGGTCAATTTATCTTTTTTAAAAAAAGGACCCAAGAAGACATTAATAGATAGTGGGGAAACTAAAGCCCCCCCTGGCTTGTCTGGCTATTTCCAAATGTTTATTTCTGTTTGTATCTTTGACACTGGTACTAGATTGCTGAGAGCTGAATGGCTTGCAAAAGATCTTTGATCATTTACATGAGAAGACAAACTGGAGTATAATCTAGTGGAAATGGGAGGTCAGGCTGCCCCAAACCTAATAGCAATTTTGAGGCAGCTCAGTTGAGTCACGTCCTTATGGATACTTCAAAGAGAGGACTTAAATTGAGACGTTACAGATGTTCAGTCTGCGTTGATATGCTACTCTGGATTCATAAACCATGTAAAGGTAATGTAACGATCTGGAGCTAATGTCACAGCAGCTTTTAAGATATGGGATAAATGCAAGAGAAACCTCAGCCATGGGTTGTCACCTTTAGCTTCTGTAATAAGGAATGGTAATTTTAATCAAGATGGCCACTTCAGAAATTTTTACCAGCTGGAATTGAATAAATTTCATTCTCGTGGTTATGGTGTTGAAGGTAGGCTTGTAACTAGGACAGAAAGATACTTTAAAAAACCAGAGGTTGAATGGATTCAGAAACTTTGGACGAGAGAATTTCTTAAGCAGAATAAGTTTCACAGCTTAGGAAACTGAGAGCCTGTGAAGCAGTGAGTGTTTGTGACTCTTGGTGAAAGTGTGTGTGTGTGTACCTTATTTGGACAATCAAAGTCAAAAATTAAAAAGATCATTGGGAAAGGTTCCTGGCAATTCTAGATTTAGAAGGCAGGAATTTAAAATGGAACTCAGGTTGTTTATCTATAAAGGATTCTTGTATTTATGAGTGAAGGAGATACAGAACAAATCTCATTCGCATATGAAGGGAAAGTCAAAAGAGCTAATGAGGCAGGGTTATAATCTTCTTTTGAACCTGAAATTGAATGCACTGAGAATGTTTAAGTCTTTTATTATTAACAGCTGGAATACTGTAGATTTGCCTGGGGTGGGTGGGTACTCATTATTAGCCAGTCCAGGAATAGTTACTAAAATCTTTGCACTTGGCAGAAATGGAAAACTTGATTGATAGCATTCATACAATATACAGGTATGGTTCTTGTCAAATAATGGATCTTGCAAATAAATTGATTGCAATTTGCATTATGGATATTTTCGAATGGAATATAATCTGGTTTTTTGCCATTTGTTTTATATGTGTACTTTCCCCCTGCCATTTTAAAGGGGAAATATTTTAAAACATTTTAAAAACAACATTTGGTCTATGGCTTTACTTGCCACTGAATTAGAGCAGACAGAAGTTTCTTCACTGGGTTGATAATTCTCTTAATTATAGCTGTATATCTCTTTTACACATTCCTTAAAAATAAGATGTCCTTATTTTTCTCATACCTTTGCTTCCTTATTAGTGCAATATTATTATTACTTTTACAACACATTGCTTTGCATTTCCATGGCTTTTCAGATCGGTGTGATCTTCAATCACTGACTGTTGTTCACTGATACTGAATTTCAATTTCAGGTGTCTCTTGTTACTTTATCCTCTCTGGCTGTAACACAGCTTACAGTTAATTTGTTGTATCTTTATGCTACTTAGCATTAAAGAGCTGAAACTATATTTCATTGCTGAGGAAGAACGATCCTGGTATTATACCAGCTGCTTACAGATTCACTTATGCACCAAAAGGCATGGGTGTTGTTAAGTTGCAGCACACTCACTTTCACTTCCATACAATAATGAGTAGTATATCTCTTCTTCAGTCTCCCATATTGGGGTCACTTGCACCTTAATTTCAATGTATCTGCCCCCACTCCTGTTGTCTCTCAGGGAAGTAGACAGCAAGATGATAAAGCATCTAGAAACCAAGCCTTATGAGGAACGGTTGAGGGAGTTGGGTATGTTTAGCCTGGTAAAGAGGAAACTGAGACACATATGATAGCCATCTTCAAATATCAAAAGGGCTGTTGCATGTTGGATGGAGAAAGCTTGGTTTCCCCTGCTCAAGAGGCTAGGACCCAAATCAATATATTCAAGTGTCCAAGTAAACACCAGGAAGAACTTTCTGACAGTGGAGAGAAGTTCAACAGTGGAACGGACTTCCTTGAAAGGTGGTGGGCTCTCCTTCCTTGGAAGTTTTAGCAGAGGTTGAATAGCCACCTATCCTGGATGATCTAGTTGCAGTTCCTGCACTGCAGTGGGTTGGACTACATGACCCTTGGGTCCCTTCCACTACACAATTCTATGAAGGTGGCAGGGACAGGTAGTGGCCCAGTGCAATTCTTAGGGGCCTGAAACTAAGAGGAAAAAATGTTGGTTGTAAGTTGCTTTATGTTGCCTTGGGCAAGATAAAATGACTAACAATTTTTTAGCAGCAGCAGCAGCAACAACAACAACAACAATGTTACACTGGCATTCATAACACAACAACAACAACAACAACAACAACAACGTTATACTGACATTCATACTCTGTCCTCCAAATGTCCTCCAAGTAACATTGCAAAGGAACAGTGTGTTGATTGACAGCATTTGGGAGCAAAGGAGATCTCAGTCACTGATATCACCAGCGCTGACATCAGCTCCAGACCCTGAAAAAACATTCATTTAAGTGGTACAGTCATACCCCGGGTTGCGGATGTTTGAGTTAAGAATGCCTGCAACCCGGAAGCGTTTCCGGAGCACGTGCGACGGCCAGATGCGCAGAACACTTCTGCGCAGAAACGCTCAAATCGCGCTACTTCCAGGTTATTGTTTTTGGGGTTTTTGGCATTCGTTAAGCACGCCCGTGTTACGTAGCGTAACATGGGGTAGCACTGTACTAGCATCAGCCATGTGTGTTTGGCGGGAGTGAGGGGCTTTGGGGGCTAAGCACTTGATGGACAATGCTGTGTGCTGATTTTTAGCCCTGGCTGCAGACATTGTGAAAGCTCTAATTTTAAGCATACTTTAAAAACTGCTGAAATCGAATGTTTTTTCAGCAGATTTCTCTTGCCCCTGTTATCTGGTCAGAGTGTAACCTTCCCTAGGTAGATTCCCTGTGCCAAATTGCATACTGATAGAATAAATTGTTTTTCATTTTATAGTGAATGGAATTTTCGGAGTGCAAAATGATAGCAGCTCATTAGGAAATGCTCTCACCTTCTCTATCAATTCTGCAAAGAGGAATAATTAAGACAAAGTAGAAAATTTGGATGATAATAATTAAACATATTATTGATTTGCAATTTGGCCTAAGGGAAATTAAGTTTATTAGAACTTTCCCCCCCTCTGGTAGCAAAGGGGACCACATTGAGATTGAATTTGATGACCTAAGCTTTGTATGAGCTTTTAGGGAGAGGATACTGGTGGTATATGGTCCCCCTAATCCCAGGGCCGCTTTCGAGGGGGAACTGTTTGAAATTAGACCTAAACGAGGCCAAATAAAGGGCTCCTTTAAAAGCAATAGTTCCCTGGATCCTATCCGAGTTACCAAAAAAATAAGCCCCATGGGTAGACGAAACTAATTGTACGTCATCTGAAAGAAATACCATGGTGCAGTCAGTTAAATAAAATTCAAGAAATCTTATTCAGCAGAATATTAACTATATCAAGAAAAAGGAAGATTATAATAATTTAGTGCCTATGGAGTACTGGTGCCTATGGAGATGCTCCCATGGATGAGTTTCTGGATGAGTTTTTTTTAGGGATTTCAGAGTCAGCTGCAGGTCATGGTCCCCTTTTATTTCTTTTCTTCACCTGCATTGCTAATTTCCCCTTTTTAAAAGGTCACGCTTAGAATATGCATAGCTTTCCTTAAGGTGAATGCGAGTTAAGGGGTAGTGGGCCCTGGGTTTCAGTGTTTCCCTGAAAAGATTAGGAGCTACTTTTTAATTATAGCCTCTAACATCTGTATTATTTAGGTGGTTCGTAGTGAAATCCTGTGCATATTCAACTAAGTTTTAGTCAGAGTAGACTCATTGAAATTAATCAACATGGCTAGGTTGGGTTCATCAATTCCCAAAGGTCAACTAAGTAAAACATAGTTGAATATGACCCATTGAATTCAGTAGGGGAAAGTGGCTTAGAAGTGAAAGCAGTAGGGGAAATGTTTCACTAGGATACTCGATAATCCTCCATTGGGAGCTGAGAGTTCCTCTGTGGTATCATTATTTTTCAGTTCCCCACAATTTTGCGCTTTGGCCAGCTGTAGTAGAAGACTGAAATCATGTAGTTAATAATGAGTTGATCTAATAGAGTCGTCTCTCCACTTACATGCGGGTTACGTTCCCGGGTACTGCTCGTATGCATGAAATCACGTATAGTGGGGAACACCATCTAAAAAGCCTGTAAACACCCTCTAACCCCCTGGAAACCTTTGAAAACTCCTTTTAAAAACCAGCAGCACTTACCAGACTAGCATGAGTGGTGGCAATGGTGGCTCTCAAGGCCTTCCACATTGCTGGAGGACAATGTGGAAACAATGACAAGTGAAGTAGACCAGTACCCCAAAGTGCTTGGCTGTGGGTCAGATTCCCTTGCCGCTGATGGTGGTACTTGTGGTATCTTGCCGAGGAACATGGTGATGGGCAGCTGGCCCTGTTGTCTCTTCAACTGGTCAACCATCTCCTTGTATGGCTGCACACTGCAACCACACACTTGATCTTCAGGATACGTTCCATGGAGGGGGTCATAACTGCACAATGATATCATTCATATGTTTGAGTGTGCCAAAGATTTCAGAAAAGAGAGCATGACCAATGAAGAGATACCCAGTCAGGATAGAGTATTTTTTATGTATGCCACGACAGCGGCTAGAATTTTATTGGCAAGAACTTGGAAAGGTGAAGAGATACCGACAATTGAAGAATGGCAGATGAAGCTGATGGAGTATATGGAGCTCGCAGACCTGACCGCCAGAATCCGAGACCAGAGGGAGGAGAAGGTGTCGCAAGATTGGAAGAAATTTAAGGACTATTTAGTTAAGCATGTTAAACTGAATGTTTGAATATTTGTGCAGAAATATAAAAGAATCGGCTTTAGAAGTTTAAGGTTAGTTATAATGGTTTTAGAAGAAATTTTTGATGTGATAGATCGATTTGTATAAGAAGGTGTTAAGATACAGAATATATTAAGAAATATCTCGGTTTAGATAAATTTAAAGATTATTAGGATATTGAGTTTGAGTTAATGGGAAAAGAAATGAAGCTACCTAAAGAGTATATATGTTTTTGAAGACAGAGGATGACCAGGGGAAGTCCCCCAAGAAGTTAAAATAAGTTGAGAAACAAAGATAAGTATTTGGCAAGGTTTGTATAAGTTTTTCTTTTTTTTGTATGGTATTGTTGTGTTTTATATTGTTGATTGTGCATTATGTTTTTATTGTGTTTATGTATGTTTTGTTGTTTTTGTTTTGTTTCATGGTAAAAATAATAAAATCTTATTTAAAAAAAAAAAAAAGATTTCAGAAAAGCACTCTGCCAAACTCTGCCAAAAATCTACCACGATTGCTCCCTCCAAACCTCCTTTCTCAAACTCCCAGCTCTCCACAGGCCTCAAAGGTTGGTGCAAAGGCTCCTGGAATTGCTAGCCTTCCCCCCCACACACACACTCTTTTCACCCATTTGCAGCACCTGAAATTCTCTTAAGCACTGTACTTATGTTGAAAGATAAGTCCCTGCATGCGAGTTTACAATTTAGAAGGCACAATGAAAAATTTGGTTTCCCCCTTACCATAATGTTCACCGCAGGGGCCTCATGAAGCACACACCCACACACACACACCACACACCCGTGACCCAAACAGTCACCTGGCCGGTGGTAGAGGCCAGAGTTGGCCCATGCATTCTGGTACACTACATTCACATTATTGTGTTTTCCCCGGGGAATTGTAGTTTGTGTTAGTGCTCCGTGCATGGCGGCAAAAACTGATATCACCCTTGTGATTAATTACTGGCAGAGGCCTAGTGTGAGACTTGTGACGGGGTCAGAGCAGAGTGAACTGATCAGGTGGAGAAAAGGTGGATTGGGTAAATTCCCCCCACCGTGGGTTAAAAGAACTTGTGTGTATGCACTTACAAAGCAACTGGCTTTGAGAACGTGGCCTGCTGACTGCCCATGCACAGAATCTCATTTATCATTCCAAGCCAAAATGATATCTGGGGGAAACTCTGCATAAATTCATAATACAGCCATGCATTACGAGCCTGACAGATCGGTATTCCAAACCAGGTAATTACAAACTTTGATGATAACACTAGTAAAAACCCAGGACACAAATACCGGATAGTCAGATTAAGTAAACAGCTATAAAAAGACCAACAACATAGGTAACAGCAAGAAAAAGTCAGGCAGGAATGCCTTTGGGCTCCTTTCCTGTTCAACATTTCAATGAAATCCTCATGCTGAAATTAGGTTTCAAAGAGGCTTTCTGTCGCAGCCAATAAAATAGGTTGCAATATAGATGGGTGTGGTGCCCACAACAGTGTCTACTGTTTGCATATGCACCCATGGGACCAAAAGATTTAGCGACCGCTGTACCGGGATATCAAAGCCTGGGCATTTGTCAAAAGCAATCGGTAATCATTCTCCATTTTTGTAGTCCCAAACTGTTGGTTTTAGTGTGCAATCTTTGAAAGGGTTACAGCAAAAGTCGCAGTAAGAAAATACATTACTTATTGTCATTGGATATATGGTTCTTCTGCTGCAACAAATCTGCATCTTGGAAACGGCATTTACCCTAATATTTTGATAATTTTACTAGCCTGATGGACATCTGCCAGACATCTGCTAGCCTGCAGACATCATATATCTTGTTTCAACAAGACTTTATTTATCATTGTTGACAAGCTAGTAAGATGTGGGGCTGGTGATGTTGCTGTTTAGGTGAATTGAGATGGCTAATCAATAGCTTTTTGTCAACCTGGAGAGAAGTGGATACCACACGGTTCTGCCCTGGTTCTTGTGCTGCTTTAACATCTTTATAAGTGACTTGGGTCAGGTGACTTAAAGAGTAAAGCAGAGGCTCATCAAACTTACAGATAACACTAAACTGAGTGGGGTTGCTAATATTTTCAAAGATGGAAGTAGGATTCAATTTTATCTTGAGAGGGTGGAGAACTGGGCCAAAACTAACAAAATGAATTAAAACAGAAATAGATGTAAACTTTCTCACTTAGACGGGGGATTTAGTAGATGCCAAGCTAAACACGAATCAGCAGTGTGATGTGGCAGCAACCAAAAGGCTAATACAATCTTAGGCTGCTTCAGCTGTATAGGGTCCACATTGCAAGGAGTAATGCTTCCAACTCTATTCCGCTTTGCTCAAACCTTACCTCAAGTTCTGTGTCCGGTTTTGGGCACCATGGATTAAGTTTGAGGCAGAAGAGGGCAACGAAAGAGGGTTGAGGGGTCTTGGGTTGAGGGGTCTTGGAGACCCAAGTCCCACAAAGAAAAGTTGAAGTAAGTTGGATGTTTAGACTGTATTAAAAACAACAACTTATAATCAGATATTTGAAGTGCTGTTAAATAAATAATAGACCAAATTCATTTTTCTGGTCTTTCCGGAGTGTACGACCCAAGCCAGTGGGTTTAAACTACAAAAAAGGGGGGATTCAGATTTAACAGTTCAGCCTTTCAGACAACGGGACAGACTGTCTTGGAAGACAGTGGGCTCACCTTTGTTATCCATCCAGCCTCTGCTATCAGGAATGCTTAACCAGCAGGGTTTCAGGCAGAATGACCTCTGAGGTCTCTCCAACACCATAATGAGTGTTAGTTGTTTCACAGAGCCTCTCAAAAAGTCTACATGAACTGAAAGTAATGTTACGTTATGAGTGATATCAAATGGTTCAGTTTTGTTTAAATCAGGCTTCCTCAACCTCAGCCCTCCAGATGTTTTTTGGCCTACAACTCCCATGATCCCTAGCTAGCAGGACCAGAGGCAGTCTCAAAACATCTGGAGGGCCGAGGTTGAGGAAGCCTGTTTTAAATTAAAAGGGAAGAGAGAGAGAGAGAGAGAGAAATAAAAAGTGTCTTGTATATCGCTTTAAATGAGTTTGTTTTACATTAAACTAACCGCCGTCTCAGTTTTCTAAATCAGGACACAGAATCCATGTACAACAGGACATATCAGCATAGTTAGCGAAACCCTGTACCATTTTTTTTGGGGGGGGGGAATAATCTCACACCTTCAAAACAGCCTAAATGACAACTGTGTCAGGCTGGAAACACTGCTGCAGCCAGGGTCTGGTCAGGTGGTAGGATGGAACCATGAGCAGCATGGAGCATCTGCAACCCTGAACAGATGCACTCCACGCTGCAACATTATGTTGCAACCCCCGTTTGTGGCCGCCATCGTACTTGTGCTTCGTGTTGTTTATGTAACTCTGTGTGCAGAATCGACAAAAACAAAGTCATGCTTGGGACATTTGCCAAAATATTCCCACACTCGGGGCTCCGACCTGCTTTTCACTCTTTCCTGCAGAGAGGCTCAGGGTGGACTATCAGGAGAATACTTTTCTCTCAAGCTGACGCAACCATATCCCTATAATTAGACTTCTGGGAATACTTCAGAAGGAAACAGACAGCACTGCCTTGTCCCATAGACCTGTGCATCACAGCTGGCACTCGCTCAGGGGACCAGGATTGCAAATATACATAGAAACAACTACATAGAGAGCTAAGATAGTGAACAGTCCAGTAGTACAGTAAAAAAAATAAAATTAAAATCCTTGATATCATCTCAGGGCTAGAGTAGATACGACTGATTCATACATTGATTCCCCACCTTGTGATCACTGAATCATGGAGCCTATGGGGCCGCCTCTGTTTCTCAGCCAAAAGTTGCACAGAGGCACTGTTTGCATGAATAAATATCTCCATGTGTGGGCTACAAGCAGAAGCAGCATGATTTTTGCACCTGTAATAGCACTTGTTTTGAGTTGCTGTGATCACATAAAATTGCAATATCACATGTTACAGCCCCCAAGTTGAAGTACTGGTTCATGCAGTGTAACTACGCGAGCTCCTCTCAGATGTGAGAAGCTGTATTGTAACTTTTGAATAATTGCTGTTTTTTAATTTTAAAAAATGGGGTTATTTTTTTTTTAATTTATTTTAAAAAGATGTGAGTTTTCAGATCCTCCAAACGCTGAGAGCAAGAATAGGTAGAACTCCCCTTATCTACAGAGAACCTGTCTGGAAGCCATGATCAGTAATTAACTGATAACCAGTGAAAGTTCTCTTTTAATTTAAAGATTTCCCATTTTTTATGCACGTCACCAAAGCACATCTTGGGACTATGCCATGTTACCTCATGCATCATTATTAATATTATTTATTAAATTTGTATACCACCCTTCATCTGAAGATCACACGGAGGTTCACAACATAAAATACATAACGAGAACACAAAATACACCCTTCTCTGTTAATGCCTGTAATGAAAAAGTTAAAGTAAAATCATTCTACAATCACGTACATTTCAAATGGGACTTCAGAAAATAAAGGGTTGCATCAACAAGCAGCTAAGCATGCACATAGATTATGAAATTTAGCTGCTTAGTGATGCTAACCATGCTCTGTTTGAAATACGAAAATCTCAAGGTTTGTTGGATCGAAGCCAGAACTCATAATACATTTGAGAATTATGAACCTACTAGATTTGACTTATGAATCAAGGAACTTCCAAGTTTCAGAAGCCTCACTATCCATGGTATAAAATCACAGGTGCTTCTGAAATTATTCACACCCAGTTTTCTTTCCAGGATTACATACTGTTGTTTCCAAAGTAGAAAGGCATTATGAGCCCCCCCTGTTGTTCCTTTTTCACTTCCAGGTTTTATACGAAGTGTTGAGATTTCTCAGCTGCTGCAGAGTCAGTTCATTCAATTCATCCATGTGTTACACCTACTACAAATGTACACGTACACACTGCAGAAAAACAAGCAACTTGCATATGTTATGTTTATGTCAGAACTGCTTTTTAATTCACATGTGCATTGATAAACATCACAGGAAGTATTGATGTGATATATGTAAGGTTATATGAATATTCTTTATGTGTGTGGAGGATGCATGCAGTCATCAGTGAAGCAGGGTGCAACAATAATAGTAATGTGATTGATCACAAAAGTTTGATTTTTGGCAGTGGTATTTTTTCTATGTGTGCATGTACACACAAAGATGTATGCATTGGTAACAGAAGGAAACCATGTGCAGATGAACTGAAGGAACTGAATCCTGTAGCCAATTGCACATGCTCCAATTCTGGAATTAATTGTAGAAATTCGCCTAATTAATCTAGAAATCAGAGGAGTAAAAGACAGAACAGTATGAATCTATTAAACAACAAAAGAACAGACTGGGGGAAATGCACTCATCCCTAAAACTCCGCAGGGAGGAAGATTTACTTAAATATCATGAAAACATCCTTCTGTAAGAGCTGTTCAGCACAGAAAAGTAATGAAATGTCCTTCTTAGTCAGGAATTGTTAAGTACAGAATGTGCAGGATACGGACTAGACTAGGAGAATATTCCACTGAGTATCTTTCCATCAGTGGAAGTGGAAGCTGGGTTAGAATAGACTGAGGATATTGACATGGCAAAGCAGAGGAAGAATGGATGGGGTTCTGAATCTGAAAATTCAGAAAGAGAATATAGCTCTTTGGTTAAAAGGCGGGTAGAAATATGTAATTGGGCATGGTTAGTGTATGGAACTTTAATTTCATGTGCAAGCAGAAGGTCCCAGATTCAATTCCTGGCATCTCCAGTTAGGGTTGGGAGAGACACCTGCCTGAAATCCTGGAGAAATGCTGCCAGTCAGTGTAAGTAATACTGAACTAGATAGACCAAAGCTCAGAGTCAGCATAAAGCAGCTTCCGATGATGATGATGATGATGATGATGATGATAATATAATAATAATAATAATAATAATAATAATTATTATTATTATTATTATTATTATTATTATTATTTTTATATCCCACCCATCTGGCTGGGTTTCCCCAGCCACTGTGGGCAGCTTCCAACAAAATATTAAAATGCAATAGTCTGTTAAACATTAAAAGCTTCCCTAAACAGGGCTGCCTTCAGATGTCTTCTAAAAGTCTGGTAGTTGTTTTTCTCTTTGACATCTGGTGGGAGGGCGTTCCACAGGGCGGGTGCCACTACAAAGAAGGCCATCTGCCTGGTTCCCTGTAGCCTCACTTCTTGCAGGGAGGGAACCACCAGAAGGCCCTCGGCGCTGGACCTCAGTGTTCGGGCTGAACGATGGGGGTGGAGATGCTCCTTCAGGAATCCTGGGCTGAGGCTGTTTAGTACTTTAAAGGTCAGAACCAACACTGTATCATGACTGCATAGGTAAAGTGCGCCCCCCCCCCCACTTTCACAGCAAGATAACTGGGATTCACTGGTAGGTAAGTCCTTTCAGCCTTTACACTACCAGGAACGGATTCATTCCTCTTCACTAAAGTTCTGGAATTGGAATGCATTTTAAAATCCATTTACAAAATTGCACAGAGAGTTCTAGTGTGGCCTGTGGGCATCGTGCTCCCAGGACTCAGAAACAGTGAAATGTTGTTATTGCATCAACTGTTCACTGTGTAATGGGCTGAGGGACATGCTAAATTGCGACCTAATGCAGGATAGTCATGCACCTCAGAGTATGTGAAAAGACGTAGTGTGTCCTGGGGTCACCCGTAGGGGAAGAATCCGTTTTCTTTCTGATGTTATTGTATAAAGTTCCATGTCCTCAACCACAACACCACTTATAGGTGAGCATCATCAACCTCTAATAATTATGTAAACAATTGCATCCCCCACCCCCCATGAGCTGCTCTGAATTTAAAATTGTGTTGCCTAGGTTCAGGAACTCACTTCATATCATGAACAGATATGTTGCATTATTTTAATCATTCCTGCATCAAAGCCTGATGGGATCTGTTCAAAGTCTGATGTTATTAAAATATTTCCCACTTTGTACTACAGTTGTAATAATGCAGCTCCCTGTAGTAAAGAGGAGTGTTTGTTGTTTTAGCATATTTATAAGTAATAAAGGCTAATTAAATCCAGCCTATCTGCAATAAAGTGGTATAGCCAATGTAGGACAGCGCCAAATAATAGATTTCCTGCTTTCGCATCTGCTTAGCTGATACTCAAGTGTTAAAACGCAATCGCTGATTTTTGGAAAGCTAAGTGGTCTTTTCCCCTAGAGACTGCTGGGTTCATGTTGCCACTTTGAACCTAATTAATCAACACTGAAGCTCAGTGAGCCCAGGGTGTTGACTGCTCTTTTAATTGCTGTCTTCTGGAGTCACATGTTTTCTTTAACCTTCTCTGTAATAAAATGCTGCAGTAATAAAGGTCTCCGGTTCTAGTAGTAGGAGTATTCCATAGATGCAATCTCAACAAACTTCCTCTCCTGTTCTTTATAGCACCTGATAAATGTTTAAGCATCATTACTATATGTCTATAGCAGCTTTGATGCGTTTAACTCACAGTGCATACAGTTTGGTAAAACAACAACAGCAGCAACAACAACAAAACTCTGGTGAATGCTTCCGAAGTGACTCACAACATGCCTTCCTGCCCAGCACATTGTTAAGTATAGTAATTTAATTCGCTGAAATGGTACATGCTTGTAGGTATTACTATGTGTTTAAATTTGATTGGTTGGTAAATGAATTCTAGAGAGGTCCCTAGTAGTTCTCATGTGATTGGCTAACATTGGTCACGTGGGAGGTATCTGGGGAAGGAAAGACTCCATTTTATGTGAAGCAAGATGACTGTGTTTCAGAATTCACTGTGAACACTGCTAAGTTGAATAGAGTGTTGGAGTGCTTCTCTGCTTGAAAGAAAGAGAGCAAACCTGGAAGAGAAGGTAAAAGTGGAAATCTCTCATAGGAGCTGCAAGGCATGGCCTACAGACTGCTGAGCTCAGGAAAGAGAGGAAAATAGCGTTGTTTGGAAGGTAGAAGGTAGAAGCCAATGCTTGGAGAAGCATCTGTAATTATAAGTTTCAGCAAGTAAAATTTTTGGGTGTTAATGTCTGGGCATTGGTTTAATTTCCAAAGAAGGGTGATTTAAGCTTCTTGACTGTGTCTTTGCTACTCTTATTTCAACATGCCTCTGGTCCAGGATTGTGTGAGGAGGAGAGTAGTCAGTGAGTGGCGATGGTAGCACAGCACAATGGCAGGATAAAGTCTGGATTGGTGGAGCCTTCTGACTTCCTGGTCCATTGCCCAACCTCACCTGGCCAACTGCTACCACCATCAATACTTGCAAGGAAGTCCAAGGGTTGCTTTCTCTTTTTTTTAGCTGTGCAGGGGCAGGGAGGAAATGTCTAAGAATACTGGAGAGTGGTACAGAAAACAAAAATCATGGGTGCATGAGACCAGTAGAATGCCATCAGGATAGCTCAGTCAGTAGCGTATGAGACTCTTAATTTCAGGTTCGTGGGTTTGAGCCCCACATTGGGTAAAAAAAGATTACTGCATTGCAGAGGGTTGGACTAGATTATTTTCATGGTCCCTTCCAACTCTACAATTCTATGATTTTAAGGTCCCATTCATCCCAGGGGGTACTTTTTGATGCTGCTTGTGGCAGAAGCTCTGTGTGACCCTGCAATTCCAGGCGGCTGGCATTGTCAGCATTTTCAGCTAAAACTGAAAAGGAGAGAGGCAGCCCTCAGGCCATCTCATCATGGAATCTAGCAAATTGCAGATTCCAAAGTAGATCAACCCCCAATCTGCATATTGGTCTGAGTGTTGTAAATCTGGTGAATCTGCTTCAGAAACCAAGCTAGCAAATTCCTCCCTCAACCTTAGCAGAAAAAGTTTGCTATCTGGAAAAGATGAGATGTACAGATTTACTCAAGGGCAATCATTCTGGGTCATAAGAGCGGGCAAAGCTTTTGTCAGATGTTTGTGATATCACCTGGCATGAACATCTCAATAGAAAATTGAGACATAAAGGATTCTATCCAAGATGAGTGCTAGTCTGTCATCAGCTAGAAGCAGGGCTTAGTTTGTGGTGGCCCCATAGCTGTAGAGTGAGTTGGCCTTCTGAAAGAGCTCTGGTTTTCCGTGTCATTTATCTCCTTTTGCACATGAACTGCTGAGCCTTTGTTGACTCCCTCCCCCCGTACAAAATATTTTATGTTTTTATTACATTTTAATTGCCTCAGCATTTTGCTTAAACTGCTTTGAGAACTGAAGTTTGGTATCAGAGCACATGCTTTGCATTTTTATTTATTTATAGTTTTTATTTGGATTTAACGTTTTCCAAATATATAAAAAAGCAAGGGGGGAATTGTTCAGCTGGTATGCTGGGAAATAAAATTTGTCTGAAACTCTTGGAGAGATGCTGCCCCTTGTGGAAGATACTGGGCAAAAATAGACCAATGACATGCGGTTTCCTTTGCTCACAGAGATATATATATATTTGGGGGGGGGGATGCAAATAGCATGAGTAATAAGTAGAGAGGAATACATGGGAGAAGGTGCTCCTCCAGATGCAATATTTATCCAAGCCTCGTACTTCAGAGCTCTGTTGATAACAGAGGTGTTGACTCTGAATTAATAAACGAATAATGTAAATGTGCAGGGGTGTCACTTGTTAGTTTAAGGTATATTTTTTGTTCACACAGATAAGGACCAGCAGATCAACTGCCTTGAGGTGCCATCCAATTAATCCCTTGGCTTTTAAATTTAAATAAATTTGAATATGAACAAAACCTCCAAATGCATGTCTTCTGGGGTGATCATAAAGGAGGAGCATAGTGCCTCTTCCTTGTGAGACAGCATACAATTTTATAACCAACACGCACACCCACACACACACCATGGTTAGAAATAAAGGGCACCTTTTTATTTTGTTTTTCAACAGTTTGGGAATATTGCATATAGAATATTCCTTGTTAGTGTCACATCACAAAACATAAATGGTTGCAAAAAAAAAAAACGTTCAAATTCCATCATAATTGTAGATGGCCCCAATTTAAGAAGACATATAGTCACTGATGTCAACAGTGTTGTCAGCTTCAATTGCCTCTGGTTCTTGCTAGAAGGCAAGCTACAGTGGTTTCAGGCTGGCGTACAAAATATCAAGTTTCTTCGCATGCTGAAAGCTGGATCTTTCTTGTCATTTAGTTTGATGTGGGAATAAGGTATATATGTCACCTGTTTGCTTTCTGCTGTTTTAATTCCTGCTTTTTTGTTGTAGCTCAGCTGGAGTCTGTAGGTTGATCGGCATTGACCTTATTTCCTGCCTGTACTTATTTTATTTTATTTATTAATGAAAGCTTTATTCCACTCTTTATTACAAATTGCAGAGCAGATTACAAAACAACATACTATAAAAAAACAATTATAAAGCTACTGCAAACAACAGCAGTGATTGGACTTCTCCTAAAACCTTGAGTAGACTTAATTTCTATCAGTATATGCCTGGAAGAACATACCGGTAAATGTTTTTAACTTGTCACTGGACTCTCATGAGAATTGGGGCATTCCACAACTCCAAGAGAGAGTTCCACGGCCAGGGCACCATCACAGAGAGAGTCTGATCTCCATCGGTCTCTTACAGGCAACAGGCAACACTGGGATATTAAGAAGGGCTTCCTCTGTCAACCTTAGAGCCTGGGATGGATAATATGAAGAGATCTTCTGCCACATACACCTGTGTTGCATTTAATGTAGACCTTAAATCAGGGTGGCAAGCCTGCACCAATTTTGATAGCATTAGCAAAAAGAGAGAGAAAGTAAAGTAGACACAGTGCTGGGAAATAGCCCCCCCTCCCTCAGTTGAGGTGCTGTGTTTGCATGCAAGAAAATGCTTGTGAGAGATTGTGGTTACACCTGCTACTGCTCAAAAAGCAGGGGGTTAGCCTTAAAGGTTTAAATCAATAACAACATGTAAAATTCTGCCAGGCAACAGATAAGACATTATGCAGATGCACCTGTCAATATCCCAGCTGCATTCTGCAGTAGCTAAAGTTTCCGGACTGTGGCCAGGCTATCCCAGTCAGGAATGGAAATAGCTGGAGCACCTGCCAGAGCTGGAAATAGGCACTCCTTGTCGCTGAAGCCACCTTGGCCTCAAGTGACAGTTCTGCATCTATGAGTACTCCCACCCCCTGAGTGTTGGCCTACTTCTTCAAGGCACATTTGCTATGCACCCAACTCCTGAACATAAGATCGTAACAACCACCACCAACCAACCACCTCTGTCTTGTCAGAATTCAGCTTCATTTTATCAGCCCCCATTTGGTCCATTACTGTACCCAGGACTGGCTTAGTACTTCCTCTGGTTCAGATGGTAAGAATAATAGAATCTCAGAAGAAACAGACCATGATGTCGTCCGCATAGTGATGACACTGAGCCCCAAATCTGCCGCTTCATACAGAGGTTAAATAACTTTGGGATAAGTATATAGGTGTATCTTGGTGACCCGTGCTTTGTTTCTAGAAAAATAGATGATGTTACTCACTGTGAAGTTTTTACAGTACCACACTTATTAACAAGAACAAAAAAGAGGTGCTGATACTGCGTATCCCTTGAGCATCCCCTGGAAAAAAGCACTGTTGGAGACAATAAATGCAGTAGTTGTACAGCTTGGATTTACAGTTTTATCTTTTGACTCCAACCCATTCCCCAATTCTTGTCTTCCAAGAGTCAGTCAAACCTCTGATAACCCTCAGGAATCTCCATAAGATGGCACAAGCCAAAGCAAGGGCCCCTGAAGTGCTTTGTGGCACCTCAGTGATTCAGACATCAACAAAGTGCTGCAACAAGCATCTGCTCAAAATCAAAAGTAATCTCTCTAAACTTACCATAATGGCAGGGTGGGGTGCTGGGAAAAAGGAACAGCAAAGACCAAAGTGTGGAAAGGATGCAAAAGGAGAGTTCCATTGTGGCTAGTTGGATTATCTTATAACAAAAAAATGGTTTTGACAGCATTCTTCAAAACTGAGGAAAGGCAGCAGTTTACCAAGAGCAAAACCTCTATCTCTAAGTTTTAAGAGGGTGCTGGCATGAGAGGAGGGAAAAGCACGGAGGGAGAGTTGTGGCTGACAGGTCAAGCTTGTAATCAGAGGGAATTGTTTTACCAAGAAAGCAGTTCTTCCCACCCCAAAACCAACTTGCACAAAAGCCCCGGCCCTATTGTTTGCAGTTTTCAAGGTTACCCACTCAAGGGCACATCTTTTATATCTGCAGTTTTCAGAACAATTGGTCACAAAACACTAAGGGAGATCAAGTGATCCCCCCCCCCCAAAAAACCCCCAGCACAACTGCATTGTCTGTCCTTGCAAAAAGAGCACTACAACTTTTATTCTGAACTTTTGCAGGGTTTTGTTCTGGGGTGGATCACCCAACTCTGTCCATTTAAATATATATTTTTAGTTATGGACAGTTCCTTTTGGGAACACATTTTAGAGGTATCCAGCACAAATGTCCCTAGACCTCTTTGGCTGTAATTTGGCAGGCTTTCTTTGCATTGGAAAAGCTACTATGGTTGTAATTTATGTTCACTGTATCAGAGAGATAGGGAAAGTTGTACTCATTTTTTAAAAAAAAAATTCCAGTAGTGACTTGTGGGGGTATGAAGCAGATTACAAAACTCTTAACAACAGCCCTTGTAAGAAAACCTGTGCTGGCCCCAAGGGTTTGTCCATGAAGCGAGGTCCAAGTCCAGTCCTGGGTCTAGGGGTCCAAAGGAGGTCAGTCCGGCGGGGAGCGAGGCAGGGAGCAGGTCAAGGTCCAAGGCAGGTTCAGGCACAAGGTTGCAGGTTGAGCACGCTTGCAACTATGTTGCTCACGCAACTTGGGCTGGGTCTGGCTGGCTTTTATCTGGCCCTATGCTTAGGGCCGCCCCGATCCTCTGGAGACTCGCCTCTCCTCCGGGCCTGGAGGCGAGCACTCCTCCTGCAGACACTTAACTCCCTTCGCCTCTCTGCCCTGAGCCTCTGTAGCTCAGGAGAGGCTGGTGGGTTACTGGACCCAGGGGATGCCTCAGCTTCCTCTGAAGAGGCTGGGAGTGGAGCACCTGCAGGCAATGGGTCCTCCCTCCCATCAGGAGCCAGAGCAGACTCTGCTGATGCCTGCACCTGGGGATCCAGCACAGGTGGGGATCCTTTAGGCTCAAGCCCTGGCCCCGGCTCAGCTGGTTCTGGAGGCGGGGAATCCTGTGCAGGCTGGGATCCCTCAGGTTCAGCATCAGAGTCTGACTCCCAGGCCATCACACCATCCCCCCTCCCAGGCCTCCCCCTCAACTGAGGGGCCGGACCAGGCTTGCTGGGGTAAGCTGCATGGAAATCACGGAGGCAGGCAGGTGCGTGGACGTTTTCCACTGGTTCCCATGAACGATCCTCAGGCCCATACCCCTTCCAGTCGATGAGGTATTGGAGCTTCCCCTGCGGTATCGTGAGTCGAGAATGCGCTCCACCTCGTACTCAGGCTCCCCTCAACCAAAACTGGCTGCGGTCGTGGATTGTCTGGGTGGAATTCGTCGGGCGGGGCGACTGGACTAAGTAGGGACCGGTGGAATACTGGGTGAACCTTGAGTGATGGAGGTAACTGGAGGCGAAACGCCACCGGTGACACCTGCGCAGTGATGGTGAATGGGCCGGCAAACCGTGCATCCAGCTTTCGTGAGGGCCGAGAAGGATGCAGGTGACAGGTAGAGAGCCACACCCGATCGCCAACATGGAGTTCTGGCCCCTCCTGACGATGTCGGTCAGCCTGGGCCTTGTATGCGTCCTTGGCCTGGCGCAGTTGCTCCATCAATAATTGTTGCTGGGACTGAAGCTCCTGAAGCCAGTCTGTCACTGCGGGGACCGCGGAAGCTGGCAGCATCCGGGAACAAACGTGGATGGTAGCCGTAGGAGGCCTGGAACGGGGTCTGCTGGGTGGAGACGTTCACTGCATTGTTGTAGGCGAACTCCGCCAATGGCAAGTGATCGACCCAGTCATCCTGCTGGAAGCTGCAGTAACACCGGAGGTACTGCTCCAGCACCGCATTTGCCCGTTCCGTCTGGCCATCGGTCTGTGGGTGGTGGGCCGAAGATAGACAGACCTCCGTCCCAAGGGTCTGGTGCAGGGCTCGCCAGAAGTGGGATGTGAACTGGACGCCGCGGTCAGAAACCACACGCTCGGGAAGGCCATGCAGGCGGAAGATGTGCTGCATGTACAGTTGAGCCGTCTCCTTAGCTGTGGGTATGGACGGGCAGGGGGCACAGTGCACCATCTTAGTGAAATGGTCCGTGAAAACCAGGAGGCAGGTACAGTGACGAGATGGGGGCAAGTCTACCACAAAGTCCAGTGAGACCGTGTGCCAGGGACGTGGTGGGACTGGTAATGGCTGGAGCAGACCGGGGGGCGCCCAGTAGGACCCTTGGCCCGCCGGCAGACATCGCAACCAGCAACATAGCGTGCCACATCAGCCTTCAGGCGGGGCCACCAGAACTCCCGGCTTACCAGATGAGTGGTCCGGTACCGCCCAAAGTGCCCTGCTGCTGGGGCATCGTGGGACATCTGGAGAACCTCAGCCCGCAATGGTCCTGGTGGGATGTATAGACGACCCTGGTGCAGCAGTAGGCCCTGGTGCAGGGCCAGCCCTGGATATCGAGGGCATGACCCGTCAGACAGTTCCCGGAGCCGTTCCTGAGCCCAAGCGTCGACCCGTTGCTGTTCTCGCACCCGAGCCTGCAGTGGCTTGGCCTCCGAGTGGCCAGGAATGTGGCTGGTGGTAAGATAGTCGTCGGTACTGCCTGCTGTACAGTGTCTGCGACGTCCTCGGGTTTCCGGGACAGGGCATCCGCTTTCCGGTTTTGGGAGCTAGGGATGTAGCGGATCCGGAACTGGAACCGGGAGAAAAACAGCGCCCACCGGATCTGCCTTTGGTTCAACTTGCGGGTGGTCTGGAGGTACTCCAGATTCCGGTGGTCCGTTCTCACTTCCACCGGGTGTCGTGCCCCCTCAAGATGATGGTGCCAGACCTCAAAGGCCACCTTGATGGCCAGTAGTTCCCGCTCCACACGGTATAGTTACGCTCCGCCGGAAGGAGCTGCCGGGAGTAGTAGGCGCAGGGTAACAGCGGCGCATCGGGTCCGTGTTGCTGAGACAGGATGGCACCGAGAGCCGTACTGGAGGCATCAGTCTCCACCACGAAGGGACGAGAGGGATCAGGATGCTGTAAAATCGGCGCCCTCGGAAACAGGCTTTCAACCCCTGAAATGCCACTTCAGCCTCCTCATCCCAGGAGAAGGGTGTCTTGGGGCGCAGCAGTCGGGTTTGGGGTGGTGCGATGAGCATAATCTGCAATGAAGGTCCGGTAATAGTTGGCGAACCCTAGGAACCGCTGTAAGTCCTTGCGGTTCCGGGGCGCTGCCCACTCTCGAACCGCAGCCACCTTCCCAGGGTCCATCTGCACCCCGTCAGGGGAGAGTCGGTGTCCAAGGAAGTCCACTGACCGCTGGTGGAACTCGCACTTGCTGAGCTTGGCATACAGGCGGTGCTCCCGCAAGCGCTGCAACACGGACCGAACATGACTCTCGTGACAGGCTGGGTCACGGGAATAAATCAGAATATCATCTAGGTACACCACCACGTATTTGTCTAGCAAGTCCTGGAACACGTGGTTGATGTACCGTTGAAACACGGCGGGTGCGTTGCATAATCCGAACGGCATAACCAGGTATTCAAACTGCCCATACCGGGTCCCGAATGCCGTCTTCCACTCGTCCCCGGCACGGATCCGAATCAAGTTGTAGGCCCCTCGGAGGTCCAGTTTGGTGAACATCTGCGCCCCCTGCACCCGCTCCAGCAATTCTGCAATAAGGGGCAAGGGGTACCGGTCTGGGATGGTGATCTTATTCAGGGCCCGGTAGTCATGGCAGAGGCGAAGCTCCCCACACTTCTTCTTAACGAAGAATACAGGAGCGGCAGTGGGTGAGGTAGAGGGCCTAATGAACCCGCGTTCCAGGTTCTTGCGAAGGAAGTCCTGCAAGGCTTCACGCTCTGGCTCCGAAAGAGAATATAGGCGGCTTACAGGCAGGGGCGCCCAGGCTGGAGGTCTATGCCGCAGTCGAAGGACCGATGAGGTGGCAGCTGGTCTGCTCCCTGTTCCTTGAACACGTCTAAATAGTCCTGGTACACGGCAGGGAGCGTTGACACAGCCTGCCCCATGGGGGCAGCTGCTACTAACTCGGACTGAGCATGGAACCCGGGTCTGGAGCGTACAGGTCCCGTTGACCCAGTCCGATCTGAACATTGTGTGACTCCAGCCAGTCCTCCCAAGCACCAGGTGGAAACCGGGGCATGTGGCAATGTCCAGGGTTCGCACCTCCCGGTGCTGCTGGTAGCACAGGACCAAGGGCTGGGTCTCCCGAGTACCGCGCCCGAGCGTAGGAGCCGTCCGTCAATTGCCTCCACCTGTACTGGTTCCGGCTTTGTTCTGAAGCGCCACCTGAGTGCTGAGTGGCGAAGGCAGAGTCCCATATAGGAGCGGGTTGCCCCCGAACCACCAGAGCGTGGGTGAGAATCCAGGGCCCACCGGGGGGGATAGACGCACCGGTATCATGAGGTGTTGCAATTCCACTGGTGAGGGCCCATCATAGCTGCTTGGGCCCCAGGTACCTGGGCCATCAGGATACTGGGGTGTGGCCGTTTCACCCTGCGGCTTGGCGTTTCTCAGGGCAGGTTCGGGCGTAGTGTCCTACTCCCACCGCAGTAGAGACACAGGTTCCCCTCCCGACGCCGAGTCTTTTCCGAGGGGGAGAGGCGAGGCCGCGCTGCCCCGAGCTGCATCGGCTCCTCCAATGACTTAGCTCTGGCCACGGAACTGCAGGGAATCACCGGGCGCCTGGGAGCCCGGAGTGCCGGCGGCCCCGGGCCTGGCGACGGTCCTCCAACCGATCATCTAATCTGCAGACTTCCGTTGGATGAGGGCATCCAGTGTGGCAGGGCGATCCAACTTGGCCAGCTGATCCATTAACCTCGTCTGAAAGTCCCTCGAGATACTGTTCCCCGCAGTGCAGAGTCGTTCCAGGTCAAGTCCGCGCCAGCAGCCGAAATTCTGTGGCGTAGTGGCCACTGTGGACTTGCCCTGTTTCACAACCGCCGAATTGCCCGATTGGCTTGACTCCCCTTCTGAGGGTTGGCAAACGTGGTTTCCAGAAGATTGCAAAACCCCGTATAGTCTGTCAGCAAGGGGGAGTCTTGCCGGAGCAGCGGCAACGCCCACTTGGCCGCCTGGTCCTTCAGCAAGCTGATCAGGAAGTGCACCTTGGTGCGGTCGTCGGGGAAATCCCGAGCTCGCCCCTGAATATACAGCTTGGCCTGGGCGAGAAACATGGGAAAGCTGGCTGGGGACCCATCAAATTTCTCTGGCAGGGCCACGGGGTACTTGCCAGAGCTGGGGCGGCGGCCCCAGGAGCCGGTAAGGCATCCAAACGCTGCTGAAGCGCCGTAACCACATTGCTTAGCTGCTGCACTGGTGTGGGTCAAGGCCTGGTTCTCCTGGGCCAATGCCACCAGCGCAGCCGCCTGGTCAGCCATGGCTATTAGTTTCCTCCCGAACGCACCCCAGCGAAGGGGGAGTGCGGGTGTGGCGTGAGCAAACTGTGCTGGCCCCAAGGGTTTGTCCATGAAGCGAGGTCCAAGTCCAGTCCTGGGTCTAGGGGTCCAAAGGAGGTCAGTCCGGCGGGGAGCGAGGCAGGGAGCAGGTCAAGGTCCAAGGCAGGTTCAGGCACAAGGTTGCAGGTGAGCACACGCTTGCAACTAGTTGCTCACGCAACTTGGGCTGGGTCTGGCTGGCTTTTATCTGGCCCTATGCTTAGGGCCCGCCCCGATCCTCTGGAGACCTCGCCTCTCCTCCGGGCCTGGAGGCGAGCACTCCTCCTGCAGACACTTAACTCCCTTCGCCTCTCTGCCCTGAGCCTCTGTAGCTCAGGAGAGGCTGGTGGGTTACTGGACCCAGGGGATGCCTCAGCTTCCTCTGAAGAGGCTGGGAGTGGAGCACCTGCAGGCAATGGGTCCTCCCTCCCATCAGGAGCCAGAGCAGACTCTGCTGATGCCTGCACCTGGGGAGTCCAGCACAGGTGGGATCCTTTAGGCTCAAGCCCTGGCCCCGGCTCAGCTGGTTCTGGAGGCGGGGAATCCTGTGCAGGCTGGATCCCTCAGGTTCAGCATCAGAGTCTGACTCCCAGGCCATCACAAAACCATTGAAACTATCTTTGAATTATGGCAGGATTTGTTTGTTTGTTTGTTTAAAAGCATTTATAAACTGCTTAATATTTAAAAATTCCATGTGGTGTATAAAAATAAATTGTGGTCAGTATTCAACTAAAGTTTACTTTGAGTAGACATCTTTGAAATTAATGTACCTAATTTAGCTATTTTTATTAATTTAGTGGGTCTGGCTTTAAATAAATCATGGTTGAATATCATCCTGGTATCATCACAATCTAGTAATAACAGGGTCCAATCTGATGGGTCAAGGAAAGCCTGGACAAAAATATTCGTCTTTACAAGCCATCTAAAGCAATTGATGGGTGATGCTTCTCATATGGCACAGGGAAGGACATTGGAACTGGCCAGGGCAATAGCAGAAACTGAAGATTCATGGCCTCTGAAGGGAGACTGTTGCCTGCAAATTCATCTAGTTCTGTCCAAAACTAATAACATTCTAGAATCTAGATGGTTCATTTTTGGGGAGGTGTAATATTTTACAAGTGTCTAACACACACAAAAAAAAACCCTGAATGTATTTGCCTAGAATTTGACAGGCTTCATCCCACTCTGGAGGGCTATGATACCTGCAATTTTTATCCACTTCTATTAAAGAAGGGAGGGGGAGGTCATAGTCATTTTAATTGTGGCACAGTTTCTCAAAAAACTGTGGGTCAGTGTTTCATGGGCCCATTTGTGTATTAATGAAAGAACTCGATATCTCCTTCTTCTGGAAGATATTTTCATATCCTGATGTTCAAAGTGAAGAGCTGTCTCTTCAAATTAAGAGCGAAGGGGGAAGTGAAGCCCGAGCTTTCACTTTCGCTTCTTAGAGTGAGGCGTGCTGCTTTAGCCCTTTGCATGCTTATCCATGCATTAACACTGAAGCTATCACTTCTGGCTGAAAACCTCCGAATTTAGGCCTAAAGTCTGCATTGATTCTAGCCCTGTGCAACCTCCACGTGCCTGCCCTCACCACATGGTATGCAAGGCCAGTCCTCCTGACATAGATAAATGCAGAGTGCTCCTTTGTGACAGGGACTGTGCTCGTAGGAAGTGCTTTAGCTGTCATAGGGCTCAATATAAGATGGATCAGCTAGCAGAATCTTACATTCTTTGGGTCCTCCAGCAAGCAGAAGCTTGGTTGTCCAGCTGTGAGCAACACATTCATTATCGCAGTACAAGGAGTCCATTCACATGGCATTGTGCTGCCGATAATGACGACCTACTTACCTCGGACTGGGCCATTTGGCCATGAATGCACCAATGAAGGAGGAATTGCTGTGCTTGAGAAGTCTCTCTAGCAAAGTCCCATAAATTCACTCCCTTGCTCACCAGCAGTGACAGTTGCTCCCCTCTCTGCAAGCCCCTCTGCCACCTTCCGCATGCCCAGCACAAAAAGCCCCTTTCTGATTAACTCTGCAGTAGGCTCCAGGAGAAACCCAATGTGTGTAAGAAAAAAGCACCCCGAGGACAAACAGATTGTGACCACATGTAACTGCTAAGTCATACCCTCAAATATTTTCTCTGATGAAAATATGGATATCCTATTCAACAACAATTTTACCCTGTCCATCTGTATGGGTTGTCCCAGCACTCTGGGGCACCATCCAACATATATTCAAACATAATGAAAACATCAAACATTAAAAAAAAAAAAACAACCTTCCCTATGCAGGGCTGCTTTCAGGTGTCTTCTAGAGGTTGTGTTGTTACTTATCTCCGTGACTTGGGGTCGCATAACTCCATACCCTCCGATGAAAATAGGGTTGTCCTATGGAACACCTCCCATCAGATGTCAAGGAAATAAACAACCATCTGACTTTTAGAGGACATCTGAAGGTGGCCTTGTTTAAGAAAGTTTTTAATGTTTGGTGTTTCATTCTGTTTCTGTATTCTGTTGGGAGCTGCCCAGAGTGGCTGGGAAAACCCAGCCAGATGGGCGGGGTATAATTAATTAATTAATTATTAATAGTTGTTGTTTTCTTTGCAGAGAATAGGCATCCTACATAAAATGCATTTTGCTGACCAGGAGAAACATTGTGATGCCCTCCAGATGTGTTGGGCTCCAGCTCCCAGCCAGCATGATCATTGGGAAGGTGGAAGTTGTAGCCCAGCAACATATGCTACCCCTTATTATTAATTAATTAATTAAATAAATAATTTTGTATACTGCCCTTCATCTGTAGATCTCAGGGTGATTGGCAACATAAAATTACAATAAAAAAATAGGAAATTCATAATAAAAATAAGAACAAAATTTATATAGTACCTGTATGTCTCTGTTGGATTCCTGGCTGCATTTCCTGAATTCACAGGGATAGAAAAAGTCTCATCTGTGTCCTCCACTGTGACTGTTCCATTATGCTCAGTTGCTGAAATTTTTCTGAGTGGGAAAAGGGTATCATTTTTTCAATAGATTTCCTGAATACAAAATTCCAGAGAAAATTGAATGTCCTTTTCAAATAAAACATATACCTGAGAACTGGTTCAATGGATTTGGGGGTTAAGAGATTTACGGACAGTGCTATTATTCTAGGAAAAGAGGTGTCGGAACTCACCATGAACACCTCCCTTGTTCTCTTATAATGGCAATGGCGCCCACCTGAAAAGTGTCGGAACTGAGTTCCAGTAAGTTCTGGCTGAAGAAAAGCCTTGCTTACAGATACAATTGGCAACAGGCTGCTGTTCCTGAAAACCAGCCAGCTGGTACCTTAAAATAATGAACTGTGATGAGCAAGAGCCTAGGATCCAGTGGAATAGCAAGCCATGCTGACAGTTCTTTGTACAGGGAATGAGTGATGTGCAACAGCTGGTCAACAAATAAACATGCAAGCATTATATATATATACATGCATGCAGATGTACCATTGTGGGAGGTAGAAAAACATTAGCCCATGTCTCTGTGCCTTAAAATGGAGGACAGTAATGTTACTATTCAAATTGTCATAGGCAACAACCCTTAACTTTCCAGTGGCATAGCAATTTCTGTAGAGTGGGGTTGTACATCTTTATTGTGGCTGAAGGGATATATGTACAGGTCATTGGAGAACAAGTGTCCTTGCCCAAAAGGAGCTTTAATGTGAAACAATCAGCAGCTGTTCCTTTGATATCTCAACATCTGAGAAAATTCAGGTGTTTGGCTTCCAACTTTTGCTTAATGGCAGTTTAGCATTTTGTCTGAACCCTGAATTGGTTAACATCCACTGTGGTTTATTGCACAAAGCCAGCTTCATAAATCATGATTTAAACAATTTTCAAATTTCATTTTCTTGAGAAATACCTAACTGGAAAGACATACTATCTGCCAAGGCCACAAAAAAAACTAGGTTGTGGGACATTGAGCGCCAAGAACTCATAGAGGCAGCAGGCAAAACATGTTCCCCTCTTTATTTTCATCTTCCATGGGCACACGCAACAAATTGTAATTATCTTGATTTTCTACTGAACCCCCCCAGAAAGAAGGGCTCTTTCGTTGGCCAGGTTCAATGCAAATCCATCGAACCTCCTATGGGGAAGGTTCTCAGGCAGGGTGGAGGGTGAGAGGATTTGTCCATGCGATGACCACCAGGTGGAAAGCCTTGTTCATATGGTTTTCACTGCAAACTTTACGACAATCTCCGCCAGCAATTCCTGGACCAGCTCTGTATCCCTAGAAGGAGACCAGAGCGGGAAGTCTTATGTTTCCTACTAATGGGGACTGACCAGGAGCTTACCAAATTGGTAGCTCAATACCTACATTTGCTCTTTTCTCGTCGTAATATTCTGCAGTCGTCTGAGTTATCAGGAGTCCCAGAGATGTGATCATGGTCAGCGGAGTCTTGTCTCTTTTCTCTTCTAACATAGTCTGTGCCACTGTGAAAGTATTAATCCGCTTCTGTTTTGTATGTATGTTGTTTGTTTGATGCCAATAAAAAGGTTGATGAATGAATGATTTGAACTTGGGTTGTTTCAATAAATTGTAATTAAGGCTAACCATAGTTTGCCTGGGTTTCTGCATAGCATTAAACCATAGTTAGGCAAAGCTGGAATCAAAAGGTTCTGATTTCTTTGCAGACATGCATGGGCCCAAGCTCATCCTAGTTTGTTCCTGTAGACATAAACCATAGTTGGTGGTTTTGTTGGAATGCAGCCACTGTATGTATTGCAAAGCAGCTTTCGTCTTTTCTACCCTCAAAGTGTTCCTTCATGTGGCAAAACATACCCTGCATGTTTAAACTGAGCCAACGTTGAATGTACAAGTACTTGCTCATATGAACGAAATCGTTACAAAACATTAAGCAAGCTTTGAGTTTTACAGAACTCTTAAGGCTAGAGGTTAAGCCAAGCAAGGATAGGTTGGTGTTAAAGCCCCAATGTCTTCATTGGTTTCAGTTTTAAATTGGAGTGTGAAAAGAGTTAACAAATTTAATAGATAGGCTCTCCTAGGAGCTATGCAGGTTTCAGGTTCCACCTAGAGGTGACGGGGTCGAAAATCAGATATTGGTTGATGACACCTTTTAAAATACAGTGGTACCTCGGAAGCCGAACACCTTTGCTGTCGAACAAATCGGCTCCTGAACGCCACAAACCTGGAAGTGAGTGTTCTGGTTTGCAAATGTTCTTTGGAACCCGAACGGCCAACGCGGCTTCTGACTGGCTGCAGGAGCTTCCTGCAGCCAATTGGAAGCTGTGCCTTGCTTTCCGAACGTTTTGGAAGGCAAATGGAATGGATTCCGTTCGACTTCCAAGGTACCACTGTATATATAATTCAGCAGAGAGTGGACAGTAATGAGAAACTTTGCCATTCTTACATGTTACATTAGCAAAGTCAGATATTACTTTTGTAAGAGAAATCAGATTAGGTAGCTTTACCAAAATAACAACAACAACAACACCTAGTGGTTGGAGGGGAGTGTACCCAAGAGAATAAGGTTCCATATTCAGGTGGTAAAATACAGTTTTTAAGAATAATTACCAAAAGCAATCCTTGTATCAGTCACACCACATGAACTATTAGGATATTAAGGGTAAGAAAGATGTTTTTCATAATGTTTCCACTAGTTCACTTTCCTTCCTGATTGCTCTGAGCTCCTTACATTTAATTTGAGTCAGATTAAGGACATTTACGTATAGAAGCTGTTGCACAATGCAAACAACATTGCCAGGGATGCTGCTGTCTCGTTTCAGAAGAAGAGGTAGCGGGGAGCCTTTATTTCCAGGCCAAACAAACCATCTCACCAACAGCAGTTGCTGAGTGATTGAGCTCTGTGTAAATCACTGGATTATCTGCTAAAATCCTGTGATTTCTGGGCATTAATTGCAAAGCAAACTCCATTTAGTTTACTGAGATGCTGTAGGCAGCTGGAGATTAAGAGGACAGATAACAAAGAGGATTGGTAATGGTATTCAAAACCTTTCACCTTTAAATCATACACAGTACAAACCTTACTATCTAAATTGCAAAAATTCCTTTCCTCCCAGAAGCTTAGAGCTTTTTTGTATGCAAAGCATCTTTTCCTCATTTTCCAAGTCAAACACTGTATTTAGAAGCTAGCACTGCATACATTAATACTTACAAAGATTATAATGTTGTTTTTAATCTACTGCTAGACAGATCGAAACAAATGTAGAAATACCCATTTCGAATCCAAGAACAAATGCAAAATTCAGACAGGAAACCCACTGAAGCAAGCCCAGTGGGGGGAGATATAACTAGGGCTGGTCACACGCAAGACCTTCCCCCCTGCCCGCCATTCAGCCAGCACTTAGAATAATAAACAATGAAAATAGTCTGCCACCTTATGCAATAGTAAGCAGGTCTGTAAGCACTTTGAACCATGATGTGGAATAACCAGTTAACAACAACAAAATTATAGGGGAAAGGATATGCACAAAAGTACCAGTGAAAATTTAAAATTAAGCCAAAGTACAGTTGAGCTAGGTCTGTGTATACTTTAAGATTGTTAACATGGGGAAATGCAATGGATCCAAATAACCATGCGGAACATAACAGTTGGGAACCATCCCATGGCTCTGCAGCCCGTACCGTATTTTTCTGTGTATAAGACTCTTTTTTACTAAAAACCTTTAGTCAAAAATTGGGGTTGTCTTATACGTGACTGGTGAATGCACAGGGGTTTGGGCTCTGGCTCTGGTGTGGGTGGCTCAGTGTCAGGGGCGTGGCTGAGTTGGACACCTGGGGAAAACCTGACTCTATAGATGAGGGAATGCAGTCATAGATAGAGCAAGAGTAGTTTAGTTTGACTCCCCTTCCTCCTAAGTTTCCAGCCGCAGATAGAATAGTAGACTCAGAAGGCTCGCAGTTGGGGGGGGGGAGGAAACAGATGGCCTTGAGAGGATTGCTATGCAACCAGAAGGGAGGGATTGTTTAGAAGACTCTTCATTTGAGAGTGGAGGGGAAGTCCATCCACCTTCCCCCCGAACCAGGAGGGCTGAAAGGGTTTAAAATGCAATGGAAGGGCAAGGGAGGAAGGACTGGACTTTGGCGTGATTCATGCTGCGGAAGGGGCGGAGATTCAGAGTGTTCAACTCGTTACCAAGGGATGCTGGCTCAATGCCACTCTCTGGGTGCTAATTGTAAATAAACGTACTATAAACCTGCCATGTTCAGGCTCTAGTGCAGGCAGCCTGCGCTCAGGTTTGGGCTCTGTCTCTGGCCCAGTTTCTTCATTTTGGGTTCAAAAAAGAGAGGTCATTTTATACATAGCGGCATCTTATACACGGGAAAATATGGTATGTTATTTTTAAGCTAGAAGGACACTGGTGTTGAGAGTACCTCAACAACTGTTATTTGGTCCATCCCCCGTTCACTAGCAGCAGGACCACAGGAACAGCTAGGAAGAGGAGGAGGAGGTTGCAAGAGGCAAGAAGGGACAGGAGAGCATCTCCTCTTGCAGGACTACAAAATAGGCCGTTTTCAAAAATTTAGCAAATCAGCTCACTGACACCTATAACATAGCCTAGAGCAGTCATTCTTTTTTCAGAATAAAAAGTTGCTTGCACCACACCAATGTTTTTATTGATAATAAACACATTGGAAAACAAAATGAAACAACTCCTAGCAGTGCATGATTTATAATAACCTAAATGCAGGTGGTGCTGTGGTCTAAACCACTGAGCCTAGGGCTTGCCATTCGGAAGGTCGGCGGTTTGAATCCCTGCTACGGGGTGAGCTCCCGTTTTTTCGGTCCCTGCTCCTGCCAACCTAACAGTTCAAAAGCACGTCAAAGTGGAAGTAGATAAATAGGTACCGCTTTGGCGGGAAGGTAAACAGCGTTTCCGTGCACTGCTCTGGTTTGCCAGAAGCAGCTTTGTCATGCTGGCCACATGACCAGGAAGCTGTCTGTGGACAAATGCCGGCTCCCTCGGCCAGTAAGCGAGATGAGCGGCGCAACCCCAGAGTCGTTTGCAACTGGACTTAACTGTCAGGGTCCTTACCTTTAAAACACAACCACTTTATAGTGCGATCATGGGGCATGCAGTAAGTATAAAACAATGAAGCTGCGTAAGAACATGAATCACTCCCAAAATATAATTCAAACAAGCCTCTTACACATGTGCCTTAATGTGTTTACCAAACTCAATGAGTGGTGTGAGCTTGCTTTTGTCAAGTAATTCATTTCTATTAGGTCTAATTTGAGACAAACGGTCGTCTCCTCTTCAACACAAAGAAGCCTTCCTCTTTTCTGATCTTTCTTATTGTCAGAGTTGAAAATCCCTGTTCACAAAAATATGTTGTGGAGGACGGTAGAATAATAGCTAGTGCTGTTCAAGGAAGGCATGTGTGTGTATATGTTATATAATATATATAATATTTTGATGGTATACTACAAATAGCAACTATTTTGTGTGGTGGTTTCATTCCCAGTCCCCAAGCGCATCAGTGGGGCGCAGATAAGTGTGCCCTGCCCCATTCCACCCAGTCCAGCCCCCATTCCTCCCTCTTCTGGGTCCAAAAAGATACGCGAATTGGCAATCACAGGTCAATTGGATGCCCTAAAATGGTCGCTCCTGTATACTATACTACACTGAAATGTTGAAATGTTCATTTGATTGTCCCTGAATCTTCCCCACACACTTGCCATCCTCTCCCGACACCCTAGTGTGGTACACCACACCCTTGGAGAACCACTGGACTCCAGTAGTAAGGAAATACAAGATGCACTCACAAGGCTCATCTACCTAAGCCTTTCCCTACTGCTGGAACATGGATTGGTATGAACAACCTTTGGCATGTGACGCCTAAGTTCCCTTGCACAGCTGGAGAGTAGGCAATTTTTGTGTAAGTATTTCCTGCTGGGAGATACCTGTTCAATGGCAACAGCCTTTGGGGTCTGGATTAATATCCATATAACAGGTTGTCGGGGTATGGTTGCTGGAGCTCCTCGTGCACGGCCTTGGATTGGTTATGCACGAGGTACCAGTTGCGGGGAAAGTGGCCAGCGTTCCGCGTGCTTTTGAGCACGGTCGCCGGCCAAGCCTCACAGTCTGAAGGATGATGAGTAAGCCAATTGAAGACTCTGATGGTGTGTGAGTTCCTAGTTGCCTTCTTTAAAGAAACGTTGCCTCGTGAAATAAAATTTGTACCCTGACTCTGAATAGGCGGACCGATTTACAGAAAATTAAAATTTTACTTTACTCCCCCGTTAACCCCAAAGGAAGACAGACACCGGTAGTATCTTTAGTGGCTTCGGCAGAACCCGCGTAGGCTCGTCCCCTAAGCTAAGTTCTCCTAAACTTAAAGACCCTGCGCGCCCAATCTTCCGCGAGGCTAACTAAATAAACTAAAACCGAAATATCTTCCGCGGGCCTAACCCTAGGCTAACCTAAAGAAAACCTAACTAAGGCTAAACCGAATGATCTTCCGCGATCTAACTCTAACTAAAGAAAAACCCATCCAACCCGTCCAGCCCGCTCCTAGCCCCTTAAACTAAGCTTGACTTCAACTAAAACCCAACTAAAAAGAACATAAGAAGAACGTGCGATCTCGTGCTACTCTCCCTACCTAAGCGGGGTGCCTCTGCCTTTTATTAAGGAACAAACGTGACATCATCATAAGTACTTTAACCAATAAAATCACTGTTGCTGCCCTCCAAAAAGGCGGGAAGCAAGTTTAACGCTCATTAACAACTTTGAACATGACCGGATCTACAAAATAAAGGCGGATTAATCTTGTAAGTGAATCACACTATTCATTCATGCTTTCACTTTCACTTTTGCGCGCAATTATACCAAAAGTAGACCTTAAAAAACCCATAAAATAACCAATAAATTATGAATCCATGGCGGATCCGTGAAACGTATTCCGACATATCATCTTTCTTTTTTTGTTTTAAATTAAATTATTTTTGATTTAGTTATATAAAAAAAGAAGGTTAGAGATATCATAAGCATTTATCTAACACAAACATTACCATTTGTTTTGATATAAACCTCGACATGAAAAGGCAGAGCGTCAACAGTGCCAACAGTGTCCACATCAAAACTGTGATATAAACACTGGCAACACTATCAACATCCATCCCCCCCATAAGAGGAAATACTTGTACAATAATTGTAACAATAAAATCGTGAAAATAACAAACCACTAGCCAAACATAAAAAGTGATCGATCCGATACACTGTAAACCCTTTTAGGTATATATAAATACTTCAATATGTAGTGTAACACAACAAATCATCTTATAAGCATATATACTTTCGCGTGCAGCGTAAAACAACAAATTACTCCCCAAACACAAGAGAGGACCTGATGCAGGTCCAAAATTAAAAATAACGGATAACGACTGCCCAAACATAAGAGAGGTCCCGATCCGGGACCCAAAATTAAAGTATAACTAGAGCTGGGGCTACATGGCCTACCCAGACCCCTCCCCCATTTTTTTTTAATTTTTTATTTGGAAAACTTAAGTAAAATGGATAAGGCAACATAAAGGGTGTGTGGCACTGAGGCTACAGAATCGAGGGAACTTTCAGGAAGACAGATTCTGGACTTACCACAGCGACCACAGGTAACGGGGAACTAGGGTCCGATTCCAGAAAGGGGATTTAAGGCACCTACGTACAAGTGGTTTGCGCCACAAGAGGGGATTTAAGCTACCTACATAAAGGTGTCCCAGCCAGGATGAGGATTTAAACCATCTACACAAGGGTTTCCAGCGAAACGATATTAGATTTAAACCAGCTACATAAGGGTCTCCCATTAACAGCAGGAAACAGAGTGAAGGGAAAAGCTGGGAACCTGGTTTACTGCCAAAGGTAGCATATAGAGGGGGAATCTTTAAAATAAATAGGGGTACCAAAAGGGTAGGACGCCACCAGACTTGACATATATATCTTGAACAAATCCGAGAATGACCAATTCTTTGACCAAAAGAAATATAAATGTTACCACATTTTGAACTACAACTTTTGCAAGCACAACGTGGAGATTTAGGATTATTGAAGTAAAACATATATATATAAATATATCTATGACTAGAACTGCACAAAGATGATGCTTTGACCTTACATAAACATTTCCATATCATCAAAATTGTGACGCTCTAAATGGAAACCATTTCAGAAAAGCTTTGCATATATAAACATCCATATCATTAATTATCAGCTATAAGGAAAACACATGTAACATGCGAGGCGGATATTTCAAGAAGCATACAAAGGCAAATATGCAATTTTTACAAGTACAATATAAAGTACAAGACAGGTTTAGAACTGCAAAATGGTGTTGGAGAGGAGGATGAAGACGATGAATGAGTTGCCGGTCGTCTTCTTCTCCGACTACACATGACCATGTAGAAGAATAGTTCTGGAACTCAGGAAAAGTTCATGGAGCTCAGAAAAGTACTGAAACATCGAGTTCTGAAGAAACAATGATACCTGTAGAAGAAAGGAGGTTAAGCAAGCAAATCAAGGTGATCTGCTAGTGAGTGCAGGTATGGGAATAACTGGAACAAATCTAGGCAGCCAGGAACCAAGGGGCTGCCCAGAGGCAAACAAAAGGCCTAGGCAGTAGGAGGGTAAGGCAAACTGCCCAGAACTCAACTGGTGCTGTTAGTTGAGCACTTTTGAAGAATTGCTGCATTTGACACTGGAAACTAGTGCAGCCAAACAACGAGGTGGATATTCTCAACTTGGTTCCTTTGCTCTCCAAGGGCGCACACATCTGGCAGGCACCCAGACAGCCTTTTCTTCAAGGGCAACGGCAGCATACCCACGACCCCAAGTGATGAGTGGAACTGGTCCTCGCCATTCAATGTCAGGCAAAAGGCGATAAGAGACCAAAGGTCGAGGAAGCTGTTCTTCTTTCTTGAAGTGGAGATCCACTGGGGAATGAGGCTTGTTATGTGGAAAGAGAAGAAAGTTTAAGGTGAACAGCACCTTTGCAACTGCCAAAGGGATCTCCGAGGCTGGAAGGTGACGTCCTGCAGTCCTGTTTGTGGAGCAGAGTTTTGAAAGTGAGGTGTGTCCTTTCAATGAGAGCTTGGCCTGTCGAATTAAACGGAATCCCGTGGGATAGGGAAATATTCCATTGCACACAAAAGTCACTAAAGGCTTGAGAAGCATAAGCGGGCCATTATCTGTTTTAATGGCTTGAGGCTTTCCCATAACTGAAAAGGTTCTCATGCAGTGCTGTATGACGTGCCTCGCAGTTTCTCCTTTCAGGGCTGTAGCCCAAATGAAACCTGAGAAGGTGTCCACTGTGACATGCAACTTAGACATTGGAGCAAGGGCTGGGACATGTGTCACATCCATCTGCCACAGCTGATTCGCCTCCGTGCCTCGAGGATTTACAGCGTCAAATGGCAAGCAGATAGGAGACTTGGAGCACGAAGGGCAGCATGAAATAATGTCCCTTGCTTGTGACATTGGAATGTTGAAGGTCTTGTGTAGAACCTTTGCTGATTGGTGGAAAGTTTCATGGCTTGTCACAGGATTATCGAACAAGGAGAAAGCTAGAGTCCTGAGGGCAGCGTCCGCTACTGCATTTCTTTCCACCAGGAATCCTGGAAGGTTAGAATGAGAGCGCAAGTGTGCAGCAAAAAAGGGAAATGAACGTCTCTGTAATAGTTCTTGAAGCTGCGCGAACAAATTAAAGAGATTTTCGTCCATGGACGGAGACAGGTAAGCAACTGGAAGCGATGATAACAGCCTATATACATACTGAGAATCTACAACGAGGTTGAATGCTTCTGTAGCGAAAGTTTGAAAAGCGAGAATCACTGCTGCCAATTCTGATCTTTGTGCTGAAAGTTGTTTCTCCGTAAACACAGTTTTCCATTGCCCATCCTCCTTCCATGCAAGGACACCATAGGAAGAGGAGCCATCTGTGAACAGAGTTTTTGCAGTGGGAATAGGCTGAAGCACCAACATGGATGAAAGGTGATAATTTACTTGTTGCAACAAAGTGAATCTTTTATCCTTAGGAGGATTATACAAGAATGAACCGACAAAATCTGCAATAGTAATTTGGAAACTATCTGAAAACTGAATCAAAGTTAGTACTTGTTCTTGAGAGAAAGGAAGGTAGATGGAAAGCAGATCATTTCCACTCAGGCGAATTGCACGGCCTCTGCACTTAACAAGGAGATCAGCAACAGCGTCCATACTGGGGTACACATTCCTTTGAGGCGTGTGTGAGAGATGAATCCACTCCACGATTGCCACCTTTGAGGAAGTATCCGGAACATATAAAGCTGCTGTAGGCAATCTTGGTGTAGTGAAGATAGCACCTGAAAAGAGCGCAGTTAGCTGTTGGCACACGATCTACAGCTATTTGGTGCAGTTTTGTGTTTACCCCTTGTAAAGCAAGACGCATCTCAGAAGTGCATGGAATAACATCTGAAGGAGATGTATGTCCCTTAAGAGCAGAAAACAATGGTGAGAGTTCAGATGTTGGAACTGCTAGAGACTTTCGAGCCCAGTTTTATCTGTCCTAAGAGATGCTGCAGTTGTGTCAAGGTGAAGGATTCTGGAATGACTATGCTTGGCATCTCTGGCAGGGCTGTATCTTGAAGCAGTCTGTGACCCAAGTAATGAAATGGAGCAGTGCGCTGTACCTTTTCTGGGGCAATACAAAGCCCAAAAGAGTTCAAGATGCGTGTAAGATGCTCAACATGATGCTCTGAGACCTTCTCTCCATGGATCAAGATGTCATCCATGTAATGACAAACTTCTAAGGCTGGATATTGTGCTCTGAAAGGCTGTAATGCTTTATCTACAAAGTTCTGGCAGAGAGTCGGCGAATTCACCATTCCTTGAGGGAGTACCTTCCAAGAGTATCTGGAAGCTGGTCTGGTATTATTGAACACAGGTAGAGTGAAAGCGAACTTTTCTTGATCTGCAGGTGCCAGTGGAATGGTAAAGAAACAGTCTTTAAGATCGATGATTGCAAGCTGATGGTTTCTAGGAATGAGGTTAGGGTTAGGAAGTCCACATTGAAGGGGACCCATTGGAACAATTCTTTCGTTGATTTTTCTCAGGTCTTGAAGCAAACGCCATTTTCCACTTTTCTTCTTGATGACGAAGATTGGAGTGTTCCAAGGGCTATTAGAGGGTTGCACACGATCCTGGTGTAGTAGCTCTTTGATTAGGGCCTCTGCTGCAGCGAGCTTTTCTGACGTCAGCGCCCATTGGTCGACCCATACAGGGGGTCCTTCCTTCCAGGTGAGTGGAAGAGCATGTACTGGCGCTGATGCAAAGGCCCACATCAAAAATGTGTATGGACAACAGTTCTTGCCTTAGACAATAAGTCTCTACCCCAGAGGGTGATAGGCACATCCATGACAAGTGGACGGAGCTGCACCATGGAGCCTGAGTCTGACTGGAAGGTAATCGGATGCACGCTCTGGTGGGCGGGTTCGAAACCTCCGACTCCAAAGACTTCCTGGGTGACAGTCGTTGCCCACTGGTCAGGCCAATCCTTTCTGGCGATCACTGTGACATCTGCGCCTGTATCAAGAAGACCCTTGATCTTTCGTCCACCCATTTCTAAGACGAGATGAGGGCGTTCTTCTGTAATCTTGATTAGCGCCATTGCTGCCTGAGGAGGCAAAGAGTCTACAGGAGCTGTAGGTGTAGAAGTAAGCAAATAGAGTCTGGCAATTTCCAAACCTTTTGTTAGGACACAAGGAACAGTTGAAAATCCTGGAATCAGCAACTGCGATGAATCTGTGATTCGAACTAGGCCTGCAGTCAGTGTGACTGTGGCAGGGAGGCGATCCATCCTAGGCAGAATAAGGCAAATTGAGGTGTCTGGGAATGGACCACGAATGGATGTTGGCAATTGCTGAGCAAACCATGGATTTGAAAAATAACAGTCCTCTGTTAAGAAGAGTGGTATACCTGGGACAGAAGATTCTTCTTGTTCTTCATTGGCAGTGTCTGAAGACATCTTTTTGGCTTCGGGTTTTTTGCACTGCTGAAGTTGGCAACTCTGAAGTTGCTTGGCGTTGAGTTGGCAAACTTGAGGTTCTTCCGTTGGTAAGAGTTGCTGATGCTGTTGAACCTGTTGACATTCAGGCAGTTGTGCATCAAACTGGCAGGATGGAACTTCCTCTTTGACGCGAGGCAGTGATTGTGGCGGGCTGAGCTTAAAAGCTGGAGGTGACACAAAGGTGTGGACATTGTTAACTGGAGTGATGTTTAAGCTTCCACAAGAGGGAGCTGGCTCACTCACTTGTATTCTTTGGCTACATGGAAAGTGATCATCAGCTGGGCTGCAACTTGAACACTGCTGTTTCACCAAGGGCAAATGTCCTTCGATGACAGATTGATCTTGACTCAATGGTGAGTAAAGCTCAGGTGCTGCGAGGTTGACCTCAGTAGGATGTTTTCTCAATGTAGGGGGCAATTCTGCGATCAGAGACTTGACTGTGATTGCTTGCTGTGAAGCAAGGTTGACATCAGCTGGAACTGAAGGGCAGTCAGCAGAAGGTGAACTGAATGCTGTGTTCTCTACTGGAACCCTTTGAATAGGTAAGGCAGATGATGAAACCTCTGGAACCTGAATGCTTGATGAGGTCACATCTTTTCTCTGGACATCTGAAGAGTAGATATCTCTCTGGATCACTCTTTTTTCCTGATGACCTGGATAAGGAGTAGCATTGTTCACCTTTCTGGGATGGTTGACCTTCATGATGTTCTTGAACTTGCACCCTATTGTTTTACCGGGGCCGGGGCGCGGCCCGCAGAACCGTTTCCCTGAACTGGAGATGAGGTAGGTGATGTGTTTGTGGATTCAAGCGACAATCATTTGCCCAATGAAATCCTTTCTGACAGATGGGACATCTCTCTGGCGGCTTGGCAGAAGGCCTTGGCGTTGTTGTGCACTGCGACCGGAAATGCCCATCGCCTCCACACCCATAGCACTTCTTGACTGGCGTAGAGCTGTCTTGACGTGGCATCTGTACCGCAGCTGCCAAGAGCTGTGCTTTGTAGGAGTGGGTACCGACATTCTGGCAGACGCGTAGCATCTCAGTCAATGTGGCATCTGGACGAGCTGCAACTGCTGTTAGGGCATTCTTGCAGTCATCATTGGCATTCTCAAAGGCAAGTTGTTTCGTCAGCATGTTTCTGGCATGACGATCTTCTATCTGGCGTTCCACTGCAACAATCAGGCGATCCACGAAGTCCCATAAGGTTCTTTTGGACCTTGCCTAACTGCAGCGAATCCTGATACTGAGCTAGCATCTGTGCGATTGGGTAGTCTGCGCCAAGCTTTGACTACAATGTCTGCTATGGTGACAAGTGCAGCATCAGGTATGGCTAGCTGTTGATTGAGATTGGAGTAATGTCCTGATCCTGTGAGCATATCTTCTGTGGCAAGTGGCGTTGCACGTCTGGCTGCTACTTCTTTCCACTCTTGCAGGCACAGAAGAGCATCTGTAGGCGACAGGAAGGTGCGAAGAATCAACTTCCAATCAGATGGCAGAAGTCTACTAGTGGACAGTCCTTCAAGTAAACTTCTAGTATAAGGAGCTTGAAGTCCATTTTCGCGTATGGCTTTTCGCAGTTCACGTAGTGTTTCAAAAGGAATGGCTTGATATCTTGCAGGTTGTCCTCCATTGGCACGAATCACTGGAAAGATGTGCATTGGATCAGCACTAAAATCTATTTGTCCCAAAGCTGCTTCTAAAGCTTGAGTTCTGCAGATGGGTTGCATTGCTGTTGGATCTGTAGGTGGCATCAGTGAGTTTAAATCTTCTTGATGCTTTCCAAATGATGGGCCACTAGATGGCGCTAAAGAGTCTTTGACATCTGGATGCCTTGAAGATGGCTGACTATGAAGACAAGATGGCTGACTTGAAGTTGGATGAAGACAAGATGGCTGACTTGAAGTTGGATGAAGACAAGATGGCTGACTTGAAGTTGGAGCATAAGGTTGTTGGCTCTGTACTGCAAGTCCTGGCATCTGGATCATCATTGTTTGGCTTTGCTCTTGTCTTGGAATCTGCATTGGCATTGGAGGTGCTGAAGGGTTGGTAAATTGCTGTTGTGCTGCTTGCATTGAAGCTTGGATTGCTGTTGATTGGAAATCAGCTTGCTGCAAACTGGAGCTGCTGGCTTGAGCGCGGCCTGCAGGGCAGCAGGGTTTGCTGGCAAAAAGGCTGCTTGCTGCTGCTGCTGCTGGATCGCTGGCAAAAGCGCGGCTTGCGATGGAGGAAGCGGGACCGTTGCTTGGAGCGAGGTCCGCGGCTGCTGCTGACTTGAAATCGCTGGCTGGTAAAAGGCCTGCGATGACTGCTGAGCGACTGGCGGTGGGGCAGTTCGCGGCGGGGCTTGAAAGGCCGACGGCGTCTGCTGCACCGGCACAGGCGGCAATGAATCTGGCAATGACAAATTGGACAAGGGCGAGTGCGTGTACGACAACGGGGCCTGAACTGGCTGCTGCGAGGGGGCCGAAAATGGCACAACCGCAAGCGGCAGCACAGGGGCACTATTAAAAGCAGTATTTCCTAAATTCACTGTTCCATTAAGCAAAACATTTCTTGGAGCGATTTGTTGAAAGCAGTTTCTTACTTTGCTCCATACTAATTGTACAGGAATTCCGATTTTCGGGTTGGCCATAAATTCTAACCCGATCCTTTCCCATGAGGCTAAATCTTTCGTTCCCTCCTTAGGGACCCAGGGACAAATTTCCCCAATGGTTTTAACTAAAAGCTCTACTTCTGATTCAGAGACAGGGTGACCATTTCTTTTCAAAAGGTACAATAAGTCTTCACAAAATTTTACTTGAGCAGTTGAGAGTGAGGAGCCCATTTTTTAAACACTTTTCCAAAACTTTTCCTCCCCCACCCGTAGGCTTCTACTAGGGGACACCGGTTCTACCCGTAGGCTTTAACCGAAAAACCTGGCACCCGTAGGCTTTAGCCAGAAAACCTCCGCCCCCACCCGTGGGCTTCTACTAGGGGCTACCGGCCCTACCCGTAGGCTTTGACCGAAAAACCTGGCACCCGTAGGCTTTAGCCAGAAAACCTTTCCCTCCCACCCGTAGGCTTTTTCGGGAGACACCGGCCCTACCCGTAGGCTTTGACCGAAAACCCTGGCACCCGTAGGCTTTAGCCAGAAAACCTTTCCCTCCCACCCGTAGGCTTTTTCGGGAGACACCGGCCCTACCCGTAGGCTTTGACCGAAAACCCTGGCACCCGTAGGCTTTTGCCAGACCCTTCCCACCCGTAGGCTTTAGGGAAGACCTTACTCTGCCCGTAGGCTTACACTAAGCTCCTTGCCGCTCTACCCGGGGACCCCTTGGGGCAAAAATACACGCGCGCGACTTCTATTTACACTACTTTGGGCAAGCGGTGGATTCGCGCTACTGCAGCGAAATCCTAGATAAACCGGGCCGTTATACCTCACCTCTCAATGTCTGTTTCCGAGCCACTTCCGATATGTTGCCTTTAACCGGAGTCTTCGTGGAAGCGATTTTTGACTGCGCTTTGCCTCAGAGAGGGCACCACTTGTCGGGGTATGGTTGCTGGAGCTCCTCGTGCACGGCCTTGGATTGGTTATGCACGAGGTACCAGTTGCGGGGAAAGTGGCCAGCGTTCCACGTGCTTTTGAGCACGGTCGCCGGCCAAGCCTCACAGTCTGAAGGATGATGAGTAAGCCAATTGAAGACTCTGATGGTGTGTGAGTTCCTAGTTGCCTTCTTTAAAGAAACGTTGCCTCGTGAAATAAAATTTGTACCCTGACTCTGAATAGGCGGACCGATTTACAGAAAATTAAAATTTTACTTTACTCCCCCGTTAACCCCAAAGGAAGACAGACACCGGTAGTATCTTTAGTGGCTTCGGCAGAACCCGCGTAGGCTCGTCCCCTAAGCTAAGTTCTCCTAAACTTAAAGACCCTGCGCGCCCAATCTTCCGCGAGGCTAACTAAATAAACTAAAACCGAAATATCTTCCGCGGGCCTAACCCTAGGCTAACCTAAAGAAAACCTAACTAAGGCTAAACCGAATGATCTTCCGCGATCTAACTCTAACTAAAGAAAAACCCATCCAACCCGTCCAGCCCGCTCCTAGCCCCTTAAACTAAGCTTGACTTCAACTAAAACCCAACTAAAAAGAACATAAGAAGAACGTGCGATCTCGTGCTACTCTCCCTACCTAAGCGGGGTGCCTCTGCCTTTTATTAAGGAACAAACGTGACATCATCATAAGTACTTTAACCAATAAAATCACTGTTGCTGCCCTCCAAAAAGGCGGGAAGCAAGTTTAACGCTCATTAACAACTTTGAACATGACCGGATCTACAAAATAAAGGCGGATTAATCTTGTAAGTGAATCACACTATTCATTCATGCTTTCACTTTCACTTTTGCGCGCAATTATACCAAAAGTAGACCTTAAAAAACCCATAAAATAACCAATAAATTATGAATCCATGGCGGATCCGTGAAACGTATTCCGACAACAGGTAGCACTGACTTGCTCCTAACTCCTGGTGTGATTGCAGTTGTCTTCTGTTGGCAATAGAAATGTTCTCTACAGGTAACTAGTTTTTTTAAGTATGAAGGACATCACTGATCATATCAAATCGCAAAAGACAGAGAGGTTTTATATCATCTTCGACACATCACTGAAATGGGAAAGTACACAGTCACCAATCCTTGTCTAGTAACCTTTAAACAATGCATTGAAGCGTGACATTTGAATACACGCACTACTGAATATTTAGCTCTTTGATTTTTTTTAACTTTGTATTCTAATTCATTATTGCTACAGTGTTTTAATATCTTAATCTCCATTTTAAACTGATTTGTCATGATGTTATAATCTATTCTATTATTCTATTAATAACATTTTTTAAAAATATATTTTTATTAAATACTGTCTTGATTCACAAACGTATGTGTAATGTCTCTCTAATATTTTTTCCATGTAACATTTTTACAATACAGTGGTGCCCCGCTAGACGAAAATAATTCGTTCTGCGAAAATTTTCGTCTAGCGGGTTTTTCGTCTAGCGAAGCGGCAATGACAGCCGCACTTTCGCTAGACGAAAAAAAAACGAAAAATTTTCGTCTTGCGAGGCAGCCCCATAGACTTTTTCGTCTTGCAAGGCAGCCTCCCGCTAGACGAATGCCTTCGTCTAGCGAGTTTTTCGTCTTGCGAGGCATTCGTCTAGCGGGGCACCACTGTACAGTTACGTTTGTTGAGACATTAGGAAGAAAAGGGGGAAAGAGGTGGGTAAGATGGGGAGATGGGTGGGGTGGGGTGTCAATGTTTCTATTTTACTTAGTATATGTAGGGTTTGGTGTCAGCGTTGTTTGTGCAGGTTCTTTGTTGTTCGCTTGTGCTCCTTTGGTGGTGAGAGAGGTCGGGGTTGGCGTAGGATGTGATTGTTCATTTGTGGGTGGCTGTGGTGGTCTTTGGTTTCCTGTGCGAGTGGGGTGGGTGAGTATTTTTGATCAGGTTAGCCATATTGATTTGTATGCTGTTGGTAGATTTTTGTCTTTGTCTTGTTGGGCTGTGTGTGTGTGATGAAGGGGAACCATACCAGGGTGAAGGCGTCTTCTTCTGTTTGTCCCCGTGTCAGTTTCAGCTTACTGGTTAGTTTTTCTAGTAGGGCTGTTTCCCATACTACTTGGTACCATTGGTCCATGCTTACTCCTGACAGGTCTCTCCAGTGTCTGGTTATGATGTTTCTAGCTGCTGAGAGTAGGTGGGTTATGAGTTCTTTGTGGTGTAAGTGGGTGTTGTTGTCTTGGAAGATGTTTAGCAAGACCAATTCTGGGGAATAACTGTGATTTTTAATTTGATTTTATTTTGTACATTGTCCAGAGAGCTCATGTTATTGGTTGCCTGATAAATTGACCATTAGATCTGTGTCCTAAGTCCCTAAACCAGAAAATTATAGGCAGAAGTCTGCCTGTACACATGGATCTTCATAGCTGGATCGGAGTGACAGTAGACTGGGGAGGAGTTAGCAGCATATGGTAAATGACATTCATTGATGTAACCAATTTATGACCACTGGTCTACCTTACAGCCCCTTCATGGTGGCCTAAACAAGGAGTCACCAATGCACCCATCAAAGACTTCATCAGGGCTCCAGACTCTAAGCTTTCATTTCATCTAGACTTCCTAGAAAGGAAGTTATGAAGCAAAACGTGCAGGTACCCTTCTAAGAAATTTCTGTGAAATGAAGCAGCCTGGCTGCTCCCTGCCTATGTTTTAGCTGATGAGTCAGAGCTGTACAGCTTGATAAGTTAGTTGTTTGGACACCAAGGTATTGGAATTCCTGGGGTCCTAAAGCACTGCTGTTTCCCCCTCCTCTTTAGCACATTTTTCCTGCTTCTGTCTTGTTTTCTAGTCTTTTGACTCAGTAATTTGCCCTTCCTTTTCACTCGGTAACTGGTAGTGGACTCATCTGAGATCAGGTCCCTAGACATTATTTTCTGCAAATACTACTACACAGTAATTGCCAGTGGATATAAATAATCTCCCCTCACCCCAAAAACATATGCAAAAAAAGGTTAGGCATGTCTCCTGCTGTGCAGGGGTTTAAAAACAAGGCACTCATAGAGAATTCCCTGCAGAAAGCCTGTGCAGCAGCCAGCTAAGCCTCCTCTGCCATGGATACACAATTATGGGGAAAGTATCACCATGACTGTGCTCTCTCTAATGCACACCCTCCAACATTTCTCTGATGAAAATAGGGACATCCTATTCTATTATTATTATTATTATTATTATTATTATTATTATTATTATTATTATTATTATTCCCTGCCACTCTAGTCAGCTTCCAACATATAAAAACATAAAAAATTAAACAATAAAAAGCTTTCCCATACAGGGCTGCCTTCAGATGCCTTCTAAAGGTTATCTAACTACTTATCTCCTTGGCTCGGGAGTCACATAACTCCATACCCTCTGATGAAAATAAGGATGTCCTACCATATCCACCAACGTTTCTCTGATGAAAATAGGGACAAAAGCAGGTCATTCCAGGATCAAATCAGAAACCGGAACAGCTTCTGTAAATCCAGGACTGTCTCTGGAAAATAGGGACACTTGGAGGATCTGCTAATGTTGTGTTATGTCATGCCCTCCATGACAGCCATTTTGTGTTTTGCCATGCCCCTCCGCCATGGCAGCCATTTTGTGACTGATAGCCACAGCACTCTCTCAAAATTCAAAATGTGCCCACTAGTCCAAAATGGCTGGTGATTCCTGGGCTAAACAGAGAAAGTCACAAACTACAATATAAGAATTTCAGTTTATTCACCATGTTTGCTTTCACTGATGTGCTGTCTAATAGTAGATATACTTCAATGTTAATGCTTCAGAAGAAGGAATTCCTTAAACAGAACTGTCATGTTTTTTCTTTTCATGGACCCGAGGGTTAAAGATGTAATCAAAGATGGAAATCCAAATAATCTGCTATTTTCTTCATTAGGAAAGCTCTCTTATTTATTGTATTTATGGATCTTTCTGAATATGAAATTAATGGCTTTCTGGCCTATGCTGTGAAGCAATTATCTGGATTCTGCAATGCTTGTACAGGAAAGTCCTGCCACATGCTGAATGCAGTTGGTTTATTGACAGGTTTTAATTATATCTCTGGCTTCCTACAGCTTTTGGGGAGGATTGCTTTTCAGTGACAAAGCTGAAGAATATTTCTGTTCACCAGCCTATAAATCCTGCTCTCATTAAAACAATCAGCCAGCTACAGTTTTGACAGCAGATTGATATTTTTACATTCCACTTGAGAAAAGTCTTCACAGCTCTACTTGTCCTGTTGGATTTTGATTTTTTTGAGCCAGATTCTCTAGTCTTAAATGTGCATATATTATGCAAAATGCCATTCCAGTTTTTTTGCATGCTCTTGGCATTATGCAGATGTTCCTGGTATAAGTTCCACGCATGGCATAAATGAACGTATTGCTACTTGTAGGCTACTGCATTTTGAGCGGCGAGGGGCATGGCACTTCCATGTTATTGGAAGGAGGCAGTGGGTGACTATGGTGTTTCTTAACATTTATGCGCATTTGCGGGTTTAACACAGGTGGAGAATGAAGCTTAAGCATTCCAGCCAAAAGCCATTGACTATAATCTCCAGGGCCAATGCTAGCACCCCAAGATAGCTGTAGAGATCAAACTTGACTTTCTACCTTTCTCAGGGCTCAGGTGCACTGAAGGTTAATGAGGATTTCAAGCTTCTTCTTCTCTCTTTCTCTCTCTCTCTCTCTCTGTGTACACGCGCACATGTATCCACACAACGTCCCCCTCATCTAAGAGTCAGCCACACTTCCCCCACAACTGCTAAATTCAGATTTTCCTGATCCATGGGAATAATCTGATATGGGAAGAAAATCCAATATGAAATGTGTGTTACCTGACTGTGGATTTGTGGTAGCGCATTGTGTGGCTGGGTTTTATTAACATAAAAGGTGCAACAATGTTTCACAGGAGTAATTAAGAATCCTTGCCTGGTTGGAACGACATATATGTCTATTGCCTGCTCTTTTGTGTAAATTAAATAAATTCGTGTAAATTAAAAAATAAAAGCACTCAGGCAAGTAACAAATAGCTGCTGATACACTCGAAAGGAACGTCAGCTTTCCTGGCTTAGAATGTAACATGCATCTTTAAAAATTATTTTATGGCTCGCTTTGTGTAAGCCCAGTGCATTGCAAAACTTGTATTATTATTTTTTTAAAAAAAATACCTGCACACATGCTCACAATGGACCTCAGGTTTCCAGAACTTAAGGTGGTACTAAGGAGAAGTACTAACTGAGGACAACTACCACACAATTGTGCTCATTTCACACGCTAGCAAAGTTATGCTTAAAATTCTACAAGGCAGGCTTAAGCAATATGTGGACTGAGAACTCCCAGAAGTGCAAACTGGATTTCAAAGGGGCAGAGGAACCAGAGACCAAATTGCAAACATGCACTGGATTATGTAGAACGCTAGAGAGTTCCAGAAAAAAACATTTACTTCTGCTTCATTGACTACGCAAAAGCTTTTGACTGTGTTGACCACAGCAAACTATGGCAAGTTCTTAAAGAAATGGGAGTGCCTGATCACCTCATCCATCTCCTGAGAAATCTCTATGTGGGACAAGAAGCTACAGTTAGAACTGGATATGGAATAACTGATTGGTTCAAAATTGGGAAAGGAGTACAACAAGGCTGTGTATTGTCTCCCTGCTTATTTAACTTATATGCAGAATTCATCATGCGAAAGGCTGGAATAATGAATCCCAAGCCTGAATTAAGATTGCTGGAAGAAATATCAACAACCTCGGATATGCTGATGACACAACCTTGATGGCAGAAAGTGAGGAGGAATTAAAGAACCTTTTAATGAGAGTGAAAGAGGAGAGCGCAAAATATGGTCTGAAGCTCAACATCAAAAAAACTAAGATCATGGCCACTGGTCCCATCACCTCCTGGCAAATAGAAGGGGAAGAAATGGAGGCAGTGAAAGATTTTACTTCCTTGGGTTCCATGATCAACTGCAGATGGTGACCGCAGTCACGAAATTAGAAGATGCCTGCTTCTTGGGAGAAAAGCAATGACAAACCTAGACAGCAGCTTAAAAAGCAGAGATATCACCTTGCCGACAAAGGTCCGTATAGTTAAAGCTATGGTTTTCACAATAGTAATGTGTGGAAGTGAGAGCTGGATCATAAAGAAGGCTGATCGCCGAAGAATTGATGCTTTTGAATTATGGTGCTGGAGGGAGACTCTTGGGAGTCCCATGGACTGCAAGAAGATCAAACCTATCCACTCTTAAGGAAATCAAGCCTGGGTGCTCACTGGAAGGACAGATCCTGAAGCTGAGGTTCCAGTACTTTGGCCACCTCATGAAAAGAGAAGACTCCCTGGAAAAGACCCTGATGTTGGGAAAGAAGGAGGGCAAAAGGAGAAGGGGACGACAGAGGACAAGACGGTTGGACAGTGTTCTCGAAGCTACCAACATGAGTCTGACCAAACTGCGGGAGGCAGTGGAAGACAGGAGTGCCTGGCATGCTCTGGTTCATGGGGTCACGAAGAGTCTGACACGACTAAACAAACAAAGGAGAAGTACTAACTGAGGACAACACACACTGTGAATATATCCCACCAAGTAGTGTGGATGGAAAGATAGATTTGGGAGGCATAAAATCACAAGTCCTCATGTGTGGATGGAGGTGCAGAAATGCAGACAAGAAAACAGCAACCCACACAGGCACAAGTCCCAAAGTGCAGAAACAGTCTCAGTCTCTCCGGATTGCAGTCTGTCCTTGTCTTCTTCAAAAACATTTAGATTTACGTCATCCTAAAATATATATTTTTAAAAAATGAGGGAAGGAGCTAAACTAAGCATTGGGAGGCATGACCTTTTTCAGAAATGACTCTCACCTTCTGGAGGAGTGTGCAATTATTTTCCAATCATTTACCTATAATTTACTAGCAAACTGTGTGTCTGGGAAACTAGTAAAGCAGTGTCTTTAGGTACTACTGGATACATTAACCTTTTCCTTCCCAAAATTTCTGTTGAAGTTTTCCTCTATTAAGGCAGGTCATTCGTCCACCTGGTCTAATGTTGTCTAGTGTTTGGGAAACAGTCCTGTAATGAATATGAGAGATGATGACTTGCCTAAGGCCACTGGATGTGTTCAAGGTAGAAGCATGGGTTTTTGTGGCAATATTTTAGTGACTTTTTCAGCCCAAGGGTCACATCCTTCACCATACCAGTGGCTGGTCATGTGAGAGGTCAAAAGTGAGTGGTACAAAACAGGTGTGAGTCTTCCAGCCACACAAAACCGTGTTTCTGCACATACACACATCTATCCATCCAAGCACGAGGTCTTGTCAAAGTCCAAGGGCACATTCCAGCCAGATGCTAACGGAGCAGAGCCAGTGTGGGGTGTGGTCTGGATAAAGAAGCTTAGGAAAGAGGAGTGGTCTAGGGACACTTTCAAGGGCTGCATAGAGAGCCCTGAAGGGCTGCATTCAGCTCCTGGACCTGAGGTTCTCCACTCTAATAATAACAATAATTAATAGCAACACATTGAATTTGGATCCACAATATAAATATTTCCCTCCACGATGTTTCTGCTCTTACTTTGCTTCTTTCTCTTTCAGGTGCAGCAACCGGACGCAGTGTGCCGTCGTGGCAGGTCCAGATGTGTTTCCTGACCCTTGTCCAGGAACATACAAATATCTAGAAGTGCAATATGAATGTGTCCCTTACAGTATGTATACCACGTTCTTATAATTATTTTTCTTTCTGTGCATGAATGAGATTTTTTTGTTTCCCCCAAGGGATTGTAAAATCACTTTGTCGTCCTGTATGAGAATTGGTGTGCTATTTTACCTATTTCACTGGCTATTTCAGTTCCTAGTCTGAATCCTGCTTTTGCCAATAGCTGGCCCAAGAAAAGCCGCTCCCACACCTCCATTTCCTAAATAATACTGTGGTGGTTTTAATTGATAAGATCTCATGTCGCAAGATGTTGTAATGGCAATCGCTTAGATAGGCTTAACATGCCATTAAACACATCCGTGTTGGATTCATTTGCCCATAGCTATTGCCAAAGAGGCTACATTTAACCTCCAGGGTTCAAAGCAGTGTGGCCCAGCATGTCAGTTTTGGGGAGGAAGAAAACAATGGCAGAATTTTTTTCTTCCTTTATGCTTTTCGTTTGTGTGCTTCCCATAAAACATAGCATATCATTCCCACTGTGGGGAATGAGACGCTGCCGTAGATGACTATTTGGTCTGATTCATTGTGGCTTTTCTCAAATTCTTATGAAAAATATTTTGAATACCCCCTCCCCCACACACAAAATGTTAACATAAATGCTAAACAGTATTAACATTGTAGGTGCATGTTACCCGACGGTGGTGGTTTGTATTATTGACATTTCATAATTATGCTTAAGTAGAGCACCTCACCTCCTTGCATTTTTGGAACAGAAATGGAAAGTGTATTGATGAGAAAACATGCCATGCCCGTTTTCTTACTGAATTGTACCTTTCTACACCAATGGCATTTCTTCAAGCCCTTTTCAGCATTAAAATTCAGCTTCGGAGGCATTGCTGTAGCTGGGTATTAGAATACCACTGGACTAGAACAATGTCAAGTTGTTAAAAAAAAAAAAAGAGGATCACACTTGTTTGATTATCAAAAAAGTAGGCAAAGCTTTTTACACTCCTGCCGGGGGGAAAAACAGTAACACTAAAAAAAGAAAAAAAAGAAAGAGTGCTATAGCAAGTAATAATTTACTTCACCAGGGGCTTCTCTCTCTACAGTTAGCACTGCAAGGATGAATTGGAGAGCTGCCTTTTAGATGGTTCACCTACACACTAAGGCTCCTGTGTGCAGAGAGAGTACACATACATGAGTTCATTAGTAAAAGACCACGCGTTATCTGCTCTGCTTGTAAGTGACTCGTTAGGGTCTTAGGTGACTTTTGGACCCGAGATCCTTTTGGATCAGGGATGTCAGAGGTTGAACCACATTTGTTTATTTCCTGAAAGACAGATGCTGCTTGATTGTAAAAACAACCACAGGTGCCTCAAATCACAACCTGTGTTTAGGCCAGGTGGCCTTAACCTCTGAATTTTGAGCCTACTGCATGAAAGAGAGATATCTGAACACTGAGCAGGTCCAACTGTGTGTATGTCAGGATGCAGAATGTCTACTTGCCCTACATGCATTTGTGTATTTGTCATTTTTGTGCTGCTTTTCAGTTTTCAGTATTTTAAGTCTTTCCAGAGCAGTCCTTCCATCACCTTTTGTGTGTAGGGATCAGTTGCAGACATTCAATGTATGAAAGGAGGCGCATGAGCCTCATCACATCTGGGATTTCCGTAAAGAAGTGTCTGAGAGCTGGCTCTCAAATAATAACAAACTCTCCAACATTTCAGATGTGAATATAGGGACACTCTTGTACTTGAGTAGGTAGGGGCTAGGGGTGGAGTCTGGCAGTCCAAAGACATGGGCAAATGGGCAGCAGTGGACAAGTCCAATCCATAATCAGCTGTGCCATAAGCAGGAAATGAGGCAAGTCAAATGCATATGTGTATATAGGCATGATAATTGTATTTTTACCATTCAGAGGATGGTGTTTACATTTTACAGCTAAGGCACAGCAATAATAGTCTTTGGGTCGGTCAGTGAATGCATTGCATAGAATTCTTCAGCCAAAATAACTGTTAAGTGATCATAAAGATCATATCCATGAGAAGGTTGCCTCTGAGCATGTGCTTAGCCTAGGATTTTCAGCATATGGGATAAGCCCAGAGTTGTTACCAAAAAATGTTAGATTAGTTTCAACGTCATTCCAGAAGCTATTTTAAAAACCAAATAAAAAGTGGAAGTGGGCACCTTTTTTTTGTTCAACTTGGTATTTTATCAATTAATTGAGAGGGGAAATGGAAATCAGAATATACTTCCCTGACCCAAATCCTTTCTGCCTTCAGTCCTACAGCCTGCAAACGTCCACTATGGTTGAGAGAGCAGAAACAGGCAGCTAAGAGTAAAAACACGTCATCCGCATTCACTATCATCAAGGGGTTTTCAAAATATATTGTTATAGGATTAGTGAGGGGGTTATGTTTAGGGTTCCCTCTGTGATTTTATATACGGTATGTAAAATGAGATTTGGTGGGGAAAGAGAATGCTGAAGGAGTCGAACCAGTCTCTTTGTAAAGTTAAAGGCTCTGGCCAAGTATTTTAAGAATAGGTGACTTGTTGCCACAAAACTGCTATCTGGAAATGATGTCCTTGGTGAGAATAAGAGAACAGTAGACCTGGGACAGTGTCCTCTAAGCTGGGGCAAGGAAGACAGAGACCTGACTTGTTCGCTGTGCTAAATTTAAAGCTGTGGCTTTTCTGGGGGTGGTGGCAGAAAGCTAATGAGCATTAGGAAGGAAACAGAATAGGCAGCATCAATAACAATTGCCACTCCTCCCCTTCAGTTTCAGTCCATGGGAGAATGAATGGAGGCTATCTTAGAAACAGCAGAGTAGGGAAATTAGGAGTGCCTTAATGCATAGATAATATCCGGAGTGGTTTTGCACCCTGTGAAACCAGCTCCTTCTGGAGAAGCGTTATAGGTTGCTGTCAGGTTTAAGCTCCATGTTTATTCTGATGAAATTGGTCTTATGTAACGCTAATCCCTCCGGTGGTACGTTAAGTGATGTTTTTATGTCAGGTGAAAATATCTGCTAGTTGCTCAAAACGTATTCACTGTAAAAGTGATGTCTGTCCCAACAGCAGCAAAATGGTGGCAGCTGCTCTCCTGCCATTTCATGAGGCACCCGCCCTGTGGAACGCCCTCTGATCAGATGTCAACCTGGATCTCCAGTCTTGATCTATAACGCTACCCTGGCTGTTCTCCTAGGCATGGTAGTCAGTTGTGTTGTTTCTGTTTCTCTTTGTGATGCCATGGAGGAGCATTTAATCATGCCAGGGCCCACCTGCAATCTGAAGCGGAGCTCTTTTTCAGCCTTGCTATTGAAGACCCTCCAACTACAGATGCTAGAGTTTGAAATTGGGGACTTATTGTGCATAGAAAGCATATGTGTGGGTTTTTTTTAAAAAAAAAAAAAAAAAACTCTCAGAGCATCCTTCCCATACTTACTTGTACTGGGTTTGCAATTTTCTCATTGCTCCCTCATCTTTTCTTTTCAAGGCCTGAATTTCTCTACTATGAAATCATCCCCTAGCATTAGGCTAGCATGACTCTGGCATTTCATGGAGCGATGTGAAATCAAAACTCATTGCTTCACTCATACCATTGGGTAAAGGGAATGAGCCAGGAGGAGGTGAACATCAATCTTGCCACAAGTTTGTAAGGTGTCCTCATGAATAGTCACTGTGCTCGTTCATCATCCCAAGATGGCTTCAGCACTTAAGCTTGTTCCTAAGCTGTAAGACTTTGACAATAAACTCTCTAGGCAGAGTCCCTGTCCCTTCTGTCTTCCATATCGTGATTAGAATAGTGTTGACACTTAATCAGCTTTAATTAGCACTGGTAGGGCTGCAAGGTTATCCAACCTTTCATAAGCATCTGTATAAATCCCAGATAATCCCATCAGGCAGTGATCCACACAGACAATTGCCTCCAGACGAGAAAGGTCATGGGCATGATGTGACAGGAAACATTTGTCGGAAAGGAAACAATAATAATGATAACGATAATAACAGTGGTGTGTTTGGGCGCTTAAAGTGCTTCACGTACATTATGGGATTAATCCTTAAACATGAATTGGCATCATTATCCCCGTATTGCACATGAGCTGGGAGGCGTGCGGGGCGGAAGCTGAGAGGGTGTGCCAGAATCTGACAGAGGCCAGATTGAATGCAGGGACTTCCCTTATCCCTGCTTTGTAGCCAGTCCCCTCCACCAACTCTTGAAATACAAGTCTTTTCCTTTCTGAAAGGGATTTGTTTTTATGCCTTTCACACATGCATCAAATTATGTCGTCATGTGAATTTAGAGTGTTGGCCTTATGTATGAATCATTCCCTAACTTCTGTGGCAAGACCTCTACAGTTGCACCTCGGAAGTCAAACAGAATCCGTTCCGAAAGTCTGTTTGACTTAAAATGTTTGACTTCCAAAGTGCGGCTTCTGATTGGCTTGTAACAAGAAGCTCCTGCAGCAAATTGGAAGCCACAGAAGCCCTGTCGGACGTTCGGCTTCCAAAAGAATGTTTGAAAACCGGAACAGTCACTTCTGGGTTTTGATCATTCCGGAGCCGGAATGTTCAACTCCCAAGGCATTCTGGAGCTGAGGTATGACTGTATTACTTCTGGGGGTACAGTTTTGAAATGGTTTGAAATGCCCCAGTTTACCCGCATGCCCCAGGAACTCCTTCCCATCCGTATGAGAGGCAGGATGGGGTTGTGTGCGAAAACATTTTTTATCATGGAAAGAGCATGCTATAGGAATTAAAAACTGTTCTTTTTCCCCACCCCTCCTTACCCAGCTTGCTTCGAAATCCTAAAACCCAGTCTGTGCTACTAAAGGGGGGTTGGACCCTGTTCCGGCAGAGAGGGCTCTGCTGCTGTGGAGGTCCCTGCTGTTTCTGGTGGGTGGGAACTACTACAGAAAGCCCCAAAATGTTCCTCAGATGTCGGGTTTGTATCCACAACGGGGTGATTCGCCTACCGAAGATGGGTCCCAGTCATTTTTACTGCCTTCCTTTTAAAAGGCATGGTTGTTTTTCAGAGGAGGGTCTCTGAGAACAAAGTAAATGAAGGAGAAGTACAGAGTAAAACAGACAGGGTGAGAGAAGGCAAAAAGCAGAGAGAAAGGTGAACCTTTGTTTATGCAGGAGGAAAGGTTGCAGGTCTGAAAAAGTCGGAACACCCCTGTTCTAGAGTGAGAAGATAAAATTCCCAGTGAATATTGCCCGCATTTGCACAGTTGACCTCATGCTGAATTCAGTGTTCATGGGACCAAAGAAGAGATTCGCCACCTCTTCTAATGCTAGAATGCTGTAAGGTAAAGGTAAAAAGGTAAAGGACCCCAGTCAACGGTGACTATGGGGTTGCAGCACTCATCTTGTTTTCTGGCTTACAGAATGCTGTAGCATATTCTGATACTGCAGGGGTTTGAACAATTGTAAGTACAGTACACCAGCAAGCCAGAAGAATTAACTTCACTGACACCAGGTGTTTTACTGCTTACCAGCCCCCTCCAGATCCTGACACTGGTATTGGCATCTTGCTTCTTTTGCAGTTTATTTCCTTTCAGGCTGGCTGGTGAACTTATTTACATCCTCTTCGCCTTCAGGGGTATCACAGCTGGGTTCCCCAGTGTGTGGGAAGGAGTGAACTGGTCTGCCTAAGTCAACATTGCTGCCATAGTGCCAAAAGAAAAGGCAATTTTGTTACGTGAAATAATTTCTGTTGCTGACAGGAGCGTGGATGGGCTTGCATATCAATAAAAGTGAATGATGTTCAGGGTAACAGGGAATCAGAATTCAATAAAGCTTTATTGCTGCATACTCGTGGGCAGAAGAACATTTAAAAACATTAAATGGAAGCTTGCTCTTCCTTTTTGCTGGACCTCCGAGCCAGCAAACAGACAGGTAATTGAACAGCACCACTTTCAAGAGAAATTGGGTACTGCAAAGCAAACCGCAGCCGCCGCCTCTTCTTATTAAGGTTTCTGAAGGGAAAGGAAATGAATTAAAAAAAACACAACAACCTGAAAAAAACAGTGAGAACAATTCCCCCCCCCAGAGATACAGTTCTTAATTATTTTGGGTGCCAGATATTGTTTTTGGGAAATGGTTTTTTCAAGTGCCTCCCTTTCTTGCAGTGCGTCTCCCTTCCCACTGTGGTGGAAACACATTAATAAGGTTTGCAACCAGCTATGGCACAATGCTGTCCATTGACGAGTTTCACACCCTCCTCCCTTCAAACTGTTAAATTAAACATCATTTTGGTTTTGCTTCAGTTTCGTCCCTTGGGATTTCTCCTTCCAGGATCAGGTTTCCCCTGAGGAAACACAATGCTGGTTGCTCACACAATGGTAAATGTGACTGGGAGAAAATGATGATAGGCTAAGACACAAAACCGATACTCCCCCCAAAAAAGATAATTTATTGAGATATGCAAATTGCAGCATATATTTCAATTTTAAAAATAAATAAAATTCAGTGACAGAGAATATGATCCAGCAGTCCTCCCAGAGCAGATTGCTCAGGATCCTTTCTCAAGAATGTGTTATTTTGAAAATAAGTTGTCCCTGAAAAAACACACACACACAGCCTTGCTATCTGCTGTCAGTCAAGTGAGCATGTGGGTCTACTGGTCCCTCTAAATTACTCGAAGCCTGCAAGAAGCCTGCAGCAGAAGGGAAGTATATTCCCGGCAATCTAGGAGCTTGCTTGCAAACACTCAAGGCCCTTTCCTAAACCCTTAAGTTTTATTACAGAGGATGCCTTTGGCCCTCCAGATGTTGCTGAACCACAACTCCCATTATCCCCAGCAAGCATTGCCAATGCCTAGAGATGATGGGAGTTGCAGTTCAAAAACAGCCCCACCTCTGGTACATCAGAAGGGGCCGTGCAACCTCTAGCAATGTTAACAGGAATCACAATAGTTTTATGCACTATGTTCGAAACATAGCATTTGGACTTTCAAAAATGCTTTTGACAGAGTTGTTCCTTAACTCCAATAATAATAATAATAATAATAATAATAATAATAATAATAAACTTTATTACGGTCATAGACCAGCAAATAAACTCCCAAATAACTCCCAAATAAACCTTGCAGTCGTGGAAAATGGCGAGGCCTTTTTGTGAAATCAACAATTGGCTGAAGAACAGGAAGCAGAGAGTAGGAATAAATGGACTGTTCTTGCCATGGAGGCTTGTAAGAAGTGTCAACAAGGAGAACTGTGAACCTCCCTGAGACCTCCAGGTATAGGACAGTATATATATAAATTATATATATTTATACCCCGCCCATCTGGCTGGGTTTTCCCAGCCACCCTGGGGAATAATAATATTACTTATTATTATTATTATTATTATTATTATTATTATTGAATCATAGAATTGTACAGTTGGAAGAGTCCCCAGGGGTCATCTAGTCCACCCCATGCATGATGGATGGCCATCCAATCTCTGCTTTAAAACACCCAAGGAGGGAGAGTCCACAACTTCCCGAGGGAGACAGCTCTTACTTTCAGAAAGTTCTTCCTGATGTTTAGTTAGAATCTCCTTTCTTGTAACTTGAAGCCATTGGTTCATGTCCTACCCTCCAGAGCAAGAGAAAGCAAGCTTGTTCCCTCTTCCATGTGACAGCCCTTGGAAAAGAGGAGACTGAGAGAAGGTACGATAGCCATCTTCAAATCTGTGTATGTGTGGATTGTTGATGTGTAGTTAGGTGAGAAACTATCACCATTTATATCATTGCCAGCCATAACCACCAGTGTAAGGCCCCAAAATGAGGCAGGGGCAGAGGACCAGCAGTAAGAACATGGGAAGCTGCCTGCCTTATACCACATCCATCCATTGGTACATCTATCTCCATATTTTCTACACTGACTGGCAGACTATACAGGATTTCAGACAGAGTTCTCTCCCAATGCTACTTGGAGAGCCTGGGGATTGAATTTCGGATGTTCTGCATACACAGCAATGCTCTGCTACCGAGCTGTGGTCCTTTTCCTCTGGGTCGTCTTGATCTAAAGTTGGGTGGCCATGCATTCATATATATATAGGACAGTCCCCTATTTTGTAGTGCTGTCAGAGAACAACCCTCTGAAGAAGTCCTCTAGAATTACTGTCTAGATCGTTGATGGATTCAGTGAGGCTAGATCATCGCATCACTTGCTGCAGAACAATGCCATTGACTTTAGCAAGTCACTGTGAAATAAATTGTTCAGAGCTGTAACTTGATTGTCAAGATTGATAAACATTGCCCCTTTGAGTTTTGTCTTGTACATAAACCTTTCCGGATATACGCCTCATGTACTCATCCACTGACCTTTACATCTTCACTTTTATGGGATTTGAAGGGATTCTGGGGTTTAAAGTCTCTTTGTCTTTTGTAGAGAAGCTTCGTTTGATGAATTCAGAGGTCCTTGCTGAGGTCTATTATACCGTTCGGGATGGGGATTTTCCAAGGATTTTCCAGGGTTTCTGAACTAATCATTTGTCATAGAGGCAAGGCCATTGTAGACTGTCCAAGTGCTAACTGAGTAAGGTCACCTCCAGGCTCTCCTTATTTTGCAGGAGAGATTCAAACACATACCTCAAATTTAGGGTTGCACCATTTAAGTGGATAAAGCTCTCTGTTGACCTGGTGCAACAAACCCACCTTAAAAAAATAACAGACTTTTTGTGGTTAGGGAACTGATAGAGAAATGCACTGTAAAGTATGGGATGGGTGGATAATTAACAGGAAGCTTTTTAAATACCATGCAAGCAAATTGGGATGAAAGCTCATTGTTTTATAAGCAAATCAGAATTAACAAAGACTGCACACATTCTAACCTCCCTGAATTCTGCGCAAGTGATTCAGGATGAGTGCTCAATAAACTGGTTGTCTGGGAGCCCAGAGTGGTAAGGTATGTATGCCTGCAATCTCCCAAATGTATTTGCATTGGGCAAAATGTTTTGCTGAGGCCCAGTACTGTTTACCCCAGTTTTTCCTGTTCTGACTTGAGGCATTTCATCCCTCTGTCTATCATATTCACTGAGAATAAAGAACATACAAAACAAACATTCACTTATTGAGATACAGGCAATTCCCCATATGCACGGGAGTTACCTTCTACCCCATTCTGCCCCTACCCCCTTCTGTGCCCTCCTGGGGCTGAAAATGGCGTGCGCATTGGTGTTTCCGTTCCAATCAATTCAATCAGTTTATTTATTGCATTAGCCACATGGCCGTAGCATGTAGTAAAAGACCAGGCAGTGGCCTGGCATGATTATACAAAGAATACAACAGATACAGTTAAAACACTGGAGGTAAAATCATGCTGGAAAATACAAATAAAATAAAAAAGCAATAGCAGGGCATGACGACAGAGTCCATGTCAGGAAGATACATAAGACTAGGGCTAAGGGAAGTTAGCCAAAAAGGTGGTCCTGAGTTTCAGAGCCTGTAATATGTAGATGGCCACTCCACGTGAAATCAAGGGGTTGGCATCTACCAGTAAGTATTTCATGCGGTCAACGTCCCTGGCGATAGTTGGCGGGATTAGAGGGAGAAGCCTAGGTCTTATTGAGGCATATAGTGGGCAGTAGAGGAAGAAGTGAATAAAGTCCTCTATCTTTCCCTTGTTGCATGGGCAGAGTCGAAGATCCAGAGGAGTATTGGAAAATACACCCTGTAAGATTGCTGCGGCAATGGCATGAAATCAAGCTAGTGTAAATGCCCTTCTTAGCGTAGGATTTATCAGATCATTCAAATAGTGGGCCAGAGATCTAACTGCCTTCACGCGAGGGAACCACGTGGAGAGTCTGGCCGCATTAGATAGTTCTTGATCAAGGGCAGCATCCCTAGCAAGAATCCAGTCGCGAATTTTGTCTTTGTCCCATGAAGATAGGGCGGCGAAATCTCGAAGGGAGTAGCGTTCCAATCAAACGCATGCAAAATGGTCATCGCCTGTATAACATAATCTCAAATAGGTCTGAGTGACCTTATCAAAGCCAATTAACCCTGAGCTTCTGAAGGCATTTCTTGTAAGTCCCAAGAGGTTGGATTTTTCTAGCCCTGTTGCTCGTGATAGGTGGTATTGAACTTGGGACTGAAGCATGCAAAGTATGGGGTCTGCCATTGAGCTCTGAGACCTCTTCCCTTATAATTTCATCTTCAAACAAGCGCATGAGGCTGCCCACACAAAATTAGAGCACCACTTGCCTAGAGATAAAACAATCTGATAAAACAATGCAGTAAAGCAGTGTGCTCAAACATTGATATATTTTGTCATAGCGAAGGAAGAAATGCTCTAAGGAATACTTTACAATACATCGTTAAGTACACATTCAAATTTGTGTAAAATGACTTTTCACAATGAAACACAGCCTGAATCTCATCATTTAAGAATGGCTAACAGATGGTGCATGTGGCTGTTTAGAAAAATTAGCAGTGAATGTAAAATTAAAAGCACAGGTCTCTAAACATCATCAGCTGCAACAAGTGGTAGGGGTGCACTTTATTACCTGATGATCTATGTTTGTTGCAGCATTAAGTGGAGCTGTACATTGCATTAAAAAGTTATCTCACTACATCGTGAATAAAAATCTGTTTGGTCAAAGGGCATATTAATTTCATTCCATTCCACTTTTAATTCGTATACCGCCTTTCTTTCTTACTATACACAAGGTGGTTTGCAGCAACGAAATATTCAGTGAAGAACATAGACCTTTTAATAATCTGATCCAATACAAAAAAGTCATAATAAAATATAATTTCAACATGAACATATATCAAATTCATATCTGAATTAAGAGGAAATGTGATCTTGCTGCAGTCAGCTGTTGACCCAGTTTGTATGTCACTTTAAATCATAGTTTAAAGCATAAGCACATAACAGTAGCTTGCTGGATCAGGCCAGTGGCCCATTGAGTCCAGCATCCTGTTCTTGGAGGGATCCACCAGATGCCGATGAGAAAGCAGCAAGCAAAACATGAGCATAAGAGCACTCTTCCTTCCTGTGCCTCCCAGCAACTGGCATTTGGAAGCATTGCTTCTTCAAACTGTAGACATATAGAGCATAACTTTTGACATCCCTTTCGTCCATGAATTTGTCTAATCCTCTTCGAAAGCCATCCAAATTGGTGCTCATCACTGCTTCCTAGGGAGCGACTTCCATATTTTGATGATGCACTGCATGAAGAAATACTTTCTTTTATCTCTCCTTAATATTCTCACTTTCAGTTTCATTGGATGTCTATGAGCAAACTATGGTTTATAGTGAATGAGCAGTATGCTGGTGGATAAAGCTAAAATTATGTGCCCTTTGCTCCTTCCCCCATTCCAACCTAGAATTTCCCAAACTTGGGTGTCCAGCTGTTTTAGGACTACAAGTCCCATCATCGCTGACCACTGGTCCTGCTAACTAGGGATGATGGGCATTGTAGTCCAAAAACAGCTGGAGACCCAAGTTTGGGAAACCCAACTTCAGCTCGTCCCCAGCTTGTAGGGGGCAGGGAATGAACCGGAGGCAGGCTTCACATTATGTGCAAACTAGTAGTTGTGCTTTGTTTGCCCCCAAACAAACCACAAACGGTAAGTAAGAGTTTTGTTCTTGGCTTGCAAATAATACATACGGGATATACCTGCATCTTTGTTTGTTGTTGTTCAGTCGTTCAGTCGTGTCAGACTCTTCGTGACCCCATGGACCAGAGCACGCCAGGCACCCCTATCCCCCGCTGCCTCCCGCAGTTTGGCCAAACTCATGCCAGTCGCTTCGAGAACACTGTCCAACCATCTCGTCCTCCGTCGTCCCCTTCTCCTTGTGCCCTCCATCTTTCCCAACATCAGGGTCTTTTCCAGGGAGTCTTCTCTTCTCATGAGGTGGCCAAAGTACTGGAGCCTCAACTTCAGGAGCTAGTATCAAAGCAAAACCTATATATAGACTGCAAGCGATATTTTAGCTTAGTTTGTGAGCCAGTATACTTGTTGAAAATAATTGTTGTTAAGCACCATCTTCAAGAAGCTTAGCAATCTTGGGAGCCTCTTCCTGCCTCCCTCAGTAAAAGAGCTCCTGCTTAGATTTGGAAGCAGACACGCTGCTGACAGCTTTGTTCTATCTTACCCGCAGAACATGGTTGTTAAAAATGCTGAATAGCAAAATTGGTACTTAGTATGGAAACTGTACTGTAAGAAATGGCTTGATGTGTAACAGCACTGAAAATCTAATCAGAGATGCTTCATTGGGCTGCGAAGTCATTGTTGATGACAACATTTTAACAGGAAAATTGTGCTGTAATTGCTGAAGGAGGCTTTGGCTTTTAAGAGCTGCATGACCTCCTGCTACTTATTATGGCAGCACACAAGACAACCATTTACAGGGGAGGCCTTATTGCTTTTTTGAATAACCCAGGGTGCTTAGGTTGAATCACCCGAAGAATCACAGTCTCGAGCAATGATGGACAAAGTCCCCTCAGCTTGATTAAAAAAATTAGGTGGACCGTTATTGGGAAATGCTTAAATTAAAAATCAATTTTAAAGCATCCTAAACTGACTCACAGTGTCAATGTTACTTTATTCAATTAAGAGCCATTGTGCTGCAGAGGACCAAATTTGCCTGACCAGGAGTGAGGAGGTGCCAGTTCAAATCATCACTCAGCCAAAAAACTGACTTTATGACCTTGGATCACTTCTTATATTTTGGCACGGGCCAAATCCCAGGGTTTGTGTGGCAATGGAAAGAAGGAATGACCCCGCTTTTGATGCCTTCTGCTCTTGTGTACCTACAGCATTCAAAAGCAAAAAAAGTTTTGGATCCACTCTCCGTCATTGTTATTCAGGAGGACTGAATCTAATCTGCTGAATCCAAAACTCTTGCTTGCCCCCAAATAATGAGGAATCTTAAAATTGCTATAACGTTTTATCCTTTTAATGTAAGTGGATGGAATTTGCAAGCAAAGGAGCCACTTCAAAGCTGATTACGCCTGCCAGATTTCAGGAAGATTCATGCAGGTGTTTTCATACAGGAGAACTTTAAAATTTATTCTTTAAAAAAAGGGAAAAAAAGATCTCTGGCTTTCATTTTCTGCCAGAATTAGATGCAAATTGTAGGTAAGGTCACTGCTTCTGAAAGGATGAAGCCTGCCAAATTTAAGAAATGTAAGCACAACTGTTCTCCTGCAATGGCAGACTTTACCATTGTGGGCTGGGAAAATAGAAATCTCCTTCCCTCTCCTTGTTTGTTTGGCAGGGGGCAGTGAGTTTGAAAACTGGGGTCAAGAGGGATGTAGCCCTTGCAAGAAACCTTCAAAAGTTCAGACATATAGGTTGAGGGGCCAGCGGCGCAGCAGCCCCCGCCGGCGCCTGGGGCGGACCAAAGTTCCTGAGCTTTTTTTTTAGGGCAGCCGCTAATTTCAGGTACAGGTAACTGGAACTATGGAAGGCACCACATTGAGCCGCATGAAATGGAAGTCCATAAATCTCACAAAGAAACTGGCACAGATACAGACAGACATCTCCTTTCTAACCAAATGCAAAAACCTGGACATCCTACCCAAGGGTCTTAGAATTAAGAACCCCCTGCAATCAACTTATCCCACTGAACATTCCAAGAAACTGTGCCACACTCTCTCCAAGAAGCTGCTCAAACATCTGATCAGCGTTCTGTACTCCAAACAGAAGAAAATAAAGGAGGAACTCTCTGTACTGGACAACTCTATTAGGATCCACCCAGCTTGGCAGGAGTTCCACAAGGAGAAGCAAACCATTTATCACTCTCAACTGGAGTTACTGAAAAAACAGAAAAACAAAAAACTTTCTAACCTTTCCAACCTACAGGCTACCAATCAAAACAAGAAGATCAACAATATCGTCAATCTCTCACAGCAAACTCTCAGCCCAGCTGAGGAATCTATCCTTTCACGTGGACTATCATTCTGCCCTGCCAAATCCCCACAGATGATTCAGTTCTATGGGGACTTGGAAGCATTTTTCCGCCGTTTACGCCTGAAGGAGTACTTCCAACACACACAAGAACAAGACAAAGAACAAACAACATCTTCACAACACAACATCTCTCAACCTACTGGGGAACATCCACCACCCTCCAAACACATTAATGAACAGAACATTGACCACCAACCACCACCGAAAAAATGTTACACTAAAAGGGACTCCACGTGGACCCCTCCTGATGGACGCAATACCACACTAGATCTGTACATCGATTGCTTCCGCCGCAGAATCCAAACAGATGTGACCAGAAAACACCATCGCTTACAACAAAATCTAAACCATGCTGAAAGGAGAGCCATAGATAATCTCAGGAACAACCCAGACATTATAATTAAAGAGGCGGACAAGGGTGGAGCTGTTGTCATCATGAACAAAACTGATTACATCCAGGAGGCTCACAGACAACTTTCCAATACCACCTTTTACATAAAATTGGACTCAGACCCCACGGAAGAATACAAAAAAGAACTGAACAAGATTGTTAAGGAGCTACCCCCACACATCCAAGAACAGATCCTCATGAACACACCAGCAGAACCTCGACCAGGAACTTTCTATCTTCTACCCAAAATACACAAACCAGGAAATCCAGGACGCCCCATCATCTCAGGTATTGGCACCATTACAGTGGGGGTTTCCGGTTATATGGACTCTGTTCTGAAACCATATGCCATCAGTGCCCCCAGCTACGTACGTGACACCACAGATTTTCTGAGAAAAATACAATCTTTGAATAACCTTCCTAACAATACTATTCTAGTCACTATGGATGTGGAATCTCTGTATACCAACATCCCACACAACGATGGTTTACAAGCTATAAGGAACACCATTTCAGATAAAACCACAGCAGACTTTGCTACGAAACTCTGTCATTTTGTCCTTACCCACAACAACTTCAAATTTGGTGAGGACCTGTTCCTTCAGATCAACGGCACAGCAATGGGCACCCGCATGGCCCCACAGTATGCCAACATCTTCATGGCAGATTTAGAACGTTTCCTAAACTCCTACCCACTCAAACCTCTCTTGTACCTGCGTTACATTGATGATATTTTTATTATCTGGACACATGGTCAACAGACCCTGGACACCTTCCACAAGACATTCAATGACTTTCACCCCACCATCAACCTAACTATGAACCAATCTATGCAAGAAATACACTTTTTGGACACTACTATAAAAATACAGGATGGACACATAGACACCACCTTATACCGTAAACCAACTGACCGACAAACATCTACATGCTTCTAGCTACCATCCCAAACATACCAAACAATCCATTGTATATAGCCAGGCCCTACGTTACAGCCGCATCTGTTCCAACTCTACAGACAGAGACTCTCACCTAAGAGATCTACAGCAAACCTTTTTAGAACTAAAATATCCACCTGATGAAGTTAAACAACAGATCGACAGAGCCAGACTGATACCCAGAGAGAACTTGCTGCAAGACAGACCCAAAAAAGAAAATAACAGAACACCACTAGTCATCACATACAGCTCCCAAGTTAAAACAGTACAACGCATCATCAGAGATCTACAACCTCTCCTAGACAATGACAGTTCTCTTTCTCAAGCTCTGGGAGGAAGACCCTTCATCGCATACAAACAGCCACCCAATCTCAAACAGCTCCTCACCCACAATAATACAAAAACAGGACTCAACATGGACACTGGTACCAGAGCCTGCAATAAACCCAGATGCCAACTTTGCTGCCACATAAACCCGGATAACACCATTACTGGTCCCAACAACATCAAACACACCATCTCAGGACTATTTAATTGCTCATCTTCCAACATTGTGTATGCAATCAAATGCCAACAGTGCCCTTCAGCTCTCTATATTGGACAAACAGGCCAAACCCTACGCCAAAGGATAAATGGACATAAATCTGATATCAGGAATCACAAGACAGAGAAACCAGTAGGAGAACACTTCAATCTCCCAGGACATTCTATAAAAGATCTCAAAGTAGCTGTCTTAATACAAAGAAATTTCAGAAATAGACTGGAAAGAGAAGTGGCTGAATTGCAACTAATCACCAAACTTAAAACCATGGGGAAACCTGGTTTGAACAAAGACATTGGATTCTTATCTCATTATACATAACAAAGCCATCTTTAACCATCTCACCCCTTGCCTTTCCCTGCAAGACTAATTGCAGCCGTTTAGAGTCGTCAACAGGTTTTCCACACTTATCAGCCTATCACCCATTCCCACCACCCTTCTGAGTAATACCCCTCCCCACTCCCCCACTATATTTAAGGATCTGGTGACTTCTGTTTCAGTGTATCTGAAGAAGTGTGCATGCACACGAAAGCTCATACCAGGAACAAACTCAGTTGGTCTCTAAGGTGCTACTAGAAAGAATTTTCGATTTTGTTTTGGCTAATTTCAGGGACAGGAAATGGCTCCACTCCCCTGCAGCACCCGAAACACCCAGTGACTGCTGTGCTGTCCTCAAGTTCCTCTGCCACCCAGAATCCTAACCCCCAACACACAGCAGCCACCATGACACAGTAGCCTACAGAACCCCATGCCACCCTACAGATCCCCGTGCCTCCCTATGCACTCCCCAGGCTGGCTCCGCTACTGCTGGGGCCTACTGTTGATTTTGCCTTTCATTATAGAAAAAAAGTGGAAAAGCCAGCTGTTCCTTGTCGCTGCCCATTTCCTGATCAGCCTTTGCAGGAATAGACTTACAAAGGCAAAGAGCTTGCAGACGGACGTGTGTAGCCCATATAGGCCAGAAAATTTAGTAGAGACTTCATCCGCACAAAGGACCTGAGAGCTGCGTATATATAATTCTATAGATCATATCTATATTTGCTCAACTCACATACAAACTTTGCTTTATATGTCTTGTGTCACAGCAGGTGAATCTGTGTATGTTACAAGAAACAACCAGTCCAAAGCCTCAGTGTAGTCATGTTTGCAGTTCTTGATTTTATTCGTTTGTGTTCAAGCTGGCTTCCATTGAAAGCTTCATTATGAAAAGCAGGTATTTGGAAGGGCTTATTATTGGACAGCCACTTTTGCCGTACTCTTCACTGGGGTCCAGTTTCCTGGAGCCTTTAATTATACTATACTTTTTCACTTAAGGCACCCATAATACTGCAATATCTTTGTCATCCTAGCTCATATACTCATCGAGCATCTTCTCGGAACAGGACATCCAGGTTTGAAGCAAAGATCTCGTATCAGGGACTGATGATTGGCAAATTTGCCCTGACTTGACTCAGATAGCCCGGAGTTGTTTACCATAGCTGCGTATTTACAGGGCTACTTGGAAAGCATATTTGCTGCCGTGATAACAGACCTGGCAGACAGATCAAGCATAGCAACATGCTGTCAAAAGCTTACCTGGCTGTCAGTTGCACAAGCGTGACGGAAAGAGAAAGATCCTTCCATTGAAGCGCTGGGAAAGAAAGATGTTGCAGCCTTTAAAGGGCCCTGACTCTCTAGTGGCAGTCAATAAACGCTCATTTTATGACCCCAGAGTTCTTGACTCTCTGTGTTCAGTTTGCTTGGGATGATGGATAGTTTTCAGGTACTATCCCCTCAGAATCCATGACAGATACCTATGGCTGTACAAAGAAAGATTAAACTATCATATTAAAGCAGAGCATCTAGATCTGCAGTCGTGCCACCCCCTCCACATGCTATGGGATGCTCTGGCACACTCCCCTGGAGCACTCCTCCTCACAAGACATACAGTTCTGAGCCAGGTTTTTGCTGGGTATTTCAGTAATCCCCCTTTATCCCCGCTGCCACCACCCCTAGCATAGGTAAATAATAGGTATATGGTATAATACAATTAATTTGTGAAACAAGAAACAAGCGTTTTATGATTACTTAGCATAAATAAGCATATGGTTTCAGTATTTTCTTTATCTTAATGTGTTACTTAATTACATAAATAAAGTAATTATGTGGGTGAGATTCCTGCATTGCGGAGGGTTTGTTTGGATGCCGCTCAGGGTCCCTTTCAACTCTACGATTCTAATCCTCAACTATCTTTCAACTGAACTCAAAACGCTTACCTCCAGCAGTGCTAGCCTCCTGACAACCACATGACCCTCTCATCCCCTCACCAGCACCTTGCCCCCTCCCCCACTGTCCAGAAAAGTGGCAATGATACTGGTGTCAGGATAACACCACCCCCAACCACTTCTGCTTAAATCTATAACTAAATACAGTGGTACCTCAGTTTTCGAACAGAATCCGTTCTGGAATGCCATTCGAGTTCCAAAACGTTCAAAAACCAAAAACTCAGTATGGAAACCTCAATACGGAAGCCACGTGGCATGTTCGACTTCCAAGGCATGTTCCAAAACTGAAGCATTTATTTTCGGGTTTATGGCATTCGAAAACCGAAACATTCGTCAATGGAGACGTTCGAAAACTGAGGTACCACTGTACATACTTCAGTTTGCATTTTATCACAAATTACATGTTTAAATTATATTTCATTACAACCTACATTCCCGAATACATATTCAATGTACTAATTTCTAAAATATTTTATTCTAAAACGTACGTTTTTGCATGCATCTTGAGCTGAGAACTGTATCACAAAAATTGTTAAGTGTGAAATCTGAAGGCTAATTGTGTTCCGACCTGCGTATAATGCCAGGATGTGTGCATTAGGTTAGTTTGCTTAGAAAATGTGGGCCAAATGAAATTTTCCTCCATCTTTGGCCTTCGGCGAACAATACATTTTGCACCAAAGCTGACGAATGAACACAGGCCTCTGGCTAGCGAAAGTGTTGTTGGTATTATAACACATGTGAAAAGCCAAGGCTCATATACTTGGCAGAGAAATATAGTGGGAAGTAGTGCATAAAACATTCCTCATGTCAAATCTCATGCAGTGCTGGCTGACTCGTTATTAGCAAAAGATATTGCAAGACTCACACTGAGCAGTGGTGGTTTCACCCGCCAGCTTTGTATATGAACTTTAGAGGATCATAAAAGCACACCTCAAATGAGAGGTGCATTTTTAAAAGTTGCCAGCACTTTTTCAGCTCTTTAATACACACACATTTAAAAAAAAAACTGACCGTACAAAGAACTTAATGTATAACTTATTAATTGGTTTATTCGGTTAACTCTAGACCTTCTTACCAATCTTTCGGTAATTAATTATCTCGCTCTAATATATATATATATTCCCATTGTGTGCGCGGCGGACACCGATGTTCTCCGTAACTGCTGGACCAAAGCGCATCAAATTTAGGACACAGTGTAACATGACCATCAAGGAAGGATCTGGCATAATAAATTTTTTTAAAAAAAACACCTATCATGCCTAAAATATAGAATAAAGGCCAAAAAACATGGTGCACACATTTCGTGTCACCAGCAACAGAACTGAAGACTTTGAACAACAACCAATAGAAAGGCTCATTGCAGGGCAGCGTCACAGATTGTGCGCCGACCAAAAAAACCTCCTTAACCTCAGTCCTCCGTTTTCCTGTGTGCAACCACCGGAGGAACTGACAGCAGGGACAGCCCCCATTAAGCTCCCTAGCACCAGCCTCTGCACTCTTACCGCACTCAGAAAAGATTGCCAAAAAAACAGTTAAGAGGAAGGCCTGAACTCTTCTTAGTAGTTTCAGCTCCAGGCAGGAAAAGGTTTTTCGGCCCGGGCCATACCATTCCTTATGGCGGGGGGGATGTAAGATGAGAAAGCTCAACAACTATGCTTTGCTCCCTATCCTGTCTCCACACACAAACCTTTCTGCACTGCTATATCGCTTTACAAATGAAACTCCAGTTATCAGAAGAGGAAAAAGTGCCGCACACAAATGTATAAGGACCCTACCAGTTCCCCATCACCCCTCCTTGCATCGTTATGATCCCTTCTGACCCCAGGCTCAATGCTTGAGCGGACTGTACCGTATATCAGGTTTCCGGGGGGGGGGGGATGATAAATCTAGGGCAAGGGTTTAATTCTATTAAAGGGGCAGGCACGCATTTAAGAGAGAGACCAGGGTTCGAATTTGGGACTAGGGTGGGGGAGAATGCTCTTTAAGGTCCCCAGTGCCCTCACTTAAAATGGCCAGCGTGCTGTTTTTACATGAGTAGAATGTGTTCTTTTATGTAATGGGAATCGGTGTGTTTTTACATGAGTAGAATGTGTCGTTTTATTTAAAATGCATCTCTGGGTTATTTGTGGGGCATAGGAATTAGTTCATTTCCCCCCAAAAAAATATAGTCCGGCCCACCACATGGTCTGAGGGACAGTGGAACGGCCCACGGCTGAAAAAGGTTGCTGAACCCTGCTCTAAAGGGACAGGGAAGAATGAAAACAGGAGCTTCCAGAATACTCTCGGGGTCAGGAGAATTTTAAAAAGCCAGCTAGTAACATGTAAATTTATAACAGTGTTCTAACAAATCTTTTTTTTTCCCTTACCCTTACCAAATTTCTTCCATTGCCCCTTGTGCACATTAATATTAGGTCGCAAACTCTTAATATTTTCTGATGGAATTGTTAATGGAAAGATCAAAACAAAAAATATTATTTTAGGATAAATATTCAGCTTAATTGTTACCATTTCATCAAACCACTACATTTTCCCTTGTGACAGTATGCCCCCACAATCATCTCATTGTAGCTATTAACCATAAGATTCTGTGATGACAAAATCCCCAAATGATTAATACTATTATGCTCCTGGTTAGCCTCTATAATATATTTTTATTTCTGTATTTAACTGTTCGTCGTTATTGATTCCCAGCATTTCCAGTTTCATTTGATTAATTTTATACAGTGCAATTTATAATTCCTTACAGAACATCCTTAACAATTCATTGTATTATTATTATTGCAATGTTTTTATTGTACTTCTATATATTGCTATACACCTCTTTGATATTTCGTATGAGTTGACTATGAATGAATAAATCTTTGGCCATCTGAATTGGAATTTCCCAAGGAGGCAATGGAACTGAAGTAGTGCCCCATATATTTGTGAGAATTTGAGACCAAACTTCATTTCTGATGGCGCTAAGTTAATAATAATAATAATAATAATAATAATAATAATAATAATATTTTTAGCGGCAGGTTCCACCTTCTTAATGGTTCTGAACTTCCATTATAAAACAACTAGCTGGTGCAGACTAGCTAGGATTTAAACCAGATATGTGGATTGGCAATAAAAACCAAGGATATTTGTCTACTTAGGAGTTCTCCACAGGCATTCAGAGTGTGAGATACACTAGATGGTGCTGTTGACCTATATTGGAATATAGAGGGTTGTCGGAAGGTGTTTAAATATTATTTAGGATGCCCAAGCCAATGACACATTTCCATCTCCAAACTTCTTTTGAGACCCAGCATCAACAAAATAAATAGAAGGAATCAAGCTGTTTTTTATAATTATCTGTTATATTAATTGCCTTTTAGATAACATCCTTTAACTGTTTGCCCTTAATTAATCTTTTTCAATCATATTCAGCCTGTTAGCCACCACTGCAGCTAGAATCTTACCGCTGGCATTAACAGTCAAATTGATTTTTAGAACTACAGAATTTCTTACTGGGTTTGGGGCTTTAATATCTATGTTTTCTTTGTTTCAGTCCAAGAAGTAATATTTATAATATAAATATAATATAAACAAACAGTCCCCTCCAAACTGGTCTTATTATTGTAACTGTAAACATAATGAAATTCTACTGTTGAGCCACCAGACCCTGAAGTCTTGTTTAATGTATTAAAATTAAATAATGTTCCTGGGCCTGTTGACTTAACAGCACAATAGTAGCTACTATTTCTTGTATAGCAGTTACTATCTTGAGAAATCCACTTCCAGCTTTTCCTTATGCTGTTGGGAAGAAAATGGAATATTTACCTGTCAAAGTTTCCATCTTGGACTGCTGCAGTTTGTCAACATGGTGGACAGATTCATCTGCTGCCTTTTATCCACCTTGATTCCCAATCTGAGCTGAGGCAGAGGGAAATTCCAAGTTATTCAAAGGAAAGTTCACTTATCTCTAGTGCAGTCTCTGTGATCACACTGAGAGTCTCCCCTTTCTATTAATTTTGTATAGCAGATTGTTTAAACACACCTATCTCAGCTGCTAATCTTCATTGGAAATTCAGAAAACCACTGTCCTATGGACTGTTATTCTGCCACCAAGGGATACAGTCGTACCTTGGAAGTTGAACGGAATCCGTTCTGGAAGTCCGTTCAACTTCCAAAATGTTCAGAAACCAAAGCATGGCTTCTGATTGGCTGCAGGAAGCTCCTGCAGCCAATCGGAAGTCCCGTCAGATTTTCAGCTTCCAAAAATAGTTCACAAACCAGAACAGTCACTTCTGAGTTTGCGGCATTCGGGAGCCAAAAAGTTCGAGAACTAAGCTTTTCGAAAACCATATATTGACTATAGTATATTGTCTTACTCTGAACACCCCGTCCCCATTGTTGAAGGCTTCCCTTTCCCTCTGTTACTGTATTCTGTAGTCCCTTTTGCTACAATATCCTGTGTCCTACACTGGTCTCTGAAGGAGACTATGTCAAATCAAATCTTTTGTGTTACAGTCCATGGCCAGTATTAAGGAAGCTATGTTAGAAAGCTGGCCAGAGCAGTTTCCTCCAGGCAAAAAGCAAACATAAATGTATTTCATTGGATCTGTCTGTATTTAATACAGAATTACAACAATTCAAAAAACATTTAGCAATATTTACTATTTGGGTACACAGTTGCAGAGGAGGTCTGGGAAGGTTTTGTGCCCATGTAACTGGCCTACCTGTGCACTAAAATCAAGAAGCACCTGTCCCCATGCAGAGATTAATTTTCCTAGATAATCTCCCTAAAAGCAAAAACGAGAACGATTTACCATAGACAGGTATCGAAAAATATCAACTATACTGTACTTTACAGGAATAGTCGGAAGGTGTGGAGGGTGGTGTCTGTTGCATTGTGTGATATACACATTCAGGATGCTTCTGCCGTAGTACGGCATAACTGCTTTCAAATGATTGCCTCAACAAAAAGCATTTGGTATTAACAATCATTGCTTGTATTTAAACCATTAAGGCTGCAGTCCATTTGGGATTTGCTTTGGAGTAAGCCTCATTGAACAATGGGATTTTCTTCTGAGCAAACAAGCGTAGGATTGTGCTGCGTGAGATGGCTTCAGCCCTGCAGTGCTACCAATAGATTTGAGGTAATGAGGATCATAAATACATTTGAATGATATTTCCCTTCATTTGGTTCTGGCAGCTGCAGAGGCAATCTGTGTCATCTGAAGGATCAAATGTTTTTCTTGTGGAGATTAAATATGAGCTGTATTAATCATAGGAAGGAAAATGGGCTCTAGGGACACCCGTACAAGATAGCACAGTCGTGCCTTTGATTTGCTTCTGACCTCTTATGGACTGAAGAACTTGACGGGTGATGAATTACAGCGCAGCAGGAAAAGCAAAGCTATAGCGTATGGCTGAATTCTAATTTTCCCCCAAGGAGAAAAGTCCAAAATGACCCTAAGATGCATTCTAAGTCTTGGTATGTGTCATTTCTGAATGATATTAATACAGCAAAGAAAGCAGAAAGTAGCCATTTTATATTGAAGACTTATATGAAAAAATCAATGCAGGGCTTTCTTTCATGGATGAACTAAATAACACCAGACCCAGTAAAGACTTTAGGAAGGGGCACTGCTTATGTTATCATATTTATTACATTTTTATCCTCACCATCCTTCAAGGAGCTTAGGATAGCGTACATGGGGCTGTTCTGTTCTATTAATCTGTACAATAACTTTGGAAGGCCTGCCAGGGTGGTTTGCTCAAGTAGTCAGCCAGACATTCCTAGTAAGTTGTTACCATAAAATCATTATTTATAAGTGCCCATTGATAGACAATCTTTAGAAATAAAATTGTCCTCACAAAGTAGACTTTCCAAAAAGAAAATCCCAGAAGTCATCTTTGCAACAAGTGTCATATGATGCTATTTTCAAAATTCTACATGTAATAAATTATACTAGGGGTTGCCAACCTTTTTGGGCTAGACACATTTCAAATTTTGAGAGAGTGCCGGGGCCACCAGTCACGAAATGACTGCCATGGAGGGAGCATGGCATAACACAACATTAGAGAGATAACCGTCCCTGTCTACCTTAGGCTTACCATGTCAGTTATGTTCTGCTGTTCCCATTTGTTGATCTCCCTCTCTCTCTCCCTCCATCTCTCAGTATCTGGGCCACCCATGAGTTCAGGTTGACAATCCCTGAAATATAGTACATCAGTGAATTAATATGGAGTCCATGTTTTCCAAGGTCAAGAAAACTAAAGGACATGTTATCATGACCATCAAATAAATTGTAATTACTCAGAATGAAATAAAATGGAGGACATAACTTGTCATTCGCAGTGTAATTCAAAAGCTCTTCTCCACTCAGGTTATTTTTAATGGAAGTAGTTGTGTAAGATTGATTTGATTGATTTGATTTGATTTGATTTGATTTACTGTATTTCTATAACGTTTCCATTCAAATGAGTGCCAAAGCAGCTTGCAAACAACAAATAACAATAACATAATAGAAGCTCACAATTACAGCATGAGGCTAATACACAGGCAGAGGCGGCTACAGCTGTTCATTGCCACATCCTTCTTGCAGACTGCCTGATGTAAACATGGGTAGGCTGCAAGTGGAACCCTGAAGAGCACAAGAGCTATTTAAAAGGTGGTTGTCAAGATCATCTGGGCACGTTGACTTGGAATAAGGTACAAGGTCAACCATGAAGTCTTTCAGCACTCTGGAATCGTTGAGAGCTCCAATATAAAAGAGGAGATAACTGAAAAGACACATAATTCTGATCAAGCTGGATGGTGTCACCCTGTTTCTTTGCTAAAACAGGACACTCAGCTCCACTCTGCTATAATGGTGAAGAGGTGAAATTGATTTATATCCAAGCATACTTCCCTGGACCAAGCAGGGTTTATCCCCAATCATCAAGTGGCTGATTTGGTTCACAGGTTCCGGAATGCAGTCCATCTTACCAACAAAAGCAAGCAGACAGTCATACCTTTATCTCCACATGCTCTTGAGATGTTTGGTGGGGTTAAACTGAATGGGGGTGGGGGAGGGCTTTCCTAAAACTCAGGTGTATTTCAGCACTGGTTCATATGAATGGCCATGACTCCCCAGTCAATCCACCTTGGAAGGGATGGCAGGCAGGATTAACCAATGTCACGACTGCTGCTTGTGGTGATGATTGAGATTTTAGTTAAAGCCATCCAAGCAGACCAGAAGGTAAAAGGGGTAAATCTGTGAGGAATACACCACATTATTCTTTTATTCATGGGTGATGCCCTCCTAACACACATTAATCCAAGAAAAGGCCATACATGAACTGAAAAAGGAGTTATGGGACTTCCAGAGTGTGCTGAGATTTGAAAAGGATTTGAAGAAGTTGAACATGATAGACTTCAGCATCCCAGCCTCAGAACCAAGGGTGGAGGGGTGACTACAGGAATTCTCTGGTTTCCATCTACAAATGGGCAGCTTCTGACACCGGGGAGAATGGTCCCCTAGGATCAGAGACAGCTTCAGAGGTTGAACTTCACTCTGCTTTTTTAAAGGGGGTGGGTCATAGGGTTGCCATATTTCTAGAAGTAAAATTCAGGACACAAAAGTTGTTGAGCTATTTTCGCCAATTAAATTCCAGACGTATGGAAACCCTAGTGGGTCAGGTCCTTTCTTATGTTTTCTTGTGTTTTTAATAATTTTTGGGAGCTGCCCAGAGTGGCGGGGGCAACTCAGTCGAATGGACGCCATATAAATAATAAAATCATTATTGTTGTCAGACAAAGACATCTGGGGGGAAATGTGTGGGGTGAGTGAAGTTTGGATCTCCCTGCAGTAACCACCACTCTCCTTTTTTGTTTTTAAAGCAGGCTGAGCTAGCCTTGCAATGGGTCCCAGCACTACTTAATGGCATTTTGATAAATGTCAGGTGCCTGCCTTGCTGCAAGAACTGTAGGCAGTCAGTCGGCAGTTATGTACTAAACCAGTTGCACAAGCCCATTCTGTGTGGATTCTCACTTCGTTGTGTTTGCATAACAATGTGCAGTGGTTTGCCAGTGATGTCAACTGCTGATGCCAGCCCTTGACAAGAGTGTCCCTGTTTTCGTCTGTCAACTGTTGGAAGGTGTGGGCCCCACTTCAGACATTATATTCATGTATTCCTTAAAGCCATGCTAAGCAAAATGCAGAAGTAGTCATGAATTCAATCAGATTGTACCTAACTCCATGTGTTGTGTAAAAGCCCCAGTGGGAACAGAACAACCCCTAGGCCAGCAAACATTGGCGTTAGGAAGGACACATGAGCAGAATGTCCCACACCAACAGATTGGAAATTTGCTTCTCTGGACATTTCACGAAAGGCCTTTTGGTACCAGTAAAGGCATGGTTCAAAAAGTGTCAAGCGGTTTTTGATTAGCCCTGCACTCTTTCATCATTTCAGAATCAGTTCTTAGTTCATCCAAATCTGTATTTCTAATCCTTGGCAAATTCCTAACTGCATCCTTGAGAGCAGGAAATGAGTCCAGGTAAAAAAGGAAGTAATTATTCAATACACAAAGCATGTCTTTTCCTTCGGAACTATTTTTTAATCATATACTGATTTATGTGGATCTAATTACATCATTGGCTAATCAATTACCCTGTGGCATTAGGTAAGGGTTTTTGTTTGTTTGTTTTTTGGTTTTTTTTGTGAGGAGATGACATATGCTATTTGATCTAATGGGAAATTGCTATTATGTACATTTATTTCAGGATTTTTAATTTTTTTAAAAAAGCAAAGATGATATAACTGCCATAGGATGTTTCAGTCTATGTCAACATCTTCTTTGGAAGTTGGAACATACAATTCCTTGGGAGTACTGATACACTGGGGATCAGCCAATTATGAAGAGGCTGTATATTCAAGAATTTCCTGTCATTCCTGTGTTCAATGGAATCCTAGTCATTAGTCCGACAGGATCAATGAAAACCTTGCACTGACGTTAATGGGTAATGGATACAATGGTGCATGCTTTTTTTTAAAAAAAGAAAAAGATTGTAATAAACCTTTATAAGGGTTTGATTTGTATTTTTTTAAGGCCTTACAAACTAATGAATGCAGAATGTAGCAGTAAGCAAAATGAAGGCTAAATAGTTCAGTGCAAGAGCAAAAGTGTCTAGCCAATACAATACCATTAATCTGTTCTCTTTTTCTCCTTTCCTGCTTTTCTTCTTTCTCTACAATAGAAGTGGAACAAAAAGGTAATTAAATACCTTTCACATGTTTTTCTATATATACACATACCCATTCTAAGCAGTTATGGGATAAAATATTTAACAGTCTAATGCTTTAGTTGAAATCCTATCATCATTAATTTTCGCCATTTTAATCTATTGGTTGAAGTTTGGGTGTGTGTTTTTTCTGCTGCTAAGCAATTTCACCTAACATGTCGCCTCTTTCCTGGAAATGTTTACTGGCACCATGCTTCTTTCCACCCCTCCCCTTGAAGGATTGTTTCATAAATGAAAATCTATTCCCCTTTCCTTCTGCACCATTTATGGAGCAGTATAGAATAATTTAGAAGGATGTAGCTCTTCTCTTTCCTGCTGTACTTGCATGCAACTTGCTTTCAGTATATCACCAAGGCATCAAGGGTAATTTAGAGATCCTCAGAAGGTTTATTCCCCTTTGTTATGTTACAGCAGTTTTATATCCGTCAAGTGTTTAACAGTATAACGTGCTGTGCAATTTTTATAGGTGGCTTCAGTTCAAAAGGTCAACAGCTAAATTGCATGTGCATTGTGCATTAGGCAGATGTTGAATCCAGTGTACATATGAAGGATCAGGATCGTGCCAAGTAGTGTACATTCCATGTCCATTTTGCACAGAGATGTATGCAGGTGACCCAAACCCCCCAATTTCTTGGTGGTAAATGGATCCCATGTACATATGGGATGACAATCAAAGATGGGGTTGGGAAGAATGTCTTGCGTGCATTCAGTTGAAACAAAATAGAAAATTCTTTCCAGTAGCACCTTAGAGACCAACTGCGTTTGTTCTTGGTATGAGCTTTTGTGTGCATGCACACTTCTTCAGATACACTGAAACAGAAGTCACCAGATCCTTAAATATAGTGAGGGAGTGGGGAGGGGTATTACTCAGAAGGGTGGTGGGAACTCAGTTGGTCTCTAAGGTGCTACTGGAAAGAATTTCCTATTTTGTTTTGACTATGGCAGACCAACACGGCTACCTACCTGTAACTGGTGCATTCAGTTGTCAGATTGGATGGCTGCACAGGACCAGCATAAAATTGCACTGTGCAATTTCACGCTATCATTTACCAATCTGATTTCTGCCTTCCAGCACCAATTTTGGTGGAAATGTGTTGCTAAATTGATGTGTGCCCTTGACTTGTGACCCTCCTTCCCACTGGGAAATCCCATCCTGGTTTCTGTGGGAAGGAGCCCACTAAATGAATTGTGACCATTAATTTGGGGCTTCCAGTTGACTCTGTGCAAGAAAGTGATCCTTTGCAAAGGTGGCATTACAGAAAATAGGACTTAGGACACCTTTGATTTTGGATCAATAGCTAGAAATGAATCACAGTCATGGGTGAGCACACTCACACTCACACATCAATTTTTGGATTAGCCTTGGTGCTGAAATTCTCAAGTCATTTGTAATGGGAACTGCAGACTATGACTTAAGTTCATATAGCTATGTAAAACTGTGTATTCAATCAATTAACAAGTTGTATCCTGTATTTCCCATTAGAAATGAAGCAGGGAGAAAAGGTTCATTTCCCTGCCCATGCCTATTGGGACGCCATTAATTATCAGCCCCCTCAGCTAATGATATTTGCACTTTAAATGCAAAGATACATTTAATGTCATCGCCAGTTTGATCAGGTTTGAGCAACTGCCTCTAGGACAGCTGTTTTGCTGCCTTATTTCCCATCAAACTAGGGATATGGGTGCAGAAGCCTGCAATTGAATAGAACATAGGTATACAAAAGGAATAGGCTTATTAAAAACAGTTGTGTTTAAAAAAAGTGAAAACAAAGAAAAAAATCTGTAATAATCGGGATTTTTTGTTTTTATTAGTTTAAAGCAATTTATTTATTTCATAAAATCCCTATACTGCTTGATCATAGAAGAAACCTCAAAGTGGTTTACAAAAAAGGTAAAAACAATAAACTTATATCACTAAGAGAAGTTTACAACAATCATTTGAAACAAACAAAAAATTAAAACCACAATAGATGGAAACAAATTAAAAATCACATCAACTTTTTAAACAACTTGTTAGAAACGTCTTCAGCAGGTGCCAGAAATAATGCAGTGAAGGCACATGCCTTATATCAATGGGCAGTGAGTTCCAAAGTGTCAGTATTCTTTCAGATTGAGTTCTTTCAGATGCGATAATTGAGAAATGCCAATTGAGAACTGGCAGCTTGGTGTCTAAAACCAAATTTGGTTAGGGGGATGTAAAATTATTCTGAAGTCTGTGGAGTGGATTATTTCAGCTGGTCGATCTTGATTTACTTAAGGCTTTAATGCTCCTGTATTTCAGAGGACTTTCCCTATTGATTTAAATCTTGATCCTAACCTTCCTCCATTGAGCTTATCCTTATTCTTTCTCTCTTCCTCTTGGCATATTCATTAAATGTTCTTTCTTTACTTCTGTGGCTGCATTCTGTTTATGTAGCAGCTTCCGAAACCTTTTTCATTATTTAAAGCATTGACCTGTAAGAGGTTTGTTTCACTTTTGTATGCTTTTAGAGTTGTTGTTTTTAGGGGGGGGGGTTAGTTGCTACGGAATTTTTACTTTGCCGTGCAATAATATCTGTTAAGTATATAATTTCAAAGGAAGCGCATTTGCCAAGGGACTTTTTTGAAAAAGAGGAATGGAGAATAGTTCTTGGGAACTTCCTGTATCCTCTTTTTAGCATGAAAAGCCACTCTCACATTCATATCAGAGTTTAGCAAAGCCTGAATTTCTTTTCAGCTCTCCCTTTGTTCTTGAGCTATGAACTTCTAAGTGCATGCTAGAGGAGGGCAGCACATTTAGTAACCTGCTTTGTTTTTAACTTTTTCCCTCCCTTCAGTTTTTCTTTGTCCTGGACTACTAAAAGGAGTATATCAGAGTGAACATTTATTTGAATCCGATCACCAGTCAGGAGCCTGGTGTAAGGATCCTTTGCAGGCTTCTGACAAAATTTACTACATGCCATGGACCCCTTACAGAACTGACACGCTAACGGAGTATTCTTCCAAGGATGATTTCATCGCTGGAAGACCAACTACAACTTATAAGTTGCCGCACAGGGTAGACGGCACGGGGTTTGTGGTGTATGACGGGGCTTTATTTTTCAACAAAGAACGAACCAGGAACATTGTCAAATTTGACCTACGGACAAGAATTAAAAGTGGGGAAGCCATCATTGCTAACGCCAACTACCACGACACGTCCCCTTACAGATGGGGAGGCAAGTCTGACATAGACTTGGCCGTGGATGAGAATGGTCTTTGGGTGATCTATGCAACTGAGCAAAACAACGGCAAAATAGTCATTAGTCAGCTGAACCCTTATACCTTGAGGATCGAAGGGACATGGGATACGTCTTATGACAAGAGGTCGGCTTCCAATGCATTCATGATCTGTGGCATTTTGTATGTGGTGAAATCTGTGTATGAAGATGATGATAATGAAGCAACAGGTAATAAAATAGACTATATTTACAACACTGAACAAAGCAAAGAAAGTGTAGTGGATGTTCCTTTTCCGAACTCCTACCAGTACATTGCTGCGGTGGATTATAATCCAAGGGACAACCTTCTTTACGTATGGAACAACTACCATGTGGTTAAGTACTCTTTGGATTTTGGACCCTTGGACAGCAGAACAGGTAAGGCTTCTTTGTTAAGTTTTTGGGTTTTGCATCCTATGACTTTACATCCATGTTGGGCTATGGCTTGGGGCTAAGCTGCCTTTTCCTTAACAAAAGCAGCATCAGGAAGGACTGATATGGAACGGAACCAAACTGTTTTCCAAATTTAAATTGCCTCCACCTCCCTGAGGTTGTTATTCCTGAGATGGGAGATGTGTATTCACATTGTGGTTAGAAATTCCCATAACATACTTCACCTGTGCAAGGCTTCAGATTTGAATCCTAACATCTCTAGTTTTGATTTTGTGTGTGTGTGGAAAGGGGTGTTGTTTTTCTTTTGTTTATAAGATGTCTTAGCTGCCCTTAACTATAAGGTCCTAGGGCAGGTCAAAGCAATTAAAAATACAATTATAAAAACAGATGAAATCATCAGAATTATTGGACATATAAATCAGTTCCAAATGGAACATAACAATTTATAATTTGAAAGATATTAGGTAGTAGGCCTTGAAAATATTACAATTTGAGTCCCTGAAGAATTCTTATCACTGTGGCTGTTAGTACAATGTTAGATGATAGATGGCTGGTGTCACTTGGTAGCAGGTTGCGCTGAAATGAACATGTGATTTTTATCCATGCCAGCAGAACACTATTTTTTTATTAGAAAAATACTTGTTTGTTGTTGTTTGCTTGCTTGCTTGCACAGATAACTCTAGTGCCTGTACTGGATTGTCTTGCACTTACAAACTTGGAGAATCGGGAAATGCCTCGTCGCACACAGAAGCATGTAACTGACCTCTGCAGTTCTTTATCCCTTTCCCTCACTGCCAATTTTCTGCTGCAGTTCTGCCCCCATCCCCATGGGGTTGCAGATGCATGTTACCCCTCACAAGCATGCATATGTAACCGGTGATGGCCTCAGATCTATAAACAGAAAGCATTCAATATTCAGTTTTCAGCAGTTTGAGTCTTGAAAGCTGCTTTCAAGTCATATTCAGACACCTCTGAAATTTGGGCTTAATTCAAAAAGGGGCTCATTCTGTACCAGTCTTCTGTGCTGCTCCCTTTCCCCAAGCTTATCTTGGCTACTGGAGATGGTAGTGAAGCTCTTTTAAAGAAGCAAGTGAAAGTAACATGGTTTGATTTCTGATTTGGGAAAAGTTTTATGGATGCAGGTTTGTAATTTGGTGAAATCGTCACAGGGTCTCAAGATTCCAGCAGGCATCTGTTTTCACCAGGCCAGATGAAAAATAAATCATATTTACTTTTACAGAAAGGCACTCCAGATTTTCTTTCCTTCCTTGCAGAACCTTTCTCTTGTTTTTGCTTTTTAAACGTGTTCCATGCCACAATTAAACACAGGGTGGCTATATGCATTCCCCAAAAAAAGAAGACAGATAAAATGTTCAAGTGCTTATTTATCTATATGTATAGACACAGATTTCAAAATAAATACCTTCATGTGTGTATGCATAGTGTTTTGAACAGTTCACAGTATTTAAAGTAAAGCTCCCTTCGGGGCAGCTAGCCTAGGATGCATATCACTCAAACTCAAAAAACCACACCCAATCCACCTCTTTCAACTCACTCACAAACACATTAAACACCACCTTTATTTATTTACTTATTTATTTCATAAAATTTAAAATATACAGAAAGTTAAATTATGGTCATAAGGTGTTTTTTTGGTGTTTTTTATTTTATTTTATCTTTTTTGTAAAATGCTTTGAGGTTTTTGTCTATAATCAAAGCAGTATATAAATTTTATGAAATAAATTTAAAATATACAGAAAGTTAAGACTTCCGGTTAGGTGCCGAGTCAATGGCGGACGGGAGTCCGACGGCTCCGTCCTCCGTTAGGCGATAGGGAGCTCCGTGCCTGCGCCACGGGTCCCTTAAAGCCACGGGAAGAGCGTCCCGTGGACCGACGGCTTCGTGGGTCCCAGACGTGCTGTCTCCGCTCCTGATTTACCCTCGTAAGGGGGGAAATCGGGCGAGCGGAGCCCCAGCACGGGACTGAAGAAGCGACTGCCTGCGGAGGATCAAAGCAGCGATCCCGCCAGACTTGAGCACCCGGCACTTCCTACATAGAAACTTCCAAAGAAACTCTGTAAGTCAAAATACTGGATTATTTTACAAGTTTAAAGAGCACTGCTTGCAGAGGAAACTTCAAAAGGAAGCCTGTTCCCTTTGAACTGTTTGCGCGAGCTTGGTAGCGCTAAAAGATCAAAGCCGCGGCTAACGGGAAAGTTTTGCGAACTCTGCCAAACTTTTTAAAAGCTACTTAAAAGTTGTTTAAAGGTTGTTTAAAGGCTCAAAAATAGCTGATATGGCAAAAGAAGACACCGCTCCCCCTCTGGACTAGGATTCCGGGTCAGTAGCGGGCTGCAATATATTGTTGCCATTTTTTCTTTGTTGGTGTTCCAGTGTTACAGTGACTGTTTACCAGTGGAGATACTTTGACTCTTTTGCAGCCAGATACAAGCTATTTTATAGACTTGGTGGTTACATTGCAAGTGAGAAACAGATACTGACTTGGGCTATTTAAAATAGACTCTTCTTGGCTTTAAGGAACTTATAACTTTTGAAAAATCCGAACTCTTGCCTAAAAGTTGGATTACTGGACTGTTGTGGATTCCTGGCTCAGCAGCCTCTTTGTTCTCAGAAGCTAGCTGCAGGCCACCTGGTGTTTACTTTTGGGACTGTTGGTCTTCTGCTGTGAATGTCTGAGATAGTTACTACAGCAACTGGAGTGACCTTGAGATTACAGCTGCAGAGCCCACAGGGAATGGAAACTAGATCTAAAGGAACTGGCTCTGAAAAAAGGAAAGGCTCTGTTTCCTTAACTCTACAGGAACAAATGGAGAAATTGGTTGCAAGTGTGGCAGAAATTGCAGCAGGTTTGAAAAGTGTCACCGAAGGGTTGAAGCAAACACAAGAATCGGTGAACACTATTGGTGCATCAGTGAATACTACAGTTAACTCTGCAATAGAAAAACTCCAAGTGGATATTAAGGCTGATATTAAAACCTCCACCCAGACCTTAGAAAAATCAATTGGCCAAATTGAGGAAAATGTAAGAAAGAACAGAGAAGAAATTAATAAAATTGGGCAGGAGGTGACTACGTTAAAAAAGGACTCTGAGGAAATTAAAGTGGTCAGAGAAAAAATAAAAAAGGTGGAGGAAAAATTGGACAATTTAGATTTGGAGCAGATAGAAAATATTGGAACACGACAGAGAACTGTGGAAGAGTCTCTTGCTTTTCTGCAACTACACCAGAGAGAAGGAAACATCCGTCTAAGGGGTCTTCCAGAATTGGAGGGGGAAGACCTAAAAGCCTATATCGTGGAACTATTTTCAACTTTTTGGGAGTTAGAAGAGGTAAACGTCTCAGCACGCATAGTGAAGGCCTTCAGATTTGGACCAAGAGGCTCCAGAGGAAAGAAAAGCACTAAAACAGTCAGCGACTGTTTGATTGTGCTGCATGATAGACACGACAGAGACTATTTCCTGGATTTACACTACAGAAACAACCTGGTGGTACAGCAGAACAAAGTAATTTTTTATAAGGATATCCCCAGATTCTTTTTAGATAAAAGAGCTCCCTATAACGACCTGGTGACGGAGCTAAGAAGAAGAAAAATCTCCTTCAGTTGGGAATTCCCAGAAGGCCTGGCATTTACGTTTGAAGGGAAAAAGATAAGAATAAGGTCCTTGGCGGAAAAGCAAAAGTTTTTGGACAAGCATCTGGAATTCTTTAAAGGAACTCCATTGGACCCAGCACAGCTTTACAAGTTTCCAGAAGTATTCCCACCACCGCCGGGTTTACCAGGACCAAGCCAAGATCCAGAACAAGACAAGAAAGGACAGGCAACTGGAGGAGAGGAATAAACAAAGAAATGGCGCTCAAGTTAATGACTTGGAATGTTCGGGGATTGAATCAGAGACCAAAGAGACGCAGAGTATTTTACAGCATAGAAAAGAAGAATTTGGACATAATATGTTTACAGGAAACCCACATAGTCCGGCGCCACAGAAGACTACTACAGAACAAAAAATTAGGCCAAGAGTTCATATCATCGGACAAGGTCAAGAAGAGAGGAGTAGTGATTTATGCAAAGGAGAAATATAGCCCAAGACAGCTATTTAAAGATGAAGAAGGGAGATACATCGCAATTGAAATCAACGTACAAGGCGAAAAATTTTTGATTCTGGGACTTTATGCACCAAATGATGGAAAGTCGATTTTCTACAAAAAAATACATGACTTGCTGCTGGATTATTTGGACTATAAGGTAGTTTGCCTTGGAGATTTTAATGGGGCAGTTTCCACATTAATGGACAGATCTCAAAGAACAAAATTAACAAATGATGGGAAACTCCCAAAGACTTTCTTTGAAATGGTGGACAATTTGAATTTGGTGGACTCATGGAGATTAAAAAATCCCACAGAAACAGAGGCAACGTATTTCAGCGAATCTCAGCAGTCATGGTCGAGGATAGACTACATCTGGATCTCGAATGAATTGGCTCCAAAATTACAAAAGGCAGAAATCGGCCCTAAAACGCTTTCAGACCACAATCCGGTACAGGTAAACCTAAAAATGATTTCCAAGGACTCTTTTAGATGGAGAATGGATGACGCATTGATGAGAGATACCAAGCTAGTAGAAAGAGCGGCGAAAAAGATGAAAGAATATTTTCAGATTAATTGGACTTCAGAAGTGGAGAAAAGGATTGCCTGGGATGCAAGTAAAGCGGTAATGAGAGGATTCCTCATTAGTGAAAAGGTAAAAAAGAAGAAACAACAAAGTGCAGAAATGGAGAGATTGTTAAAATCAATCAAAGAAAAGGAAAAGGAACTAAGAGGACACCCCAGATGTGTCAAAATCCAAAAAGAAATCAAATACTTGCAATCCCAATATGCGAATATTATGAACCAAGATATTGAATGGAAAGTGAAAATGATGAAACAAAGAACATTTGAATCTGCTAATAAATGTGGAAAACTACTAGCTTGGCAATTAAAGAAAAGACAAAAGGCAAATGTCATCAGCAAATTGGTAGTAAATGGAAAAAACGTAGAGAAACCGGAGGAAATCAGATGGTGTTTTCAGAGATTCTACAAGCAACTGTACAAGGAGGAGAAGATAGAAGAAGTAGAGATAGACCGATTTCTGGAAAAGAATGGATTGCAAAAAGTCCCAGAGGAAAAATTAATAACTCTCAACCACCCAATATCGACGCAAGAAATAGAAGATGCAATAAACAATATGCAATTGGGGAAGGCTCCAGGACCGGATGGACTAACAGCAAAATATTATAAGACACTGAAAGATTGGCTATCGCAGCCGTTAAGAGAAGTTTGCAATAGAATATTAGAAGGAGATAGGGCACCAGAGACGTGGAAAGAAGCCTTTATCACACTGATTCCAAAACCAGATACAGATAAGACTCTAATGAAAAATTATCGTCCAATTTCCCTTTTGAATGTGGATTATAAAATTTTTGCAAATGTTTTGGCTACAAGGTTGAAAAGAGTGTTGAAAGACTATATACATAGAGACCAAGCAGGTTTCTTGCCAGGAAGACAAATAAGCAATAATACAAGAATTATTGTGGACATTTTAGAAAAACTGGAGAGAGACATAAATACAGATGCGGCACTATTGTTTGTTGATGCAGAGAAAGCTTTTGATAAAGTATCCTGGACATTTATGAAAAAGAATTTGGAAAAGATGGGAGTTGGAGAAAATTTTTTAAATGGCATTAAGGCCATTTATACAGAACAAAGAGCAAAAGTCATTGTAAACAGTGTGATATCGGAGGAGATCGAAGTAGAGAAAGGAACAAGACAAGGGTGCCCTATCTCCCCCTTACTTTTTATTACGGTCCTGGAAGTCCTTCTAAATATGATTCGGAAAGATAAACAGACAAAAGGAATTAAAGTGGGAGAGAAGGAATACAAATTACGCGCCTTCGCAGACGATTTGATGTTATCCCTGCAAGAACCAGAAAGCAGTGTCCCCAGAGCCTTGGAACTAATTGAACAATTTGGACTTGTAGCTGGCTTTAAATTAAATAAGCAGAAAACCAAGGTTTTAGGTAAAAATTTGAGTGCAGAACAGATCCAAAGAATACAAGAAGCCACAGGCCTCAATTTTGTTAAATCCGTAAAATATCTAGGTATCAATCTCACAAACAAGAACCTGAACCTGTATAAGGATAACTACGAAAAATTGTGGATGGAGATAAAAAAAGATATGGAGATTTGGACAAGACTTAAACTGTCGCTAATGGGAAGAATAGCAGTGGTTAAAATGAATGTCCTACCAAGGATGCTGTTTTTATTCCAAGCCATACCAATTTTGGACAAACTAGACTGTTTTAAGAAATGGCAAAAGGACCTATCGAAATTTATATGGCAGGGCAAAAAGCCAAGAATAAAATTTAAGATTTTAACAGACTCTAAAGAGAGAGGAGGCTTTGCCCTGCCGGACTTAAGGCTTTATTTTGAAGCTGCGGCCTTTTGCTGGTTAAAGGATGGTTTAAATTAGAGAACGTTGATGTGTTGGACTTGGAGGGACATGACAACATGTTTGGTTGGCACGCATACCTTTGGTATGACAAGGTTAAAATCCACAGAACTTTTAAGTCTCATATAGTTAGAAAATCCCTATATCAGGTTTGGACTAGATACAAAGACCTGCTTGAGAGAAAGACTCCTAGATGGATCTCTCCAGTGGAGGCCAAGGCATATAAGAGACCGAATATGTCTGCAAACTGGTTAAGATATATGGACATATTGCAGCAGGAAGGGGACTCTTTTAAGCTAAAAAGCTATGACCAAGTAAAAAGTCAGGTCCCCGACTGGCTGCATTATCACCAGGTTCATGAAATATTCAAAATGGACAAAAAAGTTGGTTTTCAAGTAGAAAAATCAAAACTGGAAACAGAACTGATAGAATCAAACTTTAAAAACCTTTCCAAAATGTACAATCTTTTGCTAGAGTGGCATACAAAAGATGAATTGGTTAAATCGTCAATGATAGACTGGGCAAAAGATGTAGGACACAATATTATGATGGATGACTGGGAGAGATTGTGGCAGAAAGGTATCAAATTTACTGCTTGTCATGGTTTAAGAGAAAACATAATGAAAATGGTTTATAGATGGTATTTGACACCAGTTAAGATTGCCAAGATGAATACCAAAATGTCAGATGTATGTTGGAAATGTAAACATGCGAAAGGTACCTTTTTTCATATGTGGTGGTTGTGCCCAGCGGTAAGTGCTTTCTGGGATAAGATTTATAATGAGCTCAAGAAGGTAATGAAAGTTACCTTTTGTAAGAAACCAGAGGCATTTCTTCTGAGCATAACCAATGAAGAGATACCCAGTCAGGATAGAGTGTTTTTTATGTATGCCACAACAGCAGCTAGAATTCTACTGGCAAGAACATGGAAAGGAGAAGAAATACCAACGGTGGAGGAATGGCAGATGAAGATGATGGAATATATGGAACTCGCAGAACTGACCGCCAGAGTCCGGGACCAGAGGGAGGGGAAGGTGTCACAGGAGTGGAAAAAATTCAAAGACTATTTAGTTAAATCAGTTAAATTGAATATTTGAGCAGAATTAGACAGAATATCGGCTTTGGTAGATATGTGTTAGATATAAATGGTAAGAGGAATTTTTGTTATGTGAAAGATGTATGTGTCAAAATATGTGAAGATAGGTCGTTAAGATAAGATACATAGTTATTAAGATATTTGACCAAGTAAAAGCTAAGTATATTAAAATCTGGGTAAATGTTAATTGAATAATATATAAAGCTACCTTGAAGAAGTATTCGTTTTTTGAAGACAGGGGTGGGAACGGGGGAAGTCCCCAAATAGAGAAGTTAGAAACAAGAAATGTATAAAGATAGATAGAGGTTAAGGTTTGTATATGTTCTTTTTATGCCTTTATTGTTGTTATTGTTTTTATGTTGATTATGTTTATTGTTTATTATGTTTTGTGTTGATGTTGTATTTTGTTTTTTCTTTGTCTTATTGGAAAATAATAAAATCTTATAAAAAAAAAATTAAAATATACAGAAAGTTAAAACCACAGTGGAATAGACAAAAGCAAATTCAAACTCACGCAAACTTTCTAAACATCTGGGTAGGTTTGTATAAAGAAGAATGTCTTCAGTAGGCCCCGAAAAGAATACAGTGAAGGCACCTGCCTGATATCAATAGGCAGGGAATTCCAAAGTATTAGTGCTGCCACAGTAAATGACTGAGTCTTACAGATGTGTTTCGGGTTTCACATGGCCCTTATAGAAGTGCCCATTCCACCAATCAAAGGGTGGGCACATATGGGGTAAGGCAATCCCATAGGTAAAATGGCCCCAAGTTGTTAAGGGCTTTATAGCCTAATAGTAAGATCTTGAACTCGGCCCACTAGCAGATCAGCAACCACTGCAGACATTTCGGAGTCCGGGTGTTCTCTGCTGACAAGGCAGTCAAAAGGCAAACAGAAATATATACATGCATTTCACACCACTTTCACAAAATTGCACAGCCTTGGCATACAATCTCACTCACTCAGACATAGACAGTGGTACCTTGGTTTAAGAACAGCTTAGTTTATGAACAGCTTGGATTAAGAACGCTGCAAACCCAGAAGTAGGTGCTTTGGTTTGTGAACTTTGCCTTGGAAGCAGAACATGTTCCGCTTCCTGTTGAGCGTGTTCCATTTGTAAGTTGAGTCCCCCGCTGCTATGGGAAAGCACGCCATGGTTGAAGAACGCTTTGGTTTAAGAACAGACTTCCGGAGCGGATTAAGTTCGTAAACCAAGGTTTCACTGTATTCTGCTGCTCAGCCCTCCTCTCCCCCCCCCCCCATGACCCACTCTTGTACATGCACTGGGTGGAGAAATTTAACCCTCCCCATGTACTGGGATTGAAACCAACCATGACTTCTCAGCTGATGCACTCCATTCAGCTGAGGGAAGGCAGTTTTCTTCCTAATCCTCACACACTGGAAGTGGAGACTTAATCCTTCCTTCCCAGTTTAGATACCTGTATCTGTACCTGTATCTGTAATGACTGTATCTTTTGATGACTTTATCCCAGCATAACCCAGTGGAGATCCACAGGTGAACTTTCGCTGTTTCTCAGATCCACGCTAATCATCTGAGGAGCAGGGATGGCCTGGTTTTCATCCCCATCATGGTACGCAAGGAGACGAGAGAGACAGCAGGGTATAGTGGTTAAAAGTGTTAGACTGGGACCTGGGGGAGCAGGGTTCAAATCCCCACTTGGCCCTGAAGTTCCCTGGGTGACCTTGGGCTAGTCACTGTGTTCTCTCAGCCTGACCTACATCACAGGGTTTTTGAGGAGATGAAACGAGGAGGAGGACCACAGATGCCACCTTGGAAGGGGAAAGTGGGGTATAAAGGAAGTAAACAAAGAAACCACATCCAATCTGGGTACTGTGATGAGGATAAAACTTGCCAGGTCAGGTGAAGGTGGGCTGTTTTGTTCCTGATCACAGCACAGGAGGTGGGAATGTTTTCATTCCTCTGCTCAGCACCATGTGTCAGGGATGGGATTTGACCTTCCCAATCAGCTGTGTGGAAGGGGAAGGCCAGAGGTCTAGCAGAAGGACAAGGCTTGAACTAGGCTCACATTTTCCCTGTGCTGGCCTTAAGCAATAAAAGTACAGTGGTACCTCGGGTTATATACGCTTCAGGTTACAGACTCCGCTAACCCAGAAATAATGCTTCAGGTTAAGAACTTTGCTTCAGGATGAGAACAGAAATCGTGCTCTGGCGGCGCAGCAGCAGCGGGAGGCCCCATTAGCTAAAGTGGTGCTTCAGGTTCAGAACAGTTTCAGGTTAAGAACAGATCTCCAGAACGAATTCAGTACTTAACCCGAGGTACCACTGTAAAGGCATTTTGGGAAGAGTTAAGAGGTAATCAACTGGCAGCAGAGAAATAGGGAAAGTGAGACTTGACATGAGCTAAAATGATATTGAAAGAGGTGGGTACTGAAAATAAATTTAACAGAGAAGGTGGAATTGTGGATTGACAAATAAAGGAGGCGTGTTGCTGGCAGCAGTAGAAAAAGAAAAGACAGCTGTCAGGACACTATAATGTATTCCATTTGTTTTGTTCATAACATAGTTTTTATTTTGAAAAGAAACGACTTGCCTCGCCTCATGAATGTCATTACAGGGATCCCAAAATACCTGGCTGTGATTCACACTCTGTTGCAATGCATTTGTATATGACGTGAAGAAACAGAGGAAAAATGAGCCTGTGTGTGGCTTTGAGGTCTTTTGTGGAAGTTGAAATTATTGAAGTATTATATTAAGATAGAAATATTGGGTCCATTTTGGATGTTGAGTGACACTTTTGAAAGCTTTGATATGTATCTAAATCTATACAGTGATACCTTGGAAGTCGAACGGAATCCAAAACGTTCGAAAACCAAAGCACGGCTTCTGATTGGCTGCAGGAAGCTCCTGCAGCTAACCAGAAGCCGTGGAAGCCCCGTCGGATGTTGGGCTTCCAAAAATCGTTCAAAAACCAGAACATTCACTTCCAGGTTTCGATCGTTCGGGAGCCAAGGTGTTCGAGATCCAAGGTACGACTGTAGTTCACATGTTCATGTTTATTGGTGGAAGAAAATGGCTCTTCTTGCCAGCTCAAATCATATGAAGATGTAGGTGATATTTTGTATCGGAGAAGGGGGGGCAGCCCTATTTTGCCAGCAGAAACCCACTGCACTCCGAATCCGATCATCTGCCTGGGTCCTTGTTTCTTTCACTATGTTCAACATCTTTATTTGAAAATAAACAGATTTAAAACAACAACAACAACAACAACAACAACAACAACAACAACAACAACAACAACAACAACAAACATTTTGGGGTACTAGTACTGTCTCTTCCACTGTACACACAGAAAATCTACAACTTGGGGGAGAAGGCCAACAAAACATTTCCAATACATCATCATCTTTTTTTATGAGGTAGGAAGATCCCAATCCCATATCAAAGGGCAGGAAGGGAATGAAATGAAGTTAGAACACTCCATCTTTAATATTTGGGATAGGGGCATTCTAGGACTGAGCAACAGCACCTCCTGAGATGTGCTCTTGTCATTCTTTGCTAAGGATGGAAGATGACAGACATCTCCCTGAAACAATAGGCCTATTTTTATTGACTGCCTTTCACTAGCATGGCAAAAAGTGCTGCATTATAGCAAATTACTTCATTTTTACTGGGCAACAGCAAAATTGCATTAATACCTTGCATTTTAATAGCATCTCTTAAATTATCTTTGCTTAATGGGAATGATTGTTGGGGGCTTGGTGATGAAGATAAATATGTAGGCTGAAGGCATGAATCAATATTACGGTGTCATAAAGTAATTTAATTCATTAACTGAAGTTCTAAAAGTGGATTCAATTGGAAATTTAATCTATGAAAATATATTCATCACCAATGTTCTTGCTGTATCTGAGGACATCAGAGTGCTTTGTGGGGGATCAGGAAGCTTGAAGGTGGAGTTGGGGAAACAGACATTAAAAAGAAAGAAATAGCTGTTGCTTAGCATTTTTCCACCATCAGAAATTGGATTTAAACATGGGGACAAACAAAAAGTTGGAATGCAGTAAAGCAAAACACACATTGAATTTGTGCAGGCAACTCTCACACTGGGGCTACATTCCAGGAATAGTGCCTAAAACCGAAATCACATATAGTCCAAGCGCATTGAGTTCAGTGGCCGTTGGGATTGCCAAAACTCGCCACCCCAGATTTCTGCCCCCTTTCCTCCCCCTTTTCATTGCATTTGCAAGCACATAAAACTGAAGTTAAATGCACATAGGTTGCGAGTTACCCATATATCGTTAATATGTGGGCAGAATACCATGAAGGAGATAGTACTGAGTATCTACTCCCAAGCAGAGCAGACTTTGGAAATCCCCAAACAAGGATGTTTTAAATAAGCATTCTGCATTCATCTCTCAAGTCCAGCAGTTCATTTATCACGATTTCCCAAATTGCTAATTTGTCAGGGTTGAGACAGGCTGTTGCCTTAGTTATATGTGAAAAGGGGTGTGAGAGAATGGGTGATGGTCTTCACAGTGAAAGGCAAAGAGGATGAAAAGCAAGCAGACCACGAACCCACCCTACCGTGGTCCTCACTGCTGTCACTAAGAGGCTGTCTTCATGCCCTGACAGCTTTCATTGAAGAATTCTTTAATCAATTGATTGGTCCAGCCAACTCTCTGTATTTAATAGTATAGCAAGGCAATTAGGCATGAGCAGCCCCTCCAAGTCTCCCTGTTTTACAGGGACAGTCCCAGATTTACGAAAGCCATTCCAGTTTCTGATTTGATCCAGGATTGTCCCGCTTTTCCTTAGGACATCCCTATTTTCATGGGAGAAATGTTGGCGGGTATAGAGTTATGTGACCCCCGAAACAAGGAGATAAGTAATTATACAACCTTTAGAAGACATCTGAAGGCAGCCCTGCATAGGGAAGGGTTTTTAAATGTTTGATGTTTTATTATGTTTTTATATATGTTGGAAGCAGCCTAGAGTAGCTGGGGCTACCCAGTCAGATGGGTTGGGTATAATAATAATAATAATAAGGATGTCCCTATTTTCATTGGATAAATGTTGGAGGGTATGCATGAGGGGCCGGATACAACTAAATAGTCCTGCTAGCATAATGGGACGTCATCCCCTCTTTACCCCCCCCCACCCATTGGAACTCCAGAGCAGTGTGCAGGGTATGTGAGAGAGGCGGGGGAAGGGGGGTCATTCCATCCGGCAAACTGAAATGCTTGTACTGATGAAACAGTTTCCAAAGTTTTACACTTGAATTCCCAAGCCCTCCAATGTTTCTTCCTAAACAAATTTAGCTTTTACTAAAGGTATTCGTGGGGCAGCAATTTCAATAATTATTGCAAAGATTTTCTAAATGAATTAAATATAATTTTAAAAACAGCCACAATAGCAAATAAAAACAGCACAGTAATGTGTTCGGCTCAACCTAATCTGGATTATTTCCCTGTTTAAGTCAATACCTAGTAGTACAGCTGTTGCCCATCCTTTCAGAGTTCAGCTTCTGTTCCAAGAGTCTGAATGCACTCTGGCCCTCTGACATCTGGTTTCAGCTTTCTGAAACAGTGCTCCCAGTCTCTGAAGGAAAATCTATCTGCACTCTCTCTCTCTCTCTCTCTCTCTCTCTCTCTGTGTGTGTGTGTGTGTGAGAGAGAGAGAGAGAGAGAGAGAGTGAGTTTATATCAGTGGTGGGTGGGACTAAAATGAGGAAAAGGAGTGAGGAAAGGCCCACCCATCTGGCACAGAGCAATTTATTTGCTTATGTTAATTTTGGTGCATAACTAGCCAGCCAAAATCTTTAATAAGCAAATTGGTTTGGCTGTCTTGCTCTTACGCATTCTACCCCAACAAAGAGGGCATAGCTAGGAACTGGAAGGGACCCGGGATATCATCTAAGCTGACCCTGCAAACTCATAACAATATGCAAACAAAGTTGGCATCTGGATTTGTTGCAGGATCTGGTCCCTGTGGCTGCGATGTGGTTTGCTCTTGATGGCAAGCAGCTGTTTGGGCAGGGAGGGTGTGCTATCTGCAAACAAGTGCAGGCCTGCTGCCCAAGGCCTATTTGAGCAAAGCATCATTGTCCAACATGAGCTGCAGATCACGGACGATACTTTAGAGTGGTTTTATCTGGGAGTGATGGATGACAAGTGACATTCATTTGTTTTCTCTTCTGGGTCTGTCCTGTAGCAGATTATTCCTAGGTACCAGTCTGGCCTTGTAGATTTGCTTTTTCCACTTCGTATTGTAGTCTGGAAAATGCCTGACGTAGATCCTAATGATGTTGTGAGTCTGCCCAAAGAGTCAGAGCAGATAATGTTTGTGTCTTAAGCGTTGGCTGCAGGCCATGGATTTCGCCTTACATTCTGGGTGGAAGCCAGAAGCATGTCAGTATGTGTAGTGGTCAGTAGATTTCTTTTATATAATAGGTGTCTTACTGGTTTCATATAAAACAAACATAGCAATAACCATAAAAAATAACACTCAAATCCCACTGGGGGAAAAGTCACAAGTCCTTTGTTTCCAATGAAAGTATCATTTATATCCCAGGGTATCTTTCCAGTGTGATCATGTGAATCCAGATGATAAATGTGCTTTCAATATACATCAGGCAGAGGAGGGACAGGAGCAGAGAAAGCACTATTTTAAGTCATCCATGAAGATGTTGGCATATTGTGGAGCCATGCAATAACCTATGGCAGTGCTATTTATCTGAAGATGCATATTTGCCCCAAAGCTCAATTAATTGTAAGCCCAAAGTTGCGGAATTTGTTGCTAGATGTGCTGTAGCACCATCAGGAATGATAGTCTCACATATTATATGGTTGAACACATTAGTATGCACAAAATATTACACACCAGGTTTCCTAAAGTAGCCAGCACGTAATACAACAATAAAAAAATTCCTTCCAGTAGCACCTTAGAGACCAACTAAGTTTGTTCTTGGCATGAGCTTTCGTGTGCATGCACACTTCTTCAGATACACTGAAACAGAAGTCAGCAGACCCTTAAATATAGTGAGAGAGTGGGGAGGGGTATTACTCAGAAGGGTGGTGGGAATGGATGATTGGCTGATAGGTGTGGAAAACTTAGGTGGATAGAACTACCTAAATTGTATAGAAATTTATTCAATGTATGCAACCTCAGTGGCAAGAATGTTACTTGCCCAAAAATGGAAAGAAGTCGTCCCAGCAAAGGAAGAATGGATACAAAAACTTAAGGTGAAGATGGCGGAAGATGGCGGAAACTTAGGTGCTACTGGAAGGATTTTTTTTGTTTTGCTTAAATATACTTATGTATTAATAACTAAGAAATTATGCTGCAGAAATATAGTGCTGCTTGAGGCTTGACTCTTTTATATGTATATTGTACATATAAAATAAATATTCCTGCATATAATTTTGCACATAATCAAGCAAGCAAGCAAGCAAGCAATGAAATGTAGGACCTCAGAAGGTGGTGGACCAAACAGACTTCAAGGATTTAATTGATGCAATTCCTGCATTGCAGGGGGGTTGGACTAAATGACCCTTTGGGTCACTTCCAACTCTACAATTCTATAATTCTAAGTGGGTTTAAAAAATAAAAGCAACAATGCTAGATACAGGAGGCAGTGTGATATGTTTGGGTCAGAACCCCCAAATTCCATATATAAATATTTTTAAGACAGATTACAGTACTGAACCATCCCTAATGATAGAGTTAATCATTTTGTAATGAGACATGTCAGTCATGTAGTGAAAAACAAGCATGAAGATGTGATTGATGTTGATTTGTAATATGATTTGTTGAGGTTTTAGGGTTTGTTTTAATAAGGTATGTTACATGCATGGTTTTTATGTGGGTTGTTAATTATAATTAGTCTCTATGAATATTCTCTGAATTGCGTTTGTTTATATGTTGCTGTTCTCCTCAAGATCTTCACTGAAATATCTTGGGCATTTTATTACATTTAAGTTCCCTTTTAAAGATTTGCATTGTGTGCTTGCTTGCTTTTGCTTTCATGAGAGTCATTGCCGATCAGAATAGGTAATAAAGAGCTAGATTGATCAGTGGTCTGATTTGTTATTTAAAGAGCTTCATACATTAAGTTCAGTCTTAAAGAGGACTTATTTAATAATAATAATAATAATAATAATAATAATAATAATAATAATAATAATAATAAAAGTATAGATGCTCATGAAGAGAGTCTGCTAATCCTTCAACTCTGGGATAAAATAAATTTTGCACAAGAGTAATCTACCTTTTGGGAAGCGGGTGGCGCTGTGGATTAAACCACAGAGCCCGGGGCTTGCCAATCAGAAGGTCGACAGGGTGAGCTCCCGTTGCTTGGTCCCAGCTCCTGCCAACCTAGCAGTTCAAAAGCATGTCAAAGGGAAAGTAAATAAATAACTTCTCTGGTGGAAAGGTAAACGGCGTTTCCGTGTGCTTCTCTGCTTCGCCAGAAGCAGCTTAGTCATGCTGGCCACAAGACCCGGAAGCTGTTCGCTGGCTCCTTCGGCCAATAAAGCAAGAGGAGTATCACAACCTCAGAGTCGTCCGCAACTGGACCTAACAGTCAGGGGTCCCTTTACCTTTACCTTTTAATCTACCTTTGCTCCAGGATCAATACTCAGGTCTAGGAATTGGCCGCCTCTGCTGCCAGGTTGTCTCGAGCAGTCTGTGAAGCTTAATACTGTGTTTACTTAAACTCTGCCAAGGATTTAAACTTAATCTCCACCAAGGAACTTCCTTGTAGGGGGGAAAAATAATAAAGAGTAATCACTTTGGTGTGAAGGTAAACATTATTGAATGAAATTGTTAGTGAGAATATGGCCCCCATAAAATCATCAGTCTCACACTACTTTTTCAAGCTGGTCTGTGTATTAGCAAGTCATATAGGCTGAAATGTAATTGGAAGGCTGTAAACAAAGCCACAAAAATCAATGCTGTTTAACTTCTCCATTAATGATCTCAAAAGAAGGAACACTGTGAACAGCATACCAATTACCATCATGCTCGTTGTTGAATTGGAACGAGTTGCACGTTAGCAAGAAAAGAGAGAAACACACAAATATTCCAAAGTGATTAGAGTTATGTGTTAGGAATGAAATTAAGTAAACTTCCAAGGCAAAGGGGAAATGAGAACAACATAGGCCACTCATTCCAGAGGAAGAAACCTGGTAACTAAAGCATATGTGTTTGGTATGGTACATGTTTCTAGAGATGACTGTCTCTATGCTGAGCAGTGTACCTATTGCACTACTTTTTTGTAATGAACTCTTTAAAAAAAAAATGGAATTTTATTTACAACATAACACAACCCCCCCCACCCCACCCTAATACACAAATCCACCCTCATTAAACGTGAACATAACACACAGTGAACATAACATACAACAATTTGTTGTTGTTCAGTTGTTCAGTCATGTCCGATTCTTTGTGACCCCATGGACCAGAGCACGCCTATCCTCCACTGCCTCCCGCAGTTTGGCCAAACTCATGCCAGTCGCTTCGAGAACACTGTCCAACCATCTCATCCTCTGTCATCCCCTTCTCCTTGTGCCCTCCATCTTTCCCAACATCAGGTTCTTTTCCAGGGAGTCTTCTCTTCTCATGAGGTGGCCAAAGTACTGGAGCCTCAACTTCAGGATCTGCCCTTCCAGTGAGCACTCAGGGCTGATTTCTTTAAGGATAGATAAGTTTGATCTTTTTGCAGTCCATGGGACTCTCAAGAGTCTCCTCCAACACCATGATTCAAAAGCATCAATTCTTCGGCGATCAGTCTTCTTTATGGTCCAGCTCTCACTTCCATACATTACTACTGGGAAAACCATAGCTTTAACTCTACGGACCTTTGTTGGCAAGGTGATGTCTCTATAGAGACATACAACAATACAAACAACCAAATAAAAAGACTTCCTTTATCCTGTATCTGTCCTCCTTATTTACTTCTTATAAACTGTTTCCTTTATGAATAATTATTAAGATTTTTCTAATTATAACTTAAATATCCACAAAGTCTCCTGCAGACATTAATTGAAACAAGTCCAGGTATGTATTTTAGGGCACTGTTTTGTAATGAACTCTTGAAAAGCACAGCTGTCCTACTAAAGCTAAGAAAGAGAGAAGAAGGACAAAAAATCAAATAGAGATGAGGGAATACCTGGCTTAGCGAGTGCAAAGGATCTCAGAATTATAGTCCATCACAAACTAAACATGAGTCAGCAGTGTGGTGCAGCTGCAAAAAAGGCTAATGAGATTTTAAGCTCAATTAATAGAGACATAATTCTGAAGTCACAGGATGTAATTCCATTTAATTCTCTACTAGTCAGACCTCATCTGGAATACTGCCTAGTTCTGGGCGCCACACTTCAAGAAGGATGTAGACAAATTGTAACGGATCCAGAGGACAACAATGAAGATGGTAAAGGTTATTGAGAAAAAGTTCTGATGGAAAGAGTTGCCACCTTTAAGATGGAATATAGAAAACTGAAGGGGTGTAATTGCCCTCTGTGTGACAGCCCTTAAGATATTTGAAGACTGCTAAGGCTTTTGCTGCCCTAGAAGGCACAATTAGATTTAAAAGGCTTATGTTACATTACAGGAAGGTGGATTCTAGTTGAGCATTAAGAGACATTTCTTACTAGTAATAGCACTTCAACAATGGGGAGTGGGAGAGACTCTCAATTGCCAGATGTCACAGAGCAAGCCGGTCAGAAAATCACACAGTTCAAAGCTGGAGTTAACTCTTTATTAGCGAAACACAATCTTTACAGACTTTACAGAGCACAGCAGCCCTGTAAGTCCTACTCCATGAAATCAGTTGCCCCACCTCCCTACAGCCATCTATGTCTCTTCTCCAGGGCTTCTTGCCAGCAATCAGAGACTGTGTCTGTGTGCAACTTGTCTTTGCTATGCCCATTTCTTCCCTCTCCTGGTTCTGGGAGTCAGCAGGGGAAGGGAGCTTGTTGCAGCACGAGTGGGAAACACCCTTGACTCTTCACCACCGTGACTCATCTCCGTCTCTTGGCCTCCCTCCTCTCCTGCTTCAGCTTCTGCATCTGATTCTGTCCTTCTCTCTGCCACAGACTCCCAGCTCACTAAGCCTTGTTACCCCTTCAGCTTTCAGCACCTCCTTTTCCCAGTCTTCTCCTTCTCCCTGTGACCACTCACTGATGTCCCACCACCACTCCCCGGACTCTGAGCCGTCTTCCCTTGGGGTTTCCCCAGCTGGTTCCTCCCACCATTACTTCACTTCCATGACACCAGAGATCTGTGTGTCTTTTGTGGATGCTCTAACTCTGGATTTCCAGTATCAAGCAGGGGGTAGACATTTATTATTAAATTTATGAACCGCACCATCAATGTTCCTTCAGTGTGACAGTGTATACTTTCGCCCCAGCATGTTCCAGAACTCAACCCAGACTTTAATCTGTGCTGCTGGTTTTTTAGTGACACTACATTGGCATGATACTCTAATCCACTGGTGCAGGGATATTTAGGAGACCTTAGCGTGAAGGGTGGGTAATTGTCATCAACATCTTCCTGGCTGATGAGTGAGATTGTTTATATTTCTATGGTGCCTATATATTGGTGTGGGTTGAAGCAATTTATCCAGAAATCACGAGTGAATCCTACACCCTTAGGGTCCACAGACTAAGCTATAATAGCAGGACATTTTAATTGACAGAATCTTTGCATTTCCACCCTTAGAATTAGAGGGAATAATTGTCCCCATGCTATTCTTGTTGCTTGGTCTTCTTATAATCGTTCCTACCCCCAAATGAGGTATTTGTTTCAGTTTCCCCTCCTCTCCAGTTCAAACCCCCCCCCCCCCATTTGTGCTTTGGGGGGAGAATCCCATCAGTGATCTTTGATACACAATTACAGCCTCTATTTCCTGAGTAAGTCAACTGTGCAGCCCCCATCGTGCTCACACGGGGGTGTCTCACTTACAGAAAGGAGATGAAGGGAGAGAAAAAGAAACAAGAATGAGAAGATAGATGAGATATCCATTTGGGGATTATATCACTTGTTCCTCGATGGCACTGCAGTGCTGCCTGCATGAGCGTCATGATTAAAGTCAGAATGGGATGTGAAAGAGATAAAGGCAGGTTTTGCATTAGAGGCATACTCAGCTATCCACCTGCCGAGGGGTTGGAGGAAAACCTCTCAGGTCCTCTGCTTTTCTGTCATTGATTTGAGAGTTAGTTAATCTTCTTGTTTCAAAACTAAAATGCCTGTTAGAGAACTAAAATGCCTCTTACAGTAAATACCAGAAACAAAAGACTTCTCATTCTCTTTGCGACAAAAAAGACATAGCTCGACTCCCTTTTCTTACTCTGGGTGGCCAAACATTATTCTTACATTGGCAAGAAATATGTCTATAGCAGATCGGGACAAAGATATCACTGTTTTAATAGCTTCCTTTTTAGACACAATTTTACCCGAAAGGGTTCCCAACATACCATCCTTTCAGGGAACAGACAGGGTGAAGCAGAATATCTAAGTGATCTCATGACCCTCGACAGCTTCACCCTTGTCCTGTTAATTATCCCAGGGACCTGAAATGTTTTATATTGTGATGCCAATAAAGGGATTTGATTTGATATGATATGATATGTCTATAGCTTCATCAGAAATATAACCCCAGTTTAGAAAGGGCAGCATTTCATGGACTGGGTGAATGATTTGCATGTGAGAGTCCCACTCACATCAGAACTGTTTAAAAGTCGGGGCACACTTTACAGACCTACAGATTTTGCAGCATCTATTGTGCATCTTTTCAGTGATGCTCTCAGAAATTATCTCAATAGATTATGTATCTTCTTCAGTCAGCTTGAGCCCTCTTGGATTTAAATTGGGCAAAGGTATGAAACGTTTAACCCCAAACTGGATTCTACATATTTTTGGCTTTACTTTGCACAATTCAGGTGTATTTTCAGTGAAAGCTACTTTTTGCTGATAGCTAGTGATGGGTAATTTTACTAGGGATGTTGTTGTTGTTTGTTGTTGTTTAGTCATCTTAGTCGTGTTCGACTCTCCATGACCCCATGAACCAAAGCATGCCTTGGAAACACTCACTTTCTTCTCAAAGCTTCTCCTTTTTTATGCCCATGGAGTTTCCTTGGCAAAATACTGGAATGGTTTGCCAGTTCCTTCTCCAGGTGGATCACATTTAGTCTAAACTCTCGGCTATGACCTGCCTGTCTTGGGTGGCCCTGCACGGCATAGCTCATAGCTTCTTGGAGTTATTCAAGCCCCTTCACCACGACAAGGCAGTGATCCATGAACAGGAGTAGGGATGTAGTCTATTAAAAAGGAGACATCCCAGATGGTAACAGCCACCCCATTTTTAGACCCTCTAGGCCATAGACTAAAATAGTAGTAACTGATGATAATAGAATCTTGTTAGGAGAGAAAAAACAAGATAAACATTCTCCAGCTTTGACCAGATTTGTTCAGGTCTCAGAAATACACCCAGTGCTGAAATGGAATATTCAGTGGTATTATTTAGGAAATGTGTGCAAGAAGTACCAGGTGACATTCATCTCCCTCTCTCTCTCCCCCTCCCTCTCTCTCTCCCCCCTCCCTCTCTCTCCCCCTCTCTCCCTCTCTCCTTCCTTCTTTCTTTCTTATTTTACATCCCAACTATTGATCAAATGATCATCAGTGTGGCTTACAGTAGGCTACAATGATACAAAACCAACCATGCAAAACCCCATCTATAACAAACAGAACTCAGCCATCCTTTGTTCCCCAGCTGATGGATGGTGCCAAGGCAGGCTTCCCTTCAGTTCTGTAGTCACAGGGCAACTAAATGTTATTTCTAGCAGAGATGAGGGTGGAAGCAAATGACCTGCAGCTACTCCTTCTCTGGACAATGATGAGGCCAGGTTCATCTTCTTCTTGCTCTGACTTTCTTCCTGGGAGGCAGGGTGTGCAACCTACCACTGGCCCTTAGTTCTCTGGCCCATAGATAGCTTCAGCTCTTCTGGCCCAGATCAACTGGAAACTGGAACCAATTATCCTTGATGTCTGGAAGAGAGAAGCAAGCTCCCTGCAGCAGCTCTTTGGGTGACCCCTAAATGCCCAATGCCCTCAAACCTTATATTTATGACTAAAATTTGAAACAGATGGTTCATGCATCAATCACACACTGGTTTCTTAAGAGGATCACAAATGCGCTTTAGGCTTTAGGGCTCTCACCCCCTTATCTTTCACACGGCAGCTTCCTGTTTCCTTTTTAGATTTGCCTGTAGCTTGCTGGGATGTGCAAAATGGTAAGCACCAAACAGGAAGAGAGAAGAATTTAAAGTGGTTTGTGTGTGTAAAGAACATGGGAGAACAAGGTTTATTCAGAAGTTCTAAATTGATAGTTTACAGGATCATGATAACTAAGTCACAGTATGGAGTGTTAGGGGAGGATAGTACCTCCGGTGGGGAACATGTCTTGTTCTTTCTGGAGTAGTTTGTTTACCTTTGGTCCCCACCCTGAACTCAGTTGCCTGTGGTTCCTACAAGCTGTCAGCATGCAACAGCAGCCACATCCTGGGAACAGCTTTGACTGGCCATCTAAACTAGGTGAGGGCACTTGATGGGTCGCAAAACCTCCATGAGTTAGGGACTTCCCCTGCATGCGAAGACAGGCTTCGGCAGACTGAGCAGATGAGACCAATAGTGAGTCCAATGGTCAAGGAGGTGGTTTCTGCACGTGCTCTAGAGGAAAGTGAGGGGCAGATTGGACTCATCAACCTGGGAAAGTAGCCCATCTAGGAGAAGGAAAACTCTGATCCTAAATCTCCACTGCCTTGTGGGATATCATCAGGAGAAGAAAAGGCTAAGGGGTAAACCCTACACAAATCAGGAGTGGAGTCCCTATGATGGTTGAATGGCATCTTATGTGCCTCCTTCCTACAACTGCAGCCAAGATGGTGCCAAATATTGCTCTGCTTTCCTTTGTGTCACATCAGTGAGGCCAAGACAGAGGTCTTGTCATCTGGGCAGCCCAGGACCTCCATACGCACTGCCCAGGCTTGCAGCCCAGGGAGGTCACTTTGGTGCTGCTAACACAGCGGTTTGACTTCAACCCCGGAGACACACTCCATTGTCTCTTGAGACAGAGGGTGCAAACAAGAAAAATTAAGTGTACAACCAAAGCTGGTATTTGAATTTCTGAGCTTTTGGTTGATTTTTCTGTCAAGGTAGAAAAATAATTAATGCATCCCCTACCTGGTGCTGCTAATTTCAAAAGCAACCACAGTGCCAAGGAGTACATTATAGCATATTTCTTGCAGACATTATTTTTTAGTGCATTATGAATGCATTATACCCCACAAAAGCTTTTTCAGTGTGTTTCTTATACCAGTACGGTTGCATGTGGGACATTTCTGAAAGTCATTTTTTTAAAAATCCCAGCTAAAACGACAGCAGGTCCATGCTCTAGATGCTGCACACTGGGAAACGGCTTAGAGCAACAACAACACATTTCAGTGGGGAACAATATTAATTACTTCCAATATGCCTCACAAGAGGAAGTAACTCGTTTTTATTATAGCACAAATATTATTTGGAATAGGAAGGTTACTCTAACTGTTGCCACAATCTACGTATCATTAACTTAACCTGTATAGAAAAGAGATTAACAGCAGTGTAAATTGTTATGGAAAACAGGTGAGTGATAACTGCATATTTTTAATGCAAATAAGTTTCTGCCTACAGCTCTTTCTCTAGCACACTGGGGAACTGAAATTATGTATTTAACAAAATAAGAATTTTTGCCGTGGTTCTGAGCCTGGAAAATAACTGCTTATTGCAACAAGGTTTACCATCTGTCAATTAACCACTACTCTAACGTTTTTTTATCGGACTGCCATTAATTGGTCTCATGGTAGATACATGTATATTACTAATTTTGAAATAAAACAAAGTAGAGGCAAAAACATGCCAATACTGCTTCTGCAAGGAAGCAGACATATTTTTCAGACTCAGGAGTCACATGTGTATGGCCAGTTTAAATTTTGAAGTGGGAATTTTGCCAGTATCCCAGTGCTTGCAGAGGGAGCCACCTGGTGGAAACTATGTGCAAGGCCTATTCCTTTACTTGTGGAATATTTCAATGTGGTGCTGTGGTTAGACGAGGGGTCACTAACCTTTCTGGGCCTGTGGGCACATATCAGGAGCGGGTGTCAGGAGCAGGTCAGCAATAAATCACACAGCATCAGTGAAGTTAACTCTTTATCCAAGGAAACAAGGTCAACTCAAGAGGCCGGGTCTAGTGAGCACAGCTACTTGTCCTGGTAGATCTTGCCCCTATGAGGCAGTTCTGGGGACTGAAGGTCCCCGCCATCCCACAGTTCCCTAAGTCTCTTCCTCTCCTGGGTCCTTCCCAAACAATCTGAGACTCCGTTGCCATGCCTGCTTTGCTTCTCCCTCTTCATACCTCTACTGGTTCTGGGAGACCAGAGTGAAGGGGAGCTGGTCGCAGCAGGAGGGGGAGACCCCCTGGCTTCTTCACAAGAAATAATGAATAATAATAGTTCCTTTATAACCAGGCCTTTGGTTGATTTGATTGACATCCTATGCCCTTTTAACATGTGGTTCTGGGGGGGTGGTTATTGGGTTGTTTTTATTTTGATTATGTATATTGTGGTTTTATATTTTTAGACCTCTGGGTATAGGGCGGTATCATCATCATCATCCTGCCTCTGCCTCCTGGCCCCTCTCCTCTCCAGCCTCTACTTTAGGCCTGATCTCTGCCACAGACTCTCCCAGCTGACTAAGCCATGTTATATCGTCAGCTTCTGACCCCTCCTCTTCTAAGTCTGCTCCCTCTTCTCCCCCTGACTACTCATCATTGTCCCATCACCAATCCCCTGGCTCCGAGCCACTTTCCCTTGGGGATTCCCCAGCTGGAGCCTCCCAACACTCCAGCCAGTCCATGACATCACTTATGGGGGGAAATGATCATGGCTACAACCTTCCCTTGCAACTGCCTCTGTGCACCCTGCAACTATACATATGCAGAGATGCGCATGCACATGCTCCACAACCACGTACTCATACCCTGCAACCAGACATGTGGACACGAACATGTATGCACCTAGTACGCATGCCTTATTAAGCATCTAAGCCTTCCTATATTGCTAGAGGAATCCTCCTGTAAAGGAGGTTAAACAGTGGGAGATTACGGTTGCTTCTGACGCAACAGGGATAAGAGTGGTATTGGCATGGCTGGTAATTATATTTCAGTGCACTTGTAGGATGGTGAAGGGTCATAGGAGAGGGGCCCCTCCTAATAAAAAAAAAACTGTGGGGTCATTTTACCGGCCCACAAGCCGCCCCCGATCCAAGCCACCCACTTGGCAAGTCCCGGCACAGTGTAGTGCGGGGACTCGCTTCCGCAGTGCCGGAAACATTGTCTGCGCAGACACAGATGCCGGAAATTGTGGGCATGCGCACTCACGCGCATCCACAATCTGGCCTACGGAGGGGCTCCGCGGAAGGTAAGGAAGCTAAGGAAGGTAAGCCTTGCTGCCCCTGTCCTAAAGTGACGGACATTCCTTTGTTAGAAGTTTTTAAAGGAGAGGTTGGCTGGCCACTTATCAGGAGTGGATTTCCTGCAATGCGAGGGATTTGTTGGAAGTCGGGGTGCAGATCAGCTTTCAAAGAACAGTTCGCATGGGGTTAAAACACAGTAAGGGAGCTCCTGATTCCTACACCGCCTCTGAGGCTTTAAAAAAAATCTCTGTGCTGACCTATCCCTTGATCTTGAGACTGATATTCTCAGGCTGCATCCTCTCTAAATTCCAACTCCCTCTCACACTTCCCTAAGGGACCTCGAACTACGAAATCCTCTTGGATCGTTCTCTCCAAGAGGGCAAGCATGGCCACCTTTGTTTTGTGCACCTCGGTTTAGTTTAGAACTCTAAAAACATATTTATCCCACCCAGGTCATGTACTTCCTATAATAAACGCTTCGTTATGTTTCCACAACCAGCATCTTCGCGTGTGTGACTGCAGCAGAAAAGTCTAACCAGATTCACAAGCCAATAGCCTCCATGCTCTGCACACCTTTATTTCCCCCCATCCCAAGAGAATTGAACACGATTACCTTTGAGTTCCCTTCCAGTGCCTAAATAAAAATGTCTGTGCTGGTGGAAGGTCACTTCCAATTCTATAATGCTGTGTAGCATAAAAATAATGTTGGTAAAAGATCAATATAAGCAATCAGTTTAAACCTGTTGCAACATATTTACAAGTCAGCCTATCAGTCAAAGGCTTATCTGACAAAAATGGCTTGTTTGGTGAAAGGTCATCAGCTGCTGAATGCATACATATCCATCTGCCTTTTTCTTTCCTTCCACTTGTTTCCAGATATTTCATTGGTGTTTTTTCTTTTGTTTAATTCTAATGATAACTGGTTTGGTTAATGCCAGAACAACATTATATGTATCTCATTTAATATGTTTGTCATTTTTTATTATAAAAGTATCCCTTTTTCTGTTTCCATATTAATTGCCAGGGTTTCTTAAACCAAGGTTGATAACATAGCTGATAGTGGGCAGACCTGTCTTCCTTTCTTTTCTTTTTCTTTTAAATTAATATTCTATATTAATTTTTTAACAAGGAAAACAAAACATCGTATTTCCAAAATAGGAATTGTAAAACACCGAAAATTGGAATTTTCATAGTAGTAGCATACACAATAACTGGTTTGGTGTTAAGCCAATATAACACACAAGATCATAAAAGAGTACAACAGACTAATCAACCTACAAATAATATATGCTAAATCACAAAACACATAAAAAATGAAACAATTTTTAGTCTACAGTGTGTTGTGTTTTCGTTATGTCCCTAATATTTCCCTTCCATAAAATCCCTCTTTGATCTTGATGTATGTATTTATACTATTTAATCTTTTTTGCCAAAATGCTAGTGAATATCTTCTAGTCATAGGTTTGTGGGAAATCATGAAAGATTTTATAGATTGATGATAAACTTTCATGGCCTAGCACGATATTCTCATTCAAAGCCTTAATGACTTATAGTATTTCACTATTAGAGGTGGGCTTATTCAGTAGTTCCTGATCTCCCCCAGTTAATTTCGGCATATTTATTTCAAATATAAACTTCAATATTACTCCTTTATTGAGGTTATTTGATTTCTATAATATTGGCTAATATTTTAAGGATTCTACCGACTTCTCTCCTGAAGTTTTAACTGTATCATTTTCCACCTTTATTTGAGAAATTTGCCCCTTTTTGTTGTTGTTTTTAGTTGATATGCAAGTAGCATGCCCTGCTTATTCCATTTGTATTTTGTTTGTTTACCTAAATTAATTGATGAAGACATTTTGTGTATTTCTGAAAGTCCCTTTTCAGGGATATTCAGTTTATCCAGAGCTGTTAAAACAGGTTGGTGCCTTATATTATTTCTCTGGTGTACTATAGTCTTTATTATATTATTTATCACTAACAGTTCACATTCCAATACTAGAAGTTCATCCATTTTGTTTTTCCACAGGGCAGGTACACCATGGCCAAGTTTCCTACCTTGTTCCTCCAATTCACCTGGACTCTGATCTCGAGAGGCAATCGTTTAAGGGTGAGTTAGCAGTGTAATAATTCTTTGTTGAAAGCATTCATTGACTCAGCACAGTTTGGCTACATTTCTGACCCCATGAAGGGTATTCTGTCCCAAGTGGATTGCAATTTAACCGGTTTGAAGCAGACCAGGCCCATTCTTTGCCTTGTATGCATCTGTCGTGTTCTCTGAGTTGCAGCGTTATTTGGAACCATTCCGCCAGATCTATATCCCACTTGGGAAAAGCTCTGAAAGAAAAATGTCCAAAAATATAAACAGAATCTATCTGTTATATAGCGCATGCTTTGTTAGTTTGCTTGGAGTCAAGAGAGATGTGAAGTGCCCCATTCATCACAAGGCACTGCTAAAGAAGTGGCAACAATGGGAACATGAATGGCACCCACTTCCTGTTCCAGCTTGTATTCAAAAGGGGGATAAATGTAATTCTTGGTTGCAGTTCCTCTCCCTCCTCCTGCAGAATGCACAGGTCCCCCTTTCATTCAAAATCAGGAAGTGGCAGAAGAAGAAGGGCAGCAACAGCCTCCCCACCTCCACAAGTCTGTTTTGTTTTTGCTTTTTAAATGACAATACAACTTTTAAAAAATACCTCAGTTAAAGTAGTGAGAAACAAAGGAAAGAGTAAGAAGGTTGTAAACCGCGGGAAGCTTTTCATATTTTAGATGCTTGGAAGAAGGCTAAGAGAAAAATACAGGCAAAATGAACTTTACTAAATCTTCACCTCAGTCTCCCCCTTTAGTCAAGAATCCGGTTATTATTTTGGGGCTTGTTTGGGATCTGTTATCACTGGCATTATTACAATGATTGACCTCACTTAAGAGGTGTTCATAGCAATTCCAATCTCCACTGCACAAGGCTCCATATTATGTGCAAATGTTTGTATTCCACATAGGGGTGGTTCTTATTTTTCCTAGTCTGTATGAAGTGATGTTGACTTTATTTGTGCTGGTACAGTTTTTGTGCTGATTGATTTTTGTTTTGATTCCATTCCTATTTTATTGATTTTGAATGTGTGAACCACTAAGAGGACCTGGTTAATTGGATGGCATATAAATGACAAAAATAAATGCATGCTTTGAGCAGCTGGTAGAAATTCTTCTGGAGGCTGCAGTTTCATTTGTTGTTTGCAGGGGACTTAAATGCTACTATTGGCAGTGATTAATTGGTGGTCTCCCTGTGACTTTTGGATTTATGTTGAATGATTAATCTTGCCTTTTCTCACCATGCAAGTCACAGGATCAACATGTTTATAGGTATGGTTTTAGGCTTTTTCCATTGGTTTATAAGCATAATTGGTAAGCATTGAATTGTCAGCCCCCCAGGGAATGCCAGAGAGTTCTATATCTTTGTATCCAGTTGTGAAGAAGTCTGCTTCAGTGCATTGTGGTCTCTTTAGATTGACCTCATTTTAATGCCAAGCTTTGAAACGGATTCACAGCCAGTGATCACCAAATATTAATTACTGGGTTGCTCTTTGGACTAACTGTGTTGCATCTAGAGGAAAAGATGGGTGGTGAGAATGTGTTAAATATTGCAGGAAGGAGGTGGATGAGATGGTAGTAATTATTATTATTATTATTATTATTATTATTATACCACACCCATCTGGCTGGGTTTCCCTAGCCACTCTGGGCGGCTCCCAACAGAATATTAAAAATACCACAAAACATCAAACATTAAAAACTTCCCTAAACAGGGCTGCCTTCAAGTGTCTTCTAAAAATCAGATAGTTGTTTATTTCCTTGACATCCGATGGGAGGGCGTTCCACAGGGTGGGCACCACTACCAAGAAGGCCCTCTGCCTTGTTCCCTGCAACCTGACTTATCGCAGGGAGGGAACCACCAGAAGGCCCTCGGAGCTGGACCTCAGTGTCCGGCTGAATGATGGGGGTGGAGATGCTCCTTCAGATATACTGGGCCGAGGCCGTTTAGGGTTTTAAAGGTCAGCACCAACACTTTGAATTGCGCTCGGAAATGTACTGGGACCCCATATTAGTGCCAATGTAGCTAATATGCTTCAAGCAGAGGATTTATTTTGGATCTCAGAATGGATTTGGATTTGGTGGAGGATCTTGTGAGCTTCCACCACCTACTGCCTCCCTGCTCGAGGCTCCTTGGAGCAGGGAAAGAAAGTTCTATGTTTTTATATTGTTGTAAACCACTGTGTTATATTTTTATGATACAGCGATAATACAAATATATATTTTTTTAAAAAAAGTAAGTAAACAAACAAGCCATGGGTGGCCCTAAAGCCTTGCTGAAGTCTCAGCTGGAACACTTACAAAGGTTCAGCCTGTTTTAGTCTGGGCAAGGGGATCAATTGTTCTATTGATCCAGTCACATGATTTCCTTCTGGGAATTACTTATTTGTAACGCAGCTACTGGTGGGGGAGGGGAATGAGTTTAAGCAATTCTTCAGGGATATACTGTATATTCTGGCATATAAGACTACTTTTTAATCCAGGAAAATCGGGGGTCGTCTTATACGCCGGGTGGAGAATCTGTGGTTGAGTATATCTCAAACACTATATTTTAACTGGAAAAGTTGGGGGTCGTCATATATGCTGGAAAATACGGTATATATAGTTACACGCCACCCCAACTCCATGAGTGCTGCGAAATTCCAGGTGTTCCCAGCGCTTAGGCAGGGCTGTGTTTGTGTTGGGAAGGTGGAGGCACAGCAGAGGCTAGTGTCTTTAAGAAATATGGTTTATTATCTCAATATTTACACCTGTTAAGTCTGCAGTGGAGGGAATGCAGAACATTATACAGTGGTACATCGGGTTACAAACATCTCGGGTTACAAACACTTTGGGTTACAGACTCCACTAACCCGGAAGTAGTACCTCGGGTTACCTCAGGATGAGAACAGAAATTGCACAGCGGCGGCAGCCGAAGGTGCCATTAGGTAACGTGGTACCTCAGGTTAAGAACGGTTTCAGGTTAAGAACGGACCTCTGAAATGAATTATGTTCATAACCAGAGGTACCGCTGTACCCCAAGAATGTCTCTCGTTGCCACCGTCATAGCTTCAGCAAGCTTCGTTCTAAAGTCAGTCAGTCATGGCTCCTGGTCTTGTAGTGCCGCCTCCTCCAGCCAGAGCCAAGATAGTACTGACACCTGCCCCCCCGGCCCCCGCACAGAGTTCTAGCCCGTCCAGCAGCTCATGGAGGTCTAGCCTTTGTCATCCTTCCCAGCGCACCTCTCCAAAAACCCAAGCCTTCTGTAAGATGACACTTTTTCCTATCACCTCACACCCCTCCCTGTCACCTTGGCAACCCCTAGTTTTCTGCAGACCTGAGACCCTTCCTTGATGCTCTATAATCACCAGCAATCAGTAGCTTTGTGTGTTAATGGCTTTGTTCTTAAATGGTTTGCATAAGCCAGCCCACGGATTTCTTGTCTGGTGCAGTTCTGCAGTTCTTCTGCCCTACTCTTGGCAAAATTACGGGTCCTGTTTTCCTTCTACCATTTAAACTAGTATTATTGAATATGACTTACCATATATACGTGAGTATAAGCCGACGCAAATATAAGCCGAGGCACCTAATTTGACCACAAAAAACTGGGAAAACTTATTGACCTAAGTATAAGCCGAGGGTGGGAAATGCAGCAGCTACTGGTAAATTTCAAAAATAAAAATAAATACCAATAAAAGGCTTGGAAAGAAAGGGTCTCTTACAGGGAGGGCTCAGGGGGTAAGGGGGCATATTGTGGGTACATTTCAGGGGGCAAGGGGAATATTCTGGAATGGATTAAGGGGGAAGGGGGCAGATTCTGGGAAGGTTTCAGGGTGGGTGGGGCATATTTAGGGAGGGCATGAGAAGCAAGGGGGCATATTCTGGGAAAGTTTCAGGGTGGGCAGTTTCTAGGGTAGGCAGAGCTGGGATGGGCAGGGGTTAAGAGGGAAGGCTTGGAAAGAAAGGGTCTCTTTACAGGGAGGGCTCAGGGGGAGGGGGCATATTCAGGGAGGAATTAAGGGGGGAGATTCTGGAATGGATTAAGGGGGAAGGGGGTTGATTCTGGGAATGTTTCAGGGGTGGTTGGGGCATATTTAGGGAGGGCATCAAGGGCAAGGGGGCATATTCTGGGAAAGTTTCAGGGTGGGTAGTTTCTACAGTGGGCAGAGCTGGGATGGGGAGGGGTTAAGAGGGAAGGCTTGGAAAGAAAGGTCTCTTTACAGGGAGGGCTCAAGGGGAGGGGGCATATTCAGGGAGGAATTAAGGGAGCAGATTCTGGGAAGGTTTCAGGGGTGGGTAGTTTCAGGGTGGGCAGTTTCTATGGCGGAGATGGGATGGGGGCAAAAGCAACAGGCTCTCTGGGGCTGAGCCGGCTCGCGCGCCTGCTCGATACTTGTCCTCCTCCTGCTCCCGCTGCCCCGTCGCTACCTCTGTTCCCCTTCGGGGAGAAGGGACGGGAGGAGGAGGAGGAGGCGATCCTCGCGCAGAGCAGGCACAGGAGGAGGGATCAGAGAGCAGGCACAGATGGGGGATCGGCAGGGCAGGGGAGACAAGCAGCAAGAAAGGATCCCTTTCTTGCCGCTTGTCCCTTTGCAGCCGCCCGCTTCACCTGAGTATAAGCCGAGGGCGGCTTTTTCAGCCCAAAAAATGGGCTGAAAAAGTCGGCTTATACTCACGTATATACGGTATATGTTGTTGTTCATTGTGTAGGCAAAAATGGGTTTCTCCTGTAAAGCAGATATATTCCCACAAAACTAAACTTTTTAAAAAATCATCATCGGGGCACCACGCCCCTCAGAAATAGCATCTGTATATCTGCAGATGTATGGATTTTTCTAGTAGGTTCCCATACTTACCTGGGCAATTTCCTGGGCACTCACCAGAGGAGGCTGTGGTTTTATTGAATAATTCGTGTGTATAGATGCCTCCAATAATAACCTGTGATGAGAGAACCTTGAGGTCTTGTTTACAGATGATACCCAAGACTAACAGGTCTTCTGCCAAGCGATCACTCCGTACCCCTCTGCAGAAGTTGCAGAAGTGGTTCTCAGGTCTTCCACTTGGTAACGCTCTTTAACCATCTCCAGGAGATTATGATTTCCTGCGTAGTATTGGACTTTTGGGGCATGAACCCTTTGCAGGTCCACCTGTTCGCCTACCACTTGGGCATCAGTTATATTTGCGGTTCGTCCAATACTTGCCACTATGTCAGGCTTCCTCAGTCCTTGTCCTTGTGAGCTGTCATTCTGTTGTGTCACCCACCCGTGCTTTATTTGGAGCAGAAGTTTATTTGGGCTTTTTGGAGTGTTTTAAGGTTGATATAATTTGAATAGTCTCCATTTCTGTCTTCTTCGTGTATGACCCCCCCCCCTCGCACAATTCCTATGTTTTCTCAAAAATAGACCTACAATGTTTTTGTCTTTATAAGTCTAGGTTGTGAACTTTGAAAATTCAGGAAAGTGTTATAATCTGTAGGTTTTCTTTGTCACAGTTCTGTAATTTTCCTGTCTTACTAATGCTCTTAATGTGCAGATAATTTCAATTTGTTTCACTGAAATATATTTCAAATCTGATACTGGAGTCTCTGAGACTGTCACTTAAAAAGAAAGAAAGAATTTAACCTTGTAGTATCACTATCCCAAATGAGAAAATATCACCAATATAATGTCATGATTTCAAAACATAAGGATTATCTCTAGGGGAAATAAAACTTCAAAGACTCCTGTATATTAATTTGCTTCTGCTGGTGCCGTTACAAAGCCCTTAGCTTTAGCTTTGATCCTTTTTAATCTGCCTGTAAAAATGAACAGTGGAAAAAAAACAATTTCAACACAGGGCAAGATTAGCCAGTTCCATTAGAAAGTACATAAGAGGGTGCAAGTTGCCCAGCCATTTGTCCAGTGATCTCTTAATCATTTCCAGACCCTCTCATTGTGGAATGCGAGTACAAAGAAAGAGCACCCTTCAGATGTAACCAGCGCTGTATCTCTTACAAAGACAATGGAAGTTATTGATTTTCACAAAACCATTGAGTTAGCCATCTCAATGCAAGCCATTGTCAAAGTGGTGGGTACCGTATTTTTCCATCTATAAGACTCCCCCTATTTTGGGGAACTAACTCAGATTTAAGAAAATGGGGAGATGGCCCCCATGTATAATTAGCCCCCTAATTTTTGACATTATTTTTTAGGGGAAAAACCTAGTCTTATACAGGTACATGGAAAAATACGGTATGTCATTGCACCTCCAAACTGAGGCTGTGCAAGGGAAGCTGAGAAGGAAAAGGAAGTACCGTAACAAGTTGCATGGTGGCCTTGTAGCAGAATAAAACAAGCAAACGTTTGTGTATTTTCTGTCTCTGGCTACCAATGGCAACCATTTCCCGCATGCCAAAGAAAGCTTTCTCAGCTTCCTGTAGAATTAATATGTTTACGAATAAGCGCTAGCAATCCCATAAAATATTGTCAATGGCAATGTTTTCTTGACTAGAAATAGGTTTAAACTGGTGTTTAATAGTGCAACTAATACGTGCAACTAATCTTTTTAAATATTCTTAATTAATGGGAAGTACCAAAATAGAGTCAACATTAATTGTGAGTGCTGATTCAGCATCCAGCTTTCTTAAGTGATTTACAGAATTCACTACAACGTTTCCGTACGGAGCAGTGGTTTGAAGCAATTACCTTGTAATGTATGATGACACTAATGTGCTAGTAAACTAGTGGAGTTTACACACAGCTTACGTGCTAGCATCATTGCACAGAAAGACAGGGAAAATGCATTGCAGGCATAAATAATGTAGGTAAACATCAGTTGAACTGAATTTTCACACTTTTTTTTTTTTTGTAAGCAGCAGTTACACGTAAATCTGCCAACAGGAACAGTTCTCTCTTTATATTGGTGGAGCATGCTGTCATGAACAAATGGGGAGTAAGGATAGGAATAAAAAAAAAACTTTCTATTTCACAGAAAATTGAATCAAGGGATAAAGAAGTTTTCCAGTTTGGTGTGATTTCCATGTTACCCGCCACTATCAATTACAGTTTGACCTCTTTGAGGAAGAATTGATCCTGGGTGTCCATAGAGATTGATAGAAGGGTTAATGGTGGATCAAGCAGAATTGGCCTCCTGCACTATATCTGAGCTATCTCCAAATGCACATATCTCTCACACGAGGGAAGAGAAATTCACGATTCTACAGAGTGTGGAGAGATTATTCTTGGTGTGGAGCTCTACTGGAGTGAAATGGCATCTATTCAGTAGCTTCAAAAATGACCGACAGATTACCTCCAATCCATTTGGGTTAGGTTTAAAAACAAAATTAAGAACTGTGTTTATGTAACAGTTTTATATAGGAATGCTAGCTGTGAAATAACAAATTCTGAAAGCGGTCATCCATTACAAGGCTGTTTAAATGCATTTTAAGCTTTTTGAGCTGGCACTATCTTCATTTAATTATGGGGGCTGAGAGGCTCTTTGGATCAGAGTTGGGGATGGTGCAGTTGCTGAATGAAGGAAGAGAGGGAGGGGAGATTTACTCCTGCAAAATTACCCAATGTTCTACAGCATATCCTTGAGGATCCTGACCAAACCTGTAAAGTAATTATCTCCTTCTGCAGGCATTGGAAAGTTTATTTGTTCTTCTTTAAACACGTAGCATAATATTTCCCAGGGCTGCTTATGTGTCTGGTGGAATGTGTAAGATCTCTGGGGACAGTAACTGTCAAGAACATCCCTTGCTGTTTCTTAAACGTCAGTGTAGATGATGCTTTACTGAACTGGGTAATCAAAATGACAGTTCTCATAAGTTCTGCCCTTTTGCTATTTGAATTCTGAACATTACCAGGAGATTAAAAGAGTTATGATCTAGTATGTGAGGCCTCAGAAGAGTGTGCTTTAGAATCAGAAAAATCAGCTGTTACCTTTTTATTCTGTTTTACTTCTCTGGCATCTTTAATGTAGCTCTTGTTGGACTACAGCTCCCATCACCCAGTGGCGGAGCATGGCAGGGCACAGGGGCAATTGCCCCTGGAGCAATTTTTTTTTTTTATAGAGAATTTATTAAATTTTCCAATAAGACAAACAATACAAAACATAAACAATAACAAACAAAAAACAAATACAAATACAAAAATACAAAACTATAAAACTACAAAAAATACAAAAATCTCACTGTCTTTTCCAAGTTCATAACTTTCTATTGGGACCTCCTCACGTCCTTTGCATTCATTTCCAATCCTCTTTTACTAACTTTGTAACATTGTAAAATCTACTTTTTTAACCTCTACTCTAAATCATATAATTATACTCAATATATCTTAAATCTTAAACCTTATTCTTATCAACATATTTTTTAACTCCAAAATCTTATTCTAAAAAACAAACATCAAATTTCACATCTCTACCTCTTATATCCTTTCTTATCTTAACTTTGTTATGCTATAGCCTATATTTCTCTGATTCCAATTCTCAATATATTTTTTTAAAAAACCACAAATTGACCTATACCTAGATATTCCTTCCAGTCTCATATTCCATTTCCCCTCTGGTGTCGGATACCGTGATCAATCCTTCCTTCCTAGTAATTCACCCTTTACCCCACCCCTCTCCTGCCCATTTGCTTCCCATCCATTAACTTTCCCACACACCCCCAGTCTCCCCCCCCCAACATTCCACCAGTCCAGATTCTCCTTCTCCTATTATCTCCTTCAAAGTTGATTTAACTTTTTTCACTTCTGCACTTCCCTTCAGATGTAACTTCTTCTCCAGAGTGTAGCAATCTTCTTGATAACTTGTTTCAATAAAGTCATAACAAGGTTTCATTTCCCTGCTCTCAAGTTCCTGTTGGATTTTCCCCTGTTGTCCTTGAACTTCTGGGCTGCCACCCCAAAAGTCAGCTATAATGTCCAGTTTATCGGCTCCCCGCCTCTCACACAAAAGAAGCCCCTCTTGTTTAGAAACCTGTGCCAATTCATCCTCCAAAGATTCCACAGGATCAACTTTCACTCCCTCCTCTCCATCAAGTGTGCATAAAACAAAGTTTTCCAAAGTTGCTGCAATCTGGGTAAACTTTCCTGCAAGATTTTGCTGAAGTGATTGAAGTAGTTTTAATTCCAACAATATTCTCTCCTGGATTGGTGTCATTGTTGGGTCTGCGGAGACCGTGGGATTTAAGTGGGCGGAAGTGATTAGGTTTCAGTACTTTTCCAGCTGCGCCAGCCGGTCAACAGCCACCATTACCGGACCGACCAGGGATCCTTAGCCAGAGGGTTAACAATATCAGTCTAATACTTTGTAATCCACAGGAAGAAATCAATCAAAGTCTCAATTTTACCCCCAAAACAGGGGGCTCTAAGGTGTACAAAATCAGAGTTAAACTTTAAAGCAAGTTTTAAATGGCTCCAGCTCCTTTGACGTTACTTTGATCTTGCCGCTGTCGGAGAGAAACGGACTCCCTCGTTTTAATCTCTCTCCATAAGCCAAATTACACTTTTCAGTCCGAAATTAGATTCCGTACTTACTGAGTACTTCTTTTAGGTCCAGATTGAGGAAGGGCAGAGCGCTCAAAATCCGGCAGTTGCCGCCGTGTTTCTTCGGTTGGAGACAGCTTCTACAGCCCCGTGCCGGAGCCCGCTCGCTCAAAATTTCAACACCCAGTGCTGCCTCAATACAGTTGTGTGATTCTGTCACTGGGCTCCATTGAAAATGGCTTCTGCATGCAAACCAGGAAGTGATCTCCAGACAATGAAATGACTCTTTTCTTAGCTCTGCGGCCGCGATCCTCCGGGTGACGTGGACACTGCTAGGCAATTGAATGCTCATGCATACTCTGTCCATTTCCCTCCATGCCACCACCCCTCTGTGCAGCCCTGGGTACTGACAACCCACGCTATGCCACTGTTATCATCCCTGACTATTGGTCATACTTGTTGAGGAGTTTGAGTCCAACATCATTTGTTGAACATCATGCTTTTCGGGGGGGGGCGCATGCATGGAGGAAGCGAAGTAGACTTGTGGAAGATAGGGTATGCCAAAAAGCACCAAGCTGGTTATGATAAAGGGCCCCCCTAAGCCTATGTAGAATGCCTTTCTTGCAGGTTTTTAAAATTATTGCTACTGTGTATTTTCTTGTGACCAAGGACTGAGGTAACTGCTCTCTGCTGTATGCATTTTACTTCAGCATTAAGGTACAGTTGAAGATTTCCAGGAATACATGTTTACAGTCATACCTCGGGTTACGGCCACTTCAGGTTGTGTAATTTCGGGTTGCGCAGTGCACCAAACCCGGAAGTATCAGAACAGGTTACTTCCGGGTTTTGGCGCTCACGCATGCACACAACCGTTAAATCACTCTTTGCGCATGTGCAGAAGTGCCAAATCGCTGCCCGCGTGTGCGCAGACGCGGTGCTGCGGGTTGCGAATGTGTCTCCTGCACGGATCACGTTCGCAACCCGAGCATCCACTGTACCTAGATTGGAAAAATTTGCTTATGTTTTGTTTCCTTGAGTTACGAAACTTAGTCATTCACTTATGGTATCCCAATTGTTATGTTTAATTGTTTGCTGTTTATCCTGAAGTAGGAATGAAATTTGAGAAGTTGTCTTGCTTTGGTCATTTTTGGTGCATCCCACTTCACAGTTCATTTTCTTATGTTTCACTTGCACAAGATTTAATAATTGTTTTTGAAAACTTCGATGTATGCTTTGTAACATGCGTTCCAGCCTTGTAATCAATGCCATGTTTTGGTTTACATAATTCTACTTATCTGACTGCAGACATAAAAGTGTGTGTGTGTGTGTGTGTGTGTGTGTTATAGTGCACTCAGTTTAACAGAAAGTGTCTGCGACAGAAGTGTCTCTCACCAAATGTAAATTAAGAACTGTGAAAAAGACTATGAATTGAATATGGAGACAATAGATGTACTGCTCCTTGTTTATCTGTTTACTATGTAACAAAACAAAAAAGGAGGAGGAGGAGATATACAGTAGTTGAAACAATACCTTAATGTGAGAACTAGGTCTTCATTAATGCCTTAAAAACAGGGGGGTATCTAGGTTCCCTTTGCCCTTGGCAAGGAGCTATTTCGGCACCTCCAAAGCTGGGAGAGACCATGGACCAGAAACTCAAAAAGTTTGCATTTCATCACCTTTTCTGCTCCACCAGTGACTTCCTCTGCAGCTATCCGGGTGGGGTCTGCTCTGCTCCACCTCCCCTCTTCCATCACCTCCTCCATTGGTCTGCCTATCTGCCTCCCTCCCTGCACTTGCTGCTTTCCCTTCTTCCTCCTCCTGCAACTCTCCTGGCTCTCTCAAAACCTTGCTGGGCACTCCCCTCACATCACCAGCTGACTGGGGAGGGGACCCTGCAGGGCTGCTGTGACTGCCTGCGCCAGCTACTGGATTCCTCCACTGAGGAGCCCAGAGGAGCCTGCATGCTCACCTTGCTGCCCAGAGCGTGTGGATGAGCAGGCAGGCTCTTAACTACTCCAAGCCAGAGTGGAGAGGCATGGTTTCTGTGGCCCCTGGGCCTGCGCTCTTGGCAGGCACCAACCTAGCCAACCCTTAGGTACGCCAATGCTTAAAAACACCACTTGTAAGGTTCATGTAATGCTGATAGTCATGGAATTCTGGCCTATTTTCCTTTGTCAAATGAATGCCTTGCCTTCATAGCCCTTGCAATCTCCTATCAGGCTTTGCTCCTTCATGGGCTGCTAACTATCACAACTAGGAGATGGATATGTGAACCCTGCTGTTCTTTCCCCACACACTGCGACTGCTGCACCCACCATCACTTGCCAGAGAGAAAGAAAGAAAGAGCATTTCTGCCCAGATAACTTCCCTGGCAATTCTTAATGGATATACTGAGTTCTACTAATCTCTTCTTCCAGACTGGATCATCTGCTTCTCTAAGCTTTATTCTTGCCAAAATATGTTCCAGCAGTTGCTTAACAAAATCTTGCCTTGTTTAATAAACAATCAGCCCATCAATTTGCGTCCTAATAAAGAAATTGGAAGAAAATATGCTTTCCCTTTACGGACTGGAACAGGGCAAGGGGAGAGTCTTAATTTGTTCAAATCTATATATCCGTTGAGTTTATGGGTAACAATTAGTTCCTGTTTCGCTTTTGATTTCACAAGGCACTGAAATGCTACAGAGCGTTAGCATGCAACCTTTAGGGCTTAATCTTATGCCATGACTTTAGAAAGTAATATAAGTGTCATGCAGCCAGTGGAGATGAAGGTACATCAGCAGAATGAAAGCGATCCTGGTGTGCCTCCCCTCCCCAGAACACTGGTAAAAAACCCCACCCCCCCCCCACCCCAGTGGGGAAAAGCTCCACCAGCCAAGTCCTGCCAGTAGAGTCTCCGGAAATGGGTTGTGGTGCAGATGTAGGGCTGATAGTGCCTAAACCCTGTAATGACACTGGCCCCAGACTGGTATAAGAAATTCCCCTCCCATCAAAGTCAATGTGGGCGGTATACAAATGTACGCAATCAATAATAATAATCATGGGGCTATATCTCTGGCCTCTGGTACTGAATACTTGGTATTCACAAGGATGATAGTGGGCAACTATGGAGAAAGGGCTCTTTGCTCAACAGGAGAGCCCTCTGCACTGAAAAGGGTCACTCTGAAGATCCAGATCAGCCACCCTGGGGTTTTGAGCAACAAGCCTCTGGCATAACAAGATACTGTCAACAAAAGGTACCTGGATTTTTGGTTTTGCTTGGGTTTCCCCCCCCCCCCAGCCTACATGCTCATTCATGCTGGTGTAGCTCAGCTTAAAATAAAACAGAGGAAGAGGAGAAGGGGTGCGTGCTTTGCACAAAAAGGGAGCACTTTGCAATGTGCACACATGAAAACTAGAGCACAATGCCAACCCTTCTTGTTCCAGGTGCCCTGCCCAACCTTCCTGCCACACTTGCCATTCTCTCATGCCACACCCTTTGAGAACCACTGCCATAGGGTATTTGAACCAGCTACATCCTTGGTATATAAGTAATGGATAGCTCAGTTGGTTAGAGTATGTTGCTGATAACACAAAGGTTGCGGGTTCAATCCCCATAAGGGACAGTTGGACTAGATGATCATCAGGTTCCCTTCCAATTCTATGATTCTATGTGTGCAACTGCATTACCCCATGGGGTAGGGTGATGCAAAGGTGTTCGTTGGGATATGGCATGGGTGCCATGAGCTCACTGCCTGACATTGTCTGTGAGCAGCTTGTGGATGTCATCGGGGACATGGTCCCCAGTTGATTGCTATTGGTATAACTTCCCCGGGTATGTCTGCTGTCACGGCTCAGTATGTAATTTGTTTTTCTTTGAATTTACCCTCCACTCTCAGGCTCAGACACAGCAGAACATCTGCCAGGGTGATTCCCTGGTGGATTTCTGGGCATAGAATCGCTTGGCTCCACTCTTTAATTCTTAACAGAAGTATTTAACCTTTATTCATTTACCATTATATAATTTGTTATATGGTGTATTCATATAGGGCAGTATATTAATAGTGTGCGCACATGAATTCCCTTAAAGCGTCCACACATACAGACAACAAATGAAGGCCGTTTTAACTAAGTAGGGTACAACACAGAAAGCACCACTAAAAAGAAACTGGCTCAAGCCAGCCATGTTCTTAAAGGAGCAAAACTTGTTAGCTCAGTGGGGACAGCATTGGGATGGAGCGCAAGCCATACCAGTTTGAGTCTTACCTGGAGGGATTGTGGGGCAAAGGCAAAATACAACTTTTGCATGCTTCACCAGCAACAGCTATGTCAGAGATGAAAGATGGAAAGCAGGAAGGGTTCATTTGCCTTTCCTACCATAGAGTCACCTTTGCCATTTCCTGGAGCCCCCTGACCCTGCTTCTCCTCCACCTCCTTGATGTGTGAGAGGTGCAAGAAGAAAGAGCAGCAATCAACACCCACTTTGCCATTTTCCTTTGGGTAGCTCTGCAGATTGGGTCCAAAAGAAGAGGGCAAGTGAATAGGCAATGATGACAACAGCAGCAGTAGCAAGAAGGAAGTGAGCTTGCCCGAGGGCCACCAAATTCTGGAGCTATCTGGCTACCAGAGGGGACTTTTTGAAAGCCCTCCAGCTGCCCAATCTATTAACCTAATCCAGGCATGGCCAGACTTCAGATGTTTTGGGACTACAGTTCCCATCATCCCTGATCACTGGCCCTGTTAGCTAGGGATGATGGGAGTTGTAGTCCCAAAACATTTGGAGGGCCAGGTTTGGTCATGCCTGACCTAATCCATTAACCCAGCCATATTCACCAAGAAACGGAGTGGAATAGCCCAAGGCTCCAGTTTTATGCTCTGTGTGCAGCCCTTGGCCCTGAAGCACACAGTGGCACCCAAGAATGTCAAGACAATCAGAAGGTATGGGACAGGTGATTGACATTTGTTCCAGAGCAAGTTTTATTGGGTGGGAAGTGGTGGGACAAGCAGAAGTGTGTGATACTTCTTACTCATCCCCTGTAGGGACCTCCAGCAGAAATTAATATGCAATGATTTTTTGTTCCGTTGCATGTGCCATGGTGCAATCCTGAAAAGTAAAAGGGATTATAATCAGTTGTCCAGCAGTGACAATGGCTGAAATGGAATTTGGTCTGTATCAGCTGTATGGGAACCTTTGGCCGTCCAGATGTTATTGAACTAAAACTACCATCAGCCCCAGCTAGTATGACTGACAGCCAGGGGTGATGGGAGTTGTAGTTTGGCAACATGTGGAGGACCAAAGGTTCCTCTCACCTGGTCTAAATGAGCAGGTGTTTTAAGGGTCTTAATCCGTCTTTACAACTAATTGCAGTTGTTTTGCCTTTTACCATGAATCAATGAAGCTGCACCTATGAAACAGAAGCAATGAATCAAGTTGCTACCATAGTCTGAAGCCTCTCATAACAACCAGTTATTAAACTTACCCAGTCCCAGATATTTCCCCATGTCTCAATCACTTACTTTCTTGAACTTAACTTATTCAGATCATGTTGATCCATCTTATGTGTAGTGTTATTCAAGAAATAACTGGTAAGACAGATCTGGCTTAGCCGATGGTGTAACAATGAAGAAATTAATTTAAAATGCCCTCATTAAAGGAAGTAATGTTTCTGTTACCAATCCAGACAGATGGCATAACTTGTCTATTGTCTTTGTTTCAAATGATTTGCCAACTTGAGTATTATATGTATTATTTCAAACAAACAAATAAACAAAAGCACTTCCTCAGTTTCATCAGTATATATTGATCATCCAATACATGTATATATACAATACATGTATATATATATACCTAGTTTACATAGGTTTTCTTTGTCACCTCTCTCTCTATATTCCTTTTCTAACTGTAATGCTTTCTTTTCTAACTCTCCTTTTCCCCATACGTTGCTTAAGCAAATTGCTGCACTAATAAATTCACCCTTTGTATACTTCACTTTTGCTTGTATTTCATACGTATCTATAGGCAGCTTCTGGTGGCTCATTTAATTTTGAAACATTGGCCTAGTTCATGCATCACATTAAGTCATAGTAATAGTGATAGTCTCTGCTTTTACACTCTGCTTTTGCACCCACCGCTTTGAAAGATATGCTTTCACTTGTGTAAGGAAGGAAGTGCTGTTTGTTCTTTTCGGTCTCAAACGTGAGTTAAAAATTATTGCATACTGGGAAGACTGAAGTGGTTGTGCAATATTTTAACTTTAAATAAATCAATGTACCTTTTATACTATTTTCAGCTGAGGTTATCACAGGTAGAACTTCTAATTTTCTTATATAGTACAGGTAGTTGCTAGTTTCCGGAAAAGCAGCAACGAAATAATGCCACATTAAAATGTGCTCCCCGGTCCAGTCCGGTCTGGCAGCCAGGTGATGGTTCTACACACTCGAAACCAGACATTATATAAATTAGTTTGGATACAGTTCTCCTAAAGTAAATGTAGAGCCAACAAACATTTGAATGAGCAGATGGACAAAGCTGAAGACAAGCTGTTAAATTAATAAATGTGTGGTAGTCCTTAATCAGAAGAGTGGTCCATTTTCACATTTCCTCCAGATGATTTGTGTGGCCTGTCATGATTGCACCTGGTAAATGGGCAATGTGCAAATGCCTGCCATTATAACTGCATTATGTTGGATATAATCATATGTAACAACATGTCAAGTAGATAATTTATACTCCCCCTGCCCACCTCAGAGGAAAACTCAACACACACAACAGATAGGATATTAATGCTCTGATCTTATACTTTCTCTGTTTGAATGGTACAATTTCGTTAACTTGCTATCAATTCTTTCCATGATGGCAGAAAGGCATATTAATCTATATATGTGTCAAATCTCGAAGTCAGGGTCGACCTGTAGCCCTTCAGAGGTTGTTGGACTCTACCAGTCCCACCAGGCATGGCCAACGGTCAGAAATTACGGGAGATGAAATCCAACAAAAAATGGGAGGACCACAAGTTCCGCATCCCTATATTAGTTAGTTAGTTGGTTGGAATGACCAAAGAATGACCCCATTTTTTATCAACAACTCAGAAATGTTCAATTAAAAAATTGTAAATCAAGTTAAAAGTAACAACAGCACAAATCAGACAGAATCAATGAAATTATTTCCAGTACCTTCATAATTATCCGTGGCCTCACACATTGGTTCCAAACCCCAACTTGCCATGAACCACTTGAAAAATAGTGGAGGGTCTTGGCAGACCAGCTAAGGATTTTTCTGCCTGAGGTAGCAATTGTAATGTGGTGCGATTTTCCGTTGTATTTTTATCGCTTCTTTTATTTCTTATATATTCATTTATTTCTTATATATTGTATTTTTATTGTATTACAATTTGAATTCAATAGAATTCAAATTGCAATACAGCAAAATACAATATAAAAAATAGAAGAAGAAATAAAAATATAATTGGAAATCAATATGAATATTTATCATGCCATCTCCCATCTTCAACCACAAATCCACAGCACAGCTTGGGAACCCTTGGCCTAACATATCCATTAGTGACCTAAAACAGTGCAGTGAAGCTTTTCAAGTAGACCTCTGATTTAAAAAGATATATATTACTAAGAGGAATAAGAACCTTGGCTGTCCTGTGAGTTTAGAAATTGCTTTGGCTTAAACTGTGTGATGATATTTTCTTTTAACGTTGCAAGCCCAGATGAGAGTATGTCCCATTTAACTCAATGAGACCTATTCCTGCATAGACATGCATTGGATTGCTCCGTAGTTCTTCTGAAATAACTACACATAAGCTACTATTAATGAATCAGCTGTCATTGCAATCATTTTGATAATTAGTATTTTATTTCACAGCCCCTGTGTCTTATCAGACACCTACTGGTAAATGTGGCAAAAAAAAATAGTGATTAGTGATGCCATTAGCAACTGACAGGGGTAGTATATGCCTCATCCATGAAAAGTGGTATTGATTTATTGGACAGGAGAATAAAAAATAACCGTTATAGCTATTTGAAAGCCAATTCTGAAGTCCCTGCCAGACATAAATTAGTAAATACTCATCCCCAGTGACTTCTAATTGTCAGTCAAGAGGGGAATGCAGAGTTGCTTGCGACTTTATGACAAGTTTTATTATTCTTAAGAACTCCACTGACTGAAACATAAGACTCTCGGCTTAATCAAGGTTGTACAGAAAATCTGTGAAGTTAATCCTTCAGTATTTCCTTAGAGGCCCGGAATCCAAAAGATGAATAGAAGGAATAGTTAATTAATCAGTCGCTGAAGCTACAGAATCACCGAGGTCATAGTCACAGTGATATATTCACAAGCAGAAGCAGATTCTGCATATGGACCTGTGCAATGAGGTGCAGTGGGGTGTTACAAACAGGTAGTCAAACCTGTCAGTCCAGCTGGTTGAGAACTGTGTGATTTCTGGCGGACTGGACGTTGCTCACCTATTATGGCAGCACTTGGTCCCTGGTCTCCAGTACATTTCTAGACCCGTTTTATTTTTATTTTTATGGTACCTGAACAATTGGAGATGGTTGTCATGGGCCAGGAGTCAGCTTCACCTACTGAGCAGCAGCCTGAAGAAGCAGAAGGTGAAGTGACTCCAGCTGCTGCTGATCAGCCTTATTTTTTTCCCCTTTTTAAAAAATTAATTTTAACAATTTTAAGCACATTAAAATACACTTTGGTCAGACTCATGTTGGTAGCTTCGAGAACAATGTCCAACCATCTCTTTTTTTTTTAAAGATTTTATTATTTTCCATATATAAACAAAAGAAAATACAAAAATACATAATAGGCAACAAACAATAAACAACAACAATAACAATGAGAATAACAATAAACAATAAACCTAAGAAAAAACACAAATACATAACTAAACATACACCTATCTCTATCTTCTTCTTAATTCTATCTTCTTTATATCCTTTTAGACTTCCCCCGTTCCCCCCCCCTGCATTCAAAACCAATATATAATTTGGGTAGCTTTGTATCTTTTTCCATAAATCTTAACCTTGTCTCTCAATAAAATTTAAATTAATTAAACAAATATAGTTTCTCACTTAAACTCAATGTCTTTAGATACTCTTAAACATTCATAACATTTACATCTAAACTTCTTCTACACTATTTTATCTAACATACACATGCTAAAGCCAATTCTACTAGCTAATTCTGCTCAAATATTCAATTTGACACATTTAACTAAATAATCCTTGAATTTCTTCCAATCCTGCGACACCTTCTCCTCCCTCTGGTTAATGTCCAACCATCTCGTCCTCTGTCGTCCCCTTCTCCTTGTGCCCTCCATCTTTCCCAGCATCAGGGTCTTTTCTAGGGAGTCTTCTCTTCTCATGAGGTGGCCAAAGTACTGGAGCCTCAACTTCAGGATCTGCCCTTCTAGTGAGCACTCAGGGGCTGATTTCTTTGAGAATTGATAGGCTTGATCTTCTTGCAGTCCATGGGACTCTCAAGAGTCTCCTCCAGCACCATAATCCAAAAGCATCAATTCTTCGGCGATCAGCCTTCTTTATATTCCAGCTCTCCCTTCCATACATCACTACTGGGAAAACCATAGCTTTAACCATATGGACCTTTGTCAGCAAGGTGATGTCTCTGCTTTTTAAGATAATGCTGTCAAGGTTTGTCTTCACTTTTCTCCCAAGAAGCAGGCTCCAGTATTAGAGTCGCCTTTGAATGCCAGTTTCTGGGGGGAGTGCTGGTGCCCCATTGTTCTGCTTCTGGGTACCACAGGGGCATCTCTGGGCGGAAATTGTGAGAATAGGATGCTGGACTGGATTCACTTTTTGACTGATCTTGCAGGGCTCTTATTATGTTCAGATATTTAACTCCGGAAGCATTCACCACAGCCGGATTATTGTCTGAATCAGATAGCATGAGGTGAGAATAGAAAAAATCTCTAGAAAAATAAGAAAAGCTTTGCCAGCTAGGGAGTACAAAGCAATGAACCGGACATCTGAAGCCCATCCTTCCTACAATCTGTCTCTAGATAACACTCCTGTTTTATTGGCACACTCCCATTTGTGCCTCCTTTCCACTGATTATCTCTTTATAACATCAGCTACTTTGCCTTTTTCATATTATCTCCTTTCCACTTAATTTCTAAAGAATATTTAGCTTCGGGGCAGCAGTGTGTGACTAAAATGCTTTGCACTTCCTTTCTGTGCCATTTCCGTCTAGTGTCAACATTCCCTAAAAGACATGCGAGTGTATTTACATGAAGTAGCTTCCAGCTCCTTGTGCAAATAAATGGAAGGAATATGCAAATGATTCCAGAAACTGATGGCAGAAGCAAATAGCAGTGTTGCGTTTGTGTTGTTGTTAAATGTAAACACTAATGCGAAGTGCCTATTTTTTTTTAGTCATGTTTGCATATAAATAGGAAAGTGTTGTGGAAAGCTTGCAGTTTCTTTGGAATTTTAACTCCTAAAGCATAGGACATGGAAACTCAACCTGCAGAGAGCTCATTGGTAGGAGGGTAAGCTTTAACCTTCACCAACTGGTTCAAAACATGGGGGCTTTAGGCCCACAGTTGGATTACAGGATTGGAGACCTAGACTCATATTTTGTAGTAGACAAATGCTTAGTTTTTGCCATCTCATTGGCCTCCTCGAGACTACATTAATTAATTTGCAGTGGAGAGGATTGGTCTGTCAGTGCTTCTGTCCATAAATTATCCACTGGCTGTTGTTTATTCCTGTGGTGTTTCAAGGACAACCATGTGTCCACATGTACATGTGTATAGTAAATCACACATGTATACCCAAATGTGCATAGGGGACTTTAACCAAAATCCACAGTAAAGAGATTTATTACAGGACAAGAAGATTGTGTCATTCAGTTTAGAACAGCATGTAGTTAGTTAAATCTATATGGTAAATGCAAATGAACCAGAATGCAGCTATTAGCTGTTCCTGGGCACAGGGGATGCTGCAACTATGCCTTATAATGGAGCGGGGGGGGGGGATTGACTTTTGGCATCACACAAGATCCCCCACTGACTGCTAGCACATTTGCAAAGATAAGCAGGTTCCAGTATGGTTTTAAATTGAATGAGGGGACTGCGTGTTGCATTGGTGTTGTTGTTGTTCAGTCGTTCAGTCGCGTCCGACTCTTCGTGACCCCATGGACCAGAGCACGCCAGGCATGCCTATCTTTCACTGCTTCCCGCAGTTTGGCCAAACTCATGCTAGTCGCTTCGAGAACACTGTCCAACCATCTCATCCTCTGTCGTCCCCTTCTCCTTGTGCCCTCCATCTTTCCCAACATCAGGGTCTTTTCTAGGGAGTCTTCTCTTCTCATGAGGTGGCCAAAGTACTGGAGCCTCAGCTTCAGGATCTGTCCTTCCAGTGAGCACTCAGGACTGATTTCTTTAAGGATGGATAAGTTTGATCTTTTTGCAGTCCATGGGACTCTCAAGAGTCTCCTCCAGCACCATAATTGGTGGTGGATGCATTGGTGTAGCCAGGCTTTATTTTTTTGGGGGGGGGAGGCAGAACCAAGTTTATATGTAACACAGTTGGTCAGTTAATTAAGTATTTTTATTTATTTACTTGATGGGGGGAGCAGTTAAGATTCCAGCTTTGCTGGGGTTTGGATTAGATGACCCTCAGGGGTCCATTCAAAGTCTACAATTCTATGATTCTGTGTGATCTCTTCATGCATTGTAGCATTGTAGAAGGTGAGAGAAGACTGTGGACTAATATAGTGTGGAGCCAGCCTAACTTCTGTGAAAGATAGCAGCCATTTATGGCCTTGTACAAATCTAGGAGGAGGACTAGAATGGCCTTGTGCTCTACTCTACAAGGGATAGCTTTCCATCTGAAGGTGTCCTCTAGTTGAAGGCCCAGTTTGGTTAACACCTAGATAGCACGCTGATCATGCAGTCACATGAGTCACCTGTTCATAGTCTTTCTAAATGTGAGTGAGAAACTGGGTTTGTTTGTTTTTACTTTTTGCAAGTTTGTGTCTTCGTTTCTTTTCTTTTTCCGGTGATGCCTAACTGGCCACCCTAGAGAAGGCAACCTACTTTGTTGTTTTAAGTGTATGAAAGGGTTCTTTTTCCAGAGCCAGCCCACCCATGTGATAAGGTGAGACAACTGCATCAGACAGCAGCATCCTAATGTAGATATTTATTTCCTTCTTGTTCCTGGTGTCAATCTTCACTCCCTCCCTTCTCCTCTGGCAGTGGGATGCCATTTTGTGGTTCGCCTCTGGTACCAAAATGTCTCAGGCCAGTCCTGAGTTTCTCTGACATTCGGTTTTACACCTGAACAAATTATAAAGCTCATCTGCTAAAGTGATGGGGGAGCTGTATGCCCCTCTCCTCTGCTCTGCTTCCAGACCTCTAGAAGGAGCCTCCTTTTTTAGAACATCCAAAAAAGGAGTTCAAATAGGATACAAACCTCAGGTGAATGCCCCTTGTTCACCAGCATCTTCTTCAATGGATTTATCTTTTGTTCTTCGGCGGATTATTAAAATAATTAACTGATAATTAAATAGGAGCTCAATTCACTTGAGCTTCTTAAAACTCTTTATTCCAAGTCTCCGTCGTATAAGCAAAAAAAGGTTTTGCATCAGACTTTGGTAGTATGCCATTTCATGAACTTCTCCCCAAGGAGCCTCAGCTAATTAAACAAATGATTGCAAAATACTCAAAATATCAGTCCCGTCGGCTTACGCTTTGGGCAGCTAAACTAAGCTGCCATTATCTTTCCAAACAGAGTGTGCAGAGACATCAGCAGAAGCTGCTGTCATCTTGTGTTGTACAGATAAGAAATAAATTTAGGTGATAGGAACACAGGAAGACGTTTTATACCAGTGGTTTTCAACCAGTGTGCCGTGGCACCCTGGGGTGCCTTGAATGATGGCTGGGGGTGCCACGGGCAACACTGGCCTTTGTTCCTCTTTCCTTTCCTCCCTCCTCTGATGCCATCTTGCGTCTATCCCTCCTCAAGGCTTGCACAGTAGTTTATTGCAGCAGTCCTGGTCAGGGGGTGCTGGATTGCCAGGAGCTGAGGTAGCCTCAGAGTAAGAAAGCAAGTGGGCAAGGGAGCCCAGCCAGCCCGTCCACCAGCCCTTGCTATTGGGAACAGGCAGACAAGTCCCAGGCCCCTGCGGGGCAGTGTGAGGAAGCACCTTTCTTTGGGGCAAGGGGGGGTAGCTCACAGACCAGGGGCGGCAGCAGTAGCTGCCCAGAGGACTCCCAAGGAGAGGGGAGATGAGAGGAGACTGAAGGAAAAAGGGTGAGAGGCTCTCAGCTCTGCAGGCAGGAGGTGACATAACTGGGCTCCTGAGCTCCACCGAGGTGCCGCAGAAAGAATGTAGTTGGTCAAGGGAGCCGTGGACTCAAAAAGGTTGAAAACTTCTGCTTTATACCAATGGTCCATTTAGCTCAATATTGTCCATATTGACTGGCAATGGTTTAAGACAGTCCTATTTCCCAGCCCTGCTTGCATGTGTCCTACAACTGAGCTATGGCCATTTCATTAGCTATGCTCTCCTCCCACATGTTGTTGTTGGCATCCATCTGTCTCAAGAGACAATGGAGTGCACCTCCGGGGGCAAAGTCAAACCACTGGAGAGTCACAGCACCTGCTGTGGCTGCAGAGACTGTCAACTCGCCACTACTGCCTCCTGCATTGCTTTTGCTGCGTTAGCAGCACCAAAGTGACTTCCCTTGGGCAGTGTGTATGGAGATCCTGGGCTGCCCAGAATACAGGACCCGCCCCCCTCTTGGCCTGTCTGATGTGCGGTCCAAAGGAAAGCAGAGCAATACTTTTGGCACCAGCTTGGCTGCAGAAGTTGCTGGAAGGAGGCATACAAGACGTCATCCAACTGCCTTAGGGGCTCCAGTCTGGATTTGTGTAGGGTTTACTCCTTAGCCTTTTCTTCTCCCAAAGATGTCTCACAAGGCAGCCAGGGTTCTCTTTGCACAACAGGGCCGGAATTGGTCGCATTCTGCTCCATAAGCAACAGCTCTAAGCAATCACCAGCAAATTACTGGGAAGGCATTTTAACAGAGCCCTAATTATGTTTGTCGTTGTTGTTCCCAGTTTGCACCTAGGGAAAATTTCATCTGACATCATTCGGCTATGCAGTGCTATCATCTGCTCCTTTGAAAAGAGATGCACGATGGCAGCAAAGGCACTGGTGTTCCCCAGAAGTTTGGGGTACCATGGGATTGTTTTATACAGCTTTTACTAGAGAGGCCTTAGAAGCAGGCCATAGAGCAGTTAATATATTTGTTGGGTTTAGAAAGAATTAGACAAATTCATGGCAGATAATTCTGTCTGCCATAATCATTGTTAACTATGGTTTGTGGAGAAATGATAGGAGAGACCATTGTTTTATGCACTGCTTGTGAGGTTTCCAGAGGCAGCTAGCAGGTTGCTGTTAGAAACAAAAATTCTGAGCTTAATTGATTCTTTTTTCATCTAGTGAAGGAAAATCATTATGCACTTTACGCATTTCCAGATTCAGGGCTGTAGGAAAACCCCTTCCAAGCCTGTAAAGGAACACTCAGTGAGAGAACACAGCCTGTCCACCTGACCTCCCCTAGAAAAAAATGTCCTTAATCCTCTTTTCAGAAGCAATACCTGTTTATATCCAATCCCCTTTTCTTTTATTTCAGAGTAAGGAGTGGGGGTGGGGGCAGAGAATAAAATCATTTCTCAATAGGCCATGATTGAAGCACCATTTAAAAACATCTCATCATCTCATAACATCCCTTTGGAGACTCAGTGAGTTGCTTTTCAACAGTAAAGAGTTTTTTGCCATTTTGCTTCTAGGAAGGCTATTGCAATATTGTATTTCTCTAATAGTTAGAATTTTTTTTCCTGATCTCATCACTAATGATATAATGGGAACTTGAACCTACAATCTCCTTTTAGGTAAAACTCCTTTTAAGTAAAACATAAGTAAAATTCCCATCTCCACTAGCCCCTTTAATATTATCTGGTGTGCTCAGTTAACTACCCTAAGCCTGCTTTTTGCTTAGATTTCCTGTGTGTGAAGTCATGCCTACTGCTCAGTTGAGAACTTTCTCTGCGTACAAGAGTGCCTGCTTGAAGACTAAAACTTAACCTGGTACTCAAAAATGATTTGTAGCACCAAAGTAATGAAATTCCATATTAACTATAAGAAGCATCTTTCTCTGATCATCTGACAGATCATCTTGTGTTACTGCACAACTGTGAGCTCTGCTCCTATCTTGTATGTGCTTTAATTTAACTTAAGCTTAGAGTGACCATTAACAGAACTGATTTCAATTCAACCTAAATGGATATCTGTTTCTCCAGTCACATAAGAATGTAAAAATAGTCATCTGCTTTCCATTGGCACATTGAAATTCTGAGCATAGCTTTTGGAGATTAAGCTGCCATGTTTTGAGCCAGAAACAGAGGGCAGGTAAATGGTCTCAGGACCAAACAAAACTTGATGGTAAATAATTGATTTAATATAATTTTTTATATATTTTCAATGGTAAATAGCAGCCTCAGAGGGACCAATCAGGAGTGAGAAAGCAGCAGGCAGCAAGCAGAGTTTATCTCCCACCCCCACCACAGCCCTGACTAAAATTATAGACACAATAATTGACTACTACCATTCTTTTTGCCTTTCACATATCAGTAGAATTTGGGTCACTCAGTGAAATTGGTTGGCAGTAGACTCAGGACAGACTCAAGAAAATATATCTTCATGTAATGCAAAATTAATGTGGAATTTGCTGTCACAAGATGTGATTATGGCCACTGGGTTGGTGGCTTCAAGCAGGATTAGACACTTTGGCACTTAGATGTACTGCTGGAGTTCCTACTGCTTCAAACCTTGGCAAAGTAGCCAGACTTTTAGCAGTAATTGCACTAACTTTGCCGGACATCTTGTGTGGGTTGCAAGTGTAGAGCCAGAATGCAAACATGGGTTTTGCCGTGCTTTGAATTTGCTTGCTCTGTAGTTTTTCGCTAGCTTTCCCGCTGCAAATCTTTGTATTTTTGATGGAGATTTCTGCAGAGGACTTGCAACTTGAACTGTGCCTTCTGCAACCTACCTTGGTTGGGTTGAAATGATTGGGACTTTCTCCTAGCGTGTGACTAGATTTTAACACCAAGTGCCCTTTTGTGAAATACATGTTTGTTTGCTCAGTAAATGGTGTTTTCATAATCTCATCTACCATATTTCCAGAGTTGTGTAGGACAGTTGGGCCCATCAGAAACTGAAAGGCTGTTGGGTTGACTTCCCTGCTTTCTCTTCAGGGGGGCAAAATATGAGCCTGTTTAGCTACCACATTAACTTTTGGTACACACACAAAACTCCTTCATGCAGTCAAAACAGACATGCATTCCACTTTAGTGGATGTTTAGTGCATCTTTTCTTCCTTGAGAGACCGTTTTATCATTTACAACAAGCAGATCATTCTCAAATATCTAAATCCAAACAGTGAAAACAGCTGCAAACTCATGGTTTGAAGTAAAGCTGCAGGTGGATCTTGAAGCAGATGGGCTACCTTCATTGCCAGAATGTTGTGTCATGCAAATAAACCACTTGCAAAGACCAAAAAACAGTTGCTTTTATAGGCAAATATGTGTAATTTCTAACTCATTCTACGCCAAAGATGAAAATTTCAATCTTACTACCTGTGCTGTTAGACCAGGGTTCCCTAAACTTGGGTCTCCAGCTGTTTTTTTACTACAGTTCCTATCGTCCCTGACCACTAGTCCTGCTTGCTAGGGATGATGGGAGTTGTAGTCCAAAAACAGGTTGGGGAAACCCTGTGTTAGACTATAGGTGTTACAAATATGGAAAGACTATAGGTGTTACACATGATGGGATGGAGGGAAGAGAACACTAGATCTCCCTGTTCCAACACTGTTTCAATTGCCTCCCAACTTGTGGAAGGCAATTAACTAAAGTGGGAAACTCCTGTATTCATGATTTTCCTTTTGGACATTTTGGAACCATGGGAAATCAAAGATCCAAAATTCTCCAGCCTAGAGGAGTACAGCAGGAGCAGAAACAGTCACCTTTGAATATGCATAGGGCAATGGGAATGATACTTGTGCATGCTCTCTTCTTGAATGTTTATCTAAGCCAGCCATGGCCAAACTTGGCCCTTCAGCTGTTTTGGAACTACAATTCCCATCATCCCTGACCACTGGTCCTGTTAGCTAGGGATGATGGGAGTTGTAGTCCCAAAACAGCTGAAGGGCCAAGTTTGGCCATGCCTGATCTAAGCCCTATGATGATTGTCTAAACAGGAGTTATGTGTAAATAACCATATATATATGATACAGATAGCAACCTTAATGCACGCACGTACACGGACTAAACACATGTTGAATCTAACATGTGAACATCCCCAAGATTTAGAGATTCAGGAAGCAGCTAGTCATTCAAGGAGAATAACCATCTGGTGAGAAACCAATTATCTTTGTTAATCTGAGCTAGCAGAAACTCCAGATTAAGAGCAAAGGCTAACAATTTCATTGTGAAACCATATTTTTGGCAGCCAAAATCCTTAGTTTACTTTAGGGTTGTCAGGAAGATAGAGAGAGGGGGGAAACATTTCAGTTTTTAAAAAACTGAGTAAAGGTGTCTGTTAAAAAGGAAGGGCAAAATCTGGTTTCACGAAGTAATTGTTAGCCAATTAAACTAAAAACTTTTAAATCCTCACTATATTATTCTGAAACTCATCAAGCATTTGCTTAAGAAACGCTCCTTCAGCTGTAAAGCAACATTTGTATTTCTAATAACTCTTATTATTATTATTTATTTTATTTGTATACTACCGTTCATCCATAGATCTCGGGGTAGTTCACAACAAGCTGAAAAGATCACATAGTAAGCTTTATTCATCTAAGGTTCACAGCTGCCCTTCTGAGCTGTAACGTTCATCAAAGAAAGGGATAGAAATGTTCAGACCTGCCATGCATGATTCATTTTTAATATTGCAAATTCCAACCTGAACAGTCAGGGATTGAACCTCTGGTTTTCCCCAAGAGTGCTGATATCTCTCTCTCTCTCTCGTTCCTTGGTGCTCCGTTTTGGCACTCAGCTCCTTGGGTTGTTTAATATGTATGTTGCTTACTAGAACAAAATACCTTTAAGTGGTTTACAATATTTATTAAAAATGCTAATAAAAACAAACATTAAAAACAAGTTGCATTAAAAATGTGAATATATAAAATAAAACCAGCAATTTGGAAACAGTTTTACTTACTAAAACAGTGTGTCCAAATTACATGCCTGGATATACTTGCTACAACAAAAAAGGCACTGAAAACAACACGGTGAAGGTACCTCCCTAATACCAATGGACACAGAGTTCCAGAGCATATGTTCTCCCACACTGAAAGGTCAATTTCTTGAAAGTGCAGAGCAAACATTATGCAGTACTTGTAAAAGTGCCAATTCCACACATACTTGGAATTTTGCTTCGACTACATTGCAATGTAAAGAAAAACGTACCTCATACAAACACTATTCCCCTCACGCTACAACAGCACAACAAAGGAACCCCATACCACCAACTGACCTCACTTCCGCACACAACTACAAATTCAACAGTTAGAATATTGGTTTCTCTTTAAGCAGTTCCTAACCAAATCCACTTTGGCTGCAAGCTAGGGCACTACAGACATACAGCAGTTGGTAGAGATTTTGTGATTCTTGTGGCCAGTCACATGAGTGGTCTTGCAGCTCCTAGGATACACTTGGACTTTGCTTGGGTTGTTTATTATTCTGTGAGAAAGAGTAGAAGCCAGGAAATACAGGAATATTGTGTCCAATTCTGGGCACCACAATTTAGGAAGGGTGTTGACAAGCTAGAATATGTGCAGAGGGCAGCCAAGATGATCAAGGGTCGGGAAACCAAGACTTATGAGGAATGGTTGAAGAAGCTGGGTATGTTCTGCCTGGAGGCTAAGAGAAGATATGATAGCCATCTTCAAATATCTCAAGGGCTGTCACATGGAAGAAGGAACAAGCTTGGTTTCTCCTACTCTGGACTTGAACCAATGGCTTCAGGTTATAAGAAAGAAGATTCCTACTAAACATTAGGAAAAACTTTTTGAAAGTAAGAGCTGTTTGACAGTGGAACAGTCTCCCTCGGGAGGTGGTGGGCTCTCCTTCCTTGGAGGTTTTTTAAGCAGAGGTTGGTTATCTGTCTTGGACGCTTTAGCTGAGATTCCTGCATTGCAGGGGGTTGAACTAGTGACTCTTGGGTCCCTTCCAACTCTACAATTCTATGATTCTATGAAATGGCATGTTCAGAAGGTGGATGGAGGAGTTCCTTGTTTCCTCGGTGCCTATACAAGGAGAGTGGATTATGACCTAAACCAGCCTTTGCCAACCTGGTGATGTTGGTAGTTGTAGTCCAAAACATCTGGAGAGAGCACCAGGTTGGTGATGGCTGGCTTAAACCAATCCTGATGAAAGCTTGCAGTCTGATATACAAATGAATATAGAGTTCTGTTTCACAGCAGATTTATGTGACCACATCCTTTCTACACTTCCAATATGAATGGCAATCATTTAAATTGCAGAGAGGTTTTGCAAATGTTGTTGTAACACAAAAGCATTTCTTAAAATTACCAAGAAAGAAGAAAAGGGAAAACAAACTGCCCAACATAGCAGAGGACATGCTATCTTTTGGAGTGGCACAGGCACATTTTTAGGAGACTGGGAATATAACTAAATTTTATGTGACAGCCAATTTTCTGTGCACAATCCCCAATGCGCATATATATTTTTTCACTTTGAAATATTGAATCAGCATGTTGGTCATTTGATTAGGTTGGTACTTTTGGTTGCTGAGTTTATCTTTGAATATATATCCCATTGTAGGAAGGAATGGTAAGAAATTGAATCAGAGCGTTCTGCTGAGAATCTTAGAAATGCCTTCGATAAAAACCATTTAGCTACATCAAAATCACAAAATAATTTTCTGAAACAGAAGTTATATAAGTAACATTTTACTTAAGTCTTTAAATTGTTTTTAAAAGCCCACCTGCAGCTTGTTTTAATAAATGTATATTTACTATTTTGTCATGCTTAGTTATATCAATGATTTAACTTTAGATCTAAACCATTAATATAGCAAAGCATGGTAAAATTGTGATAATATTGTAAGGATAATGAAATGTCCCATGTAGTATCCAGAACTGCCCAGGCTGCTTTACCCTGAATTTAACCGTTTGCTTTTGACCTGGCTGACAGATTTGTATTCTGTACTATACAGAATGTCAAATAAGTTTGCTCAGGTTGGCATTTAATCATAGTTGCAGCCAGAGTGAAAAACCATTTATATGTAAATGAATCAGATGCCTTGTTCTTTTCTAACTAACCAATTAAGCTGGTTTTAAATCACATAAATGAGTAAGTGAAATTTAAAGCACGTGCGGTTAGTATGATCATGTATCGCGGTCTTCATAAAATTGATTTTTGAGTTATGCTTCAAGCAATTTTTTTCTTAAATGAAACTAATCTACTATCCTGCACAGATTTTGTACATTCCTTAAGGCTCTGATAATCATTTTATGGTGGTTGTAGTAGGGGCTCACTCATTCCCACTGTATTGCTCCCTAGATTGGCATATTGATCAATGTAGTAGAATTCCATTGATCTAAACCCAACAACCCCCCTTGTCTAAATCAGGATACCTTATATAAAGTGGCAACAGATGCCTGTCCAACTTCGTATTTAAAATCTATAGGGAAGATGATGGCAACACTGCCCTGAGAACATCTTCCAGGGATGATCTGACAAGACAGTGAGTCTCAACAGCAGGGAAAGCTTCCTTTCATGGCAGAGATGGAGAACCTGCAGCCCTCCAACTGCCATCAGCCTCAGTCAACATGGCAAATTGTCAGGGATGATGTGAGTTGTAGTCCGGGAACATTTGGAGGACTACAGATTCCCTCCGTTGCCATAAACACTGCAGGATTTTCCACCCTAAAGTGTGGGTTGTGGGCCTCCAAGTGCAAAATGAAGTGGTGCATGCCAGTAGATGGTGTCTGCTGAAGTTCGTACCCATGAAATAAGGAACATGACGCTGGCTTCTCTTCAGATCCCCTTGGAAGTTCTGCTTGTTGCTTATGATAAGGAACAGGCCATTTGTACTGACTGGAAGGTCCCTAGGATTTGCTACAAGGCATGGAGGAGGTGGCAAGAAAGGGGGCACAAATGTCATTTGAGTGGTTCTGTCCTTCGCAAGTGTGCTGTAGGGGAAGTATTCTGTGACTGGCTGCAGTGAGAGTACTCCAGCATTCAGTGAAGCTCTGCCAAGACAAGCAGGGCTGGGCAATATCTGGTTTTTATCATTGCGATATATCACCAGCTAAACATCACGTTATACCAATAGATCACAATATCTGAAATAAGGATGGGGCAATGTAGAAGCATTGGCTGGCTTCTCGTTTTTCCCCACAACATGATTTTTGCCAGCACCTGCTCTTGTGATTCACTGCTCCCTGCATGAGGCAGGGGAGAGCTGAGTTACAAGAGCTGCAGGAATCAAGAGAAGCATTGGCTGGCTTCACAGTTTCCCCCACAATTTTTGCATAGTGCACACAAACACACAATTTGCAGTATATTGCCAGGTCAAAAAATATGAAACCGATATCGCAATATGGAGTTCAAACTAGTTTTAGTTTTGGACAATATATCACCCGGCCTTAGACATAGGCCAGTTCATACCCCCTGGGCCTACTTCACATGTTGCACATAGTCTCCATATAGAAGCACTTTTAACAAGAGGTTGTTAGATTCCTAAGAAGATGTCATTCCCTCCCTCTTAACTTGTTCTTGCTTTTTGTTGGCAGCATCAACGGCTGGAGCGACAGGTTTGGGTGGGACTACCACAAGCACCACCCCCCGACTAACTACCAGCAGCACTGCACGGACCACCACTGCGGCGGCTTTGGGCAGAAGGAACAAGAGCACAACGACACCTTCCCCGGGTTTGGACGCCCCGAACGAAATGACTACACACCTGCCGCCTGCAGCTTCCCAGCTGCCTGCAATAGGGGCAGAGAGCTGCGAGACTGTGGAAGCCCGTGAGATCACATGGTTTAAGACCCGACAAGGACAAGTGGCCAAGCAGCCGTGCCCGAGGGGCACCGTAGGTGAGCTCATAAAACAAAGTTACTTCTCTGCCATGTTAAGCCATCCGTACAAGTTTTGCTGAATGTGGTTTTCTTTAATCAGTGTCCTGCTCATCCTTTGCATGTGTTCCTTGGCTGTCCCGCAAAATGTTGTTGAGAATGTGGTATTAGAAATGGCAACAGGGGCAGAACGGTCCATTGTATACTACTGGAAGAAAAACATCTGTCCTTCGCAGAGTGGATGGTTTTATACAGTATGAGACTCGGTTCCAATTGGGAGGATCACATGTCTGAGAATCACTTTAATAGAAAGTGATTTATTTATTAACAACGATTGTATGCTGCCCCGTAGCATAACGTGAAGTTCTCACAGCAACATATAATAACGATGGGTTCCTTCTGATGGACAGTTCAGGCTCCCCTTTCCCTTCCCTTTCTCCTTCACGTGACAACTTCAGTGTGCCAATCCTGGTTGCTTCAACTGCAGTTCCCTGTTTCATCCAATGTAGAATGGTAGCTTAAAATCAATTTCCCAACCATCTATTCCCACAAAAGGATGAATGAGGGCTATTCAGTCACAAAAAATGTTCTCCCTCTCCTCAACCCAGTTATTTTCCTTTTTTGGCAAGCTTGAGGAAGAATATTTCAGTTTTTGCAGACACTTATTTTTCCATACAGTGGTGCCCTGCTAGACGAAATTAATTCGTTCTACGAGTGTCTTCGTAGAGCGAATTTTTCATCTAGCGAAGCGGAAATGCAGCGCGGAGGTTTTCGCGCCGTAAAATATTTTTTTTCGTCTTGCGAGACAGCCCCATTGACTTTTTCGTCTTGCGGGGCTGCCTTCCGCTAGCGAATGCCATTCGTCTAGCGAGTTTTTCATCTAGCGAGGCATTTGTCTAGCGGGGCACCACTGTATCTGAATCTCTGAAGAACCCTGATTGCTTTGGCGGCCCCTACCTCATTTTGGGGTGATTCAGAGAGATCCCACTTCTGCTCAAACAAGCCCCAAAACTCTGTGAAGTGGACTATTTTGCGGGGATTCTTTGCTGGAGCCTCCCACGTGCAGGATGAGGTCAACTGCACACGGATTCCAGTTGCTGGGGATCTGCGGCCAGCGCCTCACGTGCGTCCTTGCACGGGCGCCGGCCAAGCCTGCGAACGGGACGGCCGGTAATTCCGGAGCTTGACTCACACCGCACCGTTGTCCGCCAGGCTGAATCTGAAGGGTGCGTGAGTAGTCCGGATGAAAAAGTGCCTCGTAGATGTACCTGCAAGCACTTGCAACCTCCTAAGTTGTTTCCTTAAGTAATGTACCCAAATAAAAGGTGGCCAAAACTACGCCCAAGCAAGAGCACTATTAAGCTACAAAAAATTAAATTAAGACGAAATAAAGACAGACAACCATTGTTTCTTTTGACGGCTTTGGCTAACCCGCATGGGCTTCTACTTTTCTCTATGCCTCGACTGTTCTAAGACTATCTAAGCTAGCTGACTCTGAACCGCCAATTCTTCCGCAAGCTTAGGCTAACTAAATCTTTACCGCCAATTCTTCCGCAAGACTAACCTCTCTACCTCCTGCACGCGCTTCCAACCCAACCAACCCATTCCCCAAAACCCCGTCTATCTATTTCTGAATCATCCAAGCCCTAACTCTGACTATCTGCCCAAAACGGGGAGCCGCAGCCTTTTATTGACAACGAACAGGCAACGTCATGATCAATACTTTTACCAATCAAAACGCTGTTGCTGCCCTTGAAAAGGGCGGGAAGCAGATTAACTGTCCATTAACAAGTTTAAACCTTTGGAGCCAAAAAGTCTAAGCGGAGGGATCTCAGTGGCAAGACGCCTACTGAGCCCTGCTTTCACTTTTACTTTTACTTGGAAGTATACATTAAATAGTGCACATAATTGACATTAACCTGATACAAGTAATTGCGGGTGCAAAGGCACCCACGGAGTGTATTCCCACACTATTTCAGTTCAGGATTTGGGCAAATTCACTGCACAGACTACTTCGTGCATTAGAAGACTTCTACCACCCAGAAATTAATCTTTACCTTGGAAAAAAGATTCTTTTGAAACAACTGACGGATCAGTACTTCGCGGGGCAGGTAAAATGTATGGTGTCTCATATCTTTGTCATTATAGGTGTTTCAACGTTCCTGTGCCTTGCTCCTGGTGGGATCTGGGATCCTCAAGGGCCAGACCTTAGCAACTGCTCTTCACTTTGGGTCAACCATATCACGCAGAAGGTAATGTTTTGCTTTTATCTGGCATGCCCTTGTGTTCATATCTTATGCTCCCAATCCTGCTGTGTTGTATTTATATAACAATATGGTTCTGCTGCGACTGAACCAAAAACCATAGCATTGCCTTGCATCTGCCGGATCTAAAGTAAATGCATGAAATTAGAAGACTTGGCAATAGAAAGGGGAGAAGTGAGCATATGATGTCAGACTGATGGGAAAAAAGAGAGGATAAATTGCAGTACATACATACATACAATACATATGCAAGGTGCTAGTCAAGAAGTAGGTTTCAGAATAGGGGAAGGGAGTCTTCAAAATATTAGAATTTTTTTACATCTTCTCAAGAAGACCCTATTAGAATTGATGCCTTATTGTGTACATCAATGGTAGGATAATTGATCCAGCCGGGGGGGGGGGGGCTGGATCTAGAAGTAGCCAGTTCACCTGTGGGCCACCCAACTGTCAATCACCTGAGTTCACATGACATCAGGAAGCAGATCTGGTGCCGCCCGTGGCACAGGGTGCTGCGCCAGCCTCAGACAGCGGAAATGCAAGTGGTGATGCTCTGCCCCTCCAACGTTTCCACTTCCAAGAGGGAGGCATTTCAGCACATGGTGTTATCGGTATTCCCAGTCAATATTTATCATTTGTTTACTACATGAATACTTTTAACTTTGTGCGTCTTTATTTAAGGCATTTACGTTAGTAAGGTATTTGAATTTTTATGTAGTTTTAAGGTGCTTTTTATTCATCTTTGGAAGCTATCTGAGCTAAAAGGAAATAATTTCCAAAGCGGTTTAAAATTAAGAGAGTCAGACTAATATAAAAATCGCTTTTAAATAAGTAACAATGAACAAACAAAAATAAACTTTTAATTGATTGTGCACTTTCTTTTTTAAAAAGAAGAAACTGTTGGATCTAAGCTATATTTTATAATACTTGGTTGTGTTCTCTCTTACTATATAAAATGATTTACCTTGCTCTTCTATATCAAGGTCATATCACTTCCTGAATATAAGAAATGGTACCCCCCCCCCCATTTCTAAAATTCTTTCAGCTGCTTTTCAAACAAGTATGGAATCGCTTTCCTTGTAATACGCGATCACAGTATACTCACTTTCTAAATGAGTAATGGTCAGTAGAAAAAAACAAGAAATGTTGTATGGTGTAACATTTTTTTTCCTAGAAAAAGGTGCTGGAACTCACCATGAACGCCTCCCTTGTTCTCTTTTAATGGCAATGGCGCTCACCTGAGAGATGCCAGAACAGAGTTCCAGAGAGTTCCAGCTGGGGGGAAAAGCCTTGGCACACATTTATTATGGCATAAGCGTTCATGGACTAGAGTTCGCTTCTTCAGATTTGTGGAGTGTTAACTTCAGATGGCAGGTGCATATGTATAGCAGTGGAGGCAAGTGGCTGCAAAATGCAAAAAGTTCACAATCATCCTAGATTTACTATGCTAATTAACACCTACCTAGCAAATCGTAGGATGTTTGTGAAAAAGTTCTTTTTTAGTGTGCTGTTGGACACAAGATGTGAAATGGGGGGGGGGGGTGTGCAGTTGGAAAGCTGCTAATGTACAGTTTGAAAAATGGGGAGATGAGACACGTTTAGGTGTATGCGTTTATTAAACACTTAAATGACAGGCAGTGTCAGGGACTGCATTACACAAATCATATGTGAGTATAATATGCTCAGTTTCCATCATTAAAACAAACTTCTCAAACCATATTAAAAAATGCCTTCTTTTTAGCCAAAACCGCATCTTCTGTACCTTTGTTATTGGACAGATAATGCTTCATTGCATCCTTTAAAATTCCATATTTTTTTTTTTTTACTTTTTTTTGGCCTGGTTGTTACTGAGCTAAAACAGATTCATAACTGACTGTCACTGTATAATCGATAAGAACTAGTGACTAGAAATCACCACTGATACAGGGTGTTAGCAAGGAGCAAAGCATGCTTTGTGTTCAGATTTTTCTTTTCTTTTAATTAGTGTGGTATGTCTGATGGGGATTTGTGCAGTCTGAAGACCTGCTTTGAAAAAACCTGGATTGTGATCTCCAGTTACCGATGTTGTGAATGGCCACTGTGCTTACTTTGCATACACTTAGTCTTTAATTCAATTTATTTTTCGTGCTGCACTATGTACAGTATTCCTAATTAATGGCTTCTCCAGGCCTATCGGGGATTCTTCCCAATCCAAGAAAGGGCATACCAATAGCTCTGTGGACATTTTCTGCCAGTGAGTCTCCAACACAAAGGGTGCGAGCTGACAAAGCTATATGATCACTTGGGAGAGAAGCATTTATTCGGTCAGAGGCTCTTTGAAATTTCTACCGCAGTGCATCAGACTGCCAAAGTAGTATGCTGCATTTCAAGCTGAAAACTGATGCCTTTTCAGCAGTCCAAATGGCAAAATGCACTTCATATCTCTTGTTCAGAATCCTGATTCAAGGGTATCAGATTAGTAGGGGGTCACATAATTTCCTATAAATCCTAATGCATTACACTCCAGATCTATTTGAATTATTAAAGTTTTTGGACTCTAGGTTGGCTTTTCATGAACAATACCCTTTAATATTTGAATGAAAAGGTTTTAGCTTTGCCCCATCTTCATATCCAATAACTTCCATTTCGACTGTCTTACTCATACATTCATTATGACCCAATTGAGAAGATGATAAATCACTGGAAATTGAGGCTAAGTCCGTATGCTATTTGTGATAGGCTCAAATAATATTTAATCTCCCTCCCATGCCAAGTATATGGTAGGGGCAGGAGTTATTACCTTCTAGGATTTTTTTTAAAAAAATATTGCTTTAAACCTCTTCCTATTTGGCATGAATTTAGATGTGATGGAGATTGAGGGGAGTGTATGTCGATAGCACTATTTTGACATACTTTCAAAAAAAGCACCAGTGCTTTTTTATTTCCTGTTTCCACACCTCTCGGTCTCAATCAGAATAGGGTTTGGTTTGGTTTTGCATTCCCTTTCTCTCTTTCCCTTGAATTGTGGAGCTATGAGGGATCTGTGATGAGCTCAGTGTCAGCCCAGGTGCAGCAGCGGAGCCAATCTGACGTTCCTGCCGCTGCACTGACCCTCCCTTGCCACACGGCTTTCCCATGTAAGTGGCAGCCATGCTCGGTGTCAGGAAGTCAGGTGCACGACTCCTGCCTCAACTACCTTGCCACCCATGGTTGATACACCTTCCTACACTTAGAAAACTAGGATATGGGGGAGAACAGACGACCAATCAAAATCCATAGCAAGGTCAAGAGATAAAGAGCCTAACCTAAGGGGGGGGGAGAGAACTGACCGAGCAGGGAGAAAAGGAAAATGTCCTCTGCCGTGGGCAGTTTAAATAGCCCGCGCCACGCCCCCGGATTGGACAGCCTTGGGTTGACGCCAAGGACCAACCAATGGCACAGGGGCTATCCCGCCCATGCGCATGGGGAGGGCTTGTTCCCAGCCCACAACGTCATCTCCCCGGCGACGGGAAATGGCTTTGGCATAGCTCAAGACACATTTTTAGCCCTTCTTAATGAATTGTCAAATTAAAACAAGAGCTTTGTAGTTTTTGTGAAGCTGCACGACACTGCGTCTAACAGTCAGTCCCTTGCATATGAATTTTAGTGGTGGCTGACGTAACGCATGGTTTCATAAATTAGGAATGGAGGGGTAAGCAATCAACAAATAACTGCTTAGAATATATTAGTTCAGGGATGGAAAGTTCAGCATTATGTGATCTAATTTGTTTTTACTGGAACTCCAAAATATACCAAATGGAGCAACAGCCAAAATGGTGGCAGAAAGGGTGGAGCCATACACTGGGTTGACTTGTATTTATGTTTACAAATCTGAGTCATTGGTTTCTTTTAAGTAGTCCATGTTCAGCCTGAACAGAACATGATCTGAGTGTTTTATTTTGTCCTGGGACAGTAGCTGGGGTCTGTCGGTTATTTTCTTCATCAAATTTGTGGTGGGGTGGGGTGGAATGCACATTCCAATAAATAAGGTAGTTCTCATAGTGAAGTCTGCTGGTTATCATATAAATCCTCTTAAAAACAGACTGGACTCCAAAATTAGAGCATGGTATTTCAGTAGTAGGTGTAGTGGTTTTGACTTTGTCTTGGAAATATTGACCTAGTTTGAGAGTGTTGACTATACCAAGAAGGCAATGGAGTTAATCAGTGGTCTTAGCACTGGGATGGCATTTACATAAGAAGATAAAAATTGGTTTTCTCTGGGCATGGCTTTGTCTCATGTTGTGTGATTATCTGCCAGAAAAACTTTATTTCATCTTGGCAAAAAAAAAAAAAAAAGCATTTTTCCTTGTTTAGCTCGAGACTGGATTCATGGATTTGATTCAAGTTGATGGCCAACATCTGGTCTTGATCTTCCACTGATGTGCCATGTATTAAGGTTTCATCAATGAATCCTTTTAGAACTCTTAAGAAGTACTTTCTTTGAAAGGATTTGGATGTACTTGTGATCCCAAAGGGCAGTGCTGAGAAACTCCCAAATGTTGTGATAAATGTTGTCACTTTAGTTTGTCAGTGATATGTTTGTCAGGGCTTATTGAGTCATCCAGTTTGAAAATGACGCTTTTAGGTGTTTGAAGTACATATTTTCCCATTAAGCTTTAAAAAATCTACTCAAATGTGTTTTCCTATTGTGGCAGCTACACAGTTGTAGAGATTACTCAGGGTCCAACCTTCTGTCGCATACGTGGTGAATACAAACTGCTCATCTTTCTAGCTAGTTTCTGTGGTAAAGCATCCAAAACAATCAGGAATACCCCATGGGCTATATAAAATGATTTCTGCCTATTGCTGATCTAGTGGGTTCTGAAGTCCTGTGCAGGTCTTCTCTGAAATAACTGTGGTGGAATCTACACAACATACTAAAAAATGCTGTGAAAATGGTTTTTGTAAAAAAACGTTTCGAAAAATATGTTGAATTTTGCATAGCTCACTGTTGCCACCTAGTGTCACATTTGTACATTGCACTTTGTAACACATTTAAAACATTTTATTTGCAGCTGTGTACATGAGTCCTGTGATATCAGCTCCTGCATCTATTTCAAAACATGAACATTTGTTTCACAAATAATTAAGAATAGTCTCCAGGGAAAGTCACTGTTTCACAAAACAGATGTCCTAAAAAAGAAATCTGGTGTTTAGAGCTGTGGTTACTTACCCCTACCGCCCCCCAATAACCCCACATAAAAAGGGTTTAAAACAATTTTTAAAAATTAAAACACACACACACATTAAAAAGCAGTTTAAAAGAATGTAAACAGTATTCTCTGCTGGGCAGCAGCAGTCTTTTTGTAGTCTGTGAGACCCTGCCCTAGGCCTGGTGGAGAGACACAGGAGCAGGACCCTCAGACTCTCAGCAGATTTCAGTCTGAGGTCCTCTGATACAGATATCAACCCCCATAAGGTGGTTCTAAGCACTAATGCTCAAAACCATCCTTTCAGTTTTGTAATTGCGCATCAGGCTAGTACCGAGAGAAGAAAAATAAAGAAGAACTGTCCCTATATTGTGCCTCAATCTACTGTGAAGTTTCACTGCTAGTGCTGATTTGTGAATCACAACAGGCGTCCTTCTTTAATCAAAGGCATCCTCCTTTAATAGAGAAATTAAACAGCAGTTCCTGCCTGTTGATCATCTTCAGTCTTGGCAATGAGAAAGAACAAACACAAAAGGCATCATCCAAAAAGATAAAAATACATTCTCAAAATGACTAAAGAGGGAGGGTATTTATGCCTAAAGAGGTAATAAGGCTTCAATTCTATATATACTTACCTGGTAGTACCGTATTTTTCGCTCCATAAGACACACTTTTTCCCTCCTAAAAAGTAAGGGGAAATATCTGTGCATCTTATGGAGCAAATGGTGGTCCCTGGAGCCGAATTGCCCAGGGGCCAAAAGCAGATCGTGCTTTTTTTTTTTACAAAGAGAAAAGGGGGTGTTGAAAGGACCCCGCTCAGCAGCTGATCAGCAAGAGATCGGGAGAGAGATAGGAGTCCCTGGCTCCTTTCAGCCCTGCCCCCTTGCCAAGGCCTCCATTGTTGAATGTGCTGCAGAGGGAGGTTGTTTGTTTCCCCAGCGACATGTGACTGGCTGATTAGATTATCTGTCTGGAAACTGTAGAAAGGGCTCCCTTTCCTTAAGAAGCTTTAGAAATGTGAGTTGAACCCCATAAAAATGGGGCTTTTCCTCTTTGCTTTTTCCCCTTTGCAAAAAAAGCTGCAAAACTTTGAGCTAATCCTCAAAAAAACAGGACTTTTCCCTTTGCAAAAAGCTGCACATATTTGAGCTGATCCTAAAAAACAGGGCTTTTCCCTTTGCAAAAAAAAGGCTGCACAAATTTGAGCTGATCCTTAAAAAACATAGAGGAGGGAAACCTGAAAAAAAAAAATCTTGTTCCCTCCTCTAAAAACGAGGTGCACCCTATGGTCCGGTGCGCCCTATGGAGCGAAAAATACGGTAAATCTCCCAGAATTAAATGGGACTTACTTCTGAATAGACATGTATAGGATTTTGCTGTAATGGAGGCTGAGTAAGGTATGTTGTTGTAGTTGTAGGTTAATTCATGATAATCCGAAGAAAAGCAGCTAACTGAGATGAGGATGACATCTTTGGGTATAGCTTGTAGAAGATTTAGAATTTTTCAGAATTGATTTTATAATTCAAGACATTGAAATAGAGCAGCGCTTTCCAAACTTGGCTCTCCAAGTGTTGTCAGACTACAACTCCCATCATCCCTGACTACTTGTTTTGCTAGCTAGGGGTGATGGGAGTTGTAGTTGTTGTAAGAAATTAACGTCACTCACACACACACACACACACACACACACATATAATAAATGTTCATAAATGTACCAAGCAAACAAGGCCATATGTCTGAAGCAGCAGGCCTGACACCATTTTTTTGACTCCCAGCTGACCAAGTGTTTTCTCTGCAAGGAGGGAGGAGGTGAGCAGCCCTCTGCCTGAGTGCCAGATGATGGGCCATTTCCCTCACAACGGACGGCCATTAGCCGCGCATTAGCCCTACCAGCCAGGGCAGGAAACCTTTTGTTTTGCAGAAATGTGTGTCTGGGAGGGGTCAAGGAGAGATGGCACAGGTGTGAGAATTCTCAGGTTACCTCCTCTGACCCTCCCAATTTGTGATGTAGGTCTGATGTATCTGAGGGGGGTTGGGCTGCACCTCTTCTGTGATTTATGGATGATGCTTCTGGAGGGGGGGGGGTTGAAATGTGTTTTTAAGGACAGGCAGCCTTTTGTTTGGGGTCCTTCCCAGCTCACCTGTGTGTGAGGAAGGTACCTTGTTGCAACAGAACAATAAAGATCAAGCTTACTAGCTGCTTTGCTTCTAATTATTCTCTGGTTGCCCTCTGTTTTTTACTCCTACCGACTGAGAACCTGCAAAGGACTTTACAAGGGCTCTTGTGTACCCCATAAGGGAATAAGGGCAGATTTTTCTTACAACAGATGCTGAGCTAGGCAGGGGCTTCGGTTAACCATTCCTGCAGCGAAAAAAACACACACACAAGTGGAGGACCAAGTTTTGGAAAGCACTGATACAGAGCATTAATGAAGAACATTTGCATATACAACTAAAGCCTGTTATGACGCTTTGTTACATAAATACAACTGAGCTGTGAATCAGGAATTCCTTGGTTTCAATCTTGTTTCTGTCCTGAACTCACTAGGTGGCCTTAAGCCTCTAAGCACACAAACATGAATGTGCCAAATGGGGGGCGGGTAATAATACTGACTGACTTTACAGGGCTGTTGTAAAGATTACAACCAGATAATGTATGTGAAGCACTTCAAACACATGAAAGCTCTAGGCAAATGTTGCTGTTGTGAAGCTGTCAGGATCCCAAACCTCCCTGATATGAGAGCGCAAACTCGGTTTTTAGCCGAGCCAGTGAAATTTCTTGACACTTTCTCACATTCTTTGAACCGTAGTTGAAATCGGGAGAGACAGCTGCCAACGTTGCTAGAGAACTTGCCGAGCAAACGAAAAGCCACCTGAACGCCGGAGACATCAGCTACTCAGTTCGCGCCATGGATCAGTTGGTGGGTTTGTTGGACGTGCAGCTCCGAAACTTGACACCTGGTGGAAAAGACAGTGCTGCGCGTAGCTTAAACAAGGTAAGTAGTAACAGCCAGGGCGAAGCCACCGCAGTCTTTGTCTTTCTCTTTCTCTTCTGCTTTTTGCTGTGAGAAGTCCTCTTGCATCTGTCACGGGAGCTGTGGACCTTGGCGCTCTGCTAACTTAACAGATCATCTTTAGACTCCCTGCGAAATATTTGTTTATTCCAAGAACAATTCGGGCTTCAGATAACATTAAAATGCAGGGCCAGCGTGAGACAGCTCTTTGTAGCTTTGTCCCAGTGGATAGTAGGAGCGGATAGCAGAATAATACCTCCCTGGCGATGTATATACTAGAGTAACTTGAGAGAGCCGTGCTGGCAGTGCTCCCAGAACTATAGTGGCAGTCTGGGTAACTCCCGCACCAATAGGCATTGCTGGAGGAGATAAAAATCAAACATATAGGGAATAGGCAGTTGCAGCCTGCCTTTCCCCATCCATTTCCCCTCTTCCAGATCATTTTTCGTAAGAATTTTCCTGTTGAGAATTCTGAAGGCTCTGATAACAATATGCAGAGGGAGCTGAAGGCGACTGAAATCTCAACTTATTTTCCCTAAATTTTGGGACTGGGAAGAGCAAGGGAAATTAACAGTAGTGAAGGAGAGAAGAGGAAAGAACAACAGATAGAGGGGGAAACAGCCAGGACTTACGTCTTCCCCATATATGCAGTTCTGTTGACCTCAATGTTCTTTATCTGTTGATGGTGAACAGGGCCAGCCCACTTGATAGGGAAAGTGAAGCAATTGCCTCAGACAGCATTCTTTCGGGCCCTGATTGCTTCTCCTATTCCTTTGGGAAACTAGGTGGAATATAGTTTTTAAAAACTAATTAATCATAATGAGTTATGGGTTGTCAGCTCGTAAAGGAGTGATAAAAGATAAAGTGATAAAAGAAAGGTCACAAATGAAATTGATCAAAAGCACTCCTGGCTGTGTCCGCCACAGGTTGAAAAAATGTAATAAAAAGAAGAAGAGCTAATCTCCAGGCCACCCAAGATCTGCTTTGATCACCATAATCTTTTCTGGATTGCTTTAGTTTGCTTTTCTTAATTTTCTTTAGCCACCCTAACTTGGAACAATTAAGAACCAACACTATTGTTCTCTTGGATAAGTGGGAAAGGGTAGAGTTGTTGGGGACATAGTGTAATGCCTCTTCCATACACAATATGGAATAGCAATGGAGGGAAAGACTCACTAGTGTGGCTTCCTTTGAGAGTGACCCACGAGGTTGCAGTGAAAGTTTAACCACAGTGGTTGATCTCCAGTGTCACAAAAATAGATTTCCATTCCATCCATGGGTTTTCCCTTCCTCCCCGCTGCAGGCCCTTTATGCACACCCAAAATCTGATCTGGAGGGTTGTGGGACTTTCCGGACCACTTTTTATTGGAGGGAGGAGTGCAGGTGTGGGGCAGCAATGGAAATGAGAAGAAGGGAAAGTCTTATTGTGCAAGTGGAAATTCGTTGCCCAGTCAGACAAGCAGTTGGATTTATTTATTTATTTATTTATTTAATAAAATGTATTTTAAAAAATCTATGTACATAAAATATTATCCCATTTACCTTTTTTGAAAAAAATATAGATTTGAACTTACTACTGCATAGACATGTGCTACCAATAAATTACCGGTAAGGTAAAGGTAAAGGGACCCTTGACCCCTGACCATTAGGTCCAGTCGCGAATGACTCTGGGGTTGTGGCACTCATCTCGCTTTACTGGCCAAGGGAGCCGGCGTACAGCTTCCGGGTCATGTGGCCAGCATGACTAAGCCACTTCTGGAGAACCAGAGCAGCGCACGGAAACGCCGTTTACCTTCCTGCTGGAGTGGTACCTATTTATCTACTTGCACTTTGACGTGCTTTCAAACTGCTAGGTTGGCAGGAGCTGGGACTGAGAAATGGGAGCTCACACTTTCGTGGGGATTCAAATTGCCGACCTTCTGATCGGCAAGCCCTAGGCTCTGTGGCTTAGACCACAGCGCCACCCATGTCCCACCAATAAATTAGATGGATCATTTCAAAATATTTTATCATTTAAAAAGATTACTCGGGGATTAGGTTTTCCATTTACCTTTGATACAAAAAAATAAGGGTGACGGGTCCCATTTTAGAATGGTTTGTTTTATTTATTGTATTTATCTGCTGCTTTCCATTCAAGTGAGTCCCAAAGCACTTTGCAAAGTAAAAGCAATAACAAAAGAGACATTCCCTCTTCTATTTTATTCGGGAGGGAATCTCTTCATTCTGTTGCAGAATTATAGTTGTGTCATTATAATTCTGAAGAAAAAATACTTTTTTCCTTATCCGTTTGCCAGTTTTGTATATCTAATTAATTGCTGATAACTTAATTGTAATTAATAATCATTTGTCAATTAAAATGCAATTGATTCATTGACTGGGATGAGGTCTAAACACATAGCATGGAAATAGGAAACCAGTGGCTCTCCTAATGTTGTTGGAATCCAGTGTTTGTAGGGACAATGGTTACTCACCCCTGTCGCTGCAGAGGTTGAATATCAAGGTGGAATAGCAGACTTTATCACTTCATACGGCAAGTGGAGGATACCATTTTTAATGACCCTGTGTTTTATATTTGCACATGAGGGAGAAAGGTTATAGCCCAGCCCTTTTCTTGCTAATGTGCTTTTTCTGTTTGCAGTGAGCTTTTTCATGTAGGGAAACATTTAAAAACATGACACATACACACACCCATTGTATTCTGAAATGGTACAGTCCATACTGTTACCTTATTCTGCTTCTTTTGTAGTTCAGTCCTAAGACGTTTAATTGGGTGTCAGTCCTTGGCGAAGTCATTGTGGGTCAGGTTCTCCCATGGCCAATGGTTTGTGCCACTGCTTTAACAGTACCCAATAACCTATTGCCTCAAAAGTTCTGGAGAGGTACAGTTTCTCTTGTTGATCTACATACGAAGATTGTCTAATAAGACCACTAAAACAGTTTTGTTCTCAGAGCCTAAGCAAAAGCCAAGCTAAAAAAAGATTAAGAATGTTTTTATCATCTAGGTATGCCTGGAGTTGCTAAGCAACCCTATGCTCAATTATGTTGCTTGGAAACGAGAGCTCAGATACTGGACCGTGATTTACTGGGTTATCAACACTCAAAGATCCCCTGGGGAACGAATGGATAACAGCCTCCTTAAGAGGCATAGACAGCTTCCCTGTCATCATTTACAATGTTATAGAGCACCTAAATTAATAATAATTGTGAACGGCATGATAACTGGAAAGCAGCCTCTCCTTACAAATTTTTATTAGCCAGGAAAGGCAGAGATGAGCATGTGGTTTGAGACATTTCCCCTGTTAATACGTGAGGAGGAAACAATCCATGGCAAGATGACATGATTATGCTTGCAGCTTGGACATCATTACAACCATGGTCTCCTCATCACACTGAATGCAAAGATTTTGCAGTTATGTCTGGACCTGACTCAGACACAGCAATGTCTGTCTGAATGTACATATCTCACGGAGCCATCATTGTGAGAGACTTCAGCACCAACTCCAATGTCATCTCAGCCAGTGATTCTTATTAGACAGAAACGTAGCCTGTAGAAACCACTGACTACCCCTGATGCCCAGCATCACAAAGACACTTCAAAGCTGGTGGAGTTCAATAGGCAAAGATTAAACCTTTGTGGATAATGTGACTCCACGACCACATCTGGCCACTGATGAGTGAAAAGCAACACAGTTCCATCATCACCCTAGTACCACCCAAAAGCACAGCAGTATTCCCTCCTTACCTATCGTATTTGCAGCCAAATATACAGGGCCGGGCCACCCATGAGGTGAGCTGAAGCAGCTACCTCAGGTGGCAGAATCTTGCAGGGTGGTGCCCCCACAGTTCACTATCTCACAAAACTTCTGTAAGATCTTGTCAGAAGAACCAGTTGACTGACCTCAGTAAGCAGGGCTTGGTGGTGGGGAGAGTGGCAGCAGCTTCTCGTTTCACCTCAGACAGCGAGACATGAAGAGAACATGGCAGCTGTACTTACTGCTGCCTGGTAAAGTGTCTCATTAGACAGCTTTTTATGAGCAATTTTAAAATCCAGGTGACTCTAAGAAGTCCTGCTATAGTGGCCCCATGTTAAGGGTGAGTCAGCTGAATCACATTCCTCCATTATAACGAGAATTTGAGGTGGGAGAGTAGGTCCTACTGAATATAGTTTGAAAATGGTGCCGTGGACTACTTTGAAGCTTGCCAGTGTATTATATATAAGTTTGAGGGTGGAGGAATAGCTTATTTGAGTAGGCTAAATGTTTGACAAGGCACTCTGGCACAAAACAATTTGAAGGGAACACCTTCCTCCTATTCAGACCTGCTCAGTCACTAAAGTAATCTTCTTAGGTCCTCTTGGTTGTGGCCACACTCTGCAGAAACTCAACATTCAGTGACCTGGCAGAGGGCTATTTTTTCTTGTGGAACCCATTCTTTGGAATAATCTTTTCCCCAAAGAAAAGGGGCTTACGTTGATGGTGAGGCAGTTTCAGCGTATGCTGAAAATGTACCTGTTTAGTGGGGCCTTTACTGGCTCTTGATGCCAGCCATTTGGTATATCATTTTAAGTAAAATATTGTATTGGCTATTTATGCTATCTTGTTTTATTTTAATGAGATTTTTTTTAAAAAAAAACCCACCTCCATATGTTTTCAAAATAGATAGATATAGGTAGGTAGGTAGGTAGGTAGGTAGGTAGGTAGATATCCAAGTAGAAATACACAGTACTTAGAAACATTATATACATGTTGGGCTGAAAGTCAAGTGGTTAAACTCAGCACAGAAAATGCCCCCCTGCAAAAAAAATAAAAATAAAAATGCTCTGTTGGAATGATTCGCCATGACATAGTCGGCCACCATATTTTTTTTCACATGGCTCACAGAATGCTGCTGCGTCAAAGATGGAGAACTTGTGGCCTTCCAGATGTTGTTGGACATTAACTCCCAGCATGGAGTTGATGTCCATTCGCTATGCTGGCAGAGGCTGATAGGAGGGTCACATGTTCCTCACCTCTGCATTGCTGAAATGAGCCACCAAATTTGCTGGCTCTAAATTGGGAACCTAGTTTTGGTTCAGCACCATTGATCAGGTAAGTTTCAAGCTGCTGTCTGGTTCAAGGAATAACTGTCATACTTGCTTCTTCCAGACAGGTTGGAAGATTATCAGGGATTAACATTAATTTATAACAGACACTGTGGGGATGCTATTTTTATTTTTAAACAGTTGGAATAAAACTGCAGAAAAACCACCTGAACCTGTAGCCTTTTTTACACATCATTGAATTCTCTGCCCTCTCTCATTAGCTTTCAACTATTAACACCTTTTAAAATTACTTTATTCTCTCTTGTTTAAGAAATGTAATTGTGGAAAGCTTTTTATATTAATTTTCACATTCTTATAACATTGCTTATAATTTAACAACAAACTCATTATATTCCTTTATTATTATTATTTTTTCTTTTGCTCATCATGTGGATAGTGGGCAAATGATTTACCTATCTTGTCAAACAAATATTTATTTTGAGAAGTCAAGCTGTTTACCAGTATATATTTTGTATGTTTCCAAATACTTTTGCTGTTCTTCATTCGCCTTCAATCTGTCATATATTTCCCCAGATTGTGTTGTGTTAGGCAGATTTTCTAACTTTCTGATAGCTTGCATAATTAAATCCTTTAATTCAGATTCCTGCCTTATAAGTTAAATCATCTAAAATAAGTTTGTTTTCTCAGCTTGTTTAAAAAACAATATAATCGGCGTAGAATGTGGGTTCTGTTGCAGAAGGGGTAAAGATTAGTTATTGAATATGAATTGGGAATTGAATAAAATGTATAATCGTAATGAGTTAGATTCAGAGAAATTCCCACTGAAGGGTTGGATGGAAGATGACTCTCCTGTCCCCTCCCACACCTCTCCCAACATTCAATGGACCCTGATGCATTGGGTAGGCTTTGGCACTGAGATGCTAGATCAGATTTCAGGATGGGGCTTGTAATCCAAAACATCTGAAGGCTGTGCTAAAGAGTGTTGACTTCTGAGTCAGCTTACATTCTTAGTCATTCACTTGCTCTTTTTTCGTGCATAATTCTCCAGAATGTAATGGCTTTTCACACAAATCCAGAGAATGAAATCAGGAGTGGCAGGGGTAAATTGGATTCCCGGCAGAATGTGGTTTTGTAAATCGCTTAGAGGTTGTTTTTATATTAGGTATTATATAAATATCTGGAAGAATTGCACATCCATGGGCACATCCAAACTTTTGTCCCATTGAAAGTAAATTGGTTATTTGGGGGTCCTGATACACAAATGGATAGCCTTCTCTGGATCAGGGCACTAATGTTAAATGAAATACAGTTCACATGATCCTGTAAATGACATCCGAGTTAAGCAAGATGATGGTTATTTTGGTGTGGCGATGAAGTCTCTTGGGGCCTGAATTCATATGGTAGTAGTACTTCATAAGCAGCCCAGAGGAAACATTTTTGCATATCCAGAAGCCTTTATGTGTAGTGCTTAGAGCTGGACTCAAAACTACAACCAGATACAAGGAGCAGTTTCAGGAAAGGCTTCAAAATAAGCTTGAGTTGGTCATTGGATGAAGGAATTCTTTTAAAAAGAGTTTTGATTGAAAATATTATCTCTCATGGCCCCCTCCAACTCTACAGTTCTATGATTCTTTGTTGACTGCTTGTCTTTTTACTTTTCTTATAAATAACAATTAAGCAGGTACAGTAACTTGTCTCCAGTGATATTGAAAGGCTGCTACTGCCTAGCTTAGTGTGCTTTCTTGGAAACAAGTTGTAAGAGAAATGAGTTTTGCAGTAGATGTTTTATATAATTTTGCTTTCTCCTGTCACTAACTTTTTTATTCTGTGTTTATAACAACCACCTTTATGGATACAGCTTCAGAAACGGGAGCGCTCCTGCAGAGCCTATGTCCAGGTACTTTCACATTCCTCCCCTTTGTATATATAATAAATAGTATAGCTTTGTTTTCCTTATTATTACAGCACCATCAGTGGACACCAAAACCATATAGAATTTGTAATGGGGAGGGGAAATAGTCAATTTTTTATCCCTAAGAAGAGATGAATAAGAGTAAATAATGAGGGAAAACAACTGAAGGAAGGGTAAGACAAATAGAGGACTGATACCAAGTGCAGAAAAATCCCATTTATAGAGCTCCAGGAAATCACAGTTGCAGCAGATCATTTAAGCAAACAGGTTGTGGGTGTTGTGTTTTTGGTGAATTATGAGCTTACAACTTCACAGAAATATTTGACACAGAGGGGTTTTTCCATGGGTGAGAGCTTGAGTGAATACAGCATATCAGGCTGACAAAATATCACTGTACCACGTGTTCAGACTTGTATTAAATTTGCCATGGGTGCAACATGCCTGGAGATTCAACACCTAATCCCAACTCTCTGATACATGCCAACCACTCTATTTCCATTTTATCTGAACTGAGTTGCAGCTTATTTACTCTTGCACAAGCAACAATTGCCTTCAAACACCAATTAAGAGAATCAGCTGACACACATGGATCTGAGGAAAGGAAGATGTTGGACTGGGAATGATCAATGTATTGATATGCTTTAAATCCTTCACCCCTGAGCAGAGATATACTACTCCCAGAAAACTTGAATGGAATTACTAGAAAGCCTCCTGAATATGGGATTGATTGATATTTTCCTGCCTGGAGGGACTTGTCCAGACTTGGTTTATATGTATGAATCTGTAGCATTCATTTAAGCTGCTTATCTTATTCAAAAATAGATGCATGGGGGGATGACTTAGACGTTAGCAGTAAACAGAGATAGTTTCCTCATTTGCCTTTCATCTTGGCCCCACGTGGAAAAACTCTGAAACAGGCCAGTTTCCACAAAAGCAAGTGCACAAGTCCAAATCTCATGTCCAAAGTCAATTCACATCTCTCCTGTCTGCTTCTTGTCTCCTAATATATTTTTTTTGTTCCTTCGTTGAGAGATCCAGGTTCATATTTCCTCCAATTCTCATAGCGATCTAGAATTTGGCTACATCATCATCATTTATTATTTATACCCCACCATTCTGGGCGGCTCCCAACAGAGTATTAAAAACATGGTAAAACATCAAACATTAAGCGCTTCCCTAAACAGGGCTGCCTTCAGATGTATTCTAAAAGTCAGATAGTTGTTTATTTCCTTGACATCTGATGACAGGGCGTTCCACAGGGTGGGCGCCACCACCAAGAAGGCCCTCTGCCTGGTTACCTGTAACTTCACTTCTCGCAGTGAGGGAACCGCCAGAAGGCCCTTGGCACTGGACCTCAGTGTCAAGAAGCTAAAAACTGTCTCCTTTCCCAAGGTGACTGTGAGAGCCAGTGTGGTGTAGTGGTTAGAGTGTCAGGCAGGACCTGAGTTCAAATTTCGACTCTGCCACGAAGCTTGAGTTAGTCATGGCCTCTCAGTTTGATTCACAGGAAGGTTTGTGTTAAAGTTCAGCAGTTTTGAGTTTAATGTATATTTACAGCAAGGAAAATCTGCTCTTCATTTGGGTCAGCAGGAATGTCATTTCAAGTCCTGCAGTCACACAGACAAAGAAACATACCATTGTTTATTCCTAAGCATTTAATTTTCACATAACAGCATGTGTCCCTTTTTATTGCTCATAGACTCCTTCTTGCCAGCCAAGACTAGTGAGAAATGACCAGTCAGTACAAACTGCCACTGAGGTGGTCCACTGCGCTGTCAAACAGCTTTTACTTATTTCATGGCCACAATAAAGTGAGATAGCAATCACAACTCCCAAGACCTCCTTTGTAAAGGGATAGTGCCACTTCAGATCTCAGCTGTGCATGTGTTGCAGCTCATATATTTATTTTGCTGCAGAATGTATTGGTGTACGTATATTACATCTCATTTCCCATTCATTCACTTGAAAGCGCTACACAATCTGCTTGGGAAGGGACTCACAGGGAAGAAGTGTGTATCCCCTGTCAGCAAAGACTTGCAGATACACCTTGATCTCTTAAAGAACAAACCACTTGCACAAGCCCACAGAAAAGAACTGAGGAACTTCTGTAAGCATGAATTGTTGTGTGACAAGTAAAGCTGAGTCATTTACAAGGCCTGAGTCTTCTAAGCAAGAGAGTGATTGCCTCTTTGCTAAGTGCAGTTTCTTAGCTGCAGACAGTAATTACCTAATTCAGGTCCACAGAGCTTTCTGTCACTGTCATTGATTCAATGCTTCTTTTTAGGTGCCTGTTAAAAACCAATATTGCCACTTAAAGGAAAGTTTCTGGTTAGATTTTTTTCTATATATAAAGAACAATTAGGAACAAGGCTGTCACCTCAGTCGAGTACAGAGCTGTGAAGATAGTGGGCTGCCACACGTCAGCAAGGCAAGGCGCTGCGGCAAATGGGGGCTGCCAAAAATGGTTTCAAGGCAAAGACTGGATCCCAAATCTGTGAAATGCGTGGAGTGAATGGGTAGGGAGGTATGAGAGCTGTTCATCTCATAGACAGAGCCAGAAACATTGCTTAAGTTGAGAAGGGTGTGCAGTGAAACTGGGTGTATTGCAGGCTTTTGCAGGTCGTTGTGCATTCTATAATGAGTGGATGGGGCTCTTGCAGGAAATCAATCTTATTCCTCTTCTTCACAGGCCATGGTTGAAACAGTCAATAACCTCTTGCAGCCGCAAGCTTTAAATGCATGGAGGGACCTGCCTGCAAGTGATCAGCTTCGTGCAGCAACCATGTTATTGGACACTGTGGAAGAAAGTGCCTTTGTACTGGCTGACAATCTTCTCAAGACTGATATCGTGAGGGAGAACACGGACAACATTCGTGAGTAGCAGAAATAATTGGGGTGAAACTTGTTTCAGTGGCATCTCCTCACTTCTGTTGGCACTGGCTTCCTAAGAGGAAGTGATGTACAGTAGTTTGCGTAAGAGTTGCTTAGTTTTCACACTTAACAGCCTGTGAACAATTTATGTGAGACTTGCAGTCTACAGAGTGTCAGTAAAGCATGGCCAAAATAGTAGGCACACTCTGGTGGCTTGGGTTAAATGTACAGAGGAATTTCAAGGACTGAAGAATTGTATCAGGATCAGCCTGGCCCAATCTGACAGGTGGACAGGGGTCACCTACCTGTCAATCATATGGCATCATTATGATGTCACCTGGTAGGCAGCTGACGCAGCTTACTTGGGAACCACATCACAAGGGATGTTGTCAGCCCCACGTTCAACACTTTAGGACGCTTTGAGCATAGGGTTGGTAAATGGCTTGACAGGGAGGGGAGAAGCAAGACTCTCTCACCCACCTGGACCAAGCAGGATCTCTCTCTCTTCTCATCAGCTAATGTAGAGGAGAGCAACTCTGCATAGCAGTGAATTTGGGTGTGCAAGAGGGCTTCCTGCAGGAAAAATTTTTTTTGCACACCCTGATGAGGGGTGCAATCCTGCTTAGCACTGGGCTCGGGTGCACCTTGCAGATTAGGAATGTAAATTAATAACTGTGGCCCATACTAGAATCCATTTACAGGGTCTCATGTTTTTATTTGGGGGTGTGGGGACAATCTATATAAATAAAAACGTAAATGTTTGTTTGTCCCTAATCGATAATCTCCCAAAGTTCTGCACCGATTGCTTAGAAATTTTGACACAACGTTGCATTCCAATCTGGGCGTGTTTTTATGTAAAAATATTATATAGATGCCACACCTGTGACAGGTAAAAACATGGTTTTCAACAAAACAGCGCCATCTGTTGGATGTAAAAGCAACACATGGTAGAGAAGATCACATTTCGGCAGAGGGAGGGGGGAGGGGGAGCCGAGGACAGCTCGGCCAATAGGCTGCTGCCGGGCGACAACGAGAAAGGGAAAAGGGAGGTGACGGATCAAACTTCAGCAGAGGGAGGGAGGGGGAGGCGAGGGCGGCTCTACTAACACACGCAATACAAGGTCATCAGAGGAAAGGCGGAAAAATGAAAGGAGCCGTTTCTGAGGGAGGAAGAAAGGGGGGATTGGGAGAGGAATGGTCTGAGGGGGGACCTTGGAGGGGAAGGTGGGGAAGGAGCCTCTCCGATGGGAGAGGAGGCAGGCAGGAGTTCAGTGGGAGAAAACGGGGTCTCCTTCCAATACAGAGGGGAAAGACAGAGAGGAGGCAGGTGGGAGTTCAAAGAGAGAAACTGTGGGGAGGCAGGCAAAAACGGGGTCTCCTTCCAGTACGGGGGGGGGAGATATTCGAGGGAAATGTCTGAGAGAGGGGGAGGGGAGGGAAAGGGCCCCTCCCTCAGGAACCCCCCAACTCTGAATCCGGCAAGGAAGCGGGCCTGCATCCACCTAACCACTCTGAGCCACAGCAACGTGTGGATGGGTACAGCTAGTATTATATATATTGATTGTTGCCTGAATTTCTAATCAGTTATCTCCTTTGGAATGTTTTGCATGCATTTCATTTTTCACTTCTTTCATACCTACAGAGTTGGAAGTTGCAAGGCTAAGCACAGATGGAAACTTGGAAGACCTGAAGTTTCCACAGAATACAGGCTATGGAAGTGCCATCCAGCTCTCAGCAAACACACTGAAACAGAATGGTCGGAATGGTAAGTTCAGCACCTCACAATTGCTTTTCTATCTTATTTTGTTCACTGTTTTTAATGGTTTCGCCTTCTTTAGAAGGGGACAGTGGCTTCATGCTATCCCCTTGACTCTTCCTGCCTGGCAGGGAACTGAGATGGCTAACCTGATGGTGCTGTTGTTCAATGTCTGATCAGTGTATAATAATACCACCCTCATCTATGATTGGATTATGGACGGGGGAGATGAACTGGTCTGTATAACTGGGACCCGGGTATGTGAATAGGGAGTAGTATATTTGACTTAGCTCTGCTACCCTGGTGCAACACCAACCGAGGTTAGAAGGCTGGGGCAGAGGAGTTGCTATGATCCATTCAGCTTGCCAGAAAACCCCTTTCCTTGGTGTGGGTTTTCAAGGGTTGGGTCAGACTGAAGATGCTGTTGGCTTACCATCTCCCCTGTTGCCCAGTGGCCTCCCTGACTGAGTTATTGGAGGTAGTCTTAAGTTGAAGAACCCCAGGGCTGTCCCAGGTTGTTGGTGGACCAACACACCAGGCAGGATGCACCCTTAGTGGTGGGGGGAGGTGGATACTGAAGGAATGACATTGATCCCTTTGTCATGCTCAGAACAGTATTTGGTAAAATTTGAGTTCCTGCTGCACCCCTTTGTTAGGGTGAGGGACTTACTGAATCTGATAAATCCCCAACTGTTTTGAAGGAGGGAGTGGTATGCCCACTTCTAAAAAAGCCCTACCTGGACCCTGAGGTGTTTGACAGCAACTGCCCAGTCTTGTAACATGCCCTTTGGGGTTAAGGTGCTCATAAGGGTGGTGGTGGTTCAGCTGTGACACTGTTGGAACAGATTATCTGAACCCATTCCAATCTGAGTTCAGGCATGCTATTGGCCCTGGTTGCCCTGACAGATGTCCCCCTTCAAAGGAGAGACAGGGAGAGTGAAACTCTACTACTGCTGATGGATCTTACAGTGGCTTTGGATACCACTGGCTGTGGTATCATTGTGGACCATCTCAGTGGTTTGGGAGTTGGAGGCACTGTTCTCCAGTGGCAATGCTCCTACCTGCATGACCATCACCAAAGAATAGGATTGGGGGACAACATATCTACCTCTTGCAAATCGTCACCAGGCACTATTCTGTCCCAGTGCTGTTGAGGCTTCTGATTTTATAGTTTTAACTAGGGTGTGATTTGGGCATTTTTCCTAAGCTGTTTTAATTGTCATTCTTCTTGTTTTATTATATATTTCAGTTGAGGATGTTTTAGTACGCTAATGGAAATTGTGTGTTTTAATGATTAATTGATTTTTATAGTTGTAAACCACTTAGAAGCCATCTTGACATGTAAGTGTTGTGTAAAATAATAAAACAAGAAATGTTTTGCTCTAACCAGTTAACAGCATAAATCAGGCCGCGTTACAAAGTCAAAACCATTGGTCCATCTAGCCTAATCCCATCCACTCTGCCTGGTAGCAGCTCTCCAGGGACCTTTTGTATGTAAAGAATCTTCACATTCATTTTCTAGCTGTGGGCAAGAAGGTCATGTCTTTCCATGGTCCATCAACCATGACCAGTTTGTTGAAGGTCCTGCTTTGATTGAAATGTATAAACTGCTTGATTTTTTTTTAATCTACTAAAGTGGTGTACAGGTTCTCTTATATTTTTAAAAATGTCAGAACACACACCCAATTTTTTAAAAAGTTTATTCCATGCCTCTAAACTGTTGCTTTCATTGGTAAAGTTGAATGGGTTTCAGATGAACAAGTCAAGTTTGTTCTGTTGAAAAGGTTTATTCCTCACACGGCTGTCAAATGAAGATCATGATGCTTGTCCTAATACCTTCAAGGGGGGGGAGCTATTCTTCTGTGTCTCGGCATTTATTACTTCATGTTGGTGCTTTGTGCTCAAGACAGGATGAATGTGGGGTGGCTCTAGAAAGGAAGGCTAGCCTATCATGCCTAACAGTTTTAAGCTTACCATGAGCCCAGGAAATAGTATTTTTTTTCATTCATGGGTAATAGTTGTTTACCTTCTATGCCTCCAAAATAACAGGCTTAGCCTGCCTGTTTGTGACCTATGCTCTTTCCAGGATGCCATGTTCTTTCCAGGATGAGAAAATATATCATAAATTATACTGTGCAAACAGGAGAGAATGAACTCATGAAACTGACACAGATCAGAAATATAGTCATCCAGCCATTCCTAACCAGTAGTTTCGTGCTGTTGTTTTTCTGGTGCTGATGCTTTATATCTTTTTGGGTTATATTATAGTCTTCCTGTTCCTCTAGGATATTGATATTTGTACCTCTAATAGTTTTGTTCATGCTCCTTTTTTATTCTGCAGAACTTTCTTTGTTCCTCCATCTCTTAACTGTCCATACTGCTTTGGGAGACTCAGCTTCTTTGCGTCCTTGCTTCTTCTAGATGCAAATGAGTTATCTCAGGGGCCTGATCAGTATTCTTACCTTGTTTTCAACTGGGCATTCTATCGCTACTTCACTTTAAGTGCCTTTTTTAATGAAAACTTGGGAGTTCCAGTGGGTAGGTGTAAGTTTTTCAGCTGCGAAATTGCAGGTTCCTTTTAGCTCTCTCTCTCTCTCACACACACCCCAATTACCATAGCCTTCTTGGGGATTATATGGAGATTTTGGAGTGCATCTTCAGGATGTAACATCTGAAAAGGCCCTAAAGGTTCTGGATACCTCAAATAAATATATGAATAATAAAATCAACAATTATAACAAGAAGAACAATGCATTATGTTCACCTTTCACATGTCCAGCACATGCAACACACACCATTTTGCTTCCATCCTTACAGCAACCATGTATAATAGATATTATTATCCACATATTTCACATGGAGGCTGAAGAAAAGTGACTTACCTAAAACCTGCCTCTTTGGCCTAATTGATGACAGCATAGCAACGAATGTAAAGGACGATAACAGAGTGAAAGAAATTAAACTTTGGACTGAAGAAAAGGCTTTAGTTTTGTACAGATTGTGTTGTTCTAACAGTGACAACGAAGGGCTGAATATAACCTACAAAAGACTATGGTTTATAAGCTGAATGAAGCAAAATCCTGAGTTACTGGGTTTAAATACGGATTAATCCCCCCCCCCCCGCATTGTACTATATGGGAAAAGAGAGCTAAATATTTAAGTATACTGCTCAGTGCCCAAGCATCACTGGCGCACACCTGTGGAATGGACTGCCTCTCCTCCCTCCCTACAGAAGCTCTTTTGAAAAGTTAAAGAATTGATTGGTGCCATTTAACTCATTTATCTCTCTTTGTTTAAGCTCCTCACGTTTCTGGCTGAGTGGTTTGTATGTATAACAAGTGTGGCATGTATATCCATATCAATTATGTACAAGAGACAGCTGCCCTTTCCTTGGCCTTGGAATCTAGTGTCAATTCTGCACACTTAGGAAGCTTGAGGCCTATTGTTTTCTCACTTTGGGGCCTAGAAATTCTGACAGCAACACAGGTTCCCACTGTTCTCTGTGATATCCTGGTTACTTTGGCTCCTGCCCTACCTTCTGAAGCCAGTCCACTTCCACGCTTCTTTGGCTTTTTCCTGGGCATACGACATTTCAGCGGGAACTAAAGAGCTCTGGCACTTGTCCTTCTGGAGTCGCAGAAGGTGGCATAGTCCTACCGTCTCTTGGGGCTTGTCCTTCAGTTTCCCCCCAGGAAAATCACTTGTTTGCCACTGAATCAGAACAAATGTCAGTTGGGTTTTCTGCAGATTTACGTTTGCTCTGATTCAGTGGTAAACAGCAGGTATTCCTGGGGAAAGCGACAGGGCAAATGGAAAACCGCTTGGACCCATGCTTCGAAGCACGGGACTAGTGTGGATGAACCCTCTGCTACAATTCCTGGAGTTCCTTGTAGAATTGCTCTCTTTCTCTTCCTTCTACAGCAGCTTGCTGTTCAGAATATGTTTGCATTAAGCTCGATCTTCACTTTAGCCTCAATGCTTTCTTCTTCTTAACTGGTGTGCAGCTCAGGGTGAACCTCCCTGAACCTCCCAGCCAGGGGCTTTGTTTAAACTTAATTACATCCTGGTAATAAACATGTAATTACATATAGAACTAATGGTACACTAATTATTATCTTCAGCAGCAAGTCTAGAATTTTGGCACACAAAAAGAATAGTTTTGTTTTTTAATGGGGAGATACAATACAGTCGTACTTTGGTTGTCGAACTTAATCCATTCCGGAAGTCCGTTTGACTCCCGAAACGGTTCGAAAACCAAGGTGCAGCTTCCAATTGACTGACTGCAGGAGCTTCCTGCACTCAATCGGAACCTGCTTCGGATGTTCGGCTTCCAAAGAATGTTCGCAAACCGGAACACTCACTTCCGGGTTTGCGGCATTTGGGAGCCAAAACAACCGAGTACCAAGGCATTCAACAACCAAGATACAACTGTACTGTGATCTGTAAACCTATGGTTGACAGTATTAGGCTGTTATCGTTATATTATCTTCTATTAATACCCTTTATTGCGCAGATAAGGCAATTAGGAATTAATTCTCTCAATTTTATCAAGTTTATATTTGTTAAAGGCCAATGTTTGTTTATTTATTGCATTCATATCCCAGCCTTTTTCCAAGGAGCACAAGGTGGTGTACCTGGTTCTCCTCCTCAATTGATTCCTACAAGAAACCTTGAAAGGTAGGTTAGACTTAGAGGCAGTGACTGGCCCAAAGTCACCCAGTGAACCTCACGGCTGAGTGGGGATTTGAACCCTGGTCTCCCAGGTCCTAGTCTGACACTGTGATCGCTCTACATCTCTGTCTACAGCACTGTTAAAGGAGCATGTGGATAGAAAGAGGATCAAAAATATAGGTTTAAGAGAAAATGGAATAAATTTCTTACATGGAGATACCAGTAGACACATAGAACATTTACTAATCAAATTATTCTATATCTACTATTTCACTACAAGATACATCTTACTCAGGTGAAAAGGTACATTTTCTGGAGATTATGAGACTGCATTCTATTATGTGTGCCTGTCTGGAGAGTGTACAAAAAAATTAGAAGGGTGTTTAAAGAATTAACAGAAATTGAATGTTTACTATTTATGCCTCCAGTACGTTTTTATTTGCTTCATTAAAGTTTGCAGTTTATTTTATTTCAGCTTTAAGCCCATAGACATAACAAATAAGGACAGAGAAAACGCGCACATTCTGATTTACAATTACTAACAACAAAATAGGTTAAAAGATATACAAATTAAATAAATTATAATGGAAATTAGAAATTTCAAGTTGTGTATAACAATCCATTGCGTCTCTTGAGTGTCACTACTGAGGTTAAAGATTTTGCTATTTGTAGAGTTACAATCGTATCAGAATCTTGCAACAAAAGAGCAAGATGAGACACTTCCAAATACCCCGGCAGGCTTCATTAAAAACATGTAAAGTATTGACAGAACACTAGGAAATTATAATTAATCTTAATTGTAATAGTAAGAATTGAAGTGGTCTGTAAATGGAGGAGGTTCCTGCTTAACATGTATAGAAATTAGCTGGTTAATTGAATTGTGTTTGTAATATGCTGGAACAGGCATTTTGATCCGAATGTACAGGAAACATATTTTTTGATAGCATTAATGCATACAGGGTTTTTCCCCCCCTTTCCCTCCTGTTGAAGAATTTGAATGCCTAGTCCTAGCAGGACTAGGCTTGTTATTAGGTAATGGCAAGCCGAACTCGACTGCAACTTTGTACTTGGTGGAAGAAGCACTGTCACAAAATTTGTAGATTTCCCCAGCACCACTACCATAACTCTTTCTGTGACATAATTGTAACTTCCTCTGCTCAGCCTCTGAAGAGCCTCTCCTAGCCACCAGTGTCTGTGAAAAGTAACTTCAAAGTGATCAGGCCATTACCACGGCTGTTGTGTCCATGAAAATTCACATTTGCTTTTGGAAAACTTTGGGAGCAGCAGTAAACAGCTTTTCCCATGAGAAATGTGGATAGAATACAGCATATTCGTTGTAATGTGTTCACTGCAAGATGAGCAAACTCAGAGCAAGAGGTTATGGGTGGGAGGGGAGCTAGCTTAATCTCCCCATTATCCCATTTTCTCCTTCCAGGTGAAATCAGAGTGGCTTTTGTCCTATACAACAACCTGGGTCCCTACCTGTCCACAGAAAATGCCAGCATGAAACTGGGGATGGAAGCCTTGTCTACCAATCACTCTGTCATAGTGAATTCCCCCATTATTACAGCAGCAATAAATAAAGAATTCAGCAATAAGGTTTATCTGGCTGATCCTGTTGTGTTCACTGTCAGACACATCAAGGTAAGGAGCTATTTGCCTTCCAGAAGATCACATATCTCAGTCTACTTGTTTTTCCCTTTCTCCTAAAAACATGCCAGAAAACATTTTGAGATTTTCCTCACATATATCATTTCTTTTTAGTCAAAGCACTGTGGCTCAAATGATATTTTGATGTTTGCTTTTATTCCCTTTTCATTTATATCCTGTATTTCAGGATATGAAACCTTCCAGGGTGGCTTATTATTATTATTTTTAAAAAGTAAATTACATTTTTAAAGACCACAATCGACAATATCAGCATATAAAAACTAATCAAGATATTTAACAAAAGGCAGATGGTGGTAGAGTAGTCGTGGATGGTAGAGCTTTAGATATTTATTTGTCTAGTACATTTTTAAATGAAGAAAGGCCTCATGTTCATCATATAGAAAAAATGTTTATCTACTAATTAGAAACCTCATTGTTTGATTGTTAATACAGTATAACTATTTCATAATGCTTATTTTAAAATGAGACTCATTTATTCGATATGTAGCTTTCCTGCCAAGGGGCTGGTAACAATCCCAGCATAATTTTTTCCTGGCTGTGAGGGAGACTGGCAATTGTCCATTTACCAAAGACTATCACTGTTTTAACTGTTCTCATAGAGTAATTCCTTTGTTCTTCAGTTGAAATATAGTAGGTTAGTTCTGAAGTACTCATTATAGTTTTATGACCAAAATAAATAAGGAACAAAGAAATAAGACCCCATTTAGCTAAAGTGAAAAAGACAGCAAACTTTCTAAAGCATGCACAGGTAGAATTTTTAACTTACCAACCTCTGCTGATTGTAGCTGGGAGAAAGGAAATATGTTTAAAGTGCCATCATTTCTATTGCATGTATTTCTTTCTTCCCGACAGCAGTCAGAGGAAAATTTCAACCCTAACTGTTCTTTCTGGAGCTATTCGAAACGCACAATGACGGGATATTGGTCAACTCAAGGATGTCGGCTTTTGACAACAAACAAGACACACACAACTTGCTGCTGTAACCACCTGACCAACTTTGCTGTCCTGATGGCCCATGTGGAAGTGAAGGTAGGAATGGCTGATCTTCTTTAAACAGAAGACACTTCTAGTTCTCATTGCTACAGTTGCCTGAATCATTTAGGATGCTTTGCTGCAGTGACGTTCTTCCATGACACATCGGGGCTTGGTAAAACTTCGTGATGTTCCCATTTGTCACAGAATGGTTCAGTGGGAATCGTGCTAATGTTCCAATGGGAAAAAACAGTGTCAGGAAAGATAAAGTTCAGAATGAGCTGAAGCTGGAGTGCCAAGAGCAACAAAAAAGTGTATTTTAAGGTATGTTCTAAGAAAAGGAAGAAAGCAATAGACCCACTGCTCCCTAAGGATGGCAAAATGACAAAAGAGAAGACTGAAACTATTGAACTTCTATTGTGCTTCTGTTCTCTCCCAAAAGGAAACTCGACTATCATTGCATAAATTGTGTTACTGATGAGGAGTCAGGATTGCAGTTCAGGATTGATAAGCAGTTAGTCAGGAAATGCTTCACTATCCCTAGTGAGTTCTTCAGAGCCAGGTGAACTGCATCCTAGCATGCTAAATGTGCAGATATACTCTCAGAAACTCTGTGTATCATCTTTGAGAATTCCTAGATAATGGGTGAGATGGCAGTCTTCAAAAACAGGGAAAGGAGAGTCTTCAAAACTATAGACTGATACCAGGGAAGATACTAGAACATATACTAAAGGAATCAGGTTCTATGCATATGGATAACAATGCAGCAGAATTAGTAGAAACCAGCATATTCTTGTCAAGAATAAATCCTGCCTAACCAATTTTGCTGTGTGTTTTTTCATCTGGGTTGCTAGTTTAGTGGATTGAATAATGCTGTGGTTGCAATTTATCTAGATTACAGCATCACATTTGGCAAAACTGAGTTAATGAGCTAATTGAATATGGGCTAGATTATAGTTCCAATTGGAAACTTCAAATGGCATAGACAACAGCTACCAGGGTGCGTGTGGGGGAACAAATGTACTGATCATATTGCAACAATACTGTGCCAGTTCCACTGGTTGCCTGCTTATTTCTGAGTTAAAATTCAAGTGCTGTTTAAAATCTTATACACACACACACACACGGTTTAACTGCGCCTTTTTAACATAATGTTTTAATGAGCAGTCTGGCTGAAATGCTATTTGCACTTTTGCATTTTGAGGTGGGGCCTTGCACACAAGTATTTGCAGAATAACCGTTAGTTGGCTGGCCATTGGGGTAAAGGTGGCGGTTGCTCTCCGTTGGCACCTCACAGGTGCCCCCCCCATTCTCTCCTCACAGCTGAGGCAGGCGACTGATGGAGCCATGAGAAGGCAGCTTCGGAAGAAGGTGGTGATGGCCATTGTTGCTGCCACCACCTGGCACCTGCCTCCATCTCCCTTCCTCTCCTTGGCCCCAAACAGTGGGGCTCTCTGCACCTGCCAGCCCTAAGGCAGGCTTCCCATTGGGAGGCAGAGAGAGGGCCACCACCGCCTAGCCCATGGCAGAGGCCAAGGGTGAGAGAGAAGGAGCCGCCAGCCACTGTGGTCGGCTCCACCCCCTGACTCCTCCCAAAATGCAACATGATGTCTCATGTCTCTGTTTCAGCTGCTGCTGTGGGGTGGGAGAAGATAGCTCAATCTTGGGGACAGGGTGTTTCAGACTGGGGGCAACATTGCTGAGAAAGCCCTCCTGTTAGCCACAGAACTGTGAACCACACTCGAAGATGGTTCAATTAACAAGATAGCTCTAATTAACCTTAAAATTGGACTGGACAATACAGGGTGAAGTGAATGGTTCTGAGGATTTTTTATGTCAAGACTGGAATCGGACCTGGCAATTAATCAGCAACCAGGGCAATATGTAATATGATTGTATGCTGTCAGACCCATTAACACTCCAGCTGCAACATTTTGCACTAGCTGCAGTCTCTAGACCATCGTCAAGGACAGGATACACACACAGTGTGTGTAAATAATGGCCCCCAAAGGCCATGAAATGCAGAAGAAGCACTCCTCTTCGTAGTCTCTGGCATTCTCTTCAGATTTGCTCTTCCGAAGATTTCTCTGAGTCAAGAAAAGCTTTTATGATGTGTCAGTTTTTAAATTAGGACTAAGACTGAATCACTTGAATTTATGAGAAAAATCACCAGGGGTTGCTCTGCAGATGCCTGCTTTCTCATATGCTGCTGCTACTACCACCACTAATTAAGTGCTAGCAGTATTCTATGTGTTCTACATATGCTAAGCCACCTTTATACAAGGATGTCCACCTTATGAAATATTGCAGAATCCTTCATCTTTCTTATTTTGTTATATTATTCTGTTTCCCTGGTGCTGATGAAAACTTACTGAGATGGCTACCAAAAAGTATGTAACTGATCAAGGACAGAAGTGAACAGAAAGAAAAGGAGGTTCTCCCTCAGCCGTACAGAAATATTGCCTTCTGAGGAAAAACCAGAATCAAATGTTCTGAATTCTGTTTGAAGGGCGTTTCAACATCTGTATTATAATACACTAAAGTGCCTTGTTCCAGCGGTTTGAAGTCCCTGGTTGCCCTATCTTCCCAGGGTACAAAATTATCAGCTACAGAAAGTGCACAGTGCGGTTTCTGTGAAGGAAGGTATCATTGTCAGTTTGGTTATCAAATCATCACACAAACCTCCATGAAGAGCAGAAGTTGTGTAAGGCAAGTCAGCAAGAATACAGGTTGAGAAAAGGTGGTAAGAGGCAGGGAAACTATGAAGGTGATTGAAGGGAGGGAATTAATATACACAGGGAAATGAAACACAGGAGCCTTAATTAAAGGTAAGTAGAGAAGGAGGAAGCAGCTAAGGGAAAATCACACATAGAGATTGTGAACCTGATGCCCTCCAGCTGTTGAACACTGTCTCCCATCATACCTGGCCATTGACTTTGCTAGCTGGAAATTAGCGTGAGCTAGAACCAGATGTTGTTGAACATCTGGAGAGCCACAGGTTCATGCTATCCCTAGCCTAATGTGTAAAGATGCTACATGCTGTTAAGGAGGGCTAGACGGGAGACAGTGGAAATGGCCAAAAGTCTAATACAGGCTTTCAAACTTCTGGTAACTGCAGCACACTTCAAATAAAGACTCGTGTCCCTATTGCTTCTGGGGGGGAAAATTGCTTTTACTGTGAAAGAGTAAAAATTGCACTTCTCAGACCTGTCCACCCTGTTTCTGCAACAGGGAGCCTTCTTTGGGCATATAGTTTCGTGCCCCATGTGCTACTACCAAACTGCTGTGCAATTTCTTGATAAAGTAGTTAAGACCTGCCTTCTCCCCTATTGAATCATATGTTATAGCCCCATAGGCTGGTCTATGACGAATATACAAAATTATAAATTTCAGATTCCCCATTGGTGCATGGTTGTATGACTGACATATATATGTGTGTGTCAGCGACAAAAAAGTAGGATTCATTGCTGAAGTACTTTAATAACTTTTTTGCTTTTTTAAGGAGATATTCTTTTCATTAAAAAAAACCCATCTTGTAATCGTTTTCTCCTGACTGAAGTTTATTGACTGATGAGTAAATATATGGAATTAAAATCAGCTACAACTGCCTTTGCCTGCAGCATGTATTAACCTGCAGCAAATAACACATTGCAGAGGAACAGACTGAGACATTGCTTTGGTGCTCGTATGTGGTAAACTGGTAGTGTGGGCAAAACATGTGTCTTCAAAATGTGGGACACATTTGGGCCTCCGTGTGTATTAAGTGTATATCTGTTCCCTTTGGGGCATGTCTTGGGAGCCAGAGTCACCTTAGTACTATACATAAAGGCATTTACCATTGATTAGAATTATTTGTAACTAAGGGTAGAACTAGGTATACCAGTGGCAGACCCATGTTTAAGCTAATCCCGCTGCCTCCCACCAATTGCTGCCATTCACAATCCCCTGACATCCTCAGCTGAGCAGGCAGCAGCACTTTTGAATGGCAGCCTCTTGACTTCCATCCATAGCAAGTAACCACCGTATTAGATTCCTCAAAAGGCATTGCCCAATATCAGGAATGTCAGAATTGACAAAAAGGTGCAAATAAAGCTTGAATGAATCATTGAGCAGCAGGATTGTTTCTCTTTCACACCCTGATTGGGTGTGGCGCCACATTCTGCATATCAAAACACCAAATGTTGGAAGGTCTTCAGAGAGAACCATCACCTACTTGGTAATTTGGAAGACCAAGCCATTACATCAGCTAAAAAGGTGGTGTGGAGTGTAGCATATACAATGAACATCCAAAAGAGGAACTATTGTAGTAATTGGTGACTACAACTACCCTCACACAGACTGGCCTACAGGGCTGTTCATAAATTCTTAAGCCAGTGCCATAGCTCCACATCTGCCAGGACTTATGCCAGCTCCTAAAGACCCAGTGCCAATGGATCTGGACTATAGATTGCACCCTACGTTTTGTAGTTTGAGGCATGCCATTTTTGGATCTGTGTCTGTCTAAAATAAATGTCCTGTAGAATATCTATATGAGCAGCCTACTTCTGTAGTTCTGGAGGGTGGTGCTAAATTAGGTTGTTTTGTTGCAGTTCACGTAGAAGAACAAAATCTTTTACACAAAAATGCCTGTTTGTTGCAGCAAAAAACAACAAAGGGTTCTTGCAGTGCCTTAAAGTCTAACAGATTTATTATGACATAAGCTTTCTTGGACTAGAGCCAATTTTTTCAGATGCATTAAAGGATCATCTTCAGTTGACAGGACACATGCAGATGGGTGTAGAGAGAAATGTGAACAGTGAGGTTAGATGGAAATGAAGTGTAAAAAAAAAAAGGTCTGTGACAATTAAAGATTAAAAGTATGCAAAGCAGGCAAAGTTGCCAGTCTTTCCCTGTGTTAATTCTATAGTTAATATGGGTCTCCAGGACTTTTTGGAAATATTTTTGAAGTGGTTTTTGCAATCCTGATGGAGCTAAAAATGTCAGTTTTCAATTTCTCTGGTACTTATTGATTTTAGTGGTGGAGGTTGATGGTATTTTTCTGCTGAATCAATGTTCCTCTCCTTTCTAAAATGATTGCTATCATAGAGGTCTGAGAAATACAGTAATTGTTTTCACTACATATTTCACAAATACAGATCAACACCAGGTTACTAACACCACTAATCTGTAATACCTGAAGTGTGTCATGTTCTCTGATATACGAGATCAGAAAAACCTGCTAATGAACTTTTTTTCCGGCTGCTTTTGCAAGCAGGACAGACAGACAGTGAAGAGAGTGTGTGCATGTGTTAATGTACTGCTCGCTTCATTAGTCCCTCATATGACAGATTTGGCATGCAAATTGAGATGAGGTCAAACAGTTTCAGATGCGCCAAGCTTTCTCAGACTTGGGTACCAGTTGGTGACTAATTGTCTTTCTACTGTGCCTTGCAGCATGGTGATGCAGTCCACGACCTCCTCCTGGATGTCATTACTTGGATTGGCATTCTCCTGTCCCTCGTCTGCCTCCTGATCTGCATCTTTACTTTTTGCTTCTTCCGTGGGCTCCAGAGTGACAGAAATACCATCCATAAAAACCTGTGCATCAGTCTGTTTGTGGCAGAGCTTCTCTTTCTTATTGGGATCAACAGGGCCGATCAGCCGGTAACTATCCAGTTAGAAATGCAGTAGTGAAGCCTATTCCTTGCCTTTGGCCAAGCAATAAAGCACCACTGATTTATCCAACGTGAAGCTGAATCAAATGCTACTGATCATGATAATAAAATGGAGTGTCCAAGTTTTCCAAATATCCAAAAGCCACCTTTATTAGGACCAACTAAAATGTCACAAGTAGGTCATGAACAAGCTTCCTAGTGCTCTAATTCAGGCTGAATATTAAGGAAAACAAGGACAGGAGAGAGAAGGGGGAAAATGCTTGGTGTGATGTCAACATAGGGGGAACTGCTGATAAAACAAATAAATAGAATCTTCCTCCAGTTTTAAGATTCCTCTCCTGGACAACTAAATTTGGTGTTCTTCAAAAGCATAGTTGGTCGATTGGTGGAGGGTCGGGAGGGGGTGTCTAAAAGCCACATCAGCATAATACATTTATTAAGACCAATTAAAATGTTCCCAAGGTATAAGCAAACTTAGTTGTCCAGGTAACAGATTTTAAAACTGGAAGATGATTATCCTCTGCTGCCTGTATATGGAACTTAACTTTGGGAGAACACTTCACTTCTAAACCACAAGGAAACATTTCCCACCTTAATTTCCAGTTCCCCACCTTCATAAAATTAAACTCCAGCTTTGCTAACACACATGAAAAGGATCTTGGGATTGTAATTATACATGAAAACTATATCTGGATTGTGTCTACTGCAATCTGAACTTGAGTCCGCAAGTGTGCTGGAACTGCAGAAAAAAAGGAAAATGCTAATACGATTTTAGGCTGCATTCAAAGTTTCTAAGTCATCAGAAGAAATAGTTACACTTTATTTTCACATAGCAGTCTAATCTGATTAACAGTGGAATCCTATGCAGGCCTACTCAGATGAAAGTCACAACACATACAATGGGGCTTTCTGTGAAGTAAGTGTGCATAGAATTGCAGCTAATACATCCTTGAATCCATATTAATAAACCGCAGACATTTGAGCACCAATCTATCAAGCTCAGCTTTTCTCTCCTCCATCCCACAAACCCCTGTTGTTTTACATCTAATCTGAAGAAGAGTTCTGAAGAACTTGAAGCTTGTTTAGAACTTTATGACATTTTAGTTGGTCCAAATAATACTATTAACTGTGGTTTGTCGGTTTTTCTAATGAACCAACACTGCTGTATAATCAACTATGCAAAAGTGTATAGTGATCCAAGAATGGATAATCATATATATACCATTTTCAGCATTTGAGAATCATAATCCAAGGGTAGTGGTATGTTAGCTGTTATGGCTTACTTGGAGAACATTTTAATTCAGTACTGTTTGAACCAAGTGTAAAGTCAAGCTAGTAACTAGTAATTAGGGTTAGTCACATCATATCACGCCTTTCCCTGTAGACTTCTAAAAATAGCAGATATAGGGGAAATCACAAAATGTTAGGGCCCCTCTGCCCCCTTCTTTGTGATTTGAGCATTGACCAGTAACGTAGAATTTGCCCTTTTTGCCATTCCGCGCAGGATCAATGTCAGATTCAGATTACAAGTAATTATTTTTTTGCTTTGTCTTTTTACTCTCCCAGATAGCCTGTGCTGTGTTTGCTGCCCTCTTGCACTTTTTCTTCCTTTCTGCTTTCACATGGATGTTTCTGGAGGGAGTACAGCTCTACATCATGTTGGTGGAGGTCTTCGAGAGTGAACATTCACGGAGAAAATACTTCTACTTGGTTGGCTATGGCATGCCTGCTCTAATTGTGGCTGTTTCGGCGGCCGTAGACTACAGAAGTTACGGCACAGGAAAAGTGTGAGTTTCATTTTGTGGTTTGGGGGAGTCTGAAAAACCAATACTGGTGAGCATGGATTTGTCAGAGTTCTAGAAATAAATAGGCAATAGAAAGGTGTTTGCACTGACCTGAATATTTGGTCTGGACCCTGATCTGGGGCTTTGAAAAATAGTCTGCCTCATTCCAAGGTTCTTTATAGGCTTCCTAATTCAGCTTGGGGTACATCAGATCTGATTCATTCCCCGCTGCCCCCCGCACACAGAATTCACCATTGGGAAATGGAAAAAAAAAATACTACCGGTATATATCTTTCCCTTTTGACAGAAATAGATAAAATTTGCAAGCATACTATCCCCTCCAGAGTGAAGAGAGCCTGCCAAACTACAGACTTTTGTGCTGAGCATGTTTTAGGAAAAGAAATGTGCATTATTGTTTTGGTGGGGGTTTTTTAATGGAGACAGAATTGGATTAATTCTGCAGGGTTCTAATCTGTGTTGTGCTGCCATTCTCACTTTTCACGGGGCACATAAGAAATTCAGATACATTGTAAAAGAAATTCTTATTTTGCACATCCTGTTTCAACCAGTGTTAAGGTGAACACCTGAGGGTGTTGTGGCTCTCAAGCACACACCAGGGGGGGGACACTTCTTTCTGGATCTAGCACTTCCAACAACAGAAGCACTTCCTATAGGGAAGATGCCCGATCAACAACTGCACTTTTATTAAGTCTACCTCCAAAATAAGATTGTTTCAGAATGGCCATTAAATTATCCATGATATTTAAAGCCAATTAAAAGAGAAATAGGACTGCAGAGTTTGGTCGGAAGGCACATGGTCCCACCACCTTGCTGAAATAAAGAAGGTCTGGGTCTGGTCTGGGGTTTCCGTAATGGAAGAGAGGTGAGATTTAAATGTAAGGATATGAAAATATAAAATTACCCTGTAGCAGAGGGGAGAAACTGGGGAGTTAATCTAGAAAAGCTAGAAGCAATGGAAAGGTTGAATACCTTTCCACCATCACTTAAGCATTCCCCCTCTCAAAGTTGCATCTCTCTAGGAAGAACAAGCGATAAGATTTCCACACATTTGCTTATAGCAGGTAACCAGGCCAATAATGACATGTTTGTTTTTCTCAAATGAGTTCTCTGATGCTGCTCAGTTTCCTGGTTTTTGTGTATTCTTTGAAACAGCCTCTTTCATAGTTTCATCTCACTTAAGTGTTCTGAAATAATGACCAAATATACTATTTTTATTTTTTGGGGGGTGGGCGAGAAAGTCTCATATAAGCAACATGGTTACTGAAATCTAATAAAAGAGAGCACATGCTCCATTTTGAATATACACATTAAACTTCCATATATAGTCAGATTTGCCACTTACAGAGTGGGAAGCTGTGCAGCCATTTTAAGCAGTCTATTGCACATTCACAAACAGTGTGATAAGTCGGAGCTCTTCAAATTTTATGGTCCAGTGGCATCTAATGATTGTTTATTGGATGCATTTAATACACACCAGGGATATCTTAAGGTTTGATTTCTTTTCAGGCAGGAAATAGAGCAAATTGTTATAGCTGTTATTACTTTGGAAAGAGCAAGCATGATTGAATGGATCCCCAGTTGTCATTGTGGTTGTAACAAAAATAAAAAGCAAAGGAGAGAGCATGGTCCCATGGAACATGATTAGCATATGCTTTGCGGGGGGGGGGGGGGTTGTAGAAGCTGATCCCTGCACTGGCAGGAAAGGTAGAGATTTGCAACAAATTAAACTGTTGTTATTTAGAAAACAAGGACTACAAGGAATGAGAGATAAGGAAAGGGATGTCAGGGAGATCTCTGTGCCTCGAGCTGGTCCAGTGATCAGGCCCAGAGCTGTCATGTTATGGCATCAGGATCCACTGGATCCCAGGCTAGTTCACCCCTGTCCTCCTCCCATTCTTTGGAAAGCACCATTTGGAAATGTGGACATTACCGGGATTTCAAAGGCAGAGTTGACGTCTGGGGGGAATTTCTGAAAGGTGGAGCTTTGTCCTGGGTCTTAAGCAAGTCAAATTGTGTTTTTGGAGTGTCCTGGTTTTTACTTACTGAAATTTGGCAGCTTTTTGTTGGCTGCTACAAGTGGGAATCCTGGACACATACTGGATGAGGGTAAGCAGGAGCTCCACATCTGCATGATGTTGGTATCATTCCACAGAAGGCAATAGACAACTGGATGCCCGGAGAGCTGGTGCAAAGACAACTCCACCCAAATAAAAAACTGTGTGTTTGGATTTCTCTGTAAGCCCACCAGTTCCACTGTAGCTAGAATTGCTGTATCTTTTGATACTGAACAATTATATGACATACCTAATAAACAAAAGTGTGAAGCATCTTAATTTATCTGCCTTATAAATAGCTCTAATATCCTGTCTAATTGCCAAAAGTAGTTGAAGTGAAATATTTGATAAGGGGGGAAACCAAGTTAATTAAGTTAATGTGCTTTAAATGTAGTATTCAAACAAATTCTAAAATATGTTTATGGAGATATTTGTAAATATGTTAAGACGTAACAGCTGAATAGAATATACAATTTATTTAGATGTTGAGGGGGAAATGAATATCCTGAAAATTAATTAATATTCCACATTTAGCATACCTGAAGAGCTGTGTGTGTGTGTGTGTGTGTGTGTGGTTTCTAGAATCACAAAGGAACTTCAAAGTTATATATTCTGACCCCTGAACCCACATAATGCCAAATCCCTTTTTTAGCTCTGGGGCTATTTTTGCAGTGTGTTGCCTTTGGTGTGTTTACCAAGGCTGCATATCCAGTCATTCTGAGATGCTTTGCATTAGGTTTGGCTTAATGAATTAAAGGGAGTTTCCTGAGTGTCAGATGTGTACAAGCAGTTTTGCACATAATGAGCAGTTGCCAGAAAGTTGCAGATAGACTGCATCCGTTGACATGGATTTGCAACATTTCCTGAAAAATCCTGTATTTTCTTTCTGCCACCCCATTTTTGTCACCCCATTTTCTTCAGGAGAGTAGGGATTAGTCAAACTTTCTCTTCCAAGAATGCTTTAAAATCTGAAGAATGGAATTCCACAACTGTTACTTTTGAGTGCCATAAGGTTTAAGGTCCAAATAGTTTACTGCTGCAGAAGATAAGGCTTTAGTAGAACAGTTCTGGGCTTGGTATGTATACAGCATGTAGGCATTGCAGATAGAAAGTATTTCACTGACTTCTGAGCTGACATGCCTTAATTTCTTGTATAGTCAGCAGTGGACCATCACCATAGCAGTTGACTTGGCTGACCCTACACCTGTTGTGTTTCTCTCATCCATAGCGTGATTTGTGCCCATGAAATATATTACCCCTTCCTCTGTGTCTGGTTCCTCCAACATCCATCTCCACCATGCTAATGGTTTTTGGTTTTTAAAAATCATTTTAAGTGTGCTTTTCTTAATTTTCTGTCCATGGGAGTTAAAAATTACATTGAACACCTCAAGGGCAAAGCTGACAACATGGGTGATACTTGTTCATGGCCTGCCATCTTTTTTAAAGTGGAAAATCAGCCATTGGAGGCTGCTAGTTTTAATGGAGGAATGGCAGGGGGAAGGAGCTGCTGCCTGTTTTCCGCTCAGAATCACTCTGATGAAACTGCTTTGCCCCTAGCAGGGGGCAGGGGGAGACATAGATAGGGTTCTGGTATTTTTTCCTCTGATGGCTGGAGAGGCAATTTTGAGTAGGAGGGAATGGGAAAATCTCCTTCATTCCCAACTGCAGCCTCTGATACAGTTTGCTACATTTCAGTAATAAATGAATCAATCCATTTGGACACTGTTCACACATCTCCCGTGTATTGTCTAGTTTGACCCTTAATAAAATGACTGATGTTTTGCTATGCAAATCTGTAATGCAAGTTTAATAATGGAAGTATAATCTTCAACATAAGATGCAGAATAGGTAAGTTGATACCTTTTATTGGAAGAAGAATATATACAGGTTTCCAAGTTACATGGAAACTCTGTCAGGCAGTAAAGAATGCTAACTAATTCTAAGGAGAGAAAGGAAATAATGCAAAAATCTTCACTATTCATTTAAACAGGAGCCTAATTGCAAAATGGCTTGCGCATGAAATATACATACGGCACCACATTAATGCAAGCTTTGTGTTTGGCAGACTGTCGTGTTAATTGAAAATGCTAAGCTTCCTACTCTTCCACAAACAAAAATAACCATAGAACAGGATGCTGAAACAGCTGCATCAGTAGCTAAAACAGCAATGTATAAATGCCCAGGAAGAATAGGCCTATGTTTGCAGCTGCCATAGTTCTGCTTGCATGGTAACATTATAATATGCAAACCTGTGACAGAGTTTATTTTAGGAAACAACCACAGTGCTTCCTTTCCTACATGTCCATTCTTGCAAAGTCTCATGGAAGCTGTAGTGAGGGGACCAGAAAAGGCAGCTCTGGTTAGGTGGGTTTGTCTGTCAGATGAGTGACAGCTGTCACCCAAGAGGGTTAGAACCTCTTATTATGACATGGCTCTCTTTCAATTTTGTCCAGGTCCTCCCCAGCTCCAAGTGAGCCGGAGCCGTAGATGCCTTAAAAAAAACCACAGTATGAAATATTACCCACAATGATCAGATTCCTGAGTTACTTCAAAGGTCACATTTACATGCTATATGCCCTTACGGCATTCCCGATTTTTTTAAAAGTCAGATTGATGGCTCATTGGGCTAGATACTCTTCAGTAAATTATGTTTCAGGTTTTATAAGTCATTTGCAGCAATCTGCAAGATTGAAAGTATGAAGGGGTTAAAATAAACGACTCCCAACAGCAGTTTTACCAGTTTTGAGCTCCTCTTAGCCTGGTGCATGTAGACCACACCAGTGCAAAACTCAGAATATAAACTCATGATAGTTTCATTTTGCATTCTGAGCACAGAAAAAAAAAATTGGGAAAGGAAATTCCATCCTCCAATACATCAAAGCATTATCAGCTGGGGAGATTTTTATTATTAACCCACCATTTCTGAAATGCAGCAGCAGCACTGGAGTTTCACTCCCAGTATAAAAACTCATAATGATGTTAAAGGTACAAAGCCTCTGTTTAAAGTAATGGTAACCCCAGAAATGAGAGAGAGAGAGAGAGAGAGGCTATATTTTTTCATCAAGTATGAACAAGAATAAACTTTATCTGATCTTATATAAAAGAGTTGACTCATGGTGTGCCATTTTGGGAACCTGTTCTGGCTTCTTTTGGTCATCACCACTATCTAAGCTTTCTGGATCAGCACTGAATCCAGAAACACCCCCCAACTCTGTACCTGGTACTTAAGGAGGAATGCAACCCATTCCAAAAGAGACTGAACACTATCTCTTGGTCTGTTGAATCTCTGAGCAATAATACTTCTGCCTTGTCTGGATGCAGCTTTAGATTGTTTACCCACATCACTGATCTCAGTCATCAGTTCAGAAGGTCCTTTGCCTCAATCTAGAATTTTATTTCAAAGAAAATCTGCATATTTGAAAATGACTGTATTCTCATATTTCTTTGCATAGCAGGTATTCAATCTCTTGTGGGTGTGCAGCTCTTGATACATTAAACTACCAAAAACAGAAGATCATAAGGATAGATTTATGTTCAACTGTCTTGTTACCTTATGCCCATTTTGTCATTGGGAAAACTCAGAATGGAAATGTAATTTCCCCAAATCATTAACCATTAGGGGATATTAAATCAGATAAAATGAAGCTATTAATAATTTAGTTTAGGTCATGAATCACCTAGCTTGATTCTAAAGGTCAGCTGCATTTCTAGAAATATTCATGAAAACAGAAAACTCCTGAATCTAATTAAGCTTCAGACCTTCTAATCCTAAATTTATTTCCCTTTTCACTAAATTGTTCAGATCTTCACCTACTATGGAAGCTGACAGTCTGGCTGAACAGCAGTGAATAGCTTGCAGCTAGATTTAATGGCTGTTTTAGGGCTTTTATAAAGATTTTCTATGACAGAAACGGAAGGTCTTAGCAAGTAGAATCTGTGCTATTTTCTCCTGCTTCCTCCAGAGGTAATTATCTTACTCCATCAATAGCACTGTCAGAAACCAGGCATATAATTCAGCTTTTAAATGAACAAGCAATGTGATATTTCCTGCCTCCTAGTGGAACGTTACACTGCTCCCATTCCTCTCTGTCACTTACTCACACTTGATATATGCTTCTTAGATGCCCTCTTACATGCCATATTTTCCTGCATTTCCATTACAGATGTTGGCTTCGACTTGACACGTATTTCATCTGGAGCTTTATAGGACCTGCAACCTTGATAATTATGGTAAGTATTCCTGATTAGCATGACTTTCAGTGCATGTTTTTTATCGCATGCTTAGCAGACAGTACCTGGTGTTGCCTGGTAATTGAATCCTGGTATGTGAGGCTGCACACTTTGGGGGAAACGTTGGGAAACACGTAAACGTTGTGCAACCAAAGTGCAGTGTGGGGCTGTTTGGAAGTCCCTTTTCAATCAGTCCGGTGGTGCTCTTTGCAGAGGCTGCCTGCTGCTCCTTTCCCCCCACCTCCTACTTGCCCTTCAACATCCCTGGATTGCCCCAAGGTGGGCCAAACCAAGGTGGTCCGGCACTAATATTTGCCCACTTGAGGAGTGTTCTTGTGAACCTGTTCAAATAAACGGGTGTACATGAGAAACTGAACCCATATCTGTTCCTTATTCTGCTAAAGGTTCAACAAAGCCAAGATGTTTTTATCCTTGGTCTTAGAGACATATACAGAAACAGAGTTTAACTGTTGTCTTCTGGTTGCTATCTCGGTTGTGTGGTTCCTTGATATAAAGATTCCTATGGGTACATTGGCTGAGGATTTTTGTATCTTTACAGAGTATAACAGGATTTGCTTTGTCTAGTCATCGCAGCATGGATTTTTTAGCAATTGCTTCCCTTCCTGTGCATCCTATTATTCTGTTCTGCCTTTGTGTTTGCGCATTTTCAAAAGTCCTGCACAGCAGTGTCACCACTGTGACTGAAGAGCAAGGATTGAATAACATGCTATAGAGATCCGGAAAAGCAATGTGTCAGATTTTAAGCACCTGCTTTTTCCCCTGTAAAAGAACTTGTTAAGATCAGTCTGTCTGACATCGTGTCTTTGTGTTGCCCTATGGGCTTCCAGTGTCCCTTTTTTACAAGTCACCTTTGAAAACTGTCTATTTCAACTGACCCTACAAACTAATTTCTTAATCCACTTCATCTGCTATGAAGAATGCAAATAAAAGACTAAGGCCCAGCTCTCAGTAATGTCATAAATCAGTGTCTGGGCTGTACCACTTCAGCTTGCAGGTGGGCGCTCACATGTTGGTACAGCCCTGCATACAAAAATAATAATAATCATCCCACAAAGAAAACTAGCATGTCAGAGAGGTAGCTAGTCTAGAGTCTTCTCTTTTACATCTAGTGCTTTATCTATAAGAATTTTTACCTTTGTGTGGAGGAACATACAGTAATGTGAGTCTCCACTTGCTGTGTGAACTAGTGCAATCCATACATAGTTTTTCCACCGTAGAGAAAACTAGGCCTTGGGTTAATCCCCTTCTTTTTCTCATAACTTGCTTCTTATTTCTAATTTCAGCTTAATGTAATCTTCCTTGGGATTGCTCTTTATAAAATGTTTCATCATACAGCCATATTGAAACCTGAATCTGGGTGTCTCGACAATATCAAGTAAGTGAATTTTCACTCATTGTGTTCCCAACTGTGTTACTTTGTAAACAACACATAATTATTCTAGGATAATGCCAGCAAGAAAATACTAGGTTGGATCCAGAAAAAGTTGATTGAAATCAAGACCCACACTGAAATTGATAAGACAAGTCAGTCTGGACTTGAGTCCCATTCCCTTCAATGGGAGTTAAGTGAAACTTATGTAGGCTGGATCCAACCCAAAATGTTGATTTTCTTGTGATCCAACATTTTTGCACTATTGTACAACACCATTAAGGCATAGTAGCAACCACGTGAGAGTTCCTTTTCCATGAAGGTAACTCATGTAGCTATAGTGCAGGGTTGCATAGTTTTGGTGGTGTGATTCTGTGTGAAAGACCCAGTCTACATGAATGTCGCACTCCCATGCAAAAGCAGCTGCTTCTACATCTGAAAGGCATCTAGGAATGTTTAGCAAGGTGCAGTGATACCTTTTTAAAATGGCCAATGCCCAAAGACAGCTGTTTAAAAAACTAACAGCAGCCCTTAATAGTTAAGACAAAGATGTATTTATTCTTCTGCAATAAAAAGTATACATGTAATTCATACTGAAAGTAGAAGTAAATAATAGGAAGGAAATAGATACAGTTGTAAGTTGTTTAATTATTTCATTGTGCTTAGTGTTCCAGGATACTGACTTATTGGGTGCAAATGGTTCTGTAACTTGTATCAGAGGGAACTTTGAATGTCCTAGTAGACTACTTCCTGGTGTTTTTTACTGACATCAAAGTCCAACCAGAGAGCAAAGTATGCCCTATGTTACTTTGTCTGCCAATGGGACCATTTCTCTAGGACTTGACCACTTTTAAATCAGATCGAGAAGTTATTGTCTCCATAGGTTAGCTGTTTCTGTTGTCATGGCTTAAATTCAAAACCATAGACATTGAGGAATAGAAGCCAGATAGTGATAATTAGTCTGGCTCAATTCAGACCAATTATCCAAACTATGATTTGGAGGACAGAGAATGAGCTGTGAACTCACACCCTTGCTCTTTCCACTACCTTCTCTTCTCTCTCTTCTCCTCTCTTCTTTATTCATCTTTATCTCAGCTTCTGTCCCATTTTCCTGTTTAGTAGTAGCAATAGTTTTCTGTCTGACTTGGCGGACCATATGGATAGTGCTCACCCTCCAAATCAGAAAGCATGGGTTGATAAAACTCTGCTAAAATTTATCCTTTTACATCCATAGCATCAGCTGAGATCTTATAATTAACGTCAATGATTCCCATCCATTAGCATCTAGCAGCTTAAGATTGGGAAACTTTTTGGTACAAATTTTGATCATTAATTACTCTTTTTATTGTGCCTAATGTGTTCCTCCCTCATTCAAAATGACTGCTTCTACTTCACCTGAATCTAACACACTTTTAAAATCCTTCCCTTATTTACAGAAAAATCATTGTTTGATTTTTCTGTATTCTACGCACAACCAGAAAGGAAAAGCCCACCGATTTGCCTTTTTTTCTTTATTTAAGCTAGATCTTTAAAATGTAATTCTTATCTCTTGTTGAGTGTAATTGAATGTCGGAGAAAACGTTTAACCTACCTATTAGCAATTTCAGTTCCTTCTACCAAAAACAATACCATCTTTTGAAATCCACTTGTGGTATTTAACCAGAATATCTTGTGCCCCCCCCCCAAAAAAACTTCCATTACTAGTACACTTTTTTAAAAAAAGATCAGTGCAACATATGTAAAAGCTCAAGAAAATAACTAAAGCAGCAGAATATTTTACTTACTATGGACCTGACATTAAAAACAAACAAACAAACCCTTACACTACTTTCCAAAGACTGGGAATGGGCCAAAGTAGACCTGTAGTGGAGTTCATTAGAACCTAGTGGACTATTTAGTCCAATACCCTGTTGAAGTGCAAAAAAATGCAAAGCTGGAGCATCTGTGGACTGTCCAGCCTAAGTGGTCCCCATCCACCCCACCTAGTTCAGTAGCTGAACTTTTCTTCCTAAAGAAATCTTTGTTTTTGTAGCTTAAGATCTAATTCTTTCCACTGGGACAACAGAGAATAAGGCTCTTCTATGTGACTCTGTAAATATATTTGAAATGAGTGCTAGCATGTCGTCGTCGTCGTCCTCCCTCAGTTTCTTCCTTTTCCATATTTTGTTCCTTGTCCTCAGGAGGACAAGATGTGCTTCCTTTAAAGACAGCTTCTGGGTGGAAGGGGAAATGGAATGTACTGTGCTGCCTTCTCACTGCAACATTTTGTTGTTGGTCCTCCTTTTGGTAGTTTAGCTTTAAACAAAGTAAAAGATGGGCAGCTAGTCACCAATGAATAGAAGACTGTCACCTCCGCTTTCATGGAGTGTAGGAAAGAAAAATCTGACCTCCTTAACTTCCAAGAACATCCCAAGGCTGCAAACCTCATTGAGCAGCATGTGCTGCCAAACCATCATTATTTCCAACTTGTCAGGATTCACCTTCAGGTGGCTCATGTCACACAGTCCCCTCCGTGACTATAAAACAGATAAACTCAGAAACGGAACCTAGCTTGAGTGAAATAGAGGCGTGTTGCTCCAAGTCCACCCCATACAAGTGAGTAGGGAGCATATCTCCATGGGAATCTCACCCAATGTCCTTATAAATAAATTGAACTAACAAATGAAGCTACCATAGAGTGAGTGAGCTCATTGGTCCATCCAAGTCAGTATTATTTACCATAGTGGTTTCCAAACATTTTCCTCCACAGTCCCCTTAAAAACTGTTTAGGGTTTCGGCTTAATGGTTTTTCTGCCTGTTGTAGCAATTGCAGTGCACTGGTCTAGATGCTGTGTGATTTTAAATGATATTTTACTTGTTTCTTTCCTCTTATATTGTATATTGTTGTATTGCAATTTAAAATCAACAGGGCGGGATTCAGCTAACGAATCCTATCAATGGAAGCCCTCTACAAGGATTTCCCTTTGTGCAATGGGGCTTCCCCTCCCTTCTCCCCCGTGCGCCCCTTTCATTTGCCAGAATTGAGGGGGGAGAACCCTCCCCTGAACATGCTTGCCTTGAAGGAACAATTGCCTTAGTGAGACAGTGATTGTAATACAATATAAGAAATAAAAGAAGCAATAAAATAAGAAAATGAAATAAAGAAAAGAAGCAATAAAACACAGTGAAAAATGAATATGTAAATCTAATGTGATAGATGTGCTGTCTTCCATCTTCAACCACAAATCCACAGACACGTCACGGACCACCTGAATGAAGCTTGTTGAGGACAGATTGGGTACTCTCTGGTCTACATCAAATAGCAGCAGTACTCCAAAGTCTTTGGCAAAGTCATTTCCTTTCTGTGCCACCTGATTTTTTTTTGTGACAGAAGATGCTAGAACTCTTTGCACGTGAAACATGTGCTGTACCACTGAGGTATAGCAGAACAGGGTTGACCTTGTGGAATATCACAGAGAAGGCTCTAGGAAGATGAAGTGAAACATTTTTGCCATTGTTCCTTCCAGAAATGAGTAGAACCTGCACCACCTGATGAACTCCCATATCATCAACTTCAGAAAAGAGTCAGTGAGTGCAGTTGCCTCTATTCAGCCCTAAAATGGAGGTTATCAACTAAGGCCACAAGTACAGTCTTGATGCCAAGCCCAAGCTAAAAGTTAGGACTAGCAGAGGTCTTTGAAATGGCTCCCATCCAACTGTACATCATTCAACAAACTTCTCTGAATTCAAAATGAGGACAGAAAGTAGAGAAAAGGGTAGCTGACAGAAAAACCCACACTCACGATCCATATTGTTGCCAAGGTGCCAAACAACTGTAGATATGACACTAATGGGCACTGTTTCTCTCAACTGGCTTTGACAAGTCACTATGAGCATGACCCCAGTTTCCAAGAGGCCATGCTAGCAAGCACATATTCTACATTGGCATGTGATTCCAACTGAAACCAGGCCAAATGAACAGGACGTGAATGAGCCTTTGAGGTCTCTGTGTTGTGACCCCAGAATCCAGAAGAGACCTGGACACTCAGTTGTACCATAGTTTCACCTGCTAGAGAGCCAAACCAGAGTCCTGGCAATGAAGCTGATGCTGTTGATCAGGGAACAACTGAGCTTGAGGCTGGCAGGCAGGAGCCCACAGAAACAGATGTCAGTGCCCCAGTGCAAGGACCCTCCTGGGCATCGTCCCTGAGCTCAGGAAACTTGAGTGCCTTCCATACTACCTCGCCAGTCCAACAGTGAAGGGAGTGCACCAGGTCAGAGAGCACCAACCAATTTTAAGTGCAGAGGTTTGGCATTTAAAGAGACTCTACTGTAGTTCTCCCAAAACAGGCAGAGCCTAGGAGAGGTGGATTAAAGGCAGGGACTCAAAGTACCTCAGTTCACTTTCAATCCTTTTCGAAGCAAGTTGCTCATTAGGAATTTCCACGACGTTGTGGAGGCTTCCGGTTTGGTGCCGGATAATGGCGGAGTGGAGCTGAGTCAGTTCCAGTCCCCGGGGGGTTTTAGGGGTCTCCTTGTCTGCGCCAAGGGCCCCTTAAAGCCACGGGAAGAGCGTCCCGTGGACCGCGGCCTCGTGGGTCCCAGACGTGCCGTCTCTGCTCTTGATTGACCCTCGTAAGGGGGGAAAATCAAGCGAGCGGAGCTACCGACACGGGACTGGAGAGGCGGATGCACCCCCCCCGGGAGATCAAAGCAGCAATTCTGCCAGACCTGAGCACCAAGCTTTTCCTGCTAACTTCAAAGAAAAAAGAAGAACCCCGGCTGCTGTAAGTGTGGGACTAATTGGATTTACATTTGAATAATTGGCAACCGGGAGGGATGTTAAAAGGAAGCCCGTCCCTCTCCTTTGTTGTGCAGAGGAGGTAATTAAGCTTCAAGCGGCTGCAGCTGCATCACTAGACACAATGTTGCTACGAAGCACTTTGACAGAGAAAATGGATTAAATCCCAATTTGAGGGATTGAAGATTTTGGAAATATCTCTTCTGTGGCTTTTGGAATTAATTTTGGCACCCTGTCTCAGGGAAAATGGCGCTGGAAAACTAATACGCAAGATGGAAAATTACTGACATTTGACACCCTTTGTTTTCTCCAACCATGCTTGCTTTCGCTTTTAAACTGATTCTAGATCCGGGTATTACCCAGGAACAAAGAACAATCCTTCTGCAATTGGAGTTTGTGAATCGGAAAATGGACTGGTTAGGACGTAATTTCAAAGAAATTTGTTGTGGAGCAGGAGAGACCAGCCAGATCTGGGAAAATTTTGATAATTTGGAAGTAGACTTCTCCAGGGAATTGGGGGAGGTGCTGGAGAAATGGGACGAATTGATTCAGCAACCCCAGGTAAATGGACGGCCCTGGTGTAGTGAGAAACACAGGGCTGATGTTTTGACTGGAGCTACGAGATTCAGTCTCTGGAGTGGGAGTCCAGAGATGAAGCTGAGAAGATTTTTGAAGACACAAGTGGAAGGAAACCAAAATTGCGAAATGGAGTTGCTGGGAGAGGAGAGCTGGTGCCTCTTGAGGCGCCCAAGGAGGAGATTTATAAATTTTAAGATGATACTGAACAAGGACAATAGAGGGAAATGTAAAGATGAATGGTGGGGGGGCATGGGAGAGAGCAGAAAAATGGTGAGAAGGGGAATAGGGTGAAAATGATAAAAATTGAATTAGGATGGATTTATGGTACCCTGAAGATAGTGTGTTAAGATTTTAGGATTTTGATGTTAAGTTTTAAGATTTTGATGTTACGATCTTGGGAATTTTGAATTAGTGAAGAGATATGTAACTGATTAATAGCAGCAGCTCAAGTGAAAAGAAGTATAAGATTGATTTAAGAATTATTTCATGATACTATAAGATGTTAAGTTTTTATGATATTATAAAAGGTTGGATAATGAATTGTAATGTTAAAAATGGATGTTACCAAAGTATATTAGTATTGAAGGCAGAGGAGGGAAAGCGGGGGAGGTCCCTTTAGAAGATCAGAAACTAGATTTTGTTAAGTAGAAAGAGATAGATTGGTGTTCCAGTTTAGGTATGTATTGGTTTTGGTTTTGTTTTAATTGTTTTCTTTGTCGATTGTATTTATGTAATGTGTTTTTTATTGTGTTAATGTTGGTGTTTATGTTATGTTATGTGTTTCTCTTGTTTTATTGGAAAATAATAAAAATCTTATAAAAAAAAAAAAAAAAGGAATTTCCACGACGTTGTGACAGCTGACCTTCCTTGCTGCCTCATCCCATGGGTTCCTCTGCAGGTTCAGAGCAGGACACTGGGTCTTAACAACAAGGAGTTAAGAAAACGATATGGAATGCATGTGGGCACCAAGAAATACCAAGTAGATCTTTTCCATTCAGAATGTAATTGTTCTTCCAATATATCAAAATGTTTAAAGGTTAGGCCAAGAACTAGGAGGAAATGATTTATTCTAGCACATTTTATCACTGCTAGATTGGCAGCAATTACTCATGATAGCTTTTAGGGCACAATTTAGGTTACTGGTCTTCTAAGATTCATTGAAAGAGGAGTCATCCTGACCCTTTTCACTGTGATCTGAGAAGTCATAGGTGCGATTCTGTTTTTAGCAATGTGGTTGTTACCACTTTGGTATCATTCTGCACCATAATGGTAACATAATGAAATCCAAAAGGGTTGTGTTGCACTCAAAAGACTAACATTTATTGTGACAAAAACTTGAAAGTCCTAGAGCCCCCATTCACATGTGTGTGAATGTTAAAGACAGCTAGACTGGTGACTGGGAGCGACCGCCGAGACCACATAACACCAGTCTTGAAAGACCTACATTGGCTCCCAGTACATTTCCAAGCACAGTTCAAAGTGTTGGTGCTGACCTTTAAAGCCCTAAACGGCCTTGGTCCAGTATACCTGAAGGAGCTTCTCCACCCCCATCGTTCTGCCCGAACACTGGGGTCCAGCTCCAAGGGCCTTCTGGCAGTTCCTCGCTGCAAGAAGCCAAGTTACAGGGAACCGGGAAGAGGGCCTCTTCGGGAGTGGCACCCGCCCTGTGGAACACCCTCCCACCAGATATCAAAGAGAAAAACAACTACCAGACTTTTAGAAGACATCTGAAGGCAGCCCTGTTTAGGGAAGCTTTTAACAGACTATTGTATTTTAATATTTTGTTGGAAGCCACCCATGAAGAGGGAATTATGCACATTTCCTGATCAATATACATAATTCTTCATCAGGCCATGAGTATTGTGTGTTTCTCAACAAGAATGTCTATGTACCAGTTTCACTTTCTTCCAGATATCATCCAGAGCACACCCCACATTGATTATAGCTAGCCCAATGATACAGCTGTGTTTGCTATAGCTGCTTAAACAGGATTTACTTCGGGCATTTTTTAGACTACTATACCAAGTAAAGAAACAGATTAACAGGTGTCACTCATTTATATCCTACTACAGGGCAAACCTAGGAGAGAACGTAACAGAATATCACTTGTCACCTACAGATCTCAGCCAAAACTGTTCCAAAGTATCTCCAATTATTCTGAACAATGGTACTTCCCTCTCAGGCCTTGGGTGGTTGCCAGCCACTAATCTAAAAAACCTTCTACTCACAGCAGCTAACAGAGAAACATAACCACGGACTAAGCTGAGCAAAAGACACAGAGGCCAGCTTTTCCTTACCCACTCAAACAACATTATTATAGGATCTAGTAGCATTAGTCATGCCACCAGGCATTCGTTCATTTGCTCATTCTCCAGCATGATTTAATAATCAGCTACCAACAATGCCATTCTGCATTTGAATTTCCATTCTGTACTGCTTAATGTAAATAGGCAAAAAATGCATTGCAGAGCCTGCTATTAATAACATAAAATGGTGTGTTCAAGTGTTATTTATTAAAACTGTTTATTATACAGTTGGTAAATGATCTAATAATTTATATTATTACAACCATGCCAGAGCTTTTAGCCCAGGAAGGAAGGAAGGAAGGAAGGAAGGAAGTCCCATTCATTTCTCTAAAGATGGCACATTTGAGGCACTATGCTGTAGTGAATAGAGTACTGGATTGGTACCAAAGACTCCTGAGTCCACACTGTGGATTGAGGTTCCCTAAGAATAGAGTGTTCCAAGTGGGAACAGTATCGCATAATTGAGGCAGGTAAATGTTAGGTTTCAGAAGTGGCAACAAGTGAGCAAAGGAGTCAGAATGAAGCAGCATAGTCCAAGAAGGTAAACTGTCAGGTGCCAAAGGAGCATCAACTGTGAAAAAGTGTGGAGAGCAGGAGCTCAGTCTTGCAGTTTCTGTGGACGAATGGCTTTATGGAGGCAGGAGAAGCTTCACTAGTCCTCTTAAGGGATAGTACTAGTTAAAGAACAGGAAGCAGAGGATCACTCCAAGAGGATGTCTCCAAGCTGGGTAAACAATCAGGGAAACGTAGTAAACAGTAAAATGAGAGATCTTGAGGCAAAAACAACACTAACTGCACTTATACACTCTGGGGATCTGAACCTGCAGTGGAAAGAGATATTGGTTCATAGCAAACATTTTCATTGGTTATTGACTAACTGTGTAGCAACTGTGAAAAGGCGAATCCCATGATCATTAGGGAAGAGATCAAAACCAGAACCGTCAGTGTCACAATTCCCCTATAGAATTCTACGCTTGGAATCCTATGTACAGTTGTGGTCACCACATAACAAAAAAATATAGAGGAACAAGAAGATGCAGGAAAGGACAAGCAAAATTATCAAGGGACTGGAGCAATTATCCTAGAACTAAAATGACCAGGGGGCAGGAGGACATAGCAGAAGTTTATAGAATTAAGTATGGTGTGGACAAAAACTCTTTATAATACTAGGACTTTGGGCCATCCATTGAAACTGCCTTTCAGGAGATTCAGGGCAGACAAAAAGAATTACTTCTCCACACAGCACATAGTTAAATTGTAGAATTTGCTGCCATAAGATGTGAAGATACCACATTCTCTGTGGTATCTTAACCTCTGTGATATTCTGCCTTGACATCAGGGAAGGATGCTTGGTTCTCCTGATATTTTTCTCTATCCAGGGCAAGCCATTTACCCATGGAAATGTCATCAGTGAGACCTGCAAAGATGTCACCCAAGTAGAACTGCTATGTCTGACTCTTTAAATGATCATTGCCCCGAACCACCAGCTTGATGCCCCACATCTCTTACGTGGGGTCAGCACTTAGCAAGGTCCTCCTGAGTCGCTCTGAAGCATCAGCACTCCAGCTCCCAATAAGAACCAGCAGTTAGGTGAGCCACTTCCTTCAAAGCCATGATGGCATAGGAATCTTCCATGTACCCGCCCTCAGTGACTTCTGTGAAAGATTCCCATGCTTGCCCCATCCCGAGCTGCTCTGATTATTGTGGACGATTACCTCCCAAGTGCTGGAGGAGACTCTTGAGAGTTCCATGGACTGCAAGAAGATCAAACCTATCCATTCTCAAAGAAATCAGCCCTGAGTGCTCACTAGAAGGACAGATCCTGAAGTTCCTAGAAGGACAGATCCTGAAGTTGAGGCTCCAGTACTTTGGCCACCTCATGAGAAGAGAAGACTCCCTGGAAAAGACCCTGATGTTGGGAAAGATGGAGGGCACAAGGAGAAGGGGACGACAGAGGATGAGATGGTTGGACAGTGTTCTCGAAGCGACTGGCATGAGTTTGGCCAAACTGCAAGAGGCAGTGAAGGATAGGCGTGCCTGGCGTGCTCTGGTCCATGGGGTCACGAAGAGTCGGACACGACTGAACGACTGAACAACAACAACAACCTCCCAAGTTATTGTTTGGAAGACTCTGCTAGGTCCTCTAAGACAAGGATATCACAACTTCCCTGAGCGCGTCTCTGAAAAGGGAGCATTTAGCATTAATGAATGAATTTTGCTTCGTGGTGGCCTCAAGCCCAGAACACTACTCAGCAAATCAAGTGGAATGAGCATCTGTGAGGATTGGCAGTCTTTGTGGCCTGGTCAGAAGGGGATCAGCATGCCAAGGACCTGAGGCAAACTTACTATAGCTAGCCCTCTAGGGCATTAATAAGTGCTTACTGTACTGTACACTGCAGAGGCTTCAGAGATGATTGGCACTTCTTCATCTTGGCTTGCTCAAACTGACTCACTGACATGTATTCAACATCATGGCATACAAGATGTAACGAGAGATGCTAGTGATGTAGTTGGAAACAGGAAGATCTGCCCTATAGAGTTCAGAGCTGCATACCTCGCTCCGGGACTTTTCAGATTTGCTGCAGTGCAGGACAGGAATGACTTTTCAAAGTCTGCCTCACTTCCCATGGGAATTTCCATCTACAGGTATATTGTGTCCCGACATACTTGACATCCTGATGATGAACCATCTTCAGCATGACATCCCACTTGAGAATAGGGCTGCCATCTTACCTGAGATGCCTGTTCCCATAGGCATATATACCATCTATGTGTATGAGACTAAGAGAATCCTAGAGCCTGTCCTGGCTTGCAGAATTGCCCAAATCTGAATGCAGCTGAAGCACAGGACAATGCTGGCTGACATTATCTGGTGGTTCAAACACATTTATATACAGTAATTTTCTGGACACCCAACAGTACATCTATCTACTCCAGGTGCTTGAAAGAAGAAGACATCTAGTACACTTGAGCAAATCAGTAACTGTGCATACTGTGTTCTTTCATTTATTCATTAAGAGTATTTATAATCCCACCTTTTGTGCCAAAGACCCTTCAAGGCTCTAAAAATTATTAAAATACAATACACTTCAGCAAATGTGCTGCACACTGATTCAACCTCCACACTCGGCATTTGAGTGGTGAAGCTGTACACTATAGCAAAGGAGCAACCATGTGACAGAAATTCAGTGCCCACGAGATGTGGTGGTCATTGGCTTCGATGGCTTTTAAATGAGATTAATCAGATTCATGGAGGATAAAGGCTATCAATGGTTATTAGCCACGAGAGCAAGACAGAACCTTTCATGGTTAGAATACCTCTGAATACCAGATGTTACAGAGCAAGTGCGGGGAGGGGGGCGAGAGACAGCCCCTGCCACTTTTGGGATCTCCCTAAAGCCCACACAAAAACATGTTTGGGAACCCTTGTTACAGCTAAGCAAGACAAGCAAAACCACCGTATGATGTAGATGCTGATGGCATCATTTCTCCCTCACATGCTAGTTTTTATGTGTGAGAGTGATATAGAGGTCATCAGCCCTCACTTGCAGTCTAAAATGTCATTTTTAGCCATTGAATTTAAGGATGAGCAGTTCCTCCAGTAGGTTCACTCTGTCCCATGGTCCAGTCTGCCTGCCTTCCAGATTAACCTGCAAAATTTCTAAAAATTATGAATTTGCCCATGCCCAGTTTGCTGCAGTTTAGACTGCAGTTTTGCAACACATTTGATCATTAATTAATCAGTGCAGCATTGATTACATCAGTGCTAAAAGTAATCAATGTGAATGTATTATTGCCTTAGGATTCCTCACCCTGCTTTGATTTAAACCTTGCACATACATGCTGATGTGCATCACTAGTAACCGAAGGAGGATATGAACTAAAAACTATGGCAAAATGCTGAGCCAGAATCTCCCCTCGGCTTGATCCTGCTTATGGCCCACACTTGGGCAGCATTTCATTGATGGAGAGGGGGTTGAACAGGGACAAATTTCCCAGCAGTAACACTTCCTCCTGCTGCTGAGTGTCATTGCTCTTCAATGCAAGTTCAACTTCCCACCCACAGAACACCTGCATCGTTTTATGCAACAAGTTGGCTTTGTTACAACGCTGTATCATTATGAAATGTTATCTTTGGCCACACCAGAATTTAGAAGCCCGAAAAATCTGGGGAGAAATTCAGTTGGAGGCAATTGCATATGCATTGTTAGTTGAATTGTTCTTTATTGATTTTGTGTGTTGCTGTGTAAATACTCACTCTGATCCTTCCAGTTATGGCAGAATGGGCATTAATAAATGAACAAAATGCACAGGCTAAGGCTCAGCTGGTGGGATGCAGTGTCATTGGGGGAAAGAGATAAGTGGCATCTGTTGCAAAGTCCTCCTTTGCATCTGCCTTCACTTGCAGCCATAACATTCAGCATTAATTACATTTGGTCCGTGTGAGCCCAGCTGCTGATAGCTCCTTTCCTTCAGGTAAAATATAAACACCAATTTCAAACATGCGAAAATGTCTCATGACATGGTTTATTTTTCATTTATGTCTTGAAAAGTTCTGGGAAAGTGTGTGGTTATTCTCATAATATCCTTTTGCCTTTGTGATCAGTAGGAGCTGAGGTCAACAGCCTGTTCTCACTTGCTGAAGAACGGGCATATAAAAGCCAAATTAACTGCTTGGCTGTGGTCCATTTTCACACATTACACAGGAGCAAACCTAGGGCAGGATTCAACTAAGGAGTCCAGTCAGTGGGAGCCTTCACAAGAACTTCTGCTTGTGCAACTGGGTTTTTCTCTCTTTCCTTCCCATGCCCCTTCTGCCCTCCCAAAATTTATTCAGCAGAGGTCAGAGTAATCCTCAGAACAGAACAAGAGAAGAAGAGGAGAGATGGTCCCATCTAGCAAGCCAAAATTCTTGCACTGAAAGAACAATCGCCTTAGCTTAGCATTGTATTCCACCCCTGGATTGTTGCCAAGTGTAATTTATACATTTATTTGCTATCCAAGATGCATTTCTGTTTTAAAAAATCCTTTTGCCGCATTCACACTTTACATTCCCCAGCACTGTATGCATTTAGGGAATGATATGTTTTTAATCTAAAAGTCCACAACAAGAGAAGTTCCCAAAGGAAAATGTTTATTTTGTTAATGTTTAATAGTTTGTCTCAGAATTTTAACAACACCCTGTCACTCCTGAACACCCCTCACCTGTCCCACCTACAGCAGTTAGAACAGTTGTGTTATATAGATTCTCATAAAAGAAAAACAGAAAAGAGCACTGAAAGAAAATGGTTATAAGAGGAAAGATGGAAATATAAACCTGCAAGCACATATGCAAGTCAATAAGCCATTTAAAGGAATAAAGACAAAAAGCATAAGCCATCTTGCATAACCGCCATGTGTTCAGACCCTTAGAAATTGGTTCATTTCATTCCATGTCTAGCTCAAGGAAATTCTCTGAAACTTGTCTTCCATTTGTAATGTAACCTAAAAGATCCTTTTTGTGGAAAATATCCGTTCGGTTTTTCAGTTTTGCAGGATTATATGCTTAGAGGCCAGCTTGGCCATAGCAAATCATTCTCCCCGTCTGTCTGCCAAGTTCCAATAAAGGGCATGCGCCCTACCAGAGCATCTTAAATGACTTATCTAGCATCATATTGATTCATATCTTAGCTTCTTTTCAGAAGGGAGCTATCAGTGGGCAACTACACAGTAGGAGGGTGAGAATTGCTAGCAACAGTTTATACCTTCAACCATTGTCATCCTGGGAGAGACTCTGGCTTTGAATATGAACTGGTTTTTTGATGCATTCATCTTAGCCTAATAGATCAGGTAGATGATTTAATCACTTGTAAGGCTGCTTTCCAGTGTGGAGGTTTTAATTACATTTTGCTCTGTTTTGGTAATCATTTTCTTTCTTGAATTGCTTGCCTCAGTATGAGAATCACAGAATTGTGATCAATGAAGGTGTTCCAGGGGTCTTCTTGGCCCCTCACTGCTAATAATGAATTATATTAACCTGAAGATTCCTCAACTTTTCCTTTAACCCCTTCTGGGAAGGAGCTTTATCATCTTGAAGAAAACTTCACTTTGTTGATGAACAGTTCTCACAGTCCCCCCCTGTCTAGCCCCCCCCCCCAATTGCCTTGTAATGAATGATTTAAACTCAGTTGCAAAGTCCTGATCAGCTAAGGACATAAGCAATTCAGAGAAAGTTTATAATCCCATGCAGGTTTCCTTGGAAGTAAATCTCACTTAACTTATCCTATATAAGTCCATGGGTTGTATTAGTGTTAAATTGTGGCTAATTCTGTCCTCAGTAGAAATGGTAAACAATTGCTCTCTTTCTACAGCTACCCATACCTCCCCCTTCAATTTCCTTTTCTCTAGCTAAAATATTGGCTATACAGGGCACTCAAGAAAGAAACCAAAGCAGAAAATCCTAGAATCCTTTCATTTTTCATTTTATGTATGTTATAGGTGTGACATGAAATTAGGCACCCCTTTGTATGTTTGTTCAGACCTAAGGTCTTATGTTCAGTGGGGCACTCTCCTAAATAAATATGCGCAGGATTGCTGTCTTATGCTTCATCTCAAGGCTCGCCCATGCTTCTGCTTATGCCGTGCATAGAAAGCATGGGTCCAAGCGGTTTCCCCCTTCCCCGCTCCTTTCCCAGGGAAACCCCACTCTTTAGCGAGAGATCAGATCAGATAACAATCTGGGAGAAGCCCAAAATGCAGTTTGCTTTGATCAAGTGCTAAGGAGCGGTTCTTCCCACCCCAAGAGAAAGGAGCAGGACATTCAGGGTGAAGCACAAGAGTCAAGGGGGCAGGTTATTTTCTGCTTGGCTTGATTACAGTTTTCATTTGTATCTACCAGGCACATAAAATGACTAGCCCTAACCTCTTCTCCTAACCAAGCATCACTAGGCTATGTCACTGCCATACCAGGCTCCACCAACTGATCTGCCAGGCCCCACCCCTCAGTTGCCAGGTTCTACATCCTCCATCCCATTGTATGATCCTCAGGAGCCCTGGGAACCCTCTGTTCTGGGTCTCTGCAATAACATCTTGGGATGCTGGACTTCCAAAACATTATGCTCTTGCTATGGGCACCTGTAAGATAATTTTACAACAGTGTGCAAGACATGCAGCGGAGGAGCACAAGCCTTTAAAGTTGAGCTCTTTCCCAGTCTGCGTCTGTACTGGAATTAAAAAAGTGTTTTTATTGCCTCATAGTGTGTTTTCTGCCCTGGGCTCCATTAGGAGGAAGGGCAGGCTATGAATCAATCAATCAGTCAGTCAATGAATGGGTACCAGGGCTTGCCCCCAAAATCATTTGTGGCCCTCAAGCATTGAAGCTGAACATTAGAGATCTTTGCAGGGATGCTTTTGAGCATTCCGTTTTAAGGTCTGAAAGGCGAAATGCTAGCCCTTTTGAGTCTACTACCACCTTTCCCTCACCCAAGAAGAAGAAACTTGCACCTTGGGAGAGTGGGTAGCAAGTGAAGAGACCTCAGCAACAGTGGGAAAGACACAGTGGGCATCTCTTCCAGGAGGAAATTTAACTGCAAACTGGCAGTGATAATTGTCTGTCCCTTGACTTTTTTGTCCTTAAACACATGAGATTTGGCACCATATTCTCTCATTTATGTGTCAAGTGTCATGTGAAACAGAACCTTGAAAATGGTGCCCCTGCAACTCCAATGCATCAAGGGAATTTTGGGAGAAGCCTGCTCACTTAGCTTACTTTAACTGCAAAATATGTCAGTGGGAATTCCTACTTACACCATCATATTTGTCGTTTGGCTGGTAGAAGCCAAACCTCTCTCTCTCTCTCTCTCTCTCTGTGTGTGTGTGTGTGTGTGTTTTCTTCTCCATTTATATTGTTCCCCAACTCCAGGTTATTTTTTAAAAAAATAACAAACTATGGGTGTGGGAGCTAAGTCTATATGCAAATTCTGTTTTGTCCTGTCTGAGTAGACTTGAGCATGATTGTTTGATTGCTTCTGTTCTTTGCTACTTCATTCTCCGCCTTTTGTGCAAGCAATATTCTCTGATTTGTGTAGCTCCTGTTTTATGAGGGTTATGTTCATGTTGAATTGCAGTGCTAAACCCTAATTTTCTTTTGTCAGAATTGTTCCATGTGTATATAAAAAAGCCAAGCTCACACCTGATCAATGGTTATTGATTTGTGGTGTGCCCTGAAATGTATTAAATACTCACGGTCTTGCTATGAAGCCATTAAGCATGGGGATTGCTTTCAGGAATAATTTATTTAGTATTCTGCCAGGAAGTCCTGCCTGGGTGGAAATCTGTATCATACCAATATAAGGTTAGAATATACTAGAAAACAGAAATATTGCGCGCGCGCGCACACACACACACACACACACACACACACAAAGTACTGAAAACTGCAGTTGAAACGATTGAGATGCCACTACAAAAAGAAAATATCCCTCATTACTGCTACAGATCTCTCATACAGTGACAAATAATCTTAATTTTATTGATGTAAATTTACTTGGAGGTCACCTAGTCCAACTTCCTGCACAATTCAGGGTCTATAATGCATAATCTGCAGCTTCAGCCTTCCTGACATGGCTGCCCAGCCTTTGCTTAAATACTTCCTCCAAAGGAGAGCACCACCTACTCAAGGGAGTCTGTACTACTCCTAAACAGCTCTTACCAATAAGACACTTCTCCAAAGCGTTTAGCCAAAATCTGCAATTTCCACCCTTTGTCTTTAATCGTACTCTCTGGAGCAGGTCCCTTTTGGGACATCCCTAATACCATCTGAAAAGGCACTTGTAATTGCTCCTAATTCTATGGATATGGGGCAAACAGACGCATTGAGGACCTCTTAGCTAACAGCCTTGGTTAGCAGCTGGAGACCAGTAGCATTTCACTTGCCTGAGTCAAGTCATTTCAATACCCTTGGCCTTTAATATTCCCCAAGACACATTCTATAGAATGGGTGGGGAGTCTGTGCCCCCCCATATTTGAACTCCAACTCCCATCAGCCTCAGCCATGGTCAGGATTAATGGGACTTTTAGTCCGTTGACATAAAGAGGGGGATGCAGGTTCCCCAACTCTGCTATAACAGAATAACCTCCCCCCTCCCTTGACTTGGGTGCTGTAAGGTGCATCTTGCTAACTGTATCTTTCCATAAAATGTCAGTCTAGCTCAGGGGTAGCCAACATGGTTCTCTTCAGCTCCCATAATTCCTGACCATTGGCTTTGCTGACAATGTCTGATGGGAGTTGTACTCTGCAACATTAGAGTCTGCCACCTTGACTACCCTTGGTCTGGTCAGCCCTAGAAGGTGACAGCCTCTCCCAGATAGATTTTGTTTTCATTGGCCCTAACAGGGGAATAAGAGAGAGACTAGTCTGCCAGGCTAGAGGGATGGTGTCTTCATAGCTGAGGAGAGCCTTTTTTAATTGGTTTTACTTTATCAGCCCCTGCATACATGCCCAAGTTGGCCATTCCTGACAGAGGAGCATCCTAGATGGTGGACATCTTCCTAGCAGAGTCAGTTGTGATAAGTTGAGAATGTTCAAAGAAAGTGCTGCTGAACAATGGTCTTTCTCTCTCTCTCTTGCTATCTCACTCCCCTAACCTCCACTGCATTTCAGTTGCTAGGGTAAATTAGCCAAATGAAATTACTTGAGTTTATCCCTGTTCAGAGGGTTTTAAAAAAAACCACAGTGACTTTTTCCTGTTTTTATAGTGTTTGGTTTTCATATTGTTGTTTTATTATGGATTGTGGTGTTTACGTTTGCTGTGATTCACTCTTTAGCCTTGTGAATGCATTAGAAGGACAGGATATAAATATTTGAATGAATAAATAAAGCCTTCTGACCATTTCAGCAGAATGCAAAGGCCAAGCAAATCAGCCTTTAGAATTGTCAGCAGTTACTTGTAATGTGGTTTGCGGGTTCCTGAGTAAAGATATGTGAAGAAAACTATGGTTTTGAGTCATAGTATTATCCCACTAGCATCTAGATGCCACAAGGCATAAGTAGAACATTCATGTTATCTTTTTAAAATAAGAAATTGGCAGTTGCTTCGCTATTCTTATGTCTTCTTTTCTGGAGTGACTCTGAATTTCTCCACATGAAAATCAGTGATTCGTCGCAACAGAAAATACATCTGCCAAGGGATAGAGGGAGATTGCTTGTAACCAAAAACTGCAGAAATGTATTTTAATGAAAGACAATGGAGGCTATTTTTCATCTTCATGTTTAACTACTCCTTCAGTTTGGTAGGCAACCAAATATATGTATATTTTTAAATGGCATTTAAATAGGCCAACTGTCAGCAGTGAGCAGTAGAGGGCTTGAGAAGATTCTAATGCCATTACCTATAAAAGATAATGGAGTCTGACTCATGTAAGGAGGAAATTGTTATTGCCAAAAACTGACAATAAAACGTTAAGGAATGTATCCTTATATACTGGGTAAATAATGCCTAAGGTGCAGGGAAGCTTGTCATCATACGCAAAGGCCTGCTGTATTGTCTTTATTCAAACTTGAATGGTAATGTTATTCGAAGGCAGCAGATCTTAACATCAGTTTTGTAAGCCAAGCAAGAATATGGTCAAGCAGCTGTAGAACTTAAGGGTGGCTCTGCCCGCAAGGAATATCGCTGTCTCTAGGTCTTTCAGGGGTCTAAGATGTCTCATACAGGACTACTTCTCACTGAGATGGTAAACCTGTGTCTGGTTTCTCTACCCATCCTCGGATGGAACGTTTCCTTGAGAAAGTTTTCTATGCAGAGAAATATTTTTGCACATCAGGGAGAAAGCCAGGTTAAGTGTGGATTTTTTTATTTTTATTTTTGTATTTTTGATCATCCCATTGTGAACTTCCACATGCACCCCCTAATTGGTTTACCACCTCATTGAGAACTAGGCCAAAGTGTAGATCTTATTGCCTGGGGATCAGCTTGTCTGATTGCTTACCTACATGGTATCTTTTTGTCATTATATTCTAATGTTGACGTTCTTGTCTTTATGTCTATGCATTCTTCAGCTTTGAGGATAACAGACCCTTCATCAAGTAAGAATGACCTGAATGACTGATAAATTCCATTTATCAGTGTGGTCCCATGAACTGGCTGTCAGATCAGTACTCTAAAAGTCATTACAGCTTCTGTCATTCACATTTGAGGGAGGCAGAAGAGCAAACTGTGCAGGAAACAAACCGTAAGGCCTACAGTTTCTATGCTTTGTGTTCCTTGATTGGCTGTCACCTGGACTTTCTTGTGATCTGTTGTAGTACAGACTTTGGATACCCCCGCACTGCTCCCTGCTGGGTTATAATGCACATGTCTGCACACTGAATTGCAAGTCTTTGACATGATCATTTTACCTTTGAATGGTTAAATGCAATTGAGGGGTGAATGTTAAAAGGAATGCCAACATTATTTATTTCACCCAGTATCTGTCCTGAATTGGCAATTCTGGACAATACATAGAAAATTCTTCTTTAGTTTTCGGTTCCATTCAGTCAATGACTGCATGGCAATGTTTGGATATTTTGCTTCTGTCTTTAAAAATAGCCCTTTGAATAACACAAGTCTGTACAGAATTGTTTAAAGTTAACGGAAACAACAAAGCATCAATTATGGGCCTTGGATAATAATGCACCATATATCCTGCAAGAAAAAACACTGAATCAGTAGCATAACTAATGCAAGTGCCTCTACTTTGCAGTGGACTTTCAGTTTGTTCTTCTGGTGAAGAGTCCTATGTATTCATTGCTTTTTTCTCATTCTCATCTCTGTCATTCTTTGGATCTTTTACAAGAGTGGGGAATACAATTTATTTTAGGCTGGCTTCACTTTCTTGCAAGTCTCTTTTTGACAGCAAAAAAACTAAAAAAATTGTACAATTTCTGCATGAACCCAAATATTTTTGTTCAGAGTTAAACTGACAAAGATTAACTCATTGTATAGTTCCATGATACAAACTCAGGCTTTAATTTCTACATGAAGTCGTGGCTTTGTGTACGTGCGTGGCATACCTAGGTTATGAAAAGTCTATATAGAATGAAGGTAAAATATTATTTTTGATTGATTCTTGATGATTTCCACCCCAATCTCTACATTCCTGGGGACTGTGGTAGGCCAAACTCCACTACCATGCCATTGTGCATGAAGAGCTGCCCTCACTATTGTATTGTGTGGGAAAGTTAAATGCAAGAGAACCCCATACAAACAACCAATCTTTAGAATGGAGATTCTATATTTATAGAATACTTTTTTTGACCATAATCTAGCATCTGGTCTACAAACAGCTGCCATTTCCCAATTTGTTTCCACTGCATAAAGCTTCTTCTTCCACATTGTTAGTCTTTTGTAGTTCAGGTGTTAATGTTAAAAAACAACAACCCAGTGCTGGTGTGAACAGTTTTCAAGTACCGCATGTGTTTAAGGAAACTCCAATGTGTATGCTCCAGTGCTTTCCAATTTACTTCAATGGCAGGTTCAATTTAACCTGAACATTTTATGGCTCCAGCGAACTCTACCCAACATTTCAGTTAATGCAAAAACTAGGGTTACCATACGTCCGGAATTTCCCAGACATAGCCGGAATACTGCATTCATAAGTAGCCTCTATGCTTTCGTCATTGTAATTTGTGTGCAGCCCAGGGTGGACCTTCCTAAACCTCCCAGCCAGGAGCTTTGTTTCAGCTTAATTATATCCTGGTAATAAACATGCAATTACATATAGAACTAATGATAGGATTGCCATATGTCTGGAATTTTCTGAACATAGCCAGTATTTAGCCCCCTTAAGCAGGGTGGAAATCATTGAAATGTCTAAGAAAATATGACAGCCTATGTCAGTAGTATAGATTTTGGCGATTTTCATTAAAAATAGCTCGAAAACTCTTTTTGAAATATGGCAACTCTACAAAAACTAGCATAGCCATGAGATCTGTATACACATATTTACAGCTCCTCCAAACTGAAGAGTCATAACAAAGCACAATATTTAAACAGTTAATTTAAAAAAGGGGGGCTGTGATTGAGTACTTCATATGCTGCAAATCACACCCAGAAACTGGGCATTGTGCTCACTACATACAGCAGCTCTCATTGCCTTTCTTTAAACAAAAAAAAACCTCTTAAAATTTCAAAGGATGCTGAAAGGAAAATTGTTTTATGATTCTTCTAAGGTCAGAGAATACTGAGGTGAAACTGAATGAAAAGCAGGTGGTGATGCAATCCGGCATGCATCCTAAAGTTGCTTTGTTGGATTGCGGCTGCTGTAACAACAACAACAACAACAAATCAAAATAAAAACAAAGCGATTAAATACGCCACTCTGTGGTAATATTTTATTAGTTGGCTATCTTTGAAAAAAAATTGAGCATTACTAATGTGTACATGAAACTTCAAAACAATGTACATATTTGCAATGTTGCGAAGAAATTAAACAGCATGACTGTCCTGGTTTGCTACATGAATTATATTGATTTCCTTTTAAACTGCCTAAATAAACAACCCCCCTTCAGAATACATGTAACCTCATGAATGAATGAATAAATAAATAATAATCAGGAAGCAGATCATTTCAAGAAACGATTGCTGTGTTTAACATTTCTCAGCTCAGTAAAAGCAAGGGTTGCTAAGACATATTAACCCAGTAGTTTAAGAAGCAATAGGCATTGCCTTAGTAAAGGTAAACCCCTGACAGTTTAGCAATTATGTAGTACAGTATAAAATGCTTCATAGACATCATCCTAACAGTCCTTACGAAAGGATTCTCCCTGTGTGTTAGATGCAGAGTTGAGGCTTAGGGAAAGTAACTTCCATAAGGCCACCTACTGAATTTATTGAAGAATTGAGATTTGTATCAGTTCGCTACAGCTTACAGTTGTAGCCTAATGTCTGCATCATCGCAGAGTAATTAAAGGAATGTTCCAGTTATGATTGATATTATGAGCCAGCTGATCCTTTTTTCTTTTCCTTAGTTAAACCTGATCCAGTCCTTTGTATCATTAATCATCTGGATTTTTAGCGTAATCATAGATCAGTTCCGAATTTTTCTTCCATTCTGTCACCGTAGCCCTCTCTGCAGTATTCCAAATGAGCTAGTGGGTTGGATTCAACTCGCTCAGTGCGCTAGCAGAAGCCCGCTAGTGCAGTGTTTTTCAACCACTGTTCCGTGGCACACTAGTGTGCCGCAAGATGTTGCCTGGTGTGCCGTGGGAAATTACTTTATATATAGTCAATATAGGCACAGAGTTAATTTTTTTAACATTTTCTAATGGTGGTGTGCCTCGTGATTTTTTTCATGAAACAAGTGTGCCTTTGCCCAAAAAAGGTTGAAAAACACTGCGCTAGTGCAATGGAACTATGCCCCCCCCCAATTCTCCACCAAACCAGTCTGGAGGGTCAGGAGACCCCCCGGAACTGCACAAGGAGGAAGGACATTGGCGGGTCAGGCCATTTGGCAAGCTGGTGGAACAATTCTTCCCTGTGTCAGTGTTGATCAAAGTGGTCCTAATATACTACTAGTATGTTATACAGTGGTACCTCGCAAGACGTGCAACGAGAAACTCGCTATACGAAAGGGTTTTGCAATTTTTTAGGTGACTCGCAAGACGAATTTTTCTATGGTCGTGCTTCGCAAGACGAAAATTTCAATGCATTCCTATGGGAATTAAATTTCAATGCATTCCTATGGGAAACCGTGCTTCGCAAGACGGATTTTTCGCAATACGAAACGACTCGCGGAACGAATTAATTTCGTCTTGCGAGGCACCACTGTATTCCTCAATAACATTTGCCTGTAGTTTCACAGCAACATATTGTTAACCTGTGTTGTTTGTTACCCATAACCCCCTCCTAAATTGTTATCTACAATGAAAATGCCTAGCAGGCTATTTTTATACTTGTTCATTCCTTTTACTTTTCTTTTTCTTTTCATTTATTGTGTGTAATTTTATCCTATAAAATTAATTTCAGCTTTCTAATATATCAGAATCAGTTCAAATGCCAGCAGCCAGCTTATCCCCTGCTTGACATCTGTATCAGTCATTGATTAATCGTAGAACCAACAATGACCAAAAGGTTGTCACATCTAATTCCTATTGCTCTTTCTCCAGTGTGTGTGTGTGTGTGTGTGTGTGCATGCGCATGCACACATGCACGCACACACTGAAAAACAGGACCATCTGCAGACCAGCCGTATCTAGCGCAACATATGCATTCCAGTATGCCACAGAAAAGTGTGAATATAGTAATATAGCAATAGCAATATAGTAAAGTTAATATAGCAATATAGCAATATAGTAAAGTTGACGTGAGCGAATAAGCCAAACTTACTACAGCAGGAAGAAAACAGCCCAAGAAGCAGGTGCTCAAGATGCAACTAAGCCTTGTACCGGATGTCCATACAGTAGAGAGGGCTTGGAATTGTTCCCATTGGTTCTGCCCCTTCATGGCTCTCTTATACTATTTTCTGCAAGTGGTCTGCACAGTGGGCAACAAACAACTCATAGCTCCATTTCCTCCCAGAATATGGATAAGGTGTATAGATCCTGTTTTTAGACCACTTTGCAGACATCACATCTAATATGAGATTGAGACCAGACCAGCAGGCATGATCCACACACATTGCCACATGTAAGGCAGAATGACTGTCTGAACAGGGAATTTGTCTTCCTGTAAGGATATTTACTGTAGTCTGTCCTGCACAATTGCCATCCTAATTCTAATAACCCCTCAAGGTTGTAGGTTGGGTTGGGGGCTCTTGACCCATTGAAAACAAAGAAGGCACCAGAATATTTAAAATAACCCAAAGGTATGCTTCCAAAAGTTTTCCAGCCATTAAGCTCCTTTATTTCTCATTAGTATTCCAGGAAAAGTATTCCTTGAATGTCTCATTTCTAATGACCTCTTTCTATTTTGATCATACGTCTCTGAATAATAATAATTATCAACTCACATAATAATTTTAACTCTCTTTTTTAATTACCATTCTGTTGGTGCAGGTCCTTGTACCAGATTCTTCCTCTTTGTCTCATTTTGTCCTATGCGCTACAAAACGCTTTGAATAGTTTTGGTACTCCTGCAGTCAGTCCAGCTTGTTTCCTTTGAAACTTTTCCAACTGCACTGCAGATGCTGAACAGCACTGTCTTCTGATGGTTGTATATAAAACCACATAAGACCGCTATCTAATCTGTTGTTGATCCATTAATTGTTCCTCAATTAGTGCAAATTTTTTTACACATGTGAGTACTTAATTAATCGTAATCACTTCTTGTCTGCAGTTCTGAAGGTTCCTTAGGAGACTATCATGTGGGAAAAGATCAAAAACTTTGCTTCAAAACGTATTAAGTTCAGTGAATTCCCCCGCCAATCGAGCCAGATATTTAGACTGATCTGGCATGATTTGTTGTTAGCTGCTATTAAGATCATCTTAATCTTTTCTTAGAATCCAACCCCTGGAAGCCCCATGACTGCTTCTATGGGGAGAAACACTTTGCATGCTTATTGAGATTACCTAATGTGTACTCAAGAAGCTTTAGGAGTCCTTATCTGCACACTGGCCAAAATAGACATCACATGCAGATCCATATAACGTCACCCCACTCAATGTCCATTTTAAAACCAGAAGTAGCTACTTACTTCTGGAGGGACAAGCAGGGAAATGGTAAGGAAAGGAATTGGCAGTGAAAGGAGACTGCTTAACCCTTTGTCAGCCTGCCATTTTTTCCTCTCCCAACCACCACTTTCTCTGGTATTTAAAATCTCAATATCATCACCATTTTCTCCGGCATTGATTGGCTGATTTGATTTCAGAAGAAGGGATTAAGGTAATCTTAAATGCATCTGTGTCTAACATCTAGTTTATTCCTCATTAACTTCAAAATTTTCTCAGGCATAGCAGCCTGACTTGTGTGTAGCTCCTTTTCTTGCTTTTTATAAAGACGAGCACAATATTTTCTCCCCCCCCCCTTGGGATCATGCGTATTCTTCATCCTCCAGTACTATAGAAACATTCCTGAGATTTCTCTAGCTTAGCCAGGCAGAATTTAAAACTACTCCCTGCCCTGATAGGTAGCAATTGTAAGATTTTGAAACTGCTACAAGAAATGGGGTTGGGGTGCCTTCAAATGTGAGGGTGCTTGAAAAGCACTTGTTCTACTGCTGCTGCCCCAAATGCTCCCCTTAACTTTTGGGAAGGGGGAAGGTAGAGGCAATGGGTGGTATTCAACTAAATTATACTCAGAGTAGATCCATTCAAATAAATGAACATGGCTGAGTTAGGTCCATTAATATCAGTAGCTCTACTCTAAGCTTTACCTTTACCTTTAAGTAAACTTTAGTTGAATACCGCACATTAAGATCACTTACAAAGGACTGAGAAACCAAGCAAACTGCAGATAAGGTGCAATATCATGACAAATAGCCTACAGATAATCCTGCGGGCAGTTTGAATGGAAGGGAAGCTATGCAAGAGTGCCAGTGTGCTCTTGATTTGCTCCCATTCTTCTCAATAGGGCTTTCATAGGAGATTTTGTAAGATTGTGACCTGAGCCAATAGGCATGGAAGGAACGGAGGCCAATTCAAAATATTTTGCATTTTCCTCTTACCATGTAGCATCTGCATATTTCATTACATTTACGCTGCTGCTGCCCCAGAACATTTGCTACAAACATTTGCCGCTGCCCAAAAATGTGTGTTAAAAGAAGCGTTTTCATGCTCATGACATTTTCATCTGTGTATTCCCCCCTCCCCAAGTTATACGTTTGGTAATAAAGTGCATTGAATTCAAAAGCGCATTCGCAAATATGTTTGCAGTGTTTTCCTTCTCCCCAAGGAATAGCATGAAATGCTTATTCTGTGCATCGTGCTGTTTTCTCTATGAATCAAAGACACTTTTCCTTTCTGTCTTTCTCTTTTCTTTCTCTCTCTCTCAACAGGTCATGGGTTATAGGTGCAATAGCTCTGCTCTGCCTATTAGGACTGACCTGGGCCTTTGGACTTATGTATATTAATGAAAGCACCGTCATCATGGCATACCTCTTCACCATTTTCAATTCTCTGCAGGGAATGTTTATATTCATTTTCCATTGTGTCCTCCAGAAAAAGGTAAGGACAATTATTCTACGGTGAAGAGAAGTGATGTGGCTATTGCATTGCCTAGCAACTACAGCAAATGTTTGCTGACCGTGCCTTGCATTTTGTGTTTCCGTGGTTGGACTTTGGGTCGGTTCACAGTAGAGGTGAGGCCAAATGTGTCTGAACCAGTAGTGAAAGCAAGAGGGTACTGCTGGGAGGCGCTGTGGTTTCACTGAGCCTCTTGGGCTTGCCAATCAGAAGGTCGGCGGTTCGAATCCTTGTGATGGGATGAGCTCCCGGTGCTCTGTCCCAGCTCCTGCCAACCTAGCAGTTCGAAAGCACGCCAATGCGAGTAGATAAATAGGTACTGCTGTGGCAGGAAGGTAAATGGCGTTTCCATGCACTCTGGCTTCCATTATGCCAGAAGCGGTTTAGTCATTCTGGACATGACCCGGAAAGCTGTCTATGGACAAATGCCAGCTCTCTCGACCTGAAAGTGAGATGAGCGCTGCAACCCCATAGTTGCCTTTGACTGGACTTTACTGTCTAGGGGTCCTTTATCTTTTACCTTTTACTGCTGGATACAGAATTTTGATATGAGCCAGGGACAGCCAATGTGATGCTCTCCAGATGTTGGCCTACAACTTCTGTCAGCCCCAGGCAACCCCTGATATAAGGTATATATGGAAGTTAGGGATACACTGCAAATTTATGCCCTCTGAATTTTTTCCTGGGTTGTTTGCAACAACACTAATATGGTGGCAATCCACCATTTTTCAAGGGGTGTTATCTAAAGGTGCTAGATGAATTCATTCGTTGCAGACCCTACACATGAGTTCACCACCTTGCTGAAGCTAAGCAGGTCTATGTGTTGTCAGTGCCAGGATGGGAGATGGCATGTACGTCACCTTTGTTTCCTTGGCAGAAAAAAAGAAAGGATATAAACTACTCCCCATCCATTCTAACATTCTGTTTCCAACAGTAGTCAGCCAAATGAAAGGCAATATGCAGGAATGGAAAGTGTGTCAAAGACTAGGACAGTTGCGACCTCATTTCAAATCCCTGTTTGGTCATGAAGATCACTGTGTGACATAGGTTAGCCTCTTCTTTACAGGTTTGTTGTGAACCAGGAGGATAAAATATACAGCCCCTCAGCTCCTTAATGAATGGGCAGGATAAAAAAATAAAATAAAAACAATATACACCTGAGAAGTTTACAAGCTGGATAGGGTATTAGCATCCCCCTGTTCATTTCCACATGTGGAATAAAGAAAGAGGAAAGGCTGTATATGATATAATCTCTTAGGCTCTTAAAATAATAAGAAATTTGAGTTTATGTTCCTCATTATTAAAATGGGCAAATATTTTCTAGAAAGTCTTCTATGTGCTCAGTTCTTTGACCATATAATGCATATCTTATGTGGCTTAGCAAACTTCCCTGAGGTATCTGTTCTGCACATATTTCTCCCCCCCCCCCCCCCAAAAAAAATATGTCCAGCCGCAATACCATTATTGTCTGGATTGCATTGGTCTACGGTTGCAGGGTATCATATATAGATGGCATTAAACAATGGTGAGAGACTTGTAAATGCATACAGCAACTGAGCATTGTTGTTGTTTTAATTCTGCCACCAGACTCACTAGGCCCCACAACTCTTCCTCTTGACTAGAGCTACCAGGTCCCACTTCTTCAGCTGCCAAAGTATGTGGAACTGGTGGGGGAAACAGGAGCATGATTAGAGAAAGAAATGGGGCCAAAGGGAACCTACTAGCTGGTTTGTTGGCTTAACTCTTAAGAAAAACCAAGAGCCAACTCTAAAAAGTAGGGATCGGTGTCTGGTACAACAAGACTTTTTAAATTCTTGACTGTAGCCTGGTGGGGGTTGAGAGGAGATATATTTTAAACTCCTTTCCAGGCAGCAAAATGCACAGGTTCTCTTTGTACTGATAATAACTTCAGTAAATCAATTTACATCTATACTGTACTTTTTGAAATGTCATCTTGAAATGCAACCTACCGTATATACTCGAGTATAAGTCGACCCAAATATAAGCCGAGGCACCTAATTTCCCTACAAAAACCTGGGAAAGCTTATTGACTCAAGTATAAGCCGGTTCACCTTTGCCACTGTGGTAGAGGAGGAACGAGCAGCCCAAAGCAGCCCTTTGGGCTGCTCCTTCCTCTTCCTCCTTTGCTGCTGTGGAGCTCACCCCGTCATTCTTCTGATCAGCGAGCCCTAGGGCTCTGTGGTTTAACCCACAGTGCAATGTTCCCTTGTGTTATACAGAGAAGGCTGGGATCCTGTCCTGTTTAAGCAGGAGCCAGGGAAAGTGAGAACCTGTGGGGTTTTAATACTTCCTTAACTGATAGGCTTTCTGCCTTCTGGGATCTAAAGTTTGCATTTATGTGAGCAGTTCAGGAATGGAACAAGCTGCCTGGGGAGAGTAAAGAACCACCGTTCTTGTACACTTCTTAAGGAATGGTTGACTTGAGTATAAGCCGAGGGCAGCTTTTAAAGCACAAAAAGTGTGCTGAAAAACTAGGCTTATACTCAAGTATATACGGTATACTTGTCTCAGCTAATCCTACATACTTATAGCAAACTAATTCTCCAAGTGATGGTACTTAATGTCGCCAAAAACGACACCATTCTCATGCAAGCAGGAGGAATGAGCAGGCTTAGGGAATGCCAAGGTTTGCAGAAGTACAAAAACAAACCCCCGGCTCAATGAAGGCTGAGCATGAACAGTGGATGCAGAACACCTACTGACTGTTGGGCGCATAAAACTGGAGGGAAGGGGAGTGGAAAAGAACATGGGTGCTCCACTTTGCAACATTGTTTTTGCAAGTCTCGCTTATTCTTCTTAATGCTCTCCATTAGTTCTTTGTCTGGGATAGCTCAGTTGGTAGAGCATGAGAGTCTTAATCCTAGGGTTGTGGGTTCTAGTTCCACATTGGGCAAAAGATTCCTACATTGCAGGGGGTTGGACTACATGACCTTCTTGGTCCCTACCAGCTGCACAATTCTATAATACTCCCTTTGCAAATTTCCTCCAAGTAACGTATGAAATTGTTGAACCATAGGAATAATCTGGGAACTCCACTTGATGCCTTTTGCCAACCTCACACTCATTAACTCATTCTTACAACTTTTTCCAGCCATGCACCTACTTTCTACTAACTCCTATTCTATATTTCTCCACATTTTAAAAATGTGTCATAGGATAGTACATTACAAATCCCGCTGATAATAATAGCTCCTAGTAATCCATGCGAACACCAAGCATGCTCTTTGGGCTAAACAAAATTACAGAGAAGTAGCGATAATCATCCCATTTTCCTCTTGATGGTTATAATTGGTTTATTACAGTGCTGTGCTGAAACCTTTCCTCCCATTTCTCAGAACGTTTATGCCCCTACAAAAGAGAGTTCTGGTTTTCATGCCTCACGCACATGTTGCTGTAGAGTTTTTCAGAATATTGGTGGATGTGGAGTTAAGCTGGCCTTACTCTTCCTGAGTTGGCTGACATTACTGCATGTTTTCCTTTCCATTAAACATTTCTTCTGTGCCTCCTGAACAGAAAAAAAGCCCGTGTTACCTCATGGCATTTCCCCATGGGCTTTCACTGAAGCACAGCAAATCGAGGAGCGTAGTGACTGAAAACTTGAGAATAGTGTCCTCGCTGATTTTGTTCTTAGGTCCTCCACCCCCTTTTAAAAAACATTTCTGCGCTGTAATTTTTTTAAAGAAGTAAATTTCATATTAAATTTATTATATGCTTCATGTGTGTTTGTTATGATGCATGCTTTAAAATTTATTGAAAGAAAAACATTCACAATCCTGCTGAATTAAAGAAAAAAGAAAGCAGGGCCCTGCTATAAAATTTTGCCATCTATCCCTGACATGCATATGCCTACCTGAACCTGAGGGGACTGAAGAAAAGTTAGCATCAAAGACAGGAGTCCCTGCTCTAATTTGGGTCTTACTTCCTGTGGGGAAAAGCTTCCTTTTTTAGCTTTTGAACATTTTAAAAGGGCAACCGGTTGGTTTTCAAGTCAATGGAGCATGAGGCTTCTGTGTGCAATCGAGTGCTTGATTTGACCTAGAAGGGTGTCCAGGGGGACAATTTAGCCACCGCTAGCCTGAAATATAACAATGCAGGGCTGCTAAAACCTTTCTGCAGTCTCTCTCTCTCTCTCTCTTGTTCTCTCGCTCTTGCTCTTGCTCTCTCTCAACAACCCTTCAACCAACAACACTGCAGAGATATTCTCAGCCTAACCTTCAATGAGGAGATAAAAGCAACAGATAATAATGAAGAGTTGTTGTAAGCTGCTCTCTCAGCTTCGGCACAACCTGCAGTAGGGATCCAGTACCTCAGGGCTGCTGTGACCCAGGTGGCGCTGTGGGTTAAACCACAGAGTCTAGGGCTTGCTGATCAGAAGGTTGGTGGTTCGAATCCCTGCGACAGGGTGAGCTCCCGTTGCTCGGTCCCAGCTCCTGCCCACCTAGCAGTTCGAAAGCATGTCAAAGTGCAAGTAGATAAATAGGTACCGCTCCAGCGGGAAGGTAAACGGCGTTTCCGTGCGCTGCTCTGGTTTGCCAGAAGCAGCTTTGTCATGCTGGCCACATGACCCGGAAGCTGTATGCCGGCTCCCTCAGGCAGTAAAGCGACATGAGCGCCGCAACCCCAGAGTCGGACACGACTGGACCTAATGGTCAGGGGTCCCTTTGCCTTTTTACCTCAGGGCAACACTGTGAGGGTTTTGTAGGCCAGGGGGGTAGAAGCTAGATTGGGATTTATCAGTAGATAGATTGGTAGATTGCCAGATGATTTGCGAGAGATCATCCCAAGTTTCCAACTCCCAATGGCAGGTTCCGGCCTGCCCGTGAGGCAGATTGAGGCAGCCACCTTGGGCAGCAGAATCCCAAATGGCAGCAATGGGTTCCTGCGAGATCTCGCTGCCATTGCCACTTCTCCTCACTTCTCCCATGGCCTGCTACCACTGCTGCTGCAAGAGAAGCAAGGAGAAGCGGACCTCTTGCGATCCATTGCCTTAACCCGGAACCTGCAGCCACACAACCCCGGTAAGCGAGGCTTCGACAAAGAGCAGCACCTTCCTTTTTTTGCCTCAGGTGGCAAAACAGGACAGGGCATCCCTGCCCAATGGTTGAATGATAGTGGCAGCAAAAAAGCTTCCCCCTTGTTCTCAATTAGGCTACTGAAATCAGGAAAGCTTGGGAAAACAGGAATAGATTTGCATGTGAAAGGATTTGTGTTCAAGCTCCTTTTCTTACTGAAAACTACTTCCTCAGCTGCACATGTGCTCAAAGTAGGCCTACCTCATACTGCAATTCTGAAACCGCCTTCCTGAACCCCTATTTTGCACATGGCTTCAGTTGATGAATCTCAGAGTTCTAGTGAAAAATTCTGCAAGCCTGAAGTCTTTCGTAGACCATTCAGAGCCTGACCCTGAGGTAATTGTGAGCATTACACCGCAGGGCTATCATAGGCCCTTTCTCACACACACCAGCCCCATGAAACCTGCAACATGGGGAAAGGGAGTTGTGCTTCTTTTAGTGGAGGCTTGTTGTTGTTGTTGTTCCATACTAAAACAAGAACTGAGTTGGAAAGAGCAGAAGCTCTTATTTCTGATTTGGAGGTTGTTTGTAGGACACTCAGATCTCAGCAACATTAAATTCTTTCTCCGTTGATGTCTATGGGCAGCTCTGTCTTTTCCAGCCCCGGGAGACATTTAAATATAATAGCTTCTCACTGTGAAGCAGTAAGCGACCTATCCAGACAATGAAATTGTTCTTTCTGCCCTTTGTGCTTAGGGTTATCTGTCCTCCTGTTCCAACCACCCCACTCTATTCCCCTCTCCTGTCCAGTTCTCAGGGGTTTTTCCCTCTCAAGTGTGCCATTCCCACCCCCCATAAAGGCTCATATTGTTGAGACACTGCAGCACTCTTTAGCAGTGCGGACAAGTTTGCTAGTTTTGCATCCCTGCTACCGTTGCAACTAATCTCCTTGCTGCCCCCCACCTTCACATCTTTGAAGAATGGCCCAAAAGGGCTTCAGTCTCTCCACGTTCTATGCCATTGAGTTTGGCATTTTGGCGGCAATTCCCTCCCCATGGATTTTTTTCTTGAATGTGTGAACACCTGGGGGTTACCCCTGGTCTGCCAGTAGCTCTCCCTTGTGTGTGAATGGTGCTGTTTTGGCTATATAAGCACAAGTACAGTACTGGAAGACTTGAATCAGTATTCGTATAGAAACAGGTGAGGCGCTGCAGTAAAATGTTGCAGTGTGGAGTGCTTCTGTCCAGGGTTGCAGCCACTCTGTTGTATCCCCCCCCCCCCCGGTTTTCCTCCAAGCCTTAAACAGTATTCCATGCGCACTGAGTAGACCCAATCATCTTTAGACTGTTTGAGGTTTCTCCCTCCCTTTGTTTTTGTTTGTCTGTTTCTTGGGGGGTGGGGGACTCATGTGTGCCCAATCCCAGTAGCATCAAATCCTTATTTTTTTCTACTGGTGTCTATGGGCAACTAACTCTTTATTCAGCTCCTGGGGAATTTAAAAATAACTTCTCAATGTGTACCAGGTTGTAACCTAGATTGTTTTTCTTCCTGCCCTTTTATCTGCATATCTGCATATCTCTGTTCTCCTCTTCCAACCATTCCATTCTATTTCTCCTTCCACCCAAGTCTTGAGGTCTCCCCCCTACACACGCATCTCAGTTCTGTGCCACCGAATTATTATTAGATCATTGGAAAAATAAACATTCTTAAAGTCCTCCCATTTGTGAATACCATGAGTAGGGCCTTGAAACACTTTTGAGGTGTTATAATCTGACGAACATCTTTGAAACAGGAACTTATCCAGAACCCTGCCTGTTGTCAGCTACTTAGAGCATTCTCCCATGCAGAGATTATTATTATTATTGTGCTATGTTATTCTTTCTAAGCTTTGTTGAAATGCACACTTTATGGCAATCTTTTTCTCATTATCAATATACTGTATTCTTGTTACAGCTGTGTGCCTCTTAGCAGCTCCTTGTGCTTGTAGCCATTGTTACAATCGGATTCTTGGAGTGTAAGGACACTTAATTTGATTATAGTAAGATGCAGGATCCTTCCAGTGCTCAACTAGTATCCACATTGTAGGATCATAAATGTAAACAAAATAAATGAGCAGTTTGAAAGATAACCTATGTCAGTGGGTAAATTACCACAGCTTCACTATATAAAGCATACACAATAATACATAAATTCCAGTAGTGGGAGCCAGAGGCAGCCCCAGATATAGGACGTTGCAAGTGGTTTCCCCGCACAGGGCTCACAAAATTGAAAAATCCATAAACAAGAAGTTCCATTTGGGGGCGCCATATTTATTTTGGCCTCACACAAAATAAGCCCCCCCGCCGCCGCCGCCGCCGCCAGAGGGGCAGCATAACAGGGCCATCTACAACCAGCTATGAGAAGGATTCTGATGACTAAATGCTGGTGTTTTTATTTAGCCAGTTTGGGAGAATTTGTAACTTGAAAGGCAGGATATGGATATTTGAATAAGAATAGTGATGATGAAGCATGAGACTTCTCTGGTCGGGGCAAACCTTTAGTCTTAGTCCTATTATTCATTCATTTCATGGCTGTTCTTCATACTTTTTCACTTTTGAGGACCATGCTTATCAATTCCAAACATGTTGGTAAGCCTGTCAATACCAATGGCTTTTAACCAGCTGTGTTGTCTAAAATCCTTCATTTCTGTGAGAAAATATAACTTGGGAAAAGTGGTGGCCCAAAATGAAATGCTATCCATGGCAAATATTCAGAGGTGCATAGGTCATATATTCTCAAAGGAAGACGAAAGAAAATTGAAAAAAGTTTTCCTTTCTCTTTGTATGTGTAACATAGACTTTTCTTTTTTATATACCCATGCCAGGAAGCAGAAGAAATTACCTAAGTGCCAGTTCACATATAATTTAAGTAATACCGATTTTCAGTCATAAATATAATTACCCATTTATCTTGCATTACTTTAGTTTGACGTTGTTGGTGAACATCTCAAAAACAAATCCCTTAGGTCCTCAATGTGTGTTAAAATGTAAAATTGCCGCATGTCATAGGTATACAGAAACAATGGCTACTTTAATGCATTTCTCTTCATGTGCACATACAAAATCAATTTTTGAAGCTGAAAAATGGGGTTTCCTTCTAATGTATGTTGCCATTTGATTGCTTAGGTGCGTAAAGAATATGGGAAATGCCTGCGTACACATTGCTGTAGCGGGAAAAGTACAGAGAGCTCCATTGGCTCAGGAAAAACATCTGGGTCACGAACACCAGGACGATATTCCACAGGCTCACAGGTAAATAGTTTGCTTTAGCTTGAAGGGGAGTCTGGAGAGTTTGTTGTCATGCCAATAAAGTTTAGTGCTGTGTCATAATCATTATACCTCCATCCAGTATCTGATCTGAGAACCTAGCTCTGCTTATAGTTACGACACTGCCAGGTTGTGTTTGCACTGTAATTGATAGAGGGAGATCATTTACCGGTAAGTTGGATGTGATGTTAGCCACTGCAGATGGCATCCCTACCGGCCATAATGTGTGGAATTACTTCCCCCAAGCCATGTCATCATCACATCAAATCTTCTCGTCACCACCCTCCCACACAATTGACTTTCACTTTCAGGTGAGTTGAGAAATATGACCAGATGATGATGCGATGATCTAGAGAATTGTTTCTATTAAACATTTTGGAACTGTTTTCACACCCTCCAGATGTCCCTATTTTCCAGGGACATCCCTGATTTAAGAGAAGCTTTTCCTGGTTTCTGATTTGATCCTGGAATTTCCCACTTTTCCTTAGGATGTCCCTATTTTCATTGGAGAAATGTTGGAGGGTATGGAGTTATCTGCCTCCCGAGCCATCTGAAGGCAATCCTGTGGGAAGGGTTTTTTTTAATGTTTTATGTTTTATTATGTTATTATATAAGGGATGCGGGTGGCACTGTGGGTTAAACCACAGAGCCTCGGGCTTGCTGATCAGAAGGTCGGCGGTTCAAATCCCCGCCTTGGGGTGAGCTCCCGTTGCTCGGTCCCAGCTCCTGCCCACCTAGCAGTTCAAAAGCACATCAAAGTGCAAGTAGATAAATAGGTACTACTCCAGTGGGAAGGTAAACGGCGTTTCCGCGCGCTGCTCTGGTTCACCAGAAGCGGCATAGTCATGCTGGCCACATGACCTGTACACCAGTAACGCGATATGAGCACCGCAACCCCAGAGTCGGACACGACTGGACCTAATGTTCAGCGGTCCCTTTACCTTTACATATGTTATTATATATGTTGGAAGCTGCCCAGAGTGGCTGGGGCCACCCAGTAAGATATGTGGGGCATAAATAGTAAAATTATCATTATGGAATGGGACGTCCCTATTTTCATTGGAGAGAAGTTGGAGGGTATGTGTTTTGGAAATCTAAGCTGCATTATCCATGTATATCTGTCAAAGTCCCCAGGTCAGGCCAGGGTTGAGAGCATTGTTGTGAAGCAATATATGCATTTGATGAAATATATAGTTCATTAATTCTCCTTCCTGGGGCCCAGCCCCCACTCCTGGTTTAAGTGCTCCAACAAATCCTAACTCTAACTGACCCTCTGTGTTTATCATGAGCAGATCTTGTTTTCTGGTACTTGACCCTGGGAAATCTATGTCCACATGTTATATGCAATCTGAAATTTCGTTAGCATTTTCTGTCCCACTCTTTTTTAAAAGTAAAATATCTTGAGTGAGGATGGGCAGATGGGTCTCTCTTTTTTTAAGCGCATTTTAAAGTCAATCCATGCACATTCACTCTAATGTACAGCATGCCAAATCACATACTTGATTCATTTTTTAATGATTGGGAACATAGAGGACCATTAGGTTTTTCTAGTATCTTTAAACACCCACTTTACTTTTAACTTAGTGTAGGTCAGGCTATGAATACATCAAACAATGGGTAGAAAAGAGCCTTCAGAAATGTTTGGACCATGGTAGAGAAATTCAGGCTGTGATCTTTAATTTATTAATAAAATTTACCCTGAACCATGGCTACTTTGAAGAGCTTTATTCTACTCAGCCCTATTCTATAACCCTAATCAGAGACAGTGGGCCTGCTCAAACACATTGTAAATTTCAGAAGCATTTAAAGAAGATGAACTTTTGGTTGGTGAAGATTCCTTGGGAGGAACTGGATCATAGGTGAGAGGGGCAAGAAGGAGTTTATAGGGATAAAGAAGACTTGCAGACCTTTTACATACAGTGGCAGGGATTACATGCTATCGAATTTGGTTTCACATATTGTTCTTTTTGTAATGGATCTCTCTTAAGAGCAGACTACCTGTTGACTGAAAGCTCTTTGTTACATGGAATTTGCCAAGCTACCATAGGCTTCCGAAAGATCTCAGTCCAATGTGCTGCTGGTCTAGATATCGTTTCAGATTCATCGCCAAGTATGCAGTTCTCCTATTTGGTATTTTAATTCAGACCTATGAACCCATTAGAGCACTGTGCAAATCCACCATGATAGACTAGCAGAATATTTAGATCTTAATGCTGAAAGTGCTCATTAGTCTGCAGTGCCATGAAGTCGGTGCTTCAGGGGCTGGCAGCTAGTGAATCTATCAAACTGAGAGAGATTTCCTTCCGCTACATATCTGACTACAGTAAGAAGTTAGAGAGAAGACATAAATCTTCCAGATCCTATAGGGTCCATAGAGTCTTTGAAGGTAAATAGAGCAGTGTTTTTCAACCACTGTTCCGCGGCACACTAGTGTGCCACGAGATGTTGCCTGGTGTGCCGTGGGAAAAATTGAAAAATTACTTTATATATAGTCAATATAGGCACAGAGTTAAATTTTTTAACATTTTTTAACATTTTCTAATGGTGGTGTGCCTCGTGATTTTTTTCATGAAACAAGTGTGCCTTTGCCCAAAAAAGGTTGAAAAACACTGAAATAGAGGTCTCTTGAAGCCTTAGAAATTGGAAGATATTTGAACCAAAAGTGTTATGAATTTGGGAATAAGAACTCAAAATTATTGACCTCAATTAGGTCTATGAAATGGGAAAGGATTTAGGACCTGAGGTATCATAGATTGGCAGGGCTCTGAATAGTATGGGGTAGAGGCAGGAGACCAGGGGTGTGATTCAGGAGAGTGGGCCAGCGATGTATAGGGTTTGGTGCTACCTGCAAGGCAGGAGCCAGGACAGGAGGAGGAAGAGTCAAGGCAGTCAGAGAAGGAGGAAGGCATGCAAGATGTGGTGGAAGAAACATATATGGGTCAGAATGACCACTGGAGTCAAATGTGGCATGACATTGGTATTACTGTATACCAGTTTGAATGGTCCACTTTCAGGGTAGGGGTAATGCTCTGTTGATGGAAATGCAATGAAAGGTGTACCTACTGGCACCTCCAATGGACCTGCCCAGCAGTAAAAATCTTATGGGAACAGGTAGTTGTAGAGATTAATGCCATCACAGGGCACAGTGTGGTTTTGGGTTCCTAAGTTAGGTTTATTATCTTTATTTGAGGGAGCAAGTGCTGACATTTTTTGAAAACTTTTAATAGTTTCATTGGTAGCAGCATGCCTGGTTATTTCACAGGGCTGGAAAGATGCTTCATCAATCACTTTAGAGAACTGGTACAAAAAAAAACCTTTCTTTATTGCAGTTTCTGAGAAAATCATTAATTATTTGTGCACCTTAAGAGTACAAGCAGAACCAGTGTGGAATTTTATGTTGCCCATTAATGATCAACCTTTCTGGTCTCTTATACTCCATAATATGAATGTGGAGAAATTTGCAACAACTTGTAGATTTGCATATATTTGTATATTTCATTCAATGTTATTCTTACTTTACCCTGATCGCATAGTTTCCTTATTTGAATTCAGACAGTATGTATTTGTCTTTGGTCTGTGTAATATAAAATCTAACTTACAAAATTATTTTTAAGTATTTTAAAATTTTATTTTAATATTTATTTTAAAAAATACTTAAATATTGCTAACATATGGAAGGCATATAAGTGGCGTGCAGCAAATACAAAATCACAATAAACATAAGTAAAATATAAAAACAGACAATGTCATAAGGAACTGGCCAGTCTTTGGGACGTGGAGATGGTAGCAGTATACAGAAATGCCCCTATTTTGATCTCTGAAATGTTGGAGAGTCTGCCATTTTCCTCCTCCTGTTGGTGGATTTAAATCCTATTATCAGGTGCTGCAGTGCATTTCTGCCCTCAGGCGGCTTTTGCACCTATGTTTAATCAGTCAGCTTTGTGCTTGAACTGAAATCTGTCCACCTCCATCTAATGTTTTTGCAACACTCTGGGGGTTACATACCCTTCTCTGAAAACTCTGACCTTAGCTTGTTTTGAGTTACTGGGAACACACTCCATTATTTGCTTCCAGTGCCAGGTTTAGCTTTTTATGCAGTAATGCACAGAAACAGATTTATGAAGGGAATTTCATATAAAACACTGCAGCTTACAACTTAATCAATAGAAAGGAGAAACAAATTCAGTCTGTGTTGCTAATAGATGTAATTATATCTGACACCTCACCAATTTAGCTTTGAACTAAAACACACAGGGAGTAACCATTAAATTCTTAGTAAGGCTGTTGTGATCTGCATCTGTGTAATAGAGGCAACATGCTTAATTCATACCCAAAGATATCAGCTGAGAGACGTTTCTTCTGGTGTCTGGAGTGGCTGTCACAGCACAAACACTTATCCCAAGCTCAAAATCTCAGAACAAATTCAAAGAAGCTGGGCCCAAAAGACAGTTCTAAAATGCCTTAGATAAATCAAAGCAGCTGTGGCGAGTCACTTCTACAAGGGAACAAACGCACAAGCCATCAAAACATTTAAATGGCATCAAATGTTTGTGAGAAGCAGGTCTTGCAAGGCACTTAAAAGATAGTAATGAAGTTGCATCATGGCAAACATGATCCAGAAGGAAGTTCCACACTAATTGTCCTTTCGAACCTCCGATCATGGAGGCATATGGGGAAGATCTTAACAAAGAGGGAACAGTTGTGGATCTTGGGGTCTCAGATTTCAGCAGCACCCTGTGCGTTGCCAAACTTTGGCACCACCCCGGCTTCTGACTTTCCATTCTACCTCTGCAGGGAAGGTGGTCCTCCTGGCAGGTTGTTGGCATCTAATGTTATATCCTACTGGGAACCTTAGTTCTTAAAATAAATGCCAAACACAGGATTTAGGAGAAATTGAAAGTAAGCGTTTTTATTGCTGAGCAATAGGTCCAGGGAGTCATCTCCAAAAGACTGGACATTAATCACAGGTATCCAAAGGTTTTTATAGATCCTTCAAAGGTTACATATTCATATCTTGTATTAAGCATCAAGCCAATGAGCGTATGACAGCAACCCAGAAATCCAACCCTCTTGTCCCCAGAAGACTCTCTGAACTTCACCCTAGTTAGCTGAAGCAAGGAGATTCACTTCTGCTTTCTTGAAACGACCTCTTGCGCCCTGTGAACTCTTCCCCCAATTCCTTTCGTTGGGCCATTGTTTCAGCTTGGTAGCATATAAATCTCATTATGTCAGACTTGGTCAAACTCTATATGTATCTCAGACACCCAGAACATTCTGCAGACATCCTGTTTCTCCCAACATCCTGACTCACTTGGGGACATAGGACCCATGACATAATTTATATCTTCTGCAGTCAATCTGCCTAGCTAGATATTTCTGCTTAGTTCAGCTATAACCCACAAACTATTTGTAAGAAGCATTCCTTACAAGGCACAGTCTCAATGCATAAGCATACAGAATAAAGCAAAGGTGAGATTATTTATCTATTCCAGGTTACAACACTAACTGAATTGTGTATTGTGAGCTGGCTTAGATAATTTTAAATAGAAAAGTGAAATATAATTTTAATTGATACTTTATTAGATCAATTTTTATTTATAAGGATATAAGTAATGAAAGAAAAAGGGGGGAAGTGTGAGAAATAAAGGTGCAAAAATAATACAGTAGGTAAAATCAGTACATTTCCCTTCATTGTTCTATAGAAATAAATGGTGTTATACTCCTGAAACAAATGTAATTATTCATAACATACTGCATTCTTTATAAACACATTCCATATATCACTAGATTCGTCCAAACAAAGTCTACAAGCAATCTGTTCTTAAGTTGCATGTGTTGTCATAGCATTGATTAAAGCAGGGGTCAGCAAACTTTTTCAGAAGGTCCACTGTCCCTCATACCTTGTGGGGGGCCGGACTATATTTTTTTGGGGGGGTGAACAAATTCCTTTGCCCCACAAAGAACCCAGAGATGCACTTTAAATAAAAGCACATGTTCTACTCATGTAAAAACACCAGGCAGGTCCCACAAATAACCCAGAGACACATTTGAAATAAAAGGACACATTCAACTAATGTAAAAACACGGTGATTCCCAGACCGTCCACAGGCTGGATTTAGAAGGTGATTGGGCTGGATCCGGCCCCTGGGCCTTAGTTTGCCTACCCATGGTTTAAAGGGAATTTCCTTCTTCCAGTTCATCAATATCAGTCTCTCTTGGCCAGAGCCTTCTCAGCTTCTGAGACACTCGAAATACTGGAGCAGCTGTATTTGAAACTGAAAAGCTAATGACCGCTTTTTATAGATATTTATTATCCAAAAATAAGTTTGATATGCAGACTTTATGTGAAAAAATTATATACATTAAGATTAAATATATGCTAGGAGTTACACCAGTCCATCCCAAGTTAAATATTGTCATTAGGATAGAAGCATCAGACACTTAGGAATTTTAGCTTCATGTTGAGGGGGGAAAGGAAGGTGTGATCTTGCTGCTGGGTTTGGACTCTGAGCTAGACTCAAAGTCTGCTAGCAGTTCCTGGATTTTGCCAGAAAGGAACCAGCCCATATGTAGCATCCTGAACTTGCACCTTTTGTATGAAAATTTTTAAAACAAAATAACGTTGTTCAAACCATACAATTGCCATATTTAAGAAGCCGTGAAGTTACTCCTAAAACTGTATGTTTGTAGATATGTGAGATGTATTCTGTCAATAATAAAAATAGCCCAATTATGAACAAGTGTGTTACAGAATTGCCTCTCTCTCTAAATAAGTTTAGAAGAGATGGCATGCAATTTATTTCCCACTCAGCAAATTTTGTGTCCAAAATTTTGCACAGACATTTCAGGCTGAAGGAATCATATATAGTGGAACCTTGGCTGTCAAACGTAATCCGTTCCGGAAGATAGTTCGACTTCCGAAACGTTCAACAACCGAGGCGCAATGGGAGGTCGAAAATTCAATTGAGAAATGCGCCCTGGAAGCTGTTCGACTTCCGAGGCGCGTTCGAAAACTGAAGCAATTACTTCCGGGTTTTCAGCATTCGAAAACTGAAATGTTCGGCTTCTGAAATGCTAAAAATCTGAGGTTCCACTGTATATTAATAATGTGCTTAATAAAAGTAAAAATATTAAGAAGTCCAAAGAAAGATGTATCCCACTCAGTCTTCTTTGCAATTACCACATTAATCTTCTCCTGGCATTTCTAGATACAGAGCATCACATGCCGCAAAATTATCTTATTCCTTTTTACATTTCCAGAATGAGGTTTTATATTCCTGTAATCTTATGTATTTTATGGCTACATTATGTAGTTTATTACTCTACCTTCTAGTCATGCACTTAAAAAACAATTCTCTCATAGTCTAGAACATAACAAGATTTTTTCACAGTAATTCTAAAACTATTCCCAAATATCAAAATGAGTAATTTCATAAAATGCTGCCTGCAGACAATCATAACTATTTACGTTTGATCCATTTCTTCATGAAAACTCCATAATATCTGCTATATTCTAGGAACAAGATTTTTATCTAAATTGTTAACCCCCGTAAAAATTGGAGGTGTATGTGTGGGATGTTCAAACTATATCAGACTGCTTTTTTTCCAATTTTTATGAAAAAAAAAACCTGGTTTTTCCCCCACTTTTCCCAGGTTTTTTCCAGGCCTTCCCATCTCTAGTCCCACCAAACACCCTAGGCTTATATGCCTGGTATCTGAAGAAGTGTGCATGCACACGAAAGCTCATACCAAGAACAAACTTAGTTGGTCTCTAAGGTGCTACTGGAAAGAATTTTTTATTTTGTTTTTATATGCCTTTGCTTAACTTGGCTCAGTGTTCTTTTATCCATTACCTTTTTTTAAGGGAGGAATTTCCTGTGCTTTGCTTTCCGAATGTTTTATAAGTCGAACGGACTTCTGGAAGGGATTCCGTTCGACTTCCGAGGTACGACTGTAACTATGTTGTCTGTACCCTAGGAATAGGCTAAGGCAACAGGATGGGAGGTCAGTAGTAGTGTCTCTTTGTGCACATGTCAGTTCTGGGCACATCCCTTTCAGCTTTTGATCCAGTTCCATTATCAGTGATTTGCACTTTAGTATATAGTCTGTATTTTCAGGCTTTTAAAATAGAAGATCTATTGTTGTATGCCTCTTTGTGAGCTTCCAGTTGGAATCAGGATTCTGGACAAAGCAAATTCATGTTCAGCTATATGTAAGGGGTGACTGACTACTACACACAGTTCTCACTATCTGAACACAATGCATTCTCAGAAAATAGTCTATTAGGCAAGAGTTTGCATAAAGAGTCAACCATTTCCATTGTTTCCTATGGGGAAATTTCTAATGCGTTCCCAAGCACCTAATTTTGACCACAAAATGATGGGGAAACCTTCTGAAACCTTGCAAGAAGCAAAGAAAGAAGGGGAAAATGCTCTTATTTGTCTGATCTCTCCCCTCCCTCCCACCATGGTTTGTGGCGAAACAGATGCTGCAAACCAGCAAAAAAACAGAAAGAAAGGCCTGTTTAAGACTGCTTATTTGTTTACAGTACTGCACACAGGTCCAGCTATTTGTATATCTGACTCTGTGATGTGTATAGCAAGGTTTGGGTACTAATTCCTCATGTTTGGATAAGTGAATTTTCATACAACAAGTGTCTAGATAACGGGACCTGCATGTATATACAGGTGAATGGGAGTTGTACTCAAAACCATATGGGAAGCAGCAGGTTAGCAAAGGCTGCTGTAGATGCTCTGCTTGAGATTCACTTTCTGCCCCTTCCTTTTGCCCTTCTCCAGAGTCGCATTCGCAGGATGTGGAATGACACTGTCCGAAAGCAGTCGGAGTCATCCTTCATCACTGGTGATATAAACAGTTCAGCGTCACTTAACAGAGGTAATTATGGACTTATCAGATATGTATGACCTTTGTAATTACTAAGGAATCTAAACGGCAATGCTTTGTCGACCTTGAAATGTGCTGCACCTTGTTCCTTTGGATTAAATTATGTCCATGGAGAATTTTTTTAAAGTGCTTTATGCACTATTTTTCATTAAGCGAAAATGATTTTTTTAAAATGTTTCTTAATTTTTAGCATGTGTTTTCACAAATATTGCTGCAGTTGCAGCGGGAATTTTGGGGGAGTGCGTGGATGAGGTGGGGAGTGAGGCAGAATATTTCTATAGTCAACTTCTGGTGCCAAGAAATGGAGGTTGTCAAGCTTCATTGCTAGCAATGAAATGGGCAATTATGGAGTGATATAGTCTGCTAAGTGTTGTTATCCCAGGTAAAAAGCAATTTGGAAGGCTTTGTAAAGGTGAAAACCTGCTGCATAATGTGTGCCCAGACCATCATCCTCTGTGTCTAAAATGGATGCCTCTCAGCTCTCCAGAGGACTGTGGGAAATTCTCTGCTTAAAATGTATAGCAACTACTGATGAGGAGAACCAGGCTCAAAATTGGGTTCAGAAAAAAGGAACAGCTTCCAAAATCTAGGGAAATACGTTGATCTATTCAAGCCCAATACACATCCTGCCATACCCCTGATGATCTGGCAACACTCCTTCTCAGTGATCCGCCCTCCTGATTCCTACCCTGCTGCTGTAGCAGCTGCAATGGTGGAATAAAGGAAAGGTAGGAGGGCTTTCTCCCCTCACTCTTTTCTGGCATACCACAGGCTTCCCTGGCTGCATGTGAGGTGCCAGGAGCCCTGGGAAATGATTTTTCCCCCAGTGCTACTGACACCTGTCAGTGATGCTGGAAAAGCTACTTTCCCAGTGATCCTCGTCAACTGCTGCTGGAGCCACAAAGATTGTAAGTGGGACAGGGAAGGGTTTTGAGTAGTGACAAATCAGCACAGAAGGCAAAACCATCTAAAAGCTCTTGTCATTTGGGGGGGGGGGGTTCAAAAGCCAGGTGAGGGCAAAATTCACTACTGCTGTCCTAAGTTGGTCTGTGACCGTAAAAATAAATTCATTCATTCACTACTGCTGTCCAGCTCTTCTCCCAGCTTCCGCCAGCTGTCAGCTGCCATTTTCCTGACACCCTCAGGAATGATGAAGTTGTATCTCTCATATTAGCCACGCTTCTCACTCCCCCCTTTTGGGGTGTGCAAATGAGGGCGTCATCACTTAACCTGGAGAGATGAAGGGTTTTGGAGAGAGGATTGATAGTGTTCTTTGTGTTGGATTAAAATTTGAACCAGATATGAGTTTTTGGCACCATAATCCAGCCTCATCTTTGAAATGAGCATTACGAGCTGACTGAATTTGGATTTCCAAGCTTAGAAATTAGGCAGCAGCTGAATAGTGTTATAAGAAATGCACGTCTTGGAATAGTTTTATCACCTTTGTCAACACAAGTGTGAAATGTTTAGCAAAGGCACTTGCCTACTTGCACCAGATTGCTGCTCGAAGATCCCATCTGTTAACAGCTCTGACGCAACAACAAAAAATATAAAGAGGCAGCTTCTCTACATTGCTCCTCCTCTGGCCCCTCACACTCATCCCTTCCAATCTTCTGGAGCAAATAGGCTCCTTGTTTTGCTCTGCAACACTTGAGGAGGAAAAGGGGGCACAGGAGAGCCCACTATGCTTGTCAAAGAAACCAGGGCTCAGGTTGAATCTTCAGGTTGTGATCTGGCAACCCTACTCTTTCTATAATTTCAGGGGGAACCCTAAATTTTGTTTTTTTCTGGGCATCATATTGGAAAATGTGTGTTAGTCCCTTTCAAGGCAATGCTTTGGCAACCCTTATGTGCTGTTTCATAAACATATCCGCTGTCAAATTAAGGTGAAGAGAAATATATATAATTTAAGGCTACTGTGGATGAAATATGGCCAGAGATGAGAGGATTACACACTCCTTTTCCAGGCCCCTTCCTTCCTTCTGAAGAGCAAAGCACTCTTCCTCCACCAACCTTAAGCACATTTAACACTAAGAGTTTGCTGTTAACTAATATTTGAAATTGGTTTTCAGATCCCTGGTAATTTAATGTTGATGCCCCACAATCCTCAGCTATAGTTAAATATTTATTTATTTCATTCATTCTAAAATGTTGCATCCCAGAAACCAGTCTCAGATTGATGATGACCATAAACAAAACAAGAACAAAATGAAACTGATCAGGCAGGCTGATGTGGGAGACTGAGGAGCTTTGTGCTCAGGAGGGGAGAGGACAGAGGCAGTCCCACCCCATTCCTACTTCCCTTGCCAAGGTGCGATCTACTTTCTTTTCTTTTTATCTTTTTTTACATATTTTTATTCAATTTTATAATGACAGACATATTGCAGAAAAAGAAATAGAAGATAGATTGTCACAACTGCCAATAAGGAAATGCAGTATGCAGCTATGTAATCTATTAAATCAATAATAAAACATACCAAGAGGAAAAGGATGTGTGGTCTATAGTATTTGCATAGGAGTCCACGGTCCAAATCAAAACAATTACAATTTGTTTTCATTTCAAAAAAGAAGTTAGGAAGCAAACTTAAGCTGTACTAAATCCAGACATTCACATTCACTTGTGGTCCCTGTTGCTCCTGTGCCACTTTGTTTGTATATGAAATAAAATTACAGTGGTACCTCAGGTTACATACGCTTCAGGTTACAGACTCCGCTAACCCAGAAATAATGCTTCAGGTTAAGAACTTTGCTTCAGGATAAGAACAGAAATTGTGCTCTGGCGGCGCAGCGGCAGCGGGAGGCCCTATTAGCTAAAGTGGTGCTTCAGGTTAAGAACAGTTTCAGGTTAAGAACGGACCTCCAGAACGAATTAAGTTCTTAACCCGAGGTACCACTGTAAACCAAATAGCAAAGCATTGATCTTGAGGGCTTTGGCTGCTGGGCACTTTTAACTTATGCAAACTCCCTGCCCCTTTCACTGGTGAGGTATCACTGTACAGTCGTACCTTGGTTTTCAAACAGCTTAGTTGACGAACAAATTGGCTCCCAAATGCCGCAAACCCGGAAGTGACTGTTCCGGTTTGCAAACTATTTTTCGAAGCCAAACATCTCACAGGGCTTCCACAGCTTCCAATTGGCTGCAGGAGCTTCCTGCAGCCAATCAGAAGCCACGTTTTGGTTTCCGAACGTTTTAGAAGTCAAACGGACTTGCGCAACGGATTCCATTCGACTTCCAAGGTACGACTGCACCGGTAGTTTTCACAAAGGCAACTTCTGCTCATGGCGCACACTGTATAGAATACAATGCTGTATCTCCCTTAATTATCACAGCATTCCATGTGACATGCTACCTTGAACCGCAATAAAAAGTAAGAGGTTTTTTTAGTCATGTGTACGGCATAGACTTCCTTGTTTTTTATTCAAGTATATGCATGCATACATACCTTCCCATCTCTTGTATTCCCATTAATACAAGTTAATGGTGCAATCCCTTCATTAAGAGGCTGGATCTAAAAGAAATACTCTTGTAGTGGAATCTATTCCCCCACCAGCAGGAACCCTATTATCCCCAATGGTCCCTGTTAAAGATGGGCTTCTCCTTCCGCCAGCCATTTTGGGGATATCTAGCCAATCTCCCCACCCACAATGTGAATTAATGAATAGATCATTCTCCTTTTTACTTGCATGGAAGGGGAGAGAGAAAGAAAGTGTTCACTGGCTGCTGGTGGTGGGGAAATCACACACACACAAAAACCATGCACAATAATGCTCTGAGCCCAAGGGTCTCTGGTGGGAGGCACAGCCTTTTCATGCTTAGTAAGGGCCTGGGTTGGGCTGGGCTGGGGAAATGTGCTTCTGAGAGAACGGCATTAAGTTGAGAATATCACAATCATAGTCATGCCCCTCCTTGCCTGAAAAGTGAAGGTTTGGGGAAATGGATTTCAGTCGAAGCACATGTGTGTGGACGTACAAAGGTGTGCATTGAGAAGTAGCCTAAAAAACAAAAGAAACGCTGTCCTGCAAGGTCAAAGTCACTTGCACTGAAAACAGTAATAAAGTAGTAGATGGCTGGTTCATATGGAAATCGACAGTGCAGGGGCAATAACACAATAAGTGAAGAAGTGGCAAGGCTGCAACAGGTTGGGGAATGTATGGCATGTAAATCACGGGGAAGTAAAAATACCGGGGGGGGGGGCGAGAAGAGAGAATGCTAATGTGTTTGGACCCAAATTTTTCTGAAAACTCTCAATCCCTAATATTTCATTAATATTTAAATCTCCCTTTACATGAGCTGTGGCCTTTTTTTAAAATGAGACAGACATTTTTTATATATAAATCCCCCATGCTTTCAGTAATTTTTTCTTCAGAACTGAACAGGTTAGGAAAGGTATTTGAGTGTGTTCACACATTTCTCTTCACTGTGCACTTACTGTGTTTACAGTGCTTGGATTTTATTCATCAAAAATGCACGTGTACCCTTGGTTTGGAAATATTACAGTTTCATAGAATTGTAGAGTTGGAAGGGACCCCGTGGGTCATCTAGTCCAACCCTCTGCAATGCAGGAAACTCAGCTAAAACATCCAGTTTGATGCAGTTGTTTGTCAACTCAGCTTCACACTGATTGGTCCTTAAGCCAGTCCAAGGTGTCTCCAGTCAAGATGTGAACACCTTTGCATGTGGTAAAGACATTCCTGCCCTATCCACTCCCCTTGGTGTACACACAAAGAGAAACAGATCTGATACTAATTAAGATACGTTGGTGTGAAGAGCTGGGGGGCAGGGAAGCGATGTGAAGCACACTGGGGGGAAACCAACTTCAGGCTTCTCCTGACTTAACTGGTGGTGATATGAACACACATTTTGTCTGAAAGAAACACAAACTCTAAACCTTCTTCTCTTTTTCGTTTCTAAGCTGAAATATCTCCAAAAGCATTTTAATTAATTCTGATTCTCTCATGAGGGAAAAGTTTTTTTAAAAAAAAATTAAACTATGACTGTCTCACTATAGCCCCAATCCTGATCAGACCCACCTGCAATTGGAAATTGGCAATAGCAACCTTGAATGTATAAATATTTGACTAAATATTTAAAGTATTTTATGTGATCTGCAAAGACATAATCTGAAACTTAAACAGGAAAAAGGAATAGAGTGTTATGGCAACTGTATTTATATATAATCAGTTTAATTTCAGTTTCATGTACATTCTCTTATAATGAGTCAAGCAAATTAATCTCAAATTCAAACAGTGGGAATCTGAGTCTGAAAGGAAATTAAAATTCATAACCTAATACCTTGATTTCCATCCCAAGTGAAACCTGAGTGTTTTCAGAATGAGGTCTCCCATCACCTCTTCTCTCCAAATATAATTAAGCTGTCGTTTGTGCTACTGAAACAATATACAGCAAAGCTAACTTAGCAGGGATACCTGGAGGCAGGTAGGGGTGTGGGTGTTATTTTTAGGCAGACTTTAAAATTATCCACTGATGAAGGCATATTTTCAAACTTCAGTAACAAAATTTACATTTGGACACTCTGCTTCTACCTAAAAACATGGGGAGCCGTTAATTTACATGCTTTTTTTGTTTAAAAGAGTGTTGTTTTTGTAAGGTTTAATTAGGGGTTGGTCTTTAATTTCTCTCTACATCTCATGCTGATGTATCCCATGACATTTGATACAAGCAGGGCGATGCTGAAAGGTTTTTCTCTGTCTCTTTGAACATTCCAATGGTTAGCTTGCTGGGGGCTTTCGGAAAAGCTGGAAAAAATATTTATTTAAGAGGGCATTCACACTGATAAATGTCATTTTATGGAACGTGATCCAATTAAAGTGAAGGACATGTTCTGGAACGATAGCTTTTAAATATATAAAAGAAATGTGCTAATTAGGCGAGCTGTGTTGAGATTTTTAGATTTTAAACGGATTTGTTTTACTTATGGTATTGTTACAAGCCCCTCACTTCCCAGTATTATAGGGTTTTCTTTACAGAAGAGAGCGCAGGACTGTTGTGCTATTTCTTTATTTGGAAATATACCAAAAGAGTATAGTGGGAGCAAACCGTCCTCCTATAGAAGATCCCCAGGCAGCAATTTCTGCAGCCCTTTCAAGGCTGCACCACAAGTTCTAGTTTACTCAAGAAACCCTTGGTTGTCTTTCATGCTGTATGAAAATTGCCCATGAGAAGTTTATGACTTTTATCACACCCATTTTGACATACTCCTTCGCAGAGGTTTGGCTCATGGGTCACTGCTTAGCTACTTCTTCTGTAGAGATTTGGGCATGGATGGGAATCAGAGCCGGGCAACACTCAGCCTGAATGGATATAAACGCCATTGAGCAGGATGCAGAAGTTCCCAGCAACCTGGTTTCTCCACACTCTCCCAGCTGCTGTGTAAATCACAGAAATAGCAAAAGCAGCAGCAAGATTAGACAGAAGAGGAAGAAAGGCAGGGCAAAATATCTGGCTAGGAGTAGCTTGTTGTATCCAGCAGAGTAAGCCCAGTGATATGCTATGGCTTCTCTCTGGAGACAAGGGTGTACTGTCTCAGGAACCTGGAAAGATTGCAATGAAAAGAGCAATCGGAAGACTGCAGGAGGTTCTTAAAGACTCTAGAGGGCACCCCAGTCCAAGAAATAAGGTAAAAAGTACTTGGGTGAGTTGAAAGCATCACTATGAAAATTGTATTAAAAGCAACTTGTCACCAGTGGAGGAAGCTAGGCTTCTTGTTCTGTAAACAATACCAGATATTCTGAAACCTTTTCTGTCTTCTGTGGAAGAAAAATATAGGGTTGTGCTCTGAGGGTAGCAGAAGCAGTGGCATTTCACGACTGTAAGCCGTTTTGTTCACTCCTCCCGCAAAAAAGGAAGAAAAAGTGGTGCATAAATCTACCTGCAGGGTTTGTGCCAGAGAGTAGCACTGGGTAAAGGCAGGGTGCTCGGCACCATGACAGTTATGCTTTCGGGTACCACATGGTTTATTTTGTCCCTGGTGCATTTCATGCAGGTGTCGCTGTGGTCTAAACCACTGAGCCTCTTGGGCTTGTCAGTCAGAAGGTCAGTGGTTTGAATCCCCACGATGGGGTGAGCTCCCGTTGCTCTGTCCCACCTCCTGCCAACCTCGCAGTTTGAAAGCACGCCAATGGGAGTAGATAAATAGGTGCTGCTGCGGCTGGAAGGTAAACAGTGTTTCCATGCGCTCTGGTTTCTGTCACGGCATTCCCTTGCACCAGAAGCAGCTTAGTCATGCTGGCCACATGTTCCGGAAAGCTGTCTGTGGACAAACACCGGCTCCCTCGGCCTGAAAGCAAGATGAGCACTGCAACCCCATAGTTGCCTTTGACTGGACTTAATCGTCCAGGGGTCCTTTACCTTTACCTTACCTTTAACTTCTATATAAAGCCTTTGGGAGCAGTCATCAGTAGATTTAGGGGAAGGTGTTATTGATTTGCTGCTCTGAGTCGGGAGTGTCTGTTATGTCTAAAACAGAGCCTGGATATAGTGGTAGGATGGATGAAGGCCAATAAACTGAAGTTGAATCCTGAAAAGACAATAGCCCCTGTGAGTGATCAGTTCTCGGATCTGAAGGTTGGGGTGTTAACCTACTCTGGTAGTGGTTACACTTCCTCTGAAGGAACAGGTGTGTAGTCTGAGGGATGCTCCTGGATTTGTCACTGTTACTGCAGGCCCAAGCGACGTCACCAGCAGGGAATACCTATTGCCCTGCTTCAGTTGGTTTGTCAGTAGTGGTCATTCCTGGATAGGGATAGCTTGGATACAGTGATTCATGCACTGGTAACCTCGACTGGATTACTATAAAAGACTTGTATGTGGAGCTGCCCTTAAAGTTTGTTTGGAAGCTGCAGCTTGCTGCAGAATGCAGGGACCAGGTTGCTCAATGCAGCTTCCTACCATGTGCCTCTTCTGAAAGAGCTGCACTGGCCACCATTTAGCTACTGATCCAAGTTCAAGGTTTTACTCCTTGGTTGATAAGGTTCTAAAAAGCTCATAACCAGGCATTCTCAATATAGACCAACCTGGTCGCTTCCATCTGTGGAGGAAGCCCTATTAACCCTGCCACAACCTGTAGACATCTTACCATGGTGCTGAGAAGGGCTTTCTCTGTGATGCCACCTACCATGAGGAACAATCTCCCTGCATGTGGTTGTTTCCACCAACAACTGAAAATGTATCTGTTTACCCCAGGCATTTTTCTGACCGTTAATACCAATTCCAGGTGTTTCTGCCTACAATGGTTGATGTTTTAACTTGGTTTTATTGACCTGGTTGTAGCTTGTTTCATTTGTTTGCGAAAAGCCTTGGTTGTGTTTCTTTCAATGAAAGACAGTGTATAGAATCAGTTAATTAATAATATCCATTGATAATTTGTGCTGTGATCCTGTGCTCAGTTCCATATGCTTCACTCCACTGACCACAAGCCAACAAAAGAGTTAAGTTTTAACTCTTTTGGGCTGTGACCAATTGGTACCATCCTTAGTTAGCTGACTCCACAGAACAGCCGTGGATTGGTTAAATTCTTTGAGTACTGAATATTATGAATTAATCTACCCTCCTATTCCAGAACTGTGTTTCCTGCAAGGCTCCTTTCTCCCCTAGAATCATGACTCTTATCACCCATCTCCCCACTTTGGCAGCAGTGGGGTGTGAGAGAGGCAGCAGAGAAGGACAAGGCAGGGGGCGCCATTTTCTGTTTTGCCTCATGTGGCAAAACACCCCAGGCCGGCCCTGCTGGAGTGGCACAATGGGCATTTCTCCATATCGTGATTTCATAGTGAACTACCCAGTAGCCTTAAAGGAAAATAAAGAGCTGCACTCTTGGGTGGCAAGTCTTCCAGTTTTCCTGTTTTGTAAAATGAGCAATGCAGTCTGTATGAATAGGGTTGGTTTCTTTAGCATTGTGTATTCTGCACACAAACCACTCAGATAATGGAGTGGGGAGTTGCCCACAAGTTCACCTTCTCCCCAAATAAGTGGCAGTTCTTTCTGAAGACCTTACAACATGATCATTTAGTGTGATTTGAGGTGTAGGCTGTGGTGTCGCACCCAATCAATCTGTGGCTGAGTTACAATTCTGTTGCTGAACCTTTCTGTAGGTTCATTGATAGGCATGTAACGTGTTGCTTTGATGTTCTCAACATCATCATCCAGGAGCTTTTACCCCATATATGATAAAAGATGAAACAACACCAGCTGAACAAAATTAAGTGTCTATATCACTGACACAAATGTATTGAACTCGCTCTCAATAACATGTAACACCAATCTTGTGTTTGCCTCAGGTTTTACATCCGTTGTCCTATTTGATGCCAGCAGCAACAATTTCAATATGACTTGGTGTTGGGAAGGAGTTCCTTGGGGGGGGCGGGACCGGGACCTTTTAAGATCAGCCTTATTTTATCAGCCATGAAAGTTGGCCTCATTCAGCATCAGTTCATAAAGACAGAGACCTGCCTTGTGGAATAAGCACACCAAATCCTTTTATGTTGCAGCTTGATGTGTAGAGTTTAACCTTGCCCAGTGCTTCCGTGTCTATTTCTTCCATAGAGGAGTTCCTGTGCAACACTTAGCATTTAGCACTGAACATTTATTTTCTTTGGCTTCAGATATATCATCCTCCAGAGCAGCCTGGCCACCATATAGAAGTCTCAAGAACATGTAGATCAGGGAACCAGGCCTCTCTTTCCAAACCTTGGGATTTCCCCAGGCCACAGATCGCTCTCCAGTCCTGCTAAACACCTAGCTGGAATGTCATTGAAGTGTAACAATGCCTGTTGGTTGCCTAGATGGAGAAGTGGGGTGGGTGCAGAATGTAGAAACTTCTGATTTCTGCATGGCTGGAATATAGCCTACTGTACAAAAGTAAGAATCACACCCATTTTTGCCTTTGCCCCTTTTATGCCTCTCACCTCAACCCCCCCCCCCATGATATGCCGCCCCCAGAAGGTTGCCCACAACAGAATGTATTGGTTGCACTTTATGGCATCCTTTTTACTCCATACAGTTAACCCTTTATGGAGGTGCCACTGTATTGCTACATCTTTTTAGAGCTGCATGAACTGGAGATGTAAGCATGTCATCCTGGTAACGTGCGTTTTAGGGAATAGTTACAACTTTGTCTGTTGTCTCTGTATGGCCTTAGTTTGCTAGAATCAATAAGAGTTTGTTTCTCTGAGGGGCAACTTGCAAGAGACCGAATGGAATGGGATGTGTAAAGCAAGCAAAGGTTGAAGCTTTTCGGTGAATGTTTCCCTTCTGCTGTAGGACTGTGACAGTAGAAGAGTCCTTGGTGTTACAATAGCACCTCCAAACATTCAGCCAGAATACTTGACCTTCTCAGCCACTATATACAATTCTTTATGAAGCCACTCTGTAGGAAGGCGAGACTTCCTTTCCCTTGATGGTAGTTCTGATAAACTTCCTTTGACATGTCAGGTTACATTTAGCTTCAGGTGCTATTAAATCAGTCACTTCAGACAAACAGACATTAGTCAAGAGATTTTAGGCATTTCTTATGGACATCATGGCAGAAGATGTGTAAACTCCAATTAACTGCTTCCACCTCCACTGACTACCCACAAAGGATGCAAAACTAAAATATCAAGTTTAAGACTAGGAGGGCAGTACAAGCTCTATCTAGGTCGAACTATATCACTGCTTAGATCAGTGATACATTATTTAAAATCATGTTTCAGTCTAGGCATATTAATCCATATGGCTCGGTTCCTTCAAAAGTACAATAATAAGTGATAGCCTAATTTATAAGCTCAGGATATGTAATTGTACCGAATGTGAGTCGCTGTGTAGTGACCCCTAGAAATATGCTGTTGATCAATTGTTTTTTTTTTTCCTTGCATTGTTCTCTTTTTGGTTTGTATTTGCAAAATAAAAATAAAAATTATTTTTTAAAAAGTTCAGAAAGACTTTTTCCAGTATAAAGATATTTTGATGCATAATATTCTTATTGCAGATTAAAAGGAAATTAAAAGGTTTGGATCTTCCATGGTTTGACTGTGTTCAAACGCATTATTCATTGAACATCTAAGCTCTAATGTGCAACTAAGTGTGCAATCTTAGGTATGTCTATATAGAAGTAATCCCCACTGAATTCAGTGGTGCTTACTCCCAGGTACGTGTGTATAGGATTGCACCATAAGAGAAGAATCAGCTTTCAAAAATATTTATGACTATTAAGAATGACTTGCTATCTTTGATGTATAAGTTGCTTTTAAAATACTGGTCTAAACCAAAGCAAGTAAAACACTTGATTGTCAGCTGCATCCAAAGTATAGCAGATAATATATCTAGGAAGATCTGGGAAAATAAAGTATATAAATCATCTTCAGCAATTAGAGGAAAAACAGCAAGGTGGTATACGACCCTAGTATTAATAAATAAGTTTAATAATTATTCTATAATCTCTTGGAAATGTTGAAGGAGCAGAGGAGTAACTTTTGATATACAGTGGGAATGTCCCATAGCAAAAGAAAAGAGTGTTCTGGAAAATAATTCATATATTATTAGGAAAGATCACAGAATAGCCTCTTCCACTAGATCCATTGCTTTCTCCTGAATTACACTGTTTATTCAATTAAACAAAAGCATAAACATTTAAAATGGTCACTACAACCCAAATCTTGCTTGCAAATATGAGCGATTGTCAGCAATGTACATAAATGAGTAAAGCTATGGGATCCCACACCTATGACCAAACTAGCAAATTATATACAAGGATAAAAGAGAAAACACAATGGTGGGATATATTTATGCCCCTATGGGGATGCCAATCTCACCCCTCCATCCTATCAATTGATGAGTGGAGCGAAGGTGATAACCTTTTCCTAGGTGATCTACACAGATCATCTGATGAAGGGCGAGCTGTGTGTCTGTGTGTGTGTGTGTGTGTGTGTGTGTGTGTGTGTGTCTGTGTGTGTCTGTGTGTGTCTGTGTGTGCCTTGTGTCCCTAACTCGCATATTAACCTTAATGGTTTGTTGCTCGGACTGAGACATTTTGTCAACTGGGGTTCCCCTGTTGCTCACAGAGGTGATGGTCGCATCTAGGGAAGTTGAATCTACGGAAACACAGCCTGACTTCAACTCTTGTCCATATATCTTCAGTTCAAGAGCTTTTCCCAGAGGAGTTACTAATGCTCCACACAGCGCCTGGTAGAGCTTGTCCACTTACTCCACTGCTACATCAAAGCTGGGACATCAGAAGACAGAAGCCATGGAAAAGCGGGGAACACCAGGAGTGGGCAGAAAAGCATGAAATGGAACCCACAGAAAAAGAGCTATGAGGAAGTGACATTCAGGGAGCCATATAGACTCTGACCTGTTTGTTATTAACCACTAGGCAATCCAGTGAGGTAATGGGCAAACCAATAAAGTCAACCTCAAACACTTACCTGTGTGGGATCTCCTTCTTTCCTGTTGCAAGTTACGGATGTCAGGTGGTTTGACATCCCCAGTGAGTCAATGACACACGGCCAGTCCCTATTTTCTGGTAGCTGTCCCAAATCATTGTGTCTCCTAATCTTTTTGTGTGACATGCAAATGTGCATTAGAGTTCTTCAGGTTTCCTCATCCAACTGCAGACCCTTAAGTGTCAATCATCGTTGATAGAATTGTGGCCATCCTATTTGACCTCAAAGTTGGTGCTTTCTCTCTTTATTCCGGGGGGTTTCAGTGATGATGAAGACTCTGGCCATGACTAGGGGGTAGCACAGACTCACCAATTATGACTGTCAGTCGTTAAACTATTCTGCTTCTAGATAGGGTCATGGCAGGAAGAAAGGTCTATGGAAAGAGAAGGCCTGGACTAAGATGGAAGCTGGTATGAGGGAATAGAGGAGCCTAGAGAAAAGAGGATTTGTCAGGTAGGTCTTGAGTAATAAGAGGAGACTGAAAGAGATACAAAAATTGGGGTTGTCCAGGGCCTGCATAAGTTGGAGAAGGCGTAATGATTCGTAATACTCTGACAAATCTTTGACTGTAAACCTAGGATCCAAAAACTGCCATAGCACAGGGGTAGCCAACATGGTCTCTCCATATTTTGTTTGACTCCATCTTCCATCATCCCCTGCCAGCATGGCTAATGGCAGTTGTAGTCTTACATCATTTGAAGATCACCGCATTGGCTACCTGTGTGCTATAGCTACCAATTCTAATCCCTCCTTCCCAGCATAACTCTGCCACCAAGATCAGAGGGAAAGCAAAGGAGAACCTGGCCCCAGGCACTGGCCTAGTTCATGTCCAAATGTGAACACACACAATAAGTTCAACTGCCATCTGTTTCCTCTCAATCACAGCATGCATGAGCTGTTTCACTAGTCTTCATAAAATGCTTAGGCGGAACAATGCATGTTTTCACTTTTTTAGTGTAACATTTAAAGCATTGTTGTAAAGTTGTTCAAAGTGTTGGGGATGAAGCAGAACATAAAATAAATAAGCAGTTGTAACTTGGATGGTAAGAAGGTCTCTGCATATTCTATACATTACAGCTCTTGGAACCTTGTCTGCGAAGCAGATAAACCACTAGGGGCATTCTTAGGCCCAGCATTGATTGACAGGACATTTCAGTTTTGTTTTCTTTTTCATTTTATATCCCAACACTCCTTGTTAAACTCTTCCTTGAGAATTATGGATTTGCTTTTTGTTATTTTTCAACCAGTTAGAATAGAGTAAATGAAGCCAAAACCACAACCACTCCTATCATTTTTGGAGCATCCTCGCTTTGTTGACTTCTGATAAATATACACAATTTAGATCAGGCATAGGCAAACTCAGCCCTCCAGATGTTTTGGGACTACAACTCCCATGATCCCTAGCTAACAGGACCAGTGGTCGGGGTGATGGGAATTATAGTCCCAAAACATCTGTAGGGCCAAGTTTGCCTATGCCTGATTTAGATACTAGAAAAGTAGAGGAAATTACAGTGGACGCTCGGGTTGCGAACATGATCTGTGCAGGAGGCACGTTCACAACCCTCAGCGTTCACAACCCACAGCACCACTTCTGTGCACGCGCAGATCGCAATTCGGTGCTTCTGTGCATGTGCAAGCACCGAAACCCGAAAGTAACCCATTCCGGTACTTCCGGGTTCGGCGCAAGCACAACCCGAAAAAACGTAACCCACAGCGTTCGCAACCTGAGGTATGACTGTATAGAATACAGAATCTTACTGAGGAAAAACTGGAGCTGCTCTTCCCTAGCTTAACAGTTAGCTTGTTCTAAAGAACCCAAGCCCAGTTTTTTGTAATGACTCCTTTGAGAAAGGAGGGTCTGCCCCCTATTCTCTTACTCTCTACAAGAAGATGAACAAGGCAGAGTCTCTAAAGGAACAAGGGTGCAGCTAAAATTCTCTTGAAAATGGCAGATGACTGAAGCTACAGTAGCTTGGTAAGTGGATCTAGAGACACGATTAACAGAGACTGAGTGGAACTCCTATGTAGTTAAGCTTCACCTGAAAACTATTTTGGCGAGAACCTGGAAGGTCATGTTAAAGTTGATACACGCATGCATCTAACTCCTGTTGAGTGGGAATGTCTCTGTTGCACTCAAGGTGATGATAGGTACAGAGGTCATTGATTCACCTGTGGTGGGAATGTGATATATATATATATATTTTTAATGGAATATGATTTTGACTACCATTGGTGACATTCTTCAACAGGCAATTCAGCAAGATCCTCTCTTGGTGTTATTATTTTTAGAGAACAACAAACAGGTTGTTCAAAAAGAGTTTATAGTACCGCTATTAATTGTGGCTCACATATCACAAGATAAGGCAAACATGCATGGATGTATAGTTTCCTTTTTCCTTTCCCTTTTCAATTTGCATTAAGTCTCACATGGGAGCCTGCTGTGTAGTTTGGTATCAACAGTATCTAATCCTATCAGTTATGCACCAATTTGTGTTAACAACATAAGGATGTCATCAGGTAGAAACCGCTTTTTTACAGCTCCTAGCTGGTACAATAATATGCATGCTTTAGAAACTATCACTAAGCTCTGTGGGCCTGTTGTGTCACAAGGCCCTTTTCCCCATGGAGCACTGACCCTTAGTAAGCCCCATCTGATTGTACACCTGCTCCTCTTTCTTTCTCTTTTTCTCTCTGAAATGTTTTGGGTTTCTGTCTTAGGGTAGAATCTAACTGGGCATTATCCTATGCAAGCCCCATCAGAATAAATAAAAGTTCTACCAGATCACAGTAGTTGGTGATTGGACTGTGTCTTTAGGTAATTGTTGCAAATGTCCCTGTATTATTTTTGTGGGTACCAACACAAGAAAAATAGTCCTCTTTCATTACCACAGTTTTTCATTACCACAGTTTTTCATTATCACAGTTTTTCAGCAATTCTTCCTAGTCTTTTTATATCACTCCTTGCTGCCCAGACAGAAAAAAAATGATGTACTTGAGAAACTATATTCTCTCCATCTCTGTCTGTAAATCCTCTCTAGAATTTTTTACCATCCCTATGGGACCTGTGGCTGATTTCAGCAGGATCCTTATTTCTGTACTTCCCTTGTTCATATCAATCTTCTTTTAACACTAGTTTATATAGACTTATTTCTTTTGCTATTCTTGGTCTTTGTGAATTACACTATAAAGAACTTCCGTACTAGTGGACTTTATATCAAGGGTCTAGATCCCCTCACCCCGACCTAACATTCTGGCATGGCAAATGAACATTGATTTGGCCACTTAACAGTTTGAAGGTTGTGTTTGTAAAAAAAACAAGGAACTGTAAATGGGAAGGGGATACCATAATATCTAATTATTGACTCACAGTATTGTATACATCTGAATTTTACATTGTCTATCATTACAAAGTGCTTTCTAAGGGTACATCCTGTCCCAGGGGTGACCCCCCTTCTTGTAAAAGTAAAGATGAATCATATCACATTACTTTATATATAGAAACATTATTTGTTGTGTTGTCAGTAAACTCTTCCAAATGTGAATAAAGAGCAGTCTGTATTGGGAGTGTAGCAGTAGAGCCCAAAATCTGGAAGAAACTCATGACTCATGTTAGAGGGTGTTAAATGTGCCATTTTATTTTAAGTTACGCTCATTATATTTGTTTGGCCTTTCCTTTAGAGTGATCATCTTCTTTTTTTATGTGGCAAACATGCTGAGTGTCTCTTCCATTTACACTCTGAGCAGTTGGTTGGGGACATCCTGAATGGTTGGTTTAGCATCCCTTTCCATCCTTTTTTGTTTGCATTCTCAGTGACATCTGTGCTTTGGTGGCATTTATCTTCCCAGTCGAAGTAGCTGGCTGCTTTTAATCGGGACTGTTGAAATTATTGTCAGTCTGAATGTTTTCTTTTTTTAATCATATTTGCCTGATTGACCTTTTTTTGCTTTTTTTTCTCTGTCTTTCTATTGGGCTGCTCCAGGAGCCATGGCTAACCATCTTATAACCAATGCTCTCCTTCGTCCTCATGGCACTAACAACCCTTATAACACATTGCTCGGGGAATCGGCCGTCTATAACAACCCTTCTATCAGCATGTACAACACACCAGGTGTGGTGGAGTTTCTCTCATTTTTCTAGTGAGAGTCCCATTTTATGTGGCTTTTATAGGCACATTTTCTTCTTTCTTTCTTATTCTTTCCTCCCCTTTATTTTTGAGCACAAATAATTATTTCCCCACCCATTTCAGAACATTTTCCCATTTTTCCCAGGCTTTTTTCTTGAAAGGATCTAAATTAATTTTGAAAGACACCCATCAGTCAGATCTATTCAGATGTGTATGACCTTTTGTTTTAATATTTTCAGTGTTGTGTTTGGTCACTTGTATCCATTTATCTCTTGTGTATCTGTTTGTCAAACATTCATTTGAGAAACAGGAGCAGTGTCCAAGGTAAGTGATATCAAAATAGCCTTTTAATGCTAAAAACGCCAACGCTATTGTTGAGTTTTGAAATTCAGAGCAGGATTGGGCTAGTAAAGAATATACCCCCAACTGTTGTTTAAAAACAACAGCAGTAGCAGCAGTTAGTTATTTAGCAGTAGTAATAAAAGCCCCAGGCCAACTACTTACCGGTAGTTGGTTTAATCCTCATTGAAATAAGTGAGACTTACTGTAGTCACAACAAATTTGTTCTGCTGGTTTTAATAGGACTTAAGTGCAGTCATCTTTAGTAGGACTTGAAGTCACAGCGTATCATTCCAGATGGATCAAGTAGAATTCTGCAATCAAAGAAGTTAGCATAAGAATGCAAAGATCTTACCAGTAAAGCCAGGGAAGTTTGTCTGACATGACTATCTGAGATTTTGGCCATAACAATCTCTTTACACAAAGATAATACAGGTGTAAACAGCACCTCTTTGGATTATATAGCCTTCTAGTATGAAATGCTGAATGGTCTTATTAGCTTTTCATTCCTAGAGATGAAATTTTATTTGATATTCTTTTGAAAAAAATTCCATATAGCACTTTTTATTCATATAAACAATACATTTAGTTACATTAAAATGCTAATATAGCACATAAACTGCTCTGGTACTTACCCATCATAAACAGTGAAATATTTTTTTTTTCTTAATATAAAGCATTAATCATTTCAAAATTTACCTTTTAGTCTCAAAAAGTAACTTTCCATACTGGATAATAATATTGAGATTTCTGTATCTCCCATGAAACTGGAAGAAATAAAATTTCATTTCTGATGCACAAATGTTCTCTGGTGGCTATGGCAAGATACGATTTTTTTAAATTATTAGACTCTATGGGTGAGAACCAAGCTAAGTTAGTTACACAGATTTCACAGCAGAGCTCAAGTCTTGACTGTCTCATCCCATTGACTTCATAGGGACCTGCGTTCAACTTCGCCTGCCTCCAGCACTTTGACAAGATCTTTCATTTCAAATATCATTATCTATGCCAGAGTTTCCTCTACATTGATTTGCACCATACTACATTGATCTCATTGGCCATACTCTCTGTTTTTAACTAGAACACAAATCATAAATAAAAACAGCACACAGTCCCTGGAAACAAAGTGAACAGTGTTACTGTTTGTTCCATTTTAATCACTGATGAGAATTGTAAACTTTTTGAACAAAGCAGTTGCTTATTTTATGTCACATTGTTTCACACCCATCTATTTCATATGCAAATACATTTCAGTGCTACAGGAAAATGGAAGTCTATGCTAACCATTGGCATTTGATAGCTTGCCTCAATATGCTTTGCAGCTTTACCTTGAACAGAGTCGAGGATTTTGTCAGTTTGTTATCATGTATAAAATGTTATCTGATGAGGTAAGAGTAGTGAGCCATTACACTTATTAGATATCACTGAAATCTGGCCCATACTAACCTGACCTGCAGCCTGACAAAACTCAGCTAAAATTCTTTACACATTATTCCACAAACCATCTTTCCTTTTTGGCTCTGTGGCCATGGGTGAGCTGAATTACTCACAAAGCAGCTGTCGGGCTAGGCGTCATGGCAGTTTATTTTGAATGATAGAACTGATAAAGTAATGAACCATGAGAAAACTGCGTAGGATCTCAAGGGCACTGCTGCAGCCCAGATCAGCTTGGCATGACTTACGCAATCATTTTCCAGCTTATTATTTGTAATCCATGCTGGGTTTTAGTCTACACAGGTTGAATAGATTCATGAAACAGTAGTCATCTGAGAAGACGAACAGACCCTGATTTGTTCCATTGCCATTTGGGGATATGTGGGAGTATGAAATGCTCAGGAGATCACTTCACCACACATGTATCTAACAAAGTCTGTGGCAATATGAATTGGCCAAGAGGAAGAGTATAGTTTGCTAGAGGTGTGTGTGTGTCTCAGTGGGTTGTACCCAAAAACCATATGCATGTTCTCTCATATTCCAGGTCTACATACTGAAATAAGCATATTCTCTCTCCCCCACCACCACCTCTATACGGACCTCCTTCTCTTCCCTTCTCTCATCTCCATCACTGTTAGCCTGTGTGAAAGTTAAGCAGCAAGGTTAGACCAGAAAAAGCATACTGGCTGCTAGAACAAGATGGATCACATCTTGTTTTCCATTCTTGTTTAAGTAAAAGAACAGGCAATTTAAAAGATTAAAAAGCTGCTTCAACTATTTCTGTTAATTCTAACTGATACAATCCAGTAAACTGCAGAAAGGTAACAGAAACCTCAGGAACCTTTCTGAATCAACAGACATTTCGTGTCATTTTTATTATGCATATTTTCTAATTATCCAGTCTGTCAAAATTCATTGAAGAATATGCTTTATTCTCATGATAAATTTTGAGTAGACATTAAGGGTGGGTTGGTGTGAAAACCTCCTTTGGAGAAAACCCTTCATGATTGTCTCTGTCACTGTCCCTCCCTGTTCCTGTGCCATTTTGTGTTCTTAGATTCATTCTTCTTTAGGTAATCATAATGGTGCATTGCCTGTGCAATGTGATGATGTCATGTTGCCACATAGCCAATCAAAACTGGGAAGTAGTGAAGTTCCTAGAGAGAGGGCAATGCTTAGTCGTGTTCATTAATTTTGATGGGTTTGCTCTGAGTGAAACTTAGGTTGGATCTAGACACATGAAAGAAATGATTCAGTTAAATGCTTCATATAGGGAAATCCCATTGGCGAAAAACGGGACTCCACAGCGCCATCTGGTGTCACGGAGTTGTAATGCATATAAAGCGCTTTATCTTTACCGATGTACAGGTAGTTGAGTCCTTAGTTGAATACCACCTGTTGCCTCTAGCTTCCCAAAAGTAAGGTTCCGTTGGAGCCTTGGGCAGCAGTAAAGCAGGCACTTTTCAGGTGTCATCGCATCTGAAAGCACCCAAAACCTCAACTTCTTTCAAGGTAAGCTTAGGGATTTAGAAACAAGCTAGTTTAGCAAACAGGTAGCACACACACACACACACACACAGCGCTTTTTCAGAAATGGAATTTATTCCACAATTTTATTTTTATAAGAGAAAAAGAAAGAATTATGGACTAGAAAAAGCCATCAAGATATCTGTATGCATTTACTTTTAAAAAGCATACTTTAAACGTTGCAAGGTTAGAAAAAAAGAATGTAACAGGTTCCATACAATGGTGCTCTGAGATGTTAAGGTAATCCAGGACTACAAGCTCTAGGGAGCTCTGTGTACACAGTGTGGAGATAAGCTAAAGCCTCCATTGTTTTCAAGAGGAAGAGCTGGACAGTTAGCAGCAGAACAAAGCTCAGTATGGAAAAATGTAAAAGCTTTATCGTGGGCAAGAAGAATTAAAATGTTTTGCTGCCATTCTTTAAATAAGTGATTAAACTACAACCCTTGTGAGAAGAATTTGAGATGATATAATGGGTGACACTGGTCAACAGGATACGTTTTGTACCAAAAGAGTGTCGTTTTTCTGTGCCTGAGTAGGAGAATTATTTCCAAAACTTGGAAATTACAGCATTGGTAGTGAAATCTCCTGTGGAATCAAGTGGGCACAGCTGTTCAGGAAAAGTAGCAGGGGAATTTTGGCTTCTTTAATCTCATTTATCGTTGGCTGCTTCTTCCCGTGGTAGCAAGGAGCAAATGCCTCTTGCTACCACAGCAAAGCCTGTGGGATGAGGAAAGAAACTGTAGGCTGTGAGCAGTACAGATGACACCCCCCCACACACACACACACTTATGCAGGGGTTATGTTCCAGCACCCCACACATGTAAGTGAAAATCGCGTAAGTGGGGAACACCCTCTTAACATCTTTTAAAACCCTTTCTGCAGTCCAGATCAAAAATACTGTACCAAAAATATCCACAACTGAAATTGAAGCTCTAGGGCCAGCTGGAGAATGTGCTAGAAATCTGCTGCAGCAGCAGCACTAACCCCATGTGTCAGCTGTTAGGCAGGGAGGCTGAGCAGCGTAAAAAATATTTAATTATTTCCTGGTGCCACGTGTACACACAGTCACATGCAAGTTGATCGCGAGCAAGTGGAGGGATGCCTGCAAATGGGAACAAAGTTTTCCGTAGTCTGTTTCCCACCCTAGCAGCTAGCAGGACTTGGCAGGAAAGCAGTGCAGTCCAGCCATTTCCTTTGGGGCAGAGAAGCATCAAGGGCTTTGGCTCATTGCTTTGTATGGGAGGCCAGGAAGGAATGTTTCCTGCTTTTCCCGATTGGTTATTGAGCCGGTGTGTTTCTTTCTTTCCCCTTTTCATGAGCAGGGTTTGTTTTGCTTTGATTTATTCCATTTGGCTATGTCTGCTATATATTTTGTTCTTTTAAGACTACTTCAATAGAATGACCAGCATGGGTGTGGGAAATGGCACCAGAAATCGTAACAATGAGAAGGTGTCTGGGAGCTCTATCTTATCTGAGATTGGTGAGGTGTGGGGCAGGGCACTAACAAGACTATAGCAGCCCTTGAAGTGAAGATAGACCAGGGGTCAGCAAACTTTTTCAGCAGGGGGCCGGTCCACTGTCCCTCAGACCTTGTGGGGGGCTGGACTATATTTTGGAGAGAGAAAATGAACGAATTCCTATGCCCCACAAATAATCCAGAGATGCATTTTAAATAAAAGCACACAATCTAATATAAAAACACCAGGCAGGCCCCACAAATAACCCAGAGATGCATTTTAAATAAAAGGACACATTCTACTCATGTAAAAACATGCTGATTCCCGGACTGTCCATGGGCCAGATTGAGAAGGCGATTTGGACAAATCCAGCCCCTGCGCCTTAGTTTGCCTACCCATGAGATAGACTATCAGCTTGCATCTCTCTGTCCTTGCTAGGGAAACAGGTTATCACTCATCAGGAGTAGCTTAGCACCAAACTAGACATGATTCCAAACATGCCATTAGAAAGCTCCTCCATTAAAAAAAAATACTAGGAGATTTCCCCCAGTACTAATGTCAGTGCAGGAAAGTGGTGGTGGTGATATTTGTTATGCCTGCAGCTGGGGAGGGAAGGGTGTTTAAGCTTTGCAATAGGTTGCTCAATTAGGGTATTTTACCCCTCCGCTTTATATATTTTCCAAAACTGCCATAGAAACTCATGTGTGTGTTTTTATCCTCCTCTCCCCATGCACTGCAGTCCTAATGAACCCACCACTAGCGCTGTAACATTTTAAAAAGCCATTTTGACATGATTTCCAATTATGTGTCTAGCTTGGCCCTCGGGCTTCACCTTGGTGATGTCAGGGGTACAACATGGCTGGCTACTCTTGCCAGTCTCCCTGAGTATATCAGGGTACGGGGTTAGAATGACCCCTCCCCCTTCACATTGGTCTTAGCAAAATGAAAAAAAAAATGCTTAGAAAAGCAGAGGCAACACTTACCGGTATTTCACACTCTCTACCACTGGCATGTCCAAAGTCCGGCCCAGGGGTTTAATCCGGCCCATCAGCCATTCTAATCCAGCCCCTGTGGCAGTTTATTTCCTGGGGTAAAATTCTAAAAGAAGATCAACAACTTCAACCTTAAAACAGGTCAACAACTTTGGAGGGAAATCCAAAAAAGAAGCTCATTCAACTTCAATCCTAAAAAAAGGTCAACAACTTTGGTCGGCCCTCACACATGTTCACTTTATCAAATCTGGCCCTCTTTGAAAAAAGTTTGGACAATCCTGCTCTACTGGAAGGTGGGCAAATAAAGCTTTGCAAGTCCAGATAGGAAATCTTAAGTTGAACTTCAGGAAAAATTTCTGAACTGTTAACGGCAGGTGAACAATAGATTAAACTGCTGGAGGACATAGTGAGAGCTCCTTTGAGATATTTAAGACAAGCTTGCACATTTTGGGGTACTTCCGATGCAAGGTATCTTGTCCTAGGGAGGTGGCTTAGTCTTACAGTCCTTGGTATAATATGTGTTTTGTTTTTTATTATAAATTTGTGAATTTATAATATACCCCATGTTTCAAATTTACATGACTTGCAAATACTGAAGTTTGATCTTCTGGTTTCAGGCTTCCACTTTCACAATGGGGCTTCCCCCTCTCTCCTGCCCCTGGCTTGGGGGGTGGGTGGTTTGGAAGAAGCCCCAGAACAGCACAGAAGGGATGGGGGTTGGTTCTGTCTGGCAAGCTGATACGCTTGCGGAGAAGGAACGTTAGCAATAGCGAGATTTAAATTCCACCCCTAGGATTTATACTTATTCACCTTTTGTGGCAGACTCTACCTTAGAGTCTACATGAAGCATTTGGTTTTAGAACAGTGACCCAACCGAGGGAACTTCCCCTGACAGCACCAGAAGAAGTGCTCCTGGCATGAAGGAGAAAGCCTCTCTCCCATATGGAGATGCTGCAAAGAAGAAAAAGAGGGACGTGGGTGGTGCTGTGGGTTAAACCACAGAGCTTAGAGCTTGTCGATCAGAAGGTTGGCTGTTTGAATCCCCAAGATGGGGTGAGCTCCCATTATTCAGTCCCTGCTCCTGCCAACCTAGCAGTTCGAAAGCACGTCAAAGTGCAAGTAGATAAATAGGTACTGCTCCAGCGGGAAGGTAAACGGCGTTTCCATGCACTGCTCTGGTTCGCCAGAAGTGGCTTAGTCATGTTGGCCACATGACCCAGAAACTGTCTGCGGACAAACGCTGGCTCCCTCAGCCTATAGAACGAGATGAGCGCCACAACCCCAGAGTCGTCCGCGACTGGACCTAACGGTAAGGGGTCCCTTTACCTTTACGTCACACTCCTGCCACAGAAGACTTGGACAATGCATTAGCTTTTTACACATCCATAGAGAAGGAGGCACTTGGAAATTAAGAAAGAAACAGGGAAAGCTCTCAGGACATCATGGACTCTAAATCTAAATAATGAAATACCGGTAAGTAAAACCAAAACTGAAGCCCTAAAATTGTGGAGAAATGTGGTGTTCTGTCTATGGTGAGGAAAACATTAAGACCAAAAAGGCTGCTCTGGCAGCAGCAGAGGGAATTCTCTGCTGTGCAACCCCTTGCAGCACCTTCTGCTTCAGATGGTTGCAGAGATTTCAGGGACTTCCCACCCAAATTTTGAATTGAAAGGGGCCAGTCAGGGCCAGTCTAGGAGGCATTGATCTGCAGGCTGACCTGGAGGAGCCTGTTTCCATGCAGATCCGCCTCCAGGTCATATATTACGGCTGTGCTGCAAGTGGGCAGCGCAGTTGGCAACGGTTGTCCCACCCACCCACCCTGTATGTCTTTGCATTCTCCGAAGTTATGTGGACAGTGCTTGCATGACCTTGCTGTAGAATTATTTGGTCGCCATATTCAGGGCCAGAATCAACACTAATGGAGCAATCAGCCAGCAACCAAGCTAGGCTGATTTAGGATACATGCCTGGTGCCTATGCCAAAGCCTACTTACATCTGAAATCAATAAAAATTGTGGCCATTTGAATCCCAGATTGTTGTCCTGTCATTACTGCTACCTTCACGCCCCTGAAATCTGAGCTCACTGTGCCTAGGCCCACAAAGCAACAGGAACTTTGGTTCAATACACGTCAATAAGGAAATAAAACAGGTCCTTTGTGTGCATTTTCAAAATAGCCTGAAATAAAGGACAAGCTCCATTATGTGCTTAAAAACAAACAAACTAGAAAGGTCTTGTACATAATGCTTCTGGTTGTTCTGAAACTGCATTCCAATGTAATCATTGGGGAGGGTGGGGTGATCATACATAATGCATTCTCCATCAGATTTTTGTTTGTCTTAATCAAGAAACAGTAATACCTTGCATATTCTCAGTATTCCTTCTTGCTTTTAAAACATTTTTTCAACAGGGTTTCTGATTGTGAGGATATTAAGCATGTACAGGCAAATGCCCTTCTGCCTTTCACACTAAAAATGTGAAAAGATAGGCTTTTCCTGCATATCTTTCCTAGTCAAGGCAGGCAAAAGTCTGGATATTTATTGCAAAAGAGGGGTTTCGTTTCATAACTCTGTCATATTTTAAAGTATATGTATATTTATTTCAGGTATAACTAATTATTAGATGACTGAGGCAGAATGAGTAGAACTTTTGTAGAGCAATGAAGGTGGAGAGGATGAAATTCATTCCTACAGGCATATAGTATAACTGCTGGGCCTTCCTTGCTAGCTTGTAAGTAGTAAAAGGGGTCATTGCTGTACATGACAGGACACAGTTGACAAATGCCTAAAGATTGGCAGCCCTTGAAAGAAGAGCTTATTAGCCTGACTAGAAAGATGGAAAGGAAAACAATCAGCTAATGGTGGGTGTATTGGCTCAGTTCTAGACTTACCAGGTAAGTCTGTTCCATTTCCATGAGAATTTTTCAGTTGAAATTCTGAAGAAACCTTGTGAGGGTGGGAAAAGTTGCAACCAAATGTAAGGTGGTCCAACTGTTGCCTCTGAGTCTGCTTTAAGCTTTTAAGCATCTGGCTGTTAACCAGAAGGTTGGTGGTTTGAGCCCACCCAGGGACAGCTGTGGATTCTTGCATTGCAGGAGGTTGGACCAGATGATCCTTGGGAGTTCCTTCCAATTCTACAATTCTGTGATTCTATGAAACAAGCCAAAGGGCTTTCCAAAACCCTGTAAGTCCTTCCAAGAGCATAAATGGGAGGGGTGGGGATTTAGTTCATACATTAAGGTGGGGAAAGCACCATGCAATGGGGTCCTTAACTCTTTGGATTATTACAGGTTGGTAGCCGTGTTGGTCTGCCATAGTCAAAACAAATTTTAAAATTTTTTTAAAAAAATCCTTCCAGTAGCACCTTAGAGACCAACTAAGTTTGTTCTTGGTATGAGCTTTCATGGTATCTGAAGAAGTGTGCATGCGCACGGAAGCTCATACCAAGAACAAACTTAGTTGGTCTCTAAGATGCTACTGGAAGGATTTTTTTTATTTTTTGTTTTGTCTTTGGATTGTGTTTGCTGCATTCTCATACTTCAGTTAAATACTTATGTGTACAGTTTGTGCTGTAATGCGGTTCAAAGACAAACACATAATGCACACATTATACATATCACTTGGGTACACTTGATATTTGAAGAACTGAGTCTTCAAACATATAGGTATTTGAAATTCAATATATCTGGTATTTAACATATGTTCCATTAAATGTGGCCTTCAAAAAGATGATGTGCATGAAACTTTCAACTAGCTTCTATTCCCATTCCCATTACCTGCCTTCTGATGAAGTGGTATTTGTAACTGAACAAGTGGCTGAGAGTCTTCACCCCTACAGCATGAGCAGTTGTCTTACGTTTCTGGCAGAGATATTCTTTTGAGAGTTGTCTCCATGGGTACATCTTATAACAATCACTGCTAAAGAGGTACACAAATTTAGTACTTGCCAGTGTCTTTAGTTGTTTTGGCAACCCTATCCTGTCAGATAAAAGCAGCTGCCCTGGGAACTTGTTTGAAAAAGCAAGGTAAATATGTCTGCAAAAATAAATAACTTACTGATGATCCTTCCCATTACTTGCAAGTTCCAGCACTCTGGGCATTTAAACATTTGTAGGAATCAGTTTCATCCTCTCCATCTTCATTGCTCTGCACAAATTCTACTCCTTTTGCCTCGGGCTGTTCCTTCTTCTTCTTCTTCTTCTTCTTCTTCTTCTTCTTCTTCTTCTTCTTCTTCTGGGATACCTGAAATATATATATTTTAAAAGTGGCATGGGCTATAGTCCTCATTCTATATGTGTGTGTCCATTATGTTTTCTACATGTGAGAACTAGACTTAAAAACTAAAATACAAGGATTTGAGGCTATATTAATGGTTTGTTTCCTAATGAGCAGAAGTAAATTCATGCATGGGGAGTTTTCCATTCATTATGATACCCCCACCCCCGCTTTATTTAAAAAAAGAAGCCTCCCTGGAGGGTTGGGAGATGGGGAGGGGAGGAGCAGCTGGAGTAAGAGGAGATTGCCCAAATCAGGCAGTACTACATCCTCATGAAGCAGCTGGTGGAGGAATGCAGGAGGTTGAATATCTCCTTGCACAAGTCTCCTACACCTTCACTACTTAGGATGCAAGCCAAGATGCACACTGGAAACACATGCCACTAGTGATGCTAAGTGGCCAGAAATCCAGACTTGTCTACCTAAGGTTTTTCAAACTAACTACATCCATCTGAAAGACTCTGCAGAGTTTTATCTCTGGACATAGAAGTGTTCACAAGATGACACCCAACTGGTATACTACATGCAGTACAGAGATCTTATTTTCTGGGGCAGTTTAACATATATCATAAATAAGTAACTTCATTCATACCTGGCCTTTAAAATAGTTGTCCCAAGCAGAAGGAGGGCAGATACTTCTTTTCTGGAACAATAGTAGGCCTCATGGTGGGACATGCCCTCTCTCTCAGTTGTCCTTTTCACTTGCGTCAGGACTGCCATTTGAAAATAAAACCCTGCAGATGCTATTCCACATGGGAAACTGTTTTGGAATAATCCAGCCATGTCGTATAGCTATAATTGCTCGTGACAGCATTGTGGCCTTCAAGTTGTTTTTAAATTCTCAATCCCATCAGCCCCAGCATATCATGACCAATGTTCAAGGATGATGGGAGTTGAAGTCCAAAGTTTTCCAAATGGGCTCTCTGGCATCTGTATTTAGGGATCAGGGCAGTACCAGAAGTAGACATTGCTGTGCACCTGCCAAAGCTGGGGGGTCCACTGTCCACCCTTAGTGCCTCCAGGGCCAGGTGCTTTCTCTCCTTGTTGGAATGCTTGCCCCATCTAAGCATTCAAGTAGTGGCCTAGAGTGTGGAGACAGAGCGGCATTCTTACCGCACTCTGCACTGTGCTTCACGGCAGAATGGGCAGAAGGGATGTCAGTGAGCATAGGTGCCGGCTCCCTGGGGTCCTGGATGCCCGAGCCCCCACAAAATTCCCCATCCAAGGGGCCAGGCATCCACAAATTTTGGCAACAGGGCCGGGCATGCTGCAATGCTGGATGGCATTCATGGCCCCGGGCACCCACAATCGTGGGACCAAGATGGCACTCCTGTTGGTGAGGAAGAGATAGACTTACTCACAGAGGCAGGCCATCTTACCCTAGGGCCTTCCCAAACCTGGAACCCGCACTGACAGATGCTAACACAATTAAACTTGGACCTAAATTTCAATCTCCCTGCTCCATCAAAGCTAGTAAATCTCCCTAATATGTTGGCTTTCCACATACATGAAGATGTTAACATGGTGAGTCCCTATGGGCTTTTTTATTTGTCCTGTTTAGTGGTTATCTAAGTAGCTGTGCTGATTTCAACCACACCAGCATAATACCGGTAATTAGGAGCTGACTGTTTCTGGCACAAATGAGAAGCAGCAGCTTTGCACAAGTAAATTCCCATGTGGATTGGCACCGCTCAGTTCTGCTTCCAGGCAAGTACTGCATTGCAAATTGAACTTGTGAAATGGGCCTTAGAAGTTGCTGTTATGGAAGGAAAGGCATTTCCTGTATGAATTAAGCAACTGAAGGAAGAATCATACTTTAGCCTCACCCTTGTTCCCTTAGAAGTGCAGAATTCAGAAAGTCATGGGACTCTTAATGGTTCTAGGCTGGGCTGAAGCAAAGCCTGACTCGCTTTGGGCTGAATATGGATTTGGTTGGGTAAGTACCTGTAGAGCAGAGGTCTAAGAGTGTGGAGTCCCCCAGGGGAAAAGGTTGGCGATAAAATTATCTTGAAACTTGAACATTTCTGAAGGGTCCATTTTGTATTCATCAAAAATATTCATATTCACCTATTAACTGTAGTTTTCACAGAAAATTCCACACTAGCTCAAGGAGTGTTCTGGTTGCGCTGGGCTCTGTACTGGGGCCTAGAAAAGCTTGACAACTCTTTTGAAATGTTCCTCACAATGCTAGTGTTCATTATAAGAGTACCAGTACTTTGAATGCTGTGAATGAAAAGAAAAAGTTTACAATAGTAATGCAGTGCTCACATAGACAAGTAGGCAAGCATTTTAACATGCAAGCAAGCGATAGGTGCCATAATTAACAGTAAGTAAAAGCACTTGTTTGAAAACTCAGGAAATAGCCTTGGATATTTACTGGCATAGCTAGTGTATGGTGATTTTCAGATTTGATTTTGCTTTTAAAAATCTTGAGGGCGGGGTTTATAAAACCAAAACATCTATCATTGTGAATAAAACATGTTATGACTAATACATCAAGCAGGTATATCTAATCCATGCAATGTAATGTCATTTGCTTCAAAAGTTGAAATGCTTTCTGTTAACACTTTTTCTGCATATCATCAATTTGCTTTTGAACCATATTCCTCCTATTGTCGCTGTAAGCTTACTTGTTGTTTTTTCTTTCCTTTTCTTCATGCTGTCGTTTAGAGCCCTACAGAGAGACAAGTATGGGAGTAAAGCTAAACATTGCATATCAAATGTAATTTTTTTTAGTTCACTTTTTAATGCATCATATATCAATGATGTAGATATTTAAAACAGTTCATCTCTCACAATGCAGAAATCAAAAATAATAAGCCATATTTTATAAATATTGATAGAGATTAGATGCTTCTGTTGTGTCTATTTTTTCATTTTGTCTTTCATCCAGTGTGTTTTAAGTTTTGTGTAATTGTGTGTGAGAATGAAATTTATTTTATGTTAAAAACACTTTTTGTCTGCAAAGTCATACTGTTTTCTCATGTTCCTGTGGCATCTTTAACGAGAGCTGAACATTTTCAATGCAAAGCAATTGAAAATTGATTTATTTTCCTTTAAAAAACAATATTGCAGCTAATAATTCTTTCTTCTTAGCAGAAGAAAGAAGGAACCATGTCTTAATGCAGAGCTGTGACCACTCTCGAGATTTTGCAACTACCTCTTGTTTTGCCCCTCAAATACTGTCGGTGATGGATAGAGATTTATACTGTGAAAATAAATGGCTCCATTCTTCATCTGTGATGGTCGTTCTATTTTTACCCATGAGTTTTTTTTCTCTCTCTGTCTGAAACACAGATTTGATGTACATCTGGTAAATACCTAAATATCAAAATAAAAATGACCTTTTGGAGAAATTTCAATTCAGAGAAATGCCAAACTGCAATCCTAAGCACACATCCTGGCAGTTCTGCCTCACAGATGCAGACTGAATTCAGTATTTTCAGAAGGTACACTAACAGTGTATAAAAGGTTTTTCTTGCTGATATGAATGGCCAACAATTTGTCAACAAATTGCTTTTCTAATCCGGCAGTGTTGGTTCAGCCTTGTCTGCTGTCTCTGGCAGCAGCAGCTGAACTAACAGGAAGAGCCATGTGAAAGCATTAATCCTGTCTCATGTTTTGTGTGTGTCAAAAGGATTACAATATTAATTAAGGAAGCCCAGGTGGATCACCAGCATCTGATGTCTGACTTATTGTCTCCCATAGAGCATCTCACCCATATGGCCCCAGTGCAATTGCTCTTTCGACACTTCCGACCCAACTGTCTCTTAAGTTGTGCAGGCTGCCGCAGTCTAATGCCTTGAACAGGACCAATTGAAGTTTACAAAGCAGTGGGCTAGTTCTTTTAGCTTCAAATAACTCTTACTCATGCTTAATGTTAATAAAGGAAAAGAAGGGAGGGAGGATCTTGCATGTGCACAGCTGTAGGGCGTGGTGTAAGTCCTGATTGCAGGATGTTACATCCTTAAGGAGCAAGCTTTTGTAGGCTACCGGGTATTTAGCTTACTTTGTGCTCAGCTGAAATGTGCCAGGTTGCAACAGAACATGCTGGAGCAAAGAAACAACAGCACATCTCCCATTGAAAAAATATGAACACCGGCAGCTATACCCATCTCTCCCAAGCACTAATTGGAACTCATGGGTAAGGCAAAAGCGAAGGAATAAAGGGAAGGGGAAATGGTAGCCTTTATATTGCCAAAGCTGGGTGAAAGAGATTCCTTCTTTCCCCTGGGGCCTCTTGCCACATTGACAGCCATGTGCTGCAGCATGAAATTGTAAGCAGAAAGCTGCCATTGGAATGTGCCTTAAGAGCATTTTCCACACATGAGGCTTAAAGCAGTTATTGCAACCCAGTCCGGTTTGTAAAACACTTTGAAGGCTCATTGGCACTACTCTCCTCCAGTTGCTCTTTCGTTTTAACACCCACCTGAATAGCAAAGCTTAAAGGCAGATTGACAAAGGAAAATGCTCAGATTCCCTGAGCTCCTACAACTTCGCACCAAGAAGACAGTTTGAGATTTGGATTTTCTTTTCACAGAATTAGCTCCCTGAGTTGCCTGTAGAAGAACTTCCCACCAACTATTTCGGTACTCGGGGGGGGGGGGATCAGGCCCAGTTTTAATTACAGTCCTTAATAAAAGTATGAAAATGTATAATTTTACCAATACATGATATGTATTAGAAATTTGTACAACAAAGGTTTCTTATTCCTCGGCAGTGGGTATGTCTAATTTATTGCATGTAGATTCTGATGAAGCCTTGGAACATCGATATTATACAGACCTACCAGTAGTGAAACAAGCACCAAAAAGAATATATTAAATGCAAAACCCAACAGAAGTCAGTGTTAAATCTTCCAAAATAAGATATTAAACCATCAGTTTTATTGTGTTGCTTCAAGAAGTTGCAGCAAAAATAAAATGACACATTCACAAATGCAGCTATTAAACACAATACTATATATAGCAGTCGCAACTAGTCTAAGGTGACTAACAGGCTTGATCCTGTCCATGTTTATTATGACATAAGACTTGCTGAATCAATGGGACTTTATCTCAGGTAAGTAATTATAGGATTGTAGCCTTATTATGTATGCATAGGAAGTCTTTTAGGGTCAGGCCCTTTCAAGGCAGCTTTCAATACAGTGGTACCTCGCAAGACGAAATTAATTCGTTCCGCGAGTCGCTTCGTATTGCGAAAAATTCGTCTTGTGAAGCACGACCATAGGAATGCATAGGAATTTAATTCCCATAGGAATGCATTGAAAATTTCGTCTTGCGAAGCATGACCATAGAAAAATTCGTCTTGCGAGTCACCCTTTCGTTAGTGAATGCCTTTCGTCTAGCGAGTTTTTCGTTGTGCGAGGCATTCGTCTTGCGGGGTACCACTGTATATCATTCACAATTGATTATGAAGTTTGGTTATGCAAGCTCATTAATTCCAGGCCATTTTAAGAATTAATATTGTAAAGTGCATGCTGAATCTTTCCTTTAAAAAACAAAACAAAACTTGCATAACAGATGTTCAGTTTTATTTATATGCCACTTTTCCATGGTGGATTATGCCCAAAGTAGCTTATAATTATTATAAAAATGCAGCACCACAAAACTGAAAAAGAATTCATTACAAAATATATCAACTTCAACAAGCTGTTTTCAGTATTACAATGAAATGATAGTTGCAGTTCATTAATATCTATCAAACAGAAACAGCAAAATTAGAATTAACTTGGGGAGTGGAATAGCAATGTCTACTAATGCCAGCCTTGTTGCATTACAAGACGCCCCAACAGTCCCGTTTTTACAATCTTGAGATGTCAGATGTTCATTTGCATGCAGCATAATCCCAGGCACAGTTATTTAAAAATAAAAATAAAGAAATCCCACTGAGTTCGATGGGACCTGCTTTCTTCTAACTACACTAAGGATTGCAACCACACAGCTCAATCCAGGGCCTGTTTACTTGGAAATAGATCCCACTTTCTTAATTGGCTACAGTCCTAGACACACTTGCAGAAATGACCCATTGAAAACAGTGGGGCTTACTTCTGAATAAACAGGCAACTGTATGACACATCATTTTGTTTGGACTAGTTACGATTGCTATGCATCTGAATTGTGGCAATAGTTGCTGCTGGGAAGGAATAATAATAATAATAATAATAATAATAATAATAATAATAATAATAATAATAGCACTACTACTTTTTAGGGCCAAAGTAGCTGAAATGCCAAGAGATTCATGATCAGATCTCTCACAGGTTATTGTATTTTTGTTCAAAGCAGCTAGGAGACCTCCAGTTTAAGACTGGGAAGGTGGCCATGGGAGCAGGCTTCTTTAAACCTTACTCTGGGCTGTGTTCTCAAATTCATTCCCCTCCCCTTGATTTATTGCCCTCCAAGGAAAACTATATACCGGTAGGTAAACTAGCAGCTCTCTGAGTGGTTTAACACAGGAAATGTGTGTGGAAGAAATGATTTAAAATCAGTCCCCAAGACTGATCCGCCCACCTGCATGTGGCTGCTTTGGGGAGAAAGGGTTGGGTATAATTTCAGTAAATAAATAAATCAAAAGCAGTAAGAGATCTTATCAAGTTCCTTGGTGCCTTGTCAACCTTCACTCTTAAAGCAATACAATAAACTTGTGATGCAATTGTATTACTTAAATCTTCTTTGATTTAACTTGAACAGCAATAACAAGCAATTAGATAGCAGTCATCTTGCAACACATTAGTTCTGCCACAGCTTGCAAATATGTTTCAGGGGTATAAAAGTTTTCATTCAAAATAATTTATTATATGCAGAAACAAACAAACTAGAGACAAAGTTAAATCGGTAATTGATAGAAACCTAGGAAGCTGGAATATCAAGTCAGGCCATTGGCCTGTCTACAATACTATCTACACTGACTGACAGCAGCTCTGCAGAACTTCAGACTGGGGTATGTCCCAGCTGTATCTGGAGGAGCCAGAGAGCTGAGAGCTTCACCAGGAAAGCAGATGCTCTAGCACTGAGCTGCGACCATTCCCCATCTGGGCAACTCAGTTAACCCCAGTATGGTTGCTGAGCATGAGAAGCTGAATTTTATCCTGGTGATTTGTATTTTATGTTTACACCCTCCCTCCAAAAAGCACTTTCTCAGGCTCTACATTCTGTACTAAATCAATAATTTTCTCAAAAGTAATTTTGAGTCAAGCAAGGCGATGCCACACCTGACTTAATTCAAACTGTTTTCCTTGCCCCCCAAACCCAACAAGTTATGTATTCCTTTTTCTTTCCTTCTCCTTTCTTTCTTTTTTTCTCTCCCACTCTCTCCTTTTTGCACGGTTATTGTATGATGTAGTAAAATAGTATAGCATTGCTCCTTAGGTCGCTAGGCATTTAGAGCAAGACCCACATGCATATATACCTTTTGGTACAAGTCAACCTTTCTTGTGTGATATTTTTCAGAGGGGCTTCTGAACAATGCCAGGGATACAAGTGTCATGGATACTCTACCACTGAATGGTAACCACGGCAATAGCTACAGCATTGCCAGCAGCGAGTACCTGAGCAACTGTGTGCAAATAATTGACCGTAGCTATAACCACAGTGAGACTGCCTTAGAGAAGAAGATCCTGAAAGAACTCACTTCCAATTATATACCTTCCTACCTGAACAACCATGAGTGCTCTAACGAACAGAACAGGAATCTGGTGAACAAATTCGTCAACAACCTAGGCAGCGGGAGTGAGGAGGATGCCATCGTTCTCGATGACGCCACCTCCTTCAACCAAGAAGAGTCCCTGGGCTTGGAACTCATCCACGAGGAATCAGATGCGCCATTGTTACCCCCGAGGGTTTACTCTGCAGAGAACCACCAGCCTCACCATTACAGCAGGCGACGGATTCCGCAAGACAACAGCGAGAGTTTTTTCCCTTTGCTAACCAATGAGCACACAGAAGATCTCCAGTCCCCCAAAAGGGACTCTCTTTATACTAGTATGCCTGCTCTGGCCGGCATGCCCGCCGCAGAAAGCATCACCACCAGCACTCAGACCGACCCCCCGCCAGCCAAAAGTGGTGATGCTGATGACGTGTACTACAAGAGCATGCCAAACCTGGGCTCCAGAAACCATGTCCAGCAGCTACATACTTATTACCAGTTGGGGCGAGGCAGCAGTGATGGATTTATAGTCCCACCAAACAAGGATGGGACCCCGTCAGAAGAAACCTCCAAAGGACCAGCTCACTTGGTCACTAGTCTATAGAACATTAAGCAAACATTTTAACAAAACAAATGCCCCCCCGCCCCCGCCCCACACCTGGATTACTGTTTGGAGTTAAATCAAAGCGGTGGTAATATTGTGTGTCCTCCTACTTCATGCTGTTCTAAACAACAAACAATTCTCATACCTTTTTAATGGAATTTGTAGGCCCACCCAGGAAGAATGCTAACTGCTGTGATTCTCTCACCCCACCCCACCCCGGCCCCTGTTGCCCCACCTAAGAAAGACTTCAGTATGCTAATTAAAGGGATGCACCAGGAAATGGTCCACTGTGTGGCCTTCTCAAATTATACTGTGTTTGTTTAAGCATCTTTGGGTGCTCTCTTTCTCTTATTACCAAGGACCTGATTTACAAAAGGCCATTTGAAACAACTAGCAACAATGCATCTAGATTGGAGTGCTGCACAAAACAGAAGCAAAAATAGCGAAACTGTTTATTCTGAATCTGTATCACATAATAGTTTTTTGGTCTCTCACCACTTGATTTAACCGCAGCTCACTTAGCTGTGGAGCAAACAAAACCTAATGAAATAGAAAGGGAGTCTGTAATTGTATGCTACACGGCATATTTTTATGTTTTGCTGTATTAACTGATGATAATTCTAATGGCAGAAAAAAAATGGAACAATTCCTATGTAATGTACAGATACTAGCATTGCACATATAGTCTGCTTTTTGTTCCGCCAGAACTTGCGTCCCTGTTAATGTAGTGGAAAAACAAAACAAACTTTTTTCTGTTGTGCTGGTCTTGCAAGTTTGTCTACCAGTAGGAGCAAGATTTTTCATATATCCTTTTTTGGCCATTTTTCCATTAAAAAGAACTCACTGGGTAAAATAAAGTAATTCACTTTATAAAGATCTTTTTATCTCTCAGTTCAGTCACACCCACACTTCAGTAGCCTGAGATATATGAATATATATATAAATATTATATATATTTTCCGACACACTTTATTTCATTATTCAGTCTATAAATTTGCCAACAAGACCTTTCTCAAATTGGAAAACTGGACAAACCTTTATGTTTACAGTGCACAATCGATTGAGATGCTGCATTTGTGGCAACAGACCTTCAGAGGGTACCTTCCTTAGGAGTCTGGATATTATTAGAGAAATAATGGGGCTTCTGCATGTGACTGCAATACCTCTGCAGGAGTCAAAGTCTAGTCCCCAAACTAGGAACTTGTACTGCAGTGGTGAAAAGCAAAAAAAAAAAAAAAGACTGATTCATAGCAAATATTTAAAAAAGAAAATATAAAACCCTATTTTTAAGTGGTTTTAAATAAAAACCCTTCCTAACAGGAAATGTATTTATTTGACAAGATTTAAAGTAATGTAGGCCTTCCCAGGGGGTAAATTAGCAGCACAGATTCTACTTTTTTTTATTTATGATGCATTTTGTATGGTCGCCAAGTTGAATGACCTCATTACTAATATTTGTTGTAATAGTGAAATTTGTTTGCCAACCAATAAACAACTGATTACGATTTAGAAGGCACTGTATATATGTCCTGTACAATCAGTCTCTCCTAATTTATCTCCCTCTTTCCATCTTCAGCAAAAGGAGTTCAGCTCTTTTGGAGCTGAAGGTAGCTATGCAAATAAAAGGATTATTCAGCACAGAATTATGCAGAGAGGATCTGGGGGGAAATTAAGCCAAAATTCTAGAACGATGAGGCAGGCATGGGAAATATCTTGTTTTATACTGGAGGCTTCTGTTATTGTTTGCTTCTGCAGTAGCATTTCATATTAAGAGGAATTCAGGCTATATTTTTCATCATACTTTTTTATACATGGTCCATCCTGTATGTAGCTTTTGATGATATCAATAACGATGTGGGCCAAACTAGACGTGGCATTAATTTCATAAATGCAATTAACATGCATTTAATTACATATATGTATGTAAACAGCAACCAAGGGCGATTCTAAGCAGCCTCAGGAGTGTGTATTGTGGGAGAAATTAACTTTGACTGGGTTCACATAACCGTGAAGTTATTTTCCCACAGCATTTTCTTTCTTTCTTAGCTGTTCACATGAGCCCGGCTTTATTTCGTTTCTGTTTGTGTTCACACCAGGGAACGTGGACTGAGTGGGGATGTCTTTATCCTGGGCAAAAGTGTTCGCACCTTGGCTAGAGACCACTAGGTGTGAAGCTGGTTTGAGAAACAGCACATCAAACAGTAGCAGCTTGTAACAAAGAACAGGGCACACGTGCATTTTGGATAATAGTCCTGTGAACATGGGTTAAAAGCCCAGCAACGGAAACTCAGTGAGTTTACAGTGCTAAAGGGGAGTGTGTGAACACAGCCTCCCTGTTTATGCCAGGAGCCCAACAACAACAAAAAATCTCCTCTCTGAAACAGCTGTTTGCATTTCAAGGGGAGCTCCCAGTGGCTCCCGTTAAAATGCAGACAGACAGACACATCAGAGAGGACATTTTTGTCAGGATGGCGATACAGAAAAAAGAGAGTTAAACTCCCCATTTCCCACCCATGGTTGCTGAGGCTCCCCCTTGGCTGTTTTATGTACAGCAAAAAGTGCACATTGATTGCCTTTGTGACACTTCTAGCTTGATCCTGTATTGTGTCAAAGAGAAAAGGAAACTCCTGCGAAGCCTCTCCAAGATCCGTTGTGTTTTTATGTTTTAGTGCTTGGCATTTGTTAATTGTGTTATCTGGAAAGGAGGCATTAGTCTCAATTGCTTGAGCGCTGGAAAAAGGCCCTCTACATTTCAGGAGGAGATGAAATAGCAGTGCTGAGTTGTATCCTCTGGAGAGATGTTGACAGAACCCCTCTGGCATTCCACGCCCCCAACCTAAGTGCTCTTTTGTTGATACTTGCTTGCAGGATTTTGCAAAATAAATAAAAAAAATCCACCCAGTTGTACTTGAAGTTTATTTATTGAGAGAGAGGAATTAAATCACTGTTCCAGTGGGTTAAGTAGGAAAACATTTAGAATAAATCAACAAACTGAAACAAGACCGAGTGGTTTAGGAGATGATTTCTGGTTAATATAAAAGGCCACCTTTTGTGACAACAGTGTGCAAATGCTTCTAGGAACGTCTCAGAATTCAGTGAACAATTAAGTGAACTCTCATGAGAACAGAAAAGACACTAATGTTTTTCCATATCCATTTCTTTAGCCCTGTGCAGATGGCCGTCATGGCATGAAGAGGAGTGGGGCTGCACTTGTGGGCCCCATCTCCCAACCTTGCATGGTGCAAAGAAGCCCACCAGAACATGGAAAGTTGGGGAGCATAGCCACCTGCACCTCCTACTCTCTAGCTCCTACCTCCTTGATTGTCATTTGCACAGGGCTATTATTTTACTACTGTTTTATTATCTCAGTGTGTCATTAGAGGAGGTGCCCAAACTACAGGGAGATATCCCTGCATGTGGCCTCGTTTTATGTCTAAGAAGCCTTTCTCCAGGTTTCCTGGCAAGCATGAGCTCTTCATGCATTCCCTTTGCTCTAGCATGGAAAGTCCCTATGCACACACATCTGTACACATTTTGGTACCTGTTTTAGGCACCTACCCACACAGGGCTGGATTAAGACCTTTAGAGGTCCTAAGCACTTAAAATATTTTAGTGCCTAGGGGAACGCTAATATAATCTAATTCAATAATAAAGGTAAAGGGACCCCTGCCGTTAGGTCCAGTCGTGGACGACTCTGGGGTTGCAGCGCTCATCTCGCATTACTGGCCGAGGGAGCTTGCATACAGCTTCCAGGTCATGTGGCCAGCATGACTAAGCCTCTTCTGGGGAACCAGAGCAGCGCACGGAAACGCCGTTTACCTTCCCACTGGAGCAGTACCTATTTATCTACTTGCACTGCGTGCTTTCAAACTGCTAGGTTGGCAGGAGCAGGGACCAAGCAACGGGAGCTCACCCCGTTGCGGGGATTCGAACCGCCGACCTTCTGATCGGCAAGCCCTAGGCTCTGTGGTTTAACCCACAGCACCACCCACATCGCTAATTCAATAATACCTAATTCAAAATATAAACAATAATAAAACTGTAAAATAAAATTTTATTTTTCAAAATGCAACAAAACCTAGTAAGAGGGAAAATGATGTTTATTTTTGTATACTTCCACTTTATTTATATTTGGAAAAAAATTCTCCCACTTTTTCTTACTGCAAAGCCTTTGATCAGATCATTCAAACTAATCTTACATAACACATCTGCTTCTATACTTAGCAGAGATAAGGCATCCAGCCTGACTTGATGCATAGTTGTTCTGTTAGGATTTCTAATATACTTCAACTGAGAAAATGAACACTCAGCTGAGCAATTTGTGACCATTAAAGTTAAAAATACGGCAATGGAGAATTTCTGTGGTGCCTCCCCCCCCCTCCCTTGATGCCCTAAGCACATGCCTTTTTATACTTAACGGTTGATCCAGCCCTGTACCCACACACCACATGTTCAGTGGGACAGCATGAAAAGGCTATGATCCACTGAAGCAGTAGTTCCGAACTGACTGGTACTGTGTTCCTGTAACAAGAAGGTTCTGCCTACATAGTTATTTCAGATAAGGAAGCTCCCATGAGATGGCTGCAGTTGCCAACAGCAAATGTGGCTTAGTGTAGAGTGGCAGATACAGAAACTGCTTCTTTCAGAGCCTCAAGATACTTCTGTATATTATTCTAAACTCTAGGACACCAAGCAGAATCCAAGCCCCTTTGATCCTTCAATGATGTCTGTTTCTTATCTCCCAGACTGTAAAGACAAACAGCCTGTGCTTGAGGACTAAAATCTTGATATTTTAAATTCTGTTTTAAAATTGTTGTTTTAAAATGCTGTGAAATTCTTTGCAGATTCATAAAATAGACACCCACCCACACCACACCCACATTGCTTTATGATACTTGCTAGCCAGATGTTTGAAGCATGAATTAAGGACATTGTACTGAACAGGACAAAGAACTCGCTGGAAACTTGGCCAACTGATAGTAAGTTCTTGGTCATGCAACAAAATGAGCTACACTGCAGGGCTTTCGGACGCCACTGCCTCCGTGCAACAGTCCCTTCCAACTTGCAATTTTTATTTTACTATTCATTTTCTTCCATTTATATCCTGCCTACCTTCCTTCATAGAACACAAGGGGCATTGCATGTGGTTGTCGGGCACTGACCAGACCTAGACATGCTTAGCTTGAGAATGTTGGTGGCCTCACCATGGAAGAATAAAAAACTCCATCCCCAGAGCCAGTTTACAAATAGCCATGAAGTTACATACCCAGACAATAAGATGGTTCTATCTATGCTCCTTTTATCATTATAGCCAAGTTTTCATGTAACTCTAAGCCAAAACATGGCTTAGTGAGAAAATGTGTGTGGGTTCCCAGAAGGAAGACCATATTTCCATCTAATGCTGCTGCGAGCTAGCCATGGTTGTGAGCTAGCCATGGTTTGGCTTACTGTGTCTTTCGAACTCAGGGTTGTGGTTTGTCCCACATCAGACAAAGTGCAAGCTGTAAACAAGGTTTATTCTTTGGGAAAGGCTAGACTCTGTGACCATTGCCATCCTAAGGAATGCCCTGAAGACATTAGCAAAGGGCTAGACCTAGGAAGAATGCACTGCAAAGGACCATCCTGCCACTTCTTCCTCCTCCAGGAGAGAAGGCAGAGCTGAGCAGCAACAGAAGTGCACAGTCATTAGCCTCTGGAAAGAAACAGGAGACCTAGAGGCAAGACAGAGTAGCATGGTGACCAGGACCCACCTGCATGCCTACCCACTGACTAACGTGTGCTACAACATGCTGGCTTGTCTGCTTAGTTCAGCCAGTGCTCTCAGGATGGTGTTGTGAGTGCAAATCCAGCACAGCTAAGCAGCAGCTCCCTAGCTCTTCAGCCTTTTCTGTCATGGCACCCAGGCCCTGCAACTCCCGGCTTTTAGATATGTAACTTGCACAAACTCTCATTATGGTTAGAAGGCATGCTAAGGTGCATTTTTAAAAAAAACAAGTTTCCGGGAATTCCAATTCATTGTTTACCCTTCTTTTAATAATGTTATATTATGTGTGCTTTTAAAGGCTTGGATTTGTTTTGATTCTGTTTATTTCTTACACTGGTTTCCCCCTGCCCCCATTTAGTAACCCTCCCTTGGACCTATTGGTGATGAGTGGGAAATAAGTACATTTAAATAACCAAAGACATCTGGTGGGAGGGCGTTCCACAGGGCGGGCACCACTACCAAGAAGGCCCTCTGCCTGGTTCCCTGTAACCTCACTTCTTGCAGGGAGGGAACCGCCAGAAGCCCCACAGTGCTGGATCTCAGTGTCCGGGCTGAACAATGGGAGTGGAGACGCTCCTTCAGGTACACTGGGTTGAGGCCATTTAGGGCTTCAAATGTCAGCACCAACACTTTGAATTGTGCTTGGAAACGTACTGAGAACCAAAGCACAGCTTTGGGGTTGGGATGGAGGCGATTTCAAAGACAAGTAGAGTGTGTGAGAAAGAGAGAGATAACACTTAGGCAATAGTCACTCGTTTATGAATATTTTTTGTCGTGATCTGGGGGTGGAGGGGGGAACACTTAAGGAACGTTTCAATTTTCTCTACAATTCCAGTTTTCAAATAGATTTTTATTTTCTTATAAGACCTGGCAGCCTACCTGTTTAAAACGTTTGTCCTGAATCACCCACTTTCCCAAGAGTAGTCACTTTAGAGAAATCAGTTTTGCTGAATTCAGAAATGTTGAAATTATTGCATTTATCTGCAATTGACCCCCTTTTTATTACATTATTTTGTCCTGCAAGAAGAGCACTAACCATTTTGGTTTTGTTTAAATTAAATTGCTATGTGTTGCCATTTTCTGCTTTGTCTACAATGTGACTGCAGATAACCACAAGACAAAGAGCAGCTATGGGAAGATTTTCATTGAGGAAGCCACCCCTAGAACTTAACACAGATGCTAAACAAACACACTCTTTCAGAATCACAGTCTGTCTGATCTAATCCTTTGTGAAAACATACTAATGCATATTGCAAAGATATATTTAAAAAGAAACATGCTCAGTTCACAATCAGTGTGCTTCAGAAGCCAGTGCATGACAAGTTATTGCAGTTTGAGTGGATATCACGTACAGTCACCATAGAGATTTTAAAAATCTACTTAAATTGCTGGTGTAGAGAGGAAAAGAAGCACATTCAGGAATAAATTCTTAGTGTGGGGAAAAGGAGAAATTTTACTCACTGTAAATTCTTGTTCCCTGGAAAGGAAAGAGGGCATACCAATTTCCTGAAGGACATCCATCAAGGCAGGAGGCAAGGCTTACTAATGGTTGACTCTTCCCAGGGAGGGCCTCCCACAGTTCCCAAGACCAGACACGGGGGAAAAGAGAAGCCCATAATGCAGATGAGAACTAACACCAGGCATATTGTTATTATTATTATTATTATTAATATTATTATTACAACAGAATATTAAAATGCAACAGCCAATCAAACATTAAAAGCTTCCCTAAACAGGGCTGCCTTCAGATGTCTTCTAAAAGTCTGGTAGTTGTTTTTCTCTTTGACATCTGGTGGGAGGGCGTTCCACAGGGTGGGTGCCACTACCAAGAAGGCCCTCTGCCTGGTTCCCTGTAACTTGGCTTCTTGCAGCGAGGGAACCGCCAGAAGGCCCTCGGCGCTGAACCTCAGTGTCCGGGCAGAATGATGGGGGTGGAGACGCTCCTTCAGGTACTGTATACTGAACCAAGGCCGTTTAGGGCTTTAAAGGTCAGCACCAAAACTTTGAATTGTGCTCGGAAACGTACTGGGAGCCGATGTAGGTCTTTCAAGACCTCACTTCTCACAGTGAGGGAATTGCCAGAAGGCCCTCGGAGCTGGACCTCAGTGTCCAGGCTGAACAATGGGAAGTTTAGGGAAGTTTTTAATGTTTTATTTTTTATTGTGTTTTTAGTATTCTGTTGGGAGGCACCCAGAGTGGCTGGGGAAACCCAGCCAGATGGATGGGGTATAAATAATAAATTATCATCATCATCATAAATGATGATCCAATCCTCTTTTATAGCCATTATGTAGGGATCCTGCACAAGTAAGGCAGTCTCCCTAATGCAGAGGTTCAGCCCCCAACAGGTGGGGGGTAGGAGGGCTGCAGTAACAGCCACACATGAGGAGGCAGGGATTACCAGACTCATCTCCACTCTTCCCCCTCACACAAGGATAATTAGAGGAGGTGGCAGAATGGCTGGATAAGGCTAATGAGGTCTGAACACCTGCTTGTATTATCTGCAGGCATACAAAGGTGTTGAAGATAGACAATCCCAGGATGCCAGCTCCTCTGTCCAAAGGTGCATTGTTCATGCAAATACAGATCCAATTGCTAAAATACATAGAGATGCTGAGGATGTTTCAAACTTATTGCAGTTGTTGGAAAGATCCTGGCACCCTCCTGTCCAGGTTTCGTGCCCACAGAGGATCTGCAACTGGCCGATCCATCAGTGGTGTCTTGAGATAATCCATGATGGCCTTTGGCAAGGATTATCAATTGCTAAACAAACATGCTGCATTACTTCAGTTGGGGCTAGATATCTCAAGATCCTACTGAAGTATTTTGGAAGGGGAATGAAAGAAGCCTAGCAGAAGTCTGAGGAACACAATGTCTTGGTCCCAATCAGTAGAGAGGACAGAGTTTCTTGTTCCTCACCCTACCCCCTATCATCTGAAAGTTGCAGGATTCAAACTGAATCAACTGTAGTTTTGGGGGGATGCCACACAGTAAACAATACCCCACTTTTCCTCCAAGGAGCTCAAGGTGGCATGTATGGGTTCTCCCCCTCCCCATTTTATCCTCACGACAACCCTGTGAAGTATGTTAGGCTTAAATATAGTGACTGATCCAACCAGTGAACTTGGTTGCTGAGTACAGATTTGAAACATGGTCTCCTAGGTTCTACACCACACTGACAGAGGTAGGCACCCTCCTGTTCTTCATCCTGTCCTGAGGATTTGGCTGCCTCCATATTGGTCATATCTGATTCAACCAGGGATGAAGACTATTGGGGGTTGCATAAATTATCTCTGTGGGGAGCTAGACCATGTGCCAGCAGTTTTGTTGAGGCCTAGTTTGTCTTTGCCCATGTTGGGCACAGCTCAACATGGTTAGGTATGCAGAGTGTTTGGAAAGGATGCCAGAGGAAACACATTGTTGGACTAAAGAAAATAGGGACACCATATTCTATTATTATTATTATTATTATTATTATTATTATTATTATTATTACACCCATCTGACTGAGTTTATAAAAACATAATAAAAGATTAAACATAAAAACCTTCCCTATACAGATCTACCTTCAGGTGTCTTCTAAAGGTTGTATCTTATCTCCTTGACTCGGGGGTTGGATTAACTCCATACCCTTCAGTATTTCTCTGATGAAAATAGGGACGTTCTAAGGAAAAGCGGGACAATCCAGGATCAAATCAGAAACCAGGATGGCTTCTGTAAATCCGGGACTGTCCCTGGAAAATAGGGGAACTTGGAGGGTCTGTTCGCTATGCTAGCTGGGGTTGGTGGGAACTGAGGGGTGGGCTATGTTCTGCACACCTGCCTGGTTGCCCTCTCAGACTTACTGGTACAAGTCCAAGAGGCAGGTACAGAATAACCGTGCTGTTTCTCAAGCACCCCCCACATGCCTGGCTCAGAAGAGAAGGCCTGTGAGGAGGAGATGGATGCTACTGAGCAATCTCTCCTTGAGGATTACCGGTAGAAGATCTGCTGCTGCTGGAGGAACTATGCTGCCGTCTGTGGCTTTTACTTTCTCCAGAGCCCCTATCATGGTCCCTATGCCCATGTCACTTGTGTGGATTATGTTCAAAAACTGAGGTACCATTGTATTCTAAAGCTTTTACTAGCAGAACATATAGCTAAAGAAGAATATATTCAAAGTGTTTACATTCACATCCAAGCATGGGCTTAGTTTTTCCTAGTAGAGGATTACAGCTTCTTCCTTAAACTTTCAAGCAAACTGTGCCTTTCCCTCTTTTAGTACTTGCACTCAGCCTTATGCACATAACCCAGCCAGGCCATGCAGGTCCTTCTGAGAGGTTTCCACTTTCTCCTTCCAGCTGATTTCTCCTTACTGCTTCTTTGGGAGAACATCAACTTCTGTACTTCTTTCTGTCACATGCATTCACACAGAAACATTAGCACACCTCTCCTCTATTGCATTTGGCGAGAGAGAGAGAGAGTTATCCAATGCTGCTTCTTCCTCAGTGTTTATGGAGATGCAGCCATTGCCGTCAAGTTTCTCACACCAAACAAAATGGAGAATGTCATTTAAAAAATACCTTCCCTGTGACCAGAAACTAACCAATCACACAAGAGTTACTGGGGAACACTGCAGAACAAAACACACAGTAATGTGGTTCAAGCAGTCCCAATTTCAGTACATTAAATCACTATACTTAGCAATCAGCCCTTAACTCAAGGTGTGTCTCTGAGCTACCATTAGTTCTGCCAGTGGAAGGGAGAAACTGACAGGGAAGCCGTGGGGCGACTCCTGCCTTTCCCACCTCCCTGCCATCTCATGCAAGTTCTACCTCAGACTCACGGTGTGTGTTTATGGTGGTGCTGTCCTCTTCAGTGGGCGCCATTGCTGCTGCCACTCTTCTTCCCCAAGACACGGCTGAGGCAAGGAGGAGCACAGGTGGTTGGTCCAAGTCCCTACCTCACCTGCCCAGATCAGGGGGCAAAGGCACAGCAGGGAAGGCAAGAGCCTGGCAAGTCTTCGCTCTCCAGTGTGAGGAAGGCAGTGTGGGGCGAGGCAAGCTGGCCCTGAGGGAAAAGGCCGCTTTGGGGAGGTGGAGTAGGATTCAAACAATCTCTGCAGGCGCCTTCTGCATCTCTCCGAGCAACATGCATCTTGAGGTAGCTGACTTTCCAAGCCAGGCGTGGCCCCCACAGAGTACCAAAAATCATACCACACACAATAAGTTGAGAAGGCCCATATGCCTTTCCCTGACAGGCTTTTGAGGTAAAGCGGGAGAAGTCCAACTGAAATAATAGGAAAAGCAAATGTGAAAAGGCGCACAGAGGCCTTTTCACCACTGCAGCTTGCTGTTACAGATCTCTGCTGAGAGACAACCTCCTGGTTGCTAGGCAGGGCCTATCTGAGTGCTTCTGGGAATCCCTCCCAGGATAGAGTCAATTATTATTTGGTCCTGCCACCTGCCTTAACAGAAGGGGATATCCCAATGGACGGTGAATGCCATCCTTCCTGCCTCAGCGAACCAAGTAAAATATACAAATATACTTGGTATATTTGTATACCAGTATATCTGTATATAAAATATACAGATATATAAGCGTTTTCATATCTGCAGAAGTGGTAATAATAATAAGTGCCTTTTTTCCTAAAAAAATGTTTAGGGGTGGTCTCATTTTCCTAATCATATTGAAATACTGCCTCTCAATGAGGCCAAACTTAGATTCACAAAATGTTTAGGGGTGTGTGTCCCCTGCGTCCCCCCAGAAAACCCCCCCCCCACTAAGAATAAGAATACATCTATTACCTAAGCTCACAGGGCATGTTACAACATTAAAGCAGAGCATTTCAACAACATATTACAACAACCTAGAATTACAAAAACAAGGTGGATCCTAAAAATATACACCTCAAATGTCAAAAGCCAGGGCAAAAAGATTTGGACACTTAATAGGGTTGCCAGGTGTCCACTATTTGAGTGGACAGTCCACTTTTTCACATTATGTTCACTATTTTTTTCCACAAAATAGTGGACTTTTTTTTATTCAAAAGCTTTATGATGAAATGGTATTTTAATACATGTTAAAATGTTTGTAAGAAAATATATAATTTAATTTAACCCCCCCCCCCCGCTTGTCCGCTATTTTTTTGGAAGCAGACCTGGCAACCCTACTTTTGTATGTGAAGGAGGGAAGAGTAAACAACACCCTATTGCTTACCAATATGGATGCATGATTCTCACCTAGGGCTGTTAAGAGGAAGGAAGAGGGTGGGGATTGTACACACACACACACACACACACACACACAAACTGCTCTGAGGTTTCATTAAAATCAAGTAGTATATCAATCTTGTGAAATGAAATAAAAAACAAAACCCAAAATATGAAAGTAGTACTGTATTGAACTCTCCAAACATACTGTATTAATCAAAAAATAAATATGCAATTAAACAATAGCGTAATATATACAGTATTGGAAGACAGAATACTGCTTGAAAGTATGTTTTGATTAATTAGTCCATTTTGACTACCTTAATTAGTGTTGTCCATTTAATCTAGTATCCCTGGGAAGAGTGATAACACCACATTCCTAAGGAAATGTATTCAAGGCCCTCATGCGCATTACTGGCTGAGAGAAGTTAATTTGCCTCTGCAGCTGCATTTTCATTGGTAGATTGCTAGCTGTAAGCACAACTTGCTAGAATATATATGGCATAATTATACAAAAACCTTTTAAACTGTACAATAAACACACTTCCCCTTCAGTGCAGCTCAAAAATCTTTCTAAGACACCATTATATCAAAAGGGAGCAAAGAAAAATCTACTGGCTTGCTGTTCAATACAAAAGCAGGCATATTGAAGCACTCTTTATTTTATTGGCAAGGTTGGCAAGGTCACAGATGAAAGCAAGAAAGAATCATCTTCCAGCTCTGATTCTTGGACAATCTGAATTCAAATCTGACTAACTGTATTCAGCAAAGGATCCTGAAAGAATTATCTAGGATCATTGCAGAACCACCTGTTACCTTGCACAAAAATACTAGTGCAGATTCACAGGTACATGTTCCAAAATGCAAAGAAGGAACACTCAGAAAGCTGTGGTCCTACTACTTGATTTCTATAGTTGAAAAGATACTAGAATAAAGTGCTGCTAATACATGAGGACTTAGAGGAAAATTGACTTAGAAAGACATGCTGACTGCTACTAATCATGCCAGAACCAACTACCTTTCTGAAAATTACCGGTAACTGATTTGGTAAACAAGGAGAATGATGTGGAATATACTGTATCTTTTAAAATATATAATTTTATTTTTCATTTTCAACTTTTACAAACATTTTAGCCGGAGAAACAAGACCTTTACAAATCTAATTTACCTTCCACTCAACTGTAACTGAACTCCAAAGTTCTGTTTGCATTAGTCATCTATAGGCAGCACTGGCCCATCTATGAGGCAAGATGAAGCAACAGCCTCAGGTAGCAGAATCTACAGATCTTTATCCCCCCCCCCCCTTGCTCCTGATGTGCATCTTCACTCACCCCTTCTTCCCTTGTGGAGCGGTGTGCCATTTTGTGGTTTACCTCAGGGGCCAGAATGTCTTGGGCTGGCCCTGCCTATGGCATCACTGTGCTAAATCTTCAGAAACGTACACTAGAAGTGAACACTGCAATAGCTGGAAATCCATTTGGAAAGCATGGTTATAAAGGGATCAGTACTGGCCTGGGATGTGCAGAATATAGGAATGAGTCAGGAATAAAACTGGTTAGGTGATAGAAGATATAGAAACCCACAGCTGTTAACAAGCTGAACAGACACCAGCAATGCAGTTCTGTGCCACAAAAGGCCAGGCCACATTCAAGGTTATATCATAATTGCAAGATCCAGAAATTAAAACCCTAGTCCAATTAAGCCTTTATTTGTACAGCATTCACCTAAAGGTATTCAGGATGACTGAAAAGGGCTTAGAAGACAGGCAGAAAAGCTGGAATCATTCAGCCTAGGGAAAGGAAGAAACAGGTTGAATATTTTAAAGTATTTAAAAGGATGTCAAAAAGAAGAGGAGGGATCCTTTGCTCCATACCCTGAGGACTGGCTGGTAAGCAATGCACTCAAATTATTATAGCAGAGCTAAGATATCTCCCTTCTCCAGCAGATTGAAAATGCCATTTCTAAAAGCTCATCTCTCTGACACATGGCTGTAAGAATATCTGCTGGTTCCCTGCAGCTTTTGCATCAACCTCAGGCTTCAAATCTCTTTTTGAAAAGCTCTCCACCAATTTGCCTCCAACTCCCAGTTTGCTTGGCAACATACACTCCACATGCCTTTCCATGGTGATCACCAGGCTCCAACAGGAACATTTAAATGGCTTAGGGTGTCAATGATCATCACTTGCCATATAAACCACCATCATCAATTATCATCATAATCCATTCAAGGTCATGGTTTGCTCAGGTGTGGGAGGCAGAAGGTTCACAATAAGGCAATGCATTGCTGTGTATGTGAGGGAGGGTAGTCTTGCTGGTATTTGCAATATTCACGTATAAGTGTTCCCATTTTTGAGATGCTACACTGCAGTGTAGCCAGAACATTTAGGGTCCAAAGCTGACAGGTGCCACTGACAGTCACATTCTGTGCCACGGCCATTACAATGATGGGTGTGGTGATGAAATGGGAACACTCCAAAGAGCTTTCCCACACTCCTTTCCTTGCCCAACTGCAAACCAACAACCCTGTGGTGTCGCCAGTGGTCTTAATCTCTGGTACTTGCTGCCGCCACCCTCCCCCTTTCTCTTGCAGCCCAGATGGAAGGGGACCTGGGATCCACCAATGCAATTGCGTTTAAAAAGGTCAGTGCACCCAGCACCCCTCGGTTCAACCTACTCACAAATTGCTGGGGAAAGCAGGGCTAGCTTCCAGGTGCCTTATCCTAGTCCAAGATCAAAGCAGCTTGCTCATTTCCCTGGCAGAGCCCCCCTAAACCAGGGGTGAAACTAGGCTTATTTCACCAGGCTCACATATCCAGTTTGGCACCCCCTATATTGATTTGCGTGCGGGCACACACACACACACAAGGTGGGAGCCTCAATGGTGCTCCTCTGGAGGCTTTACCCAAGGCAAAAAAAACTGGCTAGCCCCCGCCCCCGTAGCTATGGCTCTGCCTAGACTTCCTAAAACCCAAGAACTCTGAGAGCAATGCAGCCTGTGTTTCCCAGACAGTTCACTTATGAGTTATTCAGAGTGTAAAGGCAGCCCACGCTCCCTGAGTGTCTCCCAGTTCTCAGAAGAGCAACTCTGGTTGTAAACCTTTAGTACTATGAATTCCGAGCATCTAGAAACCTAGAGGTTCTCAACCTGAGGTTGGCAATCACACACAGCTTCAGTGGTCAAATGGTCAAAGTTTATTAAACACAAAAAGAAAAGGGAAAGCAGGCAGAAGGTCAAAACAGAATACAAAACAGACTAGAACCAGAACACTGTGGCTCCAAAGATAATCTTAGCCATGTGACTACAATACAATGATTCCAATTCAGTGAAACCAGAGGAGGTACTTCTGTGTTGTGGCATCCTTAGAAATAAAGAGAACATCAGCCTTGGTGTAGTTTTGGCCTTTTGGCTGAAGCAGCAGAATTCTTTATATGTTCTTATGTTTAACTGTGGTGAGCAAGTGATCTGCCAACAAAACTGGAAGCAGGAACATATTGCCCCAGTCTTCAAAAGGGGAGAGGGATGAAATCTGGCAAAATACAGACTGAGTTTAACTTTGATGGTGGGGAAGATACTAGGCTAGATATATATAAAAAAACTGAATCAGTTTGTAGCCCAGCATGAATTTGTGAAGAATAAAACTAGCAAGATTACTTTTACCTCTCTTTAAAAAAAAAAATTAGAAATCAGGTTTCTAGCTTACTGGATTGTGGAAATGCATTGGGTGCCATGTATCTGTCAGGAGTGCGTGCTGGAGCCAGGCCTTGGGACCAGCAGGGCTTGGCAGGACTAGGGCCTATTTGGCTTGTTCTAGGGAGGCAGGGTGCGGCTGCACAGGTGAGGCTGCTTGATAACTCACTGTGGCTGCACAGGTGAGGCTGCTTGGTAACTCACTGCACCTGGTGGCAGGAGCCAGCAGGGATATAAGGTCAGCTTTTCCCCTCAGCTCTTTGCCACAGCAACGCATGCCCTGCCTCACTGCGTGCCTCCTTGTTTGTTGGTTGTGACCTCGTGCCTTGACCCTTGGACCATGACTACGTACCTTGCCTCTTGGACTGCAACTTCGTGCCTCAACCCTTGGACTGAGACTTGTACCACATGCTTCCCGGCCCCCAGACCCCAGCTCCTCGGACCCTCTGCCCTATCCACTTGCCTCTGGTCCTGATGTTCTTTGCTGCCAGCCTGGACTGTGACAGTATCTTGACTTCAAGAAAGCATATGACATTTCGGCTAACAAACTAATTGAATGTGGGATAGAATATATGTGGGATAGGTGAATTCACAGCTGATTGGGAAACCATACGTGTGAGGGCTCATCAATTCTGTCCTGCACCTGATACTAAGATTTTCATCAGTTGCTTCAGTGAAGTGGTAGAGGTAATTCTGATTAAAGTGTGGATGGCACAAAACTAGGTCAGCTAAACACCTCAGAAGACAGGAATAAAATTCAGAAAGGCCCTGACAGAATGGGAAACTGAGCTGAAACTAACAAAGCGGTATTGAATGCAAAGTTCTACATATAAGCAAAAACAAAACTCACAAACCAACAAATGTACAGAGACAGGGTGTGCGTGTGTGCACACCTGATTTGGAAGTAATACATGTGAAAAGGATATTGCATCTCATGACCTTGGATTCATCAGAACAGAGTGGTTTCATTCTGGTGCAGCATGTTTCATTCAGCACTTACCTCCTTAAGGGTTTGATCAAACAATATGTAAGCTAAATATATTAAAAAATTTAAAGAAATGTCCAGGAGCACCTTAGAGACCAACTAAGTTTGCATGCACACAAAAGCTTATACCTAGAACAATATTAGTTGGTTTCTAAGGTCCTACTGGAAATTTTTTAATTTTTGTATTTATTTCGGCTGCATCAGACCAACACCGCTACCTACCTGAATATGTAAGCTGTCCAACTTTGATATTGTAGAATCATCTTCCAAATCTAAAAAGGAAAACAATGCACTTTTTGGGATGTGTTTTCTGACAGATTTTTTTTAAGGCAATAGCTATGAGTATGTGACAGTGTGTTTGTTTCAAACAACATACTCATGATGAGAAGCTAGTGTGGCAAACTCCCTTCACGGTCATTTCATCTTGTTTTTCCTCGCCACTCCATTCCATAACAGTCTGTGCATGGGAGCTTATCTCACCCCCTGGCAACCCCTGTTCTCACTTCATTTTATCTTAGCAACTGTGTAGAATGATCATATTTGAAACATTTACATTCTCACCTTCTCCTCTCTCACCTTCTCTTCTTGGCAAATGAAAGGGAAGAAGAATTGCATGAAGGGAGGCCAAACGGATCTCAGAAAGTCAACAGAGAATGGTGGAGTGTGTGTTTGTGTGTATGTACTGTCATAGATAGAGAAAACATTTAAATAATAATAATTCTGGAACAATTTATTTTTCTGCCTATTGAGATCACACAAAAGGGTCGTCACATAATTTTCAGAACATTGGGCCTAGCCTTGAGGCAACAGAAGTCATTCATTAAATTGGGTATATGGTTTGCTTGAGTTCAAATCTTCTTTGAAGTCCATATGCAAGCCAAACCTTTGAAGTCCACATATGTCTTTCCCCAAAGGGCAGTCTCGCTGAATGTCCTATGAGACATCAGCAGAATATTCCTTCTACACAATCTGTACCTTAGCATGTAGACCTCCTTGTCACACCTTAGCGAGTGAGATTTCAATGAACCTGAAAGCTTTGAGTAACAACCATCAAACATCTAAAATAGGGTGGCCATAGGCCTAATATGAGGAGTTGTTGTTGTTGATGTTTTAAAAAAAGATAGGTTGTATTTTTTAATCAAGTATTTATCATTAGTTTCATATATTAGAAGTTTGATTTGTAAGTAATAACATCTATGAAATGAGATTCCAGGGCATGAACAACAGCCTTTATTTGCTATGGGGAGAACCAGAATTATTTGGGAGTTACAAGTCCATCTAGACATTCACTCGAGCAGAACAAAACTTTCAAGTCTGAATGGATATCTCAGATGCAGTGGATGTATCAGCCACACAGTTTTCAGATTTAGGAATTAAAGCATTTTTATAATTGCAACTCTAGTTTGTTCTATGTTGGTAAAACAATTTGACCTGTGAGAGTTAGGAGTCATGAACATTACAGCAAAATCAGGAAATCATTTGTTTTTTTCCGTTTTCGTCATTGGCAATTGACCTATGTACGTAATTGGCTCAATAGTGTTTTAAGATTGGTGGTTTGGATAGCAGGGAACTAATAGAGCCTGATGGATTTGCTGAAACACACTTGATATAGTTGGTGGTGAAGTTGCCAGGTAATCATTAGTTGTGGAGATTGTCTTACAATAAAAACCTGATCTAAGATAGCTTTTTGTACAGATATTTTTTTTAAATGCATTAATGATAGTCAGTTTTTTACAGTTTTTTTAATCACCATTTATTCATCAGTTATCTTTACATGTTCCTGTCTTCCTCTTGCACTATACCTTTCTAGATCTGAAAATCAATGTGTATATGCCACTCACCCCATCGGTCAATTTTGAGAATACTGCTGGGTACACTCCACAACATGGAACTCAAGGTACTGTGTATGATGTACACCTCTTACCCATAGACATTCATTTAGCCTTTCCCTGAATACAGTGGGCTCTCAGATATTGTCTAGTCAACCTGCTCCTTTTAACTCCAGCCCTTGGGAATTTCCCATGAACAAATTTTTATAAGCAGAAACTAAATTCAGTTTCTAGTTAATGTCATTCTTTGGAATGTCATTTGCCTGCGCTGTCCCAATGACTGTAACCATGTGCTTTAAAAAACTTTAAAAACTGGCATGTTTTTGAACTGCTAAGTTGGCAGGAGCTGGGACAGAGCAATGGCAGCTCACGCCGTCATAGGGATTCGAATTGCCAACCTTCTGATCGGCAAGCCTAGGGGCTCAGAGGTTTAGACCACAGCTCACTGTAGAGTGCCCAAGTCTCCTGTTAGCCTTTGAAGTAACTTGGGGGTGCCCAGCCCAACAACATTCCCATCACAGAATAATTTGTTGTTGTTGTTGTTGTTTAGTCGTGTCCAACTCTTCGTGACCCCCATGGACCAGAAAATGCCAGGCACTCCTGTCTTCCACTGCCTCCCACAGTTTGGTCAAACTCATGTTAGTAAAATAATATTAACCAACATTTTGGACAATAAGGGAGGTCTGGAATAAGGAAATGAAGAGCCCACTGATTCAGGATTGGCAGAAAGCAGCATATTGAAACATCCACACTTTATCTCGGTTGGAGATGAATACAGTAGAAACTCATATTCTGGGGACTTGTCCCCAGAATCAGTTTGAAAAGGAAACGAGGTTTGTGCCAAAAATGAATGGCACTTTGATTCACATGTTGTGAGCCTACCCAACAGTGTCTTCTTTCTGGTCTGAAATAGTCATACCAAGGCTGGAGTGAGCAATGATTTGTTCTTTGAGCAGCTCTTGGGGTGGGGGTGGGGGTGGGGGGTGAGGACAGGCAGAAGTGAATTTAGATTCGTAGATAAGGGAGTTGCACAATGAATGTCATCATCGGTAGGGTGAGAGGGGCTGGCTTACACTGAATAGAAATAGCATAGGAACACCTTTGTGAGGTGGGAGGTGATAACACTTTATTTTGCTGCTGCGATGTGCAGCAGCAGTGGCAACATCACAACTCTGCCTTGGTGCATTGCCTACCACATTGTTAAGCCACAGATGTTCTGAGTGCAGTGTGAGGTGGAGAGTGGGGAAGCAGTGTCTGCCAGTGGGAGGTGCACCATATTTTACATGCACTTTGCAAAAGAGTATTGGAAAGGGAGGGGCAGGGACCCACGCCATCACCACTGTAGGCAGCAAATGCTGGTGTGCGTCACCTACTGCCAGGGGAAATTCCCAGCCATTGGTTGTACACATCAATTTGCTGTAGCAGATTGCCAGCCGATTGAGAAGAACTGCCTTCTACAAGGGTAGAAACACTAAATGGAAATGCAAGCCAAATACACATACAGACCAAAGCACTTTCCAGGTTTGGCAGTATAAGAGTCAAGCCAAACATGATGCTAAAAGCGACAGTGAGAACTGTATGAGATTTTATGTCAGCATTCAGGAAGGGTATATTTAATCCATCCATCCACAGCCGTGATCCTGATAAATACCCCCTACATTGGGTTATGAGACTTAGGGGGTGGAAGCTCCCATTCATTCCAAACTGTCAAGATCATGCATGGGGAGGGAAGGGTTAATACTCCCCTCCTAGCATGGTGTAATCCGGATGAAAATTGACCCCTGTGCCAGGGGTACCCAATATGACACCCTCTAGTTCTTCATCATCATCTTTGTTTGTTGTTTTGTTTTGTTTTGTTTGTTTGTTTGTTTAAAACATCTATATCCTGCTTTTCAGCATGTAGGACTCAAAGTTTCTTACAACAATAAAATGTACAATATGCAAAACTTAAAGCATAGATTATTATTTTTCCACAAATTTATTTATTTGGTTTTATATAATAAAGTTTACATTCATACCACAACACATTCCAAAAGGAAACCAAGATTCCAATGAACCTTTGAACTCCCCCTCCATGGGTCCTATTGTTAAACCTTTTCTGCTGCATCTTTTTATAATAATCCAAATTTTTATATTTCCATTGTATCCATAGTTCTCGTTGCATTACAAGTGTTATTCCAATCCCGCTAATGATTTTAACTGTATACAGTGGTCTCCAAGGTAACCTATAAATTTCCCCTGTTCCTTCTTCAAGTTTTGGTCTTCCTGGTTTCTGATCAAGCATAAATTAAACCTAGAGAATTTTTTTTCTTTTTTAAAAAAGAGCAGCTGAGAAGCATTCAATATTCAGGGGCCTCCTGAAATAAAAAAAAGTTTTGATGAGGCATCTGAAACTCAGTAGGGACGGTGCCTATCAAACGTCTTGTGGGGTGGGGGGAGTTCCATAGATTTGGGACCACAATGCCTAAGCCATTACTCCTTATTGACATGATCCATGTTTCTGGCCCAAAGGGAACCACTAATACTACTCCCCTCCAATGGTTTCAGTGATTACTTGGGGCATGCAGGGTAAGGCAGTCCTTAAAGTATCCTGGGCCTAAATTCTTCAGTTCTTTCTACACTAGGACAAGAACCTCCAACCTGTCCTGGTAGCAAACAGGAAGCCAGTGCAGGCCTCTTTAAACAGGTGTCATGTGTTTGTGGTAGTTTGTTCCCTTCACCAGTCTAGCCACAACATTTTGCACTAGCTGGAGCTTCCTGGATTAGACTCAAGGGCAGACCCACATAGAGCACGTCTGGTCTTAAGAGTGTCTTGTTGTTGGCCATGCTCATTGGGGCTGTTGGAAGCTGGAGTCTGACATCATGTGCAGGGCACCATGTTGGCTTCCCTCCGCAGTAGTATATTTTAAAAGAAACTACGAGAAACCTATCTTATGATCAGGAATTTGTATGCTCAGACCTCTGATGGACTACATGTTTCTCCACTGGCGGCTAAAATGATCACCAAGGGACAGTAGGTCCCTTCAGGACATCTGTTGATTTTTTGGACTGAGAGCTGAATGGAAATAGGGCTGTGTTTAGTGGTGGTGTAAAAGGTAAAGTGACCCCTGACTGTTAGGTCCGGTCGCGGACGACTCTGGGGTTGTGGCACTCATCTCACTTTATTGGCCGATGGAGCCGGCGTACAGCTTCCGGGTCATGTGGCCAGCATGACTAAGCCGCTTCTGGTGAACCAGAGCAGCGCACGGAAACACCGTTTACCTTCCCGCCGGAGCGGTACCTATTTATCTGCTTGCACTTTGACGTGCTTTTGAACTGCTAGGTTGGCAGGAGCTGGGACCAAGCAACGGGAGCTTACCCTGTCGTGGGGATTCGAACCGCCGACCTTCTGATCGGCAAGCCCTAGGCTCTGTAGTTTAGACCACAGCACCACCCACCCCTAATGGTTGTGTACAAATCCTCCATTCATGACAACCAATACTCAAGCATTATTATATTTCAAATGAATATATACTCTGTTGCTTTGTTATTCACTGCCATAGTACTGGTTCCAGGGCTTTCGTTGTACTTTAATTGAGTCTACTCCTGAAACTGAAGACAGCAATGGGTTCTGTATCTCCCCCCCCCCCCCCGGGCGCTAAAATCACTGGTCTTTTCTCTTCATTCCCTCATCTGCTTCCTGTGCCTTTTAGCCAACATGTAACTCTTGAGCCTTTTGCGTCTCTTACCTTTCAGCTCTCAGTGTTTATTATTTCATTCCATTCTCTTCTTGTAATTGTGGCAGGGCTGCTCTTAGAGAAACGCAGACATAAAACCTTCACAGTTAGGCACGTCTCCTTTCTCTTCATTTTGTAAAGCTGTCACAAAGCCAGCCATGGTGACAGCAAAAAAGAGCAAAGGTTTTACTCCTGCTTACAAGTGACTTGCCTGGTCAGGTGCTTAGTAAATTGTTTCACTTGCTTTATTCCCTGCACCAGTTACAGACACTGTACCGTTGGTACATTGGTGTGGCTACTTGCTCCCAGCCTGCATTTGTCAGAAAAGCAGCTCCTGTTGCAAGACTCCAAGTGTGTTGCATCTAACTGCTAAATGAATACAGTTTTGTAATGGATTTTTCACTATCCGAGATTAATTTCTTCTCTTTTTTCATCCCAAACATTAAATCTCAAATCTCAAAATTCCTATTAACCTAAATACAATCCATGCTGCAACCTGGTGGTCTTTCAGCATTGTGTCTTGTGTTTCTGAGCGTGGTCTGGACAGAAATCTCTCACTCTTCCACTTCCCAATCATGGTTTTGCTCAGTCTCTATCACTGGAGTCTTTACCCTTCGTTCTTTTTAATGGCAAATTGGTGCCATTGCACCAGCAGGAGGGGAAACTAAAATGAAGTGTGATGACTGCTAGTCTGGATGTGCCAAAGTAGAAAGAAAGATGGTTGTAGCCAGTGCTTTTTTCGGGGGGGTGGGGTGCAAGGATACGCATACCCCTAAACTTTTTGTGAATCTTTGTATTTTTGTCCATTTACTGTATTTATTTTCCCCAATTTGATCTATAAAATGGCAATTTTATTGAGTCAAAATGAGAGTACCCCTAAACATTTTTAGGGGGGAAAGCACTGGTTGTAGCACTAAATGGAGTTGTCTCCCACCTACTCTGGTGGTAGAATGCATCTTTTGTTTGCTTGAGTTCCCACATTCAAACCCACAGCATCTCTAGGTTAGAAAGGATCCACAGTATAGAGCTGGGAAATAATTCTCTTCTTGGAAACCTGCAGAGTGGTCTAACAATTCCAGGCACAGAGTGAGTCAGCCTTGTTCTCTCATCTGTCATATCAAGCAAGGTGCCACCTCATGTCACACTTAGGGAAGAGGAAGATTTGAGATTCTCCAGAAGCTTACAACCATCATGAGAACTCTTTTCAGATTGAGTTTTTGAACCTAATTTGAATGCAGTTATTGGACTGTGTTTTTTCTGTTTTGGTTTTCATGTTTTGTCTCTTTTACATAACATAAAAATGCATGTACATTTACTTGATTATGCAATTCATCTTGTTTGTTTTTATTAGATCACGGAACTGGAGTAAGACATGAACCAGTCTTTCGAAGAATTCTGATGGAAGACAGCATCATCTGATATCAGGAAGATTTGTGAAATCCCTGGGTGGATCTTGTGCTCTACATGTGTGTGTGCGTGTGCACATGTGTGCATTGTGTGCATGTGTTCTCGTTCTCTCTGTTTCACACACACCCATGTGCGTGCACACACACACACACACACACACACACACACACAAACACACACACACTGCTGCCTCTAATTGGTCATGCATTAAACCGATGTGTAAAATCATCTCTGAAAGGACATAGTTAACAGATGTGTGTATGTGCGATTTGAAAAGTGTAACATAAGCAAGGTACCTTGGGATTCTTTCCTTTTATTTATACATTAAAGTGTGAATATTTTCTGTTACGAAGGTTCGGGTTCATTTATAGCTTCACAGTGCAACTGAGATGTACGAGAATTTATCAAGCCCCTGTACTCTTCTGCACATTGCTCTGCGTGGCAGAAGGGATGTGGAAGTGAGTCTTTGCTTTTTGCCACATGCTGAATTGGATGTCCCCATGCAAATGGACAGCAGATTTCCCCACTCTCTGATACAGAGAGTATGCGATACAGAGTATGGAAATATCCCTCCTTGTGGTGCAGGTTCCAGGATAGGGATGCCAGTGGACATCTCCAGGCTTGGATCTGGGAAAGGACGTTGGGAGTCTTACTGAAGTCCACTTCAAAAGAGAGGCAGACATAACAAATGCCCCAAATTCTCCCTGGCCTGGAATAAAATTTGAGTTTGAGATGGCTGTCTCTCACCTGCACACACCCACACCCATTGATACCCCCCCTCCAAATGCCCCCCTTTCCCCTTAATTCCCAAGTGGATAGCAGCAGGAACATGATTAGTGAAGGCAGTAATCTTGTTCCCCATTGCAAAGCTGCAAGGAATGCTGCCACGTCATGGTACAGTACTCTTCTCAGGGTGAAGGCGAGGCCGGCTGAAACTCAGATTGAGCTCAGGCTTGCAAGAGAGGTTAAAAATAATCATTAAAAGGTTTCTTTACCTATGTCCGAAGCAAGAGGAAGAACAAGGGAAATGATCTCTCCCCCAGTTTGGGGAAGGAACAGCTCAGATCCATTCTGTGTTAGCATGGAGAATGCTTTGGGGAAAGTTGCTCATCCTTATAGATATGGGGCAGCAGTTTTTGGCAGGTGCCACTTGTTTCATCTCCAAACAAGAGCTGTTCCCAAAAAAGAAATTCTTTGCTTCCAGATGCATGGTTGAGTCAGAGCCCCTCCAGACTGATGGTTTTTGTGGGTATGTTTTGCAACATGCGATCAATTTATACTGCACAGCCCACACTTTATTGCTTCCCCAATGTTTCATACTACATTATTGCCATCCGGAGTGGCTCTCCTGCCCTATAGCAGACAAAAGAGACACAACACACCCACCCCTGAACAGTAGGGTTATAAAAAGTTGCAGGATTTCAGGAGGAATTGTGGGATTTGCACCAACTACAAACCAAGCACCATGTCAACCTAGAAACTTTTGCAGGTGCAAAGAGGATTGAAAGCAAGGTCATATATATAAAATCATGAGCACAAACCATGTGCTGAAGGGGAAGATGTGCACATTCCACCAAGATTTATACCATAACTGCTTTGAAGAGCATGCCAGAGGCAGAAGGGGGTTGATGAATTAGCTTAAATTAAATGAGCCATGTTTGAGCTGATCTGAAGTGCTGCAAAACTGGTGTTTAGTTTGCATTGAACACAGTAGTTGGGAGGGCTGGAGAAATGGGAGAAACATTCTGTGTTCAGGCGTTGGGTTCCCAAACACCAAATAATGCAAAACAAAACCAGGTAAGGAGAGAGGTGAGGGCCAAAGCAGATGCCTGGGCTGCTGCAAATAAAAGCAGGTGAGAGAAAGGACTGGGAAATGATCTGATCCGACAGCAACTATAGGCAGGGTTGCCACCTTTGTTCTGGCAAATTACAGGACAGGACAGAGTGGGTGAATTCCACCCCCCCCCCAAATCTGGTGTTGAAATGACTTCAAAGCAATCCATTACAATCTATTGCAGCCTCTCTCTCTCTCTCTCTCTCTCTCTCTCTCTCTCTCTCTCTCTCTCTCTCTCTCTCTCTCTCTCTCACACACACACACACACACACACAATGTATAAATCTGCCCATGCTTTGCCACCCAGAGCTTAAATAGCTTAAATATATGATCTTTCACACACCCTTTCACACACATACCAACTCCTAGGGGCCAAGGTCCCTTCGCCCCCCCCCCATAAGAAATTAAGGGGGCTGCCCCCCAGTTGATGGGCATTGACATTCAAATGGTGTGGGTGTGTCCCATCATGTGATTGATTATGAGTGGTGGGGCTTACCTGCCCACTCCCCCAATATTTTACTCAAGTTGTCTCCCCTGGAGAGAGGAGTGCAGAAACACAGGACAAATTGCATTTTATATGGAAACACAGGACAACCCTGTATTATATAGGGCAGAAGGCAACCCTTTCGGAACCTCCTTTGGGAAAGGTGGAAGGGAAGCTGTAATGCCTTGTACAGGAAAAGCCCCTTGGAAGTGGAACTGAGAACAGTGCTTCTAGGTACCTTTGGACTGGGTGATAATTCCTAGCCACCACTTCCACACTAGCTACTTAGTCTTTCCACCTGTGCATAATCAGACTTCATAAATTTTGGGGCAAAGCAAAGCTGCTCTGCTATATGTTGGGAAATTACAGAGGTTAAAAATGAGGCCATCTTTAAATAAAGGGACTTGGTTTAGTTCCGTGGGACTGGGAGTTTCCAAAATAGGTGTATTTATTTACATACTTTCTGCTCAATGTGTTAATTTTGGGGTCCATTGAATGCCAGGGTATATCATGCCAAATCTTGGCCATTGATCCAGCACTTGTTGGGTTCCCTAATCAAGCTTCAAATTTGCTCAACAGCAGCCCAGCGGAACAGGAAATAAAGCTTCTCCAGCAAAAGCCACAGGCTGAAGATTGTGACTGGAAGGAATCCCTCGGCTTATTATTTTACGAAGCTTAATGATATTATGGAATGGCATTAGGAAAGCTTATAGAGAGGAAAACAAAGCACATAAGAGATGGACTGTTTGAAAATAAAGCAACTTCAAGCAACTGACATATGATGAGATTTAAAGCAACTTCAAGCAATCTGATATAATTCCCAAACCAATTAATGGTTTAATAATGGTATGAACTACTAGTAAGCTCTGACAAAGCAATCAATTTGAATAAACAACATCCCTCCCCATCAGGCCCCAAAAGAACTCCCCCCAAATGCCCACATATATGTCTTTTAGATTGTGTAGCAACTGGGCCATTTATTTTTCCATAAACTTCATTACTTATGTGGGCAGGCCCACATAGATTACAAGTTATTATAATCGACCTGGGGAAAAGGAGTAAGTGAGACCCCTGCTGCATCAGTGATTATCCATACCGGACACTTATTGGACACACATTAGCACTGGCTTGCCCAAACAGATGATGCTTTTGTTTTGGCCTCATGGCTGAGAAGGGGTCCTGTTGCCTGGGCAGCCCAGGACCTCCATACACACTGCCCAGGCTTGCACCTAGTCACCCCTGGAGACATACTCCATTGAGACAGATGGATGCCAACAGAAGTATGTGTAGCTGACTATGGCACTGATATTTTTCACCCATCATTATTTGTTCCTATCGCACACAGTGATGTCATTTTAATATTTTTTCAGATGTTCTTCTTGGTGTTCCTGAGATGGGCTCATCCTATCATCCTATCCTCTTTGTTTGTGGCTATGTATATAGAAATGAACATTATGTCTGCATTTGAGGAAGGTAGGGTGATTGCACAGCGTAGGAGTGTGGACAAGGTCCCAGGTTCAACTCCCAGCATCTCCAGGTACAGCTGGGAAGGACCCCTGGTCTAGAAACCCCGGAGAGCTGCTTCCAGTCAATGTAGACAATACTGACCAAATGGACCAATGGTCTGATTCAGCAGAAGACAGCTTATTATGTTCCTATAGGCTTTCTCACATGATCTGGTCCTGGATGCCTTTCATAGAAAAGGTATCAGTACAGATCACTACCCCACCGTTGTCTTTCAGATGCAGGATGTCATCAGGTAGATTACCAAACAGAAATGGCCTGAAATTACCCTTTGACTTTGTGTATATGTGCATGGCAACACAAACACAAGCAAGTTAGCAGTTTACGAATGCAACCCTATGCACATTTATCTGACAGTAAACCACCTTAAAATTTGTGAGATTTGCCTTTGAGTAAAATGCACAGGCTCATACGTTGTGAATCCAATCAGAGTGGAATTGATGCTCCTTGAAAAATAAAGGAGGTGCTACTGCTAACCTGAGCAGGAGCAGAATTAGATAATAGCAATTAAATAACATTTGCTGTTAGCCTATCCAACCTCCTCTCCCACTAGATGCTAATGATGCGGGAAATTTTCATCCAGTGTCACAAGGACTCTGGCAGGGATGGCTTTCTCCTAGTAACCTCGTGAATAGTTATTCTGTGCAGGTAATTTACATAAGACAGCCCTGAATTCATTCCCCATCCATGCAATGTCCGTCCTTTAAATGAAAAGCCAATTAAATATGAAATCACTCTGACTATTTGAACATGGGAAACAATTATCTGAGGAAACAATTCTTAATTTATAAAGTGTTCTTATTTCACCAAGGACTCATCTATAATGTTCAATTAATGATGTTTGCTTATCACTGTAACAATTACAAAGTGTCGGTGTTTTTGTTTCTTTTGTAACAAACAACACTTTCACATTGTGGCTATCAAATAATAACACTTGAAATGAAGAAACCGCATTCCCTCTGCAGAAGACTGATACACACATAGACTCAGTGCAAACATTTGAGAAAGGTGTTTTTTTTTTAGTGTAATCTAACTGTAACTTGCAGATCACTTCAAAAATATTAATAGTCTTAGGAGATGAATCAATGTTTGCAGCTGCTTTATTAATCAGCTATGGTGGTTGGTTTTTGCTCTGCTGAAACTGGTCCTCTAATTTCTCAAAAAATGCATTTCCCAAGAAAAGAGGCTTCTATTTTTCTGCCTCGCTTGTAGGGCAGTTTAGAATTTTTTATCCTTTCTTTAGGGTGGAGCTTAGCTAGTTGGCTGTGGGTGGCATGTGTAGTTTTCTGTCCATTAAACATGTTTCCAGCACCTTTTGGTCTCTCTGGCTGATTATGTTCCTGATCTGGGGGAGGGGGGGGACAGGACATGAGAGAAGTTGTCCTGTGACATCTTCCTATGGGTTTTAATTGAAGCACAGGAAGTCAGGGAGGGTGAGAACCCCTGGGATTAGTGTGCTTGCTGGCTTTGTTTTTAAGAGAAGTTCTTAATTTCACCTTCAGAAAAAAGTCTGTGCTGATTTCTTTAAAAGTAAGGAGACCACTTTTCAAACAAAATAACAATGAACAGCTTGACTTCTTCTGGCACTTACAGTAAAGGCAAGCAGAGAGTGTCATGGGATATTCAGGAAACATGTGCACCCAGGAATGCTGCAGTTCAGACCACGGGAGAGATTATTTGTGTGGTGGAAGAAAGGACACTCAAAACCCCTTGGCTACACAAAATAATATTTTGTTGTTGTTCAGTCGTTCAGTCGTGTCCGACTCTTCGTGACCGCATGGACCAGAGCACGCCAAGCACCCCTATCCTCCACTGCCTCCCACAGTTTGGCCAAACTCATGCCAGTCACTTCAAGAACACTGTCCAACTATCTCATCCTCTGTCGTCCCCTTCTCCTTGTGCCCTCCATCTTTCCCAACATCAGGGTCTTTTCTAGGGAGACTTCTCTTCTCATGAAAATAATATTACCTGAGACTTTAGAATTTTAGTCATCAGACATTTCTCATTAATAGATAAACAACGGAAGAATAGACTGCACTAGAACACTCCACAGGGACATAAAAACATACCAGTGAAGGGTATTCATATTTATGCCACTGGGAAGCTCAGGGTGATATTACAAGCATTTGTCTTATTATGTCCTTTCCTTTTATCCTCTCTTTGAAGTAGGCTGGGTCGAGAGAGAATGGCTTTAAGATCACTGTGAGGCAACCGTGTCTGCGGCAAGTACACCTGGCTTATACCTCCCTGCAGCAATATGAAGTATGAATGGCATGTTTTCATTCTTAAATGCCAATATACAAGTCTCAGAGAGCAGAAACCTAAGTAAAGCTCTCTGCAGATATGTGTGTATGGGTTACTCAGATACATAGGCATGTGAACAGGGTGTGCTGGGTGTGGCCAGGCACACACTATTGTCTTTTATCATCTGTAGTAGAGTACTAACTCCACCATGGCATTTCCCTGAGTGCACAACCTAGTGAAATGTGATGCACATGCCTATGCTCAGGGGACCTGTGACACAGTGCGGTATACATAGTAGAACTTGTGCTGATGGGGTCATGGATAAGCAGTTTCAGAAAGTGATAAGAGAGCATGGTACTTCAGGTTGCATCATAAGGTTGTGGGTTGAGCATAAGAGTGTGGCAAATGTGATGTGAAGAGACATGGGTTCTGTGGTGCAGTGGAAGAATCATGGTGGAGGGAGATTTAATGTTGCCATCTCTAGAGACAATGGGGTGTGCCTCCTGGGGTAAAGTAAAAACTGTGTTAGCAGCACTGAAGTGACTTCCATGCAGCACAAGACTGGGCAGTGCCCTATGGAGGTCCTGGCCTGCCCAGTCTCTGTGGTCCAAAGGAAAGCACAGCAATATGTCTGGCTGCAATAATTTCTGGAAGGATAATTCCAATAATTGGTCCTCCTCCTCCTCCTCCTCCTTTGGCAATCACTCATAGCTGAGTAAGATTGTCTTCTATGAACATGGTCCATAAGTGACTGTGGAGGCCAATTCTGGATCCACACGTCTTTCAACAGTGGGGACATAGGTTTCCAGGCTAATTGCTCCAACGGGCTAGGGACTGCGACAATTAGGAGTCAGAGTTTCCCTTCTCCTAGATGGGCTGCCTTCGCAGGTTGACAAGCTGGAGGAACATGGTGGCTCAGGCACCCTGCAAGCCCAACAACATTTGTGAGGATGGCATGTGCCTTTTACATCCTGCTCAGTCACAGGAGGGGGGCTGGAAGGGACACAGCAGCTCAGGTGCACTGCAAACCCAGCCCCATGCTGCTTTTGCAAGCAGTGTGCTGGTGTCTCGGGGTGCCTGGGCTTGCGCGCCACCTTGGACTATGGCGTGCCGCTCTCAAAGTTCCACCCAGGGCAAACCACCACTGCGCACCCCATTAGCTACACCACTAGGTTGAGAGAAAATTATTTTCTCAAGGCCACACAAAATGGTCAAGAAGGCTGTGTACCCAAGGCCTTCTGGCAAAAAATGCAACATCCAAATCACACTATCTCTCTGCAGGAATGCAATTGTCAAGCTTAACTTGCCACTGAGATGTGCAGTATACCAGATGAAACCATGTCTAATTTCTAACCATTAGTTTTCAGTTTGAAAAGGGGGAGCCATAAACTGTCCATTAATGTACCTGTTGATATTGTTAATAAAATTCCATTTATCTTGCAGGCTAAGCTTTTAGATTCTGCTGCAGACTCCAATGTCACTTCTTCTCGGTCATACATATTCAAGTCACCTGCTTCATAATGTTGCAGTCCATGATAAAATGATTTATTAGGTGAAACTGTAGCTGATTGGTTTTAACCCCTTCAAGCTGAAACTGCACCCAAGCATCAGAAATCAGCCTGTCATTTTGAAATAGATGTTATAGCCTATGAAGTCATTTGGACTCCCAACTCTCCCATTATTTCTGCAAATCCTCATTAGAAAACACTGGCTGAAATGTAGTTGGTATTAAAAGAGGAATATAGGGAATACAGGGCAAACAAATGTGTTTGCTGATATTTACATGTAATAACAAGCACACTGTATAAAGAGATTTCATATTATTTGTAATGCTTTGGGGAATGAGTTTAAGAAAAGGCAGTACTCTTAATGATACTTCAGTGTCTGCCAATTCAATGTCAATCCATTTCTTATCTGTTTTCTAAATAATACAAATTAGCCACCTGATTTGGATTGCCTAATTATATTTGAATAAATGTGGAATATTCCATCACACTTGTATTTTTCTGTAAGATGGTAAAAGCAATTAAGGGGTTTCATTAAAAAATAAATTTATGAATAGTATTTTGCCACTTATTCAGAATACTATATGATAGGGTGAGAAATTAGGAAGTTTTGAAAAATAGATCATGATAACCCTCAAGCTTTCCAACATATGTATTGGGTTTGTGGGTATGGAAACTGCAAATGCGTGATCTGAGAATTTTTCCTAAGAAAAGAAAATGGGCTTTTAGTATTAAGTTGCATTCTTATAGGAACTATGGTACATACTGATGGTTAAATGGTATGTAAAATTGGATATGAATATGTATAAAGCTTAGAAAATAATTCTAACCCTTTATGTTCTGAGCACTTCTCACTTGCTTTTTCTCCCACCCTAGCCATCCATGTGCAATGGCGCAGCAACACATTACATGCATATGTGTGTAATGGAATGTCAATACCATACCATTCTTTAAAAAATAAAACAGCTTTGGGATGAGGTAGTTTTGACCAGAGAAATTAAACTTTTCCTCTTAATATGCCTCCCATTCCCAGCCAGATAAATTAAATATCCCCTCTTCCAAACTAAGTTACCTCACATGGCTGTCTAATGTATTCCAAACACATAACCTTAAAGCTTCACGAAGAGAGAGAACTGCCTATTATATGTACCTCTGAGGTGATTAAAGCAGCAAACATTATCTCATTTTGTCTACTTAATGTAACATAGCAGTTAGGGTTGGACTGGGAGTACCTGTGTTCAATTCCAAACTTAGCCACCAAGTTCACTAGATCCCTTATGGTCTTTCACACGCTGAGGTATAAAATGCCTTTTAGCCTCTAATGCCATTTATGTTAACATGTCATACTTGTTGACGCAAGAAAAAAGGGAGAAGCAGCATTTGCAATATGAGTGTTTTACAAGACCGTTACAGATGGGGCATGTGCTTGGGAGAGATGTACATAAGTATACAACAGCAGCCTTAATGCTTACGTACAACTCTTAAGGTCTCTTCATTGTTGGATACTATAAAAAGAGAGTTGGCTTCTATTAGTTTAATAAACAGGCACATGCCATCACCATTCATCTCCAAATGCTGCATTAGAAAGATATTTAGTTTGGAGAACTCTAGAATACTGTCCTTTGGGGAATTCCTACTTACTTTGCCTGTTTGTTTGGCTATGTCCCTAAAAACAAATATTTTCAGAAAATAAAACCTGTTCATTAGCAGAAAGCCTGGACTTGCTTTCCTAGAGCTGATCTTATTTGTGCATGAGTGCCATCTGGTGGTTAAGTAGAAGCTATTCCCACTTTCTTCCTAATTTGTGAATTATGGCATCAATCACATGCACATGTGATTGGGAGTACAGTGGTGCCCCGCTAGACGAATGCCTCGCTAGACGAAAAACTCGCTAGACGAAAGGCATTCGCTAGCGGAAGGCTGCCTCGCAAGACGAATTTTCCTATGGGCTTGCCTCGCAAGACGAAAAAATTGCCGATTTTTTTTTTCTTTTTTTCGTCAAACTGCTCTTCCCCCGTTGGTGCTTCGCAAGACGAAATTTTCGCTATACGACAGCACTCGCAGAACGAATTAATTTCGTCTTGCGGGGCACCACTGTAATTTCTGTGAACTCAGAGGTCTTGCTTTTGTGTAAATATGTATAAGATCAAGCTATCAATCTCCCTCCCCAAAGCTGTTGCAGCTTCTCTTCTCTCTCACTCCCAGGGGCATAAATTTTATAGGACAATATAACAAACCAAACTGAGAGTAGACCATACTTTCAGTGGTTGATACAGTGGTGGAAATATATGTGAATGGACAAATGAAAGCACCAATATGGAAAATTTGATATAGAAACACACCAGACATATATCTTTAAAGTGAATTTTAAAATAACCACTGAACCAAGTGATTGGTCAAGATCAACTACATTTAGTTCCTCCTCACCCTCAACTCTTTTGATGTGCAATGTTCATTATAAGAACTTGTAACTTTTAAGAACAAAAGATGAGATCAACTCTTCCAAGGCTTGTATTTCCACCGGGAGTTTAGAAACCATTCATTCTTGCTTTTGTTCAGCACCCTTAGTTTCCTTCAACATTTCTTGCCAGTTTTTCTCCATTTCTTCCTTACAGGTGAGAAAAGCATCTTCCAGTCGTCTCATAGAGTTGGCCAAGTCTGGGTTAGCACGCATCACCACCATATCATAAGCCATCCATGTAGCCTGCACTGAGACAGAGTGCAAAATGCAGAGTCACTAATTTGATGAGATTTGTTGCAGTGGCATGGATGAGAAGAAAAAGATGAAACAGATAACAAAACGGAAGAGTTGCCAGCTCTGAGACTAAATACCTCTTCAAATACACTTTAAGATTCAAACCAGTGCTGCACTGCAGTAACTAACTACTGTAGTTTACTCATTGACAGCTTTCCACAAATCGCGTCCTCCCTTAAAGAGGGCACGTGTTGCAGTGAGACCTGGCAACCAAATCTTTGTGTTGTGGGTGGGGATGATTGGACAGCCACAACACCCTATTGGTTGGTCCCTTGATCCTGGGTGTAATCAGGCCAATGGGATGCAAGATAGATGGATCAAGGGACCTATATATGCCCATGCACGTGACCCAGAGCTTCCTCTTTCGGCGCGTGCATTCGGAACACCCGCCCGCCTCTCCCTACTTTTAGGGCGTGTGCGCTTGACATTGCTATGCCGTCGTGAGTCATCTGTCATTGGGACAGGGGCATGGCAGGAATTTTCCCCACTTGGCTGATTGGCTGGTCCAATTTGGGTTTCGCCTGCCGCGTAGCAAATCGTTACAACTTGTAAGGTTGTGGATAGGCTCTGGTTCAGGTGATAGGGATGGAGGAACGCTCTCGCCATCCCTATGTGAAGGGTATTCCATTAAAGGAATCCAGGGACTCAATGGTTTGGTCAACCCTGAGAGGGGTTGCCGATGCCTGAGTTCAGGGGGACACCTGGGTGGTGGACATAGCATGTCCCCGGCTTTCCGCCTATCCAGGTGTTCACCCTAGGCTGACCTATGCTGGTGCCCTGGGTCAGCGCTAACTGCAACGGTGCAGGGAGCTAGTCGAACCAGAGCCTATGCAACCACTCACTTGCTGTAATCAATAAAGTTGTGGCCTAAATTCTGCCAAAAACCAAACCAAAATTTGAGCCTTGTCTGAATTTATTTAAGTGGGAGGTTTAAAGGTCTGAACACGCAATATCACTGACTCTCAGGGAAGTGACATCCTGCTTCTGGATGTACAGATCTGAAGGACGGAGTCCACTCATCCAACACTTGCCTTAGAAAAGCAATAGAATATCCACACACACCCTAAAAAAGTGCATAAGAAATTATTAAAACAAATCAGCAAGTTTTCCCAATCAGACTGCAATGATAGCAAAAGTGGAGCAGCTGTCCTTCCCCCTGCCCACAAAAAAATATGGATTAGTGAAGACAGTCCCTTAGAGGGAATACAAGGCTGTGCTGGTGGTGGGAGGATGGCTCTATTTGCGTCATGATCTTAACCCCCCACAACATACACTTTTCATCACCCCTACCCACCTGTGCAGCGAGTCTCAGCCAAGTTTGAGAATCGCTGTTATAGGGCACATTCAGTAATTTAAATGTTATTTTTCATGTTAACTAGACCATGGTGGCAGAATAACTTAATGCTATTTATGACAGCCAGCTTGCCATTTTTATCCAATCTGACTGAGAATAGGGTGTTTTTTTAAAGTATGTACTAATTAGTGGAAATGTTTGAATGAATCTGTAATAGAACTCCTGCAAATATTGTCTCACATCAAAACCTAGATTAAGTTCTGAGGCATTGTTTAATTATCCAAGAGGCTCGATCAGTATTTGATTTTCTTTGTGCCATTGCAATCCTCTCTACAAAGATTCCAGGTTGTGTGTTTTTTTAAAGAAACCATTTGAAATCTATAGTAGTTTCACAACCTGTCCTTGAACTGAAAAACCTCTTTAGAAAGTAATGAGAGAAGAGAAGTGGTGGGTAGGATTTAATCCTTTCTCCACCCATTTCCATGTTTGAAACCCACCCCGACACTGCTGTTCTCCCTGCAGGTTCAAATATATGTTCACAAAAATCAATGTGTAATTTAGCTCTAATTCATTATATTCTACCAAGAAAATATTTCTTGTCATATTTGACAGGATACTATAAAAACAAGAAATTCTGTCCACTTGTTATTCTTATACCTGTAGTTAGGAACTCAACATTCAAAAGAATGGTAGCATCTTGAAAAGGATAATTGTTACGTTGGGGTTTTGTTATTGTCTGTTCTACGAGACGTGAAAAATCAATGCTTTGTGGAAAGAAATTTAATTTAAGGTGCTTAAATTAGCAATTATTCTAAATGAATAGTACTTATACAGTTGCAACTGTATAAGTAATCTACAGTTTCTACAGACATATGCACAAGCAGTTTAGCATGTTCCTGTCCTGACACTACAGAACTTATTCAGCTCTTAATTGCATGTATTGATTAGTTATACTCAGTTGTGGATGAGCATCAGACCCTCACATGAGATTTAATGGATCCTGGATGCACATTGTAATCTGCACACTAATTTCTCCCTTAGTGGCTCAGGGGCATATACCGGGTAATTAGCAACACATAAATACTCTACAGGAATAGTACCACACCTGATAGTTTTTCCATGTCTTCCAGGAGCTTCTCTAAATCCCTGTTCAGATCCTCAAGCATTTTTACCATGTTGTCGTAATTTCTTTCACAGGGTTCACATTTGGCCATCTAACAGGGAAGAAGGTAGTAATGAGTTGCAGTGCAACTTTGAGAAACCTATGTTAAAACCACACAGAATGTTCTTACACTTTTTAAATAACTGCATGGTATAGAAGAGCATGTTTTGTATATTTTAAGCATTTCTACCCTGATCTTCAGGCAAAGTGTCCCAGAGCAGCTTACTGTAGGTTAAGGCCAGTTAGAACAGTAAATAGACAGTCCCAGCCCACAGGCTTCAACAGGGAATAGGAAAACAAGCAAACTCAGGCACCAGTTCTCACGGTGGTTGATAACAGGATGCTATTATTATTATTATTATTATTATTATTATTATTATTATTATTATTATTATTATTATTATTATTATTATTTATATACCACCCTACACCCAGGAGTTTCAGACTAGACCAGATGGGCTCATCTTTTGTTCTTAAAAGTTACAAGTTCTTATAATGAACACTGCACATCAAAAGAGTTGAGGGTGAGGAGGAACTAAATGGAGCTGGTCTCTTAGCACAGCCTATGGATTAGGCCCAATAGTTCCACTCCCCTGCAGAAGCCAGAGTACAGTAATGCGTACAACGAGCCTGCAGGATCCTTCCCATTGTTGTTGGGACTGAGTAAACACTTTATGTAACTGGACCAATATCAGAAAATTGTGATTTTCACCCTCCCCCCCCAAAAGACTGCAAAACACCCCAATGAATTTTGGATAAATGGATATAAAATATTGAATGGGGGGGGGAAGCTGCAAGTATGTTTAGAGAAAATGAACTTAAATGATTAATTCAATACCTCTGAAAATCAGAGCACTTCTTATGTGTCAAAGTAAAGATTGAAACACTTAACTTCTAACACTTCAGACTGCAAAATTATACTTCTTGACAGCTGTGCAATAGTGGGCACATGGGAAAAGAAAACCTCAATTACCACAGTAAATGTAGAATAAAATCAAATAAGTATATTAGTCACAAGCAAACAAACAAGCATCCCTAGAATCTGTAAGTAGTCCCCAAGTTCGAAAGAGAATATATTTTAAGTGCATACTTGAATTTTTGGCTACAATACCAATTAGGTACCTTAGCTTAAACAATAAATTCATCTATCAGGGCTGAAAAAGACAAGACACTAAATCACTTTGAAGAAGATGATGCTGACAATAATTTAAATGTTTAACTTCAGAAACTCCAGATATCAAACTGATTTTGTTTTATACTATGCTTGTGGAAGTGAAATCTTGCCAGAAATAGTGCATGCATCAGGCAGAGAGAGAAAGGTGGCAGAGAGCCATTGTTGGATTAGGGCCAGGGAATTATGGCCATCCAAAACAAAAGCTTAAAACCTGAAAGTTTCATGGTAGATTCAAAAGGTTCCTCATAAAAGCTCTAATGTACAGACTTCATAAGGGATACCTGCAATAACAGCGGGTTATAGAGAAAACTTCCCTTTTAGAAACACTTCAAGGGAAGAGGACCAGAGAGGGAACCATATTACCTAACACATTCACAATACTCTACAAAAAAAACTGAATGATCCCATATTTAAAACCATAGGATTGGTTTTTTAATATTGTGAAAGGGCAGCATATACCAGTAAATATTTGAAATAATAAATACAGCTGTGTCTTGTATCACAGTTGTAGAGCATATGTTTCAGAAACTGAGCGATCATTCAAGGAGTCCATGGCTTGAACTTCAGCTCTGAACTCACTATGTGACTTTAGATATGCCACTTTCCACTTCATCTCCTGCATCTATAATACAAGGATAAATATACTTGCCCTACATGATTTTTTTTAAGGACTGGGAAAATTGTGGAGTGCTTTGAACACTCTAAAAAGTGCTTCCCAACAGCCAATTTTCATTGTCTTCAATTTTGTACAGAGTCATGCACAATGATGGCAGCATATAAATAAATGTCAGTATTGCATCTGGTAAAACTACCAACAGTTCTCTCCCTAAGCCCCTTTCTCCACTCCTGCCCTTCATCCCATGCCATAATTACACTTCTGAATTTGTACAGCGATGCTGATTATTTTTAAGTGTTCATCATATTATTTTTGAATTGTTATATTTAATACTTTTCATCTGGCATGTTGTACTCCACTTTGAGCACGATTCTGTGGGAAAGTGGCATACAAATACACTTGATGATGATGATATAAATTCAAATAATAATAATAATAATAATAATAATAATTATTATTATTATTATTATTATTATTATTGAAAGACTAGCCAGGGGAGATGGAGGCATCCCTGTGCTCCTCAGCTCCTCGCAACCAACCTACACAAAGCACATTCTCTTCCCTTCCCTTCTCATTGCATTCCTGTCTAGCTCAGCATCCCTCTCAGCTGTCATCTTGGGGGTCCTCTCAGCCTCGTCCCTCAACGCTAGGAGCCTGTGAACATACACACATCCCCATGGGCCACTTTGTGTGGTTAGGGCTAGGAAGCTCCTTCACATCCACCCCTTTCCCCCTGAAAAGCCACCCACCTTTGCCTCAGGGACCCCAACTTCTCCTTCTGGTCAAGACGCCAACCGCCCGCCTGGCCACTTTCCTCCCTGCAAAACACACACACACAATTTTTATTAGTTTTACAATTTAATATTCCGCACATTTATCATATAAAAGAAAAATAATTAAAGAATCCAAATATCCCCCCATGACTTCTCTCAACTTCCCCTTCCGGTTCTTTGAATATTTGCTACTTCTGCTTAATTTATTACACTTAATTAATTTCCAAGTTGTTATTTCTTAACCTTTACCTTTGTTTTCTTAATTTTAAGTGTTTACTCAAACCCTACTAATGAGTCCAATTCTTTACAACGTTTCTGTCAATACAGCATAAACGGTTCCCAATCTTTTTTAAAGTCTCTATTGTCATTGTCTAAGTCTTCCTGTAAGTTTCGCCATGTCTGCATATTCTATAAGTTTAACTTGCCATTCTTCCTTCGTTGGTATCTTGTCGTCCTTCCATTTTGGGGCTAGTAAAATCCTAGCCGCTGTTGAAGCATACATGAATAACTGATGAGAGGCTGTTTTCAACCCATTTGGGCCAATGGTGCCTCCTCCTCGATGCCATCGCCAACACTGCCCCCCCATACGTATTTTATTTCCGCTAAAAATTGTACACCACTTGATTAAAAAAACCAAAAAACACCACAAAGCATTTTACACTGTTTTCTATAGAGGAAATACATTGTTGGGCACAGCTGGGCCTTGTCAGGAGCAGCCGGACCTTATCCCTATGGTTGCCTCACAGCTGTGAGGGGTGTGCTTTCCCTCCTCAGCATACATTATTATTATTATTATTATTATTATTATTATTATTATTATTATTATTATTAAAATGTATATACCACCCAAACATCACAGGGTCTGGTTTACCAGGACACAGTACTACAGAGAAGGGGAGAGGAGAGGGAAGCCTCAGAAGCATCTTATATTTTATGTCGCCTCATATTTAGTCAGGCCTACATCACCAGAAGCCCTTCTTCATGTGGCCCAGAGGGCAGCAACACAAAACCAAGCCTTTTCTGTGGTGGCTCTCTGTTTGTGGGGTGCTTTCCCCAGGGAGACTCACCTGGTGCCTTAAATAACATATATTTTAGGCGCCAGATGAAGACATTTCTCTTCAACTGGACCTTGGTCTAACTGACCAAGCTGTGGCTTTGTTACTATGTCTGTAGGACGGGGGGTATTTGGTTTGCTTTTATTGTTTATTTTGTATTCTCGTTTTGTATTTTTCTGTTGCCCACTGGTCTGGGATCTTCGGGAAAAGGGCAGTATAAAAATTTAATTAACTGATCAATTAATAAAGGAAAGGTTGCTTTGGCGGTGAAGCGCTGCCCCAGCGTGGGAGATACAGCAGGAAACAAAATTAGTAACCCATCCTATTTCCCCCTACTTCACAATACACAAGTCTACAACCAACACAAACAGTCCCTTTCCTTTCTCCTCATCCTTCTTTTGATGGCCCTCTCTCACTTTACCCATGGCCATGGCCCCAAGCAGCCCGTTTTCTTCTCTCCCCAAACCTCTGCCTTCACCCAGCCCCCAAAGGCCACATCCCCCCACTTTCCTACCTTCCTCCTTCAGTAGACAGCTACACAAACATGGGCACAGCTCAGCCACGACTGTCCCTTCTCCCTTCCAGCCAATCCAAAGGCCTACTGCTGCCCAGTTAGAATGGATGTGGGCGGGTGCAGTAAAGGCCTAGCAAGGGACTGTAGGCAGCTGGAGAAGGGATAGAAGCCATTTTAATATGGTCTTTTTTTATTAAAAAAAGGTAATTTGGTGGAGAGGCAAGCAACTAGCCCCAGCAGGCACTCATGGCAGCACCCTGGGGACTTATGGGGGCCAGCAGATTCACAGGTAATTTGCAACTCTTTATTTTATTTTGAAATGGGTGTGTGGCATTGTGTTGCACAGTAGCTGAGTTAGATTCATTTTGGATCCTATTCAACTCAGTACATAACAATTGCTTTCCGTGGACTTCAGTGGAGCCATGAGAAGGAACGTTCCTCCATCAGATGTAATCTGGGGACAACGGTTCCATCAATCTGCAGCAGAGGAAGAAACCTAGGAAGCAAGGCCACCCAGCCCTTCAAGCGTCTCCTCTCTGTCAACCGTTTCTATTCCACGTGTTCATTAACTATAATAATATTGTTACACACCAACCCAGTCTCTGCAGCACTGTGAGAATAAACTGGGAAACATTGGCCTGCGAGCGCTCCAGTTGGAGAACAGCCTTTACTCACTCGAACTCGACGCAAGGGAGAAACGTGCAAAGAGGAAGGCACACTTGGCAAATCCACACCATGATAAACTCCCGCCCGGAAACCAATGTCCCCACTGTGGAAGGATGTGTGGATCCAGAATTGGCTTCCACAGTCACTTACGGACTCATTCTTAAAACCGTGTTTATGGAAGACAATCTTACTCAGCTACGAGTGATCGCCAAAGAAGAAGAAAGAAGAAGACTAAGCATGCTTACCAGGGTCTGTGTTTCCTTTTGGAATAATGAGGCACAGTGGAATCTGTGGTGTCTTTATGATACATGGTTTATTTACACATATATGCAGTCCAATGGAGGGCTCTCTGGCATTACTTTCCAAGAGGTACTGGCCTCTCTCATAGCCCAGCATTAGATTCAAAACAGACATTCTGCTTTTTTTACTCTCTCCATCCCACTGCTTAGTAACTGTTCCTTAACTCCTAACTGTCGTTATAAACTCTAACCCACTAGACTAAACCCTTGGCTTTTATCCCCTGACTGAGGGAGGAAGTAGGGTTGCCATATTTCAAAAGATAGAATTCCTCACACCCTCCAAGTTGGAAACAGAGGCTTATCAGTGAGTTCATCACACCACTTGGGTCTATTGTAAAAATGCACGAGTCTGCTTATTTCCTGGTTCTAACATTCCAACTTTAATTCAATTCTAACACTAACTTAATCCAGAATTCAGGGTGTCTTAAAGCACAGATTCATAACAATTTGAAGCTTTGATAACTGCTTCCTGAGCTGCCTGGTTTTTGTCTTCCCTCCTAATCCCTTCTTCCTATTGTGGCATGTCTTTTATATTGTAAGCTTGTTGGCTGGAACTTTTTTTTAAAATGTAAGCCGCTATGGTACAGTTTAACTGGGTTAAAGTAACGTGTGAGTGAGGCCTGTCTTCCACATTGTTGACTGGGAAATTTCTCACATGGTTATTGACGGTGAAAGACGCTGCATGCTACATTCAGCAGAGAGCATCATTTCCTGCTGCAAAGCAGCCACTGCCTACTCATAACTACGTAGCTGAACAAATATGTTGCTGCACACCTGCATAACCTGTTCATAGGGGTATGATATGCTAATCGATGTGGCTGAGGAAATGACTTCTAGCATTGCGGTGTAACGAGAATCTTTAAGTCAGGATCGTGAAAGACTGTTTGTTCTGGGATCTTGCTCTGCGGTGATGAATGAAGAAGGGATGTACCGACTGACAACGTTGTGTGGGGGGCCCTTAGGATTCCAAATATAAGAATAGGATTTGTGGTAAGGACTGAGAAACTTTATCAGAGATGTGTGAAGGAGGGTACTGGGATGGAGTGTTGCTTCGGAGGAAGGTTGGGCTGCCTCTAACCATAGTTTGTGCTCAGCCTCTCCAATGAGACCTTTTCTCATCAGAAAGAATAATTTTTGAATAAAATGTTCTTTGGGCCTGTTGGGGAGTAGTTGTGGATTTATGTCCAAGTATTTGAACATGTTTCTAAATCAGAATGTCACAAAATGAAAGGGAAGCAGTTTGCATGAGGGACCAATTCTTGTTTGTAAATTCCATTTCACTGCACTCTGCACCAATGGGCTTCACCCAGAACCATCTCTCTCTCTCTCTCTCTCTCTCTCTCTCTCTCTCTCTCTCTCTCTCTCTCTCTCTCTGTGTGTGTGTGTGTGTGTGTGTGTGTGAATTCTGAGGCAGAATAAGCAGATTTAAGTAACTCTACCTTCTGATTCTCTTTTGCAAATGCCTCCTCTATATTAACATTCCAAAGGAAACATGGAGCTGGGGGACCCATGTTTTCTTTGCAGAGTGAAGTTGTATCCTGGGAGACTAGGAAAGATCAAGCTGCCTTTGCTATCATCCCATGTTTCTGCCAGGTTTATCTTTTGTAATTGAGAAACTTCTGACTTCCCCAGAATAAGAGAGACTGCTCTGTCGGAGCAATATACTTTTGCCTAGTTGTGTGTGTTGGCAGGAACCTGAAATACTGGTTTAACCAATGCATAACCTATGATACAAATAAAATAGCATGATCCCATTCGAGGACAGAGTTCAAAAGAACTGAATGAGTAATGAAGAGTAATGAGTCAGAAAGGCATGTATCACCAATAGAGAACGTCTATTTGCTTGACCCAGAAACATAACTCAGTAATCATAGCCTTCGATAGGCTATGAGGCAGCATGTTAGAGATATCATCATCATCATCATTCTTTATTCGAACGTCAGTCAGAAAAGATACATTTATCCATATAGAATTAAAACAATGTTAGAGATATCAGAAAATCCTGCAGTGGCAGGGGAAAAAAGGAGTAGTTGCTAGGTTAATGACACATAATCAATAATTTGTTCCAGTTTTCAAGATGTTGATGAATTCTGACAAGCTTTGTAATACCTTCAAAGTTTTGCTGTGTGGTTTCTGTTTTCTCAATATTGCAGACTATTATTTGAAGTGTTAGTACTGGTATCGGGAAAGAGAGAGAAAGAATAGCTTCAAGGGGTGATTGCAAAGTGAATTAGCCTCAAAGGGAGTAAATAAGAGAGGCATGTTGAGCAGGTTTTACATGAAACCCTTGAAGGAAATTGGAACACTTCATTGGGCAGCTTCTTCCATTGCCAAACTGCTTAGATAATCTAGGGAGTTATTCCTAGTGCTTAACCTGCTAGCTTTCTTCTCAGTTGATTTAGAATGCAGTAATTGTTGCTGTCATCCATGGAGAAGAAATCCACAGAAACATATGTGGTTGTGCCCTGGAGTTGCAGCCTAGAGTAGCTACTTTTCAAACTGGTACTGTACTGTATATGAAATGGTGAGAAGGAAGTGTTTGCACTCACCTCCTGTGAGTAAAGGACTGCTCTTGAAACTGTGTTACATTTTCTCCTACTCCACAATAGATGGGCATGTTCAAACAAAAGCATTAGAGCATTCAGAATGGAAAAGTTCTTGTCTACACAGTTAAGTTTGCTAAAGGTGTAGTCAGTGTCCTTCTGGGTAGATCCAAGCCTTCATCTTTTAAAACAAACATTCAAGCACATATATAGCAGTTCAGCCAAGAGGTCAGCACAGCCTTGTCCTATCCACTTGCGTCTGTTCATGCTCAGGAGACATTGGTGAATGGAGAATGTTTATATAGTATCTAGATAAAAATATGAGGAAGTGTTGCTGTTATTACTTGGGCAATAGAATATTGATATGCAAATGTTGCACGCACCCGGGGCCGGTACATAGATAAGAGCTTTTCAGATATCTTACTGCCAAGTGCAACTCCTACCTTGGTAAGTGCTTTTTTGAAAACCTCACCTCTAAATCAGCACTAAATTGCTTTCCTTCATAGAACTGTTCTATTGTATCACATATGTTGATAATTAGTTTAGCAGAAACTGGCCTGAGATATAACAGATCACTTTGTAATGGTGGGAAGTTTTAATTAATAATAATTAGTAAACTGGATTGACTACAGGTCTTTTAATGAATGCTTCTGATTCTATTGCATAACTTTCTAAAACTTCCCTTTAGAAGTTTTTTTTTGTAATATTTACTTAAATTGTTGAAACTATTCTGAATATAGAACTGTAAACCATTGCATTAATTACTTTATGGGTAGGTTTATAAATCCTACTTTTTAAGGATTAGAAATTTCTGCCGTTTTCTGTGATTAATGTTCACAGCTCTTTTTAATGCATTTATGCAATGACAGATTCTTCTTAATTGTCAATAAACTCATCTCTTTTTACCACTTGGGAAGGTGTGTGTGTGTGTGTGCAAATGTTAACCATGGGCGGATTACAGATTAGATTGTGAGTACCGTTTGTTTATCTTATACCTAATCACTTGGAAACATGGCGAAGTCATTATTATTCCTGTTTAAAATGTTCTCATTTGCATCATTTTGGAGTGTCAAAGTAATTTTTAGTCTTATTATTTGTTTTCTATGTTGAAATGGCACTAGATTGATAAAGAATAATATATTTTATATATCTTTAAACTGGACATATGAAATCATCATAAGTATACAGTGTCTGTAGATGCAGCTTGCATGCACAAATATTTGGTGGAGAAGCAGATGGTAACTCCTATATTAGGAACAATGTAGCATGGAGACAATGAACTCTGCTTTTGTCACCATGCAGTTCACAGGTGGCTGTTGTGTTTGTCTGTGATGCACAAAGAGCTTAACATCATGCTTGTAGTGCAGCATTTGCCTTTATCTACATCATTTGCAGTGATGTTTCTTTTTACTTCATGTGTTTTTATCTGGTTTTATTTTAATTTTTTTATTTTGCTCATTGCAGAAGCATGGCTTGTGTCTGCTTATCTTTGAATATTCTGGTACAGCTGGGCCATTCTAGGCATTATGGTTTGCTTCAGTCATCCTAGGATCTGTCCTTAAAAAAAACAAAAAACTACCAGTACATTACTCTTTGTCCTGAACTCGATGTTGTTGTTGCGAACCCACTTTGAATGCTTCTTCAGAAAAGATGCATATAAGCTTGACTTGACTTTTTAAAAAATGCTTGTAAAAATAGTGCTGAAGTTATTTTTGTACTATTATGTGAAACAAAGAGACTCTTCTGATGAATATGTGGATTGTGCAATTTCACAGACTTTAAATAAGGAGGGGGAGGAATAGAAGGACCTTTAGAATTGTGTCTGGAAATGTGCTGAGGGCCTGCAAGATACCAGGGGCACAACAAACTCAGTCCAGTCAACACATTTTTGAAGTTCATTTTTTAGATCATTTGTTGTTTATATAGCATCAGCAGTTTACATAGCACTTGACCAAAGTTACTCAATAATATAAGTAAAAACAAAAAACAAAACCACCCAAGTCCCTGTATGAAGGAGCTTTTAAAGTCTATAAACCAAAACGACAGTTGTAATTCATTAATGTTTAGTTGTTTTTTAATGGTTTTTAGTGATCCTTGTTTTTATTTGTAAGCCGCCGTAAGTCCCATTGGGGGAAAGGTACAGTATAAATATATATGTGCATATAAGGTAAAGGACCCCAGGATGGTTAAGTCCAGTCAAAGGCAACTATGGCGTTGCGGCGCTCATCTCACTTTCAGGTAAAGGGAGCCGGCATTTGTCCACAGACAGCTTTCAGGGTTATGTGGTGAGCATGACTAAACCGCTTCTGGTGCAATGGGACACCGTGATGAGTACCAGAGCACACTGAAATGCTGTTTACCTTCCCACCACAGTGGTGCCGATTTATCTACTTGTGCTGGCGTGCTTTCGAACTGCTAGGTTGGCAGGAGCTGAGACAGAGCAACGGGAGCTCACCCTGTCACGGGGATTGGAACCGCCGACCTTCTGATCGGCAAGCCCAAGAGGCTCAGTGGTTTAAACCACAGTGCCACCCGCGTCCACTACTACCACTAGTGCCACTAATAGTAACAAATCCTCTTGTGACAACTGCATAGAGTCTTCATTTGATGAGCTTGACAAACATCCAGACTTCCTCCCAACTTGGAAGCTTCAGCAGTGGGCAGTGATCCCCACCACCACCCTGCCCCAAAGTTGGGAGGAAGGCTTAGGACTGTTTGGCAGCTGTGTCTTCAAGGTGCAGGACCAAGCTGGCAACATATGCACACAAGACCTTTCCTGCTGCCAGATTGGGTAGTGTTGGTTGCTGCTGGCAGCAGTGACTAATAGTATACACTCCTTGCCAGCCTGGAAATGGACAGGGAGAGTTGGACTCCATGGCCTGAAAGCGCTCACAGCACCTTCAAGCTAGTGGCTCCTGAAAGCACACACCTGCCCATCTAGCCAATCCATTGGTAAAGGCAGAAGGGGGTTTCATAGGCCAGGAGAGACTGTCAAGTCAACTACAATTTTTGATTTTCCAGCAAGGTCAGCCCAACTTTTTTTGACTCCCACAAATAATTCATGGGATTCACTATCAGCTCTGGGCCTAGATAACTTTAGATAAATGTAATTAGGTATATTTATTACAGGTGGATCTCATGGCTACTTGGGGTGGCATTTTTCAGTGGCATGGAAGGAGATGAGCAGGGAGGAAGGCTGATGTTTTTGTGCCCCGTTGCATGTCGACTTCCGATCTGTTCCAAGAATGCTCCTCTTGTGTTCTGTCTCCCCCCGCCCCCAAACAGGAAAGTGTGAAAGATACTGCTTTCATAGCCAACAACCAAGTCTTTGCATCTTGTGTTTGTTTTGCTTCTGTCACAAGACATTTTGCAGCCTGAAAACTCCCCACCTTGCTAGGGTAAATGTTTTAAGAATTACTGTTGTGCCATTCAGATAACATGCATTTCCTTCTTCGCATGTTTCACCCTGCTTCATGCCTCATTTTTGTACGCATGTGCACTGCCTACACATGGCTGTTCAAGCATACAACTTCATGTGTCTGTCTCATGTGGTGGGGTGGGTGTGGCTTTGTGATGTGGCAGATTTATTTAGCTTGTTTGTTCACAGGGTGAGTTCAAAAGCTTTGGAATGATACTTTATTGACTTCCCTTATCTGACTTTGGCTGTTTACTGACATAGGAACCACTCCCAAAAAATGTAGGTTTTCTACCTTCTACTTACCCATTGTTCTGTAAGCAAAAGCAGTCCCGTTGTGAGATTAAACATTCTATTAAACATTTTTTAAAGGGGAAAATATTATGATCAGGTTAGTTTCAGAGGCCAGTGCAGGACAGACTATTGTAAAGCCTTAAGTGTTAAATGAGTGTCAATGTGTTAAATGAGGCCAGGTAATGATTACTGGAATGAGAGTAGGAGTGTTGCATGTATACCAGAGTGTTATTATTTTCATCATGTTGTTGAGTATGAAAATGTAACTGAAAATAAATATAATAAAAGATTTCAAAACCAAAAAAATCTGTATTATCAGGGAGGTAATATTAAATGATTCAGGGCATAGCAGAGCCATCTTTAGCATATGCAGTGTCGGGGTGCAAAAATTCACCCAGCACCCCCATTTTTTGGGGGGGGGCAGGTCAAAGTTCTTGAGCTTTTTTCAGGCTGCAGCTCAAAGCTGTAGAGCTTTTTTAAGAGGGCAACTCAGAGTTGTTGAGCTTTGAGGGAGGGGGACAGCAAATACCACTAACATGAAAAAGTAAAAAGCAGCTACGATACCTCCGTCTTTCCATTTTTGCGATCACGCTAAAAGGAAAGACACCACTAAGGAGCGGCGCTGGTTACCATACATTGATTCTGCAGCTATTCCGCAATAGAGAACTGAAATTACCCATCAAATAAATCACCCAGGGGTCGTGGTTAACAGCTTAGGCGGCAGCAGCAGCGGGTGCCCCACAGAATTCGGCGCCTGGGTGCAACGCATCCCCAGGTAAAGACGGCCCTGTCACAAGGTCAGGGGCTGCATAGGGAAGGAGGAATAATTGAAAATAATCTTCCCACTTCCTCCATTGGTGTTTGGCATGTTGTTGTCGTTCAGTCGTGTCCGACTCTTCGTGACCCCATGGACCAGAGCACGCCAGGCACGCCTATCCTTCACTGCCTCTCGCAGTTTGGCCAAACTCATGTTAGTAGCTTCAAGAACACTGTCCAAACCATCTCATCCTCTGTCGTCCCCTTCTCCTTGTGCCCTCCATCTTTCCCAACATCAGGGTCTTTTCTAGGGAGTCTTCTCTCTCATGAGGTGGCCAAAGTACTGGAGCCTCAACTTCAGGATCTGTCCTTCTAGTGAGCACTCAGGGCTGATTTCTTTGAGAATGGATAGGTTTGATCTTCTTGCAGTCCATGGGACTCTCAAGAGTCTCCTCCAGCACCTCATTGGCATGAGGGCAACACTATTCATTGCAAGTCTTCTGGACCCATCCCAATGCCTGCTCACACACTTCCCAACCCTGACAACCATTGTCTAAACTGAGAGTGAATCCACACCAGAGCATTCTTCTTCTTCTTCTTCTTCTTCTTCTTCTTCTTCTTCTTCTTCTTCTTCTTCTTCCTATACTGCCCTTCATTTGAAGATCACAGTGAGGTTTACAATATAAAAACACAAAAATGCATACCAGAGCAGCATGAACCTCCCCAGCTTAAAAGGCCATAGATTTAATAAGCCAAAGGCCTGGGAGAAGAGGAATGTTTTTGCCTGGCACCTAGAGATATGTAATGAAGACAGATTGGAAACTGCCCATTATGTTTGCTCACTATATGTGTTTCTTGAAGACAATTTACATCTAAATTTTGTTTAAGAATTATATGTTCAATTTTATTTGTCAGGGAGTCTTGGAAACAAATGAGCGGAGTTAATTAGAAAAAAAAATATTTATTGCAAAAAAAACCAACAGAGTTCATGGAGTGGTGAACGCTGCCATCCGTCCATCAGTGAAGATGTTCCTACTGATGAGGCTTCTTCCAGTGAAACCAAAAGCAGCCCAGTGTCTTCTTGTGACATGATCTGTCCTGAAGGCCGCCTATTCGACGAGAGCGGGGGCTAAGGGGGTCAGCCCCCTCCTCTTCCTCATTCCCAGACACAGAGCTTCCATATTCGTTCCCACTCTCCGAGCTGCGGCTGCTACGTCTCTGTAATTTGAACTCCATTGGTTGTCTGCCATCAATGTTGTTTCCAGTCAACATTCCTGAGGGTTTGGGAGAGGACTGCTGATTGTACTCATCTGGTCTTGCATTTAGCCCCCTCTCTTCCTGTCTGCCTTCTCCCTCTGCCTGTACTTCTTCCCTTGGAGCCGGTGTATTCAAGACATGATTCCTTTTTACTTTACTGTTTAGACCATTTAGGTTCCAACTCAGTACCTTTAAATCCGCCATTATGTTTACTTGTGTCTTTTCTCCTAAAATCTTGTCTAAAGTTTTTGTTGTCTTGGTTATCTAAATTATCCACCTCCCCCACTGTTGCTCCTTCCCCTGCCCCTCCTACTGCTCCCAACGGGTCCTGTGGAGTGTATGGGTTGCCAAACTCTCTGCCATGTCTTAGCCAGAATTCCTGTGCCTGCTCTTCATTTACCAATCTTTATCTTTTTTCCCCTTGTATGTAAAGTAAATTCCTTCTTGGAATTCCCATCTAAATTTAATATTAACTCTAATATTAACTCTAATCAAGACGTTTGTCAGGAACGAGTACCTCTGGCATTTTTGAAGCAAACGAGGAGGTATCTCTAAACATAGCCACAGGGTTTCCGTCAACCTGGAGTCTGTTTTCATAATTGTTCTAGACTATAGTGTCCTTCAATTTCTGACAGTTAAAAGTTACCAAACAGTCTCAAGGCTGTTTCTTAGCCTTAGCTGATTTAGACCGGACCCTGTAGCAACTGTCAATAGATCCATCAACATATTCCTGTTCCTCTCCCAATGAATCTGCAATTGTCTTGACTTTTATGTTTTAGGAACTTGTTCCCCCTCCGCCTCTGGAAGGCCTCTTATTTGCATCACATTAGATCTTTGTCTCGTCTCTAAGACCACGAGACAATCCTCAATTTGATCCTGTCTGCCAGCTAAACCCCCTTATTATCTCTTGTTCCCCTCTAATTTATTCATTCTCTTTTTCAATTTTTTTGGGTTTCGGCCTCCAAGTTTTTCACAGAAATGTCCAAAGCTTCTAATTTGCTAGACATTTTTGTGACCATTTTTGTGTTCTTCCCCAATTCCGCTACAACTTTTTCATTCAGCTTTTGCATTTGTGTCAGCATCTCATTTTTAAAATCTGACATATATACTCTATATTTGACTTTCTTCAGATTGTTTTCTTGATGTTTCAATATTCTATAAACCACATTGAGATTTTTCTTAAAAATATAAAGCGGTATAGAAATTAAACACATTAAGACATACACACAAACACATACACACACACATAAATACATACATACATATATACTATACATACATACATATATACATACATACCTGGGATGCTAGGATAGGAAGCTCCCACATGATTCGGCCAATCGAGACAGATGTCAGTGATGCATCAGGGGAGCATTGTGAGAGCAGCAGGAACAGTGCAAAGATTGCTTGAATAGGTTCTCAGGTGCCTTGGCGGAGTTCAGAACCAGGCTTATTCACTGAAATCACTACTAAAAAACCTTCCCATGCTAATACTTTGGGAAGTGAGGGATATAGGCAAAAATAGAGGGGCATGATGGTTGCATTGGGAATTAGCGAGGACACCGTAGGGATTTGAACCCCATCCTGGGAACCAGGAGCGCCGACCACCAGTGTCTTTTGCTTTTTTTTGAGCAATGCAACAAGGGGAAAAGCAAAACCTGAGAGAACATTCTGCGAATGTTCTCTCAGGGAAAAAAAACCTTAAGATGTAAAAAAGAGCTCTTTGGAGAGACCTGTGAAGAGAACACCAGAAAAGAAAATGGAAAAAAATAGAAACCAATTTTAAATAATAATTGCCTTAAAAAAAAGACCACTGAGTGGTGGAATGTGAACTTACCTAAAGCAGCACAGTCCAAATGCAGATGACTCTCACCTCAGGTACAGTGAACTCTGGGAATCCTGAAGGAAAGTGGACCTGGAACAAAAGAAGTGTTCTCCTACCTGCAGGTGAGCCTCATTGTGGTGATGCAGGATAAGGCCTCTTCTGAAACTCAGTCACTGCAACCTGAAAGAGTCTTAGCACAAAGAGTTGCAGAAGGAACACAAGATAAATTTTCTTCCCAGCCAAGCAAGGATTACTCACCTAGATGTACTTCAGGCATAATGTATACAATTATATTGCTGCTATCATTTTGATGTAGCATTTAAGGTTTACTTGTGAGGTATCTGAGCCTGTCATTGCCTCTGAAAATATAAGAGTGCTTGATAGTTACCTTCCTTCAGCTGTGATGGTCGCAGTCACTCTCCAGTCGATAGCAGCAGGTTCATCCTCCAAATGCTTCATTTGCCTTTTCAGCAAGTTTTTAACTTACCAGTTTTGTCTCCTTCCAATGCAACCTGAGCCAACATGCACATTTCTAGCTTCAGCAACAAAAAAACCCAACTTTCTCTTCATGAAATGACTTCTCTGGTTGCTTTTTAGAAGAAATACCTCCTATTTTCCCTACTCATTTTCTATCAGCTTTAAGCAGAATTCCATATCCATGTGCTCCTTCTTTTCATCCGAAGACTAATTAGCTTGAAAGGTAAATAATTGCAGCCCCTTCACGTTCCGTCATTTAGCTTCATTTTCTCTTGGCTTTTCCAGTTAAGCATTTTTAATTTTCTTGATTCTCTTTAACATCTCCATCTTGGTATTTTTCTGAGTTTTCAGTTTAAATTTTGCTTGTATTTTTTGTTTGTATAAAGTCAGCGCTTTGTGTTGTCTGAGCTATGTGCTAAATAGCTGTACCTAGAAGATGCTTGGCAAAAATAAAGTAAAATCCAAAAACCTTGCTTATTTCCACTAGAGAGCCACGTTAAATATCAGGGATAATTTTGCTTAGCCTGTTCCATAGTTACCTTTTGAGCTCCATTTCCCATATCTTTTCGTAATCTTGCAGGTTCTGCTGGAAAGGCTTAGTGGAGTTGATGTTGTAGTCTGCTTCCTCATTTGATCCTCACAACAACCCTGTGAGGTAGGTTAGGCTGAGAGATAGAGAGCTTCATGGCAGAGTGAGGATTTGAACTCTAGTCCCCCAGTTCTTAATCCACCACTCCAGCCACTCTGCTCTCTCAGGAACTTCCCTCAGACAAAGCATTTTTCCACAGGATCCTGGACTTGCCATGACCCTGAGCATTCACTCTCCAGTCGCCATCAGCAGGTTCATCCTCCAAATGCTTTATTCGCCTTTTCAGCAAGTTTTTAACTTACCAGTTTTCTCTCCTTCCAAGGCAGCCTGAGCCAACATGAAATTAGAAGGAACGGTTTTCTTCTCCTTGTCTTCTTTCTTTCCACCCGACATGCACATTTCTAGCTTCAGCAACAAGAAACCCCAACTTTCTCTTCATGAAATGACTTCTCTTGTTGCCTTTTAAAAGAAATGCCTTCTATTTTCCCTACTCATTTTCTCTCTGCTTTAAGCAGACTTCCATATCCATGTGCTCCTTCTTTTCATCCGAAGGCTAATTAGTTTGAAAGGTAAATAAAATTGATTTCCCCCCTCCCTTCACATTCCTTCATTTTCTCTTGGCTTTTCCAGTTAAGCATTTTTAATTTTCTTGATTCTCTTTAACATCTCCATCTTGGTATTTTTCTGAGTTTTCAGTTTAAATTTTGCTTGGCTAAACTTTTTGGGGGGGGGGGGGGGGGGGGGCGGACGACTTTATCAAGGTCCACCATCGGTCTACAATTTACTGTCCCTGTATTATTAGGATTAAGTCTTCTTTGATCTTCTATTTTCCTTTGGTTTCCTTTTAATTTAAAATTTAATATCTCTTAACTCTGCGAAGCCTGAAGGAAAGAAGAGCTGAAACAAAAGAAGTGCTCTCCTACCTGCAGGTGAGTCTCATTGTGATGACGCAGGATAAGGCCTCTTCTGACACTCAGTCACTGCAACCTGAAAGAGTCTTAGTACAGTGAGTTGTAGACTGATCACAATAGAGATTTTCTCCCCAGCCAAGCAAGGTATACTCACCTAAATGTCCTTCAATCTTGGAATACCATTTTGACTGCCATTTTTGTTTGAAGCTGGATGAACCATTGATCTACAGATGAGCCTCATTGTGGTGACGCAGGATAAGGCCTCTTCTGACAACTCAGTCACCGCAACCTGAAAGAGTCTTAGCACAAAGAGTTGCAGAAGGAATGCAAGATAAATTTTCTTCCCAGCCAAGCAAGGGATACTCACCTAAATGTACTTCAGGCATAATGTATACAACTGTATTGCTGCTATCATTGTGATGTAGTGTTTAAGGTTTACTTGTGAGGTATCTGAGCCTGTCATTTCCTCTGAAAATACAAAAGTACTTGATAGTTGCCTTCCTTCAGCTGTGATGGTCGCTTCAAAGTGAGAAGTTTGTGTTTTTTGTTTGTATAAAGTCAGTGCTTTGTGTTGTCTGAGCTATGTGCTAAATAGTTGTACGTAGAAGATGCTTGGCAAAAATAAAGTAAAATCCAAAAACCTTGCTTATTTCCACTAGAGAGCCACGTTACGTATCAGGGATAATTTTGCTTAGCCTGTTCCATAGTTACCTTTTGAGCTCCATTTCCCATATCTTTTCGTAATCCTGCAGGTTCTGCTGGAAAGGCTTAGTGGAGTTGATGTTCTAGTCTGCTTCATAGCTGTCAACTTTCGCATTTGAAAATAAGGGATCAGCAGCCTCACCTATGAGTCACATGGCAGTGGTGGGCGGAGCCAGAAGCAAAAGTGGGCGGAGCAGCTAGAACGTGACGTCAGCGCTCTTCCCCCACACCGCCTCTGCCGCTAACTACTGCTACCAGTTTCAGAAGAAACTGAAAAGGGGGAAACCGCCTTTCCCCCGCAGGTCAAGCCGCTGCCGCACGGCCGGCTCCTCTCTCTCCTCGCCAGTAGCCGAGGGGCAGCCTTCTCCGCCTGCTCTTCCCGAAGCCGCTCCACTTGACGGCGCCGCCGCTCAGCAAATCCTCCTTGTGCCGGAGGCTGCTGCTGCTGCTGTTCGGCTTGAGCGCGAGCAAGCGACGGCACTGCGGCGCTCGGTGGCTCCCGCTTTGCTGCTGCTGCCCTTGCTCTTGCCGCCCAGCTGCAGGTTTCTCCACAGCTGGGCCTGGAAGGAGGAGGACGTGGATGCCGGCTTGGGGTCGCTGGGATTGTCCGCTGCTGCTGCCTCAGGCTCCTTAGCCGCCTCCTCCTCCTCTTTCTCCTCCTTCCCGTTTCTTGACCGCCGCCTCCCGCTTCTCCACAAACGCCACCACTGCCGGCGTCTACTGCTGCGGAGGCAACAGCAGCAGAGCCCGGTGGAGCCTGGAGGCTTCAATCCAGGCTGGCAGAAGGAAGAGGCTGTGCGCTGGCTGCTTCAGCCCCGCAATAGGCAGCTACAACAGTGGCGTGCTGGCCGGCCCGGCTTTCTCTCCGCCCCGCTGAGCAGGGCCAGCAGGCAGGCAGGCAGGCAAGCAGTCCCTCCAGCAAGCAGAGGAGGGCGAAGCAGGCCAGCCTGCCTGCCCGCTGGGCGAGAGGCGGGCCCGGCCCCTGGAAGCACTGCCGCTTCCGGCGCAGCAGCCAGCCGGGGAGGAGAGAGAGAGAAAGCTTGGCCGGGCTACCGCCGGAGCGCTCCCCCCAGCGGCTTCTCGCTCACTCTCCTGGCGCTCCTGCTCCGCTTGCAGCCGAGGGAAGCGCCGATGGCTTGTCTCTCCTCCCCCGGGCATTCCCAGCCCTCTGGCCTGGGCGGAGGGGAAACCCCAAGGGGGAGGGCTCCACCTCCGCCGCCTCCCTCCTGCTTTCCCAGGCTGAGGAGCGCCTGTCGCTCGACAGCCAGCTTCAGCAGCCTTACTCTGTGCTCGGCAGGCCTGCAAGGCGCACGGCCGGAGTGGAGCGAAATAAGCTGTTGAGCACAACCCGGGAATATACGGGTTTTTGACTCATCCGGGATAGCAGCGGGAAACGTGTTTAAAAACGGGAGAATCCCGGCCAATACGGGATACTTGACAGCTATGGTCTGCTTCCTCATTTGATCCTCACAACAACCCTGTGAGGTAGGTTAGGCTGAGAGATAGAGAGCTTCATGGCAGAGTGAGGATTTGAACTCTAGTCCCCCAGTTCTTAATCCACCACTCTAGCCACTCTGCTCTCTCAGGAACTTCCCTCAGACAAAGCATTTTCCACAGGATCCTGGACTTGCCATGTCCCTCAGCAGTCACTCTCCAGTCGCCATCAGCAGGTTCATCCTCCAAAGGCTTAGTGGCGTTGATGTTGCATGTTGAGACCCCACAACCACCCCCTAAAAGACACAGAATATATGGTTAATGTTACTGGGCAAATTTTGGCCACAACTTTATTGGTTACAGAATGTGAGCGGTAATTGGCTTAGACATTGGATAGACCAGACTATATCTGACTTCTGCCCACTGCGCAGGAAGTCTGGTATGGGTAAACCACTGGTAAGGGGAGCCCCGTCGATGCAGACCAACTTGAACTCCCCTTGAGTTCCCGAAGGGGTTGTGGCATGGCCCTAGCCCTGCCCAGGGCTTTGGACAAGATCCACACCCCCGGATTCCTTTAACGGAATACCCTTAAGCTTGGAGGGGCAGGCGATGGCCAGGCCTCCCCTCCCCCATCATAAGGTCACCCAATGCCTAACCACCGCACAAGCCCAAAGGCTCCCGCCAAATACTCTCACAACTGCAACCAATACCTCACACCCTCAGTTATATTGGCCAACCAGATATCATTTCCTCAATCTGAAAGGTGTACACCATCATCTCAAAACAATGCCATCTTTCTGTAAACTATAGCTGGATGCGAAATCACCCGGCCACCAAGCATGTGCACCTTCTGTGCCACTGAACGATTCAAGCATTTTCGAGTATGATCTGCTGCAGCTGAGGAACTACTATCAAGCCAAACGCGTCTCTCTACAAGCTGCGCCTTTTGAGCTCCATTTCCCATATCTTTTCGTAATCTTGCAGGTTCTGCTGGAAAGCCTTAGTGGAGTTGATATTCCAGTCTGCTTCCTCGTTTGATCCTCACAACAACCCTGTGAGGTAGGTTAGGCTGAGAGATAGAGAGCTTCATGGCAAAGTGAGGATTTGAACTCTAGTCTCCCAGTTCCTAATCCACCACTCTAGCCACTTCACTCTCTCAGGAACTTCCCTCAGACAATGCATTTTCCCACAAGATCCTGTTCTTGCCATGACCCTGAGCAGTCACTCTCCAGTCGCCATCAGCAGGTTCATCCTCCAAATGCTTTATTCGCCTTTTCAGCAAGTTTTTAACTTACCAGTTTTCTCTCCTTCCAAGGCAGCCTGAGCCAACATGAAATTAGAAGGAACGTTTTTCTTCTCCTTGTCTTCTTTCTCCCCCCCCCCCTTGCATGCACATTTCTGGCTTCAGCAACAAAAAACCCCAACTTCTTGAAATGACTTCTCTTGTTGCCTTTTAAAAGAAATGCCTTCTATTTTCCCTACTCATTTTCTCTCTGCTTTAAGCAGACTTCCATATCCATGTGCTCCTTCTTTTCATCCGAAGGCTAATTAGTTTGAAAGGTAAATAAAATTGATTTCCCCCCTCCCTTCACATTCCTTCATTTTCTCTTGGCTTTTCCAGTTAAGCATTTTTAATTTTCTTGATTCTCTTTAACATCTCCATCTTGGTATTTTTCTGAGTTTTCAGTTTAAATTTTGCTTGGCTAAACTTTTTTTGGGGGGTGGGGGGGCGGACGACTTTATCAAGGTCCACCATCGGTCTACAATTTACTGTCCCTGTATTATTAGGATTAAGTCTTCTTTGATCTTCTATTTTCCTTTGGTTTCCTTTTAATTTAAAATTTAATATCTCTTAACTCTGCGAAGCCTGAAGGAAAGAAGAGCTGAAACAAAAGAAGTGCTCTCCTACCTGCAGGTGAGTCTCATTGTGATGACGCAGGATAAGGCCTCTTCTGACACTCAGTCACTGCAACCTGAAAGAGTCTTAGTACAGTGAGTTGTAGACTGATCACAATAGAGATTTTCTCCCCAGCCAAGCAAGGTATACTCACCTAAATGTCCTTCAATCTTGGAATACCATTTTGACTGCCATTTTTGTTTGAAGCTGGATGAACCATTGATCTACAGATGAGCCTCATTGTGGTGACGCAGGATAAGGCCTCTTCTGACAACTCGGTCACCGCAACCTGAAAGAGTCTTAGCACAAAGAGTTGCAGAAGGAATGCAAGATAAATTTTCTTCCCAGCCAAGCAAGGGATACTCACCTAAATGTCCTTCAGGCATAATGTATACAACTGTATTGCTGCTATCATTGTGATGTAGTGTTTAAGGTTTGCTTGTGAGGTATCTGAGCCTGTCATTTCCTCTGAAAATACAAAAGTACTTGATAGTTGCCTTCCTTCAGCTGTGATGGTCGCTTCAAAGTGAGAAGTTTGTGTTTTTTGTTTGTATAAAGTCAGTGCTTTGTGTTGTCTGAGCTATGTGCTAAATAGTTGTACGTAGAAGATGCTTGGCAAAAATAAAGTAAAATCCAAAAACCTTGCTTATTTCCACTAGAGAGCCACGTTACGTATCAGGGATAATTTTGCTTAGCCTGTTCCATAGTTACCTTTTGAGCTCCATTTCCCATATCTTTTCGTAATCCTGCAGGTTCTGCTGGAAAGGCTTAGTGGAGTTGATGTTCTAGTCTGCTTCATAGCTGTCAACTTTTGCATTTGAAAATAAGGGATCAGCAGCCTCACCTATGAGTCACATGGCAGTGGTGGGCGGAGCCAGAAGCAAAAGTGGGCGGAGCAGCTAGAACGTGACGTCAGCGCTCTTCCCCCACACCGCCTCTGCCGCTAACTACTGCTACCAGTTTCAGAAGAAACTGAAAAGGGGGAAACCGCCTTTCCCCCGCAGGTCAAGCCGCTGCCGCACGGCCGGCTCCTCTCTCTCCTCGCCAGTAGCCGAGGGGCAGCCTTCTCCGCCTGCTCTTCCCGAAGCCGCTCCACTTGACGGCGCCGCCGCTCAGCAAATCCTCCTTGTGCCGGAGGCTGCTGCTGCTGCTGTTCGGCTTGAGCGCGAGCAAGCGACGGCACTGCGGCGCTCGGTGGCTCCCGCTTTGCTGCTGCTGCCCTTGCTCTTGCCGCCCAGCTGCAGGTTTCTCCACAGCTGGGCCTGGAAGGAGGAGGACGTGGATGCCGGCTTGGGGTCGCTGGGATTGTCCGCTGCTGCTGCCTCAGGCTCCTTAGCCGCCGCCTCCTCCTCTTTCTCCTCCTTCCCGTTTCTTGACCGCCGCCTCCCGCTTCTCCACAAACGCCACCACTGCCGGCGTCTACTGCTGCGGAGGCAACAGCAGCAGAGCCCGGTGGAGCCTGGAGGCTTCAATCCAGGCTGGCAGAAGGAAGAGGCTGTGCGCTGGCTGCTTCAGCCCCGCAATAGGCAGCTACAACAGTGGCGTGCTGGCCGGCCCGGCTTTCTCTCCGCCCCGCTGAGCAGGGCCAGCAGGCAGGCAGGCAGGCAGGCAAGCAGTCCCTCCAGCAAGCAGAGGAGGGCGAAGCAGGCCAGCCTGCCTGCCCGCTGGGCGAGAGGCGGGCCCGGCCCCTGGAAGCACTGCCGCTTCCGGCGCAGCAGCCAGCCGGGGAGGAGAGAGAGAGAAAGCTTGGCCGGGCTACCGCCGGAGCGCTCCCCCCAGCGGCTTCTCGCTCGCTTTCCTGGCGCTCCTGCTCCGCTTGCAGCCGAGGGAAGCGCCGATGGCTTGTCTCTCCTCCCCCCGGGCATTCCCAGCCCTCTGGCCTGGGCGGAGGGGAAACCCCAAGGGGGAGGGCTCCACCTCCGCCGCCTCCCTCCTGCTTTCCCAGGCTGAGGAGCGCCTGTCGCTCGACAGCCAGCTTCAGCAGCCTTACTCTGTGCTCGGCAGGCCTGCAAGGCGCACGGCCGGAGTGGAGCGAAATAAGCTGTTGAGCACAACCCGGGAATATACGGGTTTTTGACTCATCCGGGATAGCAGCGGGAAACGTGTTTAAAAACGGGAGAATCCCGGCCAATACGGGATACTTGACAGCTATGGTCTGCTTCCTCATTTGATCCTCACAACAACCCTGTGAGGTAGGTTAGGCTGAGAGATAGAGAGCTTCATGGCAGAGTGAGGATTTGAACTCTAGTCCCCCAGTTCTTAATCCACCACTCTAGCCACTCTGCTCTCTCAGGAACTTCCCTCAGACAAAGCATTTTCCACAGGATCCTGGACTTGCCATGTCCCTCAGCAGTCACTCTCCAGTCGCCATCAGCAGGTTCATCCTCCAAAGGCTTAGTGGCGTTGATGTTGCATGTTGAGACCCCACAACCACCCTCTAAAAGACACAGAATATATGGTTAATGTTACTGGGCAAATTTTGGCCACAACTTTATTGGTTACAGAATGTGAGCGGTAATTGGCTTAGGCATTGGATAGACCAGACTATATCTGACTTCTGCCCACTGCGCAGGAAGTCTGGTATGGGTAAACCACTGGTAAGAGGAGCCCCGTCGATGCAGACCAACTCGAACTCCCCTTGAGTTCCCGAAGGGGTTGTGGCATGGCCCTAGCCCTGCCCAGGGCTTTGGACAAGATCCACACCCCTGGATTCCTTTAACGGAATACCCTTAAGCTTGGAGGGGCAGGCGATGGCCAGGCCTCCCCTCCCCCATCATAAGGTCACCCAATGCCTAACCACCGCACAAGCCCAAAGGCTCCCGCCAAATACTCTCACAACTGCAACCAATACCTCACACCCTCAGTTATATTGGCCAACCAGATATCATTTCCTCAATCTGAAAGGTGTACACCATCATCTCAAAACAATGCCATCTTTCTGTAAACTATAGCTGGATGCGAAATCACCCGGCCACCAAGCATGTGCACCTTCTGTGCCACTGAACGATTCAAGCATTTTCGAGTATGATCTGCTGCAGCTGAGGAACTACTATCAAGCTAAAACGCGTCTCTCTACAAGCTGCGCCTTTTGAGCTCCATTTCCCATATCTTTTCGTAATCTTGCAGGTTCTGCTGGAAAGCCTTAGTGGAGTTGATATTCCAGTCTGCTTCCTCGTTTGATCCTCACAACAACCCTGTGAGGTAGGTTAGGCTGAGAGATAGAGAGCTTCATGGCAAAGTGAGGATTTGAACTCTAGTCTCCCAGTTCCTAATCCACCACTCTAGCCACTTCACTCTCTCAGGAACTTCCCTCAGACAATGCATTTTCCCACAAGATCCTGTTCTTGCCATGACCCTGAGCAGTCACTCTCCAGTCGCCATCAGCAGGTTCATCCTCCAAATGCTTTATTCGCCTTTTCAGCAAGTTTTTAACTTACCAGTTTTCTCTCCTTCCAAGGCAGCCTGAGCCAACATGAAATTAGAAGGAACGTTTTTCTTCTCCTTGTCTTCTCCCCCCCCCCCGCATGCACATTTCTAGCTTCAGCAACAAAAAAACCCAACTTCTTGAAATGACTTCTCTTGTTGCCTTTTAAAAGAAATGCCTTCTATTTTCCCTACTCATTTTCTCTCTGCTTTAAGCAGACTTCCATATCCATGTGCTTCTTCTTTTCATCCGAAGGCTAATTAGTTTGAAAGGTAAATAAAACTTGATTTCCCTCCCCCCTCACATTCCTTCATTTAGCTTCATTTTCTCTTGGCTTTTCCAGTTAAGCATTTTTAATTCTCTTGATTCTCTTTAACATCTCCATCTTGGTATTTTTCTGAGTTTTCAGTTTAAATTTTGCTTGGCTAAACTTTTTGGGGGTGGGGGTTGGGTACTTTCTCAAGGTCTACCATCGGTCTACAATTTACTGTCCCTGTGTTATTAGGATTAAGTCTTCGTTGATCTTCTATTTTCCTTCGGTTTCCTTTTAATTTAAAATTTAATGCCTCTGCTAACACTTTTCAGGGACAAATACCTGATTAAGATATATGTGCACAGTATTTGAAATGAACCACAGCAGAGATCACAGGTGAAAATTACCCGTGTCCCTTTTTAAAGTTGTAAATGGTGAATTTCAGCAGAGTGAAATCCCTTCATTTACTCTAAAAAAAAAAAATCCCAATAGTTTTGAAAAGTAATCTAAACTGGTTTCAGTTGCCTTTTCAAACCTGTTTTATCTTCCCCAGCCTCCCTCTCCTAATCCTTCTGCCCATTAGCTCCTTCAGCTCTGACCAGTGAGAGGGCTAACACCAGTATTATAGCCAGGGACAGGCTCACTCACTAGAATGCGGCTCGCTCCTTCCACCACCTGTTGGTCATAAGAGCACATAAAAAAGTCCCTTGCAGTATTAATACAGTGGGTGCAAATGTATTTCTTTTCTTTTTAAAATAATTTTATTAAGTTTTGTAATTTTATGTTCATCACAATAACATTGTCCCAAACAGAAAAAAAATATAGTTCCCTGATCGCCCCCCCCCCCACCCACTGCGACTTCCCTGGCTGTAGTTACGCAGACCCAGTGACTTCAACTTCAGATTTCTATATTCCCATCAGACACCTGTTTTTCACATCCTAAAATTAGCTCAGCTGCAGTTTATGTGAGTTACTGGCAACATGCCCAGTTTACAAAATGACAGCTGATCCATATAGAGCATAGCACAGATCCATATACAAGGGTCTTAAGTCTACATTGCACATTTAGACAGCTAAGGATAATTCCTAGTAACAGAATAGTTTTCAAACCCTTCAAACTCCCATTACCCTTGGCCATTGGCCTTGTCTGCTTGGGCTGATGGGAGTTGTAGTTCAGCAATATCTGGAGGGCCAAATGTACACTAGCCCTGGTCTGGAATAGTTGCTCCGTCTAACCAAATTTCAACTAAATTTAGGTCCTTATTCAAAATGGTCATTGAAGTAGAGCAACTAGCTTCTTGTGCTAATTAGGCACTGCAAGTTGCTATCAGTTTGATCAGTTTCTGTATAATTGTATTATTAAATTATTTAGTCTGGATAGTTGTTGTTGTTTAGTCATTTAGTCGTGTCCAACTCTTCATGACCCCATGGACTACAGCACGCCAGGCACTCCTGTCTTCTGCTGCCTCCCGCAGTTTGGTCAAACTCATGTCAAGAACACTGTCCAACCATCTCATCCCCTGTCATCCTCTTCTCCTTGTGCCCTCAATTTTCCCCAACATCAGGGTCTTTTCCAGGGAGTCTTCTCTTCTCATGAGGTGGCCAAAGTATTGGAGCCTCAGCTTCAGGATCTGTCCTTCCAGTGAGCACTCAGGGCTGATTTCCTTAAGAATGGATAGGTTTGATCTTCTTGCAGTCCATGGGACTCTCAAGTCTGGATAGTACTGTTATTCAATTTCTTAAGTGCTCGTGTGAATGAACTTGAATTTTTATTTTTAAATTCACAGTACTCTCTCTTTTTTTGTATATGCCAATGAAATCTGTATTTTTCCTATGACCACTGCTGGAATTTCAAAAACTTTCACCAGTAAAATATATTTGTTTTCATTTTTTGCTTAACCCTTTATATTTGTGTAGTAGACTCCAACAACTGATGAAGAGCAGGCCAAATTTGACCGAACATGGCGGGAGAAATAAGGAGGCTATCACGCACGCTGCTGGACTGTCAGAAGAATGATGAACTGTGTGGTAAGAATGAAAACTACTTTCTCTCTTTTCGTGCACTCTACATCTGGGAAGATCGCACATGCTGAGCTGCAGCAAATCAATAGTTTATAGAAAATGTTTTCTGGCTTAGTTGGACAATTCTATCAGCCTTCCGTAATCAAAACGATCTTGCAAGATGGGCCTTTGGTGTGATCCAGCCGGGCTCTTCTTAATGTTGTTACGTGTTCTCATCTTCTTATGCGCTAGCCTGCATTGTTTCTTCCCTTAACTGTTTCAGCTAAGCTCAATATGTACAACCAAGTAGAATGTGTAACTGTAAGTTGTTTATTTTCAACAATATATTCATAAGCAATGCCCTTGGCAGGGGCGTAGCAAGGGGGGGGCGAGGGGGCGGGCCGACCCGGGTTCCATAATGGAGGGGGGGACAAATTATCAAGGAACAATTTTTTTTTCGGAAATTTTTTTGACATTTTTTTAAAAAAATTTTTTTAATGCCTGCTCCGAAGGTCTTATCTTACTATACTAGGGTTTATATAGCTATATATGAAATTTCATGCATATCGGTTAATATCTTGACCCTCCTCTACCAAAATAGCTGTTCACTTGACTCTTTTCCTATGTCATGAAGGCTGAAATTTCAATTCAGAGAACAATTACTGTTCCCAACCCTAACCCTGTGGAAAGCCATCTAATTAAACTTTAATTTGATTTTGAGATGTTTTTAGGAGGTAATTTAATTATTGTTTGATTTTATACCAATGTTATGTATCTGATGTTAGCCACCCTGACCCCGACTTCGGCCATGGAGGATGGAATATAAATAAAAGTTTTTTAATTATTACTTGTTATTATTCCTTTGTAAGAAAATATGAAATAATGTAAAACCATTTTTGCGGGGGGGATCAATGGGGGGTTGACAATAAATTCTCCGCACCGGGTACCACCTGACCATCCGATGCCTCGGGGGTGGGGTTGACAAAAATGTTTGCTCCCGGGTACCAATTTACCTTGCTACGCCCCTGGCCCTTGGCAAACCAATAATAATAGCTACATTCAAGGCAGAGAAGAGAGCATAGGAAGAGCAGCAGAGAGATGCTCCCTGGCCCTTTCCACAAGTCAAAAATCATGGATAACAAAGAAGTACAATAATTTTGTGGTTTCCCACTAATTATGTACTGTATGTGAAGTCTGAAGTCAGTAAACCCAAAAGCAATTCTGGTGTATTAGGATGCTGGGGAGATAGGGCATGTGGCTTCCAGAAAATGGGATATGGAATAAATTAAATGTCATTTTATTTAATGGCCCTTCCACCATTTCTAAAAGATCACAAGTTTTTGAGGCTGAAAATTATCTTTAGGCATAGGTTTTTACAGCAAGTAAGCGTTTTGTTTGTAACATGTTCAAGGTCAAGATGTTCACAAGTTATCGTGACTATACAGCAGTCTGAGAAGCCAGAATAATCTAAACTTGTTAGATCGTTTGGCCTGTCATTTCTGTCCTTGTGAGAGATGCTTTTGTTGCAGAGAGTGAGAGAACAGCTTGAATAACTCTCGTGCTGCACACCTGCTTGTGATGAGCCAGATGAACACTAGCTATTATAACTTTATTATCATTTGCTATTTCCATTGACAGTTGTACGAGAGAATCAGACTGAAGTAATCATCGTACCAGTCCTCTTGATAGGGGTATTTGTTATTATCTTAAGTGTCATCCTTTGGCTCCATTACCAGAGCATGAAGGCAAAGCAGCAGGCTTCTCCAGAGTCCAGAGAAGAAGGTAAGGACAGCTGTCAAAATTGCCAGGTGCCAGGAAAAGAAACTTGGAGGGATAGTCATGATGGCTATATGCTACCTCCAGGATTTGGTGCTGTGTTCCTCTGATTACCAGTTGCTGGGAAACAACTATACAGTACTTTCTCTGAAGACCTTGAGGTGGCTAAGATCTTGAATTTTCAAGTCATACCCTAAGACCTGACACACCCCTACAGATCTGAGAACATGCCACCTTCTTACTTAGAGTCCCGTTCATGTCGCAGTGCTGCCTCAGCATAGCTTCCATAGCTCTCTTCCACCATGAGGTTAATCTAGAACAGGCTTCCTCAGCCTCAGCCCTCCAGATGTTTTTGGCCTACAACTCCTAGCTAGCAGGACCAGTGGTCAGGGATGATAGGAATTGTAGTCTCAAAACATCTGGAGGGCCGAGGTTGAGGAAGCCTGATCTAGAATGCATCTGAATCACAAGCTGGGGATGTGGTGGTAGTTCCACTGCCGCATGCTATGCATGATTTGGGGGCATTCTTTAAACAATTTTCTATTGATAAATAAAGAGTCGTTTTTATATTGGCTACTTGTGTTGCAAGAACACCTGTCTTTTTGAAATCCTGTTTTAAGATATTCCCAGAGGGTTAGAGAGTACATGGCTAAAACTAAAATGAAAGGGGTGGGGGTGGGAAATACCTACTCTGTGTTTCACCACAAGTTTTACATTTGCTAACAGGTCATGTCCCAGTATCAAAAAAGAAGAAAAGCCCAGGAAAAACGGTCAGGATATCAGAACACACCACCATCCAACTAAACGAGACAACCAGGAGTTCCTTGCTTAAAACTGCAGCCTTAACCTTCAAGGAGCTGGAGATTCCACGTGAGAAAATATCCTGGGAGTCACTGAAGCTTATAAGAAATGGCAGCTTTGGGGGAATCTACAGAGCAGAGCTGAAGACCAGCAACCCTGGGAAAACTCAGCCAGTCTTATTGAAGGCCTTGAAAGGTAATGCAAATGCCATCCAGCTTCATACAGGCCTGGAAATTTTAACTTTTCATTTATTTGCTGGCCTCTGTTTTATTGTGGGAGCTTTGCACTGAACTGGCAAAACCCGTCTACTCTATACAAAGAAGTAACATTGGTACTTTGATAGTGTAGAATCCATACCATCTGTTCAGTCCTGCATCTGCAACTGCATAGAGCACTGCAAAACCCTCTAGAGGGTTTAACATACTTGATGTGGTGTTTAGCTATGCTGTTCTTCAAAGGCTGTGTGTGTGTGTGTGTGTGTGTGTGTGTGTGTGTGTTTCTTGCTGTTGCAAGCCGTTTTCTTTTCCATCCAGCCTCAGAGACCAGTGCTAGAGCCTCTGAAGAGTTTTCTCTTCAGTTCTAGCACAAAATGTTCTTACTCTTTTGTGTATGAGACCTAGCTAGGGGTGTGTGTGTGTGTGTGGAATTTAGAAGCAAGAAGAAAATGAGAATCCATCTGTTTTCTGCTTCTCGGTGGAGCTTAAGGTACTAGCGCTGCTCTGGTCAAAATGCCTGAGAGATTTTAGGGGTTAACATCTGCTAAAACAACTCAATTCTGGCAGAACATCAGAACATTCTGGGGCTTCTCTGAACCAGAGTAGGCCTTCCTTTCTTCCTTCTTACCTTCCCAAAGGAGAATCATTAAGAGAGTCATACCAGCTTCTCTCACTCATTTTTAACTTCCCTTTCAGAGTCTGCCAGCTCCCATGAGATTAAAGATTTTATGGAAAGGATTAAGTTTTATCAGTTTCTTGGTAATCACGAAAACATCATTAAGTTATTAGGGTGTTGTATGCACCAGATGCCTCTTTACATGATATTGGAGGATGCTTCCAACGGAAATCTTTTGAACTTCCTTTGGACCTGCCGCAAGGTAAGTCTTAAGAAAGGCTGTGCCTAGCTAGATCTGATTGGTCACCAATATATTGTAATAGACTAAGTACAGGTGAATTGTTACCATAGGAGTTCGTGACCACAGATTCTTCTGGAAGTGGGCTTGTCTTTCTTTTCCCCTTCCCTGGCTGCAAATGATATCACCAAGGTGTGTGTATGTGTTTAAAAGAGAGCAATCGACAGGTGAATCTATGAAACACACAGGAGATTTGACTTGCTCTCTGTGAGTACTGGGCAACCTTAATGGGAAAACAGGATCCACTGGAGATCTAATGCTGTGAACTTTTCATCTTGAGCAGGGGCGTCGTAGGGGAGGGGTGGTGGGGGCGGGGGGGGGGCCCGGGCAGCACCCCTTCTGGGGGTGACACACCAGGGGGTGCGGCCCCGCCCACTGGGCTTTTAAAAAACTTTTTTACTTTTTTAAAAATTCTTTTTAGGCTATTTTCGGCACTGCCGGGGTGGAGCCGCAGGGGCAGCCAGCGAGGAGGGGTGTCCCCCCCCCTCGCTGGCCGCCCCTGCGGCTCCGCCCCAGCAGCGCCGAAAATAGCCCCCCCTTCCAGCGGCGCAGCTCGGCATGGAGGCAAGGGGCGGGCCAGCCAGGTGGGGTGCCACCCCCTCCTGGCTGGCACGCCCCTTGCCTCTTTGCCGAGCTCTGCTGCTGGCTGGCTTGCAGAGCCGGGGCATGGAGAGGGGCCGTCCCTCTCCCTGCCCTGACTTGCACTCTGCCAAGGGAGCCCGGGCGGCGGATTCGGGAGTCTTTGCAGCCTGCAAAGACTCCCGAATCCGCCTCCCAGCACCCCTTCGTGCAGCGGCTGCTCACGCAGGCACGAGCAGCCGCGGCACAAAGGGGTGTCGCCGCCGGGCGGAGGCTTCAGGAGTCTCCCGAATCCGCCGCCCGGCACCCCCGGGGGCGGGGCATCACGTGCGTCATGACGCACACACGCACCGCAATGCCCCACCCCCAAGGGTGCCTCTTGGCTTCCCGCCCCCGGCAGCCAAGGGGCTAAGAACGCCCCTGATCTTGAGCTTAGCCTCTATAGATGTGTAAATACGTGTGGCATCACAGTTATATTCAGTCCAAGGAAAGCACCCCAAGGTACATTCTGGGACTCTAAAAGTTCTCACTGTTCAGAAACTGGTGCAACTAACAATAATAAGTAACTACATCCTAACTATAAGGACCGTGGGAATAGATATGTAGTAGTACAGTAGACAATTGAACTAAAATCTGTGCAACCAATACCTGGAGTGGATGTGTGCAAAAATTAGTATATTTCAAAGCTACCATTCTGCTGAGGATCTGGGAACGTTATAGCTGGGAGTGCAATACGTATAGCAATTTGGGGAATGTGACACTTTCTGGTTAAGGAGGAGGAGTACAGAAACAGTTTGGAGTTGTAGGTTGTGCTTACAACTTTAGACACCCATCTGTTTCCAGTTGCACTCCTATTCATGTGTGGCTACCTGTGGAGACACAGGGCTGCCTATGCAAGGCCATCACTTCCTTTTCCTTGGGTGCGCTCCTAGTCCATCTCCAGCTTAGGGTCAGCCATCTCCCCTGCTGCTCTCTCTGAGCACTTCCCTCCAGGTGCCCTCTAACATGAGAGACACTACTGTCCCTTTTCCAGAGGAAACCTTCTGTCCCTGGAATGTCTCACTACCTGGGAAAGTAGCGAGTGTATATCAAACCACCTGTTTCTGTCTTGCTAGGATGTAGTGACCATGGACGGATTGCCACTTGATCTTACAGAGAGACAGGTCTATAAAATTGGACAACAAATTGCGTCAGCTCTGGTAAGTTTATTAATTAAGCCCAGGCCCACCCACAACTGGTTTCCTTCACAGCATGTGAGTAACACCCACCCTAGGTAATTTGTTTGGTTCACAAGAGATATAAAATATCTACTAAGTGGACTATGCATTGGCTAAACTTACTGGAAGAATAAGAAATCAAGACGATAAACTTTTCATTAAGGAATGGAAATTGTTTATTGAATATCTGCAAACAAATTGTAAACAAATTAAGACATTAGCAGTATTACTGTAAAGACTTGCAGTTTTTAAAACATATATGAAATAGATGAGGAAAAGAATAAGTAGTTAATTGGAATATGAAGAGTAAAAGAAAAAGAGCAAATTCATGGAACTGCTGAAAGAGGGGAAGGGAAGGGAAGTCAAGGTTTGATATGTGAGAATTGTTTAAGTTTTTTGTTGAAATGTTTATAACAAATGAAAATAATAAACTTAATAAAGTGTCTACTAAAGTCTTTGAATCTTTGACCCACGCTTGCCGATGTAACAATGCTAGGGGAGGCTGCAGCTTCATGACAGAGCACATGATCTGGATGCAAAGTTTCTAGGTTCAATACCTGGCATGTCTGGGAAGGGCTGGGAAAGACACATGAAGAGTCACTGACAGCAAGGAGACAGTGGTGAGCAGATGGACCATTGGTACAAGGAGATTCCTACTGTATATTCCTAACACAACTGGAAGAAAACCTCTGGGTGCTGCTGCATTGCAAAGGATAAATACTGTATGAAACAATTTCATGCCTACAGCTAGGAAAATACAGCCTTGCAAGAGATAAATACTGTATGAAACTAGGAAAATACTATCCAAACCTTCTGCCCACCCCAAGATAACTGATTTCCTGTTGTAAAACCTAATTTGATTTTGTGTGCTGAATATCTGATAGGACTTGCCAAATCTAGATGTAAGTATTGAGGCATACTTCATGTTAAAACAGGGAGAGGTGCTCTCAATGTAGCAGCTGACAACATATCGTTTCTAAATTTTCCAGGATTTTCTTCAGGGGAAAAAACTATTTCATGGTGATGTGGCAGCCAGGAATGTCCTAATTGGCGATGCATTTACTGTGAAGCTCTGCAGACTGGGACTGGCGTACAGAGGCCATACCTGCGGTCCCAGCTCCATCGCACAAACTGTTCCACTCAAGTGGCAGGCTCCAGAGCGACTTCTGAAGAAACCACCTAACATCAAGTCAGACATGTACGGGTCAATTCAGATATCTCCTAAGCAAGGCTTGTTGGTCAAAGGCCTGTCAGAGTACACCTGCCTATTTTTCAACCGATGTAGGCATATTTCCAGCTGTTAATTTGACTGCTTCAGCCCAAACTCTAATATTGGGTTACTCAACTGCACTGTTGGGTGTTAGTTTGGTCAGTTCTTTTTGCTACAAGATTACACAGGCACCCCCTCCAGAGACTCAAGGCTGAATCAAATCAGTTGTTTTATTGATACACAGTGCTTCCTTTGGAGAATATTTTCTTCATAATTATATTAATATCATGAACTTTGAAGAAAGACATAGTAACATAAAGGAAAATGCAATACACTAATGTAACACATAGAAAATAACACAGATTGAAAATGGCATAAGCATAATATTACTAGTGTACTGAGAAAGCAACCAATCAGATTAATTAGAATAAGAATCCTTGCTACTTCCTATGCTAATTGAATTGAACATTTGGCCTGTTTCTTTCTGCTCAGTTTCCAAAATGGCTTTATAAACTTCCTAGCATTTTCAAATAAAGTTCCATTATCCAACCAGTGCCATAGTTTAAGGATGCTGTTATCTTCAGCCAAAAGTGAGAGCGTGAGAAGGTGAGAAGGTGTTTGAGTAAACGAATAAGTGTATGAATGATTGAACGAATGAAATTCCGAATGTACTCTTACATTGATCAGTGACTGGAATAGAGTTTTTAAACCTTTTCCATCACTTACACAGGTGCAACTTGACACAAGTCACTTTGACACACTCCAGCAAAACAATCCAATAATGTTATGATGCCACATCCTCTGTGCTGCTGTTGTTCTCTTTGGATTTTATTAGGGATGATATTTTCATTACCCATATCATCAGGTCCTCATCACTCAGGATGTCAGGGCCTCACATTGACTATCGCTGTGGTTTAGCAACAACTCCTCCTGGCTTGCAAAGAGTTGAACTTTTCCAGTGTACACCCATCAGGACTCCCCTGGTGCTTGTTGAAGCTGGTGGCTCCTTGAATTTGGTAGGGCCCAGACTAACCTTAAGGTACTTTTTCCTGCAGCTCTCAGTGGAAGGTATGAAGTGACTGCTTCTGTTAACCTTTTTCGTTTTTCTCTTTTTCTCTTTTCGTTTTGTTTTATTGCAGATGGTCCTTTGGAATCTTACTATATGAGATGATCACATTAGGTAAGTAGAGGAAAGTAATCCTGAGAAGAGGCTGCATTCCTAATCACGTTTACTTTAAAAATGTGTTTTGAGTAATTGTGCTAGATAAGAGTAGGAGATCCTCTGGTCAAAGCTGCAATTTAGTTTTTTAGTTTAAGCAAGCTTTGGAAGTGGATAGCTCAGTTGGCTCAGTTTGGAAGTGGATAGCTCAGGGTCATGAGGCAACCTCGGGCAAAAAGATTCCTGCATTGCAGGGGGTTGGACTAGATAGCCCTCATGGTCCCTTCCAACTGTATGATTCTGTGTCAAAGGTGGTCTAATTAAAACCTCCCATACGAAACCTCACTTCGATTTGCATTTCGTCTTAGCTGCTTCCAAAAAAAAAACAAAAAACACATAAAGAGAGCCAAACGTGTGTCACATCTGGATTTAAATGAATGTTTTCATTTAATTAGTGTAAAAACTCTTGTGGGTTTTCATTTTATTTTGCCACCCAGGAGCGCCACCATTTCCAGAGGTTCCCCCATCTGATATCTTGCAACACCTTCAGAGGCAGCACACTATGAAGAGGCCTTCCAGCTGTCAGCCAGCCATGTAAGATTGCTCCGCATCCCATCTTATAATGCAGGCTATGCATTTTATTCTAAATTATTACCTCATTTCCTAAAGGATCAACCCACCACAGATCATTCTATTTCCTTCCTGCTATCTGCAAGAAGCGCCTTTGCACCTGAGGCAACATTTGCAAAATGTTGAACCTTCACGCCCCCATCCCAAGACCAGCCTGCCGGCGACTTCGTGGCTCCTTAATGAACAAAAGGCTACAGCAGTGGTTTACATGTGACTAAATCAGGAGGGTTGCTAAATCAGGAGGGTCCCTTCCCAAATATCATTGCTTTGATACCCGCCCCCCCAAAAAAAATCTAGAAGGGGGGCAATCATGATAAGTGCAGTGAGGGAGAATAGAATGCTCTAATCTGTATGCCGCGCGCACACATTTGGGGCTGAGGAAAGAGGGACTTCTCACTTAGTCTGAAGTCTGGAAGTCAAGTTGCCACTCAACTTCCATCTTAATGCAGAAGAGCAGTGATTGGGTGCTACTAAATCACCCATCTGCTGAAGCGTGTGAGTGAACACAGAGATGTTCCAGTAAATTTGATTTAAAGAATTTTCTGCATATTTTATGATATAAAACAAATTCTCGCAGTATTTTGCCCTATGAGAGAAAGGTCAAACATTTGCAATTTTAAAAATTGCATTCCTGAAACTAGCCACTCTTTATTTTGAAGAGAAAGCAGGCTTGAGCCCACAATCTAGAAGAGATGGGGGGAAGCTTTGGCCTTCCGGATGTTGCTGAATTACAGCATCCATCATCCTTGACCATGCTTGCTATGGCTGATGGGAGTTGTAGTTCAGCAACATCCAGAAGGCCAAAGATTCCCTACAACTGATCCAGAACATGCTCCCAATCCAGATTAGAGGACCATGCCAGTTTCTTGCTGAAGATCTCATCCTCTGTGGCTATTTGGTAGGGTGCCATCCCCCCGCCACCACCAAAAAATAGCTCCTTTGGGTACAAATAGCAATGTAGGGGTTTTTGGTGGCAGGAAATAGGTGCAAGGCTCTGAACTGCCCCTCCTTAAAATAAAAGTAGTTAGTTTAAGCACACCTTTAAAAGGGGGGGGGGTGAATAATGGGCTGTGTGATTTGTCCCTGAAGTCTACATTCTGCCTATTACTTGAGGTTATATACTTCTCAAATAAAAGGCTTCCTGAAAACTAATTTCATGAGGCAAAACAACAGTAAACATGAGGCAAAAGCAATTGTCTAGAGCACTTTATGCTTGGTTTTCTGCCTGCAAGTGCCTATGTTCGTTACTCTATATTTTATTATAAACATGTCACAGTTTGTTACAGAAGGCTCCCAAGGGAGCCAAGCTACACAGTATACAGAATGAGATAGAGTAGAAGAACGTATTATGCACTTCAGAATGGAGTGCAAGATCATTTTGAATATTTCCTCACATCAAAAACTCCCTGCATGAAATGGATTCTAGTCAATAAAAGCTTATCCCATAATACATTTGTTAGTCTTTAAGGTGCTATAAGATCCTTTGTTATTTCTTCCTACACGTGGTAAACTAGCATATAAGGTATGCTAGTTTTTGCACATAGGGGGCTGTCTCTAGGTGTGTCCCTTGGCTCACAAAAGGCTCTTTGTTCCAGAGGAGGCTTCCAAGAACAGAAAGGGGATGTGGTTTTCGTGTTATTGCAAAGGGTCCCCTAAAAATTCTTTTAAAAAACTTTCCATGACTGGAGGGACACGATTGTGATATAACCCTGGGAAATTAGAAAATATGTAGCTATCCACCTACAATCCAAAACGGTACAGACCAAAAGCTGCCATTTCACTCTGCCACCTTGTGATGCAAGATGTCTAAATATGCATTGCACTGTGAGATGAACCACTGACCTTTCTTTGACAGGGTTAGCATTGCATGTTCAGGTGCCCTTACCGCCCCTCGACTGGCGAGGAAGAAAAGACACAACACAGTTTCATTGGGTAAAATAAGGCCACAACTGTTTACAGGTGTAAGATGTTTAGCATTGAGCACAACCACTGACTTCCCACCCGCCTGCCGGAAGTGAATTGGGGTCAACCCAGCAGCAGGGGAGTCCTATGGCTCACATCAAATAGGGAGACCCCTGCGGGGATCTCCGCTTTGAGGAGTGCTGTGGCCCACCTGGGCATATGGACAGGAGCAATTCCTCCCAGGTCCCTTTAATGAGATACCTTAATTTTGGAGGGGCAGCCAGAGACTACAACCTCCTCTCCATCCAAGACTAAGGTTTACCCACTACAGTACTATAAAATAGGTAAAAAGGGGTAAAGGATCCCTGGGTGGTTAAGTCCAGTCAAAGGCAACTATGGGGTTGCAGCGCTCGTCTCGCTTTCAGGCTGAGGGAGCCAGCAGCTTTCCGGGTCATGTGGCCAGCATGACTAAACCTCTTCTGGCACAATGGAACACCATGACGGAAACCAGAGCGCACGGAAATGCCATTTACTTTCCCACCGCAGCGGTACCTATTTATCTACTTGGACCAGCGTGCTTTCATACTGCTAGGTTGGCAGGAGCTGGGACAGAGCAACAGGAGCTCACCCTGTCGCAGGCATTTGAACTGCTGACTTTCTGATCGGCAAGCCCAAGGGGCTCAGTGGTTTAGACCACAGCGCCACCAGCTATGAGTGCTATAAAATATGCATCCCTCCACCTACAATCCAAAATGGTACAGACCAGAAACTGTCAGCTCACCCTGCCACCTCATTCTGCAAGATGCATAAAGATAGATGCACAGGTCAAATCCTTGAGATGAACCACTACGCTTTCTTTGACAGGTATAGCATTATGGAGGCCTGCTGGCACTGGACTCCAACAGATCGCCCTTCCCCCACTGAGCTGATCAGGAGGCTGCAAACAGGAATCAAGACCAGTAATGACCAGGCTGTGCTGCAAATTCCGGAGGTGGTGGTGCCCGAGCTCTATGCCACCGTAGCTGGGATTGACTTGAGAGATCTTCCCACTGACTACACAGTGTTCTAAAAAGGTGCCTTTTCATAATGTACAGAAGGCAGACACCGAGAAATGGTAGTTTCTTAAGGCTAATCCAGAAAGGAAATGGCATCATTTCAGTTCACCATGGAAAAACGAAGGAGAAAATGAAGCTGGATGTTAGGAAGCCTTCCTTAGTTACTGTAACGGAACAGGTGTGCATCGTAATATTGTGCACATTTTATTGTAAGCATGTGCAACTGACTTCCATGGGTGACCCATACAACTGTTCATAGAACTGTAACTTTAGTAGTAGAAGAAGAATTTATAGTTACCCAGGAAATGGCTTCGACTGGCTGGCTAAACCAGGTGAAGGTAGCCTGTGTGGCTGATCAGGAAAGCCCAAAATGGCATAGCTGATTGGTGGCTTTGTCTTCTTGTGTTAATCTGCTGGCCCTATGAGCTTAAAGGGGTTTGATCTCCGTCAGCTTTTCCCAACCTGGTTGCCCTACCTACAGGGGCAGAGGAAGAGGGGCGGTGGGGGCAGGTCACCCCGGGTGTCACCACTGAGGGGAGTGACAAAATGGTGGGCGACACTCACCGCGGGGCCTGCAGCATGCCCAAGCCACGCGTCTCTCCTTGGAGTGATGCGGTGGCTTGGGTGCCTGCAGGCTCTGCGCTGCCCCAAACGGTCCGCCTGCTGCCTCCCCCTAAGCGGTAGGGCGGCTGAGTGGAAGGAGGCAGGCAGACTCCTCGGAGGTCCCACGGAGCGTCGTGCCCCGGCTTGCCCCACCCTGTGGGCAGCTGGCCCCACCCCTGGGCTTGCTGCCTACCTACAAATGTTTTGAGCTACAACAGCTGGCTGGAACTAATGGAAGTTGTAGTCCAAAATTTGTGGAGGACATTAGGTAGGGGAAGGCTGGCTCCAGGTCTGTTTGTTATCCTGTGGCAGTTGTGGCATTCAGGCCTTCCCATGAGCAATGCATTTGTCAAGGAAGAGAGAGTGTGTCACCTGGGAGTGGGACTGATGCTTTTCTCAAGGCAGAAGACAGCCGGTGATGTGAGGAAGACAGAGGGCTTTGCCACAGCGCACATTGGAGATATGCAGTCACTTAGAATCGTTCCTGCTTTATTAGACAGAAACAAATAATTAAAAGGAGGTTGTTTTAAAAAGCTTTCTAAACGTTTTGTATGTGTGTGTATGCATGACGTGGGAGACCTTTCAACTAGAAATGCACCTACCGTATTCAGTTTTTCGCGCAAAATGAACCTGAGAGTAAACTGCTCTGTACCTCAAACTACAAGTGAAGGAGGTGAAAGGGAGGGAGAGGGAGAGAATGTGCTGCACAGAGAGGCAACCAATTCAAATATATATTCTCTGCAAAATTATCACACACAGAGAGCCTCCATGTTTGTGGCAGTATAACTCAGACTGCATTATAAGAGAGTTGAGGATGAGGGAAAAGCGCAAAATGAATTTACATCACAATAAGCCTAAGCTAGGAAACACCTGCCAAAATTACTTGTGAAGGGTTGGCAATAATGAGCAGAATTATCTGGCTGAATCTGGGTATCTGGTTGAACATGGTACTCTGCAAATTAATAAGTACTTGTCAGTGGGGATGGGGAGAATAAGGACAGGGACATGAGTAGAATATTTCTTTTTTAATGCTGTTGATGTGCCATGCCATTCAACTGAAAACATGAAAATTACGCGCTCCCACTGGCATGATTGTATGGCTCAACAGTGCCACCTGCTGGTCAGTTTCTTGCTTTTAAAAAAATGAAATCAAGTTGCATGGTTCGCGCCACTAGAAATTGCTTAGGAGGCCGGATACAGCCTCTGGGTCAGCAGTCCCTGATTTATGGAATCCATTTCTGTTATTGTGGCCTGAGAATGTGGTTAGGCCACTTGCAGGGAGTGTCAAAACACCTACTCCTTTGACCCTTGCCCATCATGGCTGGGAAAAAATAACATGCACTACTTGTTTGACTCAGAATTGCTAAGTCTGAATGTCATGTCCAGCTCCTCCCTGAAGGTGAAGGACTGATTTCTTTTTTAAGGATGCAGCTCCATTCCCAGGCTGTGCTGAGCTCAGTGGTTGCCTAAATGCCACCTGCCACACCTCTGGTCTTATTCTCCCATAGGTGGCACTTCCCATGTTGCCTAGGACCAGGAAGAAGAAAGTCAGGTTGCTTACCTGTAACTGCAGCTGTTCACCTGGTCTTCCGTGCAATCATAGGCAACCCACTTTCCTTCCCCACTGCAGGTGTCTTCCATGCTGCTCTTGCTGTGACGATTCCTTATGTACCCTGCTGTTTTAGACCTTTAAGGAACTAATTTGAACACAGATTTTTGAGGGCTCCTTCCAAAAATCTTTTCAGATTCTAAACTTTGTAAGGGAACAGAACCCATAACTGTGACTGAAGAAATGACAACGTGAAAACTTTAAATAAACTTTTCGTTTTACTCTTCATTTTTAATTCAAGGTTCCATCCCCAATATGTTTTGAACCAAAGGATAGCTAGACTTTTCTTCCTTCACCCCACCTTGAAAGGTGGGGGAGGCAGTGCAACAGATATGTATACCGGTACATATTATTCATCACTATGTTGTTCATGCTACTGGTCACAATCTGTAAGACTTTGGGTGCAATTCTATTTTTCATTAATTAATGAAAACATTTTTAAGACATCTTTCAAGGCATTTGCCCTTGTAAGGGGGCATTCAAAACCATTAGGTTAAAATCCACCTTCAACCCTTTAAAAAAAGCAGTAACATTTCAGCAAGACACAACAATGAATAAAAAGCTGGTTGAAATGAAAGTATCTTGAAGTCAGACATTATGTTGAAGTCAGGAGTGAAGTTCCCATTTATTTGAAAGATTCTGGATTGCACCCTCTGTTTCATTCTATCCTGAAAGCATACAGCTAAGATTTTTTTTCTGTTGACATACTAATAAAGAATATGAAATCCATTTCAGAGAGAACAGCTAAAGTTCTGATCGAGTTCTTCCAGATCCAAAAGAACCTCTCTCTCAAAATCAATTAAGTCTTCTCTGAAGTTTCTTTAGGCTGTGTCTGACTGTGGAGACCAAAGTGTCTTGCATCTGTTCTTCAGGTGAAAACAGGCTAGGCAGCAAAACAGGGTCCTCCTTGCTCTCTACCTCATAAAAAGGGCAGGTCTTTAAATGTGCAGCCATCGAAGGGATGTCACTGAATTGCCAGCTATTAACTGTGGAGAACAGGCTGCTAAATTTCCAGATCTATCAAGAAACATAAACAAGGAACATAGGCATGAAAAACTCGGCCTTGCAATTGTGCAAGATCTTGCAAACAACTCTTCCCATTACAAGAAGCTAGGTGCATGCATAAGAGGGCATCAAGATTTTGTCCAAATGTTTCAGGCTTGTAGCCCATCATTGAATCTACTGGTAGCACTTCAGACCTCTGGACCAGCCAGTCCACCACTTGCCCACTCACTCACTGCCACCACCTGCCCACGAGTGCACCACTGGGGTGTTCCAACCCTTCCACCCTGTTCCTGCTGCCACCTCTTCCTCCTTGCTGTCCCCCTGTTTAAAACAAACAGGCACTCCTGTTTAAAACTGCTGTTCTGCTCCATCTCTTCCACTTGGCCTGGAAAGAGAGAAGGGGGTGAAGCAACGCCGTGTGGCAGAAATGGTAAGCAGGCAGCAAAAGTGCTGTTCGTGGCCTAGCAGCTTGTACTCCAGCTTTTAGCATTTTGAGTCAAGCCAGCAGCAGAATCAATGGCACAGGGGTGTGCAAGATCCTGTGGATCTGGCTTGTTAGATCTGTGTGCCCCCTCTTCTCTCCAATCCCTTTTGTCCCCCAAGCACTTTGCTATAAATATCTATCTAATGCAGTCAAAGAGGAGAGGTGGAGGGAAATTTAGCAATTCTCCTTGTTTAGATATGGATCCTAACAAACATTTTCAAACTTTCGGCATGGAGCATTATCCTTTAGGAATTAATGTACATTTACAATGTATTCAATTTATGTAGAATAAATTATTTTGTCTATTTAATTTATTTAATTTATTAACTTCCTAACCTAGATATGGATATAGATATAGGCCTAGATCTGTTAAACTGACGTCTTCATTTAAAACTCAAACTCATACTGTATTTAACATCCCACTTTGATTAAAGGTACAATTCTCCCTGCTGTATGTGTGTGGGAAGGGGAGAGAGAGTGAGAAGCAACAGAAATCAGAGGTTTTGTTAGACCATACTATTTCTACTACCATGCTGGAACAATATGCTTGGCAGACTCCTACTTTGAATCAAGGCTTAGTTTTCTTGGAGAACTAAGAACATGCTTGCTTTCCATATTCAGGGAACATTCCAATATAAAGCTAACTCTTAATCTCACAATCATGGGTTTGAGCCCCATGTTGGGCAGGGGGTTGGACCAGACGACTCTTGTGGTCCCTTCCAACTCTACCATTCTGTGATTCTGTGACGGTTAAAACTTTAAAACATCAGGACAGAGCCTGATATCCTGCAACCATTGCTTGTCACAGTGCTTTAGCCAGTGTAAACAAAGCCTAACTAAAAATTGCCAAAATGTTTTTTTATAGTGGTAGAAACCCATGATGCTCACAACCCAAAATCCAGAGACCAATGTAAATGTTTGGATGATGCCACCATACCCTCCCAAATGCCCCCATTACTTGCCTTTTTGCGGACTCTCCAAGAAGTGCCGCCATGAGAATATCTCTTCTTTTCCCACAACAGAAGAACCATTCCTCTCTCCTGCAGCAGAGTAGCACAGATGTCCCTCATCTGCACAGACACCTGAGCCAACTGAGACAAGCTGAAGCTATCCAAAAACTCAGCGATGTATTTCAGGATCTCCAGGGGAAGGCTGCTCAGAACATCCATTTCTTTCCCCTTGCGATTTCTGCTCAAGTTAAATTTCTTTGCTTCCGAGAGCACGGGGTCAACCTCTGGCTTAAGGGCAAATGTCTTGAGGTGCTGGCTGTAGATGACACTTGAACTTTGCCCAGCCGGGCGCCAGGGATATTGAACAAAAGTGCACCCCAGGTAGGCAAGTGGACAACGACGCTGGAACCATCCATTCAGGCAGGACTGGATGTCGGCGTGAACATTCTTGAAATGCGAAGGAAACTCGTCTCTCCTGAAAACGTGGCTGCAAGAGAACGTGAAAGCAGAGTTGCTTTTGTTGTGCCTTTGGGTTACACTCTCGCTGCCGAGCTGCAGGTGGAGACTCGGTGGGTCTTTGGCATCTAGTGTGTCTGCTAGAACAGCCGTGGAAGCGAAAGGCTCCATAGCAAAGTTGTACGTTTGCGTCCCAAAATCTATGAAGAGAGCATCGACGCTCTTTGATTCAGAGATCTCATGCCCTTTCAGTTCCTTCTCCAAGGCACACAACAGTGTAGTTTTGATTGCATCGGATTTAGGAAGAGCCTCCAGACTTACTCCTAACTCTGAAGTATCCACAGATACGCTCTTAGTTGGCTTCCTGTGCGCCACAACGTCCCCAAGGCGTGCTCTTTTGCCACAATAGCTGACTGGCACTCTGAAGGTGGTTACAGTCTTCACTTCCTGAACTTCCAGGTTTCCATATACAAAGTCTTTCTCTCTGGGAGTGCAAGCAGCCATCTGACCAAAATGAATTAGCATCCTTCCATGGTGCACCAGATACATATTATAATCCCCTATAGGAACCTCTTTTTTTAACCTCTCCAAAACTCCATCTTGCCAAGGAGCCAAACCTGTCTTTTCAGCTGCTAAATTCACTTCAGGAGAGGCTTGGTTTTTTTCACTGTCTCCCACACCGCTACCTTCTTCTGGCGGCTTTCCTTTCTCGTTGCCACTAGAAGTTGGTCCTGTTTTCAGAGGCTTACTCTCCGTTCCACTTTCCTCGTTTTCAGCCAGTTGGCCTGTTACTGTGCACGCTTTGAATTCTTTACTGAAGATATTTTCCCAGGTTTTGTAACCAACTAAATCTACCCCTTCTTTGTCTTTTGCAATCTTCTCACGCTCTTCCTGGCTGAGCCCGGCTGCCTCAGCCTTAGTTGCTTCAGACTGACCAGCTCCTTCTCCTAGGTAGTACTCAGCACCATCGGTCCCTTCTTCATCTATGGGACAGGCCTCCATGCATTCTGGGAAAAACTCAGCCATTCTGAGTGTCTTAAAAAGAGCTTTCTGATCTCTCAAGGCGAGGGCCGCATCTAAGCACGCTTCGCCGGGCTCCTCTTTCATAATGTTCTGGTGCAGAACGTCCTCAGAATCCACGTTTGGCCAACGATTCCAATCCATCGAACAGGAAACGATACTGGCGGGGCAGACTCTGAGGTGTTTGGCCACTTTGAAACGGGCCATGGTGAAAGGGCAGCCATAAAGAGAGTTGAGGCATGAGACTTGCTCTAGTGGACACAGGAGTTGGTGCTCGTCCTCTTTACACATATGGAAAGTAGCACCGCAGTGAGCCCGGCAGCTGATCACCACACAAGAGACCGTGGGCTCGACTGGAGCTTGGCAGTGCCGGTTGAAACACTTCTCACAGTGCTTGTGGAGTCCAGAGGAAGCTCGTTGCTTCCTGCCCTGCAGACACGAGAGGAGACAGAAAGAGAAGCAGCTCATCAAAGCATTGAGGAAAGCTGGGACATGGTCCATGTTTGTGGCTTAAAGAGCTCTGCATTTAATATTACAGTCGTACCTTGGTTCTCAAATGGAATCCGTTCCAAGAGTCCGTTCTACTTCCAAAAAACGTTTGAAAATCAAGGCGCGCCTTCCGATCGGCTGCAGGAAACTCCTGCAGCCGATCGGAAGCCACAGAAGCCGCGTCGGACGTTCGGGTTCCAAAGAACATTCGCAAACTGGAACACTCACTTCGGGAGTTCGGGAGCCAAAACGTTCAAGAACTAAGCTGTTCGAAAACCAAGGTACGACCGTATTATTAAGATTAAGATTTATATACCACCCTTCATCAAAAGTTCTCAGGGCGGTTCACATAAAAACACAAATAGTTAAAACTAAAATAGAATCACAGTGCCTGCTGTGGTCGCAGAGACCAGTAGCACATAATTGCTGCCTCCTGCGTTGTTTCTACTGCGTCAGCAGCAGCAAAGCGACCTCTCTGGGGTGCAAGCTTGGGCAGAGTGTATGGAGGTCCTGGGCTACCCTGACAAAAAGACCAGCTTCTAAACCACATCAGCAAGCAATACATTTGGCACCAGCTTAGCTGAAGGGTTTGCCGGAAGGCGGTATACAAGACGTCATCCAATTGTCTTAGGTGCTCCGCTCTGGATTTGTGTAGGGTTCACTCCTTAGCCTTTTCTTCTCCCAAAAATGGACTACAGCAACCAAGGAGGAATGTGTCTCTTGGGGCGGGGGGGAAGGTTAGCACCCTTGGCCTAGAACAAAACAAAATAAAAATTTCTTTCCAGTAGCACCTTAGAGACCAACTAAGTTTGTTCTTGGTATGAGCTTTCGTGTGCATGCACACGAAAGCTCATACCAAGAACAAACTTAGTTGGTCTCTAAGGTGCTACTGGAAAGAAATTTTTATTTTGTTTTGACTATGGCAGGCCAACACGGCTACCCACCTGTAACTTGGCCTAGAACAATTAATGATGTGCTGTAAGAATGGAATTGAACTAGAGAGACCAGTTCACTGAATGCATTGCACGACAAAACAATCTCTTCTCTTACCATAGCTGCAGTTGGTTGCCTTTGGTATCCCTGCAAGAAAAATAAAAAGGTTTCACAAAAGTATCAAATAGTGGTGATCTAAGTACAGCCTTGCAGTTCAACCATTCCATTCCAAAGTAGAATACAGAATCTATATGGTGTAGGCATGCTCCATTGTTATGTATTGAAGTTCCCACCCTAGGCCACTAGGGGTGTTGTGTATATAGTTTCACTCTGCCTACCGTGGCTGCAGTTCTCACTCAGGTCCGCACATGCAAATGAAGGGTTGAGATTGCCGCTCACGGATTGGGTAGCTAGAGAGAGTCGTTACTGTTGCATGTTACTGAGTACTATATAAGCAGGCTGGCTCAGCCCTTCGGTTCAGTTCTGTTCCAGCCTGATACTAAAGAGAGCTGCTTGGAGAATCACTGTGTCGTCTGCTATGTCCACCCACTATTTAATATCCATCATTGGGGGAAATGTCTTCACTAGACTGCTTTTTTACCTCCAGTGTAATTCAGTGTAGATGCAGGTGCCCATTTCATTACACAACTGTAAATGACTGACCCAAACTATCGCAGATTGCTTGTTCTCCTGTATCGTTTTGTCAAATGGTCTGGAGGACATTTATCGCATGTCAGGTGCAGATTTGTGGCAAAAGGGTTGTTTGTATCTACTTCGAGCCTATAAGTGATGAGGGCAACAATGCTTCCTGGTAGCACACGCAGAAAATATTTTCCTGTTTTTCTGACTTCGTTAAATATTTAATTTACCATATGTATTAGCAGTATTTATTTATTTTTATCTAACTTTTTTTTAGGATATAAACATAACAAATCGACTTCCGGTTTGGCGCCATCCCCGCCAGTCGGGAGAAACCTCGCGTCTGAGGTTTCTCCGTCGCTGCGGGGGGAGGGAGAGTCGAGACTGCTACTCGACCCCCCAAAATCACCAGGTGGAGAGTCCTGGTGCCGTGGGACCCGGCGGGCCCCCCAGGGTGCCTCCCTTGCTCTCCGGTTTGCCCTAGTAAGGGCAGCCGTGACGTGCGAGGTTTGAAGGCGTGGGGGCTGTGGGTTCATCGCTAGCTTCGCAGCAGGAAGCGGCGGAGCCGGCGGGAGAGAGCGCCAAATTCTTCTTGGATTCGGCTAATTGGACCATGTAAGTACCAAATTTGCTAAAAAATAACAAAAAAAATTGATTTAATTTGGAAGTTTTGGGAACTCTAAAAACGGAAGTCGGTTCCCTAAATGTTGAAGAAGGAGGAAGCAGTGGAATTTTGAGTTCTGAAGCATTTTATGGATTTTGTAAATAGAAAATTTCTGAAGCTTTTAAGATACAATTGTTCTCTCTCTGAGATATCATTTGGACTGCATAAGCTTGCTGGACTTTATGGACTTTACTGACCTTATGGACTTTATTGATTTTATGGATTTTATGGACTTTGAGGATGCCCAAAAGGAAATGGTCTAAGGATTTCAAAATAAAAGTCTTGGAACTTTTGTGCAATTTAACAGAAGGATTCAACCAGCTAAATCAGCTAACGGGGACAGTACTAGCTGCGGACTTTAGCTGTGCAAGAAAAGGAATTTAAGGCCTTTTGTGAGAGCTACAAGGACAATTATAATGAAGAGGAGAAAATCCGAGGAAAAAAAGGTGGATTCAATCCGGCAAGGAAAAGTAGGAAAATTAAGAGGCAGAAAACAACAAGAAGAAAAAATGGGAAATCTGTAGGAAAAAAGAGTGTCTGGAGGAAGGCGGTACAGACTCTGGTTGTTGAAAAACTCTCAAGGACATATGAGATAAGAATGGAGTACAAACCAGTTTCCCAAGACTGTGGAATTATGGTATTTGAAAGGGAGGGGGTGGGTTGAAAAACTTATGAACTTTGTGGAAACTTTTTTGCTATTATGGTTTGACGTATGGTATGTTAACGGATAATGGTATGGTCTTAAAATGAATGATGAGATAAAGGGGGGAAGGACTTTAAGGTAAATTCAATTTTAAATATGTTGTTATAATAGATTGGGGAATAACAATGAAAGCTTAGAAATACAGTGAATGTGGAGGATAGTTAAAAATGATGAATTAGATTTATAAATTGGAAAAGTATTTTGTAAGAAATATTGGTAAATGTAAGAAAGAGAGGAAATGATATTGGGTTTAATTGGTAATAACTGTAAATTAGGTTTTTCTATGGAGTCAACGGGTGGGAGTTGGGGAAGTCCACAAGGCTATGATGATACGTGTATTGTAAGTGATTAAATTGGCGAAGTATAAGTGTTCACCCCAGTGAGAGGGGGGTTTATTTGGTATGCTCCTCTTGGTGAGAGAAAGGGGGGTTAGAAAAATTTAATCATGTGCTGTAATTTGATTGTAATTTGGTCATAATTGGAAAAAGCCTAATAAATATTATTTAAAAAAAAATAAACATAACAAATCATTCAATAAAAACACTTCAAGTTCCAGGACAGTTGACAATGGCACACTCCCTCTGTAGGTGGTCCACAAGGGCGGCCAACGCAGTTGGAGTACCAAACACAGGACAGAAACCAGATTGAAATGGAGTCATAATGTTCATCTTCCTGGTGCCTCAGAACTCCCAAAGTATAGCTGAAGAAATTATGTGGTGCACTTAGTGCTTCTCCACCCACAGTCCTTTTAACTGGCTACTCGCTTTCAAGGACAGATAAATGCCAACATAAAACACACGACTTTTGAACCACAGCACATTGCCTGGGAGAAGCTAGGTTTTTGTGTGTAGGTTAGCACAATGTTTGGCAGCCCCTATACATTTCCCTGTAACAGGGACCGCCTCTCCTGGTATGTCCCGTGTAGGACCTTAAGGTCCTCAAATAATAATCTTTTGGAGGTCCCGAGCAACAAAGATGCTAGGTTGGCCTCAACTAGGGCCAGGGCCTTCTCAGTATTGGCCCCGACTTGGTGGAACAGTCTATCACAAGAGACCAGGGCCCTGCGGGATTTGGCATCTTTCCGCAGGGCCTGCAAGACGGAGCTGTTCCACCTGGCCTTTGGGTTGGTTTCTGTTTAATATTTATGCTTCATTCTTTTATTGGTGGGTTATTTGAAAATGAGACTGCAGTTTTAATATTGAATTTTTAAATTTGTATTTTAATCTGTTATTTTAAATTGATCGTGTTTATGTTTTTTGCTGTGATTTTAATTGGTGTTAGCCGCCCTGAGCCCGGTTTTTTTTTGGCTGGGAAGGGCGGGGTATAAATAAAAAAATTATTATTATTATTATTATTATTATTATTATTATTATTATTATTATGTGCATAACATGCCCCCAAGTATAAGATGACCCCTATTTTTTGGGACCCCAAATTAAATAAATGGGGGGCATTGTCCATGGGGGGGCGTGATTGCCAACAGTTGCTCACCCGCCTGACCGCCGCTGCCATTCACATGCCTCACAGAAACTACCAATCGCCTGCCCGCTCACCACCAGCAGCCACCAATTGCCCGCTCAATAGCTGCAGCAGCAGCCAATCGCAACCAGGCCTTGCCGCAGCCACCAATCACCCGCCCAATCTCCTGCTCGCAGCTAGCATTTTCTAATACAGACTAGCAAGCATCTCTCAAGCTGAGCAAACTACTGTATCAATATGTGTAAGAGATCCAGGAACTAAAGTACATACCATCTCAAAGGAATGGCCAGGCTACCCAGAAAATGCAATCAAGTAAGGTAAGCATTATCAGGTATCCTGGCAGACAGGAGAGAAGTAACACTTTCAAATTTCTGCTGGAGACCACCTCCTTCTGTGATGTATGTATGATGTTTTGGGGTGGTGGTCTTGGGGCAATTTCAAAAGGGGCTTGCACACCATTGTTCAGGGTTCTCCTCCCTCCTGCGTGTGGTGAGTGGGGACCATAGCTGTCAACTTTCCCTTTTTTTTGCGGGAAATTCCCTTATTCCAGCGCCGTTTCCCATTGCAAGAAAAGGAAGGTTGACAGCTCTGGTGGGGACCCTGTTGCAACAGTTTATTTCCTTTAATAAAGATCAGGCTTACTAGCCTCTTTGCTTTCAATATACTCTGGTTGGCCTCTGCTTTCTCTCCAACTGATAGAGATCTCCTGAGGGACTCTATACGGGCTCTAGATACCCCATAAAGGAATTATTGGAATTTTTCTTATAACAATATTCACCATTACTTCAGTGCCACTGGTCATCAACAACCCAGAAAGTAACAAATTTGAAGAAAATTGCTCGATATTCCATTGTCCATGCTGAACTTTCTAGCACCCTCTCTGCTAGCATCTGTTACTTGTAAACTGCAGTGATGGAAAAGATGTACCACTGAGTTGATCTCGGCTGACAGTTCTTCAGCACTGTACAGCTATTGTTCAGAAGACAGGATCTTCCTTCTGCAGAACTCCTAGTGCAAATATGCAGCAACAGCCTTCCTGATGTACAACAGTAAAAGCATTTGTCTGTTTGTCTGTCACAGCCAGACTTCTGTTGCTCTGATTCTTGGCAGTATTTTGGATGCACATAATTTCTAAAAATAGCTGCAGCAATGACTTGCAGAACGTCAGCACAGTTACATAGCACAAAAACTATGCATGTATCGGGAGCACTTGAACATTTACAAGGGTTGGAGCAAAAGACAGATAACCCAAATATGGACAGTCTGAAAGCCCTACATGGGGCAATCCATCATTCAACAGAAGGACCATTTTAAAAGTTCTTTAGCTTGACTGAAACAAGCCAGTTTCTTAGAGGGCAGGTGATGGCAGTGGAAAGGAAATGCAAGAGGCCTGCTAGGGCTCATGCTAACCTATGGTTTAGCCAGGGCTTCTTCCAGCCAGAATGCAGTACAATGGCATTCTGGCACCTCTCAGCTGGGCCCTGGAGGTGTGGGGGGAGACGTGACCGGCCTCAGCAAAAGCCCCACTACACCTCCGTCTCACAAGAAGATCTGCCCCAGAACCTGAAAGGACATTCTCCACGGGTTCTGGGAAAAGTCTCCTCATGAGCAGGAGGTGCAGCAAGGCTTTGCTGAGCCTCTTCAGCCTCCTGGCTAATAGCCAACACACGGGAAAGCTGTGCCTCAGCTGAGCAAGTCCCCATGCCATTAAGCTGCTCAGCTGTGGTGCAGAAGTGCCTTTGCATCTCAGCTGAGCAACCTCAATAAGCCTCTGGCCTCTGAGGAGCTTCAAGAGATCCGAGGTAGGTCTTCTAAGTGAAGTATGTTCAGGCATCTTTTTTTCTGGGGTGTTATAAGAATTTTAAGGTCTCAAATATAGAATATTCATACATGCACCCATATCTAAATATATGAGCCATGTGTCTGAAATAGTACGGGAGAGCAATCCTGAAGCCATTAGACTCTCCCAAGGACCTCAAATATTCCTCTGCAGTAAGAGAGGCAAATGGGGAAAGCCTTCCCATTGTCTATTTGCTTGCAAATCCTGTCTTAAGGGTCAAAACAAAATAAAAAATAAAAAATTCATTCCAGTAGCACCTTAGAGACCAACTAAGTTTGTTCTTGGTATGAGCTTTCGTGTGCATGCACACTTCTTCAGATACCTTAGGAGTTTATTTGTGTATGAATCTTAAGGGTGTATTTGTGTATGAATAGGGTGAGCCTGTGACCTGGACTCAGGAACTAAAGTATTAACCATCACAAAAGAATGGCCAGACTGCCCAGTTAATGCAATCAGCGACCATTATCAGGTATCCTGGCAGACAGGATTTCTGCTGTAGACCGCCTCCTTCTGTGATGTATGTATGATGTTTTGGGGGGTGGTCTTGGGCTACATGGTGGGCAGTTTCAAAAGTCTAAATAAGGGCTTGCACACCATTGTTCAGGGTTTCTCCTCCCTCCTGCATGGGGTGAGTGGGGACCCTGTTGCAACTGTTCCTTTAATAAAGATCAGGCTTGCTAGCTGCTTTGCTTCTCAATATACTCTGGTTGGCCTCTGTTTTCACCTACTGATAGGGAACCCACTTAAGGACTCTATATGTGTTCTGGAATACCCCATAAGGGAAAGGGAGCAGTTTTGTTTTTATAACAGGGGGAAAGCACTGGGTTTAGCTCACTGGTTCCCAAATTTTGTGGGTCACTATCCCCTTGGTTCCATAATCTCATCCCTAGTGAACTCCACCCTATAAAAAGCATTATTCAGAAAAGTGGTTAGTGCAACCCATTAAGGAAGATAACAACACAAGAGAATTCAAAAGAGTAACAATTAATTGCCACATTTATTCAAAATCCAACTAAAACTATTTAGTTTAATTAATTCAGCGAAACTGGTAGATTTGATCCAGTGTCATACCAGCTCTTCAAAGTCTGATCATCATTTACACTTCCAGTGCCTCCCTGCCACTCCTTGTGTCTTAGCACGCCCCCTTGGTAATCCTACCGCTCCCCAGGGGCAGTACCCCCCACCTGGAAACCACTGGTTTAGTTTCACATTGGAACTAGCCAGTAAATTGGATGATCAGGAGTTATCAGCCCAAATGACTTTTGACACCATTAACCATGATGTCCTTTCATAATGACTTGAAGGAATAGGACTTGAAGGCAGTGTAGTACAGTGGTTCCACTCCTATTTGCAGGGTTGTCCCAAGAAAAGAGGAGGAGATGGTTGCTTGGCCCTGGAGCTTTTGAGCTGTGGGGTCTTGCAAGAGTCCCTCTTATCTCCTATGCCATTTAACATCTATACGAGTCTGTTGGGAGCTGTTATCCAGGAATTTGGACCATAATCCATCAGTATGCTGAAGACACACAGCTCTGTCTCTTCATACCATCTGAATCAGGAGAGACTGTGAAGATGTTAGACCAGTGTCTGGAAGGAGTAAAGGGCTGGCTGGGGGCTTATGCTGTTGGTGGATGTCTGGGAAAATGGCTGTACGACCTGTACATTTCCCCTGAAAGAACAGGTTTGTCATCTGGGAGTACTGAATTCCAACCTGTCACTGGCCTTTCCTGGACTGGGATAGCTTGGCCGTTATGTCCTTGCTGTGGTGGCCTCCTGCTTAGACTACTGCAACGTTCTCTACATGGGGCTGCCCTTGAAGATGACCCAGAGGTTACAGCTTGTGCAGAATGTGGCTGTTAAGTTGGTAAGTGGGGCAGCCTAAATGGATTGGGACCCAGGTACCCAAAGCAGCAGCTCCCCCCATATAAACTATCTCGAGCACCACTGTTGTGTCTGGAAGCTGCCTGATTGGCGCTGATCTGTGACAGGGCCTTCTCAGTGGTGGGTCCCTGTTTGTGAAAACAGATGAGGGTATGAGTCTGCTTTTAGATGTTCTAATTAGTTTTTTTAATGTGTTAAATCTCTTTTAAAAAATGTACAGTACTGTTTTAACATTTTGACATTTGCTGCCCTGGGCTGCCCTGGGAGGGAGGGCAGGATGCCAGTTTTCAAAATAAAAATAAAAAGCCACAACGCAACTACCAGCAGTCACCCTTGGCTGGAAGGCAGAACCTTCCTGCTCATTTCAGCAGAGCACAGTGGAATAGTATTGATTACTCTGAGATGTGTTCAAAGCCACCACAGAAAAAAAAAGTCACTGCTGTGGACACTTTATATTGATTATTAGTGTTTTATTGTGTTTAATGAGCTATTGTAAACCGCCCTGGACATTTTTTAAGTGAAGGGAAGCATAAGAACGTTTTTAAAGCTTTCAATGCAGTTTCCTTTCCCAAGAGTTAGCTATAGACAAACAAACTATAGATAAATAGATCCTTGAAGAAAATAAGAGGTTACAAGAGGCTTATCTTGGCTATTCCTGGGGGGGGGGGGAAGGGCTTGAGAGCTACTGGTTCGGGGAGTATAAATTACTTTTTATATGGGTTTTCATGTCAAAACCACGTGGCAGTTGTTTGCAATATTAGTGATAATATTGTCAGCTCTGTGCTATCGTTTGTTCTTCCATCTTCTAAATTCATTTTTTTAAATATCTCAAAGCTCTTACCTTGCCTTCTGCTTCACAGAACCTGCTGAAAATTCCTGATTAGAGCCACTCTCATGATTAGACAGCTGTAAACCTCAGCTAATTCTGCTCTGAAGTTTCAGATCTGCCCTGCTGTAACTGATTTCGGAGACTAGTCCTCTCAAAAGGGATACATGCTTGTTTTTTTTGGAGCTGACCTCGATCACGAATTTAGGATATTAATAGCCGAGCTCTTTAGTGCTAGCTTTCTGAAACTACTCTCTAACCTAGAAGCCCGTCCTCCGGTTCTAGATGCGCATGAGAGCAACCTGTGGTTATTTAAGTAGAAAGGAAAATCAACTCTGCACCTGCTCAGAGCCTCCTCCTTCATTGTTAGTTCATATTTTACAAGGATGAGCCCTGGCACTGAAGGTGACAGCCTCCAATTAATCCCACTGTCTTTCGCAATGCAAAGAAGCAATAAAGAATAAAGCTGCAATCCTGCACACAGGCTGTGCCAACACGGGAAAACTGGACCTCACGGAGCTCAGCACCTCTCTAGCATTCCCAATTTAACAGAGCTGATGGAAGAATGTCAAGATGAGAGTCTAACATTTATCAGTACTTTAAACACTCTGCATAATTAGCTGCGACACACTTCCCCCCCCCCTTATTATACATGTTAATGTTTTTCATTCCTAACTCTGGCATGATAATATAGCATTCACATTTCAGCTTTGATTCCAAAACAGGTTTTTGTTTTAAAGCCTTACCCTCAGCATGCAGTCTCTTTTTTTCTGTACCCCAAACAAATGGTCTCTTGGGTTTTTCAAGCTGAGTTGAAATGAGGTAGATCAGAGATGGGTGGGAGCAGCAGAATGAAGGAGGAGGAAATCTGAGGAGGCAGGGGAGGTAAAAAAAAAAAAAAAACAACCACCCTGAAATGCACACAAGTGGCCTCAGCTGTTAAAAATAAAACTGGTGCACTCGGCAGCATGGTTCAATTTACAGAATGTTGCCCTTCCACAATATTTATTTTAACTGTCATTGATGCTGTGCTGTTTAACAGAGCTTGAGCAGAACAGCTGATTCACATATCAGTACAATAACATTCTCTGCAAGGCATATGCTTTACAACGAAGTCATCTTTCTTACTGAGGAAGTAAGTTTTACATCCCTTCAGCATCTTCCTCCTCATGCTGCCTATATGAAATACTCTGACTTTATTTATCCCCCCCCCTTTTTGCATTAAAGCTAATGAGTATCTCTTTATCCGATGCGGGATATTAGTTTTCTGCACTGAAAATGTAAAAATACTGATGAATTCCAGAATCTCTGCAACATTAAAAGACAACTTGTGTAGTTAGTAGCAAAGAGTGGCACAATTAAGATAAACCTTCAGTCATAGCCTGATAATGAACTGCAGGCTTCAGGGAAACTTCCATGTCTTTGGCATGTCCATAGTTTGCTATGAGATCCAAAATGGGAAACATTAACCAGAATTCAAAACTATGGTTTGAGGATGTTTCCGAGTCTAGTTTGGAGTAGAAGTAATTTGCCGACTGAGGGGTCATGGTGGCAAATTATAATTAGCACAGAACAAGTATTAGAGGGGAGAGCATGTGTTATTTTGTAATGTTGTTTTGTCTTGTTGCCACCTTGAAGACTTTCAGCTGATATGTGTGTTACTAATAATGTAATTAGTTAATTAGAGTTGTCTGAATTAAGTCAGTGTGAGCAATACACTCATGGCAAAACATTATCAGCCTCCACATATGTAGCATAAATATTTTAATGTGCTTCCGTGAGCAGGAAGAGGTTCCAAGGCCACAGCACTTACCCACCTGCCCACCTTGTTCGGCCACAAGCAGCTCCTGCAGCCACTTGCTAGCACATTTGCAAAGCTAAGCAGGTGCTGGCACAGTCTCAAATTGGATGGGGAACCATGTGTTGAGATTCCTGCATTACAGGGGGTTAGATTAGATGACCCATCCCTTCCAACTCTACAATTCTATGAGGAATACACCTAGTGACTCAGTTATTTAGGATAAATGTCAACATTTATGAAAAACATGAAATTAGAAACTCATGCAAAGAACAAAAAAATTATTGCAAAACCATCTTATCCCTTGGGGGCTTGCAAATTCTAAAAGAACCAGGAACTTTTTCATCGAAGGAAGAATTTAAAAACAAACAGAATGGCAATTTTGCGTAAATTTTCCATGGATCTCTTCTAACTCTAACATTCTATGATTATATGAACCCAACCCTTTGAGAGGTAAATTCCAAACATAATTTACACGTTGTACCATATACCATGTATTTCATTTTTTTAGTTTATTCATTTTATTTATTTTGTTAATGGTGTTGTTGTTCTTGTTCTTTTGACAGCCTCTGAAACATTATTTCAGTGTCCTCTCTAAAAAAGCCAAGCTTCACAAATAATTCATTCTTATTAACTTACTAGGCTTCTCTATATGCAAACATCTAAGATAACTAAATTCATTATTATTATTGCTGTTATTATATTTATATTATATTTACACCCCACCTTTTCCCTTGACGGGGACTAAAGGCAGTTTTCTTTTTTTAATAAGAACAGCTATATCAAATTTGCCCCAGAAGACCAATCTTGAGGGCAGAGCTGTCTTCTAGGGCAACAGGCCAGATGAGATGAGGCAACAACCCAAGTCCGAAAGACAGGCAAAAGATTATGACTGGTGTGTATGAGGAATCAAGACGTGGTTCTAGTCTCTGCTGTGAGATCAACACAAGAAACTTTGTTCTATAGGCTCAGGGGGAGCACAGCCTAGAGTGGGGCCACTGCTGGCAGGGGCAAGTCCACAGTGGGTGTGTCGGCTGCGCCCTGGACAGGGCTGGACTTGCGGAGTTCCAGTTTTTTGCTGAGCTGGTTGTAAAGCTCCTTCAAGGCTTCTCCACCATGCTTGGGAGGCTCTAGTGACTTCAGCAGGGACTCCAACTTGGCAGGTGTCACCTTGTGGTGGAGGTGAAGCAGGAGCCTCAGCATGTGTCTATGTACATTCTCCTTCCTCAAGCAGGTGGGGAGGAAGAAGTCATCAAAAAGGCTGGTGCAGAACTCCTCTTGAGTGAACTCGTCGCTGAGGAGAGTGAGGTTGCTGGTGAACAGGTGCAGGAAGATGTCACTGAAGGCCAGATCACTGAATGTCTCCCCAAGGGTGGGGAGCAGCCGGAGAAGAGCGTTCTTGTTCCTTTGCTTAGTGATGTGAAGCACGTAGTAGAGCCCAATCTGGCAGGCAATCCAGTGCTCTTGCAGAAATTTGGGGAATATATCTGGGATTGTGGTGGGGTAAGGTGCTGGGCCCTTGTCTTCTAAAGGCAGCTTCTGATCGACGGTAAATGTGTAGTCATCCACCACGAAGGTCATCAACAGTGGCAGGAACTTGGTAATCAAGTCTACTTCCATTCTGGGTTCCTTAAAGATCTGACTGTCAATAATGTCCCAGGCTCCCTGTCCCAGTGTCAACATCCTCAGGAGAAGCAGAAGATCGGGGCTTTCCCTAGGTAACATATCCTGCCCAATCAGCTCTTGCAGGTGGCGGATGGTGCTCAGAGCCAAGGTGTGGATGGCAAATGGATCACAAAGTATCATGGATAAATCCCCCAGGACTTGCTCTTGCCCTTTCTTCGCTCCGTCGAGGAAGCCTTGCAGCTCTCGGGCCCGCTTGTTGTCCACAAACCTCTCTCTAATGCAGGCATCCAGGCACCAGGTAAACTTGTGACAGGGGTCAACCAAGCAGATCTCGCTGATATCTAGGTCATGCAGTGACATCAGGAGCTCTGCCCGCAATGTGCAGTAATGGACATTGTGTGTCCGAAGGAACAAGGTCCGCAGGAACTGCAGCACCATGTCGTAGAGTTTCACGTTCTTCCCGATCATTTGGGTGAGCTTCTGCACCACCTCTCCTTGGCGCCTCATTTTGGGAGTAGGGCTGAAGAAGTTGTGCAGGACAGAGAGGTTGCCGCTAAACAAGGCATTCTCCTTCTCCAGGATGTATTGCTTCAGCAGAGGGGACACCTCGTCACCAAATAAGGCCTGGTTATCCCGCCAAATCTGACGCTTCACCTCCATGGCACATGCTTTGTACAGGTCCTTGTCAGTCATCACCAACTTCAGCTTTTTTTCTGGCACCTTGGGCAGGTGTTGCATGACACACATCACCACAGGTTGGATTGATGGCACCTTGACCAAGGGAAAGCTCTTCTCCAGGAGGTCTTCCAGCTGCTTGTATCTTTCTTCGGCCTTTCCTTCAGAGGCAATGGCTGAGACCCTCTCCAGCAGTTTCTCCCTCAGCTCCTCAAACACAGACTGGTGGAACTCAAGCCTGAGGGTGCCGTGGAGGTCCAGGAATGGCAAGGCTGACTGAAGAGTGGGCAGGAGGATGCCATTTTCTGTCTGGAACTGCTCGATGGCCTTGAGCGGCTCCGTGCAGTTGGTCAGCGTCTCCTTCAAGTCTTCCCCGTTAGCCACTCCGAGCTCCTGCAGCCCGGCAAACATGGCGCAGCACCCTCCTCCTACAATGTGGCTGTTGCTTTATAGATTATACTGCTTTGTTAATAATATAATACGACTTTGGTTGTATTTGTGATGTTCGGCTTATTTTTCAGTTGCTATTTTGTTTCTAGCGTTCCGTAGATTGCAACTGTTTTATTTATGATTTGTTAATCGTTTTGTATGATTTAGGCTGTATTCGCGATTCTCTGCCATGTCTTAAATTATGCTGCTACTACTTTATCGCTCGTAAGCCGCTACGAAATCCATTTGAATGGAAATTCAATCAATCAAATTCAATTTCTGGAGCCTTGCTGCGCTCCAGGACCAGCGAGCATCAGTCGCCTCTACAACCCTAGAGCGCCACTTCCGGGTCTCCAAGGCTGCAACGTGACTATAGAGCTATAACCGCGACTGCGGGAGGGGGGAGAAAGAAAGAGCCAGTCGGAAGCGTAGGGGCGGAGATTCCGCCGGAAGCTGCGCCAAACGGCCCCCGGCGCGATCGGCGCGTGCGCACGGGAGGCCTTTCGCAGCCGGCTTCGCCGCGCAAAAGAGGGAGAGGCGCCCGCGCGCGCGCGCCTCGGGGGGCCCAGGCAGGACCTTGACGTCGCGGGGCCCGCCGGCTGCTTAGCCGGCCGCACTTGCAGGTACCAGGACTCGGGGCTTGGGCTGGGGAGCGCGGCGAGGTATCTCCCTCGGAGCCCCGCGGCTGTTGGGTCCCCGGCGCCACGGCCAGGCCCTGAGGGGAAGGAGGGTGCGTGTGCGTGTGTGCGTGTGTGTTGTGTATGTATATACGTACGCCTTGTCTACCTGCCTGTGGAAGCGAAGGGCCTTTTTTGAGGGGAGACGCGGGTCGTCAACCCCGAGGGTCTTCTGAAAGGGGCGTGTTGTGTTTGACAGCGGTGGGGAGACGCGTGTCGGAAGTGGCTGTAGGAAAGGGTGCGGGGCCAGGCAGGCAGGCAGGCGCCATGGGCGCGGCGGCAGGGGAAGTGTCAGGGAGTTGGTGCTTCCACTTCGCCCCATTTTGAGGGGTCTTTTGTGGCGTAGGTACGTTGCCCTTGCTTGGGCCGCGAGGGTGTTTTGGGACCGCTCACCCGGAGATGCTTTTTGAAGCTGCGAGGTCTGACCATTGGTCTATCCAGTCCTTCATAAATGTGTTTGTGGGGGCTGTGTGTTATCGGCTTCTTAGAATGGTAGAGTGGGAAAAGGGTCATCTAGTCCAACCCCCTTCAAGGCAGGAATCTTTGGCCCAGTGTGGGGCTCAAACCCATGACCCTGAAATTAAGAGTCTCATGCTGTACCCACTGAGCCATTCTGATCATTGCTGGATCCTGCCAGCAGCCCATCAAGCCTCTGAAGAAATAGGCAGTTGGATGCATCTGGAAGCTGACAAGAGGCCATGAAAATTATGGTCATCTCTTTAAAAAGTACTTTCCAGTACCATCCCTCTGAGCACAATAATTAGGAAGATTCTGCTCGAACCCGCAACCCTGAGATTAAAAGCCTCATTCCGTGCCTCAGCTGAGCTATCCCAGATTTGTTTTGTTATTGTATTTTTTATTAGGTGTTTTATTTTCTCGTTTTTTTGTGAACCGCCTTGAGATCTTTGGGTGAGGGGTGGTATACAGATTTAATAAATAATAGTGATGACCAAAACATTTAGTGATGCTTTTCTGCGACTGGTGGCGAGAGTCTCTCTTTAGGGTTTCTGGGGGAACAGGGCAAAGGCCCTTTCCCAGCACCCCTACTGCATGGGAATTGTTTAGGTTGTAAAGGGAGAGGATCTTCTGTAAGAAAACCGTGACTTGCTTCTGCTGAGCTCTTCAGACAGTCTCCCGAACTTCTCAGGATCCGTGTGTAGAGATATGGCGAGCTTTCATACTGTCAGGCTAGTGGGCTCTGTCCAAGGCAGAGAGGCTGTGTTAGAGAAACCCTTTGATTTGGAGAATGAACCTGTGCATTTCAAGTGTAAGTTCTACCTGTTGGAATAGTTAGGACTCCGTTTTCCTTTTCTTATTTTGGGTATATTTGCCCTAGTTTCTAATTGGTAGTGGAGACACACCCTTTTCTAGTACCCTCCCCCCGCCCGCTTATCTAGTGTCAGGGCCCAAAGCATAGAAAACTAGTCATGGGAAGGGATCAAACCATAGATCTTGTGACTTTAGGATTGGTCAGAGGTATCCCCTCTACATTTTTATACTTATTTTTTTGCATTGACAGTGGAACCTTAGGCACAAGCTGTAGGGGAGGAGTCAATAATACAGCAGCCCCAAAATGGGGCAGATAAACCAGAAAATCCTCTTGCTTGCAGATGGTAGTATTCTTGTGACAAACCCACAGTCTTCTTTGCTAGCACATCAGAGGGTAACTTCACAATATAATTAAGGTTCAGGTGTTAAAAGTGCACTGTCCAAAGGTTGAGATGCTGGCAGTATATATTTAAAGGGAGGTTCAGGAGGCCTTACCTGGAAGTAAGTCCCATTTAAGTCTATGGGGGCTGAGTATTTATTATTATTACTATTATTATTATTTATTCAATTTATACACTGTCCTCCGTCAAAACATCCCAGGGTGGTTTACTACATTAAAAGCATATTTTACAGAGCAAAATAATAAAAACATAAAGTAGACATAGAACTGCATTGTTAATTTCCAATACAAATGGGAAGGAATGGTAAATACTTTGAAACATTTTGGGGTTTTAATTGTATAGGGACTTGATTAAACATATTATATTGATGTGCTCAGTTTAAAAGGATATGACAGACTGGGGAAAGCCAAATGTGTCATAGTTGATGAGGGTGCAACCATGGAAAATTAGTATTTTGCCCAAATTTATATATTTATTCCCTAAGCAGTAGTTACAATGAATCATTGAGTGACTGGCAGAAGCTATTAGCGAGGGTGAAGAAAAGCTCAGGATATGGGTGCCATGTATTTTATATCCTGATGTCTTCCACATAAAGAGGGGGGTTGGTACAGGAGTAATGCTCTAACAAATTGTTCTTTATACAATGATGGGTTTTCTCTGGAAAAGAAGCATAAAAGTAGGTGCCAAATAATTGAAGCTATGCTTACATGGTCTAAGCCTTGACAATCTGACCGAGGTTAGGTAGTATAAAATTTGGAATCTTACCAGTTTCTACCTTTTTAGGATAAGCGCATTTTAGACCTGTTTGGTTTGTAGATTCTTTAAAATTATTGGGGGGAAATATTTGCAAGATTTTTAAAAACTGATGAAGGACAGGCATATTTTAAAGAGGGAGGTCAAGATTCAGTTAAAATATGTTATCAGTATATGCAACTACATCACTTGGCTAATGTCTGTAGAGCCTTACTGAGTTTGCAGACTTCGCAAATTATTTATCCAATCAAAAAGAACTACAGTATCTTGGTCATACCTGTTAGGGTCCCACACCATCCTATGTAGTTTGATTGTTTCAGGACATAGAAACACAAATTGAGGTGGAGGTAGATAGTCTTCAGATCCAAAGGTTTCTTCCTCAGACAACTTTAGGTAAATCTTTTTTTCAGGATTATAGCAAAGTGATATATCCCAGTCATAATATAAATCAGCAGTGTGTCAGACCACTACTGGTAGGATTAGACAAATCTTTGATAGCTCTGTCCAAAGGCTAAATGATATCAGGCATGTATATTCCAATGTATTAATGGGATCATCAGCTGTTTTATACCAGTTGAACCACACATTCTGTTCAGACACAAACTGTGCCAGAAATTAGAAGGGAATTGAATTATATTGTTACTGATTGCTGCTAAAATGTAGCTAACTTAAAGATAAAAGTGCATAAGTTCACCTGCAAAATGTGGAAGCTCTTAATCATGAACAAGATCTCAATACAAAGGGACAACCAATTGTTTGGAGGCTTTTTAGAAAAGTGCTTTCAGTTTCTTAACTGTGTTGAGTCCACCAAAACAGTGCACAACCAATCATTTTGCTTTAACTCAGTGACACTGAAGAAGGAATGTTCAGGGTCTACAATTTGTGATTGATTTTGGACCTCGGTTTGTACATTAAAAAATATTTTCCTAAATATTTAAAGTAGCTACTGGCCTTTTTCAGTGAATTTTAAGCAAAAGCTTCAAAATAAGTATGAAGAAAGCAAATAATGGATTTCTGATTTGAAGACTGTCTATAGTTTGTAGTGCTGTACAGTATATAAACTACCGTATTTTTTGGTCCATAAGACGCTCCGGGCCATAAGACACCTCATTTTTAAAGAGGGAAAACCAGAAAAAAATATTTTTTTTCTGGTTTTCCTCCTTTAAAAGACTGGGAGGTGCAGGGAAGGAGGCTCGCCCCTTGTCCCCAGCTCCCTTCAAAACAAACGGGGATGAACTCTCTGAAGGGGCGCCACGCATCCCTTCAGAACGGCTCATCCCCGCTTGCGTTGAAGGGAGCTGGACACAAGGGGTGAACGCTCACCCCTTCTCCCCGGCTCCCTTTAAAAAAAGCGGGGATAAGCCGCTCTGAAGGGGCGCTACGCACCCCTTCAGAGGGATCATCCCCACTTGCTTTGAAGGGAGCTGGGGACAAGGGGTGAGCGTTCACCCCTGTCCCCAGCTCCCTTCAAAGCAAGCGGGATGAGCACAGGGCATAGGGTGGTGGAGAAAGCAGCAGCATCCCTGCTGCTTTCTCCACCAACCCACGCCCCGCCAGCCAATCCCAAAAGCAGCAGCATCCCCGCTGCTTTCTCCACCACCCTGCGCCCGGCACCAATCGGTGGCGGGGAGGGGGTGGAGAAAGTAGCGGGGATGGTGCTTTCTCCACCACTCGGCGCCCCACCGCCGATCCCAAAAGCCTGCTTTTGGGATCGGCGGGTGGCGCAGAGTATCCAGCAACATCTCCACTGCCACTCCCGCTGAACTCGGCGGGGTGTGGGGGGAGGCAGCGGGGAGTGAAGCCGATGTTGCTGGATCCTCCCGCAGCCTCCATTCGCAGAACAGAGGTGCGGTGAGGATCCAGCAACATTTCCGCTGCCGCCCCCCACCTCCGCCGCCAAATGCGGCGGGGGTGGGGGGAGGCAGCGGGAGCTAAGCCTTCGCTCCATAAGACGCACTAACATTTCCCCTTCCTTTTTAGGAAGGAAAAGGTGCGTCTTATGGAGTGAAAAAATATGGTAAATGCACTTATCCCCGAATTATCCCGTGAGTGGAGCCATAACACCCAGCATGTCTTAGCTTCAGTGGGCCATAGCAGAGCAGAAAAGAAGTTGCTGATCATGAATTTGCACAACACTGGTGGATGAATATTGCCAGTAGCTTATCGCTGCATCTCAATTAGATCAAGGATCATTTAAAACATTGTCCAGTGTGTGTTTGTGTGTGTGTCTTTGTCTTGTGGATAACTTAAGATATTCACACATGCAAGTCTTCCTAGCAACAACATGAAATATCATAGAATTGTAGAGTTGGAAGGGACCACAAGGGTCATCTAGTCCAACCCCCTTCAATACAGGAATCGTTTGCCCAGTGTGGGGCTAAAACCCATGACCCTGAGATTAAGAGTCTCATGCTGTACCCACTGAGCCATTCTGATCATTGCTGGATCCTGCCTGTAGCCCATCAAGCCTCTGAAAAAATAGCCTGTTGGATGCTTCTGGAAGCTCACAAGAGGGCATGAAAATTACAGTCACCTCTTAAACAAATATTTTCCAGCACCATCCCTCTGAACACAATAATTCAATTTAATTATTCTAGCTGATAGCTACTGATAGACCATGAACTAGTCTAACACTTTTTAAAAAACACAATAAAAACTAGAGACCATTGTCACAATCAAAGCAAGAGACCATTGTCACATCATGCAGGTGTGGAATTTCCTTTTAGTCCAGAGCAGGTTAAATACCAGTATTTGAAATGAATTTCATATTCATGGTGTGTTTTACCTTGTCTGAAATGAATTTCAGTAGTGAAGTGAATTTTCTTGAGACTTTTCCTGAAAAAATATTCCTATGTAAATCACCCTAATTTGCATAACAACATTTTTCAGTTTGCATTGCAACATTTTTCTGATACCCTAGAGAGTAATCTAATTAGCATGTTTATTTTTCTTTTATTTAGTAAATGAAGCTAAAAACTTTTGAGACTGCCAATTATTGCCTAATGTGTTATACAGTATTTGCAATTGGCACCCATTCATTATTTTGAATGAACATAGGAAATTATCCCCCCCCCCATGCTTCAATGAGTTTCACTTTATTGGCTATCATTCAGGCCATTAACTATACCCAAGAACTGATCCAGCATACCCATTGCTACACACCTGATGACAATGCACTGCAAAACCATGGAAGGCTTCACTTCATTTCAGTGGCAGCATGGGTGATAAGATAAAACCTGACTCTATCCTGCAAATTCCATGGGATCAAACAGAAATCCACCTGCACCACTTTCTGTGCTGGCCAGTCCAGATATAAGCAGAAACCATTCCAATGCATTTTCTTCCAACCCTATAGCCATTCCAGAAGTATACTATGGTTGTTGGTATTGAAAGCTGCTTAGAGATTGAGAATCAACATGGAGACATTTCCCCTGTTCCTCACCTGACAGAGGTCATCCCACAGAGCAGCCAAAATAGTTTCTTTGTCAAAACCAGGCCTGAACCCCAACTATAATGGACCCAGAAAATCAAATTCATCCAAGGCTGCTGGGTCTGGTTGGCAGCCACACATTCCAGCACTTTGCACAGGAAAGGGACATTAGCTAGTGGTCTATAGTTGTTAAAGTATTCTAAGTCCAAGGATTCTTTCTTCAAGAATGGACATACTGCCATCTGTTTTAAAGAGGCTGGAGCCGCTCCCTCTTTTGGTGAAGTTTATTATCTTCAGGACCTGACCAGTTGTCCCTTTGCTGCTAGAAGTACTAAGCCAGGAAGGGCAAGGGGTCAAGCAGATTCAAATTTGTGTACACCCAACCAAGTTACCTTGTCCGCATCCCCTACCAACTGAAACTGGCCATCAGTACTAGAGTATACATTACGCTGGATATTTCCACAGATGGGCCAGCAACAGCTAAGTCGTGGTGGTTGCAAGTGGTTTTATCCTTAAAATGTATGGCAAACAAGTAACAACATACCACCAAGGCTTCTACTATTTCATCCATAGAGCCAGAGTTTAAAAGGCCTTGAACCGCTTGGAAAAACCCTACTGGGTTACACTGAGGGGCAATGGAGCTGGTGAAAAACCACAATCCTTTCCCTTACCCTGGAGCTAGTGAAAAACCACAAAACCTTTTCCTTACCCCTAGTGGCTTGATACTGAGTTTATACTAGTGTTTGATTGAATTATTCTTGAGCTTTCCTCCACTTGTGTTCTGGTTATCTCCCAGGTTACTTCATTGCCCTCAGCTTCAAGTATGTACCATGGAACATCCTTGGCTCTGTTAAGCAGGAGAGGAGGACACATGGAACCAATTGTGTTAATTATTCAGGTCATTTTGGTATTTCACAGATCAGCCAGAAATTTGGCAGGAGCAGCAGTCATATCCACAAAAGCACCCCCCTCCCCCAAAAAAACCCTTAGGATCCATTGGTCCCTGGGGTGGACCATCCTAATAGACCCTCATAAATGCCTGTGAGTCTAATTCACAAAAGGAGGGAGAATTTGCTGTCCAATATACCGGTAGGTAAGGAGATGGCTAACAGGTTCCTAGTTCACGTCTCAAAGACTAGATGTAATTACAAGACTGCCAAAATAATTTGTGGACATTATTTCAGAGCCACTGTAAATTTTGATGATTCATGGTGGGCAGTTGAGGTGCCAGAAGGTTGGAGACAGACAAGTGCCCCTGTCTTCAGAAAGTGAGGAAAGGGCTAGTCTGGGAAACTGAAGATCGGTCAGCTTGACATTGTTACCGGGCAAATTTCTGTTATAGCTTATTAAGTTTGTGAGCATTGATAAAAGAATGCATTGATTTCTAGGAGCCAGCATGGGTTTATCAAGCATAAGTCACGCCAGACCAACTTTATCTCCTTTTTTGAGATTTTTGGTAGACCATGGAAACGTTCTGGACATAACATTATCATTATTTCAGCAAAGGATTTAACAGGGTTTCCCGTGGTACGCTTGCTGACAAGATGGTAAAATGTGAGCTGGACGATACTACTGTTAAGTGGCTCCACAGCTGTACCCAGCAAGTGCTTATAAGCACGACTCTGTTCTTGCTTTTGTGCTGTTGAACATGTTTATAAATGACTAGGATGAGGGCATTGAGGGGATGTTTATTCCATTTGCAGATGACACAAAGCTAGGAAGCATAACTAACACCATAGAAGACAGAATCAGGGGTCTTGACAGATTGGAATACTGAGCCAACGCCAACATTATGAAATTCAACAGAGACAAATGTGTAAAGTCTTGCATTTAGGGGCAAAAGTGGTGGGCTTGGCAGCAGTGCGTGTGAAAAGGATCTAGGTATCTTAGTTGATCACGAAGTGAACATGAGCTAGCAGTGTGATGTGGCTGTTGTAAAAGCTAATGCATTTGTCATCTGCATTAACAGAAACATAGCAAGGCTCTGCATCCACTTTCAATGTAGCTGAATATCAAACCAAAGGAGGCAGCTTTAGAGGTATTTCAACCTCCTTCAAAGTGAAGGAAGCCTTATCTGCAATGGACCTAAGTACAGTGGACATCCCAAAGCTTTGGTCCTGCTTTGGGGTTTTGTAGGGTGTAAAAGCAGCTGTCAACAGGGTGGATAAAAATCAATTACTATTATTTTTTTAATTGATTTTTTAAAATTTAAATCAGTTTTTTTATTTAAATTGGATTTTTAAAATAAAATGCTTTTGGAGGAAAAATCTTTCTAAAGATAGTTTTCTATTTAAGTTACATTATAGTCCAAAGGCTATTCATCAGGAAATAAGGATTTGTTTTAAGTTTTTCATGTGTGCTAAAACTTAGTCTAAGTTTTTTTAAAAAAAAATCATTTAACCACATCAGTTAACAAACATGGAAACATATATAATGTTACTGTTTTAGTTAAATAAATTGTTTAAATTGTTATTAAGTAAATGATTATTTTTCTCTTTCCAATAAAGTACAGTATAAAAGTTGTCCAATTATAAACAGTTAACTTATTAAACCTCACAATAACATTGTCGTCTTTGCTTCTAATCAGTGTTTGATTCTTTTTTGCCTATAGAGCCAAAACTGTAGTACCCAGTGAGTGGTGTCTGGAGACTCAGGGTAATCCCAAGATATGCAGAAGCTCAAGAATATCTGGAGGGAGGGCAGAAACCATAATGGGGGAGACACACACCACCCTCCAAAACAGCCTGTAATAACTCAGAGTCACAGAAGGCTAAGAGGGGGAAACTGCTAGCAGGCTGGGAATAGGGAATAGAGCAGTGCAGCTGGGGTAGGAGGACAGGAACATAGATAGATAGATACAAAGGGAATAAATAAATGTCTGGGTGGGTCATTTCCCAGTTCACACTGAGAAGCTATTTTTGAGGAGAGCTGCCCATATACATCAGTGGAGAAATCCAAGATTGTAAAGTAGCTGGGATTGATCAAATGTGTCCACCAACAGCACACACACGCTCAAGGGGGGGGGAGAGTTCTTAATGTTTCCAAATTCATAGTATTAAACATGCTTTAAAAATACCCACTAATGCCAATGCAAAATTCAAACGAGATGCAATCCATTGTCCCCAAATTGCAAGGGTTGTCACTAGAAGAGAGTAGCTCGTGATAGACCTGCAGTGTAACTCACACTGAATACTGCAGCTCAGGCTACGAGTGGTTTGCAGCCATGCTGCAGTGTTGTCCAGAGGTTATTAAACCCCTTATTGAAGTTTGGGCTGAAGCTGAAAGAGTAATTTAAAGCTATGCTGCAGTGTTATCAGTTGCCTTTCCCCCCATGTTGCAGGTTAGGCTTGGAGAGCAGTATACAAAAACCCTGCAGTGTAGCTTACTGTTATACCCCCATCAAGGGATGGAGAACTGTACTGAGGCAGGGTAGCTTATAGCAGCTCTCTATGCTATATTCATTGTTAATACACTACGGCAGGGGTCGGCAAACTACGGTACCCAGGCTGGATCAGGCCCGCCAGGGTTCTAAATACGGCCTGCCTGGCCATTTAAGAACCCGCCCTGAAGCCGAGATTCCCGGCGATGGTGACTGGAGGAAGAGGCTGAGTGGTGGTGGCTCTGCCAATCAAACGCTGTGCCTGGTTTACCTCTGCGTGGCACAGTGACTTCTGCCAATCAAACGCTGCACTGATGTATACCAGGTGCAGCATTTGACTGGCTGAGCCGTCACTGCTCAGCCTCTTCCATCGCCGCCGCCCTGATGCTCCTGTGGCTGCTGCCACTCTGCGTCCCTATGAGCAGGGCGGCAGCGGCGTTCCTGGAGGAGGACAGCTGGCCCGGGCTAGGGCTTGGTGGGGCCACCACTGCCACGCTCCCATTGGCGGCCAATGTGGCAGTGGAGGATGATGGGGCCAGTAGCGAAGTGGCCCAGGCGGCAGCCTTCACCTATGGGGAGCAGGAGGACGAAAGGGCAGTAACGCTTGCACAGGGCGGCAGCTGCAGGTGAGGCACCAGCTTGTCCTTGTCTCCGTCTCCATGCTCCTTGAGCAGGCCCCCGGCTTCCAAGGCACCCAGCTCCCGCAAGTGCACCAGCCCACTCTCTGAAGCTTCCCGTATGGCCCCCAGCATTGCCCAAGGGACAGTGAACCGGCCCCCTGTTTAAAAGGTCTGAGGACCCCTGCGCTACGGCATTTTGTTGTGACGTCTTGCTTCTATGTACTACTACCAAACTGTTTCCTTGATGCTGGTCCTTATGTAAACAAAATGGTACCATCCACACACAAGGGGGAATGTTTCAGCAGGTTCAGGGGGACCCGAGTTTTGCTGAAAGACTGGAAAAAAATTAGGAAGAAGAAGCCCCTGCCAAGGAACCCAATGAAGACTCAGCATTCACAGCAGCCATGAAATGCTGATTGACTATTTTTGGGGGGGGATAATAATAATACCCCTTATTAATGATAGCTCTTTTTTCTCTTCTGAGAGAAGGAATAATAGGAGGGGGCGTTATTTCTTTTGTTTGTTACTATGTTATGTATTTTTTTCTGTTTTTATATTGTAAACTGCCTTGTGACCTTCAGATGAAGGGTGGTATAGAAATTTATTAAATTTATTAAATATAAACAAACAGGACAGCTTCCGCTAAATTCTTGTAGTTTGCCTGCTTTGACTGTACAGTATAGGTATATTTATATCTCCCATTTCTCCCATCATGGAATGGGTGTATGTAGAATTCCCAGGTGGTCTTTTATTCAGGCACTACCAGAACGATGCAGCCTCGTTAATTTTAAGTTGTCAATTAGTTCTTCCTTTCCTTTCTTGTCAATTAGTTCTGAAGCACATCCTTTATCACCTCTGTGTGAGAAGATTCACTGCTTCTGACCAGTGGTTCAGGTGTGAGAATCTTTCTCAGTATTTTCTGCAGTGAATTCACTTCATTTCTTTGTCCTCCTTCAGTAATACTGTAGTTTGGTTCCTTTGTCACTTAATGTTCCTTTTCACTCTTGCTAGCCTCCTTCTGAGTTATTTTAAGAAAAGTTTATTATCTGTTCTTACCAGTTTTATAGCAACTTGCACAAATTCCTCCTGTGCCTTATCAGTTTATATTGGTTTTTCCAGAGTCTCTGCTTTTCTTTTTAAATTCCCATTTGGACAAGACTTCTGCATTTTTAAAGGAAGCATTCTTGCCTTTAAAAACAAGACTTTCCAAAAAAAAAAACAAAAAAAAAAAAAACAAGACTTTCCGTAGTGGTGCTATTGAAACATATAGACTTGGCCATATAATCAACTCCTAAGAAAATGTTTTAGAAAACCTCTAAATTTTCTGAACTTATTTTACCCTTTTAGTTTCCTTATTTTAAATCTTGCATTTTTGAAATCTTATCTTTTGAAACTAGTTATGATGATTTTAGAATTCCCTGGCAATTCTTTGAGCATGTTTCTCTTGAACTTGATAATGTTGCAGTCTGTTCAGGTAAGAGATGTAGCAGCAAATGTAACATTGCCATTTTATGGAACGGGTATGTAGGAAAAGTGTTGGAATATACATTTTCCCTTTTGTACCCGCCTGCTTCAACTGGAGGGTACCAGATGCCAGGTAGCCTGACATTTAGAGATTTTTTTCAACTGGGTTTGCATGGTGAAAGGGAGGATAAGAGAAGCTGTATTGATGATGGATCAGAACACATTTGAATCCAGCATGTTTGTATCTTTTGAGCTATCTCAAAATGACTTGTCTCCAAAGCTGAGCCTCTTAGATGTGGATGAAGGACTTTTGCACACCATAATAACACATGGACAACTTGTGACAAAGTTGTAACTTGTGTTGCTTTCATATTAAGTGCAGCTTGGAGTTTTATGGAATTTTTAAAGTGTGATTTATTTCTGCCCCTGCTTTTTGGTTTTATAGAATACCTTGATAATACCTTCTATTTATATATGAATAAGGGTTGACTCTCACATTACCTGGTTACCTGTGGGCTGCAAGCCATGTGTAATCCTTAACCAGGTTTCTTGTGACCCTGATTCATGCCTCATGCAGAGATGGTATGGCATCAACTAAGTTTTACTCAATGTAGAGCCATTTAAACAAATGAACATGGCTATTTAATTTAACTGGGTCTACTCTGAGTAAAAGAGTACCACCCAGAGAGTGTGGGGGAGAGAGGGGGGGTGGCACAGAGAAAGGAAGTGGTATTTAGTCCTGAAATGCTGCAAGCTCTGCCCTCCATTGAATGCAGCTCCTGTTGATTTTTCCCATGAGTCAAAAGCCCTTCATTGGAAAAAGAGTCCCCATCGTGTTGCACACACTGTTGAGGTTGTTTAGGTCTACAGAAAGCAAACCATGTGGCTGATCTAAATAGGTGGTGTGCTTTTTGTTCCTTGTAACCCAAAGTTCACACACATACCTTGTGTGTTCCATTCCCTTGATGCCACAAATTGTGTGTGTGTGTGTGTGTGTAAGTGTGTAAGGGTCTATGGATATTGCAACAGTGAGAATATTTAGCTCTCATTGAAACTGGCGTCTGCTTCGCCTGGCATGAAATTTCCCCCTTGCTGCCTGCAGAGCATGTTCCTTTGAGAATGGAATGATGCATTGCAGTGTGCATTGGGGCAGGCAGGGGTGGAGTTGAAAAGAGATGATTGCCAGGAAAGGCAAGATCTGCCTCCTTCCTTTGCAGCTTATTGACTATTCTCCATGTCTGGGTCATACTGCTCTGTGAGTGATGGTAGGAGTGAACCAGTTTTCAATTTCTGTTAACATGGGAGTGACTTACAGGAACCCTCTATAAATGAAATTCATGATGTGGGAAAATTCTAACATGGTTAATCTACCATCTTAATCACAATAACATGATCTCAGTTTAACTTAATTCCATTTACATGTCTCATGTTTGCTCATAACTGGGTGTAAAAATAATTTTAACCAGGGTTATTAAATCAGTGGTACCAGAATTACTGGGCTTAAGTGAATACACAAATTAGGGCAAATATGAGCTAAAATACTGAACAGAATTTTTGCTGTCTTGTTTGTTATTTGGGGATAGGTTCTATACCAGTAGAGCAAAGACTTTCTGCTGAAGCCACGTGGACTTCAAGGGGAGCCAGAATTGACACTTAATCTGACATCTATATTCACTCTTACTCCTACAAAAGCTATAAAGTTGTTTTTCTCCACTGCTTGCTACCTTCAAACTCTTGGAAGCACTTGCATGGGAACAAACACTTTTTCCAACCCCATTTAGCAATTTAATCTGCCAGCAAGGACTATTTTTCAACAGCTGCCACTATTAGAGGTGATACATTTAGATAGAAACCTAAAAAAGAAAGTGGCAGAATGTGTGTGTAAAGTCAGTCTGTTGTAAGAGAAAAACTTCCCTCTATCATACTGATTCAAATAAATGTTGCAGGAAGAATATTAAATTTTTACCTTTTTGAGGTTACTCTGGCCAGGAATTAGGAAATTCCCTAACACTGTTGGGGTACTTAAGGGGTCTTAATAAAGAGTTCCGCAGAAGAATTGACCCAAGTGCAGATCTCCTGCCTTTATCCCTGTATGTTTGACACCACACTTTGAAATTATATCTTCATCAGAATTATTATTTTAATCTGCTGTTTGTCTTAGCCAAGTGAACTTGCTGGGCTAGGGGTGGAGTTACTCTCTTGATACTTGCCTTTAACATGTTATACCTCTTGCAGAGTTGGAAAGAAATCTATTGGCATTGCTAAAGTCAATTTAAAAATTCAGTTGAATGAAAGAACGGAACAGAAAATACACCTTTGACCCATATTTTCTTTCTAATTACATTGCTGTTTAGAAATCATGACAACTCCAGGAAAAGAGAACTTCCGACTGAAGAGCTATAAAAACAAGTCTCTGAATCCTGATGAAATGCGCCGCCGGCGTGAGGAAGAGGGCCTCCAACTACGGAAGCAGAAACGAGAGGAGCAGGTACACTCCTCTATAGGCAATGAAAATGAGAAATCCCATATTGAAATGCAGGATCTCTTGGCTCGGTTGTTACCCAACTTTGGATGGGCAGGGGAGTAGGGTATAACATTTTAGAGCGTGAAACTTAATTTTTGCAAATTTACTTTTGCAAATTTATTCAGTGAGGGGTCTTAAAAATACGTTTTTGTGTGTGAGGAATTCAAACCTGCTGTTATTTTTGTGATTGGACAACATTTAGCTTAATAAACCTACGTTTGAATAAAAAGCACGTGTTTCCCTGGATAAAACATCCTACTAAGCATAGCGTTACTTTGTAATCCTAAAACAACAATAGAAAGTAATGACATCAATTAAAAATAAATTTAAACAAGTTTCATCAAGTCTTGCTTTGAATCATTCTTGGACATCAGCCGCCAACTTGCTTCTGCCTCTGATGTAGCCTTCGGGATTCTCATGTGTATACACTCTGCCTCCTGCCTCTGTTCCTTGTTTCACACACTTCTGTATAGACTGAGCATGACAAGGCCACTGTGGAACCTCCATAGGCTCATTGATGAACTGACTGGCTTCTGCTGTAGTAAGACTATTCCAAAGGAGGCTACCCTGTCAGACCAGTCTATCAGCTCCAACAGAGACGAAACACAGAGGTTGATGGAAGCTGTCTTCCTTGGACGTGCATAAAGATCTCCCAGTGTGTCGTCATCTCCGTTCCTCAAGTCCGCAATATTTTGGACACCAGCTCTCCTTTCGTCACTATTATCTGAGCACAAGAGTGTCTGGACTATCATTTCTCTGAATGCATACCATGCTGAACACTGGGTGGTTGGCAAAACCGCATCCACTACAGCCTTATTTTGCAGCCTAACTCGCCACAGCTGAAACAAGATGTGGTGTGGACCTTCCCCCCAAGAGTGTTTTACTTTGACGTTGTGTGATGTAGTGTGTCGGATTAGGACATGGGAGACCAGGAATTCACTGATCTGTGGCCCCACTTATGATTTCTATATATTGTTTAATAAATCATTATCTTTGGTTATATTGTAGAATGTAGAAACAGTGTTAGTTGTAACTCTGTAATTTCTCTCCATATCTCTCTTCAGTTGTTTAAACGTAGAAATGTTGCTACAGCTGATGAAGAAGCAGAAGAGGAAGTTATGTCAGATGGCGGATTCCATGAAACCCAAATGAATAACATGGAAATGACTTCTGTAAGTGGAGCAAAGACTTGACAACTCCATTCAGTTTGCTTTTCCTGTAGTGCCAACTGTGATTTCTAAGGCTGCAATCTCAAAACACATTTCTCTGGAAAGATGTTTATCTACGATCACTTGGACATGCCTAACTTGTGTATGTTTTGAAGCTGAAAGTGCCCTGTAAAATACTTGTTAAGGGAGCATTCTAGACTTTGCCCCTGCCTGTGGGACTTTGCAGAGCAGTAGGGCCATTGCCACATACACAGCCTTGTTGCTCATGAGGGCCAGGGTAGAAAGTGAATCTTATGCAGTTTTCAGGCCTAGGTTAGGCACCATGCCATCACATGATGGCATTGGAATCGGCTTAGGATCCAGTGTTTCAGGGCTTTCAGTTCACCCCTGTTGGCAGGGATCCTGCCAGTGTCCTCCTGGCAGGCAGAAGCAGGAGGTCAGCACTGATGACTGTTGGGAGGCACCTTAGCCAGGAAAGCTGGGCTGACAGTCACTTCCACTCATTCCAACCCCTGGTCTGGAGTAAGGGGTGTTTGAATTGTTCAGCCCATCCAGTAGCAAATGGTGCCTCTTTTCCACTTCCTTCAAGCAGTTTGCAAACCAGTGGGTATGAAAAAAATTAATACAGTGGTACCCCGCTAGACGAATGCCTCGCAAGACGAAAAACTCGCTAGACGAAGGCATTCGTCTAGCGGAAGGCTGCCCCGCAAGACGAAAAAGTCTATGGGGCTGCCTCGCAAGACGAAAAATTTTCGTCTTTTTTTTTTTTTTTTCGTTTTGCGGAGCGCGGCTGTCATTGCCGCTCCGCAAGACGAAAAACCCGCTAGACAAAAATTTTCGCAGAACGAATTATTTTCGTCTAGCGGGGCACCACTGTAACGATGGGAAAAGTCAGTTCTTAGGGCTTTTTAGTGCCAACCAGATTCAGTTTCTTAAGTTTGGTGTCATTACCTTGCAATGTGAATGCATAGATAACTTTGATAAATTTGGGACTGGGCTAGGTATAATCACATAATTAGGGATTTCAAAGGTGGTTTTTGTTAAATAGCTGGTGTGGGGGGAATCAAATCATGACCTCGCCATGGGGGGAGCTGCTTTAACCTTTTGCCCCTGCCACGCTATCTCCTGCTCCTATTTTCAGTGGTAGTTTTGAGAAGGAACTTCTCTGGCTGGATTTTAAACAGGAAAGTGTATTTTAGATACTCTTACTCCCTTCTGCATTTGCACTTGGAGTTGCATTCATTGCATTTATTCTTTATATTAAGTATTTGCCCTTGAATTTGAGGCAAAGGTAACAATATTTTTCCTTTGTCATTGCAGAGTGCAGTGATCACATCTGATATGACTGAGATGATTTTCTCCAATAGTCCAGAACAGCAGCTCTCAGCTACCCAGAAATTCCGAAAACTTCTCTCGAAAGGTGAGTGCTAGAGGTACAGTGGTACCTCGCAAGACGAATGCCTCGCTAGACGAAAAACTCACTAGATGAAAGGTATTCACTAATGAAAGGGTGACTCGCAAGACGAATTTCCCTATGGCCGTGACTCGCAAAACGAAAACATTTTGCGGTTGTTTTTTTTGTCAGACCGCGCTTCCTCCGACCGTGCTTCGCAAGACGAAATTTCCTCTATACGACAGCACTTGCGGAACGAATTAATTTCGTCTTGCGAGGCACCACTGTAGTTATGAAAAAGCTCAGCTTCTGTTCCTGTTTGCATCCCAATATGCATTATTGCCACTAACTTTTCTGTAACCCCCTGAACCCCCTATTTGTCCTTTCCTCACCAGTAGCATTTAAGTACTACTATTGCAAGTTTCCAACAGTCTTTCCTGTTTCCATCACAACCAGCCAATCCCACCCCCAACAGCTGGGGTCAGTGGGACAAGTGGAGCCAGGGCGTGGTTGGGAGATCTGGAAATACTTTGACTGTTTGCAGTTGGCTATTTTATTCTGTGTTGCTGTTTTTTTTACCTTCTTGTTTTATGTACCCTTTTGTGTTTTATGTCATATTTCGCCTTGTTCGTTGTTTGGGCATCACTGTGTGCGAAGGTGGAATAGGTGGGGTTATATACAAATAACCAGTAAACACATCACTGCCTTCCTGCTCACTTCAGCATGGAGACTGCAGCCACTGAGCAGCTGCCCTCCTCTCCCTGTGCAGTCTTGGATCCAGGATGTTATTAGAAGAGGGAGGGAACAATGCATGGTGGGTTGCATGGGTGGAGCCTCTCAAAACTGATGTTAGACAGGTGGTGCCTGTACTACAACCCCTTTCCCCAATTCTCCTTTGTTATGTAAGGGTTTTAGGGATAGTGGTGCTTCTAATCTTGTCATTAGGTAGCAGGTGGTGCTGTGGTTTCACTGAGCCCCTTGGGCTTGTCGATCAGAAGGTCGGCGGTTCGAATCCCCTCAACGGGGTGAGCTCCCATTGCTTCGTCCCAGCTCCTGCCAACCTAGCAATTCGAAAACATGCCAGTGCAAGTAGATAAATAGGTACTGCTATGGTGGGAAGGTGAACGGTATTTCCGTGTGCTCTGGTTTCTGTCACAGTGTTCTGTTGTGCCAGAAGCGGTTTTGTCATGACCCGGAAAGCTGTCTGTGGACAAATGCCAGCTCCCTCGGCCTGAAAGCAAGATGAGCACTGCAACCCCATAGTCGCCTTTGAGTGGACTTAACCATCCAGGGGTCCTTTACCTTTACCTAATCTTGTCATTAAACTTTGGGACCTGTGGCTTTGGAACAGTTAAGTGGGGCGGCTGAAGTCCTAGGGTATCAGTTAAATTAATAAAACAATAAATGACTGTTACCTGTTTCTAAATGGGAAATGTCACATTGCAGGCATGAAAAACCCAAGTACAGTAGTACTTCAGGTTACATACGCTTCAGGTTACATACTCCGCTAACCCAGAAATAATGCTTCAGGTTAAGAACTTTGCTTCAGGATAAGAACAGAAATCGTGCTCTGGCGGCGCAGTGGCAGCGGGAGGTCCCATTAGCTAAAGTGGTGCTTCAGGTTAAGAACAATTTCAGGTTAAGAACGGACCTCCGGAACGAATTAAGTTCTTAACCCGAGGTACCACTGTATAAGAATGGAGGGCGTAGAAGATTGCATGTAAAGCAATAATATCAGTTGTCCAAGGCATTCAGTTGTGTAAGAACATAGCTTCACTTAAAAGGGTGGAAAAACCTACTCTGGTATCTTTGTGTTTTCAATAGAACCGAATCCTCCTATAGATGAGGTCATCAGTACACCAGGAGTAGTGCCCAGGTTTGTAGAGTTCCTCAAACGGAAAGAAAACTGCACTTTACAGGTATGTGTGTTCCGTTCCTCAATTTTATAGAATAGACTTTGATAATTAAAGTAAAAAAAGAGGTGGAGTTTTCTTAAGTAAAGGCGTGTGGGCTCTTGCAATAAATGCTGTCTATCCTAAAGGACTCATTCAATTTAACCTTGGGAGTTAATTAGAAAATATCCTTGAAATTACATCAAGATTGAGGAGAAGATGGCCTGCTATAGACTTATCTTCAGCCTTTACAGGTCAGAGTTCCAGCAGTGCCGCCTTCCATGATATTTTTGACTGTAAGAAGGTCAAGAAAGTCAATTCACTCCCTCTCCCAACTCCTGGTTGTCAATTTTTCTTTTCCGGTGGACACTCCTGGGGCCCTGCCCTCTCCGGGCTGTTTTTTGTTTGTTTTTAAGAGGGGTGCTCTCTTTGGGTTCCAGTTGTCTCAGAGTTGACCATTGGAGTGAACAAGTGGGATTAATAACATCTGTTCAGGGACCTGTTTCCTCCGTGCAAGACCTTTGCTTCCCCCCCCCCCCAAATTAACATTCTTTGGCTACTGGACACACTTTGCCTTCATTGGGTTGTTATGCAGTGTTTTTTTTGCCTTAGGTTTGTATTTTTTAAAAGAGCCTTTTGTACTTCTGTGAACTTCAGGAGTTTCCCGGTGTGTGCTAATACCTCCCTCTCGTTTCTTAGTGGATCCAGTTTGGCCCATTTCTGTTGGCACTCTCTACCTTGAGTTCACAGTTAGAGGGAGTGGTGATGATATTACAAATGGCTGAGAGTGACTCGCCTAAGGCTTAAGCAGTGAGCTCATGAAAGAGGCCAGAATCAAATTCCAGGTCTCTCTTAGCCATCATTTTACATCAGTTTGAGTTGCCTTTATAAAATGTACCCAGGGAAAGTAAATTTAAGTGCCTTCAAGGTTAGCTTTCGCGTTTCTTTGCATTTAGTTAACTTAAAAAAAAAAAGTCCAGGGGAAAATATATTTTTTTATGTTGAAGCAATTTAGGATATGATCCCTTCAAATTATGACCCAACAAAGCTCTTCAGTTTATAATATCAGGAGAAAAATAGGTACACATTTGACTCTGCTGTTACCTCTACACCCTATATTAAGAACATAGGCCACTAGTCCAGCATTCTGTTCTCACAGTAGCCTTCCTGTTAGAGGCATACGCTATTCTTCTGCACACACTTTTTAATGAATGCTAATTGCAGCATATCTGTCTGATAATGCGGTTTTATTTACAGAATTGTGTATTATATAGAAAGCAAATGAGCAGAATGTTAGTGGGAGGAAAGCTGATTAAAGTGTCTGCTAGATGGCTTGTGCTTGTTGCCACCTCTGACCAAGTGCATGGCATGGCAACTACCCCAAGCTAGTGTAGATGTCTAGTTCAAGCATCATGTCGTAGACAAACAGCTGCTGAAGAATGGCTTCCTCTGTCTCCTGTTCCAGTTTGAAGCTGCCTGGGTGCTGACTAACATTGCCTCCGGAAATTCCCTTCAGACTCGGATTGTGATCCAAGCAGGAGCTGTTCCTATATTCATAGAGCTACTCAGCTCAGAATTTGAAGATGTGCAAGAACAGGTTAGTGTCTCAATAGGCAAGATAGCATAGAGGCTGCTGTGTATAGCACACGTCACTGAGTTTCCTCCTATTGCTAGTTTCAAGTCCTCCAGCTGCTGATGCTCATCTGGTTTAAAAAGATGGCGAACAAAAGTCTTACTTGTGAGATGCAGAACCTTTGGCCCATGGACCTAATCCAGGCAACAGGGATGGTTTCTTTTCATCCTCTTCACAAAATGTATTCTGGGTGTATTCTGAATTTTTCCACATGCACTGCAATCAGGAAGAAAATTGCTTGCCACTTTCCAGCTGATCTCATGAGCGTGTGTGTTTGCATGCTCATCCTTCTGATCACAGCGCAGCAGGAGAGGAGGTGTAAACCTCTCTGCTTAGACTCTAGAGCAGCGTCTTGGGGGATTAAAATCAGCCCTCCTGGCTCCTCAGCTGATCAGCATGGATCAGGGGAGGCGTGTGGAGGGCCTGGTTTTCATCCCTGTGGAGCATGCTGCGTGGAGAAGTTTTAAGTGTCACTGAACTGCATTCTGTGATTGGGGTAAAAACAATGCCTCCACTCCTTAACTGATTTGCATGGATCCCAAGGGAAGGGGGAACTGAGCAGAAGGTAGTGTGTTGGTATTATGTGTTTCTGGGTGTAATTTTTGGTGGGTGCACACTTCTGATTCTAGTATATAAATTGTTTAAATACATAAATAAGGGGAAACAGTAACTCTTTAGAACCTCAATGATTCCTATTGCCTCATGTCCAAACAACTCAACTTATCTAGCAAGCTGTGACTTGGCTCAATACAGGTGGGAGCAGTCAGGCTGGCTCATTTCACAGAAATCATTTAGAACAGGGGTTCCCCAAACTTTGGTCTCCAGCTGTTGTTGGACTATCCCTAGCTAGCAGGACCAATGGTCTGGGATGATGGAAATTGTAGTCCAACAGCAGCTGGAGAACCACGTTTGGGAAACCCTGGTTTAGAAGGATAGCGGCACATTTAGCTTCAAAGCTTGCTTTCTAGGAGGGCAAGAGATTTGCCTGTTTGAAGAAACGAAACTTAGAGTCTGGGGCCCCTTCACAGGCGCAAGGTTGGCAACCCTCGAGTTAAGAGGTGTGTTTGCCACCACCACTCTTACTTGCTTTTCCATTTGAAGAAGTAGTAGTAGTAAAAATAACAATAATTTTATTATTTATACCCCACCCATCTGGATGGGTTTCCCCAGCCACCCTGTAGAATATAAAAATATAATAAAATGTCAAACTTTAAAAACTTTCCAATACAGAGCTGCCTTCAGATGTCTTCTAAAAATTTGTAGTTCTTTATCTCCTTGACATCTGATGGGAGGGCATTCCACAGGTAGGGCGCTACCGCCAAGAAGGCCTTCTTCCTGGTTCCCTATCACTTCTTGCAGTGAGGGAACCTCCAGGAGACCTCAGAGGTGGACCTCAGTGTCCAGGCTGAATGATGGAGGTGGAGACACTCCTTGAGGTCCTTCAGGTATACTGGGCTGAGGTGAAAGCTGTCTTGTTTGCCCATATTCTTTTAAGTCTCTTTGAGTATTTTATATTGTTTTATTGATCAGCTGGCATTTTCTGAAGTGAGAAAAGTACGGAAGACTGGTCTTTAGATATTTTAAATAGAATAAAACATATGAATATGATGTTAAGACAATTATTGTTGTTGAGATACAGGACAAAGGGAGGGTTGCACTCTCAGAAAAGTTGATCTAACGGTATCCTATCTTCTTTCTCAGGCTGTTTGGGCCCTTGGCAATATTGCAGGGGACAGTACTATGTGTAGAGATTACGTGCTGGACTGCAACATCTTACCCCCTCTATTGCAGTAAGTTTTCTAGATCGTGTTCAGGTTTATTTGCCAGCAGTGCCCAATAGAATAACCCTGACTGGAGTGGTTTTGTGTGTCTCTGTGTCTGTGTGCATGTGCTCATACAGATGAGCATTGCTGTGTTAGCACAAAAGAATTTGGTGTAATGTGCAAACTATTAGAGACACTTATTGTCTGACTTTACCTAGATAGCTTTGTAGTTTATATTTATTGCTTTAATGTAGTCTGTTGGGAAGAATGCATAGAGAGGAGAAAATATTTCATCATTTGGCTGCCCCCACAAGCAAAAGGTAAGCTTAGGCTGGAGTCCTAATGCCACTAACATAAGAGTAATCCCAACTAAATTTTAGGGACTTACTTCTGAATAAACATAGTTAGGATTGTGTGCATAGGGGGTGTTCCTATACTTGCATTTCTTCCACCGACCTCCATATCTTCTCTCATTAGCAGCAAGTTTTACTCTCCCCACCCCCACGTCATGTGAAATCATGACATTTCCTCCTGAACTTATTGAGAATAAAAAAATACGGTAGTACCTCGGTTTTTGAACATAATCCGTTTCGAAATACCGTTCAAGTTCCAAAACGTTCGAATACCGAAAACACAAAACAGAAATCTCAGTTTACGAGTTCCAAAACGTTTGTCAACACAGACATTCGAAAACCGAGGTACCACTGTAACTATGGGAATTTAACAGGTTTGGTTATTTTATACGCATGATTTCATGTTAGAAAGTAGATACCTGGTAGTTTGTGTTCAGCATCCTCTTCTTCTCATAAGCTTTCTGTTGCAATACTTTTTTTTTTTTTGTATTTTCAGATTGCTTTCCAAACAGAATCGTCTCACCATGACTCGGAATGCTGTGTGGGCACTCTCTAATCTTTGCAGAGGAAAGAATCCTCCCCCAGACTTTGCTAAGGTAGGAAATAAAGTCTGAAAAGCGTTGCCTTTTGTGGATAAGAAAAGGAGTTCACAACATTCCTTTCTGGAGCAGCCTTCTTAAATATCTGCAGGCTTCTAAGGAAACAAAGTTCTCATCTCTAAAAAAAAAGTTTCCTGTCATGTATGCTTCCAGATGGGTGGCTGCTAGAGCTACAAGTAGAATTGCATTCGACTTTCCATCTTGCTTCCTGGAGGTAGATTCTGATGCAGGCTGACCAGACTAGTGGTCATAGTATAGTTGAGTGGGTATCGTATATCCATTTTTAAACATCATTTTTTTCTAGTCAGTCGTTCTTTTTGGTGTCATTTATTTAAGCACGATTGTCAATTGCTATAATGAGTTTTTTTAAGTGTGTTAGGTGTGTTTAATTGTGGAGCTAAATTACTAAAATGATGGGGACCAGAAAGGCAGCATGGTTTTTAATAAATTTAATTAGCACTATAATGTTTTCATTTAATTCTGGTTGTCTGAATATGTGTGTGTATCTCAGGAAAAGTGTTTTAGCACTAATTTTAAAAACTGATTTAAAAATGGACTTGGTAATAAAATGGCACCCACTAGTAAAGTAATACTAAAGGTGGGTCAAAGGGTGAAAGGTTCATTTGCAGCCCATGTCACTGCAGATGTCAAAACCATGACTCATAAAGACGGGAGCACTACATGTGACTGCAAAGATTGTTCTGCTCTCCACTCTTCAAAAATGCTGCATTTCCTATGATCTTGAGAAATGACAGAAGATGCATGAGAGAGAGAGAGAAAAACCACCCACAGGATGACCCTGCCATATAGATTTTCCATACATATTGAATGAGCATTTCCACATTAACAGCGCAGTCCTATGGATGTTTACTTAGAGGTAAGAACTGTTGTGTTCAACAGAGCTTACTCTCAGGTAAATGTGTATAGGTTGCATCCTAGCTGCCTCACGTGGAAACACTCTTAATTGATGCTTGCATGCCTTGGAAGAGACAATGAGATAATCACCTTCTTGGATCTCTTTAAGATTTTCCAAAGATCCTACCAAGATGGGTGCTGTCTTTTATGGTTTCAGGGAGGCAGCAAAAATGATAAGGCAAGCATGTTACCTTGATTTTATTTTTAGTGGAGAGTACATGAAATTTATCCTTACTCACCTGAGACCTGTAAAATTCTTTTTTTTAAAGTATTTTTATTAAAGATTTTCTTGATTTACAAAGGTGTGTGCAATGTCTCTCTCGTATTTTTTCCATGTAACATTTTTACAAATCAGTTTCGGTTGTTGAGACATTAGGAAGAAAAGGGGGAAAGAGTTGGGTGGGATGGGGAGGTGGGTGGGGTGAGGTGACGATGTTTCTATTTTACTTAATATATGTAGGGTTTGGTGTCAGCGTTGTTTGTGTAGGTTCTCTGTTGTTCGCTTGTGCTCCTTTGGCGGTGAGAGAGGTCAGGGTTGGTGTAGGGTGTGATTGTTCAAGACCTGTAGAATTCTGAAACAAAATCTCTTACTTCTCTTAGTGACCAGGTGATGACTGACAGATTTGTGTTCACTTGGGATATTCTGGAGGAAAACAATAACTTCGTTTAGAGTTGTCATTCGATGTAAAGCAACACTCTCTTTGTACATAATAATTATTTAGGTTGTTTTTTTCTCAAACCTGGGTCCCTAGCTGCTGTTGGACTACAACTCCCACCATCCCTAGTTAGCAAGACCAATGGTCAGGGATGATGGGAGTTGTAGTTCAACAACAGCTGGGGGAGCAAAGTTTGAGAAACACTGGTTTAGGTCCTTTGTTGAAAAAAATCTGCTCATAGTAGTAATTGTGATAACAGGCATGCTTATTCCATTGATTTTTTTCACCCCTCTCGTTTCTTTGTAGGTCTCACCCTGTCTGAGTGTGCTGTCATGGCTGCTCTTTGTCAACGACACAGATGTCCTGGCAGATGCATGTTGGGCACTCTCATACTTGTCTGATGGACCCAATGATAAAATCCAGGCTGTGATTGATGCAGGAGTATGTAGGAGACTTGTGGAACTCCTGATGTAAGGACTTTAGATCAAGCAAATTTATTTAATCAAGCAAGTCTATTAAATGTTGTCCTTTTACTTGCCGTCATATCAGGTTGGCCTTAGCTTTTATATCTTGCTGAAAGTTCAGGTGTAAATACATTATTTGGGGTCCAAAGCCACATATTTTGAACCACATTGCAGGAACAGTGGTTATTATGTCCATATTACTTAAAGAAACAAAGGAATAAATGGCATTGCATCCTGGCATCAAGACACAACAGTTGCAACTGAATATTGATCATGTTGTTGTATCTTTTGCAACTTGTAATACTTTTGGAGGGTCATACTTGTACCCTATGGAGCCTGCTCATTCCAGATCAAAAGACGTGACTGTGAAACAAATAACATTTGATTCTGTTAAACTGAAGCCTTTCTTTTTTTCCTTCTTTAGGCATAATGACTACAAAGTGGTATCTCCTGCTTTGCGAGCAGTTGGGAACATTGTTACAGGGGATGATATCCAGACCCAGGTATAAACACTGCTCACTGCAACAACATTTACTGATTCCAATTTTCACCGCAACTGAATAGAAGTAACTTTCAGTCCTCAGTGTTAAGAGGCTTCATAGAGTTGAACATGTATTGTGGGTTATATCCAATGAAAATGTTGCACAAGCAGAACAACTTCTGCTCATACAGTGAAACGTTTCTTTCCTCTCCACCCTCTGTGCACCCCACACATTCCCCTCCAAATCTTTTCTGGGGGTTCTCCCAACACTCTGGAGCAAATTAGGGGGTGGGAGGAGGAGAAGTTCTACTGTGCAAGTAGAACTCATTCTGCCCATGCAATGACTTCATTGGATTCAACCCTTTCCCCCCTAAACTCCCTTGAGGTTTCGTGCCTTGAAATCCTGTGTTCAGAAAGCTACATTGGCTTTATTCCTGGTGTTCTTGGCCTACACTCTCCGTGAAATACTCATGCCTGTGCTTGCTAGTTCTTACTCTCTAGGATACGGCTAAATCTTTAAGACATACATAATTGCTCATGGCATTCTTTAGTATTGTACTTCTCAAAATGTTTGAAGTCGGAGCCTGACCTTCCTCCTCTACAACAGAAAACGTGAGCATATCAATATAGTAAGCTAATAATGTTGTTGATGATGCTAATATAGGTGTATAAATAGGCACTATATAGCCGAATAGAAATTCAGCATAAGAGGAAGGGAAGGAATACATCTCTTCAATGATGCTCCCAGTGATAGTGTGCTGTTCACCTAGTTGTAGCAGGGAAACGTTCTTTCTGGAACCTGCTCAGGAAAAGTGCCAGGACCCACAGTTTGAGAAACACTGTTTGAGCTTGTTGGCTATAGGGTATCTGTGTGTATACTTTTCACTGATTTTTGTAGTGCCTAGGAACCAAGCACTATTTGTGCTACACAACTTTCTTCTTTCAGTTCAGAATCTTGGAATTTTCAAGTCAAGTTCTGAGCATGCACCCTTGCTCAGTGTTAGATTGTAAATCTGTCTTTTGAGCATGGCAGTCTCTGATCGGCTAATATTTTGGGTAGACTTTTTTTGTCTAGTCTTGCATGGTGAGCACCTACATTTGTAAACACATCTTTGTAATGCTCACCAGAATCCGTTCTTCCTCTCCTTTGCTTACAGTTCTCCAGTCAGTTGTGCACCTGCTATACAGTGGCAAAACCCACCCTTTGTATCCTTAATGGGCTGCAAGAGCAAGTCTTGTGAGACTTGTTAAATAAAGTCTAATGATAAACAACCCCTGCTTGCTCTTCTTTGACAAAGCCTGCCACTTCATTGCAGAATAAATTTAAGCTTTCAAAATAATATTTTCCATTCTTTCACGTTTACTTTCTTGCTCACCTTATATTTACAGGGTTAGAGTGTGAGACATCTAGGTTCATTGGTTAGATTCATTAATAAGAAAATGTCTACCTATGCAGTCTTTAACATTATTAACACTTACATTACTTGGAATATCTGCCTCCTCATCAGTGACAGCTTACTTTCCACTAAATCTGAGATGAAAAACGTATTAAGTGCACCTGTCTTCTCCGTCAAGCCCTTCAAACTCTCATGCCCTGCTCAGTATCTGCTCCTGTCATTGATAGTGTTCCTTTTCTGCCTCTTTCAGTTATGTTGTTCCTTCTTTCTCCACTTTTCTTCCCTCTTGATTTTATCTTCGGCCAGACCTGCTGCTATCTTATTCTCCCCTTTACTTCCTTGAGCATTCTGCTTTTTCTCAGCATATTGTTTTGATTTTAGATAAGGAAAAAAAATCTCTTTATTGTGCCTTCCTCGTGTTTGCTTAAGGTAAGTGTGTGCATGGAATTTCAGTCTAAAATCAATCTCTCTTTCCCTTTCCCAGGTAATATTGAATTGTTCAGCTCTGCAGAGTTTACTGCACTTGCTTAGCAGTCCTAAAGAATCAATCAAAAAGGAAGCATGTTGGACAATATCAAACATCACAGCTGGAAACAGAGCACAGATTCAGGTAATGAAGCTGGTTGGCTCAGAGGTTCACTTCCCAACACAAAATCAGATTCTTAGATCTATTGCTGTCCATGCAGACTTTGGCAGAATATTACACACTCTTGCTTGTATCTTGTTCGGCATTTTCAGCAAACCTGTATAAATTCAAGATCAGAACTGGGAAATGTCAGAACTCTAATTTTAACTCTCCTCCCCCAACAAAATATTAGACCAGTTGCAGATAGATGTTCAATACTGTTGAATACAATACAAAACAAACAAACAAACAAAAACCACTGTTGAATCCAGCTTTCCACGATTAGAGTAACCTGCGCCATCCCCTTTTCTGCTGGTTATTTTGTCTAAGCAAAAATATGGGTAATGGCACATGAATCCAAGGGCCGAGTAGCACTCTGTGTCGTATTACTGTGTTGAAGCAAATAATCCTGATTTTTAAATCTGATATTAAGACCTTGTTTATTTTTCAGACTGTCATAGATGCCAATATTTTCCCAGCTCTGATAAGTATATTGCAAACTGCTGAGTTTCGGACAAGAAAAGAAGCAGCTTGGGCTATTACTAATGCAACATCTGGTGGCTCTGCTGAGCAGATCAAGTAAGTGCCAGCAAGGTTTCCAAACAAAGATCTTCACGGCGGAAGGGTTGTGCTGAGAGCTGGTGCTGCAAGTTTCTCTTTTCTCCTGCACTCCTCATTCCCCTTGACCAAAATATGCCTGCTCTATTCACACATATTTTATCATATTTCTGTCAGGAGTGGGGAACCTTTGGTCAGCATCGCCAATGGCCAGAGATTATGCAGTTGTAGCCCAGCAATATCTGGAGATTTCCCACTCCAGTCTACACTATTTTGGTTAGCTTCTTCTAAGGCTTCACTTTCTAGAAGAACTGCCCAGATTCTTCATACCACTGAGTGTTATCCACTGGACATGGGTGAGTGGAACGCTGTTCCTCTCTCTTGAGAACACTTCCTAACATACAACCAGCACCTCTTGGCTCGAGCCGTTTCCATCATACCTTTCAAAGCTGTTTGTGCTTTTGAGGGTGACTTAACCAAGATGCCAGAAGTGGTGCTGGCCACTTTGCCAAACCGAATCCTCTAGTTGTCTTGATTCTCAATCCATTGTGGTTTTCAGGTACCTGGTAGAACTTGGCTGCATCAAACCACTCTGTGACCTCCTTACGGTAATGGACTCGAAGATTGTGCAGGTGGCTCTTAATGGGCTGGAAAACATCCTGAGACTCGGCGAGCAAGAAGCCAGACGAAGTGGAACTGGCATTAACCCATACTGTGCACTCATTGAGGAAGCCTACGGTAAGGGGGTGTGCTGGTGGGTGACATCCATATTAGACTATCCAGATTCTAGCTTTTGCCTCATTTCTCATGGTTCATTATGACCTCAAAGTAAATAGAAATGTTTCCAAGCAAAATTGTACTCTTTCAGTGTCAGATGGGGGGGGGTGCTACTGTACATTTTCTTGCCCATAATTTTCTTTCTAGTATTCTTCCTTTGCAACAACTTCTGATACTTTCTTAGTTGCCTTTAATTTTCCAGTTCAAGTAGCATTTAAGAACATAAGAATAGTCTGCTGGATCAGGCCAGTGGTCCATCTTGTCTACAAGAGCACCCTCCCCTCTCATGGTTTCCAACTGTGGAGGAAGTAGCCATTGATAGCCCTCTCCTCCATGAATTTGTCTTAATTGTCTTCTAAAGCCATCCAAATTGGTGGCCATCACTGCCTCCTGAGGAAGCAACTTCCATAGTTTGACTATACACTGCATGAAGAAGTACTTTCTTATATTTGTCCTAAATCTTCCAACATGCAGTTTCATGGGATGTTCGTGAATTCTTGTGTTACGGGGGGGGGATTCTCTATGTACTTTCTGCATGCCATGCATAATTTTACAGACTTCTATCAGGTCACCTCTTATTTGCCTTTTCTCTAAACTAAAAAGTCCCAAATGCTGTGATCTTTCTTCATATTGGAGCATCTCTACCCCCTTGATCATTTGGGTGCCTTTTTTGGAACATTTTCCAACTTGGTTCATTTCTGCAGAAAATGCTGGATACAAATATAATGGCAGTGCCTCTTTTCAAAATAAAAGCAGGATTTTGGAAATACCTCTACATATCTGTGGTTGCTTACAGTCTGCGGACGTGGGTGGCACTGTGGTCTAAACCACTGAGCCTCTTGGGCTTGCCGATCAGAAGGTTGGTGGTTTGAATGTCTGCGACGGCATGGGCTCCCATTGCTCTGTCCCAGCTCCTGCCAACCTTGCAGTTCGAAAGCAGACCAGTGCAAGTAAATAAATAGGTGCCGCTGTGGCGGGAAGGTTTCCATGCGCTCTGGTTTCCGTCACGGTGTGCCATTGCGCCAGAAATGGTTTAGTCATGCTGGCCACATGACCCAGAAAGCTGTCTGTGGACAAACTCCGGTTCCCTTGGCCTGAAAGTGAGATGAGCACTGCAACCCCATAGTCACCTTTGACTGGACTTAACCTTCCAAGGGTCCTTTACAAACGCAAAAATATAAATATAACCAAAACCTTGCAGTTAGGCTGCAGGCTTAGCTGCTGCACTAGGCAGAACATAAAGATCCTCTTAAGTGCATTTTTGTGGATTACGACATTTGAGGGTTTGCAGAGCATTTTAATATTTCTATACCACATACTCCACTACCTAAGCAGCACCTGCAAAGTCTGAAGTAATGAAGAGGCAGTTGTGGGATGGGATAGCTTCAGTAGCAATGGAAACTTCTGCCTTTAGAATGTTTGTGGGGTCTCAATGGAGTCTCCTGGTTTTTAATTGATGCTCCAGTTCAGCTGGTCTGTTCTGTGTATCTTGCTCTGTCTTTGCCCCACCCCCCTCTCAGCAACATGCACATATAGGGAACCTGTGGCCGTCCAGATATTTGGCAACTCTAGCTACCGTCAGCCCCAACCAGCATGGCAAATGGTATGGGGTGATGCGGAATCCACCAATATCTGGAGAGCCAGAGGTTCTCCATTGTTGACAAAGATGAAACAGTGCAGGTATACCTTCATGTTCAAGAACTGAGGGGTGTTTTTTTCTTGCAGGCCTGGATAAGATTGAATTCCTGCAGAGTCACGAGAACCAAGAAATCTACCAGAAGGCCTTTGATCTGATTGAGCACTACTTCGGGACAGAGGAGGAAGACAGCAGCATTGCCCCACAAGTCGATCTTGGCCAGCAGCAGTACATCTTCCAGCAGTGCGAGGCTCCCATGGAAGGTTTCCAGCTGTGAGGCGCTCCTGTGCACTGCGTTGCACTTGCCCATCCAGCCCTATTGTAGAGCTCTGAGTTGCCCACAGAGTGGTCCTGTTTTCCATAAACCTGTGTGAGCTCATTTGCTTGCTTTGCACACACGCTTCCTTAAAAACACAACTGGAAAACATTTGGCTCTTTGTTGTAGGATGCCACTTCGGTAAGGGCTTACCATAGCTGCTGTGCCCATCGCTCCAGAGCTTGGGCACTTCTGCAAAGATGTCAGTTTTTCCCAATGAAGTACACACTAAAGTGGTGTAATCCTAGATTCTAAAACAAGGGTGGAGTTTCCTTTGTGTGTCTGTGTGTGTGTTGCAGTGTTCTTGCTATCTACAAAGAGGATTCGAGAGACTCTTCCTTTCCAGGCACTCCTTGAGTGCCTGTCTCATTTGAGGCTCACACAGAATTTTGAGTGGTGGTGGTTCTGTGTGTGGCAGCTTGGGCTTCTGTTAATATATATATGTATATGTACTATATATATACATATATGATACACAGAGATACAGGAAGGAGCTCTCTGTTCCCTGCACTTACAGCCGCCAGTGAATAAGCTGCTCCAGGTTCTAGGAACAATGAACAGTTGACAGCAAGCAGGATTCCTATGCTGCCATTTCGACTGCATGGGGTTTGTTCTCTTCTGTCTGCACGAGGAACGGAGCCCATCTCTCTGTACCTCCCTAGGGGCAGCCAGTGCTCTTTTGAAGATGTCCGAAATCATGTCAGGGATAGAGGAACTGTTCCTGTTCATCTACCACAGCATCAATTGGCTCCCTCTACATTCAGACTGAAATCATTTTCAAGTTTCGAAAGTGGTCCTCATTAACATGGTTACTGCTGAGAAATCCACGCTTGAGTTTTTGTAAACGTCTTGGTTGAACAGGGCTGTCTGTAAATCACATTCTGTTGTAAATTCTTGATATGCTAAAATATTGAAGCAAAGAAGATAACTGGCTCCCTGGGCCACCTCTGCTTACGTGGGCTGTAGCTTCTAAGTCAGGCCAGAAAGGGACACCTGGATTCTATAAACTTCACTTAAAGACACATAGAACGCTCTTATGACTAATGAAATCTAAGTTCCGAAATCATCTGCCTAATATTCTTGACTGACACCGCTCATTTAATCCTTAGTACAGCTGATCTCTGGCGAAACGCCATCACTTCAGCTTCCTGCAACAACCAAGGGTGTCGTCGTGCCGTCTCCGTGTGTCTGTAGAATGCTCTTTTGACTAGCACCAAGATGGTGGCTCTCCGATACGCTCGGACTGAAGACATTGGATATGAATGCCAATTGTTTTGAACCTCTTCACCTAGTCCAAGGCCAACCGACTCTGGCAGCATAGTCTTAATTTAACTTGGCATCAGCCATTATCAGCAGTGTTGTTCACTCTTTGTGAATGCATGGATATTGCGGGAGGCTTGCACCCTGTTTCCTAACCAGGCGGCACCTTGAGTCAGTTTGACTTTCCAGGACTTGACCTTCCATTACAAACATTGTGAATACATAATAAATTCTGTTGTCAGAATTGTTTGACAAGATTCTTCATGTTATAATTAACGGAAGAAAACTGACATCGCCTGCAACGAAATATACTTTGTCAACCTATTAGGAGGTATGGTCTCATCAGTGTTCTGTGTGACTGACCCTTCTACTGAACACTTTGTATCTATGTCTGTGCTTTTAGGATGGAAGCTCTCGCAGCTGCCAGTTCTGTCCATTCTTCATCAGCCTCCACCCTCTTAAGTTAACTTCCTTTAGTTTTGTGCTGCTTTATAAAGAAGCATCTTTAGGTTACCATTTCAACTTCAGTTGTTTGTAACTTTAAAATTAGGGCTGGGCTGAGATGGGGGGGGCAGGGATGTGTTTTGCAATAAACTTATTTCCCAATTTGGTTAATGTTCCGGGGGGATTTAAAACCAGGCAAAAAAAGTTGGCCCCCTACTATGAGGGAAGGAATCTATGGCCTCTCTCTGATTCGGCATAGTGGGATCATCATGTAACCAAATCCAGCAGGATTGCTTGGATTGATGTTTAAAGAGAAAAAAAAGGCACCAAAACTGCAGATGGGAGAAAGAATCCACAGTGAACAGGAAGCAAACAATGTACAAGAAAGGTAAGCGAGGTGTGAGAAGAGTAGTTTTATGGAGTGTATTGTGGGCAAGAAATGAAGTACAGTCTGGTTGGTTTGTTCTTTAAATTAGGTGGCTAATCTTTATAACAACCTCAATGTTGCCTTTATATCCCGTAGTAAACCATGTTTCTTTAAGGGTGGTAGCAGCACTGATGAATAGCAATCTTGTTTCAGCTTCCAGATTTTTTTGTGGCTGAGTTTTTTAAAGTGTAAATTACTGATGACATGTCATTTCTATAAGATTTGTTTCAAATCATGTACTTTAATTGATAGTTTTTCGGGGGGAACAGCGAGCTGCATATTTTGTAAGCCAATTTCAGTGAAGGGTGCATGTGATACAGAAATGTCTCACATGCACAAACACTGACAGTGTGTATATGTGTGTGCTTACCTAGAGTATATATGCACATGCACACTCCTCCAATGTGTGTGCTAATGTGTATGTATATATGTATATTTACACACATCCTATATCTTTCTCACACCGAAAGTTTTTCTCCCAAGCTAGTGAGAACGTGGTGCATTGGTGTTCCCGCTAGGAAATAATGAATTCTCTCTTCAAAGGAGTGAATTAAACCATAAATACATAGAAGTGAAATGGAGTGCTGTCTTTTTCTTTCATTTTTAAAAGTAGGGCTAATGTGGTGCTTCTTTCTGTTACCTGGTGTGGTGATGTACATATGCAAATCAGAATATCCTGCACAATCCAAAGTTGAGAGACGGCAGGTATGTGGAAGTTGGGTCGACACTGTGAGATGGAGCTGGCTGTGTAAAAGTTCTGGACAATGAGTTGAAGCGTCAAACCACACTTCCTAAACCTTTGAAGGCTTGCACTAACACAAATATTATTTCAGTGTTGACCTGCTGCTGACCTGGACAAGCAGAACACTGCCTGCATTTTTTGCTGGGGGGGGGGTCAAGGGCAGGAAGGAAATGGATATGAACCTGGCAGAGATCGTGCTTTCTGTTCCTACTAGCCCAGAGCTGGTGTATTGAATGCCTCTGGCAGAGAGACCCCCATTGTTGCATATTGGGTTTAAGGGAGACGGCACCCTCATTCAAATGTGATTTGATTGAAGGAAGCATTTAGGGTCCATACCATAATCTAAAAATCATTTCCCAAAGCTATAGGGTGTACAATAATAGCATGAGAGGATTACTTCCTGTTTACTGGGGGGCAGGCCACAAAAGGTAGGGGGAGAAATGTATTATTTAAAGATACATATTTTGAAACATGTACATTTAGCCCTGTGTTTTGGGTAGTAATTTGGTATACATGTAGCCCAAAACACCTGAATTAGAATGAAAACTATTTCTAGGCTCTATGAAGAACTGAATTTGTATACTGTATTCAGAGATCATGGCGCTCTTCCTTTATTAGAGAAGTTAAAAGTCTCTCAATAGAAATGTGTAGTATGACATACCCCGCAGTGATCAAGGAACTTCGTGGTACCCAGAAAAATGGGATATGGTATACATTATGCCCAAACCAAACTACTGTACTATGAAAGGCTACAGATGACATAATTTTGTAACCCCTAAAGTTGACTGTGAAGTTTGCCTTGTAACAAAAGCCACTGATACGGTATAGACTGAGCAAATGGATCTGCACATGAGCATGTTCCCAAAATGCCCCTGAGTTCTACAGGACAATGTCAATGGTTGGAGCTGGGGGTTCAGTTGAGAAAAACCTGTCCTTGCTTGCCAGAGGCTTCAATTAGCAGGTGCCCCCGTAACACCCCTGAGTGTATGCCAGGCATGGCCAAACTTGGCCCTCCAGCTGTTTTGGGACTACAATTCCCATCTTCCCTGACCACTGGTCCTGTTAGCTAGGAATGATTGGAGTTGTAGTCCCAAAACATTTGGCGGGCCAAATTTGGCCATGCCTGGACTGTATGCCATTACTTTCTCCTATATAAACCAGGTGAGTTCAGATATATTGGCCTTGAAAAATAACATGCTACTGAGAGTAACATCCTCTTCCATAGGAAGTGGGCCTTTTTAATTCTATGCATCTTACATGGTTATTCAATGCATGGAGTTCTCTCCTACCATTTTTATCTTCAGAAGAACTCTGTATCAAGTGGGTTAATGGGCAATTAGTGGCTCGAGGTTTTTCTATAAAATATTTTTGTAGTGGCCATAGTGCACCCCAATTGAAGTTGGTGTCCAGTCCTGATCCACCAGTGGAAGAACATATATCTTGGGAAAAGGTTGTATTCTGTGTAACACTAAGGTAAATATTACACATGTGTGATGGAACATTCTGCCCTCTCCTCCCCCTAAACCTACTTTGGGGTCCCCCCAACCATCTGAAGCAGATTTTGGGGGGGGTGGCAGTGCCTGGGGGGAGGAGAGGGGAAGTCCCATTGGACTAGCAGTTTTCTTTGCATGTGTGCAATGAGTATGTTGAATACTGCCAAAGCTCTGCTTACTTCAATGAGATATCCAGGTGCCATTTTTCAAGGAAACAAAAAGAAATTGGTTCACACCAAACTCGTAATATGTGATAAATACTACAAGTGGGGCAGGAGGGTTAATATTATGCCTTAATGTAGTAAAGTGACCAGTATCACAATGTGATCAAAATCTGCTCAGTGCTCCATAGAGGCTAAGGCAAATTTGAGTGTCAGATCAAGTGCTTTGAAGGGAAAGTCTCTGCTCCCTGAGGATTCATATACATTTTCAGAATAGCAAATGATAAAAACTTACCATTGTAATTCAAAATTAAAAGTTCCCCAAATAATATAGCTTAAGTAATCCCTATGAGCTTGATTTTTGTTTGTCCAGGGGAGCTAAAATATAAGCCCAGGTTCAGATGACATGCTAAGCCAAACCACAGCAAATCTTAAGAGTGGGGCAGCAGCAAAACTACTAGGTAGGTAGGGACAAAGCAGCCACAATCCTCTCCCTGGAAGCCAGCATGTTTGTGCTAAGCCATGGCTTGGCTTAGAGTGTCGTGTAAACCAGGCCATTGAAGTTTTAAATTTGGCAAGTAATCTCATACTTGGTGTCATCACTATCCAGGTTGGTTAAGTTTTTATTGAAAGGTTTTTATTTTACATATTTATAAATTACTGATTCAGATTATTTATAAATCACAAGCCATCAGAGCAATGTGCAAGATAAAATGAGACCAAAAATGCACAATAAAAAAAACATTTCTACAATGCACAATTAGTATTTCATAAAGTATCTGAATTACCTACACTTCAGGGAAAACCTTTGTGTGCTATTTTAGCCTATCCTGTGATGGGGGCAGGGGTACATTTGTGTTGCTGGATGAGCACTTTTTTAAGAATCTTCGTTTTATGTTTCTTTTCTCAATGTGGTTTCTAATTAATTTTACCTGTTTCTATTTTATCATTTTAAGTTGCATTGAGTCCCCCCCCTTTTTGCATAAAACAGCAAACAAATGCTAATCACAATAATAATCATTGGGAAAATGGAATAAGGATCATGTTGTCTGCATGAGGAATCAGTGGAATTTTTTGACGACCAGTAGGTGGGGGGTGGGGTGGGAGGAGAGATAAGAGACCTCCTGAATTACGTAATTTATTCAATTATTTTTTAAAACCCTGCTGGTTAAAGGTCATCTCATGTTGGCTCAAGCTACACAAAGCTAGTAAATTACAGGCTAAGGCATCACAAATTGTGCTTTTTACAACCTACACTCCATACAACCTCACTTTTAATTGGTCTTGATCTCAAGATTGTGGATTCACACCCTACATTGGGCAAACGTTTCCTGCATTGCAGGGGGTTGGACTAGATGACGTTTGTGGCCCCTTCCAACTCTGCAGTTCTATGATTCTATGCTGCGTGTGCTTCTATGCACAGTGCTTTATGGGGAAAAGATTTGTGAGGGGCCATTAATGATCCATAACCCCTTCCCTTGGCGTGTCTGTTTTTGCCAAATCTTATCACAACTTTTCAACAACAGAAAGCCTGTGTAATTTGAGCACTAGTACGCATGGTGGCAAGGCTAAGTAGACCCAAACTGAAAGAGTGGTTTGCACTACATCTTTGCTGCAGTTGTTTCTTATCTACATGGGATTATTTACCTAAACTGGTATAATGAACACTGGTTTGAGTGCATACCATGTGGTGGCGAGCACTGCAAAATCATACTGCGCTGCCTCCATTGCATCAAGTAGCCATATGGCCACTGCTGACCCTGGAGACCATGCTACTGGATCTATCAAAGTCCCACTTGGACATGTTTGGGCAGCACTTTTGAGGATGAAGACACTTGTCTTTGGAATGATCTTGATGCAACGGTTGTCGCACCTTTGTCTTGTCTGTGCCATTCCTAGCATTGTTTTGTGGACTCTGTTGCTCTTAGAAAGAGGCATCAGTGCACCCATTTCTTAAAGAAGTCAAACCTGGACCCGATGGTTACTGACAAGTTGCAAATGCCCCATTATTAGTCAAGAGGCTAATGGCAGAGCAACTGGAGGCAATCATGGATGGTGCTGATTATGTAGGCCCATTTCAGTGTGGGTCCAAGCCTGGTTTTCAGAATTGGCGTTATTCAGACTGAATAAGGCCTGGGAAGAGTGGGCCAAGGGAAGAGTGACTTTGAGTACAGTCATACCTTGGTTCTCGAACGCCTTGGTACTCATACGTTTTGGCTCCCGAACGCCGCAACCCTGAAAGTGAGCGTTCCAGTTTGTGAACGTTTTTTGGAAGCCAAATGTCCAACGTGGCTTCCGATTGAGTGAAGGAAGCGCCTGCAGCCAATTGGAAGCCACACCTTGGTTTTCAAACGTTTTTGGAAGTTGAACGGTATTCTGGAACCAATTACGTTTGAGAACCAAGGTATGACTGTGTAAGTAATTTTCTGCAGCTTTTGATGCCAGTTTTAAGAAGATTGCTAGGTACCAGGAACACACTTTTACAGTGTTTCTGTTCCTACATCAGCAACTAATCCAAGAGAGTAGTGTTAGGAAAGTGTTCCAAGTACCCTTGCCAATTTTCCTGTGGGTTCCACAGACCACCATTTTATCCCCAAAATTGTTAACACTTCCTTGAAGCCATTGGGGTATCACACCCATGTAAATGGGTATAGGATTGAAGTCCTGAATTGTATCTCCTTTTAGTGCTATCCTCTGTGTTGGATTTAGAGTGCATGAACCTCAGGGCAAAGACTCGTCTATTCATGCATAGCCAGACTTTCTGACCTCCGAGCTTTCCTGTTTTTATCAAAGACTTTTGAATTAGGCACCCTGTCAACTTCAGTGTATGAGTTCTGTGTTCTGAGCACTTGTTTTGCACTGGAGCTGAATCACATATGCTAGTTATATCCTGAAATAATGAAGATGCCAGAGATTATGAAGTTTAGCAACAAAGGTTTTAGGATGATATCAACAGAACAGAAAACCAGAATTATTACAGATATTAACATCCCAAAACATTCACAGCTGCTACCACTGTGCGCATATATATATATATTTTCCTATGTATGCTATTAGTCACTCAAGGTGAATTCAATACCTTGCTTCAACAAGCCTATCGACCAATACAGAAGGTGCAATGAATATTTTAATACATACAGTAATGGGGAACTGAATGGAATTGGAAAGTGTCTTTTTAGCTTTCTTTGAAACTGAATAGTTATTGGATACTAGCAAAATATGAAATCTTCATAGGATTACCACAAAATAATTTTATTTTCTAGAAGCTCGAAAACACCCCTTGACTAATGAATATGCATTCTCTCAAACCCCTCCTCCTCCTCTATAATTAAAAGGTAACAATACATCTTGTGCCTTCTGAAGTACAGTGGTGCCCCGCTAGACGAATGCCTCGCTAGACGAAGGCATTCGTCTAGCGGAAGGCTGCCCCGCAAGACGAATTTGTCTATGGGGCTGCCTTGCAAGACGAATTTTTTTTTTTGTCTAGCGAAAACCGCGGTTTGCATTGCCGCTTCGCTAGACGAAAATACTCACAGAACGAATTATTTTCGTCTAGCAGGGCACCACTGTATTGTCCTTCCACTTGACTATGGTTTGGCAGAGACACTCTGAGCAGCTTCCTCTCTCCAGCGGGCTTTTTTCTCCAGGTTCTGGCTCGTCAGGGATTCGTGCCTCTCAGCAGCCTGCAGAAGAAGAGACCACAGAAGCATGCAAGAAAAGTAACCGTGTCAGGCAGATTTTCAGTTAGAACACAAACACCATTAAACCAATGGACACTTCAGCTGCATGTTTCTCTGTCACTAAACCAGAATTATGGGAAACTAATAACGAGCTCCAGAGAAATTCTTCACAAGCAACGTTCATCCCCCTTTTTAAATCATTCACTAATCTATAGTGAATATAGAATTAGAAAATACATGTATTCAGCTTTTCACATGTGGCAATTCAAATTAAAATAGAAAAATGGGGGACAGAATTCCTGGCAATCACACCCACCATTGAACTCGATGGGCTTTTGACTATACATGATTTTGGCTTTAGGCGTGATTTCTGGAATGTAACCCATTAAGTAAGTTGCGGGTTTGCTGTATGAAGAATTGAAAGGCTTTTTAGACTCCATGACTTTTATTACATGACCACTAAATGGAAGACTGTGCAATACTTGAAGGACTACAAGACTTGAACCCATACTGCTTGGTTCTATGTCAAACAGGTTAATTTCTTTATTTCAGGAAACAAGTAATGATAACAGGACGAATAGCCCCCATATATCTTCTCTCCTGCTCTCCTTAAGAGCCTAACAGATAATAGCAGAGCTATCAAGAAAAGGCAGAAAATAACTAAGCATCAAGAAATGGGGATGCCAAACATGATGCTATAATCCTGTCTGCCGGGGGGAGGAGCATTTCAGTCCCTCCATGATTGCAGTTTCCAGCTAACATTACAGTATATTTTTTTAAAAACAACTATAAGCAATCTCCCACAGCTATTGACATAAACTGTTGATAATGCACTGAATTCCGCATTTGGGGAAAAATCCCATTCGCATGCCTATCCTACCCTGACTTTGATTCTAATTCCCTCGTTCTTCCTCTCTCTCCCCCCCCCCCCAATATCTTAGGTAGACTATAGTTTATCCTTCCATTTACTTTATTAAGAATACAACCACCCACATTTTCCCTGATGCAGTATTACCACAATTTAATTGCTGGTCCATTAGCTGGTCCATTAGCTCTTTCCCCCCATGCTATTGCCAACCCCTTAGCTCTTTTGTACTCACCTGCTTCCCCAGAATGACCATCATTATGCAGCCCATGATTGTCAAGGCAATCATTGCGTAGCTGATCCTCACACGCATCTTGTTCCTTGCTGCATCAACCATCTCAAACCTTTAAAGAATGAATTATCATTAATTAATTATCATGGATTAGCACTGTCAAGCCATAGCTGCTTCCACTGCCTTCCCCATCCTGTTAATGGGGGGGGGGGGGAAATCAAAGGAAGAATCTAGTTAAAGGTTACTAAGCCATAAGGCAAGGCCCATTATTGTACCATTCTGGGGCAACCCTCTGGGCACTACATAACCCCTAGAGCAGGGGCCGGCAAGGTTTACCTCGCCTGGGCCGGTTCACTCCCATGGAGATGGCTCCATGGGCTGGATCGCATCTGTGCAGACACGATTTTCGGCATGGCGTCTGCACATGTGCAAACGTGATTTCTGGCACCGTGGAAGCGAGCCCCACTCCGCTGGTTTAGCACAGTGCGCAGGGGCTCGCCAAGCGGGCGGCTCAATTGAGAGGTGGCTTGTGGGCCATTTAAACGACCCCCATGGGCCACCTGTGGCCCATGGGCAGCAGGTTGCCGACCCCTGCCCTAGAGCTTGGGTTAAAAGTGTCCAGATTTTTTTCTTATTCAGGCAGAACTGCTGGCTTGGCCCAGTCCTGCTTGGCTGCTTTTGAAGTCTTTAGACCAGGAGAGCAGAATTGGGAGGCATGCAGAGGTTGGACCCAGAACAAGGTAAGGCACAACTCTGACCTTCAAAAGGACCAACAGGTCACTTCTGTTCTGCGGGAGGGAGAAAAACTAGTAGACACTAGGAGGAGGAGCCAAGTGCTCAGGAGCTTAATCTTCACACAGATGCTGCAAAGCAAGTAAAGAGAAGGGGAAAGGAATACTTGCATGATGCAGACCGCTCCTAAAATCAACCATCAAATGGACCTGACCAGGCAGAGAGAAAGACAATGTGGGACTTCTGAAGAAAAGAGATCTTCTGACAGTGTAGAAATGTCAGTATGGTCCCCTCCTGTAGGTTGTGTCTCTCTTCCGTGGTTTATTTCTTATAAAAGACAGTGTCGTCACTTGGCAGCCATAATAGAAAGGCCAACACACCCTGAATCCCAGTGTGCAAGAATGTCCCAGTATGATCTACCAAAAACTAACGACACAGAGGAGCTTGAAAAGGTCTGAATGAAGGGGCAAATGGAAAATGCCATTCAATGTAAGCAAGTGTAAAGTGATTTATACTGGGGCAAAACAACAACAGCAGTTCTCAACTTCACCAGAGGGATCTATCTAACTGATAGGATCTAAGCTAGCAATTACTACAAAAAGGTTCTTGGGTCATGGCAATTTGTGGCAGCTGTGAGGAAGGTGAATTCCATGCTAGGAATAATGAGAAAGGGGGCTGAAAATAAAACAGCCAGTACCATTGTACAAATCTATGGTGTGACTGCACTGTCTACATTTCTGGTCTCCTCACCCTGCAAAAGGATATTGTAAAACTGGAAAAGGTTGAGAAGAGGGCGATCAAAATGACCAAGGGGGTGAAAGAACTCCCTTATGAGCAAAGGTTACAACGTTTGGAGCTTTTTAGTTTAGAAAAAAAAAGTAAAGGGGAACACCACAAAGCTATATAAAATGATGCACAGAAAGAAGAAAGTGAGTACAGAGATACTTTTCTCTCTAGAACCTAGGGTTTGGCCAAAATATTTCACCGTCCAGCTTCATTGGATGACCCTGGGCTCTAGAACCCTGGATGACCCTTCTCTCTAGAACCCAGGTTTCCAAGCCCACATGTAGTCATCACCTCTGTCAACAGTGTGAAAAAATGTTTAATAAGATAATAAGCAAACAGCTGACAAAATCTCAGAATATTTGGGTTAGTGCTTCAGCACCCTCACTATAAACCTAACAGGGTTCCCACAAAATCTGCTTTGCAGCTTTTTAAGCACTCAATACTAAAAGCCCATCTGCAAAATAATTATTGGTCCAGAACTGTTTTCAAGGAAGAGCTAACACAAAAGCCTGGGAAGCTCCGTGCAATCCCAGAATCTGTTGTTGTGCCTGTTTCTACAGTTTCATTAAGAGTTTGCAGTTGGAGTAGTTAATTGGTGGAATACGTAACATGCATGACAGAGTCAGTAACCTCTGGAAACAGAACTGATAATGTAATCACAGTTAAAAGTCAGTTGCTTCTGGCAGCTGCTGCTGATTGCTTTGCTCTTCGACACAGCTGAAAACAAGCAGCAAGCTTTGAGTGTCTGGATCCCTTTATCAGACTTGCAGAGGCCCTATGCTACTATTTTTCGCACTGGGTGACTACGACTACAATGAACATATGATAGGAAGCTACAAAAGCACTCTGCAAGCCCAATAACATTATTTGTTGATAGGATTTCCTTGAGACACTTAGTCAAATAGGACACAGACCAAAGCAGCACAGGAAGGTGAGGCTCTCTGAAATGCTTCACTGCTTCTCCATGTAAAACTAACATAGTCTTAATAAGTCTGGAAAAGGCTTTGATACAGGTCAGATGAACACCAATTTTATCCAGCCTGTATCTACTGAAAGCTCAGAACCCCAAGATGGACAGTGCTCAAGGTGCTCAGGCCTAAAAACCAGCCTACACCTTATGCTCATCACATGATGCACAGGGAAAAAATAGGCCGCCTCTTTTCATCTCTGCTTAACAAACTGCTTATTTCTTTGTCTTTCCTTCCACCAATGTCTAGAAAACCAGAGGGATACAGCACACAAGTTGATCCTTCTTTGCCTGCCTGTCTCCAAGGAGAATTTCAGAACCCTCAGTCAGAGCCTAGCTTGCACATGACTACTTGTGATGTGATTAAAATGTAGCTAAGCCACATTACACCTCCTAATCCACAAACCCGTGATCTCTCATCTTTTATAAAATATTCTGGATTCTCTGAATATTACCAAAAAGTACAATCAGAATTATGCAAATAGCAATTTTAGCCTGGTTTGCTCTTAATGCTAAGCCATGGTTTGCTTTCCCAGAGTATGGTTTGTTTGAACATCCACACCCAACCCAAACTAACCAAGGTCTGTTTTCTAGCAACAAACCATAATGTGAAGCCAATATTTGTTGTTAACTTACAAGATCCACTGTTTAGCGTTATATTCAAACTAAACAGTCTATCCCTCACCAAGCTACAGATGTGCGAGGCAAGAGTAGCTGGAAAACAAGCTGAAGACTTGCTTTCCTGCCTAAGAGATAACCTATGGTTTGTTGAACAAGACGTGGTTAAAACAAGCCATGATTTATTGTGTTGTGTGTGAACCCAGCCAATGATAATTTGAACATCTTGCTGTAATAGCTATCTGCATTTCACTGATTAAAAAAAAACGGTGATGGAGAGAAAAGAGTATTATCTTTATTCCTTTGTGAAGGGCATATCCCAGCTTTAGCATGAAATAATTACTGGAGTCAAATATGGAGAGAGTCATTTTAGCTACACTGGAAGTACAGTTTGAAGCAGTTTTTTAAATGCTTGGTTCGTGAAACTCAAACTTACGACACTGTTTCTGGTATATCTTCTGCTTTCTTGAAACGGCCCGTCCATAGCAACAACTTCTTGTCCCAGTCAGTGGGCTTATGTCCTGGAACTTTGAAAGAGGCTGTAGAAAGCATGGGAGAGAAAATGCAGCGCTTGAGAACCAAACACCTTATCCAAAAGGTGGAATCAGAATTGCGATCTCTTGCAGCACAGCCAATTACTTGAGGTATGGGGAGCCTTTGGCCCCCTCAGGCCTTCATCTGTCACTGTAGGACTCTCCTCAGCGTCCCTGCTCCACCAATCAGGATGGCAAAGCAGAGCACTGTGTCATTGCTTCACCAGCCTGATCAGCTCTGTACTGGCTGAAGAGGAAGTGGATTCACTTTCTCAGTGACCAATACAGAAGCCAATCCAGCTCGCTTCAGCCTAGTTTGCTTATCTTGTCTCTTACCTTTCCTGTTGGGAAAAGAGAGGGGCAGGGGAATTTGGCTTCATTAGGAGCTGCCACCTCAAGGTACCTGGAGCACCTTGAAACTTTCCCCTTTTATCGACTGCTCAGCTATTACCAATCATCTTAATAATAATAATAATAATAAAATTATATTTATACCCCACCCTTCCCGATCCAAAAACCGGGCTCAGGGCGGCTAACAACAAATATAAGACAATGATTAAAACAACTTAAAAAACAGCTAAAAACAGCATAAAAAACAAACATCAGTGGGATCACCAGGGCTAACTGGCCAAGTTAGTCTTGCTAGGCCAGTAGGGAGACCAGGGAGGAATTTTAATGTGGGGACCCAGAAGGGTTTATTCAGAAAAAAGGGAAGGGGAAAAGTAATAGGGGATCATGCTAGATTGAAGGCCAGGTGGAATAATTTAGCAGTGGGAGAGGAGAGATATGGGCTGGGATTACACAATCTCTCCCCACTCTGCTGATCGGGAAACAAGCCAGCAGCGTAGGAAGTACTGGGACTCTGGATCACCCTCTTCCCTGGTGCTCAGCTGTGTGCAGGGGAGATAGAAGGATGGCACCTGTCTCCTCTGCAAGGGGTGCATGTGTCATGTATGTCCTGTATGTACATGTCTGCAAGAGTGTAGGCTAGCTCCACTTATTGCTAACCCTGACCCTACCAACTATGGTTTTGAGCCCTATGGGTTTTTCCCCTGCATTTAGATAAAACACTTTGCACACTGAACCACTTCTGAACGATTAAAGAATTAAAGAGTCTTGACCATGGGGGTATAGGAGCTTAAAATACCAGTAGCAAGCTATCTGCATTTCGGACTGCAGATAAGAAGGTGAAAATTCTTCAGTTCATACCAACCAGTACGTTTGAACACAACAATCATGTCCCATTCCCTATTCATGAGTGTCTGTCTACCAAAAAAAGGTGTGTGGTTGGGGCTGGTCCCAAATGCTAAACAGTGGGACTGGCAAAGGTACAACCGGAGATTAAAGGATTTAATGATTCTAGACAGTAACAAGTTCAGAAAATATGGGCTGAAGTATCTTCAAGGTATCCACATTCCTATACAAAGACACCTTCATTTACTAATGATCAACCACTTCCAAGTCCTTAGTGCAGGCATCCCCAAACTCGGCCCTCCAGATGTTTTGGGACTACAACTCCCATCATCCCTAGCTAACACGACCAGTGGTCAGGGATGATGGGAATTAGGGAACTGTAATCCCAAAACATCTGGAGGGCTGAGTTTGGGGGTGCCTGCCTTAGCGGCTACCTGTCAACTCAGAAGTAGGGCTTACTCCCAGGTAAATGGGTTAGGATTGCAGCCTTAGTCACTAAAACCCTTTAGACAGACAAGGCCTGATTTCAGCAAGTCTCACATATGGACTTTGGCTTGCAAAATATGGCAGCATACATAGCTAAGCAAACATAGCCATAGAAAGGAAGGTTAGTAAAAAATTCATATGGAAAGGAAGTCAAACAGCAAGACACCACATGAAGGTAAAGCTAGCACACACAATGCATACAATGTATATGGATCAACTTCCTCATTTTTAAATTGCACAAATTTAACGAAGAAAATAAGATCCTCAGTGCAGAGGATGCATACTGTTCATTCACTGTCCTAATTTCCAGTCAACAACTACTTCCCATTGCGCTATAACTTTTCCTTCCATGTTAATGAGCTACATGCACACATGTGGATATGCCCCCATTCTTTCAGATAGTGGAAAAAGAAATCTGATTTGGGGCATGCGTATAAAATAATTTAAAAACTACTGGGGGTGGGCCATGTTGCCCAATCAGTACCAGAGGCAGTCACATGCAAATACACATGTTGGATTTCCAGGCATGCTGCTGGAACCTATAGTTTTATATGCCCAGCTCTTTCCAGCACTACCAAACATGGCAGAAAAGAAAGAAATGAATTTGTACATAGTCAATGACAGGTCATCAAAAAGCAGTTATTTACACAAAGGGTAAAGCTACTACCCTATGCACACTAACTTGAGGAGCAGATTCAATGAAACACCATATTTCCAATTAAGCATCAAGATAATTCTGGTTTACCTGAAGCCTGGGGTTTTGGCTTCTGCACGTTCTCTGCTTGGGTTTTGCTGCACATCCTCCTGTTCATGAACCGGCATGGTCCTCCACTTGCACGCACAGCAGAAGGAATACGTTTGTCCAAAATCCTAACAACTATGCCTGTGGGGAGGAAGGGGGGGGGAGAAAGGTGTCTTGTTAGAAAAAAGTTGCAGCATAAAGAGAGAAACATAACACGATGCAGAAGACCCTACTCTCGGCTTCAGGTCCTGGAGCAAAACAGTGAATTTAAGAGGGAAAGCGCCACTGAACTCTGCAAGATGTGCAGGTATAAGTACGACAGCGCCGGATTCAAGATGGTGCAGGCAGTTCTCCCGCACCAGGCGCCAAGCCAAGGAGGGGGCACAAAGCAGTAGTAAGAATAATGACCGCTTTTGGGGGGGGGGAGTGCCAAATTTTGCGCTCACCCAGGGCGTCCTGCTACCCAAAGTCTGCCCTTGAGTATGTTATGCCCAGAATACTTTGCATTTATATTATATCCCCTTTTTTCTGCAAGGAACTCAATGTGTGTGGTGCACATATTTTCCTCCTTTAGTCCCCACAACAACCCCGCGAGGTAGGTGAGGCTGAGAGGCAGTGGCTAACCCCCAAGGTCACCCAGGCGAACTTCATGACCTGAACCCGGGTCTTCCCAGGTCCTAGCCAACCCTTCGCTTTCGGTTTATTCCCACCCCAGGTTCCGGCTTGCAGGCCCCGCCGCCAACCCTCCGAGGTCGGACAAGTGCGACCTGCGGCTGAGAAGGCGCGTAGCGGAACGGGTCCCTGACTAGGCCCAGCCCGGCGCAGCAGAGCAGAGGCACTCACCGGCGGCGGCAGCAGCTGCAGGCCCCGACATGGCCCCGCGGAAAGAACGCGCCGCCGCTTCTTCCCCCTCCTCTCCCCGCCGCCCAACCCCACGGAGTCCCGGGCTCCCTTCTTACGAAACGCGCCTCGGAAGGTCAGAAGCATGAGCCCGGGCAGCAGCAGGAGGAGGAGGAGTTATGGACGTCGCTCGCCTAGTAGGCCGGGCCTCCCGTCCTCTTGGAGGCAGGGTGGGTGGGGAAGAGGCTCTTGGCCGGCCGCCGACAGGCCCTCCCCCCCCCCTCGGCGCGCAGCTGCCGGGCTTTACTCGCGGGTAGGAGAACGCTGATCTCCGGATCGGCGGGCCGCGAGTCGGAATTGGAAGGTGTGGTCCCATGGGTCATCCAGACCAACCCCCTGTAATGCAGGGATCTCAACTAAAGCACGGGGCAGGGAGCTATTGGGTTGCTTTTATTTTAACTGTACTGTACTAGGTATTTTGCGGTTTTATATCTTGATTTTATTCTGTGAACCGCTCTGAGACCCCCAGATATAGGGCGGTATATAAATTTAAATAAATAAAGCAAACAAGCAAGCATCTGTGCTGACAAATAGCCATTCAACCTCCGCTTTAAAACCTCCATGGAAAAGAGAGTCCACCACTTTCGGATGGAGCCCGTTCCAGGGTCAAACAGCTCCCTTCCCCCCCCCCCAATAGCTGTCAAGTTTCGGATTTGAAAATAAGGGATCAGCACCCTCACCTGTCCCGGGACAGTCTACGGTTCTCATCTCTTTCTATTCCTGACACCAACTCTACAATTCTGTGATTCTGCCATGGATGCCACATTGAGATTCCTGCATTGCTGGGGGTTGGACTAGATGACCCTCGGGGTGGGGACCCCATGGTCCCCATGGATTCTGCCGTGGATGACCTCATCGAGATTCCTGCATGGCCAGGGCCAGATTTAGGTGTTGAATATATGCTATATGGGTAATTTATGAACCAAATGGGTATTTAAAGCCATTTGCCACTGTTGTTGTATGTAGGTTTTATTTTATTTGTTTTTAATCTTATATTTTGGAAATGTACGTCTATATGTACATAGCTTGTTTAGCTTATATGTAAATCCGGCAGGTAAATCCATGCAGCATGGCCGGAGGTTAGACTAGATGACCCTCGGGGGAATGAACCCGACAATGCCGCGATTGGGGTGGGGGGAGAGAAGCTGTAAGCCACGCTCTCTCCCGAGAGGTAGGCGTGCCCGTTTTTGCGTCGCGCCTCCCGATTGGCTGCCCTCGAGGTTCTCCGGCCTCTCCAACATGGCGGCGCCCAGCTCTTTCCTCAACTGTGAGGAGTACGCCGAGTTCCAGGTAGGAGAAGCGGCGACGGCGCGGAGTGGGGGGGGGGGAACGGGGGTGCTTTGTCGGAGCGGGTGGCCCGGCTCTGCCGTTGCGACCGGAGAGGTCTCTGCTTCCGCTTTCCTATGCTTGAGGGGAACCGAAGAACCGGCTCGCCATTCAACTCCTCAGGCGGCGGCAGCGGCAGCGCCCCCCTTCCACGTTCCGCGGGACGGCGCTCGCCCTCTTCCTCCGGCCGAGGTGGCGGCAAGGGCAGTGAGGGTCGCCCAGCTCCCGCGGCCTCTGCGGGGGCCGCTTTTCACCCACACAGGAGGAAACGGGGGGGAGGGAGCTCTGAGCTTTTGGGTCAGTCGACTCGGGGAGAGTTAAGAGACTCCGGCAGTTTCTGCACGTGCTGCTCTGAGGGGCAGATGGGGCTCGTCACAACCTGGAAATGTGGCCCGCCTAGAGATGGGACAATCCCTGATCCCAAACCTCCGCTTTCCTTGGCGGGCCGTTTTCGGTAGAAGAAGGAGAAAGGCTAAGGAGTCAAAAACCCTACACAAATCCGGAGTGGAGTCTCTTCAGACGGCTAGATGGCGCCTTGTACGCCTCCTTCAGGCAACTCCTGCATCCAAGGTGGTGCCAAGTGCAGTGGCGGAGGAAGCCTTTTTCACTCAAGCCTTAGAATCAACGTGTCTGTCTTTCTTCTACAGGAGTTGCTCAGGGTGATGAGAACCATCGATGACAGAATAGTCCATGAGTTAAACACCACTGTCCCAACAGCTTCTTTTGTAGGAAAAGTTGATGCTAGCAAAACGTGTAAAGAACTTCATCAGTCGGTAAGTGCATTTGTTACCGTTCTATCATTTGTGTTTTGGTTTTTAACTCATAAAATGTTACCAAGTGGTAATAGGCATGTCACTCATTAATGCCATGCTACATAGTGAGTATGTTTAACTACCGGTACTTCATTCTCTGTAAGGACATTGTTACTGCTTTTGTCAGTGTCAAGAGGTAGGTTCAGGCAGGAATAGTTATAAATTATTTTAAAGTCAAATAATAAGCAGAAGTACAAAAAACATTTTGGGGGGTAAACCCTAAGAGATAGGAGGAACGCGCAAAACAGATTAATAAGGACTGAGCATGGACAGTGGACACAAAATTCTGAGTGGCTTTGGGGGGGGGCAGGGAAGAAGGAGGGTGGGGGGAGTGGACTCTTCTGGAAAAGAGCATGGCTGACTGGAATTTGGAAACCTATGCTGCAACATTTTATTTCAAGCTTCACTTGTAATCAATAATCCCCATGACGAGTTAATAATAGTTAACCATAAATCTGAAGGGTCTGGCATAGTGAATGTCTTAGAAGCATCAGAGGCTGTAGTGCTGCTGAAGTTAAGCAAATTGGAACTATCATTCCCCTGCGCAGGATACCAGGAGGAATCCCATGGAACAGTAGAATAGAATAATAATTAATAATAATAAAAACTAAAAAGTTTTACCTTTCTGTTCTCTCTCTCTCCCTCCATGGCCTCACTTTCTTCAAGAATAAGTCTTGTAACTGCCTCTCACTCACACTGGCCCCTTGCTCCAAATACTGTCAGTATCTTTCAGTGCTCCTGTCAGTCTCAGGCGAGTCAGTACCAATGTTCTCAATGATCTGGGCCTTATCCTGTATGAAAAGGAATCTGTCCCCACCCCACTTGTGGTCTTAGTGCATATCTAAGGCAGCCTCTTAAACAGCTTTCTGTATTTTAAGTAAATTAAATTGAAATATCTTAAATTGGCTTTCAGTCATTTTAAATAGCATTATACTATGGCAGGCACCCCCAAACTCGGCCCTCCAGATGTTTTGGGACTACAACTCCCATCATCCCTAGCTAACAGGACCAGTGGTCAGGGATGATGGGAGTTGTAGTTCCAAAACATCTGGAGGGCCGAGTTTGGGGATGCCTGTACTATGGGTTCAGAGGCTCATTCCTCACTTGTTTGTTTACTCCTAGCAATTAACAAGGCTGTACAATAAAAGTTGAGTCTATATCCTGCTGGTTGCACTAGTAAGAATTCATTGTCTGACAAAAAGTTGGGAACCTTTTTACACATCAGGAAATGAATTCTTACTGGTGCAACCAGCAGGATATAGTCTACCCTGGAGAAGCAGCCTAAAGGAGGTCTTTGAGCTTCAGGGTACATTAAAAGTTGGAAAGGTAGTTCTGGATGTATCTCATGTACAACATTTAAATATGAGAACTGTATGTTGCTGCTCTCCCCTCCACTTACCATTTCTCAGAAAGTGAACAGGAGTGGAACCAGTTCATTAAAGCTGTACAGTGGTACCTCGGGTTAAGTACGCTTCAGGTTAAGAACTCAGCTTAAGAACAGAAATCATGCTCTGGCGGCGCAGCGGCAGCAGGAGGTCCCATTAGCTAAAGTGGTGCTTCAGGTTAAGTATGCTTCAGGTTAAGAACGGACCTCCGGAACGAATTAAGTACTTAACCCGAGGTACCACTGTATTATTCTCAAGCATTGAGGGTTTCTCTCCAGTATCCAAATTGACAGACTTTCTCCTTGCTTTCTGCTGTAGCAGAAATCTTCCATTTAAATTTCTGCGTAACCTCTAGGATATCACTGACTGCACTGTTAATGGGTGAGCTGTAGGTTTCTGGCTGCATTTGTGAGTAGGAAGGCAAGAAAGCTGGCTGGGAGCAAAATGATCTTGTGGAACATCCATTGCATGCACGTTGAAAGATTTACATTTTATACAAAAATCATTCAATTTATTCCTTTTAACAGGTGATTGGATAGCTGACTCTTTTCTTTTCACTATTTATTTAGCTGGCACAGGTTCATGAAAGTAGAGAGAGAATAATCAAAACCTGTATTGCCCAAGCTTCCAGTGTAGTAGAATCTTTGCAGCAAGAGAGGAGGAAATCTTTGGAGGACATGGCATTGTTAAAAAGGCTCAGGAAAGAGCAGACAAAGGTGAGTGGAAGAGTTTTAAGACTTATTTCCTTGTTATTATTATATGAAAAATAGTGTACAATTCATAATCGCAAGCGGAAAAAAGATAGTACATGCAGGTCTCGCTTACTGAACATAGGCCTTTCTGTCTGGCCCTTGGGACATTTCCCTGGACCCTCTCCCCCTCACCAGTCCCCCTTCTTTCTCCCCAGGCTGCACCCCTTACCAGCCCTGCTTTGCACTTTTCGTAAGTGTTGCCTGGCTAGAATATGCCCTTGAACCCTGATGACGTTTCTTGCATTGTCATGGATGTAGGATAGAGTGTGTGTGTGAGACTGTGCCTACTGTACAAAGGCAAGGGAACCTGCCCCTCCGTCTGAAAAAGGTTCCCCATCTCTGCTTTGTGGTCTCTTAGACAGAAAAAAAATAATTTGCCTTCCACCAGTGAAATGTGCTAATATCTGTTTAAGGCCAGGCTCCCAATACTTATGTTAAATTCACATATTTGCATGGAAAGGTTCGCTTGCTGGATAGTAGGGTCTGGACTTCAAAAAAACCACTGCTAGTTAATGTTCAGGGATCTTCAGTGTTTGTCATAATGTTTTTATTTACACGAATAAATGTTTCAGCTTCTACATGGTTTCGTTAGATGATAAAGAACGTGATCACTGTCAGTCTGCTGCTGATAGGAACCCATCCATCTTGCCAAGCTCCTAATGCAGAGAGTACTTATCTTCTTTCCTTTCTCCCACAGTTGAGATTAATGCAATCAGAGTTGAATGTTGAAGAAGTGGTAAATGATAGAAGCTGGAAGGTATGGCATCCTCTTGACTTGAGATTTAGAATCTGTGTGTGAATATTTGTTTGATGCAACACATTAAGACTGTGATGAGAAGAAGTGTGATGATACAGGCTAAGTTAAAATAAGGAGCGGAGTAGAAATACTCTGAATAAGAGGTTCTCAAACTTGTTTGGCCTACTGCTCCCTTTTCAGGAAAAAATATATATTCAGCGCGTTTTGAAAATCTACCTTCTTAAGCAAACAGAAAGATGCAGTGACAAATTTGGTTCTTTTATGTATCTGTATTTCTACCTATGTCCTACAACATAGTAAAGAAAGATGTTGTAAATAAGACATCTTGAAGCTTGAAATTATAAAATTATTTATAAAAATCAACCATAGTATCATTCACACTACACACAGAAAACTAAGATAACGAAAGATAATATTAAAATAAATAACTTCTTCAGGCATCTGAAGAAGTGTGCATGCACACGAAAGCTCATACCAAGAACAAACTCAGTTGATCTCTAAGGTGCTACTGGAAAGAATTTTCTATTTTGTTTCGATTAAAATAAAAATTAAGAATAACAAATAATCCTAATGAGAAGAATGAACCTGGTGTGCTGCTATCAGTTTATTAATGTTTGGTTCTGCAAAGTGGAACTAGGCCCCAGGATTAAAAACCCATGGGGCAGAGCAGAAGGAAGCCTGCCAACTCAGTCTGATCCACCCCAGGAGCAGGTCCAGCACCTCAGCCCGCCTGCCATTGGCTGAATAGGCAGGCAAGCTGCAATTCACTTCCTGGGCCTGAGTGAATGTGAAAAGGGTTCACCCAAGCCCAGGTGTCAGGCTTCGGGGAACCGGATCCCTCCCCCGGTGGCAGTAAATAAGCAGATCAAACAAAAGGAGCATTCTTACCAGTTAGCTTCTTTAATAATCACAGTGAGAGACAAAGGAATACATCTCTCTCTAGAAATGGCGTTGCTCCCAGTAAAGGTTCACCCCCTCCGTCCCCATTAATCCGTCACTCCTATGCCAGGTAATCTGAGTTTATTGTCACTGCACTCTCTGTTCTATCACTTTCAAAAGTCCGTCTAGTCTTAGGCAAAGGGGGGAATCTGCCAGCTGTCTCTCTCTCCTGGTGTTTCCTCTTCTAGCTGTTCCTCACCCAGTATTTCCCAGCTTTCCCCCTCTGGACTATGCCCCTCTGCAAACCACTGTTCTAAATCAATACTGTCCTCCTGCCCTTGGGAAGGTTCAGGACAATGGGGGGGGGTGCCCTCCCACCATTCCTCCTCAGTCCAGTCCCTGACACTGGGGAAAACCCCTTTATCCGGATCCGGACAAGGCTTTGTCACCATCCCACAGTGGCGCCCAACCTGGTGGTAAGCATCATTGCACAACAGATGAAACCTGTTTGAATGGCTTTTCAATTTTTCTTTCTTTATACTTTTACTGTCTCCTAATTTTGTTCAACACCCCCCCCCCAATTGCAGCCAAGGCTACTACCGCCCCCTGGATCATAGCAGCGCCCCCCGGGGGTGGTGGTATTGCCCACTTTGGGAAACACTGCTCTAAATAAATAAAACAAATAGCCTAGGTATCTAAGATGGACACAAAATAGATGAAAACAATAAAAATGTAACAAAAAATATAAAATAAAACACATTTTATGTATGGATAAATCTGTTGGCAACATATGCATAATTGATTGGACTGTAATTAATCCTTTATTTTGGGGGTAATTTTTTATTTGTATTATATAATTTTAGAATGCATATAAAACAGAGATTAAAAATATAACACCAGTCAAAAATTTAAAGATGAAAAACTATAAAATAGACATACATGAGTTAAAATAGCAAAGTCCAAGATCGTCAAGCATAGTTCCAGATTTGCCAGGCTTGTGACGAGGGTTGTCTTGAGAATGATGATTCTGCTGTATGCGTCCTAAAGGACTGCCAGATCATATTAAAATGTTTGGAGGTTCTTGTCCTTGTCAAAATCTCAAATTATGCATGATTTTCTCTATTAGAGCTATATTCCAGAGTGAGTGGTATCAAGCGTCCAGTTTAAGAGTTGGGCTGTTTCCCATTGAGTTGTGATTACTGTAGTAGTAGTAGTATATTTACACCCTGCCCATCTGGCTGGGTTTCCCCAGCATTTTGCTACCCAGCTGATTAGGTGTTTTGAACATTCATTGCACCCTTACTTGTATTAACAATATTTATTTCAAGAACCAATCCCTCTGTCTTCGTGTCTTAGGTATTTAATGAACGCTGCAGAGCTCATTATAAGCCTCCGAAGAGTCAGTGATGCAAAGGAGGGGATGTCTTCCCCTGAAAGTGAACTTCAATCATGCAAATAAGAGAAGAAACATGGAACAAGCTGCTTGGGACCTTTGAGGGGGGGGGAAATCAGATCTGTGGGATTCAACCCAGTGAATCATTTTGCTAATTAAGATAAATCAACTGCTATTTTGTATGGAAAGAAGTTTTTTTATTAAAGAAAAGAAAAAAACCAGATGGAATGTGATGCCAGCATTTTAACTTCAGCATTTCCAGATCTACAAGTATCCTTTAGACAGGATGAGAGAATAATGTCTCTATCTCTCCTTGGACCAGAAAGTTTCACCTTTTTATTTTGGTTTCTAGGATGGCTAAATTTGGGCTGTATCATCTGGCCTAGTTCTAAAATTGGTATAGTTCTTAACAGATTACTGCTGTGATAAAACAGGAAGTTAATAGGTAATGCTTGATGCAAACTGGGAATTTACCTTTTAACTACATGTAGCATTCTGTAAACAAATCCAATTTTGACTGGCGATGTAGTTAATTTAAACTGTGGACTCCAGTTGCAGTCCGACATATCCAATGGTGCCAGTTGTGAATTGCTTTATACTGGACACTTTTGGAGTGTAGATGTTGACACCTATATCTTTTTGGCTTGGATGCTGAAATAATTTGAGAGTGAAAGATATTAAACTCATGAATTTGCTACATGAAGCAAATACTGAATGCCTCTCATCAGTTTCACGGATGACATGCCAATGTGGACAGACCTATAGGTAAATTCACTGCATATCATGTTAACTATAAGTCTCTCTTTATAAGTGACCTACCAGGGAGTTACACAGCATAATTACTCACCTGCGTGAGTAATAGCAGATTTTTTCCCCCAATATGTCAACTGAGTTTCTTGAAATTAAGTCCTGTTGATGCAAGTTCTAGAAGAGTCACAGTTCTAATTTGTGGGAGAGAAAAAGCTGTGAGAGAGAGAGAGAGAAATTGAACTTGAGAGAATATGCCTTTGTTAGATGTAACTGTCTGATATTCAAATAAAGGAAATTTACGGTACACTGCTCAACAGCTGGACAACATGACAGGCTTTCCAATGGTTCTATCCTTATATAATTTTGAATACAATTCTTTAATGCAATTTTAAATGTATAAAATAAATTTTCAAGCACTATGCAGTTTTGTTGACAATTTTCCAAAAACTTAGCCTTATTATAAAGTACAAATACTATCTAATTGGCTTGTTTTAGGAGACCAACAGATTGCCTTACTCTCATCATGAGATTCCAGTGTGAGGGAAATTGGCTCTGAAAAGCACACAGAACACATGGTTACACTCTACAAAGTGTGTAGATATTTCATTTCAAAAGCCACCAAGGTGTATAGAAAGCAAAAAATAAAATAAAATCCTGCCATAATTACCAACATCCCAGAGTCGCAATACAAGCCTCCCACTGTGTGATGACTCAATTTCCTAAACCCACCTGTGTATAGAAACCTTTATGCTCTCCCTGACAAGACACTGCTGCTTCAGATTCCATTTTTTAAACATCCCATTATAATGATTGCCGGTAATTCATTATTAAAAATTCCTTTTATCAGGAATTAGAGGTTGGATTGTAATTATTTTAATTAAGACCAATTATATTTTTAGCATATGAGGATAGGATTTCCTGTAACAAGGCTTTTCTGGATCTTGGATTGGCCTGCCACACACCTCACCTTAGCTCTGAATTTCCAGCAAGTAATGGTCTAAGTTGAAACAAAAGGAAAGGAAAGGAGTATAGAAACATTTTTTTAAAAATGAAGAAGAATTGAATAATCCATACCCTTTCAGGGAATGCTGTACATTCCAGATAATGATTGGAACCTGTTTCTAATGTGCTAAGACGGAAAATAGAAGCAGATCCCACACATCCAAGCAGGTGTGCTTAGGCCCTGTGTAAAGTCTGCATGCCTTTATTTAAACAGTACTTCATTTCCAAACGTAGACTTGGATTTGAAAATTGTGCAAGCAGTTACTTACTTGGCCCACTATGTGTTATGTGAATACATGAGTATTCAGAGATTTTAGGGTTAGGAGTTAAGATTGCTTCAGCCAAAGCAATTTTGTTTAACACACATTTGTGCATGTGTTAATAAGTCACAATGGAGGTGCTGCATATTTCAGCTGCAATGCCTCGTGCAGTGGTAATTGCATTAGCCCTGGGGACTATCATTGCCTAGTAGATCATTCTGAGACCCTGTTTTCACCTCTATGCAGCTGAAATGCAGAGCAAAGTACCCAGGTGGGGGTTATAGAGTGTGTCCTCTTGGTAGCATGTGGCGGGCTCCCATTCTGAATGAGCACAAAAACGAGCCTTCCCATATTTCCCAGTTTCATGTAATGTGATACGTTGCGAGTGAGCCATGTAGTCATCTTGTCTTTTTCTTTTGACAAGCTATGAAATTGCTTGGTGTCTACCCAGCCTCCAGGCTGATGGACTTGATTTCCTAAGCTGAAGAGTTTTATCTTTTGGTTCTTTACTTATTTCACGGCTCCTCACTTTCTGCATTTTTATGTGCAAAACAGCTGAAAAGACTGTAATCCTGTTGTGGCTGCTGGGAATCGAAAGTGAGAGGAGAAATAAAACCTCTAACATTCCGCTTCAATGCCCATAACAGGTGCTGCTTTCTCTTAATTCTTGGCAGCCCTGTTTATGGTTTTTTTTTTTTTTTAATATACATACTGCAAAACATCACAGGGGTGCTTTTTTATTTTACCAATTTTTTAAAAGGTGAAAAGTTTCTCTAAAGTGTGGTATATAGTTTTTTAAACTGTCATTTACAGTTAGGAAAGGTCACCTTTGATAATTTATGTTCCATCAAATGGGAAAATACAGAATTTCCTGTTGCAGAACCCTATCACAACCAATCTGGCTAAAATATCCATGTTTTGAGAGCCGTCAGTATTTTGGAAGATTTAAATGTAAAAGGCTTACCAGTATTTAATGTCGGGGGGGGGAGGCAAAATGTGTGGCCCTACTGACACTTTCAACTCCTCACCCTACACTCCCTTAACGCCTAAAAGTTGCTTAGCTTTTATCAGCATTGAGGGTTTTTTTATTTTAAAACTATGCGCTAGTCCTGGGTTTTTCTGTTTGGAATGACCTTGGGGCCAGACAAGACGTGACAAGAACACCCATGTTGGTTAATCATGTGCTTGCCTCATTGAGTCATAAAAGCATGAGGGTGGGGTCTAATTTTCCCAATAGAAGAGAACCAAAATGCAGTGACAATAATTTATGATAATAAAGAGTGGGCCCATAGTCCTACAGATACAACCGGCCCTTTGAGGGTGACCAAACTGCTGATGCGGCCCCCGATGAATTTGAGTTTGACACCCCTGTCCTACGGCATGGGCCGTCATGCAATGCTTAATGCAGTGTTTTTCAACCTTTTTTGGGCAAAGGCACACTTGTTTCATGAAAAAAATCACGAGGCACACCACCATTAGAAAATGTTAAAAAAAATTAACTCTGTGCCTATATTGACTATATATAAAGTAATTTTTCAATTTTTCCCACGGCACACCAGGCAACATCTCGCGGCACACTAGTGTGCCGCGGAACAGTGGTTGAAAAACACTGGCTTAATGTCATTGATGTACAGATTCCACTCAGAATTGCTTGTTTAAATAATGCCCAATCGTTACTCTTCAGATACTATTAAATTTGCTTGAAGTCTGATTTTTTTAAAACACACACGCACAGAGAAAAAACTTAATTATCTGTGGTATTGCGAAATGGTAACCAAAGCTCTTGAATCTTTCGCAATGTAGAGGTTTTAGCCTTGGCTCTCAGTAAACACAAAGAGGATAGGAATGTCCAGTTTATTTAAATGCGCAGCGCAGTCCTAATCTATGTACACAGGGATGGAAGATTCTCATTGAACTCACCTATGTACAGGATTTCTGCCTTATTCTTGTGGCACCTTGAAGACTACCAAAATTATTGAAGGATAGCGCACTTCATCAGATGCAGGTAAACAGCATCTGATTGTGCTGAGAAATCATTTAGTTTTTAAATTGCCACATGCAGCCCCAGCCCACCCCCACCCCATTTCCTCATGCTGCAAGAGGTTTTAAGTATTTCTTAATAAAAGACTGGTCATCTTAATTTAGGGTTTTCTGTAGGGTAGCAGAAACGCAAGCCAGCTCTTCACATTCCATAGCCATTTGTTTCACAGGACATAAAATGTGTAACAACTGCCCCTTGATCCATATCCAGGGCAACACTGAAACTTCACATAAAAAGCCAGTGACTCCAGCTGCCAATACCTAACTTCAAAAGTCCTAGATGTAGTGGGCTTTCATGGACCTAATTTTAGCTCTTAGGCTACATCGACCAGGTCAGCTTATGTAATTTGCCAGGCTGATACCAAGTGGGCACTGGTACAGAAAAAAACTGTAGTAGTAGTAGTAGTAGTAGTAGTAGTAGTAGTAATAATAATAATAAGTCTATTACTTATACCCCAGCCACTCTGGGCGGCTCCCAACAGAACAATAAAAACACAATAAAAGATCAAATATTAAAAACTTCCCTAAACAGGACTGCCTTCAGATGTCTTCTAAAAGTCAGGGAGTTGCTTATTTCCTTGACATCTGATGGGAGGGCGTTCCAAAGGACAGGCGCCACTACCGAGAAGGCCCTCTGTTAGTATGTTCCCCCCCCACTCCCATTGCAAATAGCAGGGTGGGTGGGGAGGGAACGGTTTTCACTGGAAATATAGAACCTCCTTACATGCCAAGCCCTCCTGAAGCTGCTATTTACATAGGCTTAAACCCTCCTTTCCCAGCCTGGTGCCCTCCAAAGGTTTTGGACTAGACCCATCCAGTGTGACCAGTGTTCAGGGATGATGGGAGTTGTTGTCTATCAGGAGGGGCACCAGATTTAGGAAGACTGGTTTTAATTCATAGACCTTTGAGCTTTTTCATGCATCCTGTCCTCCCTTCTTGTTTGGCCTTGAACCAATAAAACAAGCAATCTGACTGTGGGTTGAGCAACTCAAGAAGAGGTGCTGTTCCAAAGAACAAAAGTCAGTCATGTGTCCATTACTCAAGAAGTTAAGTTGCTGGTGAGTCAGGAAGATTCCTCACCCCTCTTCAACTGCCACAAAACAAAAGCTTGATTGTGTTGTGTGGAAATCTTATCTTCTGCATGTTCAGAGAGATAAATTATGTTAAATTTGTATTTCCCCATACTGTAACGACCCATTGTAACAGAAGTCTACCTCTTTCTATTTATTCTCAGGTGATGACTCTTCAAATTCATTTACATAAGAGTCATGTGACACTGTTAGAGTATATAATACGCCCAACTAAACTATTGGATCATAGTTGCTGCCGATTTGCCTGTAGAGAGTTCTAAGCACCTTCAGATTTGACCTGTCACCATGATGACTGGAGGCTTAACAGATGCCAGTCCTTCTACTCCAGATGTTCAGCAGCTGGCTGATAAGGTAAGTAAAAGAGCCCATTAAAACTATGTATACAAGAACACCATTGACAAATTTATATTTTGTATATAAATTAAACCAGTGTGGAAAATGCACCTTATTTAGTAGCTGTCATTCAATTGTGAAATAAGAATACCTGTTTATCTGGCCACAGATTGCATGTGTTCTTTCAGAATCAATAACCTCCCTTAACTCAAAGTTTGGTGGAGTCAATGAGAATGCACTAGTCTAACTAATGGTGATGGGGAAGGGCATTGAGCCCAAATATACTCTTTGTTCTCCTGTCCTGCTACAGACCCCCTGTCTTGTGTCATCCACACAGGGACCAGATTTGGACAATGAATATCAATGCTGATAGTCTCACAATTTCAGATTTCCTTTATTTTGTAAATAAAATAAAATAAAAATCCATAGGAGCTGTAGCAAAGAGTCTTGTGGCACCTCAGAGGTTATTATGGAATAAGTTTTTGTGACACTTACAAACTGCTTGTGGCACAAGTAAGGTGTTGTTGCTTTTTGGACTCTAACCTACAAAAATTTAAGATGCCACAAGACTTTGTAGCTTTCCCTTGAAAGAATGCTATTTGTTCTAGGGGAGCATTTTAATATTTTCAGAGACTAAATTGTTAGGTATGGCCAAATGTATTGAGTCAGCCCATGCATTTTGACCACAATGTCATATAGCCTTTTGTGCCATTTTTACTGCATTTCTTCTTCATAAAAACTTCCATCTCAAGAAGTGTTTGGTTGCATACAAAAATGCAGCTCTCTTCTAGGCAAACAGGTTTGGCTTCTCTGGGAAGGGAAGCCATGAGCTTCCACCCTTGGCCTGAGATGAGAACTTGTCTTGAAACAGCAGCTGTTTCTGCACTTGTCCCAAATGGATTTGGGGGTTTGCAAAATTTCTCAAACATAAAATGAATAACAGAGCAATGAAAATGCCCACATTTTCTATGGCTTTGGTTCAGTTCTTTGCTGTCCAAGAATGACAACTCTTCTTATTTTTAATTTCAGATGAAATCTCAGATAGAACAGAAGGAAAACAAGGTTTACACTGTTTTCACTGTTGTTGAGTACAAAACACAGATGGTTGCTGGAACAAACTATTTCATTAAGGTCAGTGCTCTAACTGAGAAATGATTGGGAATTGTATTAATGAACTCTCTATTCTAAAAAGTCTACATTTTTAAAATTAGTTTTTATTGAAGAAACTTAATCAAACCATACACACGCACACACAAACACACAGTGTGTGTGTGTGTATATATGTGTGTGTGTATAGCATACATACACACACACACACACACACATATACACAGTGTGTGTGTGTGTGTGTGTGTTTGCGCGCGCTATATACACACACACACACACACACACACTGTGTGTGTGTGTGTGCGTGTGTGTGTATGCAGTGGTTAAGAACTTAATTCAAATATATATGTATGTGTGTATACACACACACACACACATATACACACACATATACATATAAATATATATATGTATAAACACACTGTGTGTGTGTGTGTGTACACAAACACACATATATAATTTCTTTGAAGTATTAATTACTGAACACCTTTGCCATTTAAAAACCACTTTATCAGGAAGCTCTTGCATCACTTTAAAAATGGGCTGGCGTACCTTTAGAGATGGACATGTATCATCCCTTCACTCGTCCTTCAAAATGAGAGAAATGCTGTACTTTGGTGCTGCCTGTTGGGTTAGACACAGGAGGCGCTGTGGTCTAAGCTTCTGACCCTCTTGGGCTTGCCGATCGGAAGGTCGGCGGTTCGAATCCCTGCAACGGGGTGACCTTCCGTTGCTCTGTCCCAGCTCTTGCCAACCTAGCAGTTCAGAAGCATCCCAGTGCAAGTAGTTACGGTAAATAAGTACCACTCCAGTGGGAAGGTAAACGGCGTTTCCATGCGCTCTGGCTTCCATCACGGTGTTCCATTGCACCAGAAGTGGTTTAGTCCTGCTGGCCACATGACCCGCAAAACTGTCTATGGACAAATGCCGGCTCCCTCAGCCTGAAAGGGAGATGAGTGCTACAAGCCCATAGTCACCTTTGACTGGACTTAATCATCCAGGGCTCCTTTTTTTACCTAGTCCTTCCATCTTTTCATTTGTTTACTGAAGTAAAACCCTGAAAAACTTGTCCCTTTCTCTGTGCGAAGCCGGCCAGTAGATTGTCCAGTTGATGGGTCACTAAGCAATGTGCAATTCTTTTTATGCAAGCTACTTATGCCTTGTGGGACCACAGAGCCTAGGGCTTGCCGATCAGAAGGTTGGCGGTTCGAATCCCTGCGACGAGGTGAGCTCCCGTTCAGTCCCAGCTCCTGCCAACCTAGCATTTCAAAAGCACATCAAAGTGCAAGTAGATAAATAGGTACCGCTCCGGCGGGAAGGTAAACGGCGTTTCCATGCGCTGCTCTGGTTCGCCAGAAGCGGCTTATTCATGCTGGCCACATGACCTGGAAGCTGTCTGCAGACAAACGCCGGCTCCCTCAGCCTATAGAGCGAGATGAGCGCTGCAACCCCAGAGTCATCTGCGACTGGACTTAATGGTCAGGCGTACCTTTACCTTACTTATGCTTTAAGTTCCAAACATCCCTCCCTCCCTCGACTAAAAGCTTTTCACAAGAGTAGCTAATTTGTGATTCTGCCTGCCTCCAGCTTTCATAATATCCCCAAACTTTGAACTGTCTTGGCTGGGGCTGCTAGGAATTGGAAGTCCAACAGTAGCTGGAGGGTCTCATTTTAGGATTGTTAATGTGAACTCGGGTAGTAATTAACTATTGAACATTTTAACCCTGGCTCATTCTCTCTTCTCTACAGGTCGATGTTGGCCAGGGTGAATATTTGCACTTGCGTGTATTCCAGCCCCTTCCTCACAAGAACGAAGTACCTTCTTTGACCGCTTACCAGGCTGGGAAGACGGCAAGTGATCCACTGAACTACTTCTAATGAGAAGTAGCCCTTTCTGCTGCCACCTTGTTTGTGTTTTTTTAAACAAATACAGGATGCAGACTGACATGTCAAAATCAGCTACAAATAAAACATCTCGTTTGGGAAGTTTTAGGTTGTGGTTCTGCATTGTATTCTGTGTAATAGCAACGTTTATTCCTTGTACTCCTTTTCCACTAGTAAGACACAGGGATAGAAAGTGAATTTGTGCACTTACAGGCTTCCCAGAAAACAAATCAAATGATAGCAGGTAGGCACAATTTCATAATTTATTTCTCCAGAATTTGTGGAATGCTCTCCCCAGGGAAGTTTGCCTGATGCCTACATTACACACCTTTAGGCGCCAGGCAAAAACGTTCCTTTTTAACCAGGCCTTTGGTTGATCTGATTTACATCCGGCTCCCAGAGTGTCTCTGTTGTGGCTCCTTCAGTGTATCTATTGCCAGAATGCAGTCCCTTCTAGCTTCCCACCACCCAAAGCAAAACAGAGGAGGTCTCTTGGGGAGGTACTCTGTCATCAGAAAATCCATGGCAGACCTGCCTGCTCAAGAGCTCACTTGGGCCTGAAGGAGCGTCTCCACCCCCATCATTCATCCCGGACACTGATGTCCAGCTCCGAGGGCCTTCTGGTGGTTCCCTCATTGCGAGAAGTGAGGTTACAGGGAACCAGGCAGAGCGCCTTCTTGGTAGTGGCCCTCCCATCAGATGTCAAGGAAATAAACAACTACCTGACTTTTTGAAGACATCTGAAGGCAGCCCTGTTTAGGGAAGTTTTTAATGTTTGATGTTTTATCACATTATTATTATTATTATTATTATTATTATTATTATTATTATCATCATCATCATTAATTCTGTTGGCTGGGGTATAAATAAATTATTTATTACTACTACTACTACCTTCTTCCATCTCCATCCAACAGACTGCATATTTAGCTCTCCCCAAGGATTTGTCCAGGTGTGCTCTAAATCCTGCATAATCTACCTCATTGCTGAAATGAGGTACAAAACTTCCTCTTGCACACACACATGTAAGCAGAAAGTTCTGTTTCAATCATGGACAGCAGTAACATGGGCTTTTTTCTTTTCTTTTTTAAGCAAGCAACTTCATTTATTGAGAAGGATCCAAAGAAGTGGTATACAAAAATAAATGCACATCAGATGAATTCTTGGGTATATAATGACTATGTAGCCCCATGTCACGCATAAGCGTATAGAGAGAGGATTGGGACCTGGTTTTAGCCTCACTCAGTGTCTTTGTCCCCCTCTTTTTTCTTTTTAGTAACCACATGGCCATGGTTGTGTGAGCAGAAAGCCTAATAATATGTGCGCTCCTGCTCATGAGTAGGGGGGTCTCCACAACTGGGACACCTGATTAGTCAAGTGTCATGAATTAGGCTTTCTGCTCATACAACATGTTGCTATACACATGTGGGGGGAGGTTATAGCATGAGGTAAAAAGCACAGTCCCAGTCCTTGATCTATGCGCTTATGGTTTACACACAAGTAACACATAAATACTTGTACGCCACAAAAATTAATATGATCAAAGCATGGCTACATTACTACAGTTTTAAAGCACCATACTATTTTTTTAAAAAAAAGCAAGAAAGAAAAATCATTTGCATTTGGCAAAATAAACACCGTTTTCCAGCTTGGTAAAAAAACTGCAGAGGGAGAAAGGCTTCTGCAGAACTGCTTAGAAGTAAGCCAGTTCATCGTGCTTTGCTTTCTTGCTTTGGTAACTGGTGAGCTCCAGTGGCTTGTTTTCATGAGGGAGGCTTTTGAACACTCTCACGTGAAGGAACTCGTCATTGCCAATGTGGACCTGGAAAGAAAGAAAAAGGGGCCTGTAAATTATGTGAGGAAATGTCATCCTAATATACAGTGGACGCTCGGGTTGCGAACGCGATCCGTGCGGGAGGCGCGTTCGCAACCCGCAGTGTCCGTAACCCGCACTGCTGCGTCTGCGCATGTGCGAAGTGCCAAACCCGGAAGTATGGACTTCGGGAATGGGTTAAGTTTGAGAACCACTGTAGTTGGAAAGGGGGGAGGAATCAAGCTTCTTTCCTATGGAAGGATTGCTTTTCATATCTCTGTGACGCCAAACAAATTCCAGGAGCTCCTGTTTAGCCTACTCTACCCTGAAGGATTAATCTCCCTAACATTCCTCAGGGAAATCATCCAATCCCTCACTTATCTGAGGCTTCAGCAGCACCAACGTAAATGATTGCTTGACGAGTGCAAACTGCAGTATCAGCACAGATGCATTACTGCTGTTATTGTTACAATGAAAACCAAGATTTAGTAAATGGGGCCTAATTCTCAGTGAAGCAATAAATTTCTGTAGTAGATGTAACAGTTCAGACTGTGGGGTGGGGGTGGGGTGGGGTGAGGAATCAAATGACTGAACTGTCTTTCACGCTATTACCACCAGCCAAAATAATTTCTCTCCACATTTAAAAGCAGTATGCTGGGGAGAAGGCAAGAGTAGAATTCCAGCCCCTTAATACCCTTACATGTGCAGAAACATGAAATCATGTGGGCCCCACCTACAGTCTGAAGTGGTACAGTGTCAGGATGCTGTCAGTGGCTCCCGGCTGGTTGCCCAGGAACGTATAAAGACAAGGAAAAGTTTATTACCGTCCTTTTTTATTTCATTCTTTACAGAGAGAGGCTATAGAACACAGCCTCTTGGATAATGTTATTGTCCCGAGTGAATCTCCACCCCCCTTCTTTCCCACTTCCTCATTCATCACTTCTATGGGTGCTGCTACAGGTCCTTTGCCTTTGAGCTCTTTGCTCCCCTACTTTTAAGGCTCGCCGGGATCTGGGAGATGGAGGGTCTGGAATGCTTTCCAATGACAACAGGTCAGCTGGGTGTTGTTCTGGGCTCTCCTATGATTTCCCAACTTTCCCCCTCATCTGCCTCTGAGCTGCAACTCCTGCAAACCACTGTTGTAATTCTGAACTGTCTTCTCCTTCTCTGGAAGGGTCATGCTGGGGAGGTGGTCTCCACCATTCCTCCTCTGCCCAGTACCTGACACCCAGCCACTACCCGAGATTTACCGACCGCCTCAGCACTAAGCTTGGCTTCCAAAGGCTCAGACTCAGGTAAAATCACCTGGAAAATAACCTAGATGCTTTAATTTGTTGACATGTAATGGATATTGGCAGATATACTGCATTTGACTTGCTAGCCACAAGAGCGAATGTGTGCTTTACAACAACAAAAACAGCAGGCATATACGGTACCTTGATGAAGTAGTTTATTCCAGCAACTATCTGCGTCTTAAACTCAACCGCGTCAAAGACTTCAAAGCTTCTGCCTTCTTTCTCTTCCACTTGTCCTTTCACCTTAGGGAACAGAAAAAGGGGTTGGGGAGGAGGAATTGGAATTTGTTTGCTGTTTAAAATATTGCGAAGCCTGCAAAATCTCTGCCATTTGTGCCTGGAGAGGTTTTAAAGAACACATGCAGAGGTGAAAGAAGAACCAAGAGCTGGGGAGGTTCTGCTCCCCATGGGGATATTGCTCAAGACAGTATCCCCAATCCCATGGAACCCCCTCCCCCCGGGCAATGTGGAAAATAGAATCCTAGATGCTTTGAAATAGAGCAAACCCCATCACCAACCCACCCAGCATTAGGAAACTCCCCAGCAGCGTTTGAAACTCCCATTGTTCTAGGCATATTTCACGACAGGGAATTTCATTAGCGCAAGCAGTTTCTGAGCTTTGGGAACAGAACTATGCCTAAGATTTCAGATTAAAACTACAGAGTGGAAGGAAAGGAGGACCCTTTTCTGCCTCCCCATTTCCAGCTACTCTCTGAAGACTGGAGAAGAGACCCTCTTAAGAATATTAGGGGGGTGGGCAGCGGAAGGACTAGACCATGTGAAAAATGAACATAATATTTTAGCTGCAGTTCATTCATTTTCAGTTTTTGTATTCTTGTTGTAAAAAAACCCTGTGCCTAGACATTCCATTGTTGTGCCCATAACGGAGATTTAAGGTGCCATTTAGCTAGCTCCTAGCTTTCATATCTCAGTTTCTAACACTGCTCCCTAGCACAGCCAACCCCAGTGGGGTGCCCTGTCAACATCTATCAGCTGATCAGCACCAACAGGGAGTCCCGCTCACAAAGGAACCATCAGGAACTCCACATCCATACCTGCCCCACACATGATTGTTTGTGGGGAGCAATTTGAGGGGCAAATTGGGACCCATTTCAGACCTCATTAGTCCCTGTCCAGCACTGTCCTAAAGGGAGCTCATGCACAGGCAGTCCTCCCTTGACAGAGGCAGAGCTTTCATATGACGCAACCTAACTTCACACAGAGTACACACACAGTGGTACCTCTGGTTACGAACGGGATCCGTTCCGGAGCCCCGTTCACAACTTGAAAGGTCCGTATCCTGAAGCGCCGAATCTGCGCATGCCCGCCGCGCGATTCGGCGCTTCTGTGCATGACGTCATTTGACGCGTCTGCGCATGCATGAACCGCCGAACCCCGGAAGTAACCCGTTCCGGTACTTCCGGGTTCAGCGCGTTTGTATCCCGTGATGAACGCAACATGCAGCATTCGCAACACGAGGTACAACTGTACTCCAGATCGTACGATGACGTGCACGCAAATGTGAATCAAGAGCAGAGCAGGCAAAACAATAGAGCCTAATAATCTCACCAAAGGGGATTAGAAAACACGTTTTCATAGACAGGAATGAGCAATCAGACATGCAGCTTTCTGCCGATATGAATGAAGTGGTACGAAGAGCTTTGCTTGCTCATTTTCTTCCATGTCAGATGAAGGTGCAGTTAGGCAAATAAGACGTTGCCAACTGCATCTACCAGCCCTTGTGCAGAGATTATATGAGCGAGAAAGAACTCACAAGAGCAGGAGTTAGGGTTAGAGGAAGGAGTCACATTCCTGAGTCAGGTTCATAGCTGTCAACTTTCCCTTTTTTTGCGGGAAATTCCCTTATTCCAGCACCATTTCCCATTGCAAAAAAAGGGAAAGTTGACAGCTATGGCCATTTCTCAATGCAAAAAAGGAGGGTTGACAGCTCTGATCAGGTTCCACATTATATTAAAATCTTAAATCATGAGATTACCATCAGAAGCAGAATACCTGCATTACTCAAGAAATATAAAGCCATGCAGACAGCACACAGTGCATCCTCTGCTGCTCATTCATCAATGAGGCTGGGAAACTACTGAAGACCAGCAGAAGACCTAGCAGAAAAGCTGAGCCCTGTGGATACTTGTGGATGGATCATAGTTATGAGTAGCCTCCGGATGAAATGTCCCAGACAGTTCCAAGTAACTGAGAATGGAAAATATGCAACTACAGGGAAGGATAGAGGAAGTGAAAGAGGAACATGCTGAAACAGCACAGTTCCAAAGTTACTGAGCAATTACAGGAGGGTGGGTCACAGGATCTAAAAGAACGGTTTAAATTGCACAAATTCTTATTTTCTTTTGTTGATGAGGGTGATCATGTTGGTTTAAACAGAGCTGAATGAGCAGCCCCCAGAAATGCTCCTGTGCCCCTGAAATAAGCCTTGAGCTACCCCACTGCTTTATATCTCCATAACTTAGGGCAAGTCCACTTTGAGATTGGTACACTTCAACCACAACGAAGCACTGAGTCAAACGCTGAGCAAGGCTGACTCATGGAAAACGCCCTCCTCACTATTTTTAATGTGGGATGATCAAACGGCAAGTTTCCAATCTAAGAAACTAATTTATTATCTGGATGCTTGTTTCTAAGGGAAAGGAAGACCCAAAGCAATTCTGCACCTTTTGGTGGGAATTCATTTCTTATTTATCAAATTTGTATATAGAAAACACTGCCCTGCCTCCCCAAATCTTGAAGTTTGGCTTTGATTATGCGTTTTGCTGTTTTTATTTTTCTACATTATTTGCTCTCTGCTTATTTGGAAAACACAACCTGCTCCTGTATTTTGTAACTTTGATCATGTTTTGTTTGTATTTTTTATGTTAATAAAAAACATCCTATTTTTTTTTAAGTTATGCATATTGTGGGGAATGCTCTCCTGGAAGTGTTGATCTATCATTTGGGGGAGCCCAAACTTATTTTGGGATGCAGGTTCATATAGTCCTACCCTTACTGAGGCTACTCACTTAATTCCACTTTAAATGTCCTGGGAAGGACTTGCCGATCAGAAGGTCAGCGGTTTGAATCCCTGCGACGGGGTGAGCTCCCGTCGCTTGGTCCCTGCTCCTGCCAACCTAGCAGTTCGAAAGCACGTCAAAGTGCAAGTAGATAAATAGGTACCACTCCGGCGGGAAGGTAAACGGTGTTTCTGTGCGCTGCTCTGGTTCACCAGAAGCGGCTTAGTCATGCTGGCCACATGACCCGGAAGCTGTACGCCGGCTCCCTCGGGCAGTAAAGCGAGATGACCACCGCAACCCCAGAGCCGTCCGCAACTGGTCCTAACGGTCAGGGGTACCTTTACCTTTACCTAACCAATCTCAACACTGTCTTTTGCTTTGGATAGGGAAGACTCCATAGGTTAAAGCAGTAGTCCCTGAAAACTGGGGGCGGGGGAGGGGCCGGTTTAGGTACTTTTAAACCAATGCACCTATCCAAAGTGCTTCCTCCCTTTTCTCATCCGTCTCTTTTCTAAAATCTATCCAGCCCCTTAATTAAACACCGTATGCCTAAGTGCACAAAAACTTACTTCACAATGCACAACTTTTCGTTTTGGGGAAATTGCACAAAATGCACCTAGCATTAGAATAAACCTTGGAGCGACATGATCGGCACCTGAGCATCAATAAAACAGGTATGAAAACAACACATATGTTGTTCTGCACACATCAACATTTCCAGGTTGACCTCTCTTTGGCACCCGGTCCCGGTCTAACATGGCGACGACTACAGAACTTATGTGGGCGAAGGGTGTGGCTAGTCCTCATGAGCCCGTGTGTCAAGGAAGGAAGCTGAGAACGGAGTGTCTCGCCTTTCATTCTAGATGTTGGGAAGCCGATGAGCAAGCGCCACTGGAGGAGGAGGAGAAAGAAGGGAGAAACTCTCTCCAGGCCAGGCTACGCTTTTATCTTCCCCACCTACCCATCCACCCACCCAGCCACCCGTCCACCTCCAGAGATTTCTCCAGCTGCGTAAAACTGCAAGGAGGGTCCCTGCCTTACTTCCTGGGCGATTTTCTGCGTCTCCGCAGTGGCTGCCTTGGCCTCGGTGGTCCCTCCGCACTTCATCCTTGGGGAAGCAGCAGCAGCGCCTTCCGCGTAAAAACGAAACTTCGGAGCGCAAAGGCGACCTTCGTAACTGGTTGCCCCTCTGTCAGCTGGTCAAATGATGCAGCTGGGCAGGCGGAGAGAGGGAGGCTTAGAAAGGAGGAAAGGGGGAGGGTGACGCAGCGCAGGATGGGAGAGAGGATTTCTCAGGTTTAGCCCTGCAGAAGCCATTTTTTTTTTCAACCCCAAAGATCCTGGAGTAGGAGCGAGAGAGACATGCAGAGAAATCCGCGAAGAAAGCCAGGATTTCGCTCCAAAATGTGACCGGGCATTGCATTGCAAGGACCGGAGTGCCCTCCACGCATTCCCAGAGTTTATGCTCTGCCCAACCCAGACCTCGATTGGTGTCGATTATTTATTGCATTTATTGTTAAATGGTTCTGCTGGTTCAAAAACAAATGGAGCCCGTTGCGAAGGGGTGCGTGCGCGGCTTACAAAGCCTTGCAGTGTGTTGCCGGCGGTTAATGTTGCAAACTGAGTGAAGGGCGGGGTCGAGAGTGACCAAGTAACCTATTGTCAACCTATTGTGGCTCTGGAATCGGACTAAACAAGTACAGAACAAGTCGACACAGCTACTTGCCCGCTATTGTTACATTGCAGGTTGGCAGTTGGACTGACAGATTAGCGTACAATCGCCCTGCGGTGTAGTCCGCTATTAAATGATGGGAGTTGAGCTGAAGTTCGCTTGGATTCTCATTTTAAGCAAAATAAAATAAAAACCCACCATACAAAAGGCCCCTTAAATTGCAGGAAAGGTTTGTCTATTTGAGCTACTCTTGGCTGGAGTACATTTCCTAGCATGCAGCCAGTGCCGGATTTACATATAAGCTAAACAAGCCATAGCTTAGGGCCCCACTCTCTTGGGGACCCCCCCCCCAAATTAAAGGAAAAAACAACAACTGGATGTACATTTCCAAAATATAAGATAAAAACAAATAAAATAAAACCTACATACAGCAACAGTGTTTTGTGTTGTGTAGGCGGGTGGTGCTGTGGTTTTCTAAACCACAGAGCCTAGGGCTTGCTGATCAGAAAGTTGGCAGTTCAAATCCCCGCGACGGGGTGAGCTCCCGTTGCTCGGTGCCAGGTCCTGCCCACCTAGCAGTTCGAAAGCACGTCAAGTGCAAGTAGATAAATAGGTACCGCTGCGGCGGGAAAGTAAATGGCGTTTCCGTGCACTGCTCTGGTTTCGCCAGAAGCAGCTTGTCATGGATGTTTTAGTTGAGATTCCTGCATCACAGGGGGGTTGGACTAGATGACCCCTGGGGTCCCTTCCAACTGTGCAATTCTATGATTCTATGAATTATGCCATTGTGGCTACTCCTAGACTTCAAGCCTAAAGCTGCCATCTTGTGTATGCTTCCTTGGAAGGAAGCCCCACCAAATTCATTCGTGGAATTGAGCTTCATGGCTGCAACCCTAAGCATAGGAAAAAAGGAAGCTGTCTTATAACTGAATTAGGCCAGTGCTCCCATCTGGCTTTGCATCAATGACTGACAGTGTCTCCCTAAGGATTTTCCCCAGCAGCCTTATCTGGAAATGCCAGGGACCAAATCTGTGACCTCCTCCATATAACACATGCACTCCACCACTGTGTTATAGCCGTGCCCCCAAAGCACACTGGCCAGATCACTGGGACTTCCTTCTAAGCAGAGTTAGGGTCAAACTGCACTTCCCATGATCAGGGGGAAAACAAAGGGCCAGGCTGCCAGGGCCGGAGTCAGATGCAGGTCAGTACTGTACAAAGAAGCAAAGCCAGTTGTCAGTGCTCAGACAACTTTTTATTCAAGGAAATGAACATACAATTCAGCAACACTTCCCAGTAGGTCTTGCCCCTGTGGAGCAGTTGTCAGGACTGGTGGTCCCTGCCTTCTAAGTCTACTCCTCTCCCAAAGCAGTTTCAAATTTTTGGCCTCTGTTCCCCTCTCCTCGTTATTCTGTGCATTCTTGGAGACCAGGCTGGAGGGGAGCTTGTCGCAGCAGGAGAGGGAGACTCCCTGGATTCTTCAGCACTCTCTTGACGCCCCTCCTCTGCTTTAGCCTTGGAGTCAGAACTGCTCCCTTTCACAGGTTCTTCCTTCTCACTAAACTTTGGGAAACCTAGCCAGATGGGCGGGGTATTATTATTATTATTATTATTATTATTATTATTATTATTATCCCTTCAGCATCCAGATCCTCATCCCATTTTTCTCCCTCTGACCTCCCCTCACTGTCCCACCCCCAATCCCCAGCCTCTGAGCCTTCTTCCACTGGAGTCTCCCTTGGGGGTTTCCCTGACTGGTGCCTCCCACCACTCCTCATCATCCAGCCAGTCCAGACACAGAGTGAATAACAGCATACTGCAACTGCTTCCTTAGATTTTCCGAATTGCAGAAATTGGCCTCTTTGCTTATAGTGGCCACTGACACATGGCTTAAAAAAAAAGGAGACTAATTTGCAAATGCTTTATATAGATGCACATTTAAAAATGATTGCTACCCTACTGAGTCATACAGAGTAGACCCACTGGTACATTTTGGACTGTGCCCTTTACACCTCCTCCACCCATGAGGTCGCGGGATGACACCAAGCTATTTCGGTACCTGTTTTCCACAGCATCACTTTCCCCTTGAACAAAGCTTAATCGAAAGCAGACAAAGGTCACAGACAGGGTACGGCAGGCTGCCAAGGAAGCGAAAGGTGAAGTTGAAGGCACCGTGTTCAGACTGCCGTGGCTTATCTGAGGGTGGTGGTTTGCCATGCACCCGTGGCCAATTCCTACAACTTATATCAAACATTGAAAACTCCCCTAAACAGGGCTGCCTTCAGATGTCTTCTAAACGTCAGATAGCTGTTTATTTATTTGACATCTGATGGAAGGGTGTTCCACAGGATGGGTGCCACTACCGAGAAGGCCCTCTGCCTGGGTCCCTGTAACTTTGCTTCTTGCAGTGAGCAGGGGCGTCGCAGGGGGGGCGGAGGGGGCGGTGGGGCCCCGGGCAGCACCCCTGTTGGGGTGACACATGGGGGGCCAGCCCCGCCCACTGGGATTTTTTATTTTTTTAAAAAACATTTTTTTAAAAAAAATTAGGTTATTTTCGGCACTGCGGGGGGGGGAGCCGCAGGGGCGACCAGCGAGGAGGGGTGTCACCCCCCCTCGCTGCCCGCCCCTGCGGCTCCGCCCCAGCAGCGCCAAAAATAGCCCCCCCTTGCAGCGGCGCAGCTCGGCATGGAAGCAAGGGGCGGGCCAGCGAGGTGGCCCGTCCCTCTCCCTGCCCTGACTTGCGCTGCGCCAAGGGAGCCCGGGCGGCAGATTCAGGAGTCTTTGCGCGCTGCAAAAACTCCTGAAGAAGCCTCCACCCGGCGGCAGCACCCCTTCTTGCCGCGGCTGCTCCCGCAGGCACGAGCAGCCGCGGCAAGAAGGGGTGCTGCCGGCGGGCGGAGGCTTCTTCAGGAGTCTTTGCAGCGCGCAAAGACTCCTGAATCTGCCGTCCGGCACCCCCGGGGGCGGGGCGTCGCATGCGTCATGACGTCATGACGCACGCACGCCCCGCCCCCCCAGGGGTGTCTCTTGGCTTCCCGCCCCCGGCAGCCAAGGGGCTAAGAACGCCCCTGGCAGTGAGGGAACTGCCAGAAGGCCCTCGGCGCTGGATCTCAGCGTCCAGGCAGAACAATGGAGGTGGAGATGCTCCTTCAGGTACACTGGGCCAAGGCCGTTTAGGGCTTTAAAGGTCAGCACCAACACTTTCAATTGAGCTTGGAAACGTACTGGGAGCCAATGTAGGTCTTTCAAGACTGATGTTATGTTGTCTCGGCGGCCGCTCCCAGTCACCACTCTAGCTGCCGCATTCTGGATTAGTTGTAGTTTCCGGGTCACCTTCAAAGGTAGCCCCACATAGAGTGCATTGTAGTAGTCCAAGCGTTGTTTCCTAACCAAACGAAGATGTGAAATTAGACTATCTTTTAAAAAAGTACTAGGGATGTAGTGAGACCAGAGGGACATCACCCGGCTGTGAGTCCTGAAGGCCGCTCCCTTTCCAGCTGGCCCAGGGGTGGGGCCCACACTCACCCAGTTCTACTAAAGTGGTTCCTGGGGAAACCAGAGGGACATCACTATGCCTGACAACAAATCCTAACTATTGGATTCTTTTGCCCCATCTTTTTGTGCCTGCCAAACAGCTGGGCCATGCTTATGATAATATTTTATTCTCTTGTTAATTATGCTGTTTTATATTAAAAATCTAAAGTGGCGTAGAAATTAAACACATTCAGACACACATACATACCTGGGATGCTAGGATAGGAAGCTGCCACGTGATTCGGCCTATCGAGACAGATGTCAGTGATGCATCAGGGGAGCATTGTGAGAGCAGCAGGAACAGTGCAAAGATTGCTTGAATAGGTTCTCAGGTGCCTCGGCTGAGTTCATAACCAGGCTTATTCACTGAAATCACTACCAAAAAACCTTCCCATGATAATACTTTGGGAAGTGAAGGATATAGGGGAAAATAGAGGGGCATGAGGGTTGCATTGGAAGTTAGCGAGGACACCGTAGGGATTTGAACCCCATCCTGGGAACCAGGAGCGCCGACCACCAGTGTCTTTTGCTTTTTTTTTTTGAGCAATGCAACAAGGGGAAAAGCAAAACCTGAGAGAACATTCTGCGAATGTTCTCTCAGGAAAAAAAAACCTTAAGATGTAAAGAAGAGCTCTTTGGAGAGACCTGTGAAGAGAACACCAGAAAAGAAAATGGAAAAAATTAGAGACCAATCCAAAAAAAACATTGCCTTTAAAAAAGAGAACTGAGTGGTGGAATGTGAACTTACCTAAAGCAGCACAGTTCAAATACAGGTGACTCTCACTTCAGGTACAGTGAAATCTGGGAGACCTGAAGGAAAGTGGAGCTGGAACAAAATAAGAAGTATTCTCCTACCTGCAGGTGAGCCTCATTGTGGTGACGCAGGATAAGGCCTCTTCTGACAACTCAGTCACTGCAACCTGAAAGAGTCTTAGCACAGTGAGTTGCAGACGGAACAAAATAGAGATTTTCTCCCTAACAAGCAAGGTATACTCACCTAAATGTCCTTCAATCTTGGAATACCATTTTGACCGCCATTTTTGTTTGAAGCTGGAGGAACCATTGATCTATAGGTGAGCCTCATTGTGGTGACGCAGGATAAGGCCTCTTCTGACAACTCAGTCACCGCAACCTGAAAGAGACTTAGCACAAAGAGTTGCAGAAGGAACACAAGATAAATTTTCTTCCCAGCCAAGCAAGGGATACTCACCTAGATGTCCTTCAGGCATAATGTATACAACTATATTGCTGCTATCATTGTGATGTAGCCTTTAAGGTTTACTTGTGAGGTATCTGAGCCTGTCATTGCCTCTGAAAATACAAGAGTACTTGATAGTTGCCTTCCTTCAGCTGTGATGGTCGCTTCAAAGTGAGAAGTTTGTATATTTTTGTTTGTATAAAGTCAGCACTCTGTGTTGTCTGAGCTATGTGGTAAATAGCTGTTCCTAGAAGATGCTTGGCAAAAATATAATCCAAAAACCTTGCTTATTTCCACCAGATAGCAACGTTACACATCAGGGATAATTTTCCTGGCCTGTTCCATAGTTACCTTTTGAGCTCCATTTCCCATATATATTCGTAATCTTGCAGGTTCTGCTGGAAAGGCCTAGTGGAGTTGATGTTCTAGTCTGCTTCCTCGTTTGATCCTCACAACAACCCTGTGAGGTAGGTTAGGCTGAGAGACAGAGAGCTTCATGGCAGAGTGAGGATTTGAACTCTAGTCCCCCAGTTCTTAATGCACCACTCTAGCCACTCCACTCTCTCAGGAACTTCCCTCAGACAAAGCATTTTCCACAGGATCCTGGACTTGCCATGAGCCTGAGCAGTCGCTCTCCAGTCGCCATCAGCAGGTTCATCCTCCAAATGCTTTATTTGCCTTTTCAGCAAGTTTTTAAGTTCTCTCCTTCCAAGGCCACCTGAGCCAACATGAAATTAGAAGGAACGGTTATGTCTTCTCCTTGACTTCTCTCCCCCGCCCCAACGAACATTTCTAGCTTCAGCAACAAAAAACTCCAACTTTCTCTTTATGAAAAGACTTCTCTTGTTGCCTTTTAAAAGAAATGCCTTCTATTTTCCCTACTCATTTTCTCTCTGCTTTAAGCAGACTTCCATATCCACGTGCTCCTTCTTTTCATCCGAAGACTAATTAGTTTGAAAGGTAAATAAAACTTGTTCCCCCGCTTCACATTCCTTCATTTATCTTCATTTTCCCTTGGCTTTTCCAGTTCAGTATTTTTTATTTTCTTGATTCTCTTTAAAATCTCCATCTTGGTATTTTTCTGAGTCTTCAGTTAAATCTTGCTTGGCTAAACTTTTTTTGGGGGGGGGTATTTTCTCAAGGTCCACCGTCGGTCTAAAATTTACTGTCCCTGTGTTATTAGGATTAAGTCTTCTTTGATCTTCTATTTTCCTTCAGTTTCCATTTAATTTAAAATTTAATGTCTCTTAACTCTGGGAAGCCTGAAGGAAAGAAGAACTGGAACAAAAGAAGAAGTGCTCTCCTACCTGCAGGTGAGCCTCATTGTGGTGACGCAGGATAAGGCCTCTTCTGACACCTCAGTCACCGCAACCTGAAAGAGTCTTAGCACAGTGAGTTGCAGACTGATCACAATAGAGATTTTCTCCCCAACAAGCAAGGTATACTCACCTAAATGTCCTTTAATCTTGGAATACCATTTTGACCGCCATTTTTGTTTGAAGCTGGATGAACCATTGATCTACAGGTGAGCCTCATTGTGGTGACGCAGGATAAGGCCTCTTCTGACACCTCAGTCACCGCAACCTGAAAGAGTCTTATCACAGTGAGTTGCAGACTGATCACAATAGAGATTTTCTCCCCAACAAGCAAGGTATACTCACCTAAATGTTCTTCAATCTTGGAATACGATTTTGACTGCCATTTTTGTTTGAAGCTGGATGAACCATTGATCTACAGGTGAGCCTCATTGTGGTGACGCAGGATAAGGCCTCTTCTGACACCTCAGTCACCGCAACCTGAAAGAGTCTTAGCACAGTGAGTTGCAGACTGATCACAATAGTTATTTTCCCCCCAACAAGCAAGGTATACTCACCTAAATGTTCTTCAATCTTGGAATACCATTTTGACCGCCATTTTTGTTTGAAGCTGGATGAACCATTGATCTACAGGTGAGCCTCATTGTGGTGACGCAGGATAAGGCCTCTTCTGACAACTCAGTCACCGCAACCTGAAAGAGTCTTAGCACAAAGAGTTGCAGAAGGAATGCAAGATAAATTTTCTTCCCAGCCAAGCAAGGGATACTCACCTAAATGTCCTTCAGGCATAATGTATACAACTGTATAGCTGCTATCATTGTGATGTAGCATTTAAGGTTTACTTGTGAGGTAACTGAGCCTGTCATTGGCTCTGAAAATACAAGAGTACTTGATAGTTGCCTTCCTTCAGCTGTGATGGTCGCTTCAATGTGAGAAGTTTGTATTTTTTTTGTTTGTATAAAGCCAGCGCTCTGTGTTGTCTGAGCTATGTGGTAAATAGCTGTTCCTAGAAGATGCTTGGCAAAAATAAAATAAAATCCAAAAACCTTGGTTATTACCACCAGAGAGCCATGTTACGTATCAGGGATGATGTTGCCTGCCCTGTTCCATAGTTACCTTTTGAGCTCCATTTCCCATATCTTTTCACAATCTTGCAGGTTCTGCTGGAAAGGCTTAGTTGATGTTCTAGTCTGCTTCCTCGTTTGATCCTCACAACAACCCTGTGAGGTAGGTTAGGCTGAGAGACAGAGAGCTTCATGGCAGAGTGAGAATTTGAACTCTAGTCTCCCAGTTCCTAATTCACCACTCTAGCCACTCCACTCTCCCAGGAACATCCCTCAGACAAAGCATTTTCCACAGGATCCTGGACTTGCCATGAGCCTGAGCAGTCGCTCTCCAGTCACCATCAGCAGGTTCATCCTCCAAATGCTTTATTCGCCTTTTCAGCAAGTTTTTAACTTACTGGTCTTTCTCTCCTTCCAAGGCCACCTGAGCCAACATGAAATTAGAAGGAACGGTTATGTCTTCTCCTTGTCTTCTCTCCCCCGCCCCCAACGAACATTTCTAGCTTCAGCAACAAAAAACCCCAACTTTCTCTTCATGAAATGACTTCTCTTGTTGCCTTTTAAAAGAAATGCCTTCTATTTTCCCTACTCATTTTGTCTCTGCTTTAAGCAGACTTCCATATCCACGTGCTCCTTTTCATCCAAAGACTAATTAGTTTGAAAGGTAAATAAAACTTGTTCCCCCCGCTTCACATTCCTTCATTTATCTTCATTTTCCCTTGGCTTTTCCAGTTCAGTATTTTTTATTTTCTTGATTCTCTTTAAAATCTCCATCTTGGTATTTTTCTGAGTCTTCAGTTAAATTTTGCTTGGCTAAACTTTTTTTTTGGGGGGGGGGTATTTTCTCAAGGTCCACCGTCGGTCTAAAATTTACTGTCCCTGTGTTATTAGGATTAAGTCTTCTTTGATCTTCTATTTTCCTTCAGTTTCCATTTAATTTAAAATTTAATGTCTCTTAACTCTGGGAAGCCTGAAGGAAAGAAGAACTGGGGCAAAAGAAGTGCTCTCCTACCTGCAGGTGAGTCTCATTGTGGTGACGCAGGATAAGGCCTCTTCTGACAACTCAGTCACAGCAACCTGAAAGAGTCTTAGCACAGTGAGTTGCAGACTGATCACAATAGTTATTTTCCCCCCAACAAGCAAGGTATACTCACCTAAATGTTCTTCAATCTTGGAATACGATTTTGACCGCCATTTTTGTTTGAAGCTGGATGAACCATTGATCTACAGGTGAGCCTCATTGTGGTGACGCAGGATAAGGCCTCTTCTGACACCTCAGTCACCGCAACCTGAAAGAGTCTTAGCACAGTGAGTTGCAGACTGATCACAATAGTTATTTTCCCCCCAACAAGCAAGGTATACTCACCTAAATGTTCTTCAATCTTGGAATACGATTTTGACCGCCATTTTTGTTTGAAGCTGGATGAACCATTGATCTACAGGTGAGCCTCATTGTGGTGACGCAGGATAAGGCCTCTTCTGACACCTCAGTCACCGCAACCTGAAAGAGTCTTAGCACAGTGAGTTGCAGACTGATCACAATAGTTATTTTCCCCCCAACAAGCAAGGTATACTCACCTAAATGTTCTTCAATCTTGGAATACGATTTTGACCGCCATTTTTGTTTGAAGCTGGATGAACCATTGATCTACAGGTGAGCCTCATTGTGGTGACGCAGGATAAGGCCTCTTCTGACAACTCAGTCACCGCAACCTGAAAGAGTCTTAGCACAAAGAGTTGCAGAAGGAATGCAAGATAAATTTTCTTCCCAGCCAAGCAAGGGATACTCACCTAAATGTCCTTCAGGCATAATGTATACAACTGTATTGCTGCTATCATTGTGATGTAGTGTTTAAGGTTTGCTTGTGAGGTATCTGAGCCTGTCATTTCCTCTGAAAATACAAGAGTACTTGATAGTTGCCTTCCTTCAGCTGTGATGGTCGCTTCAACGTGAGAAGTTTGTATTTTTTGTTTGTTTGTATAAAGTCAGCGCTCTGTGTTGTCTGAGCTATGTGGTAAATAGCTGTTCCTAGAAGATGCTTGGCAAAAATAAAATAAAATCCAAAAACCTTGGTGATTACCACCAGAGAGACATGTTACGTATCAGGGATGATTTTGCCTGCCCTGTTCCATAGTTACCTTTTGAGCTCCATTTCCCATATCTTTTCACAATCTTGCAGGTTCTGCTGGAAAGGCTTAGTTGATGTTCTAGTCTGCTTCCTCGTTTGATCCTCACAACAACCCTGTGAGGTAGGTTAGGCTGAGAGACAGAGAGCTTCATGGCAGAGTGAGGATTTGAACTCTAGTCTCCCAGTTCCTAATTCACCACTCTAGCCACTCCACTCTCCCAGGAACTTCCCTCAGACAAAGCATTTTCCACAGGATCCTGGACTTGCCATGAGCCTGAGCAGTCACTCTCCAGTCATCATCAGCAGGTTGAAGCTGGATGAACCATTGATCTACAGGTGAGCCTCATTGTGGTGACGCAGGATAAGGCCTCTTCTGACACCTCAGTCACTGCAACCTGAAAGAGTCTTAGCACAGTGAGTTGCAGACTGATCACAATAGTTATTTTCTCCCCAACAAGCAAGGTATACTCACCTAGATGTCCTTCAGGCATAATGTATACAACTGTATTGCTGCTATCATTGTGATGTAGCGTTTAAGGTTTAATGTGAGGTACCGGTAACTGAGCCTGTCATTGCCTCTGAAAATACAAGAGTACTTGATAGTTGCCTTCCTTCAGCTGTGATGGTCGCTTCAAAGTGAGAAGTTTGTATTTTTTTTTTTTTGTATAAAGTCAGCGCTCTGTGTTGTCTGAGCTATGTGGTAAATAGGTGTTCCTAGAAGATGCTTGGCAAAAATAAAATAAAATCCAAAAACCTTGGTTATTACCACCAGAGAGCCACGTTATGTATCAGGGATGATTTTGCCTGGCCTGTTCCATAGTTACCTTTTGAGCTCCATTTCCCATATCTTTTCACAATCTTGCAGGTTCTGCTGGAAAGGCTTAGTTGATGTTCTAGTCTGCTTCCTCATTTGATCCTCACAACAACCCTGTGAGGTAGGTTAGGCTGAGAGACAGAGAGCTTCATGGCAGAGTGAGGATTTGAACTCTAGTCCCCCAGTTCTTAATCCACCACTCTAGCCACTCTGCTCTGCTTCCCTCAGACAAAGCATTTTCCACAGAATCCTGTTCTTGCCATGTCCCGGGGCATTCACTCTCCAGTTGCCATCAGCAGGTTCATCCTCCAAATGCTTTATTTGCCTTTTCAGCAAGTTTTTAACTTACTGGTCTTTCTCTGCTTCCAAGGCAACCTGAGTCAACATGAAATTAGCAGAAACCGTTTTGTCCTCTCCTTGTCTTCTTTCTTTCCCCTCCACATGCACATTTCTAGCTTCAGCAACAGAAAACCCCAACTTTCTCTTCATGAAATGACTTCTCTTGTTGCCTTTTAGAAGAAAAGCCTTTTATTTTCCCTACTCATTTTCTCTCTGCTTTAAGCACACTTCACATCCATGTACACTTTCATGTGCTCCTTCTTTTCATCTGAAGGCTAATTTGTTTGAAAGGTAAATAAAACTTGTTTCCCCGCTTCACCTTCCTTCATTTATATTCATTTTTCTCTTGGCTTTTCCAGTTCAGCATTTTTAATTTTACTGATTCTCTTTAAAATCTCCATCTTGGTATTTTTATGAGTCTTCAGTTTTAATTTTGCTTGGGTAAACACTTTTTTTGGGGAGGACTTTCTCAGAGTCCATTATCTGTCTACAATTTACTGTCCCTGTGTTATTAGGATTAAGTCTTCTTTGATCTTCTATTTTCCTTCAGTTTCCTTTTAATTTAAAATGTAATGCCTCTCCTAACACTTTTTAGGGACAAATACCTGATTAAGATATATGTGCGTAGCAGAAATCACAGGTGAAAATTGCCTTTGTCCCTTTTTAAAGTTGTAAATAATGAATTTCAGTAGAGTGAAATCCCTTCATTTACTCCATTAAAAAAAATCCCGATGGTTTTGAAAATAATCTAACCTAAACTGGTTTCAGTTGCCTTTTCAAACCTGTTTCATCTTCCCCAGCCTCCCTTTCATAATCCTTCTGCCCATTAGCTCCTTCATCTCTGACCAGCGAGAGGGCTAACACCAGTTCTATAGCCAGGGACAGGCTCACTCATTGGAATGCGGCTCGCTCCTTCCACCACCTGTTGGTCATAAGAGCACATAAAAAAGTCCCTTGCAGCATTAATACAGTGGGTGCAAATGTCTTTATTTTTGACATAGGGTCACTTCAGGGCTTTGATGGGAAACAAGTGTTTTCTTCCCAAAATTAATACATCTGGAAATACAAGGGAAATGAATTAGTAATCCACCCAAATCTCATGGATTACAAACTACAGGAACATGACCTGTACAGGAAAATAAGGGAAAGGCTATGGAAAGAGGGGCTTGCTCGGATCTTAGTGGCCCCCATTGAATTCTGTGGAGCAAAGCAAATCTTGGCTGCAATCTGGGGCACAGCTGGAAAGGACAGCAGTTGCTTCTCACTCCTGATACTTATGCTGATGCAGCAGATCCCACCAGAGTAATGTGGGAAACCAGAGGACTGGAGTGGCAAATTCCTGTTCACACGAACTAGAAAAGCAGCTATAAACTTTTTCAAACTGGTTCAGTTTTGCCAAGCCTCCCTGCTGTGCTGCCTTGGGGGCTCAAAAACAGCAGTTGATCATGCCCGATCCACCCATTTCGGAAGCAGCACAATTTTTATTTATTTGAAAATAATTTTTATTTGATTTTGCAAGTGTAGAGAGCTATAACAATACCAAATGAATATCTACATTTAGAGATTTCTTTGAATCTCTAGACTCCCTCCATCCCCTCCTTGGGTCTTATTGTCAATGTTTTCAACGGCATATTATTTCATCTGTATTTTAAATCTATCCGTATTGTGCATAGTACTTGTTACATTACAAGTGTTATTAGAATCCTGCTAATGTTTTCATCTGCTTACAGTGGTCTCCTAAGTAAATTATAAAATTTCCCCCATTCTTTCTTTTTTATCTTCTTGGTTCCTGAGCTTTCTGGACAGTTTTACCATTTCAGCATAGCCCATCAGCTTGGTTTGCCATTCCTCTCTGGACGGGAAGCACAATTTCAATGTTGTTCTATGATGGGAAATTTGACTGCCATTGAAAAATTACCTTAAGGGTTGCATCCTGAATTTTAGCTGAAGTGGGGTTGAGGGAAAACCTAAATCATGTTTTCACCCAGCGGTTAATATCTCCGGCTACCTCTGGTTCCCCTTTCCACACCATGGTCAACCATCCTTTGTTCCCCATACTCTCTTCAGTGAGCAACCTAGATCTCATGGAGGCTACTTCCTTCATATCCAGAACATTTTGTGAGTGTAGGCCAAGACTTGGTCTGAAAAGCTTACCAATAAGCCCACCATTTGTGGTCAGATGTATTCAATTATACGGGGGGGGGGGGGGCTTCTCAGCTGGGATGCCATCTCATGAGGAAGAACTCTGGATGGCCTTGAAATGAAACAAGGATGAGCAGTTGGGGAGCCACTAATTTGGAGCAGGGTTTCCAACCTGTTAAAGCAGTGCGCAGAAAATACGACGTTGCATAGTGTAGGCTAAGATGCAGACAAGGAAGGAGGGAAGCCCTTGGTGTTCATCCAAGAAAATGGCATGGGAGAAAGATGCCCTTTGCATCACAGCCCCCGTTTATCATCCTCATAACTGATATTTGCACAGATTTAATAGAGTACAGAACTGCATTAATGTACAATATTAGAGAGCCAGTGTGGTGTAGTGGTTAAGAGCGGCAGACTCGTAATCTGGGGAACCGGGTTCGTGTCTCCGCTCCTCCACATGCAGCTGCTGGGTGACCTTGGGCTAGTCACACTTCTTTGAAGTCTCTCAGCCCCACTCACCTCACAGAGGTGTTTGTTGTGGGGGAGGAAGGGAAAGGAGAATGTTAGCCGCTTTGAGACTCCTTCGGGTAGTGAAAAGCGGGATATCAAATCCAAACTCTTCTTCTTCTTCTACAATAACCTCATCAATTTTGGCCTAAGCCTCTGCCTGCCCTGACCTGAAGAAAGAAATCTTCCTGCCAGATTGGGCCTTATGCATGTTTATGCGGGCTGAGGGAGGTCAAAGATCTCCCCAGGAGAACTTATGTTCCTGTTTCTGCTGCCATCTAATGAAAGAGAACTTGTGGTTCTATGCCAGTCCTCAGGCACCTCCAAGGACTTGAGCATAACAGCTAGGTATTCCAAGAGGAGACAAAAGGGAAAGCAAACCATGATTTATTGAACTCAACCAAGTTTTGAAGATATACTACCTGCATGCTGGCTTAGTTAACAAACAGTGGTTTCCAGCACACTTCTGAAAAGATCAAGTGTGTTTATTCTGCCCGGAACTACCTGGGAAAAGGCATGTAAATTCAGGTTGCAGTCCTATGCAACCTTTCAAGTAAGTATGGACAGGATTTGGGCTGCATATCAAGTAGTAATAGCCAGATAGCAAAATGAAGACTTTAAAAGTATCCTCCTCCTTTAAATGTTTGGAGAACGACCCGTAAGAGGCCAAGCTAGCTTTGTGGCAGGCAGAGGGAAGATCCTGCCAACTTCATTTTTACATGTGTAGCCCGAAAGGGTTCGTCACACATCATATTTGACCTTGGGTGTAATGATGCTTTTGAAAACATACAAACCTTTAACTGGATCTTGCACTTCCTGGCATAGCTCCAACGACTGAGCTAATTTTTTTAAGTAACTGAGCAGAAGTCAATTACACAATTCCCCAATCACACACACACACACACATAAATTCTCACAAACGGCACAAAGGTGGGATAGAAGGCACTTTTTTATTTTGACATGTTTCATCTTCTCAATGCAGGAAATTCTCTGGCAACTAGTGCAGCTGAGTAACGCCTTGTGGGCTGAAGCCTTGCCGCCTTGCCAGAAGCCCCTTCAGAGCACCACAGTCCTGAGTGGGCTCCTTCCCAAGGTCTCGCCACACGGCACAATGGAGCACTCAGAGGCTTCAGCCACGCTGCCACAGCAGGACCAGTGAGGAGCGCCAGGGTGGCCCTTGTGTCCGTGGCCACAGCCCTGATAGCCACCTGCCCATAGGAAAAGAAACTGTTTTACTGGCTAGAAATGCTATCCAAGTAAACTTGCCACTTCCTGCACTTTGGGCAGTGGTTCTCAAAAGGTGCGGTGTGCTGCACTCTGGCATGGCAGAAGAGGATGACAAGTGTGGCAGGAAGATTCAAGGACAACTAGAAAAGAGAAAGTCTTATTTCTGTTGGTGAATTTGTTTGCCTCAAAACGAGACATAATATAAATGAGATTACCCGGCAAAAGCAAGCTCACACTTCTCACTGAGCTTGTCTACATGCTAAGGCGGGGAAACTCCGGCCCTCCAGATGTTTCAGACTACAATTTCCACCATCCTTAGCTAATAGGACCAGTGGTCAGGGATGATGGGAATTGTAGGCACATAGTAAGAGGATTGTTTATAATTATATTTTTGGGAATGATTCAAGTTCTTATTTAGCTGTGTTGTTTTTACTTTCTGGATGTCCCATAAAGTAGTTGTGCCCTATATTACAAACCATGCACTGCTTGGAGTTGTTGTTTTTCTCCCCACCCCCAATGTATTTCTTATCAATAAAATATTCAGTGTGGAGCAATATTTTTTTTATTCAGAAAGTGTGACCCAGAGGAAAAAGTTTGAGAACCACTGACGTTAGGTCATTTATCAGCAGAGGAGATAGACTACATTCAACCTTGTACAGACATGAAGATAAAACAACAAACAAACAATAAAATTATGTTCCTGGTTATTAATGTAATAATAATTTTTACAATGCAACCCTATGTGTGTGTACTCAGAAGTAAGTTCCACTGTGTTTACTGGGGTTTGCTCCTAAGGAAGCATGTCAGTATCAAATGGCTTTTGGAGTGTTTAAAACACTTGACATGTGCAGAGGTAGGTTGGTATTACTATGCTGGCAGAGTGGCTTACTTTAGCAGGTTGAAAGCAGCAGTTACATTCGAATGAGGGATTCCTGAGTTGCACCTCAGCCTGTTAGCCACCTCCCTACACAGCTCTCAGGATGCAAAAATGTCTCCAGAAAAATGGCCATAAGTATAATGGCACAGATGAAAGATTCCAGCCACCGTCATTATAAATCAGACATCCAAGCTGGTAGATGGAAGGCAAAAGCTATTCTTGGGTATGACAGATGAATTGAAATATGTTAAATATCCTTTGTCTGCATAATTTTAATTTCCGCAATGTGAAAAGCCTGATGGCTGTACAAATCAAATGAGCCCCATTTCTGTAGACCCATGGTTCCCAACGTGGGGCACATGCTCCACAGGGGGGGCAATTTGATTTTTAAGGCGGGCAATTCGAGAATGAGTTATTGACAGTTAATGGCCTTTCAGGCTTCCTCCATGCGAATAGGAGTTCACTTTCTGAATAGTAAGAATTATATATCATGGGGGCGGGAGGCACCAGGATTTTAGAAATGCTTAGGTGGGGGCATGTCCAAAAAAAGGTTGGGAACCACTGCTGCAGACCATTAAAAGTTCCCTGAAGAGAGAGAGAACGTGACAACTGTGCATGACCCAGTAGCTTATGGGAAAGGAATGACTTACCAGGCATGACTCCTGCACAAGCGCATCGAGCAGCCTTCTGCCCCCCACTAGAGCAGAATGTGCAGCAGTGGAAGACGCCTCGGTGTGGGCGGAACTTGTTCTTTACAATCATGGTGAAGGGGGAGCCCTGCAGAGAGCAAGTTGTGAAAGGGACAGATTTGCACGTCATACTAGAGGATAATACGACAGAAAAGGTTGCAGCAGGAGGAGCTGTTATCACAGGCCTTACACTTACTTTGAGTTGGGGAAAGGACTGGCAACCATTTTAACTTCTGAAACATTCGACAACTGAGGAGCAATGGGCAGTCGGCAAACTCAGCTGAGAAATGCGCCTCGGAAGCCGTTTGACTTCCAAGGCCTGTTTGAAAACAGAAGCAATCACTTCCAGGTTTTCGGCACCTGAAAACCGGAACGTTCAGCTTCCGAGTCACTCAAAAACTGAGGTTCCCCTGTATATGTGTATAACGCCTGCAGGGTCATAGTCCTTTGCACACAATCACACTTACTATGTATTTATTAAAGTGTTTGTATAAATTATGCTGCTGAGTTGTGTCAAAAAGTGGGTATGTACCCTCTGGGGCCTACTCATGTTGTTGTGGTTTTCGGGCAATCAAACTTTTCAACACTTTCCCCATGTATACTTTCTTCACGACAACGAAAGGTGATATGCCTTTAGATGTTTCCAAAGCCCTTAAACCAATGAAAATGGAGGTGAACACGTTCTGTCCCCCTAAAGTCCAAGGGATTCACCTAAGGCAGTGACTCTCAAATCCAGGTTCGAGGAAGAGATATCTTGAGTCCCCCTTTGATAGCTTGAAGCTCAAGCCAACTGAGGCTCTGAGAAGCCTCCTCAGCCATTCCCATCTCTGGGCAAGCGCTGAGTTCAGAAGTGCCTTAAGCTCCAATCCTAACTCCTCTCTCCTACCTGTCCCTTTCTGCCCTTGCCACGGGTCTGCCCATTTTTGGTTGACTCTCCAAAATCAGCCACACTCACAAAAGCTAGCAGTAAGTGTTACCTGTACATGTTGACCTCTGACAAAGACGCAGACCTTGTACTTGCCCGGTTCCTCAGGGATGTAAGAAATATGGTATGTCCCATCTTGATTGTCACTTACGCTGGCCTTGATGACACTGGATTTAAGACAGAGAGGAAAGAAATTGCTTGGCGTTCAAAAATAAGAAGACGTTTGTATAGAGACTTTGACCCAGTGACTGATGAAGTTGGTGATTCTTTATTTTAAGAGGTCTCAAGTAGCGAGTTGCTTAATAGAATCGAGGATATCCCACAACTGGTATTTTTGAACCACTGATGAACTTCTTTCCAACTTCAGGACCTGAAGAGTCAATCTGGATGTGATGGTGGTAGACCTGTGTGTCAGAATCAGGTCATTTACTGTAAAGCAGAAATGAAGACTGGATTTGAAGTATACTACTGGTGACTGGGGAACATTCTTCCCATCACTAGACAAATCTCCACACCTGTTTTCTTCAAGATAAAGAAGCTGTCAATGTCATGAGAAAGCCAGTTGAGGAAAGGCAGTTTTGGGTGGGGGAGGGGTAAACAACACTACAGTGGTACCTTGGTTCTCAAACTTAATCTGTTCCGGAAGTCCATTCCAAAACCAAAGCGTTCCAAAACCAAGGCACACTTTCCCATAGAAAGGAATGCAAAACCGACTTTTGAAAACAACCCCTAAAACAGCAATTTAACATGAATTTTACTAACGAGACCACCGATCCATAAAATGAAAGCAATAATCAAGGTACTGTACTATAAAATAAATAAGACAGTATTGTAGATGATAAACATTATTATCCACAAAGTCACAAAAACAAATTGACCGAAAAAGCCTCAAAAACAAAAACGCAAAATAAATAGCAAAACCAAAAGCACTAAACTTAATCCATTCCGGAAGTCCGTTTGACTTCCGAAATGTTCGAAAACCAAGGCTCAGCTTCTGATTGGTGTAGGTGCCCCGGAAACAATAGCCGACAGCCGCATCGGACGTTCAGCTTCTGAAAAACGTTCGAAAACCAGAACACTTACTTCCGGGTTTTCGGTGTTCTGAGTACCAAAGTGTTTGAGAACCAAGGTACCACTGTACTAGGAAAGGATTCAGTGCTCCTTTTCTATCTGCCCTTGGTGAATATTTTCACCAAGTCCCCAGTCCCCATTACTGATTTACAGGAATTTGGCACTGTGTGTTAGTTTGGACAAAGGAGTACTTATTGTTGCTTCTCTATGCATGTCAAAGCACAAGATTCCTTCTTCGGGAACTTTAAATGACTGTAAATTCCTCAGACACAAAAACACTGCTCTGTAAACCTGAACTCAGAAACCAGCTTTGAACAAGCTGTGAAACAACAAGTTTTCTTTTTGCATATCTGCAATGAATTACCCTACTGGAATGTTAAACACATTTGGAATCCAGCTCATTAAAGGCATGGCATGCTTGGGAATTAATAGATTGCAGAATAAAGTATAAAGCAACTCCAAATTTGATATAACCTTATTTGTTTTTAAATACACTAGGAATATGTTATACTTCTGAATATATGGGAACTTTTTGTATTTGGGCCACAGTGCTCTGAAAACCTTTATAATGTCTTGTTGTTGTTGTACTAAAAGGTCTGATAGACTGATTTGGATACTTTGGTTGGAAGATGTAATAGAAATAGATTGAACTGATGAAAGCCTTAAATCAGTAAGTCTCACAATGGAGTGTTTCCATCAGAAACTAGACTTGCTAAATTAATCCAGTTTTAAGGTGGTCATCCAGCTCTTTGAGACTCAGGAAGCTGCTCATCACAGCCAGCTTACCTCAGTCAATGGCAATGCCTATGACTGGTTTACTCACATGAGCAGCTACTATCAGAGGACAACTCACGGAAGGAGCACAAACATGCCTCACACCAGTAAAGGATTCCTTTTGGAAAGACAGGAGGAAAATGCCTAATATCTATTAATTTGGAGTCTTTATGCCTTTCCTACTAATTTAATGTATTTTTAATCTTTGTTGGAAGCCGTCCAGAGTGGCTGGGGAAACCCAGCCAGATGGGCGGGGTATAAATAATACATTATTATTATTATTATTATTATTATTATTATTATTATTAACCAGAATCTTGAGGCAGTTTACAACATATTTAAAGTAAAATAAAATAGGCAAGAGAGGCTAAGACGGGGCAAAGGCAGTGCTTTTTTTCTAGGGGGACGCATACCCCTAAACATTTTGTGAATCTGAGTTTGGCCTCATTGAGGGGCAGTATTTCAATATGAGTAGGAAAATGAGAGTACCCCTAAACATTTTTTTTTAGGAAAAAAGCACTGGGCAAAGGTATATACACATCCCATCTTCCTAGTTTTCAGGTGTTCCAGTTGCCACCATGCAGCTGAATATCTTGACCTGGAAATGGCTGCTACAACCACCAGATGCAAGTCACTCCTCATTGGCTGATACTCATGTCTTCCTGTTTATTCACTATTCAAATGCTCATATACTCCTAAATTAACGCAGGCTGCTGCAAATCCACATGCATCCCTTCACCTGTGCTCTCGGGTACAATTCTCCTGCCACTATTCTGATTCTGGCAATTCACCTCCTTACCCTTTTCGTGCTCATGAATGTGCTTGCAGAGGGACTCGTAAAAGGAAACATGAAACAGACTACACTTTGCAGAATAGCTACCAACCAATCCTTCCTGTCTTTATGGAAAATGGACACGCGGACAGGCTCCCCTCCTCTATCCATCTGCTCATCGGAAGTGTCCTTGCAGACCAGAGTGAAGCCGGCTGGCTCGTTCTGATGAGTGCTGCCAAGATCTGAAAAAGCAGAGCAGAGCAATTGGGGAAAAAATGCAAAGATTCTTGTCCTCCCTTATATGACTCTGCCCTTTCTTCCTCACTACCGTCCAAGGCTTCCGGCAAGCTTCTACCCAAGATGATGTACCTGGGCACTGAACTTCAGGTGTTGTTCTCCGTTTGCAAAACATGCACTCTGCCACTGAGGTACAATGCTGCATTTAAACAGACATGTGTAAAGACATTCTCAGGTTAGAGATCTTCTGAAACAACCATGGGACACTAGCACCACCCAAGGCATGATGGAGAACAGCAACAACTGACAAAATATACCGGTAGATATAATATATTACAAGGATAGGAAGAAACACTACAGACAGAATACCTTGGGTGGTACCTTGGGTTAAGAACTTAATTCGTTCTGGAGGTCCGTTCTTAACCTGAAACTGTTCTTAACCTGAAGCACCACTTTAGCTAATGGGGCCTCCCGCTGTCGCTGCGCCGCCAGAGCACGATTTCTGTTCTTATCCTGAAGCGTTATTTCTGGGTTAGCAGAGTCCGTAACCTGAAGCGTCTGTAACCTGAGGTACCACTGTAAGGGATTTGGATTTGGACTGGAGCGTGATTGAAATTTATAAGATCTTGGAACACAGAAATAAAGAAAACCATCAAACCATTAATTCTAGCATGTGGGGGGGTACCTAAATTGTATAACTTGACACCTCAATGATTGGCATTATTAATTGTATTATAATTTGGCACTGTTACACTGAAGCTATTATTGGATAGTTGTAATTGAAAACTGATAAAAATTATTATGAAGAAAAAGAAAGACATTCTCGGGTTAACATGCTCCCTACAGTGGCAGTGAAAGCCACTCACTAGGATGTCTTTAAAAGAGGATTAGACAAATTCACGGAGGAAAGCACTATTGATGGCTACTAGCCACGATGGCTGTGCTCTGCCTCCACAATTGGAGGCAGCAACGCTTCTGAACACCAGTTTCTGGAAGCCACAGGAGGAGAGACAACTCTTGTGTTCAAATCCTGCTTGCCGGTTTCCCACAGGCAACTGTTCGGCCGCTGTGAGAACAGGATGCTGGACCAGAGGGGTCATTTGCCTGATCTAGCAGGTTCTTCCTATGTTCTTCTTCTTCTTCTTCTTCTTCTTCTTCTTCTTCTTCTTCTTCTTCTTCTTCAACAAACAAACAAACTTTTTGCCTTTCCTTCTGGGAGCTGGCAAGATGCCTTAAAGACTGAGGAAGACCAGGAAACTGCAAGGTCACATCAGCCACAGCCATGGTCGTATTGGTAAGCTTAGAAAGCATCCTAGAGGACGTGGTAATATACCATCCTGGTTATTTTGAAAGGTTGGTACGAGACATTACCATTTGAAGAAAAATATTATTTCAGCTAAAAAAACACAACTTTTTTTCATAAAACAAACTTTTTATAAAAGAATGGAAATGGCTTATTGAATATTTACAAATAAATTGTAAACAGATAAGAACATTGGCAGGATTATTGTAACAACCTGCCGTTTCATAAGAGTATATATTTAAAGTAGATGAATAAATGAACAAGTTAATTTGGATATGCAGAATGTATTAAAAATAAATTTAAAGAACTGCAGAAAGAAGTCAAGTTTTGAAATGTTAAAATGGCTGTAAAATTACTGAAATGTATAAACCTGAAAATTACTTTATAAAATTTTTAAAAGGCTCTTGTGATGTTCTTACGCTGCTGCAAACCACCCCCTTACCTGCTCCTTGCAGGACACACTTGGCTGGATGAGCCGCTTTGTTGAGAACGGCCCCAAAGATTTCATAGCCATGGTATACGCCGGCCTTCTTTTGAGGAGAGAAGTGGATTCTGTCATCCGCAACAGGGTGGATATTGCAGTCCACGTTGGTTAGCTTGCTCAGTCGGTTCTCCACCACCCCTTTGGTAAGGAGGATCTCAAGGTCTGAGCCGTTGGTGAGCAGGTGCTCGGTAAATTCCACTCCTGTCTGCATATCCAGGAGCAGCTGGAGCAGCTGGGCTTTCTGCAAATGCAACAGGCTCTCCCTCTGGACCTTCAGTTCGTTCAGAAACTTGAGCAGCCGGTCTCGGTGCTCTTCGACGGCTTTCACGTAACCGTCCGCAAAAGCGCAGATCTCCCGAGCCACGGCTTCTACATGGCTGCTAAGGGCGCTGCCCACCTCTTCAATACGGCTGAGCGCGCCTTCCAGAGTTCTCATATTCAGCTGAGTGATCTTCAAGAGCTCCCGAATGGAGTCTCCGTGCTTATGGATAACGTTGCTGGTGAAATTGTAGGGGTGCTGCCGGTGTTTACCCACCACACATTCCTGGCACACAGACATGTCACACTGCTCACAGAAGAGCGTCAGCTCCTCTGAAGGGTGCAAAAGGCACTGGATGGGCTTCTCAATGTGGGTGTAGCCCTTCAAGTCCTGCAACTCCACAACAGGGTGGGAAGCGGTTTTCTTCTGCCTCCTAGAAGTGTAAGGTGCAAAGTTCAGCCGTCTATGCATCCCAGAAAACAACATCCGCAAAGCACAAGAAAAAAACATTCCTACTCACACACACTGGGAACAGTAATCCTGATTACTGATTACTGTTTGGGGGGAGGCAGGTGTGGAGGACTCCCTGGTCCTGAATGGGGTAACTATGCCCCTGAAGGACCAGGTGCACAGCCTGGGACTCACAGCTGTCCATGGAGGCACAGGCCAATTCTGTGTCCAGGGCAGCTGTCTACCAGCTCCACCTGGTACGCAGGCTGAGACCCTACCTGCCCGTAGACAGTCTCGCCGGAGTGGTGCATGCTCTAGTTATCTCCCGCTTGGACTACTGCAACATGCTCTACATGGGACTACCTTTGAAGGTGACTTGGAAACTACAACTAATCCTAAATGCGACTGCCAGACTGGTGACTGGGAGTGGCGGCTGGGACCACTGGTCCTGAAAGACCTACACTGGCTCTCAGTACGTTTCCGGGGTGGGGGGGGGGCGCCTGTCCAAGTCTCCTGCATGTTATTTAATGTGATTGTTAAATGGGCATAAAATGCAGGAAGGTACCATGAAATTATGTAGGGTGACTCTATAGCGCTGTCTGGGCAGAACACGTACTTGTGAGCTTGGCAGCAAAACTGGCAAAGGGAGACCCGGCAGGCCTGGCAGTGCTTCACAGCTTCTCCATCCACGCAGAGGTCACATGCTATGCCAAGGCCTTCGCCCTGCAAGGTCTCCAACAGCACCTCTTTCAGAGCCATGTGATCGGTGGTCAAGTCTTTGATCCCTCCTGGCGGCAAATCTACCTCAGCATCACAGACGGGACAGAGGATGCTGAGCAGCGGCGATGGCGGCGGCTGCCGGCAGCTCTGGAAACAAGGCCCTTCCGAACTAGAGTCCGAGTCTTCACCTGGCAAGCCCAGATCTGAAAAGGGCTCCAACAGCTCTAGGCAAGCTGTGCAGAAGGTGTGTAAACACGGCAGTATCTTAGGGGCAGAGAAGAGCTGAGCGCAAAGTGGGCACTTGCTTCTAGAACATTCCTTCGCCTCAGGAAGGGCTTTGCGCACGCTAGTCAGCTCCTCTTGTAACCCCTGAGTGTTAGACATCTTCTGTAAAACAAAGAACAATAACTTTTTGATAACAACGACTATTATTATTATTATTATTATTAATTGACTTTATATACCACCCTACACCTTCCTCTTGTAACCCCTGAGTGTTAGACATCTTCTGTAAAACAAAGAACAATAACTTTTTGATAACGACTATTATTATTATTATTATTATTATTATTAATTGACTTTATATACCACCCTACACATGAGGGTCCCAGGGTGGTTCACAGAATAAAATCAAGATATAAAACCACAAAATAGATGATAAAAATAAAAAAAATCAACCCAATATTCCTATAATAATAGGAATTAATACACAATATGATCAGAAAATCATTATTGCTCTTTAAAAACAGGAGGAGGAAATACAAATAAAGTATTCCCCCATCCTACAAAAGGAAGAAGCCCTCAAAGTCCCAGGTTATTCCACTCTATTTACAGCAAAGCATGCTTAACCCAAAATATTAATGAAAAAAGCTGGCTTCAGGCACCAGGCCTGATGGCAGACCAATTCTTGTGTTACAAAGATGTCTGCAAATGTGACATGAAGGCCGGCGACACCAACCCTGCTGTATGGAGACAGATAGTCAGATTGTGTATCCACAGCAGTGACCAGAGGATGAATGAGTGCTTGGGAGAAGCACAGAGAGAGACAGAAATGCCATGTTGTGTCTGCCCCAGCTGCAACAAAACAGTCTCTCCCATATCGGTCTCACAGCAACAGCAGATTCTATAACTCTCTAACAGTATTTGAACAGCTCCAGAAATGTTCTTGTTGTTCAAATTGTTCAAATTGACGTATTTTGTGTTCAGAATAAAGCTGGGTGTATGTCAGGGTGTGTGGGTGTTATAATAATTATGCAAATCTGAAGACGGCCTTGAACAAAACTGAATGCCCCCTTATGTCACAAGAGCTTGGGTTACACTGGGAGTCAGAAGGGATCAAGACTTTTATCCCATCCCCACCCTGCGCAGTTACCCTTTTAGGGAGCTGCAGAGGGAAAGCCACGAGTTGGCCAAACTGTCTCTCACTTAGAATGGGCTCTAGCCCACGAATGCTCATGCCATACTGTCCTTAAAAAGCCACAAAGTGTTGTTTTGCTTTATTTTAACCATTTCATAAGCGCACACAGCAGAATTTGCGAGATGGTTTGTACCATACTCCCTTTTCCCGGCCCTGTCTCCAGTTGTGATCTGTCCTTTTAATTGCAGGAGACCCATAGGGACAGAAGACTCTATTCCAGCCTGACCCTGGACAAAGTCAGCGAGGGCCGATCACCTAAACCGAGGAAACGCAGGCCCGGCCCCTGCCTCCACCAACTCAGCGCCCTGCCCTCTCCTGGTGGAGCGAATCAGCCCGTTTCCCCTTGCTCGCCTTTGGCTCCCCTCCTCTCCGCCCGAAATAGAGTGGCATTTCACTTCTCCCTCGCCCGTAAACGAGCCCATTCGTTTGCTCCGTTCCCCATTTCTTGGGTGTCGCCAAGTGGCAGGAACAGATTCTCGAGGCGGAGTTTTTCTCCGCTTCGCCTCCACGGTCCACCCTAGAGAGTTGTTCCTCCACCCCCCACCCCCGTTCCCGACTCACCTCGAAAAGTGGCGTGGGCTTCTCGGAGAGATTTCAGGCCCGTCAGCTGCCCGTTTTCCTTTTCTTTCCTTCCCTCCTTGCCTCCCCTAGAAAGAGAAACCGCGGGGCTGGAGCAGCTGCGCCCTGCTTTGCGCACGGCAAGACACGCCTTGGCAACGCGGCGGCACCGCCGACCTGGGGATCTCTGGAGATCTCTGGAGAATGTGGGAGCGGGTGGCGGCGCCAGCGATGCAACACATGGCTGGCTGGGTAGGAAAACTGGGGCGGGGGCTCGGATGATTTGGTGGAGGGTTAAGGGCGAGAAGGCCTGTTGCCAGCAGTTCTCTGGTGGGGCGCATCAGGTTACACAAAGACTGGGTGGGCGAAGCAAGGCTGAACGGCTGGAACCTGCTTTCGGTAGGTAGCCTAATCAATAATAATAATAATAATAGTAATACCCCGCCAATCTGGCAGGCCTCCCCAGTCACTCTGGGTGGCTTCCAACAAGATATTAAAAACACGATAAAAGGTCAAACATTATAAACTTCCCTAAACAGGGCTGCCTTCAGACAGGAGCGTACCCAGGATAAAAACTAAGGGGGGGGGGCAAGCCATGGTCGCGCCCAGGGCCATCTTAAGCCTACCTGGCACCGTGGAACTTCAACGATCCCTCCGGCGCCCCCCACACGCACGCAGCAGCGCCCCATGGCACAAAGATCCCCGCCCGCCATATGGATACGACTGTGGGGAGCAAAGGGAAGGAGAAGCCACAGAGGTGGGGGAAGAGGAAAGCGCCATAGTGGAGAAGCAAAGCAAATTAAGCAGGGCTCTGATGTGCTTGGGTTGCCACCTGCCCCAAAATGCACTCTGCATCTTAAATCGCTTCAGCGTTGCTTACACACGCACACACATCTCCCGTGCCATTTCGGCTCCCTGAAATCACCCCCTTACACATGCACACACACACACCATTCTTTTCCTCTTCTTTTATTTATCCCTGCAAAAACCCACCACTACTCTTTTGGACGCCCCCTTTGCAATTTCCCATAGTCTCCCCCTCCCCCTCCCCGTTCCCCCGGGCAGGTCCCCTCCCCCTTTTATGTCCGTGGCTCATTTCTCTCTCTTTTTCTTCAGACTCATTTATTTCTCTTTTAAAGCTTGGGAATCCGACTTTTTTTTTAAAAAAAAAAATTATTATTCATTTTGGGTGCAGGAAAAGAGGAACACTGCCCTTCCCCTGTTTGCAAATTCTGACTTGTTTGCTCGTGGATTGTTTCTCTCTTCACTGCAAATTCTGCTTTTTCCAGAATTCAGATTGCCGGAATAGAGACGTGATTGCCGTGTGTGTGTGTGTGTGTGTGTGTGTGTGAGAGAGAGAGAGAGAGAGAGAAGCCACAACAAGAGTGGACGGACCCCCTCCCCCGTCCGGTTGCAATCCCACCCAGAACTTTTCTCATGTGCAGATCTCGCCAGGAACGTTTCCTCGGGTGTAAGCCGGCCCAGTCCACCCGCAAGTGGCACAGGTCAGCCGCGCAGGCTGCGCGCCCACGTGGTTCTCAAGCCCTTTTCCTGCGCGTGTTTCCTCGGAAGTAAAAGACCCCCCCCCTTTCGATCTCCAGAGTTCAGCAGAGCCTCCTTCCCAGGAAAAGGCTCCCGCACCCTCCACTCTCACCTCGCCACCAGCCGGCGGGCGGCGGCACTGTCCCAGCTACATCCCCAGCGCCCGGGGTCGGGTACTGTCCTCCCCTCCCTGGCTCGTGTGCTCAGCCCTCAGAGCGCAACAGGGTCCTAGCGCCTCCAGAGGGGGCGCTGGAGGCGCGAAGGCACCAAGCCCCTGCTCTGCCTCACTTACCTCCCCACTCTCCCCTCCCCGGACTCTCCCCCCCACCTGGGTACGCCCATGCCTTCAGATGTCTTCTACAAGTCATATAGTTGTTTATTTCCTTGACATCTGATGGGAGGGCATTCCACAGGGCGGGTGCCAATACCGAGAAGGCCCTCTGCCTGGTTCCCTGTAGCTTTACTTCTTGGAGCTGGACCTCAGTGTCCGGGCTGAATGTTGGGGGAGATGCTCCTTCAGGTATAGTGGGCCGAGGCCGTTTAGGGCTTTTAAGGTCAGCACCAACACTTTGAATTGTGCTCTTTTCAACACTGTTCTATTTCCTAATTTTAACTGTTATTAGTGCTCTATGCAGAAAGGGAGGTCATACATTGAATGAATAAATGAATGTACTGTATAACCTTCCTGTCCAATGAGAATTCAATCTCATTTATCTTTGCCTTTTAGTAACACTTTCTCCAAACAGCTTCTCCATTTTCCTAATAGTTTTTCTGCATCATCCTCTCCTGAAATCGCCTCGGTGCTTCAGCACATTTGGGCACCGCATACAGGCTCATTTTGTCCAGGTAAGCTGGCAGATAGAGTAACTTTTCTCATGCTGCTTTCTGCAGAAAAACTTAATGGGACTGTGGTTCCTCTGACCATGCACAGAATGCAAGTGTTCCTGTCAGAAATATCTGTAATTTTCCATGTTGGGCTTTGCAAAGGGAACAGAGGGTTAAAACATGGTGGTAGGGTGCACAATAAGTATCTCCAAATGTTGGTGGCAGTTTCTGTTTTAATGCAGCCTTTCAACATTTAATCCAAATATACAGCACTTAGGGGTGGAGGAGATGCCTTTTAGCCATGGGCCACATTTCCAGACAAAAGCATTGCTGTCCACCTGCTTCCTCACTTGCAGGAGAAGATGTTGGCTCCTTATTTTTCCTCACCGTGGGTAGGAAAATAGTTCAGGTTGGTTGGGTGATTTATTCTTTTTTTAGCTGACAACTTAAGGGACAGGGTTTGGCACCTCCCTCCCCAGTCCCCACCCTCTTCCCGGTTCAGAAAGCATTCAGATTTTATCCATGGCTATCTTCCTTACATCTGCTTGCACCACAGGGCAAAGTTAACATTATTGTTGCCAACTGACCAGGAAGATGGCAAGGAAATTGCCCCCACCCACAGCACACCTAATAGTCTATTTGCATTGAAACAATGTGCTTAGGAACACTCTCTTCAGGACAAACGGGAGACACCACTCCTTACCAGTTTTAAAGGCCGACAGAGCTAGACCAAAGTAATCAATGTAAGAATGTGCATGAACTGAAATAGGAAAATAAAAAAAACAACCCCCTCCATCTGAGTTCTGCTCCTGTGATGTGTAAGCTCATTACTTCTCCTCCTGGAATTAAGACACATGGTGCTGGATGAACACAGAGGCAAAGAAGCTCAGTGATGCAGTTGTTAGGAGCAGTCGCTAGCTGAGAAGTCGTTCTTCGGTGGCAGGAGGTAGCACCCACCTGTGTGGAGCCCTGAAGCTTGGAAGGGGGCAGGAAGTCTGATCCAAAGCTCTGCATCTCTTGCTTTGTGGAAGGATGGCTTCCCTTTTGACCCTCATCTATCCCACCCTGCTCACGTTGCTTATGTATCATGTTGGTAAGTGGCTCAAAATGTCAGGGAGGCAAGTGGTATGTTTGTGGTCGGTGTGGAATGAAATGTTCCCTTTTGGAGAGGAGTTGAAACTTCACATTTATGCACTTTCAAGCTTTTGAGAGCTGCAAGTGTCTTTCTTGGGTTGTAACAGTTTCTGGCCTTTTGCCATTTAAGTATTTACTTAAAATAAAAAATAACGAATCTCACTTAACCACAATTGCTACACACACCAAGAAATATTATCTGCCCGAGCATGGAACTTTGACAAGACTACAGCATCATACTAATATGTTTATTTAAAAAGAAGAAAGATTTTTTTTAAAAAAAATCTCACCACAATTCTACTAGCTAAAATACTAGTGAATGTAAAGCATCTTACATCCTAAAAAAAAACTTCTAGTAATTTAAGTTGACGAAGGCAAGAGCACAAATGTTGGGAGAACAATGTGTTACTCATTCCAAGCTTTAGTGCCAAGTGGGAAAATGAGTTTGGTTAAATGGGCAGCATGTTACCGGTATTTTGGTTCACTGTTCAGAAAACAGGAGAGCTAAATTAGGAAGGCAAGGGTTTAGTTACAGGACTAGGCACAATAACAAGATTCAGCATTCATATAGGGTGCTTTTGTGTGTGATAGATATTCAGAATGCTTCGCATGTTATGTTGATGTAATTCTTAGAACAACCCCGAAAGGTGGGTGAATGATCAAGAAACCAGTGGCTTGATTGATTGATTGATTGATTGATTGAATCAGCAGAGCAGTTGAGCTAGCGGAGTATACTAACTGTTCCATTCCATAGATGCAACAATGACGGAATTCAAAGTACGTCCCTTCGACAATATTTCTCTGCCCTGCCAGTTCTCCTTTGTGGACGGCACAGATGGCTTGTCATTTACGTGGGAGAGGGAAGATATTAAGGAAGAACATGAAGTGGAAGATAAAGAATTTTACAAATTTTTTGTCGGGCTCCACGATTTTTACCAGTTTTACCCAAAGCTGATATACAGCTTTAGCAACAACCAGGAACAGATGGAAGAGCGGAATTCACTATATGAGGGGAGAGTCTGGGTAGATGAGGAGGAGATCACCGATGGCAGCCTGGCACTCATGTTGGAGCAAGTACAGTTTTCTGATGAGGCGATATACATATGTAAGGCATATAATTCAAGGGGCAGGGGGCAAAGGAAAGTGAAGCTCCTCGTGCATGGTAAGAACATTTAAATACACTTTAATATTGCACAGGTGAAAATAGGAATGTGTGTACGTCTGATATCCCTATTATCACAGAGAGTGCTGCATAAAGTCCCTCTTAAGGACTGACTCCAGGTATGAGGAAATGCAGTACACAGTGGCCTTTCGTTGGCAGACTTCTCCATCACTTGGAAGCAGCCAATAGCAGCCACACCAGGGCTGAGTCGTCCGCAACTAGACCTAATGGTCAGTGGTCCCTTTACCTTTACCTTTACCACAAAAAAACACAACCCTGGCCATCCACAAAAGAACAGGGGGATAAATAGTCAAGTTTCAGAGAAGCAGAAGTGAAAATGGACAGAGTAAAAGATAAGACCGTGGATTTTTAAAAAAATAAACTTTATTTCATTTTAGCAATTACACAATTACGCAAATATACAAGAAGAAATAAAAAAGAAAAAAAACATACTAATAATTAAATCAACTTTTCAATGCAAGGCTCCAAAAATTACACCTGTAATTACATTATCCACATTGCTGATTATTACTAAATTTACTCGCACTGTTACTACACATACATCCTATAACAGGAAAAAAGGAAAAAAGAAAAAAATGATGACTTCCACCTATCACACAGCACTACCTTTCAATCTTTTACTTTTACACCATATTTATTAATTTCCATCTTTATTTCTCCATTAAGCGTAATTAATTCAGTGAGTCCTCTTACGCTCTATAAAGTCGTCTCAAGTTCACTTCAGTCTAAACTCAACCAGATATTCAATTTTGGCCTTTGTTTTTTGAAATACTCATTCAGGCATTCCCATTCTTTTTTCACTAGGGATTTGGGTTTGTGTCTTATTATATCAGTTAACTTAGCTAGTTCCAAATATTCGCAGACCTTGTGGAGCCACTCCTCTCTAGTGGGTATATGTTTCTCTTTCCAGTGTTTAGCTAACAATATTCTGGCCACAGAGGTTGCATATAATAAAACTGTGGTCTTATCTTTTGGTATTTCTTCATTTAATATTCCTAACAGGTACACTTCTGGATTTTTACTAAAATTAACCCCGAGTAATTTTTTTATTTCTTCATGAAGCATGCCCCAGTATTTTCCAATTTCGGGGCATGTCCACCACATATGAAAAAATGATCCTGTTTGTTTCTGGCACTTCCAACATTCATTTTGATTTGTTTTATTTATTTTGGCCAGCCTCTCTGGTGTCATATACCACCTATGGTGCATTTTCATTAAATTCTCTCTAATCAAGTAACAGGCAGTGAAGTTGATAGTATTCGACCACACCCTTTCCCAATTTTCATATTCTAAACTATGACCTAGGTCTTGGCTCCCATTTCTTTATCGCATTGCTTTTTCCTTGTCTATCTACACTGCCTCCTTGTAACAGTCTATATATTTTGGACAAGTTTTTCTGGTTATTATATAGTATTTCCTTTTCCCAGATTGATGTTTTCTCTTCAAAGCCTCTTGTCTTTCTATCCTTCTCATATACAGATTTTAACTGGCGATATTCTAGCCAGCTTAGGCCCTTTTGTTTTAACTCCTCATATTTTTTGATTACTGGGTTTTTGTTAATCTCTTCTACCAATTCATTATGTTTTAACCAGGTTTCTTTCCTATTCCATTCACGTCCTGCTTGAGCTTCTATCGGGGATATCCACCATGGTGTTTTATTTATGATGTATACCTTATTTCTTTCCCAAACCTCAAAGAGAGCTTTTCTTATTGCATGGTTGGTAAAATTCCTATGGGCTTTAATTTTCTCATAACCTAAGTAGCCATGCCAGCCAAATACTCTGTCCCACCCTTCCAACTCTAGTAACTCGTTATCTTTAAGTAACATCCATTCCTTTAACCACACTAGGCTTGCCGCGTCAAAATAAATTTGAAGGTCTGGGACTCCAAACGCTCCTCTTTCTTTTGGTTCTTTCAATATTTTGAATCTGACATCTGAAGATCGTGAATATAGATGCCAAGTAGAAATGGGCCATAAGAGTGAATGAGGCAGTTTCAGGATAGGTTTTACAAAATGGCATATGCCTGAATAAAAACTGTTACAATTTATCCCCTCCCAGTCTAGACTTGTGTAAGTTCTCTTATTTTTCTCCTTCAGAAACTTGGTTATTTAAGATTAGGGTAGGGTCACGGAGCTGGCTTAGAAAAACTTTCTCTAGTCTTTCTGTACATTAAACTCAAGGAAATAGTCATTCTAACAAGATTTTTTCTTTCCAAAATTGCCTCTTTCTTCAGAGACCCCAGAGCAATTATTAACCAAGCTGCAATTAGCTAAGTCACTAATTGTTTTGTTTTTCCTTCCATAACAATTAGATGCTGAAGAGCCACAGGTGCAGTTCAGCACCGTCAACGATACACTTGTGGCCAAGTGCATCTCCGCAGGCTGGTATCACATGCCAAAGGTAACTTGGCGGAACCGAAAGGAAGAGGACATTTCCAGCTACGCCACATCAGACATCCTGGAAGAGAAGCAGGATGGGTCCCACAGGGTGGTATCCATCTTGAACTACCCTGTATTGCTCCACGAGATCTACACTTGCCATATTGAAGAAGACGACGTGCTCAACAGGCCTGTTCGATCCATCCACAAAGTCCCAAGTTAGTGATCTGTTGCTGTCTGCTGCTCTCCCCTTGGATCTTGAAGGTCTGATGCAACATGACATCAGACCTGTGGTCAAGAAAGGACATACTCCTTTCACACCTGCCCTCTCAAGGACAAATGAAGGCCTCTTGGTATAATGGGAAAGGTGCAGGATAATAGGAGACCTGGGCTTCATACTCTGAGCAGGTTTGACAGGGCTGCCTTCACATGTCTTCTGAAAGTCAGATAGTTGTATATTTCCTTGACATCTGATGGGAGGGTGTTCCACAGGGCGGGTGCCACTACCAAGAAGGCCTTCTGGCAGTTCCCTGTAGCTTCACTTCTCACAGTGAGGGAACCGCCAGAAGGCCTTCTTGTTAGTGGCACCCGCCCTGTGGAACACCCTCCCATCAGATGTCAAGGAAATAAACAACCATCTGACATTTAGAAGTCATCTGAAGGCAGCCCTGCTTAGGGAAGTTTTAAATGTCTGATCACTTTATTACTACTTCGATGATGATGATGTGAGCCACTCAGAGTGGCTGGGGAAACCCAGCCAGATGGGGCAGAGTATTTATTATTATTATTGACAAACTTGTCAGTATACAAATTTCTTTTGGGTTTCCTTTATATTGCGCTTCTTGATGCATGTCAGCCTTCCTTCTGGATTATGTTAGTCAACACCTTCTACCCGAATACTTAGATCCTTAAAACTCAGTTTGCTTGCAGTACAGCATTCCTTTCTTGCATTATACCCTTCCTTTCAGGAACATGCAGGGACTAGAGCCCTTAAGTAAATTGTTTGCATTTTGAGGGATAGAGCAGGACAAGAGGGAAGCACTTCTCTAATGCAGACCAGCTCTGTGTGAGTGTCCCTCTGGTCACACATCTTCCCATGGAAGAGAGTGCTTGCCAATCAAATTATTGGGCATTTCACAGGTAAATTATAATCTAGTTCTCCAGTAGTGCAGAAGAACATCTGTATATAAACATTATTAAGAGGCTGTTCATGGGTATAGCCAGAATTTTTTTGGGGGGCAGAACCTGTTTGCTATGTATTTTTATTGATTTTGGGGGGCAGCTGCCCCTCCCTGCCCCCCCTTGGCTACGCCCATGAGGCTGTTCATAAATCAGAAGCAACAGCCTACTACATTTTCCTCTTACTTGCCTAAAAGATGTAAGGATGCCAAAAATATTAAGGCACAAAATTGCCCTCTCTTTCTTTAATGCAGATTAGCACTAAATTATAAACCATATTTAGAAGGTGATTTTATTGAATTTATTGGGATTCAGTTTCCAGTAAGAATGCCTAAAATGCATCTTTAAAGTAACAATGTTTTAAAATACATAAATAAAATTATGCATGATTATACAGTGTTTGTCCTGCCTGACACAAGCTGCTATTTCAGCCTTTTCAAAAACAGATTAATTTTTGACCCCCAACCCACTTAAATTTACAATGTGCCCAATCTTTCTTCCCATCTCTTTCACAAAAAGAAAGATGCCAGCAGTAAAGCAAGTTGCTTAATTATGATAGTTGCTACGGATGCAGCCTATTCTAGGCTGGAGCGCAACCCACTGTCATACTCCTGTATGAGAAATTTGCTTTTGGGACACCAAGTGAATCAGAAATTGCCTAAATTACAGCCCTTTTACAGTTTATTTGTATCTGCTTGCCTGTAGTATGAATTAATTATATGAGAGTGGGTGGAGTAGTCAAAATCTAATGCTGGCTAGCTGGCTACAATTTTATATTCACTTACTTGGGAGTAAGCCCCATTGAACTCAATGGGACTTGTTTCTGCATAGATATATATAGGATTGCACCGTTTGAGGGATAGTTTGCACAACACTTCTTTTTCCCCTCTTTTTTTCCAGAGAGGAAATACCATAATATGTACAATCACTATTAGAAGGTTAGCAGCTGGTTGCAAGCTACTTGCAAAGAGAAGCCCTTACTGCTTTCATCAGATGAGTTCTTCAGCTTTGCACAGTTCTCGGATGCAGCAGAAAGAAGAGGAAAACTAGACTAGACAATAGGACAGTAAAAATGTCTATGGAAATTCGGCTGTTTTCATGCTGCTTCTCAACATGCATACTTCAAAGAGGGCAACAAATCACATGAGATGCCCAAGTTCTCATTCTATATTCTTAGGCACAGAAAGAGCCTGCAAACCTCTGAACAATAAAGTGAATGAAGTACAGGAAAGAACTCTGTCTTTTATACACATGTACCATTTGTAAAATATAGTTTTTATTGAATTTTAATCAGAGTAAATCTTCTAACAATTGAGAAAAAAATATAAATATATGTCTTCCTGCAACAAGGTAAGGTATAACACATCTATCTCCGCTAAACATATGAAAGTTATTAAGAGCTTCAGTTGCAGAAAATATTCCTGAAAAGAAGCTTGTGCCCCTGAAATATGCTCACCTCCTTATTAATATCCCTGAAGAATGGAAATCAGGTTTCAATACAGTTGTCACTTTTAGTTAGCCTCCTAAGCAGCCTGCTATGAAATCTGAGCATCTCTGACAGGATAATTCTTCAAACTCAGCTATTAAAATTATTGTGGGTCCTGATCGGAACTTCTGATGTTTCCCAACGGCAGATTTTTCCATTCACGAATGAACCTGTCAAAACTTTCACATTCATGCGTTTATTTTTTGTTTCAGATTTGTTCAGCTACAATGGTGCTGGCATACCTTGTCAAATCAGCTGTCTGAAATGATAGTAACATAAAGGCACCCCAAGCTGTTGGGAACCAAGGGACTAATACCTGTTGATGGAAGGAGGGCAGTACGCACATGACCATTATAAATTGCCCTTCCACATTTGTATGTAGATTAATGTGATTATACCATTTCACACAGAGTTGGGGATGGAGGTTTGAAAGGATACCAGTCAGCTTTTAGGCAAGATTCAAAGTGCTTGTGATACTTTAGGATACACCTTAGGGGCTACTTCCTTCCGTATATTCTGCTCCCAAAGATCAGGAGAGTCCCTTTTCTGCATCCCACCTAGGGTGGAAGGAGGTTTGAGTGGGATGAGAGAGGTCTCCTCAGTAGCTGCACCTAGATTACAGAACACCTTGTTCCATGAAGTACAACTGGTCCCTTCCCCTCAGTGACTTCTGTCAGTTGCTAAATACAGTACAGTTTTATTCTGACAGATTTTTGTTGTATTTGCACCAGAAGAGCAAAATGCAACTGTAAAGTAACACAGTAAAATCCTATCCATTTTCCCACTGCAGTAATGGAACAGACAAAGACTATGCTTGTATTTCTTCTGCAGAAACAATAGTAACAGCACCACTTTTTGGGTAAAAATTTAAGACACTGCATGGAACAGGAAATAGCTGCCTTCTGTGGTTTTGCAAAGGCAAGTTCTTACTAGCAGCACATGGACTATAAGACTTAATGCAAGGATAAATTTGCTCGGCAAATGAAGACAGGTATGGGCACAGTAAACAATTAACTAGACCCCAAAAGTTATACATTCCAGTCCAGGGATTTGCTTTATGTGTTATAAAGCCTATCACCATTGCAACCATTTAAAAAATGCTTTAGTTCCAGAAAGTATTTGCTCAGCGGCATTAACAGAGTTAAAACATTGCCTCGATCTTCTTATATTAACTGCATACATCAATTATCAATTACAGTTTCCTCTATCATACAACACCGAATGTTTCAGATACGAGTACCAAAGAACAAGGGACAAATCCAGGAGCCACCATGGTTTCCAATGGATGTTGAGGCCAGCAAACACGACAGCATGGAGGAAGCTGCACAGCAAGTTGTCTATGTGAGCAGCTCCATCCTTGTGTGGTTCACGTCAAAGGAATGACACGAGCAGTTGTCCACACAATTCTGCTGCACGCAGCTGCCTTTGCAACACTGTGCTTGTTTCAAGTGCCTACTGAACTCCAGACTGCACACATGACACAAGTCCAAGACCATGTTCAACTGTGATATGGATGAGAAGTACATAGCCACAGATGTGGAAATACCTCAGCATAACCAGCAGGACTGACCTTGTCCATGGCCTTGCAGATAAGGCTCTAGAACAGGGGCAGCCCCCAAACGTCCCAACTCCTATCATGGCTAATGCAACATCTGGGGGTTCATGAGTTACCACCCCTGTTCTAGAACTTTATAACAGTTAAAACACTTCTAAAACAACATCTGGGCTTGGGGCTAACCAATATGTGTTGACAAGGCAAACCAGCCATCTTCTCCTTGCTTTTTAGGCTACAGGAATGGAGGAAAAAAAAGTGAAGTGTTACATTCCTTGCACTGTCACTTATTCCTTGCCCCCCCCCTTCAGTTCTCCCCTTAAATATATATTTTACTTCTGCAATCTTGGGGTTCTGTTTTGACTATCTTTTCCTCTTGTTATTATTATTATTATTTATTTTAACAAAGTAATAAAATAATAATAATAATACATAAATAAATAAAAAATGTGCACCCCACCCTTGAGATCATTCCACTGTAACTATCCAACCTCCCAAAATTTCAGCACCTCTTGCGATGGTTTGACCCCTTTCTGTTTTAACAATACAAATTCTACAAATACCTTCAATATCTCCTCAAAACAATTTCTCCTGCTTATTCCCCGCCTTGCCTTAATAGCACATGTTAATTTATCATTAATAGCTATATCCCACACTTCTTTATACAATTCTTCCATTTTATATTCTGCTTGCCCCTTCCACTTCCTAGCTATAATAACTTGTGCAGCTGTCAATAAATTTGTGAGCAAGTCCTTCCTAGCCTGCGAACCTTCCACCTCATTCTAAATTGGTAACAATGCTACCTCTGGACTTTCAGTCAGTTTTAACCCAGTGATTTCTGTTTTCTCCTTAAACACCCTTTGCCAAAAAACCCTGTACATATTTACACCCCCACCACATGTGAACACAATTTCCGGTTTCCTGGCATCTCCTCCAACATAACACCAAATATTCCCTGTTTATATGATTTAATCTTACTGGTTGTTTAGAGTATCTAAGGCTTGACACTCACCCTGAACATTGCCAAAAGGTGGAAGTATGACTGTCTAAAAATGACTTACCTTTATTCTATGACTGTCATAAGTCAACTGCACATTTCCCAGTGAGGTATTTAGTGGTAAGCACACCTGACTAGACACATCTGCAGATCTGTAGGCATAAATAATAGAGAGCTAGGAAACACGAAGTGTATAGAATTACAGGTGCTGAGTGCACTGTCCTGTTTCCTAATTGCCTTGCATCTTTATATTATAAACATGTAGGCAGAGATGGTCTTCTCTTAAATTTAACTATTATATAGCTCCTAGAGTCCGGGTGCTGCTAACAGGCATGGCCAAACTTGGCCCTCCAGATGTTTTGGGACTACAACTCCTATCACCCCTAGCTAACAGGACCAGTGGTCAGGGATGATGGGAATTGTAGTCCCAAAACACCTGGAGGGCCAAGTTTGGCCATGCCTGTTATAATAATCATAATAACAACAACAACAACAACAACAACAACAACAACAACCAGCAGCAGCAGCAGTAGCAGCAGCAGGATGTAGATGATTTAGTCATTCAATTTTCAGAAATAATTTGATATAAGTCTTTGAATTGTAGGAGGGCCAGAAAGGGCTATGCCCTCCTTACTTTGGTGGCTGGTCCCCCAGGTACTTTTTGTAGAAGGCTCCAGTGGGGCCCATGAATTGACTAAAATTAGGGAAATCAGAGGCTGGGGCATCCCCATAACTTTCTGTGTGTGTGTGTGTGTGTTTTAACTAAGCCTGTGTATTACCTGCCTGCTTCTCTGTTACTCAGTAAAAAGGCATGCACGTTGATGGAATTGGCTAGCTAAATGAATTAAGACCTAGACAGGTAATAAAGGAATGGAAATATACATTTGTATTTAACCATATGAGTCCATAGATGACTGCTAATGGAAACACATCAGACCTCTGACATGCCTCAACAAGGCTCTAATGTACATTTAATTTTCCATTATATGTGTAACAGAACTAGGAGGCAGATATTGGAGAGAGAAACCAGGTACAGTCGTACCTCGGTCGACTTCCAAAATGTTCGGAAACCAAGGCGCAGCTTCTGATTGGCTGCAGGAACCGGCATCGGACATTCAGGTTCCAAAGAATGTTCACAATTCACTGGAAATCACAGCCACATCGCCAGACTATAAATTAGCATGGGGTGGAGAACATCTGGCCCGTGGACCCAATTAGATCCACCAGGCTGCTGAGAATGGCCCACCAGGCAGTTTGGGGTAAACCTCACTTCATACAGAAGGGCAGAAGAGCTCAGGATCTAGCCTGCTGTCTAGATCCTGCTCCCCTTCCCTGAGCTGTATTCCTTACAAAAGCTTATACTACCCACCCTGCCTGTAAAAATAGAATAGCTAAGCAGCTGACCTCTTCGTACTGGTTCCACTGGCGGGAGAAGGACTATTTTCTTTAGAACTATCCAGAATTTCTGCAACAGGAACAGATACCTCAATTGTTCTTCTCTTTCTGTTTTCTAGAAAAGACAGGATCTGATTAGTGAATTATTAGGTGTCCAGGTGTTCCAGTACTGAGGAACCACATCAAGCAATTACTAAATAGAGAAAAAGATATGTTTTCAAAAATTCAAAAAAAGATAAGGAAAAAAAGATTGTCAAGTGAAGACAGCTGCCATCATCAGAATACACCAACCCATACTGCCAACACTGATGCAAGAAAAGCTTTTAAATAGTGAGTAACATACCAAGAAAATTTATGGGTGGTGATGGAATTGGTGAAACTGGTGGAGACACAGAGACGAATGTCGGTAACGTTTGTTGATTGGTCAGCTGCACCAGTTTGCTGCGTGCTTCTGCACTCTGGCGGTTCAGTTCAGCTATTCGTTCATCCAAGCTCCTTGGTAATTCTTTCAAGCTGCTTACGGCATCACCATGTCCCTAAACGAGTATTCAAGAGGGTAGTTAAAAGTCATTTTCATACTTTTCATTACTGAACTTGGCTGCTTGGCAGACTCAGTGCATCTGAGTTACTCAACAGTAGCAGCAATCAGCAACCTTTTCTCCTACAATCTACTTTTAGCCACCTCACGTGGTCTTTAATCACAAAAATGCATTATGGCAGCACAAGGTCAAGTTAAAGGTAGGTCATGATAGATGATAGATCACTGGAGAAGAGCAACCAATGGAGTTCCCACAATCCTAACTTATTCAAAGTAATTTTTTTGAGACCTGTGAGTAGAGTTTTAAAAGTGAGCTAACGGAATGCCGCATACGATACTAAGCTAAGCAGCTTTCAAATAGAATACATAATAGGATTCGAAAAGTATGTCATTGAATGGAGTAATGAAATTCAGTAAGTTGTTTTTAACATTTTTAAAAATTGTAACCCACCATTGGATGTTAAGGAGAAGAACAGGTAATAAGTTAAAATAATATCACATATAAGATTTGCGGGTGGAGGCAACAAACACTTTGTCATTGGCACTGCACTCATTCCCGGAGTAAAAAGGAAGATACAGTGGTACCTCATACTGCATAAAGAAACTTTATTGGTAAGAGCTGTTCAATAGTGGCAGACTGCCTTGAGGAGGTGGAGAGCTCTCCTTTGCAGGAGGTATTGAAGCAGAGGATGGACCGTGATCTGTTAGGGATGCTTGCAGATCTTACATTCAAGACCCTGCGCTGAGCTGGGTGGGGGTTGGACCAGATGAGCTCCATCCATATGATTCTATAACTACTTATTTAGGCTTCAGAAAATTTGGTAAAAGGTAAAAAGGAAAAGGACCTCTGGACGGTTAAGTCCAGTCAAAGGTGACTATGGGGATGCAGTGCTCATTCAGGCCGAGGGAGCCGGCGTTTGTCCACAGCTTTCCAGGTCATGTGGTCAGCATGACTAAACCATTTCTGGTGCAACGGGACACCGTGATGGAAACCAGAGCGCATGGAAATGCTGTTTACCTTCCTGCCACAGCGGTACCTATTTATCTACTTGCACTTTGACATGCTTTCAAACTGCTAGGTTGGCAGGAGCTGAAACAGAGCAACAGGAGCTCACCCTATCTGATCGGCAAGCCCAAAAGGCTCAGTGGCTACTCAGTACATAGGTCACCAATAAGATGCCCCACAGGCACACAAATGCGATGAATGGATGGTTGATGACTGTAAAGTTGACAGGTGTGTGTGTGTGTATGCACATACACACCCATGCTTCCCTTTCCACAAGTCACAAAGCATAATCTCAAAGTATCAATGTTTATTGAGAATGTCAAGATCCAACTCTCTCTTACGTTCTTACCTGCCCCTCTAGCACTGATCCATTCTGGGCTGAAAATGGCTGCTGCAAAATATCCCATGCCTCCTGAGGGCAATGCCTGAATTTGCTCAGCTGAGCTTTAATGACAGTGTTCTGGAGTGTTAGCTCAGCTATTTGTCCCTGCAGATCATCACTCTGGGTAAGCATCATGGTCGCATCAGAATTAGGCCTCTCTGGAAAGCCATCAGAGCTTTGGCTTGGCACTGCAGAGAAGGTACTTATTAATGGCTGGCCATCTGACTGTACAGAACTCTGCAAAGGACCAGCACCTTTCTGGGTGAACGAACTGCCATCCTCTTCCACCATCAGTGGCTTGTTCGAGAGAGAGGACTTTTGTTCTCCTTCTGATTCTCTCCCAGTGGAATCTAGGAAAAGACAACACAGGAGACCAAATAAATCTGTATGACTATATTAAATCCTGTTCCTAGACTAATAAAAATGGGAGTGAAAAGGCTATGTTCCAAAGAGAGGTGAAGGCTGGTTATAATGCCAATTTGAGCGTCAGCTCTCATTTTTTAATTTAACACTCAAGGATGGCTATCTGAATACAAAAGAAACAAACCTGCCCCCAAGTCTAAATGAAGCAGTTCAAAATGTTCAAAGCAATCTAATGTCAATGCCATGGGCCTAGAGGTCTTTTAGACTTCAGGAGGTGCATTTATTTTGTATTCAGGACCACAGATTATTATCTGGAAATGTTCACCTACAGAGTTGACCTTCAAGTGAGGTGAAACTCAAATGCTTGTGCCCTGCAATTTAAAAGCAATCTTGCCCAAATATCTGGTACGGTTTCATTAGATCTGTGCTGCGAAGATTTTCTGATTGGAGAGAATATATATTAATACATATGATATGATATTAATCACTTCTTCCACAATTCTGATGGCCCTTAGTTTTCTTCAAAGAAGATCCATCTTAAGCAATAGGGCTCCCAGGTGAAGCACTATCCTGTCCTCAAGGTGACAAAATTTAACAAGATGCCTCCAACCAGCTGAGAAAGAGGAAAAGTACAAGGTGTAGCAATTGCTTGCTGGTTAAAAGCAAGGAGTGTCCTGCTATAAATTCAGATTGGGTTTCCTAGGCATGAGACCAAAGACCCGACATTGTATAACTGAACAATAGCCACAGTCACCAATGTTTTTAGGACTAGATACTATACTAGATTAGAAGACATAAAAGGACTTGTCCACAATGTGACTGATGGAGGGTTGATTATGGAAACAAAGTCAGGAAGCTGTCATGCAGTCAAAATTACCCTCTTACCATTCTGAAGAAGAGGCAATGCCTGGCTGCTCTTCTGTTGTGGTGGAGATAACAAAACAGCTGCTTGGAATAGACAAGCTGGTAAAGTTGGGGTTGGATGCGTTTTATCCAAAGGATTTGGCAACACTGGGGTTTTATTGGGAATATCCACTTGTGTATTTCTCTTTGGCCCAACGTAGTTTGAGAGGCATTTTTCTGACAATGAGAATAAAGACGGCAATGTATTATATTACAAACAAGAATGCAGCAACTAATACATGCTACCCAAAATATTCCTCTAATACCTGCTGTGAGGCAAACTATACTTTGGGGGCACTCTTGGTAGCCGAATATTTGCTCCTGCCAAAAACTGCCCTCCCACAAAGGGGGTAGTCTTATCTCTAAAATCATGCTGACCACAGAGTGAGATATTGAGGAGAAATGTCCATAGCTCTCATCTCAAGAGAAGAGCCAGAGCTTGTTTTGCTGGGGTGTGTGTGTGTGTGTGTGTGTGCTTACGATAAGCTGCTGAACCCCTTTATTGTGGGTTACCAACACAGTACCCATGGACACACAAGTGTCTACAGGCACCTTCCCCAGTGCTTGCAGCCTCCTCCAAAACTAAGCTTGAAATAAGATAATTGCAGCAGGGGGACGATTTCAGAGAGGGCTACAGCTGGAGGAGAGCTAGAGGTAGTGATGGGGGACTGCAAATGGGGAGTACCATATTTCTCCCTGGCTGGTGCTATTAGAAATCTTTATTCAAGTCTAATTGCAGCAAGAGAGTAAGTATTAACCATTACTTCCCCAGTTGCAACCCCAAAGAACACATCCTCTCCCATTGCAGTGAGGCTTTTTTGTTTTTTTTAAAAACTTACATTAAGTCAAATAGAAGCTCCTTTCAAGTCTTATTGTGGTGGTTGGGGGTAGGAGCGTGTTTTTTCTGGATATTGCAGCTGGGAAGGGAAGGTCAACTCTTGCCTCCCTAGATTCACTCTTCAGAGAGATCAGCTCCCTCCCCCCTGCCTCCCAAACTAGGCTTGCAAAAACAACATTTGTTCAACTATAACTGCTGACAGGGGAGGGCACTGTTTGTGGTTGCCATGAGTGCATGTGGTTGTAGTTATATAGTGTGTGCATGCTGCCCCAACAGTTTTTCTGGCTTGCAAATTTGCCCATGAGCCCAAAAAGATTGGCAACTCCTGTTTTAGATGCTCAAAACGACAATCCAGTACAATGTAAGTAAATTAAGAATAAAAGAGAAAGCATGTCATTGTTATAAAAATGTATTAACTAAGATAAGGTTTAAGAGAATTTTGAGAAAGACCCCATAGAGTCGCACATGCAGGGCTTGGTTCATCACCCTCATCCTACATCCCTCAATGGGCAATCACTAGCCTAGTTTCTCATAGCTGCAGAGATAACTATTGCTTCTCTGATATTTTGTGAGAAAAAAACCAAACCACATTCTAGCTGCCTAGAGGGATTTTAGTGGGAAAGCAGTGCAGTGTGGGAATGGGGACCTTAACAGCTATTTACTCTTCCATGTTTGATAGTACAGTCAAACTTTGGTTCGCGAATGGCTTAGTTGATGAACAAATCGGCTCCTGAACACTGAAACCCAGAAGTGTTCCAGTTTTTGAACATTTCTCAGGAGCCGAATGTCCGACGTGGCTTCCACTTGAGTGCAGGAAGCCGTGTCTTGGTTTCGAATGCTTTTGGGAGTCAAACGGACTTCCGGAATGGAGTAAGTTTGAAAATCAAGGTTCCACTGTATTGGGCAAATACCTTAAAAACCACAATTAACACAATGTGTAGGTACCTACACATTCAGAACCAATCACCACCAGAATAAATCACACAGCTAGCACGCAGCAGTCCAGCTGTAGTTAAAACTCTTAAGTTTTGAAACTGTCGTGTCACTCAGATTATTGAGGTTTCCCTGGTGAAGACTTTTACCTTGAGCTGCCTCTGGACTCCTGACTGAAAGTTCTCCAGAATCTGTAATGGGAAGTCCTTTAAATGCACGTGTGAGCGAAATCAGTTGTTCATCTGTTACCACCGTGTAGTGCTGAAACTTATTCTAGAAGACAAAAGGGGAGCAAGAAATGCACCAAAATCACCCTTCTGATTCACTTGCAACAGGCAAACATGAAGCATAATGGGTTATTTCCAAGCATTTGCCCTCACCCCTGGTAGTCCCATAAGCACATATTTGCTCTCTACTGTACTAATGCAATAGACATATAACATAAATAATAACTGAGTGCTATTAAAGTGTTTATCACATGAATTCTGAAGTTGGAACCAAAAGGTCAGATATGCCCTCACAGCAGAAGCAACAATACTAGGTGTGAACAATGAGAACACAACAAATGTGTCATGAGGATACAAACTTGAATCCCCATAGAGATAAAATGACAAGGGGTACAAGTCCATCTCTTGCTCAGAAAACCATGGTGTAAGTTAAGCTACCAAAGTCATTTAGCCCCTTGCTGCTCTGCCAATGCATTCCAAGTATTGTGTCTGGAAACACATCACATCACCAAATGAAGGGAATATATGCTGGCATTAACTTCCAATTGCAGGTCATGCCTAGGTTACATAGCTTAACAGTAATTATGGGTGGTACCTGCATAGCAATATTTTCTTCTCTCGCCAGGAGGACTTCAGCAGTTAGAGCATCAATGAGGGCCCTGTGTTCACTTAGCTCTTCTTCAAGTTGCTGCCTGTTCAGCTTTTCTTGACGTAGCCTTGTCTCAGTCTTTTGGGGACAGGGAAAGAGGGAGTGAGGAATCAGCCACAGTAAAGTGACAGCTGAAGTATTCATTGTGAAAGCATGAGTTATCAGGGTTCAGCAGCGTTTGAATGAAGGTCAAACTTCAAAGTGAAAGGCGAAGCTTTCCCTCCTGTACCTTCGAAGTCGAAGCCAAAATACTAGGGCATAAAGGGTGGGGGGGGGGAGTAGGAAAAGGATGTATGTTACACTAGCTGAATGTTCAATGCACCTTCTCCTTGCAGGACATAGATCAGAAACTGATCTTATTACTAGCTTTAATTATAAGGCAGAGGTTGTTTTGGTGTTGTTTGCTTTGCTTTTGCAGCATTAACCAGGATTAAATACAGTGGGTGGTATTCAACCAAGTCCTACTGAGAGTAGACCAATTGAAATCAACGAACCTAAATCAATCATATCCATTGACTTCAATTGGCCTAACCTGAGTGGCATTGAATAACATCCTCTGTACAGAGACACCCTCAATTTCCTCCAACTAAGCCTGCAGATTATCAGAATGAGGGCCTCTATGTCTCACTAACGAAGTTTTTGGCACATCCTAAATATACTTTCATCCCAGGTAAATTGATGGAATGTAGGGATCATGATGTGCCTTTTCCTCCCTCCCACTCAAAGAATAAATGTTTTCAAATAAAAATAAATTCAGGTATAATCCCCATATGCTTTTTTGCAACAGGAAAAACAATGCAGCAGTACAAAACTAGCAATTTAAACATAAAGTCTGACCTACTAAATCCAACCTAACGCCCATAAAAACCAATTATAATTATTAAATGTATTGAAAGGCAGCAATTGCACCTGGCAAAGCAGTAACTGGTGAGTCTCCTTTGAAGAGCATACCATAACACGGTGGCCACAGTTATAAATATTCCTTGAGTTAACTGGTTGCATTTTTCTGCACTATTATGGCAAACAAAGCGAGATGTCATTCCATAATATATGGGCCTAGAGAAAAAGGAATGATGGATGGTGTTCCCCAAGATGGACAGCTGGGCCTAAACCTTTGAGGGGCATAAAACCAGTAACTGGCACCGTGAACTGGAATTTTGGAAATACTACTATAAGTATGCAAATGGAACTTGCAACAAAATTATGCAATGTAACTTTATCCATATGTCAACATGTCATCCAGGCAGCCAAGTCATGATAGTCCAACCCCCCTCACTATTTTCCAATTAACACTCAATATTACTTGGCTAGTGACCATACTACTCAATCCTAACAGGGGTCTTAAGTTTATGGTTTTTAAAGGTTTTAGCTCGCCACTCCCTCCCTCTTGTTTCTCAGTGGCCCTGCTTTGGCATCCACCACATGAGTTCACTATTAGAGGGAGAGGTATAAGGGAGTTTGTGGGGTTTTTTTGTTCTTTAAAAACAAGTTTACAATTGTTCATTAATCATCTGACTATATATTCAAAATAGCTGTTCTGAGGCTGGTGCAATAGAATGGAGATAAATCCAAACCAAATACTACAGTACTTTCTTTGAAATCAACGGGAAACAACTTAGAACAAACAGCACCAAAATACTGAAAAAGCAGAGTCAACATTGCTCAAAATATTACAGTGGTTACAAGCAGCAGTTTGCAGTATCTTCCCACCTCCTTCAAATAGCGCAGCACCCGACAAAGAGCGTTCACCAGCGAGCGGGTAAATCCAGAGAGACCTTGGCTGCTGTGGACCTGCTGGACTTCATGCCCCATCCACCTCTCATATTCTTCCATTTCATTCTCCATATCATGCACCATTTGGTTCAAGACCTCTAGGCTGGATTTGTTGCCATTGGGGAAGTCAAGGGAAGCTGCAGCAGTACTCGAGTTACTCCTCTTCTGTGCTTCTGGGATCTGCACACTTTGCTTCTTCTTCACTGAGAAGACGACAAGGAAGCATGTTGTCCTTAGCATTGCAGAAGTTGGCACTTAAACAGAGTGCTTTGACACAAATAAAAGCAAGGGAGGGGGACTTTAGCTGAAGGGAATTAAGGTGCTTACAAAGGATCCCCACCACTTTGCTAAACTTTGATGAAGGTTTAGAAATTTTAAATCCTTGCACAACAACTCAAGCTTTAGACAGCAATTATATGCATGTTCATATGCATATGTCCTGAGACCCTACCTGCCGACGGATTGTCTCGCCAGAGTGGTGGATGCTCTAGTTATCTCCCGCTTGGACTACTGCAATGCGTTCTACGTGGAGCTACCTTTGAAGGTGACCCGGAAACTACAACTAATCCAGAACGTGGCAGCTAGACTGGGCACTGGGAGTGGGCGCCGAGACCATATAACATTGGTCCTGAAAGACATACATTGGCTCCCAATATGTTTCCAAGCACAATTCAAAGTGTTGGTGTTGACCTTTAACGGCCTTGGCCCGGTAGACTTGAAGGAACGTCCCTACCCCCCATCGTTCAGCTCAGATACTGAGGTCCAGTTCCAGGGGCCTTCTGGTGGTTCCCTCACTGCGAGAAGTGAAGCTACAGGAAACCACGCAGAGGGCCTTCTCGGTGGTGCCCGCCCTGTGGAACGCCCTCCCATCAGATGTCAAGGAAATAAACAACTATCTGACTTTCAGAAGACATCTGAAGGGCGCCCTGTTTAGGAAAGTTTTTATGTTTGATGTTTTATCACATTATTATTATTATTATTATTATTATTATTATTATTATTATTCTGTTGGGAGCCACCCAAAGTGGCTGGGGAAACCCAGCCAGATGGGCAGGGTATAATTTATTTATTTATTATTATTATTATTATTATTATTATTATTATTATTATTATTATTATTATGATTATTATTATTATTTCCAATGTCTGGTTCACACACAGTGCATATCCCACACATTCTGAATTAAAGGAAGCTCCAAGAACAAATTTGCTCAGAAAAGATTTTCACAGGTATACTAGTCACAAAGTAGTAAGAGGCAGACCAACAAGGTGATCCAATTGTGAATGCTACACTATTACCTTACTGCAGATACCTGCAAAACAGCACAAAATAAAACTTATCTAGTTAGGCCATGGAGGGGGGAGCATTGTGGTGTGGGGGGATGTGAAGGAGAAACAGTAATTTTGGGTAATATGCTGGAATATATGCAGTACTTATTTTCTTATCGAATCTAAACTCTTTCTTTTACTGCTTTTGTAATTCTATCTGGCATATTTATGAAATTCACAGAACAGTATTATGCATAAACTAAACGCCAAACTAGATTAATGAGCAATAGAAGGCTAGCAGCAATTCACAAGAAATGAAGGTCTTCTTGGCTCCTTTCCTCGAGATAGCAGCACCCTCTAGGTGTAGAAACACATCTTGGATTTGAGTGCTATATACACGCACATTATACACAGGAATTATTATTTTCCAAGGGTGCAGATTGTTTCACATAAGAATCTTCATACTACGTATATTTAGTAAAGTCTGATTTTAAAAAGGTTAATTCACTCCTTCCAAAAGACAAATTGTTCCACACAGATGGGCACAAGGGAGGTTGCAACTGAACAGAGACTGAGAAATATACGCAAGAAGAGGTACACTAAGACATACCTTTTGTGGTTTGCTTTTGCTTCCTTACATTGGCATTCAGTACTTGCTGCACAATGTATGTGGCATCTGGAGTCTGCTCTTCATACCGAAGTTTTGAGTGGACTTTCTTGACGACATTAGTAGCATTAAGGGCTAAATGAATTAAAAAATCATGCAGGCAGTGTTTTAATTAGTCTAAAATAATCTAAAACATACCTTCCCCTACAGAAGGGTTGGGGAACCTTTGTCAGTCTGAGGGCTGCATTTACACATGGGGAAATTTCCAGGGACTGTATGCCAGTGACGGATGAGGCCAGAGGCAAAAGTGAGCAGAGAAATGAATGGGACTTTTACCTTTGTACACTAGGTTACGTTCCATCTATGCAAAGCGCTTTCTATGCACCAACACCTCCTTCATTCCTCCATCCAGCCAAGACTCTTGGCTACATTTCAACCAGGATAAGGAGGGCATGGAACAAGGCCAGAGTTGGCTGTGGCCTGACGGCCAGGCAGAGAGATCTAGAGGCTCCCGAGCCTGCAGTTCTCCATCCATGCCCTACAGCAAGGTGGGGGACTTGTGATCCTCCAGAATGGATATTGCTGAACTACAGTTCCCATCATCTGTGGAGACTGACCATGCTGGCTGGCGCTAAGAGGAGATGATGTGTGACATCTGGAGGGCCGCAGGTTCCCCATGCTTCCTTACAGCAAGCCATAGCAGCTACTGTTTCCATTTCTAACTGGTTTGTTATTTAAAAAGAGAGTAAAATGAACCTGTGGATCCCAATGGCTGAACATTTGTTGTTGGAGTTGAAAGCACATATACTTCCTGCGATGATACTTGTTGCTTAGAAACCTCTTGCTGGCCACCGGCAGCAGAGTTTTCTTCTTTCAGAAGGTGAAGCATCCTAAGTGAAGAGCAGAGATGCAGAACAACTTTAGGAAGATTACAATTTTATCGCCATGCCCTTAACAGAAACATTATTTTAGCCATTATGGACATGGTTTGGTACCATATGCTGTGCTTAGTTTACAACATCATTCCTACCTTGGAGCTAGATAGCTATCAGTGCTGCATACTATACTTATTTTGGCAAAGTGTATTTTGGTAAATATCAGCTATAGTGGAACAAAATTGATTGTAACAGATCCAGCACTAGCCCTTTGGGCAGTGATTCTAGAAGCCATACAAGAGCTCTTTTATAAAGAGATGATTATATTTTTGCTAGCAGCACCATGAATAGAAATAGCCCAGCGCTGCCTTCACTCATCACCAATTACGATTTAATGCTGGCAGGCAAAATGTGGTTTATTGTGGTAGCTGGGAAGCAAAGTAGAGTCCTCAAATGAGCTGCAAGTCATGATAACTTCATAGCAATATGGAGGCCTTTCACAACATTTTTAACTAGACAAGATGCTAATATAATATTGCCTAAGCTTAAGAAGACATTTTGGAAATATTTTTGCCACGGTGTGTGTTAGCTTAACCTTCATTGTTACATGCCTGTATTTGGATACTTAAATTATATCTCCCAGTGATGTTACAAATATGTAAAGGATATGTACTATATCTTGTTCTGGTTTATTGTGATACTGTTTTTAATATAAATTTAAAAGGAAAAAGTTTGATTTTATTTAAGCATTATAGCAACATTTAGAAGATCATATACATGAGAGAATATGGTAGTAGAGCTGAACAGCTGGATTAGTAGATCATGTATCAAGCAATAAACTATTTGTGCTTATGCAGGGTATACAAAACTATGAAGGTAGACAGAGATACACACTCACCTCTCTGTATCAGTGTCAGATCTGAAGCTCAAATACATATCGTTCTCACTGTTTGTCTTGCACATCAAATAATTTTCTCCTTCTACTTCATTTAGAGCCTTTCAGGAGACAGATATAACATCTCAAACATTTGCATGGGAGAAATTTAAACTGACATATTTCATAGGCTGACAAAACACAATGAGCCAATAGCCAGAAATCACAACTGCTGCAAGCCTAGCTAAAGAAAACACACAGTTTTGTGTCTCAAGAAATTTATTTTCACACCAACAGAGGGCAGAAAGACAATTCCCAATTGCCCAGAAGGGGAAAGGGAAAACTTACTGTAATGCTACAGCATTTTTAAACAACTAGTGCAAACACACTATTGCTTTCAATCTACATTGCCTTGATTTCATTAAAGTCAAAACTGAAGTGTTCAGGTTTCAATAAACATTATTTGTACCCACTACTGTAAGTAATTTGCTAAAATAAAACAAGTACAAACATTTATTTCTGCATTCAATTTTGTATTTGCAGCACAACCCTATGCATGTCTACTCAGAAGTAAATCCCACTAAATTCAATGGTACTTAATCCCACATAAGTATGCAAAGGATTGCAGTCTTAAGAGTTATTTCAAGTGCCTCTTCTGTTATGTCTTAAGAGTCACTGCTGCAACTATGGATCTGTGAAAGTTTACACCAGACTTATCCTCAACAATTCATCTGCAGACATCTTCTCTTAACTGGCATGTGCTTGCCATTTCATTTCACTCCATAGAATGACTAACACTGGTATAATTTGAAAAGGCATGTCTATGTATCAAATGCAAAAGACACATCCCTTGGTCTATTCTATTTATTTAGTGACAAAGTTTACATGGAAAATACACCACCTGTGGATCCATGACAGAATCACTAAGAAGAGAGAGCTGTGTGGGGGGATCACATTTTTGTACGATGGGACCTTGAGAGGATTCTACATCATAATCAGGAGCCACAGTCACATTTGGGAAACCTAGAGGGAAGAAAGAAATAAAGACTTCCATTCATTAGGCCCAAGATTAGATGTTGAGCCTACAGCATAAACGTAGCAATCCTTTGTTGCCTTCCATGGAGACACTATCTTATATTTCTACAAATTCTAGATACTGTTAGTTTGTTGTAGAAAAACAATAGAACATTGTGTGGCACCATAAGCTCTTAAACACTAAAGTTTTTATTGCACGACACGCTTTTGTGGGCCACAAAGAGAGAGAAGGGTCTTTTATCCACTTTCTACACAATATATGTATCACTTTATAAACCTGTACCCTTTCCTCATAGGAAACGTGATACAACTCATAGTTTGCCAACTGAGTAACAAATGCAGAGGAAAGGACTGTATGTGGTGGAATTTATCAGGCCAAATAAATATTGGCTATGTATTTCCATTACTTGCCGGGATGGACGTGTATATGCTGCTGTAGGTGAAACATCTGTAGACGCAAAGGGAGAAAATATGGTTTCCACACTGGCAATTTACACTGTGCAACTCTCTGGAGCATTAGTCAAGACCCAGCCATCACTCTCTTAGCAAAACCAACAGAATTCAGTTTAAATAGATCAATTGCTTATACAGGCAATCCCCGATTTGCACAGGGCTTGGTCTCCGGATCATCAAGCACTTCTGTAAAATTGTGTGCAATTGAAAAAGCCTGCAAATGCCTGCAAACACCCCATTCAGCCCCAACCCACCCTTTTAGCGACGTATTTTATGACATTTCCAGGTTACTTCTGGGGTCGGCACAATGCACATATAGATGTGAACACGCATAAATGGGGGGTTGCCTGTATGCTACAAGGAAAATTTGGAGGCATGGTTGTGGCTGTCGTCAAAGAATATATTTCTATGTTATCATCACACTAGGAAACATGAAGTTATCATTTACAGTAAACAGCTTTCATTTTGGGTTTCCTTGGGTCTGCTAAACAAAACTATATCTCACTCAGTAAAACTTTACCTAAATGCCTGCGGGGGGCATCTCCAAATAGATCCTTCACCACAGCCATGGCCTGATCAGATCTCTCCAGGACTTCCTGTAACTGGTACTGATCAGAAAGAATCTAAAAAAATGAAAGCACAGAACACACACATTTTATACATCATACTTCTCTTTCCTTCCCCATGCCCTACCCACTCTTCAAAACAGGTTACATGTCACTATTAATCATATAAATTATTAATACTGCTGCCTATGTCATCCATGAAATGCTACCTTTTATTAGGAACAATAGATGGGCATGATTAATTCAATAAGTAACACATTTAAAAATAAAATAGGAAATTCTTTCCAGTAGCACCTTAGAGACCAACTGAGTTGCTCATACCAAGAACAAACTCAGTTGATCTCTAAGGTGCTACTGGAAAGAATTTCCTATTTTGTTTCGACTATGGCAGACCAACACAGCTACCCACCTGTAACATTTAAAAATACATCTACATGTGGCAAATATTATTTGAAATTCCTTATTTTGAGGCATGACCAAGGCAGTCTATGCCAGTCCCTCTTTAGCACTCATCTTAGGCTTATTTGTAAAGCATTGTCTAAAATACTAAATGCTTCTTTGAAAATGATGTTATTTTATGACCGCCTTAATGAAGACAACATTATAGCTAACAAAAGGATAACAAAAATATATAACTTGTCCCTAAGATCTTTTGAGGGCTGGGAAGTAGCCAATGTAGCAGCAATTTTTAAAAAGGGATCCAGGTTTTGTTTAATCTATACTGTTCTGTTTTGGGCTGAAACAATTTTACTTGCTTTACTTGGTTTTATAAAGGTATGATTGTATTGTTGTAACCTGCTCTGAGACCTTATAAACAAACAAACAAACAAACAAATCCACTGGGCTGGTGGAGAAATTATGGATCATTCCATCCCCTTTCTACAAGGACACCTGGTAGAAGGCTTTAAAAAAAACCCAGCAGCCTGGTCGCAGAGGATGTGGCTTCCAACTCCCTTTTAACCAGCATAGACATACTTTTGTGATCTTATTCACTTTACAAGGTTGAAGCACACTATGAGGCTGAGTGTGCCCCCTCCAGATTAGAGAACTCCAGGTACATAATGAATGGTTCACCAGGAAGCCTTGCACAGCAGCAAACATGAAAAGTAAGCTGTTGGGAGGAAAGAACTGTGCATGCCACCTTGCAGACAGAGCTCTCTCCCCCCCCCCCTCCCAGTTGAACCACAGCTGATGACTAGCTTACTGTATCAGCCACAAGGAAACTCTACAACCATTTCTTACCTCTCTCATCAAGGCCAGTTTCTTTTTTTCCAGAGATTCTGGAACTCTTGGTCTCTGCTTCTTCCATTTGCTCTTCAGTGCTTTTTCTTGCAGTTCAAAGTGTACAATGCCTTTGTTCTTTGACTTGTGCATCTCATGGCGTCGTACCTGGAAAGGAAGAGATTTTCCTCAAACCAGAGCCAAGGAACAAATGAAGGAGATGATAGTGACCGTACAAAACAACTAGAAGGCGAAAGCGAATAAAATGTGAAGTTGCACATATAACGTATATATATCATATATGTATATGTAAGATTTCATATATGTATTGCAACATTAATAATAAATAAAATTTAAAAATAAGAAAAATTATTTATTATTAATGTTGCAATACATATATGAAATCTTATATATACATATATGATATATATATATGTTATATATGCAACTTCGCATTTTCACATTTCATTATGTACCAACATTTATCCATTTCTTATTTCTTGCCCTGTGTCTTCCCTCCACCTGTGCGTGACTTCCTTGTTATTATTTTGTAACTTTATAATTGAGATTGTATTTTTGTATCTTAATAATTAAACATTCATTCTTATATATCAGCTTAACCTAACTATCTTTACACTTCTATAAACTGGGCAAAACTAGACATCAGGGTCACTATCTTAGTGCCATATGCAGACCATTACAAAAGCAGAAGTTAAACACTTGGGGATGGTTCACCTAATACAAGCTTTCCAATGGACTGTGAGCGTGTCAGAGAAAGAGAGAAGAACAAGCAACAGAGAAACATGGAAGGGATGGCCATTGGGGTAGCCATCAAATGTAGTGGAGACCTGCACTATCAGCAGCAGAAGGGAGCATATAGGGATACAGTATGCTAACTGCACACACCCTTTGCACTTGCATCATTACAGTTTGTAACCCCTCTCCCTAGTCAATTTTCTTTTCATCCAAAATCTAGCACTGGACCCCAGCCTCCACATTATACATGACTAGGACACATCCAGAATTAAAAAGAGCAAGTCTGTGGTTTACATGTCTAATTTTATGTCTAAGACAACCCTCCCTAAGTGCCTCCCTAGTATGTCAAGAAAGACAAATTTCCAGCTTACGAGATCTTCAGGAGTTGCACGATGCACAGTGAGATCATGAACAGTGTTCTGCAACAAAGCATACCAAATGCAAGGTTAGAACATGAAACCAAGTACATCAAATTAATAACATATCTGTATGTTCTCCAAGTTCTTCTATCTGTAGATAGGTCAGTTCTAACCATCCCACCCCATTTTAGCATACTCAAGAACCTAGAGGGCAGGGCTATACAATACAGTGGAATGAGCACAGCTGCCTCCTCAGTTGAGGAAAGTCTTATAATCATAAGAGTTGGAAGGGACCACGAGGGTCATCTAATCCAAGCCCCTGCAATGCAGGAATCTTTTGCCAAGCGAGCAAGCTACTGACAAGAAGAACTGCACTACTGAAAGAAGAAAACTGAGTCTGCACACATACACCAAAGGAAATAATAGCCAAAGCAGGCATATTTCCAAGTAAACATTTTTTAATGGTTTTAAACTCTCATAAATTTTGATAGCCTAGGCCAGTGGTGGCGAACCTGGGCACTCCACATGTTTTGGGACTACAACTCCCATCATCCCTGACCACTGGTCCTGTGAGCTAGGGATGATGGGAGTTGTAGTTCCAAAACATCTGGAGCGCCCAGGTTCGCCACCACTGGCCTAGGCTCTCACATCTGTAATTGTTTTGACATGTGAAATCGGGGAGACTCCACACACAAGTTGCCAAGCTGGACTAAAAGTTCCAGAATTAATTCCTCCATGGAGGACGGAGGCGAACAAAAAAATCATGAGGTTGTGCAACCCCTGAGTTCTTCCACACCTCGCAAATCTCTCCCCCGTATCCCATTGGGGCAGCAATTCCTGCATGAGCACAAAGGAGGCTTCCACAACCCAACCCAACCCCCTCTCTCTATATATCTGTGGTTCCCAATGTGGGGCCCACCCCCACAGTGGGGGCAATTTGATTTTTAAGCGGGGCCATTCAAGAGTGAGTTAATGGAATTTAGGCTTCCTCCACGTAAATAGGAGTTCACTTCTTTGAATAATAATAATTATATGGGGGGGTGGCATCAGGATTTTAAAGATGTTTAGGTGGGGCATGGCCAAAAAAATTTTTAGGAGGCACTTCTCTCTCTCTCTCTCTCTATATATATATATCCAGCCTGAACAAAAGTGTTGGTAAAGTCAAAAGCTTACACACTAAATTTTATTGGGCTTGGTTCCTTTTAGGTTTTGATTCCAAACCCGCTGGGCAAAATCTGCCTTCTTCTCCAACTCAGAAGAATCTTTATTTGCATCAGCCACTAACCATAGCAATAAAATAAAATAAATTATGCTGCAGAGGTAAAAACTTAACTTTAATTGCCCTCACTAAAAACCTTGCAGTTTTTGCTGTCACCTGATCATCTTGATCTGCTACAAGAAAGGACACAGTAGCAATGGTTGAGAGACCCAGCATGGACAATAATAGAGGGGTAATAACCTCACTCCTCAAATCTTTATAAAGAGTGCAGGCCAGAAGCACATGAGCGACTGACTGACTCAATACTGCCATCTCCACAGGGGCATAACCGTTTTTTCCAGTAGATCTTTTTGAAATCGACTCTCAAGTACAGCCGAAGGCAGTATATTCAAACTTGCGAAAGCGAAAGCGCGTCTGTATTTGGGGATTGTGTCAAGACGACTAGGTGGAAAGTAATCATACCAAGGACAAAATTTCCTTATTGTGGCCAAATTATTCTGTTGCTCCATGTCATACAGCCGCTATCTAATTAAATTATTTGCTTTGCTGAAGCCCAGTGTTAATAACCGTTGTGGTGATATACTAGAAAAGTAAAGCTTTTAGTTGACTCATTTTTTAAAAAAAACAAATGGAATCCGTCATAAAGCATTTATAAAGCGTGAATTGCATTTACGAATCAGATCTAGGGACTCTTGCGACTAAAAAGGGAAATTGGTTATTGTTATTATTATTCCGCGTGTTTTCACAGCTTCGCTTTCCCCACCCGCTCGTACTCACGTCCCATTCCTGCTTCTTCCTCCTCGCCTTCTTGGGCGGCTTCCTTTTGGCTCCCGATGCCGGCAAGCGACTCACCCTCAGCAGGGACATAATAATAACAACTGCAGCCTCCCAAGTAATAACCGCGCCACCCGAAGCAGCGATAAAGCGGCGATGGCTTGAACAGCTGGGGCTCCGAGCAAGGCGCTCTAAAAGCTCCGCTTCTGTTGCGGGGCGACGGAGAGAGAGAACCGTCGGCCGCTCCGCACAAATTTATGCGGGTCGCGTCGAGGAGAGCAGGCCTCGCGCCCGTTGCCACGGCAACCCCCGCCCGGCTCTAGCGGAGCTCTTCGGCGGGAAGGGAAGGCGGCGCTGTGGAGACAGTTTTCGGCCGTGGAACGAAGGCGAGGACGGACTTCTTTCCTTAAAGAGAGAGCGCCGAAAGTTTGCAACACACCCGACAAGTGCAGTGCATCCCGCTGTAAGGAGCCACGTCCTAGTCCCTGCTCTAAGCGCCCTCTCCCGCCTGCCCAAAAGAGGCGAATGAAATTATTATTATTATTATTATTACCCCACCTTTTTTCCTGCCAGGGACTCAAGGCGGCTTACAGATAAAAATAAGAACAGCTAAAGCAGTGGTTCTCATAGAGAGTGGCCTGCCCACACTGATGTGGCAGGAGAGGATGGCAAGTGTGGCCAGGAGATTCAAGGACTGTCAAACATTTAAACATTTTAGTATAGTATAGTACAGTGGTACCTTGGTTTGCATACATCTTGGTTTGCATACATTTTGGATTACAAACACGTCAAACCCGGAAGTGCGTGTCCCGGTTTGCAACCTTTTTTGGGGGATTACAACCCCCCCCCTTTTTTGGGGATTACGAACTAATTTTTTTGGAGGCCCCATTGGCGAAAGCACACCTTGGGTTACAACGTGTTTTGATTTACAAACGGACCTCCAGAACAGATTATGGTTGTAAACCAAGGTACCACTGTATAGTATAGTATAGTATAGTATAGTATAGTATAGTATAGTATAGTATAGTATAGTATAGTATAGTATAGTATAGTATAGTATAGTATAGTATAGTAGGTAGCCGTGTTGGTCTGCCATAGTCAAAACAAAATAAATAAAAAAATCCTTCCATTAGCACCTTAGAGACCAACTAAGTTTGTTCTTAGCATGAGCTATCGTGTGCATGCACACTTCTTCAGATACACTGAAATAGAAGTCACCAGACCCTTATATATAGGGAGAGAGTGAGGAGGGGTATTACTCAGAAGGGTGGTGGGAATGGGTGATTGGCTGATGGGTGTGGAAAACCTGTTGATGACTGTAAATGACTGCAATTAGTCCTAAAGGAAAAAGCAAGGGGTGAGATGGCTAACGATAGCTTTGTCATGTATACTGAGATAAAAATCCAATGTCTTTGTTCAGACCAGGTCTCTCCGTGGTTTTGAGTTTGGTAATGAGTTGCAATTCAGCAACTTCTCTTTCCAGTCTATTTCTGCAATTCCAAAGTAGTCAGCTACTTTGAGATCTTGTATAGAATGTCCTGGGAGATCGAAGTGTTAGTATAGTATAGTATAGTATAGTCCCTCCCCCACTGTGACATATAATTCTTATTATTCAAAAAGTGAACTTCTGTTCACAGGGAGAAAGCCTAAAATGCCATTAGCTGTTAATAACTCATTCTTGAATTGCCCCTCTTAAAAATCAGATTGGGAATCACGGCCTTATAGGGTTACCATATTTCCAAAAGTAAAAACCAGGACACCTCAAAGGTTGTTGAGCTTCTTTTAGGCTTTTAGGAAGACCCTAAAGTTGTTGAGCCTTTTTTTTTAAGTGATTTTTCGATTTACTTGCCTAAGATTCAGGACAAAGAGATGCCTTTGAAATCTAGGTAATGTCCGGACGTATGGCATTTTCAAAATGATGCAAGAACATCAAGTGATAGGAAATCCTAGATGTATTTCTTACCAACAAACAAAAATGGTGTGGTGCAAGCAAATTTTTATTCCGAAATTGTGAGCCAGAGAAAAGGTTTGAGGACCACTGAGCTAAAGATCATTTAAAAAACCCAAATAAACATAGAAGTAAAACCACACACACACAAATCATAGAATTGTAGCGTTGGAAGGGACAGTGAGGATCATCTAGTCCAACTCCCTACAATGCAGGAATCTCAATACATGGTACCCCATCCAATCTGAAACCATACCAGACCCTGCTTAGCTTTTCAAATGGGCTAGCAGGTTTTTTGCTACAATCTGTTAAAACCATACAAATAGCATCATAGTAGAATCGTAGATTATTATTATTATTATTATTAAAATTTGTATACCACTCTTCATCCAAAGATCTCAGGGTGGTCTCTTTCATTAAAAGCAGTCAGTTCCCAAGAACCTGTTGGAACAAGTCAGAAGAATGACAAGGAGGGAGCCAGTCTAACATTCCAAAGTCTTGGTCAATTCCGTGTCCAGGGCAGCTAGACCAGCTCCATCTGGTATGCAGGCTGAGACCCTACCTGCCTGCAGACTGTCTCAACAGAGTGGTGCATGCCCTGGTTATCTCCCGCTTGGACTACTGCAATGCACTCCACCTTCAAAAGAAGAGTGCATTGCAGTAGTCCAAGTGGGAGATAACCAGGGCATGCAACTAATCCAGAATGGCCACTGGGACCATATAACTCCGGTCCTAAAGGATCTTCACTGTATGTTTCTTAGCACAATTCAAACTGTTGGTGCTGACCTTTAAAGCCCTACGGCCTTGACCCAGTATACCTGAAGGAGTGTCTCTACTCCCGTTGCTCAGCCTGGACACTCAAGGAGTGTCTCTACTCCCATTGCTCAGCCTGGACACTCCCGTTGCTCAGCCTGAGGTCCTGTTCCAAGGGTCTTCTGCTGGTTCCCTCTCTGCAAGAAGCAAAGTTACATGGAACCAGGCAGAGGGCCTTCTTGGTAGTGGTGCCTTCCCTGTGGAACCTTCTCAGTAATGGGGCCCTCCCTTTGGATGTCAAGGAAATAAACAACGACCTGACTTTTAGAAGACATCTGAATGCAAGTTTAGGGAAGTTTTTAATGTTTGATGTTTTAATGTGCTTTTAATATTTTTTGGGGAGCTGCCGAGCCACATGGGCAGGGTATAAATAAGTTGTTGTTGTTGTTGTTGTTGTTGTTGTTGTTGTTGTTGTTGTTATAGGTCAGGGGTCAGCAACCTGGGGGTCGTTTAACTGGCCCACAAGCCGCCCCTGTTGGTTTTACCTCTCATATAGTTGTGAAAGTTTAGTCAAAACCTGCCAATGAGTCCAAATATTCCTTCAACTCTTAAGAACTGTTCTCTATGTGAGTAGGGCTTCTTCCTGGTTTTTGGATTCTTGTCCTTTCACTATACATGATAACTCAGACCCATAAGGTGGGGGACTCCCTTCAATAGTCAGCCCCCCCCCAAGTTATCCTCAGAACTGTTTAAATGTTTTTGCCTTTTCCTTTAAGGGTACCTGCAGAACCAGGTTTGAGAGGCCCTTTGGACAGGTGCCCTCAGTAGGCCCAACTCCTTAATACTTTCACCACTGCCTCCAGGGGCAAACAAAGGCTAACCAACACCCAGGGTGGGGTAAACCGCCGGCTGCGCACGTGTTGCGCTGCTACATACAACGCATTGTGGCGCCGCTACGTATGACACGTGTGGCACCGCTATGTACAATGCATGTGCTTGACACCACATATGTGTTGTAGGTAGTGGTTTGCCGCTGGCGCCACTCGAACGCCGTACGGACGGTGACGGCAGCCATGAATGGAGGATCCTCCACGTGCGGCTGTGGCAGTGGGTTGGCAGCTCGTGCCGTCACTCCCGGGGGTGGTGGGGCGAGCACCCCACAGGGTGCCTTCTTGTCACCCCCCAGACATGGCACTCAGGGCACACCGCCCCCCCCCCATGCGACGCCACTGACTGCCTCCTTTTACCATTCACTCAAGGCCCTATGAGTCCTACTCGCCAAACTTATGATAAGCAGCATCCCCTGTTCCTTTTCCTCCCTCCTGCAAGTTCTCATTCACATAGGAAAGGCAGGTAAAGAGGCAACAGGATGGATGGGATGCAAAGGGATCGCAAAGGGAATGGGTATGGGCACATGCTCAATAATGATAGCATTTGGCCTGGCTTCTGGACTCTGGCTGGTGATGTGGGGTGGTGCGGAAATTCCCCCCTTTTTATTAGATCTCAAGCTACCTAGTTCAGCCAGCCATACTTTTTTTTTACAGAAGTCAAGAGGCTGTAGAAATCTGAAAGATGCATCCTTTAAAATCTATTATTGCTGGGTTTCCAAATAAATTCTGAACCTTCTAGACCCATGGTTCCCAATGTGGGGCACATATAAGAATTATATGTTGAGGGGAAGCATCAGGATTTTAGAGATGCTTAGGTGCTACCATCTTTTAATAACTGGTATTTGTTTTATTGCTTTAGACTAGGTGTGCGCAACCTGTGGCCCTTCAGGTGTTATTGGACTACAACTCCCATCATGCCTCGTGAGGTAAGGAGATTGCTTTTTTGGCAGCATTAACAAAGGTTGCATGGCAATATTGCAGCTAAGGAGAAAACTGTTGTTGTTCCAAGATTATTAGGAAATATTTACTAGAAAGTTGAGGGTGTCCATTGAAAGGTGAGGTGGGGAAATAGGATACTGAAAAGGAAGGAACTAGCTTGCTTTATCTTCTTACACTTGATAGTGACCTGGGTTGCTAAGGGGCATGACATAAAAGAGCTTCCTTCACTGCAATATACAGCAAGGTAGAATGAAAAAAGAAAATAGTTCTTCTGCTACTGCCATCCTTGGATAGGGATAGCCTGACCCCAGCTGGACTACTATAATGCATTGTACATGGGGCCGTGCTTGAAGACTACTCAGAAGCTTCCTTTAATGCAAATGGTCATCGACAGAATTTTGACCAGTGCAGCTAGATAAAATCACATTGCACAGATTACAAAAGAACTGTGTTGGCTGCCCACTCGCTTCCAAGCCCATTTCAGGTTTTGGGTGGTTACCTTTGAAGCCATAAATGGCTATGCACCTGAAGGACTTGCTGTACCAACATGCCTAAGAGGGGGTTATCTACATTCCAATGGGGGCAGGAGCTTGCTCTGTGTTCACATGTATTAGGTCTTTCTTTGCGGTGGCACCTACCTTGCAAGGTGCTTACAACCTCAGCACTTCTATTTCAGAACCAAGTTAAAACTTTTTGTTTTTGTTTACTCAAGTAATTTGAGTGTTTTTACTGTTTTAAACAGTCTGACTTTTTTAGTTGGTTCTGTCTGTATTAACACCCCCCAACCTTTGTTATGTTATTGTTTTTGCATAATTTATTGTGTTATTTGTTTGAAGCAGTAACTTGCCTAGGTACCATCACTGAAGAAAGGAAGGTTGGTTCTTCTCTGATTTGGGGGATGCTCTCTCTTTGCAAATGCAACAAGCATTTGGGGGGGGGGGTTGTAGCCAGGGTTGGTCATTTTGCTCTTCATCCATAACTTATTGTGTCATTTGTTTTTTGCTGTTCAAACGACACAACGTACTAAAGGGAGGGCTATGTTTATTTTTAAACCAATGAATCAAAGTAATTGCTCAAGAACGAAGCTCTAGAATTTGGCATTTAATGAGGGCTACAAAAATACGCTTAATGCAAGTGGCTGACTTCCGTAACAATTTATCTCAGTAATCTGTTTACCACCCCCCCCCCAATCCGAAAGCTAAATGTGACGTTTTATAATAAAGCTAGCAACCTTCTCGAAAGTGCTGCGTATGGTAGGAAGCAGAGAGATTATATGAGCAGGAGCGTGGAAATGGACACGTGGCAGAGGCTGGCGCAAACCACTCAGGCACTAAAGCGTGGGATTTGCTGCGGGGCCGGGCATTATTTTTACAGATCTCTGCCTACGAGACGATGTCTTGCGAGAAAAGCAAGCGGGGGGTTCTCCAAATAACAATAAACACAACCATCGTGAAAGGTTAATCGCAAGTGATGTTTCCAACCGGAGTTTCTGCTTGCCTAGCCCCGCGCGCAATAAACGATTTTTTTATTCCGGCGAAAAGGGGGTCGCGCCTTTAGGAGACCTCCGTCTTGCGCAAGACTTAAAGTTCGAAGGACACGTCCTGGCAGCAGAGAAGGGATAGGCAGCCAGTTAGTTTCCAACCCTCGGCCGGCTTCCCTTCCCCGGGGACCATAACCCAGGCGGGTTTCTGCTGCGGGATCTCAAGCTTTTTGCGCGGTGCGCAGCCTGCTGCTGTGTTATCTGCGGATACCTCCATGCGCGCCGAGTAGAAGAAGCTGCTGTCTCGACCCAGCCTTTTGCCCAGGGAGATCGGCGTCTATCAATTAGACGCAGAGGGGGGGGGAAGACAGATCCGGCATACGCGCCTCCAATCCGGATTCACTCACCACTGCAAGCGGGCGCATGGAGACCCCCGGCGTGGAGAGCAGCGCCTAGCCACGGCTTGAAGGCGACGCCAGGCCCGGCGCTAGAGCGGACCCTGCTTCAGCGGCTCCCGATTTCTTTTCCTCTTCCTCCACCTGGCTGGGGGATCATGAGCAGCTGGGCCAGGCTCGCCGGGCTCCTGCTGGCCGTCGCCGGAACCCGCGAGCTGCAGCCTGGCGCGCAAAGGAGAGGCGCCGGTGCCGTCGCCGGCGCGGAAGAGGCAGCCCAGTTCGACTTCATGTACTCCGGCCAGGTCAACCGAACAGCCGAGCGCCTTTACGCGTTCAACTACACCAGCAAGCCGGGCCAGGTAAGGCGAAGCACCACCCAAGGCTGCTGTTCTCCTCCCCACTGCCTGGCAGCAGAGCCGTGACGACCGGCGGTGGCGGCTCCAGGGGCGGTCGGTCACCACCAGACTCCCGAGCCAGATTCACCTGCCGGGGCAAGGAGCGTGGATTTCCCCCCCACACACACACTCCCCAGGCAGGGCGGGTGGCGCGAGGACAGAGGCAGGCCTGTGTGGCCGCCGTTATGGATGGTCGGTGGGTACAGACAGCCCTCCGTAGACCCCTCTGCGGAAGAGCTGTTGCAGCCAGAGCTATGATAGGAAGGACAGGAGATTCAGGGCAGGGAAGCGAGACCCGTCTCTCCTGCGTGCCTGCATCTGACTGGCTGCTGCAGCTGGACAGTTGATGCCGGGAGAGATGGGTCGACCTTGGTGCGATTCGGTGGGGAAACGCTTATGTCTCGAACCCTTCTTTGGAGGGGGGATGCGCTTTAGATGCGGTTTGGGACCGCAGGTTGCTGATCTTCCCTCCTTGAGAGTCTCTCTAAAGTGGGGGTGGGAGAAATGTCCATTTGTCGGGTCCATTATCTTCCCCAGTTGCCCAGTAAACACTTGCGTTGTTTGGTGTGTGTGTGTGTGTGTGTGTGTGTGTGTGTGTTTTAAATGCATCCATCCTTAACTTCTTGCCCTTCTTTCTGATGAAACATTTTCTGTGGCTGATTGCTCGATTTGGGAGTTTTATTCAGAAAAAGAGAGAGGCATCATGTTTGTCTGAAGCCTTTTGCTTGATTTGGGTGTTTTATTCAAAAAGAGAGAGAGAGGCCACGTTTGTCTGAAGCTTTTGAGTCACCAAACATCTTAGCTCTGTCCAGTAGTGTGTGTGTGTGTGTGTATTTGTCAGGGAATAAAAAAAAATCTATTGTTTAATGAGAATGCATTCATAAAATTTTTGGAGATGCAATAGAACACATTGGGATATAGCTGTTACCTTCCCAGATATAGCTAGATATATCTATTAGAGTACCCAGTTTCTATGTATGGTACCGTATATACTCGAGTATAAGTCGACCCAAATATAAGCCGAGACACCTAATTTCCCTACAAAAATGTGGGAAAGCTTATTGACTCAAGTATAAGCCGGTTCACCTTTGCCACTGTGGTAGAGGAGGAACGAGCAGCCCAAAGCAGCCATTTGGGCTGCTCCTTCCTCTTCCTCCTTTGCTGCTGTGGAGCTCACCCCGTCGCAGGGTTTCGAACCGCCATTCTTCTGATCAGCAAGCCCTAGGGCTCTGGTTTAACCCACAGCGCAATGTTCCCTTGTGTTATACAGAGAAGGCTGGGATCCTGTCCTGTTTAAGCAGGAGCCAGGGAAAGTGAGCACCTGTGGGGTTTTAATACTTCCTTAACTGATAGGCTTTCTGCCTTCTGGGGTCTAAAGTTTGCATTTATGTGAGCAGTTCAGGAATGGAACAAGCTGCCTGGGGAGAGTAAAGAACCACCGTTCTTGTACACTTCTTAAGGAATGGTTGACTTGAGTATAAGCCGAGGGCAGCTTTTAAAGCACAAAAAGTGTGCTGAAAAACTAGGCTTATACTCAAGTATATATGGTATATCTGTTAGAGCAGAATTAAATAATGAGATGGAGGAGTAAGTCATAATGTGAATATATCCCGCTAAGGCTGAAGCTAGATGTGAACCTGAACTTGTAGTTATTTTTTTAAATTGTTAACTGCTGCAGGGAGCCCTGATTTTCATTGGTACTGTAACACATGGGGAGGGGTGTCAACCTTTTCCTTCTGCTATAGTGTCCTGATTAAAAGAAGTTTCCCTTCTGGCATCTATTAGTGCTGGAAGAAAACATCACATGGGGTGGGTACAGAGGCTACCTGTTGCAATAATTATTTGCCTTTATCTAATATTCAAAGCACTTCCCATTCCTTGCATCAGGAAGCCCTACAGCAACACTGTATTTTCACATAGTTGCAAAGTGTGTATGTGTTTGTGTGCGGTGCCTGAGGCAAGATTTAACTTCCTGGTTCGCAGGTCAGTTCATTACGGAGCAATCCTATACAGTCATACCTCATGTTGCGCCCACTTCATGTTGCGCCCACTTCATGTTGCGTCTTTTCGCGTTACATCCTGCGACAACCCAGAAGTACCAGAACGGGTTACTTCTGAGTTTCACGCTCGCGCATGTGCAGAAGCACCAAATTGCGCCGCACGCCTGAGCAGATGCAGTGCTTCAAGTTGCGGGCATTTCACGTTACAGGCGGGCCTCTGGAACGGATCCCGTCCATAACACGAGGTACCACTGTACTCACCTTTATGCCAGTCCACAGATACACTGTACACCTGATAAATACCAGTAGTATGCTAATTCAGCCTAGGGCAAGAGGGGGAAATCCTTTTTTATATATAAAAAAAGTTAGAAAATGGAAGGATACCCTGCCTTAATAAGCACAATCTTTGTTACTGCCCTCCAATTGCAGGTGAGGCTGGCAACACACCCCATTATGTGTGGCAATGGAAGCAGCCAGTGACAGTGCGCCAACTGGGGACCCCTCCAGCACACCATCTTGTATCTTACAGAGCACGCAAAGGGATGTATTGCACCCCAATAGCTCCAGGGACATCATGCTCTCACACAGGGATTTTTTTTCTGCCAGAACACAGTTCTGGCACCTTTTTTTGCCATGCTTTGCTCAAGAAGTCTGCTCAACCCAGCAAAAGAGGTCCCTAAGTGGTGAGGTGAGCAGGATGGCAGCCAAAGTGACCTAAGCGGGGTGGGGGGGGAGCGAGCAACCTGGCATCTTGTCACATGACTTGGGTTACAAGATGTTGGTGTCGGTGGTGTCTGGGTTGGCGACTTGTGGGAATGTTGTAGATTAAATATTATCCTGCCTAACTCACACTAGTGAGTCATACAGCAGAGTTCATTCCCTTCTATACACAGCAGGAAGCTAGTTGCAGAGTCGTTTGAATCTCTTTAGTTAAGCAATCCAATCTGGCATGCCCAGATTGGAGTATATTCCTGGTAAGACCCCTTTGTCCCTCCTAAAAACAATAAAGACACAATAAGCTTTTTTTTAAAAAAAAGTAATAAGGAGTTTACTCACATTCAGTTCCCTGAATGCAGGCATTAGCTTAGAGTTACAGAAGAGGGTTTGAGTTCATCCCATATGGGAATGAGCCCATGTCCTGGTGGCTGACAGCCAGCAGACAGCAAAATACATCAGTATAAAGAGAGCATGGCATCAAGAGAGCAGCATGGCATCAAGAGGAAGAAGAGGAAGCTGGCTGTGTGACCAGCTTCTCTTATGGGGTCTCCCAGAGTCATGTCCACCTACCTGGTTACACGCAGGGGGAGGAAGCTCCAGACTAGGTGTGACAGGAAGTCCTTTTGGAACTGGAATAACACCTCCCCATGTGTCCACTCTGGGCAAACAGGAAGTGTTGTACTTGACTGCTTATGTTACATCCCACATGACTTACCGGTAGGTGGTGAGTTCTGGCACCTTTTTTCTAGAAAAAAAAGCACTGCCTTCACTCATGTTTTACATACCTGGCACACACACACACACACACACACACACACACACCAGTCATATAAAAGAGAGGGGCATGCCTGGGATTAAAATTACCGGGTACCTAGCAGGTACCACAGAGCCGTTTCCTAACCACTCAGCCATAGCAGGAGCTCAGAATTATGGGGCATTTTTCTCCCACCTCAGGGGTGAAAATGATACAGATCTTTGACTTTCATACTCAGAGCCAGGTAGGTAGCCGTGTTGGTCTGATGCAGTCAAAATAAATTAAAAAATTGTCCAGTAGCACCTTGTTGTTGTTGTTCAGTCGTTCAGTCGTGTCCGACTCTTCGTGACCCCATGGATCAGAGCACGCCAGGCACGCCTATCCTTCACTGCCTCTCGCAGTTTGGCCAAACTCATACTAGTCGCTTCGAGAACACTGTCCAACCATCTCATCCTCTGTCGTCCCCTTCTCCTTGTGCCCTCCATCTTTCCCAACATCAGGGTCTTTTCTAGGGAGTCTTCTCTTCTCATGAGGTGGCCAAAGTACTGGAGCCTCAACTTCAGGATCTGTCCTTCTAGTGAGCACTCAGGGCTGATTTCTTTGAGAATGGATAGGTTTGATCTTCTTGCAGTCCATGGGACTCTCAAGAGTCTCCTCCAGCACCATAATTCAAAAGCATCAATTCTTCGGCGATCAGCCTTCTTTATGGTCCAGCTCTCACTTCCGTACATTACTACTGGGAAAACACCTTAGAAAAGCACCTTAGAGACCAACTAAGTAGCACCTTAGAGACTAACTAAGTTTGTTCTGGGTATAAGCTTTTGTGTGCATGCACTCTTCTTCAGATACACATTCAGATACTCAGAGCCATTCATGAATATTAAAGCATTCTCTGCTTTAATGAAACCCTGAAAGAAATTTAGCCTTGATGCAAAGATGGGGAACCTTTTTTTTCTGTTGTGGACTGCATTCTCAATAACATGTATATAGCCTGGAGGGGATTTCATTAACACTTTAGCATTGACATAGATACAAGATATCAAACGTAGCATTGCCTGATTAGAAATTTCTCAGGGAATGATAGTTCCAAGACATCTCTAGTTTGAGAAGGCTTTGAAAACTTGCAATTAATGCTTTACTTTAAGTGGTCACAAATTGACACAACATAAGGTACACCTTTTCAAAGCTGTGATTGCCTTCACCTTTAGATGCCAGAAAAGGGATACAACAATAAAATATTTTAATGGTGTAGTTTATAGAAGCAAACATTAGGTGGAAACCAAGGAGACTATGACCAGGAGGTTGGTCACCATCTACTTTCCATTTTTATGCACTGCAACATTACACAACGCCACACACACACAGTAAACAATGCTGAGGTGTTATAATTTGTATCTCAGGCTGTTTCCATGATACTGGGTGGTTTGCAAACTACCACCTCAAAGAAGGGCTGTAGGATTCTATAGGATTCAAAATATGAGCGTCTGTTCTTTAAAAATTATTCAGATGGTAGTGTATGGACCAGAAGTCTCATGTGGCTGGCATCAGAGCTTTTGTGTAGCTCAGGGCTGACTGAGTGAGGCAGTTGCCAGAGGCAGTGATTGCTGGAAGGAGTGGGGCAGTGGTAGCAACACACACACACACACACACACACAGAGAGAGAGAGAGAGAGAGAGAGAGAGAGAGAAGGGGAGGACACCCTCCCTAATGCAGTACATGTGCATGAAGGTCTCCTGCTTCCCTTTCTTGGGGTGCAATGAAGGATGGGATCCTGTGGAAGTACAATTCATCTGTGTGAACCTTATTGGCTTCAGCAAGAGGAATGTGGTGGGGAGTTGCCCCTCGCTTTAGGCAGCAAAAGGCCTTGGTGTGGGCCACATCCTATATTCTGATAATATAGGCTTATTTTATTATATGAGCTTTCAGACTTCATGACTGTAGAGAACATGGGAATCATAGAATGCCATAGAAGTTCCAAAGAAATAAATAAAAAGACAAATGGCTAAATTTATAGGCTTTGAGGTTTTATAATTCCTAGTAATTACAATTCTTAATCTTTCTAATTCCACATTGATCTGGTGAGAAGGGATTTGTGATGCTTACAAGTTTTTACAAAATCCCCTCCATCCTCTCTCTGGCCTAGACAAGACGTGGATTTAGAGCAGTGTGACCAGTTCTGCCACACTGAGCGCCGAGCCTATGGGTGCCTCAGGGTGTCGCGACTATTGACGTGGTACAGAGTATAAAGAGTGGGGTTGACAGGGAGAATTTATGTGGGAAATATCACAGGTTTCATTTTATCCCCATGGATCCTGGACTTGGTGCTTTCCCAGCTTTTATTAAACTTTATGGAGGAGAGAAAGATATGCTAGTCGCATAGATTGTGTTGCCATGGCAACATTAATAGACATCTGTCATGAGGACATCTGGCTTCTTGAGCCACTTCTGCCCTGCGGATGTTTTGGGTCTGTAGCTGACAGGCAATTACAGGTTCTCCTACATTTCAAGGCTACATTCTTCCTCTTTTGCTGGACATTGTGGACAGGAAAAGCTTGGCTTATCACTACACCTTCTGACGTTTTTGATGTGAGATAACAGGAGTTGCAGTCAGGGCAACCCCAAAGAAAGATTACTGCCCATCTCAGGATGGAGGGCCTGGGCATAGCTAGCTGCTCCAGCACCCAAGCTGCCCACGGGGATGGGGGAATCCGTGCACGGAGGCGGCACAGCAATCCACGCACAGGGGCACCGCACGGGGGCAGCACGGCAATCAGCCCAGGGGGGCAGTGTGGTGAGCTGCCCACAGAGTCCACCTGGCAGATGCAAGCCCTACGCTGCCATTTTGGGCAGCGCTGGACCCTGAGCCACCAGGTCACTCCCAAGAGAGATGCATGGCTTGGGTGCACTGCAGGCCAGGCCCCGTGGTAAGTGCCGCCTCCCACAGTGTGCCATTTTGTCACACACACCCCAAGGATGACACCTGGGGTGGGCCGTACCCTCCTTCCTGTGGAGGGCATCTTTATAAGACGCGGGAGGGGGGATACAGAGCACTTCAGCAGAATGCCAGGTGGCATTTGCTATGAGAGATACTGCTGACAATATTCCAAGGACCTTATCTCTCAAATTAGATCAGTGTTTTTCAACCTTTTTTTTGGCAAAGGCACACTTGTTTCATGAAAAAAATCACGAGGCACACCACCATTAGAAAATGTTAAAAAAATTAACTCTGTGCCTATATTGACTATATATAAAGTAATTTTTCAATTTTTCCCAAGGCACACCAGGCAACATCTCGCGGCACACTAGTGTGCCGCGGAACAGTGGTTGAAAAACACTCAATTAGATTATTACATGGGGCAGGTAATAACATATTAAACATCTATGGCAAGTTCATTGGCAAAATGGAGGCAAGTTTCTCAGAAAACTAATGAGGAGAATGGTGGCTGCAAATGTTTGCCTCATATCCCAGGTTTGACAAACTGGTTATTGTTCTTTAAATGAAATCTGGAACTTCAAGTTCAGAGAGTGGGGGAGCATCTGTTCCCCCTGCCTCCCAATCATGGGCACCCTTGGAGATGACGCTATGTGGGTTTTAATTAGTGAGTGCTTATACATATTTTTTTTTTCTCTTTGCAGGTGGATGCAGTCCGGGTTAATGTGCGGAGTAACTCTGAAGATCTTCAGTATCCAGTCTTGTTTGTAGTTCGGCAGCAGAAAGGAGTGCTATCCTGGCAGGTCCCACTTATTTTTCGAGGCCTGTAAGTAGTTGTAGTATTGTTATTGCCTGACTTGGTGTTTTTGATGCTACTCTATTTAAGGTTTTCCATATTTAGTTCCCTTCATCGAATAGGGGATGAGAGCATATCATTGCATCACAGTCCCACCCATTGTATCTGTGGAGTGGTGGAAGGATATCTTCAGTGGCAGAGGTGTGTCTCAGTTCTGCTGGCATGATGGGGCTCCTGCAGAATCCTATAGCCCTTTCATCAGTGCATACTGAATATGGTTCAACATGGCTGTTCCTCTGGAATTTAGCATTGCAATTTTTCTTGGGTATGAAGAATTCTGGATTTTATTCTTGTTTTTTCAGTTACCAAAGAAGTTATAACTACCAAGAAGTGAGCCGTACCCTCTGCCCTTCACAGCCCACACCTGACAGTGGACCTTCTGAACAGATCATATTTGTAGATGTGGCTTCCATGGCCCCCTATAATGCCGTATACTCACTGCAGGTCACCATGATTAAGAGCTTCCAACTTATGTGAGTGGTTCACGTTTTGACTCAGAACTTGTCTGTGTTTTTTTGTGCTGCATTCACAATTGCTGTCAGTTACACATACGTATCACCACTGTGACTAGAAGACCTTAGGTTACTTTGAGATACGGTATAATCGGTTCAGGTTGCTCTGGCTTATTGTCAGCACAGCTTGGAGACAGATTCATTCCTGCAGCCCACACTCTCATGCTTGCTGCAAGGGAAAGCTAGTGGACAGCATAGGTGCCAACTCCCTGGGGCCCTGGGTGCCCAAGCACCCACAAAATTCCCCATGAAGGGGCCAGGCATCCACAAATTTCAGTGTCAGGGCCATGCACGCTGCATGGCACCCACGGCCTGGGGCACCCACGGTCATGTGGCCAAGCTGGCACTCCTGGTGGACAGTGTCACTCTCTTCTGGGCAGAGTCCAAGCCTGAAACTTCTTTTTTACTCTTGGATAAATTTTAGTTTGATCCTCAAGATTGTGTGTGTGTGTGTGTGTGTGTGTACCTTCAACTTGCAACCCATCTGTCTTAGCTTGTCCTAACACACTGGGTGTGTGCTGGGCAGTTATAAATGCAGATGTGTGAAACACACCCCCTTTTATATACATGGAGATTTTCACTTTTCTGCCTGGTGCTATTGAATATCCATGGAAACCCCAGCTGGCTTTTCTAAGAGTTTGCTTATTCAGCCATTGGTAATTTGATTTCCTTAAAACACACACACACCATTATCACAAAGCATACAAATAGATAAAGGAACTAACCGCTTTCCGAAACATTAGTGCAGCTTACAGAGTTGAAACAGACTTGTAGCACAAAACAGATCACTACAAATCTGTGGTTCTCAAAGAGTGTGGTGTACCAAGCTGGTGTGGAAGGAGAGTGTGGCAAGTCTGGTGGGAAGATTCAAGGACAATCAAACTCATTGAGTTTGTGTACATACATAAGGTAAATATATAAGAGGCTCGTTTATAATTATATTTTTGGAAATGACTCATGTTCTTATGTAGCTGCATTTATTTTATACTTACTGGATGTCCCATGATCATATTATAAAGTAATTGTGTTATAAATAAAACACTGCCAGGAGTTGTTTCACTTTGTTTTCCAATGTATTTGTATGAACAACTTTTGATTCTGGCCCAGAGAAGAAATTCTGAGAACCACTGCTATCATAAACAAATGTGGGAAAAGAGGGATTGGCATATTCCCTCTTGCACTTTTACTCCAACCAAGATTGACGCATAGTGGCTGGAAGGTGGGGTAGTTCCTCTGTATTTCCAGACAGAAAGTAAATCAGATTGAATTGGACAGAGGATGGTTTCAGGAGGGAGGTGTTGATTTCCCCTCAAAACATCTGTAATTTGATCTCTCCTGAAGAAGCCATCACAGTCACCTGATAATTGGTATATTGCCTTAAGGCAGGCTTCCTCAAACTTGGCCCTCCAGATGTTTTGGGACTACAATTCCCATCATCCCTGACCACTGGTCCTGCTAGCTAGGGATCATGGGAGTTGTAGGCCAAAAACACCCGGAGGGCCAAGTTTGAGGAAGCCTGCCTTAAGCGATGCAATGAAATTGCCTGACTTTTTCCCTCTGAGGAAAAGACCTTAGGTTCAGAGATCACTTTCTTCCATTCACAGGGTAATTCATGACATCTGATTCAAGGAGACAGAGATGCTTTCATAATCCAGCTTCTCAGTTTTGCTTTGGTACCTGTTATATACCAAATGAACTGATGAGCGGGGAAAATACCTTCTGGCTTTTCTCATTGACTTTGTGGGTGCCTGGCCCCCACAATTATATTATTGTGGGTGCATAAGCACCCATGGCCCCCTGGAGTTGGCTCCTATGATGGGCTTCACCTTCAAAAACCTTCTGCCTGCCAACGTTCTGGTGTATTTTGGGTTTTATGTTGGCATCCATACTAATCTTTCCCCCTCCTGTGTTTTCAGGTTGGACACTCCTTTTAGCTTCAGTGCCAGTCCTTCCCAACCTCAGGTAAGTTAGAGTACTGGATGCTATAGATTATAAATTTCCCCCCTGGTGGCAAGTGAGTATAATTAGTAGTTTGACTATTAGGATCACTACATCTCCTTTCTTAAGATGCTGATATGCCGTAATTGCACAATACCATAAAACATTATCTTGTGGCCATTGTAAGTACCGTATTTTCCCGTGTATAAGATGATGTTTTCTGCTAAAAACAATTAGTCAAAATTTGGGGGTCGTCTTATACACGGATGGTGAATGCATGGGGTTTAAAACACACACACACACACACACACACACACACACCACTACTTACCTTCCTGAAGCTGCCATGAAGAAGCTGCTGGAACCAGTTCCACCAACTATTACAGTCTGACCACTGGTGGGATTTGTTCATTCTTTAGCAAATGTCTGGGTCAACAACTTTCTCCCGCTTCTGATTGTCCGGGTTTTCATTTCTAGAGATATGGTAACCCTAAAATATTGATTTTTAAGTTTTGGGTTAAAAAGGGGGGTCACCTTATACATTGGGGCATCTTATACATGGAAAAATATGGTAAATAAGCTTTATTGTACTAGCCAAATGCCATAACAAAACCATACAAACACAACCAGGAAAAGAAATATCTATATTATATATAAAAAACAGAGCCACTGCCTGAACCATCAAAATAATAAAATGCAGATGCATTACTTAATGGTTTGTAGAGTGGGGACTCCACACAACATATAATATTTTTCTATTTAGACCTCTGAATATCCCTCACAGTTTACTTCAATTTTGTACAGGTTCTTCTTCCTAATCTTTCTTGCCACCAGTGCAAACAGGGCCACAGTATGAGTTGCTGGAGCATTAGCAACACTGAGCAGCCATAGCACACTCTCCGTGGGTAGGGGAGGTAGCTTTTCTGGACAAACAATGCATTTACAAAGCGTTCCCTAGGTTTTCTATATAGTGGGCAATATAATAAATAGTGCTGGGTGTCCTTCACCTGTGGTTGCCCACAAATACAAAGTCTATCTGTGTACAGAACCCTGTTATAACGCCTGTCCAGGACAGCAGAGGGCATTACTTGTGGCCATTGGAAATAATTATATTGCATTGCATACTTCTACCAGGCTCTTTGCCTGTCCAGGTGCACAGGGAGGCCATGTCCCAAGGAACAAATCATTTGCAAGCAGTGCAATCTAAGCTTTAAACTGCCTCGGCCCAGTATACCTGAAGGAGCGTCTCCACCCCCATCATTCTGCCCGGACACTGAGGTCCAGCCCTGAGGGCCTTTTGGTGGTTCCCTCACTGTGAGATGTGAGGTTACAGGGAACCAGGCAGTGGGCCTTCTTGGTGGTGACGCCCACCCTGTGGAACGCCTTCCCATCAGATGTCAATGAAATAGACAACTACCGTATCTGACTTTTAGAAGACATCTGAAGGCAGCCCTGTTTAGGGAAGTTTTTAATGTTTGGTGTTTTATTCTGTTTTTAATCTGTTGTGAGCCACCCAGAGTGGCTGGGGAAACCCAGCCGGATGGGTGGGGTATAAATAAATTATCATCATCATCATCATCATCATCACCTTGCAAGAAGTGGTGGTTTGTGTGAGGAGTGGTTGAGAGCAGGAGCTCAGCCTAGCAGGATTTTCTAAGTCTATGAAATGTTCAGACTGAATAGTGGGCCCTGCAGCTCAGGCTTTGTAGCAGTAGGTAGGGCTGCATTGGGTTTTCTGATGAGGTTCTGAGTCAGCTGGTGGGGCTTGCAATGACGCCCTAAGGTGGCACCTCTGAGGAGCATAGTTCAGTCTGCATCTTCTTCAGCAGACAACTCACCTTGGTCGCACAGGAGGTAAGATGCTGGAGCCTGGCTTCTGTGAGTCATGCTTCTGGCTACAGTGTCCCATCTCTCCCCTGCTGTTGGTGAATTATGCGCCTTCCTTTTCCTGCCACATTTCACACACTTGCAGAGTTCTGAATCAAAACACCATAGCTATCAAAAGTGGCAGAGATAGTAGAGAGGATAATCTTTGTACATTTGTGAGCAGAAGTATTTTAGTCCCATATAAGTGCCCCCCCCCCTCCTTCAAACATTGTTGCTCATTTTTACCCATGGCTGCAAAGTCCACACCTTGTTTGATTTGCTAAGGGAGAAAAGCTATTTGCTTAGTTGAAAGGCACCAGGTTATGGGACTGATAGCGGACAATGGCAAATGTATTAAAAAGCAGCTCCTTCAGTAATAGGGAGCACACAAAAAGCAGTGACTCTTTTGGACCATAGTGGAATTCGAGCACGTCTTTCAAGCTTCCGCCATCTTTAGGTGTCTTAACAGTCTTAACTCTGTTTACCAACAGGGCCGGTGCTAGGGTTTTTTGCGCCGTAGGCAGATCACCTTCTGGTGCCCCCCTCCCCCGCTGGCGGAGAGGGCGGAGAAGCCCAGTTTAGGGCTGCTCCCCCCTCCCCCGCCACTCTGCTGCTGGCGGAGGGGGCGGAGAAGCCCGATTTTGGGCTGCTCCCCCCTCCCCCACCACTCTGCTGCTGGCGGAGCGGTGGCGGGGGGTGGCGGGGCAGGCTGGCCAGCGCCCCCTCCATTTTGGCGCCCTAGGCAATTGCCTAGTTCGCCTTAATGGATGCGCTGGCCCTGTTTATCAAATCTTGCATAAGGAATTCCTATGTACTTAACATCCTGTTTTGGTTTGGTTTGGTTTGCTTTTGAAGATTTGTATCTGAGCTGGATTACCTGAGTGTGAGGGCAAGCACCTTGTGAAGTTATCTTTTCAAAGATGTATCATCTCTGGATGCAAATATGTCGATGGACTTTCCTTCATCCCTTTCCTCAATTAACCTTCAGCCTCAGCCCAGTTCCCACCCCTCCCTTTTCTTCTCTTTTTACTTTATTGTAACAGTGTTAGGAGTACTTTTAGCAGAGAAGCAGCTCATTAATGCCAACGATAAATAAATAGAGAGGTTTATATTATTTCCCCCACTGGCCAGTGGAAGCATTTGTGAAATGACTACACTGTAATCCTCGTAGGCTGCAGTAATGAGAATCTTTGAGGAACTGGTTTTTCTGGTTTTCAGAATGATGTCTGCTAGGATTTTTTTATTTTTTATTTTTTGCCAAAACACAGGCTGATCTCATTCAACAAGAGATGAAGCTGCAACAGTAAGCTTTTTGACCCTGTGAAGATGCGTACAAAAGACAGGTGCAATACAAACAAGGAGATTAATGGCCATTATTATTACTATTATTTTATTTTAAATTCCTATCCTGCCCTTCTTCTCAAAGGAGTCCAGAGTGGCAGCCAATACAATGCATAGTTTATGTTATTGTGCAGTTGCCATTGTGCGAGTGAATGCTGAATGTTTTTCAACTGTATTAAACCAAACAGGAGCACGTGGCAGAGCCTGGGAGTGGCTGCAACTCCTTGCCACATGTGCATGCAGTTTAATCTATGTTTGCCACCATGTAACTGCTCTGAGGTTTTACAGTCAATACCGAGGAAATAAACAGCTTGCACCACCACTTCATACTGCTTAACTGGGGCTGACCCCAGCCACAGCTTGGCAGTGTGGAAGTTACCACTCTTGTGGTCACTCTTGAATTGCTACAGTCACATTGAAGTCTTCAGCCACAGTGATGGATGCTGATTGGACAACTGCTGGTGGGCATGGCTCACAGTGGGAATGCCCATGCTGCTCAGCTGTTGTTTAAACTGGGCCTTGTGCAACAATTGGTAAGAGGGGAGGTTCAATTTGTGTGTCATGACAATTGTGTGCCCTAATGAGATGGAGGGAGGGAAAGGGGAAATCGGGTACAAGGCTGTTTTCTATCTCCTATTTCTTGTGAAATTTAACCTTTCCTCTATGTTGGAACTCAAGGCAGTGTGCCCAGGGAGTCTTCCTTCTGGGCACTGAGCAGGTTCAGACTTACTTACCTTCAGCACACTTTCTATGCCATGTGCCTTCAGACCAATGCTCTGCGACGAGGGACTTGCTTAAGTTGGCAGTGGCGGACTTTGGGCTTTAAAATTTCAGCGGCCCCCTGTACAAAGCCCAAATTTGGTGCCCTTCCACCTCCTGTTGCTTCTCATTGTTGCAGTGTCCCCTAAGGTGCCCTCTCAGCTTGGTGCCCAATGCGGGCAAACCGGTCACGCTCCCTTTAATTCTCCTGTGAATTTGGGCTCTCCAGTGGACATGGCTTTTCTCATGACATAAGGATGTTTTTAGCGCATGACAAGAAAGAACCCTAAAACCCTTTTCTTCTTTCCATAGTATTTTCTGTACAAGTTCCCTCCAGATGTGGATTCTGTCATAGTCAGAGTGACTTCCAAGACAGTCTACCCATGCTCCGTTGTATCCATCCAGGATATTGTGGTAAGCTCCAAGAGGCCGGGTCGTACAGAAGGGCTGTAATAGCCTGGCAGAACATTTTGGTGTGGCTTTCCCAGGCTTAGCACTGCGCATCAATAAATAAGTCTGAGGTATTGGGAGCTTTGTCTGGGCTTTTAAGATTTAAATGGTTTGAACTGAGGTCTCATGCCAAATGGTGAGAATATGCTTAGGTGTGTTTGTGGTCACTGGTTAGGAGAATGGCTTGTGACAGGGGCAAAACTAGGCTTTATTTCACCCGGGTCAAAGACCCAGTTTGGCACCCCTCCATGTACATTTGCATACATACACACACAGGCTGGGAGCCTTCACCTGGGGTAAAAGAACTGGCTATTGCCGCATACGTATGCAACAACAGCCGCAGGGATGCTATTTGCCCAGAGATGGAAAGAAGATAAAGTCCCTACCAGAGAGGAATGGCAAATCAAGCTGTTGGACTATGCCGAAATGGCAAAACTGACTGGAAGATCTAAACTTCAATAAAGAATGGGGAAATTTTATAATTTATCTAGGAGATCACTGTAAACAGATGAAAGCACTAGCAGGATTTTCATAACACAAATATTATGGATAAGATGGAAAGATACAGAATATGGACTGTGGGAAAATATGCAGTTAAGAAGGTGTATAATAGGACCCATGGGGGGGGGGGAAGGTGGTAAGTCCAGAGATTTGGAGAAATCTCTAAATATGGATATGTAATTTGGATTGTTATAAAATAATACCTGTAAAACCAAATAAAAAAAATTATTATTCAAAAGAACTGGCTAGCCCCTCCCCAAGCTATCATTTGTGAACTGTACCTAGTTTCTTCCAGACTCATGAAAGTCGGTTGTTCTTGGTCAGCTGGAATTAACATGTAATGTTTTAAAATACAGAAGATGGCTTTCGATGAAAAGCAGTCATGTTTAAGGGGGAGTAATCAATTCAGGACAGGTCAAGACAGTATAAACAGGAACTTAGAATAAAGGGCAAACAATCCCACATACATTGTGGGTTTTTGAGGAGAAACTTATTGAGCTTTTTTTCACAAAGTAATAGGAGACACTGGTAGAGACTGGAGGCTGCCACATTAAACAGCATCTGCCCTCAATTTTGAGAAAAATATTATATGGTATATATTGTATAGTGCAAAATTGCAGTTCAGGAAAAGATTTGTGCAAGGTAACTTTAATAGAGAACCTAATACAACTCTTTAACAAGCAATGTCTATCTGTTGCAGTGTCCAGTTTATGATTTGGACCATAATGTGGAATTTAATGGCGTTTACCAATCCATGACAAAACAGGCAGCCATCACTGTGCAGGTGAGTTGCTTATTCTATCCATTAAGCCATTTCCCTGTTTTTCATTTTCACTTTATTATTCTAGCCCAGGGGTCAGCAGCCTTTTTCAGCCGTGGGACGGCCCACTGACCCTCAGATCATGTGTTGGGCCAGACTATATTTTTTTTTGGGGGGGTGAACAAATTCCTATGCCCCACAAATAACCCAGAGATGCATTTTAAATAAAAGGACACATTCTACTCATGTAAAAGCACGCTGATTCCTGGACCGCCCGCGGACCGGATTGAGAAGGTGATTGGGCCGCATCCGGCCCCCGGGCCTTAGGCTGCCTACCCCTGTTCTTGCCACAGGCAGTTCTAGGTTCAAAAAATGTTGAGAAAAAATGTTCAAAAAATGTTGGATATGCTATGAGGAATATATGGCCAAACATTACTCAAGGGACGATGTGCTTGCATGTCTAGATTAAGAGATATGGAGATTAATAAAGGGAAAAAAGAGATTAAGAAGATAAGAAAATGTATTATAAAGAATGATAACACAGAATGCATATTGTGAAAAGGATTTATGACAGAAGAAGAAATGTTGCTGGAGGGGAGTCAGAGGGGGGGAGGGGGTATGGGAGTAAGATTAGATGGAGAAAGATTATATGACCCTCTCCAAGTTTCTATGCTTGTTTTGGGGAACCTTCGGGATTCTCAAAGTGTGTATTACACATTGCTATTTTGCTTGTTTGTTGATGTTTTGACCATCATGGTCATACATGACTATTTTTCACATGGTGACTAACAAAAAAAATAAAAATAAACCAGCATTCCTCTACTCTCCGGCCTTTGACTAATTAAATGATCTATGGCCTTTTAAACTGGGTTGGGGGGGTCATTGTTTTCATTTGTCACTATTTTTGTGTTTTTATATTCTAAACTGCGCTGTGATCCTTGGATGAAGGGTGGAATACAAATAAAAATGAAATGAAAAAATAACATGCTGCCAGATTCCTAGTTTCAGAAGGTCGAGGGAATCCTATACTCCCTCATATTTTACTAATGCAGGTAAATATTAAAACTTGGATGCCCTAGAGCAATCCAGGTTTTCGTAACAAGTGGGCTGCAAGAGTACTTCAACACAGAAGCAGCAGGACTCGCCCTGCTTTGTCATGTGTGGGGCAGGAAGCGAGGCCAAAATTTGATGCCCAGCCCTTGTGGTGCTTTCCCAAAACCGGCTAAGAGAAGCGCTTGGATTTGGAAGGAGGTGTGAGGGCTCTGGCAGGGTTTTAGCGCCAACTAGGCTTTGGGAAGGAGGCAGGAGAACCTGTCAGAGCCCTCATGCCTCCTTCCTGAAGCTCAGCCCCTCGCTTATCCGGCTTTGGGAAGGCAGCATGAAAGCTGAGGGGGAATGTAAGATGTTGCTGAGGGCTGCCATAAAAGGCCTTGAGGGCCACAGGTGGCCCTTGGGCCGCACTTTGGACCACCGTACCCTAGAGACTTGAGACTTAGCAATAGGAGTCCTCCCAGTCAGGAATAAAAATCTTTGGAAAATAAATCCACTCTGTAAATGTCATGGCTACTGGTATCCAACAACTTTGAATCATACAACAGTGTATTAAGTCTGTCAATGACTTAACTACATCCAAACTACAGAGAACCTCTCATTTGTTGAAAGACTCAGTCTTCAAGATGAATTTTGCTTCTTGTCTTATGCAGAAAAAGGACTTCCCAAGCATGCAGTTCTTTGTTGTATTTGTCATAAAGCCTGAGGACTATGCCTGCGGGGGATCGATACCTTCCTCCATTCGAGGTAAGAGGACTAGAACCAATATGGTTGGGGAAAGCAGCCTATTCATAAGGCACCATCTTGGACACACTTAGACTGCAATGGCAATGTCCATATGAAATTTCATCAGTTGTCTAAATGTAGTTGGATCCTAGAGAAGCCCAGCAAGCAGCTGTGAAAAGAAGGAAGGAGCTTCCCAGGTCGGGCATCTACTTGGGGTTGCAGCGCTCATCTCGATCTATAGGCTGAGGGAGCCGGTGTTTGTCCACAGACAGTTTTTCCGGGTCATGTGGCCATCATGACTAAGCCGCTTCTGGCGAAACCAGAGCAGCGCACGGAAACGCCGTTTACCTTCCCGACGGAGCGGTACCTATTTATCTACTTGCACTTTGACGTGCTTTCGAACTGCTAGGTTGGCAGGAGCTGGGACATAGCAACAGGAGCTCACCTGTCGCAGGGATTCGAACCGCCAATCTTCCCACTGGGCATCTACTTACGAAACCTATAAATAATATCTGGCAAGAGTTATTGTCAAGAGATGATATAATCTGCACCACATAACTATCAATGTGATCCTGCCTTTGATATGTATCAAAGTTTAAAGGAATATTGCCCAGTTGCCTCTTCAGTGTGTTCTATCATTTTTGTTCCCTAAGCAGTAGTGGAACAATAGCTGCACACAGTGGTGTGTGTGTGTGTGTGTGTGTGTGTGTGTGTGTGTGTGTGTGTGCGCGTGCACTAAACCCTTGATCTGCCACACACACACACACACGTGTGTGTGGCAGATCAAGGGTTTAGTGTGCATTTTCAGGCCTCCCAAAATGACAAAAATTCACAGCAAAACTCAAACCTCACAAAAAGTATAGCACCAATCAGCAGTGGTCACTTGAATTTTGCATATGAAAAAACTTTAGAGTACTTTTGTTAATTGGGGGGAAAATTAGTTAAAATTTCCCAAAAAGTCTTAAGTGCACATTTAACAAATTCATTTTTTTTGAAATCAAATGGATTTCTGTAATTGATCTAGCATTTGTTGATTTCATTCATTCATTCATTCATTTCCTGCTTTTCTTGAAAAATTATGAAAGCAGCGTCATTCAAAAAGACCAGATTATAACAATTCCTGTGCTGCATCTTGGAGAGGTCCCCAAGTTAGTGAGGGGTTATACAGCACCCCAACGTGTTCTGCCCAGAATAGCCTAAACTGCTGTTGCATGACCAAGGCCACAAGAATTTCTTTCTCTCTCCCTTCTCCCACCCTGCAATCTTCTTACTCTAGGACAGGCTAACTATACCTGGAACCTGCAGCGCATGAAGAGTCTTGAAGTGACAGTTGTGCCCTCCATTAAAGGTATCTGGCTATCATGTTAACTTCTTCTTATGATGAGCCTCAGAAACAGAAGTAAACTATTTGGGAACAATGTCCCTGTAGATAGGAGCAGTCTAGAAAGCGCTAATGCATCCTGTGCCTTTTTAAAATTTGGGTTTTTTTGGGGGGGTATTGGGTTGTTGTTTTTATTTTGATTATATATTTTGTGGTTTTATATTTTGATTTTGTTCTGTGAACTGCCCTGAGACCTGCAGGTATAGGGTGGTATATAAATTCAATAAATTAATAATAATAATAATAATAATAATAATAATAATAATAATAATAACTACTTTTAAAAATTAGTACAAAATGGCTGATTTTCACAGAACTGTTCCACTTTCGAGGCCAAACTTGGCACGGTTTTGAAATGCACCTTTATGTTTTATCTATAGGTTGTATAGGTTGGCCTCACAGCAGGCATAGAATGGCAATGCAACCCTCTTCTCCCCCACTGCAGTCCCGAGGAAACTTGCTTCTCTGAAGGAAGCACTGGAACATACTGACACAATCAGCTATTACATCTCCCTCCTGATTATCACAACCCCCCCCCAGGCCCAGTTTATTCAGTGTATTTATTTGTTACACATACCCCTCTCCCTGAAAAATGCCCAAGACAGATGACAACAAAATCCATACGTAGCAAATAAGCAATATGACTATAAAACCATGCAACAATCAAAAAGAGCAGGTGAAAAAAATGACAGCTAGTTAAAAACATACCGTATTTTTCTGTGTATAAGACTAGGTTTCCCCCCTAATAAATTATGTCAAAAATTAGGGGGCTGTCTTATACATGGATCGTGCCGGGGCCATTTTCTTAAATCTGAGTCCCCAATAGTAGGGGGCATCTTATAGACGGAAAATACGGTAATTTAAGTAAAAACACACAGACATTAAATTGCAGAGCAGCAGAGAAAAGCCAGTTTATGTTGTGAGGCAGATTGCAGAGCCTGGGTCACACATGGCTCTGACTCCAGTTGCAGGACAGAAGTATATGCTTGTGTAATGGAGGAGGAAGAATTGGATATCCTCTGTTGTCCAGTTTTGGGTCTGCTGCAGACCTGGCCCACTGATGAGGCAGGGTGAGGTGCTCACCTCAAACTGTGGAAGCCCCAAAGGCAGCGCCCAGCTCACCTCTGCTGCCCGCCTTGCCTCTGCCTCCCACCCTGCCACATCCGCTGCCAGTGGAGAAGCTGTGCCAGCTGCGGCGCCGGTTTCTGTCGAGATCTCGTGAGATCTCAATGAAATCTTGGCAGACTTTAGTGAGATCTCGCAAGATCTCACCAGGAGTCGCCACCACCGCACAGGTCGGAGAGGGGGGGAGGCAGCTAGGGGGCAGGGCAACAGCTGGTGGCGACATGTTCCCGGTTCACCTCAAGCAGGGAAATAGGACATGGCACCCCTGGTCTGCTGCAGCAAGGCTTTGGAGAGAGTGAAAACACTTGTGCTCCTGTTTTAGGAGCAAGAGCAACCTAACGGCAGAGGGGTGGACTTATGCTGATGGCAGATGCTTTTTCCTTCCCCTAGGTTCTGTTTATGTGAACGCCATCCTTTTCAGCTTTCTGAGTTTCTTCTCATTCTATCTGGGCGCACTGGTGGTTGCATTTGTGCACTACGTCAGGTGGGTGAAGCATTCAGCAGTGGCCACATGGAGGGCAAGCCAGTTGCCTCATTTTCCATTTACTGACATGCCTGACCCTGCAGGAAGTCAGGAGAAGAGTGGCCAAAGAAGTTGCCATCCCTTTAAAGACTGGTATAAATTGGCTTGGCACTCTTTATACTCTCTTTCCTTTTTGCCATCTCCTCTTTGACTGTAATGTCGTCATCTTTGCATGTGACCTTTCACCTATGGAGCTTCTTGATTCCCCCCATAATTCCTCCCTGCACAAAAGATAAATCCCCCCCCCATATTCTCTCTACACTTTTGCCCAGTGGTTCATTCTTGTTCCTGGAAAAAGGATGTGTTTTGCACTCATTTCTCCCCCAATGTGTTCTTTTGGTGCACATCCTTTCCATTTTACCATGGTTTCTAGATGAAATGATTGCCCCTGGGTTGTAGTGTAGGAAGAAAATTTTGTGCATGAAAGAAGATGGGCCAGGCCTTTACAAATACATATTCCAGCGTCCTGCTTCTCCAGTGCCTTGTACATGAGAGCATTTTCTTTTGGTTAACCCATGTGATGTTAAAAAACAGGAAATAATCCACCAGGACTTTGGTTAGCTTGGTATCTAGAATCAAATTTCTGTGCTTTATAAATCATATGTGGACGATGGCACCTTACATCTCACAGATGAGAGTAATAGCCACGTAGCTTGATGGATAATTAGCCATGTTTGTGCTTGATTTCAGGAACCATAGGAAGCCTTCAATTGCTGGACACAGTCCTGATGATGGTAACATTCTAGTATACTGTTCTTATATCACTGACCTGGAAGGCACTTCATGGGTTACTGGATACAACCTCCTGCCCACTGCAGGAGTCCTATCATCTATCTCATATATATATTTGCTGTGGAAATAAATAATAAATAATAGCCATGGACAACACTGCAGGGGTGTTGTAAACCATTCAGAGACTGACCTGTGAACTGAAGGCCCATCACACTCTCACCCTTCCAACATACAATTTAAACTGCATTTGCATTGGAATTTACATGAGCAAAGTTCTTTGTAAAAATGTTTTACCCTAAATAAAAAATAATAAAGAGCAGGGACTCTTTTTTGTGTTACCTGTTGGGTTTTTAGTTTTTAGAGGTGCTGCTAATCTCTACCATATTAAAAGCTTGGATTTCTTGATGGATTTATTTGGCCAGCCCTGACTTTGTCCCTGGGGACATTTAAAAATAGTGTGTGTGTGTGTTGTGTGTGTGTGTGAACCAAGAAGTGACCTGTCCAGACAATGACATATTTCTCACTATACTTTTTTGTATCTATGTATGTGTTCTTCCACCCTCTTTCTCCAGTATATGCCATTCCATTTTGGCTACATACCGTATATACCCGAGTATAAGCCGACCCAAATATAAACCGAGGCACCTAATTTTCCTACAAAAACCTGGGAAAGCTTATTGACTCGAGTATAAGCCGATTCACCTTTGCCGCTGTGGAGGAGGAGGAGGAACGAGCAGCCCAAAAGCAGCCCTTTGGGCTGCTCCTTCCTCTTCCTCCTTTGCCAAGTTTGCATTTATGCAAGCAGTTCAGGAATGGAACAAGCTGCCTGGGGAGAGTAAAGAACCGCTGTTCTTGTACGCTTCTTAAGGAATGGTTCACTGGGGAGAGCAGGTGGCAGCATGAGCGGAGAGAAAGGGCTTCTTTCTCACCGCTCCCGCCGCTCGCCTCACTCAAGTATAAGCCGAGGGCAGCTTTTTCAGCACAAAAAATGTGCTGAAAAACTAGGCTTATACTCAAGTATATAGGTAAGTGTCGGCATTCTCAGTCTCAACTGAAGATGGGAAGTAAAGGGAATGCCGATACTGATCTACAACAGAAATCAAAACAGTGTATGCATAGCCTTTCAGCATTTGAAATAACCATCCCTGCCCAACAGCCATGCTGGCTGCAGTACATGGGAGTTTGAGTCCATCAGCATCTGGAAGGCCAATAAGTCCTCTATTCTTTCTATAATGGTTCACTGCTCACTTTGTGAATGGCATGCATTACTAAATGCTATAAGCCACCTATTCCCCTTTCCTGCATATTATGTGCAATCTAGCTGGGCTTTGTTGATCTTTTTCCTTTTGTAACCTCACCCTCTGATTGTTCCATTCTTTGGGTTCCTCCCATCGCTTACATTGAAGAAGATGGGCTGCAGAAACCAGTTTTGCTTCATCACACCTTGTTAAGCAAACACTGGTTGTACATTCTGCCGGTTTGCTGGAGGAGACTTGTTTGAAACGAGCCTCCTGCAAATGTTTCATTTGATGTCTCAACTGCTCTTGTAAAGCATTTTTACTCAGAACTGATGATTTATGCAATGACATGCCAGGTATATCCACATGTACAACACTGAGGTGCAAGTGGGCAGTGCTTTTTTCTGGGGGGACACATACCCCTAAACATTTAGTGAGTATTTCAATATGAGTAGGAAAATGAGAGTACCCCTAAACATTTTTTAAAGAAAAAAAGCACTGCAAGTGGGGCAGTGCCGGCCCACCCATGAGGCAAGGTGAGGCGGCTGTCTCAGGCGGTAGGAGGATCCACAGGGGGAGCAAATCCCAATGTCGATCTTTCTTCCCTACTTGTTCTTGATCTTTCCTCACCCCTTCTTCCCTGGCAGGGGGGGAGGTGGGCTGGAGATGAAAGTTGGGTGGGCTGGAGATGAAAGTTGGGGGATGTGTTAGCATTCTCTGGTTCCCGTGGTGGCTCCCTGTGGCTTCAGACAGAAGCAAATGAGTTAACAACTGCACTATTCTTCACCTCTTCCGTTCCTTGAGCTCCTTCCGTCAGTGCCAGATGCCCATAGAATAGGAAGCACCTGCTCTCCATTCCGAGGAGGAGTCTCTCTGCCAAGTCTGTGGGGGCTTTTGACCAGTCAGATGAAGGCTATTCACATGTTTGTTTCCATTGCAGGATCTGGGACTGTGGCCTCCTCTCATCCTATCACTGCCAGCACTCCTGAGGGAAGCAGCTATGGAGCTATTGGTAAAGTAACTCTGGAATTGCAAAGGCACAGCTAGATATATGTGGTTTATAAAGCTGGTAGTAAAGTTGCATTAGAACAGTTAAAGTGTGTGATGGCAAGATGTGGAACCATGAGAGTACTTTTGGGGCTACCTTTGAAAGTGACTCGGAAACTACAATTAATCCAGAATGTAGCAGCTAGACTGGTGACTGGGAGCGGCCGCCAAGACCACAGAACACTGCTCTTGAAAGACCTCATTGGCTCCCAGTACATTTCCGAGCACAATTCAAAGTGTTGGTGCTGACCTTTAAAGCCCTAAATGGCCTTGGCCCAGTATACCTGAAGGAGCGTCTCCACCCCCATCATTCAGCCCGGACACTGAGGTCCAGCACCAAGGGCCTTCTGGTGGTTCCCTCACTGCGAGAAGTGAAGTTACAAGGAACTAGGCAGAGGGCCTCCTCAGTAGTGGCACCTGCCCTGAGGAACGCCCTCCCATCAGATGTCAAGGAAATAAATAACTATCTGACTTTTAGAAGACATCTGAAGGCAACCCTATATAGGGAAGCTTTTAATGTTTGATGTTTTATCATGTTTTTAATATTCTGTTGGGAGCCACCCCCACCCCCCGGCTGGGGAAACCCAGCTAGATGGACGGGGTATAAATAATAACTTATTATTATTGGGACGTGGGTGGCACTGTGGTCTAAACCACAGAGCCTAGGGCTTGCCAATCAGAAGGTCAGCGGTTCGAATCCCCGTGATGGGGTGAGCTCCCGTTGCTCAGTCCCTGCTCCTGCAATCTAGCAGTTCGAAAGCACATCAAAATGCAAGTAGATAAATAGGTACTGCTCCAGCGGGAAGGTAAACAGCATTTTCGTGTGCTGCTTTGGTTCGCCAGAAGCAGCTTAGTCATGCTGGCCACATGACCCGGAAGCTGTACGCCGGCTCCCTCGGCCAATAAAGCGAGATGAGCGCCGCAACCCCAGAGTTGTCCGTGACTGGACCTAATGGTCAGGGGCCCCTTTACCTTTATTATTATTATTATTATTATTATTATTACTTGTTAAAATAGGATGTGAGGCGAGACGCAGACACCCAAGTAGCTGGTACAGATAAGCAACGAAAGAGCAGAACATCTCATTCTGCAAATTATTATTATGAGTTAAATGCTTGCAATACAGTGCATCTATGCCATGAAATATAAGAAAAGCAACATCAATTATACAAGTTTGGACAACTTCCTTTGTAGCTTGATGTCTTTCCTCATGAGTATGTCTTGCTCGTCCACTTAGTCTTGTTCCAGTAATACATGCCGCCATTATTATTTTTTGGCAGTGCATTAAGCCAAGAGGTTGATACTCCCGAGAGAGGCATCTCGTACTCTTAATAAACTTATTTGGTCTCTAAGGTGCTACTGGGATTTTTTTATTTTTTTATTTTGTTTTGACTATGGCAGACCAACACGACTACCTACCTGTAACTCTAAATAATTCCTGTTTGCTTTCCAGATGAGTCAAGCTCCAGTGGGGGCCAGCAGCTGTCTCTGGAGCGCAGGCCTCGTCGTGGCTCTGACACAGACAGCTCAGTGGAAGAGGAAAGCGACTTTGACACCATGCCCGAAATTGAAAGCGACAAGAACGTCATTCGCACAAAGGTATTTCGTGCAGGATCATTTATGTAAGGAACTTTTCCTTCCAGATGCCATACACACAAACACATGCATCCCATCTGGCATTATAATTTATCTGGGAAGCAATAAAAACTGATAAGTTACCATTCATGAAATAAAAACAATGAAGGTGAGGAAGGAAAGACATGGACTCTAGCGAAAAATCAAGGGTTATTTGAGATGAAAAGGCTCCCACCTGCCGCTGGGAAGCAGGGTGCCACATGACCCTTCTGGGACAGGCAGTTCCATGGCTCAGATAGCATAGTCAAGAAAGTTCACCTACATCTCATAGCCACCTGTCACACTTCAAATGACAGGGGCTCTTGCACTCCATGTTGCTGCATTTTACTGTAAAGCATTCAAAGAACCCAGCTGTTTTAAAAACAACAACCCAACAAATAAAAGAGATGAACCTTGTGCAGTTTTGACCACAGGTAGCCAATTCTGGCCACAGCTATAGATGGGAGGGTACCATTTATCTCTTTGTGGGGTGAGAGGCAACTGGCAAGCGGACCCCAGGCACACACCCACTTTGTGCAGGGCAGGCAACTGATGTCAGAAGCTGTGCAGTATTCTCTTTCATGCTACTCTTGATCTGGTGAGTGCTGCTGCCATAACCAAAGTGAGAGCAGCAGTGCAGAAGACTCTGATGTGCACATGGCTGGGTCCTTATTTAGGGAGCATATGGGGAGGAATCCCATTGTACCAGGATGGGGGACTTGTTGCTCTCCAGCAGTTGTTGGACTCTTACTTTCCCTTATCATTGGCCATGCGGGTGGAAGTTGGGAGTCCAACAACATCTGGAGAGCCAAGGGTTCCCCATCTCTCCCTTCGCACCTTTTCTTTCTCGCTCCCTGTGTGTCTGTGTTCCTGTTCTTTTTCATGGTCTCAGTGCATGCATGCACATGACTTTCTGAGCTTGTGCAGGACATGCTGGTAAATTATGTGGGTGCTTCCCTTAAGGGGGTAGGTTTTTCTTCATGTGCTTATCCTGAGGATAGGGATGAGGAGGGTTCCAGTGCATTCTGCATTTTGGAGCAAACTCTCACATTTCACATGCATCCCTGGCCTATGCGCAGATCAGAACATTGATCTGCCGATTAACCCATCTAATCAATTGATCAGACCACACACGGATCCATGCAGTACTTTTGCCTTTTTAACATGTTTAACCTTTTAAGCTGCTCAGAACAGCTCCATGGCCGCATGGTAAAATATCTATTTGAAAATGCTCCCAGGAAGTAACTGTACATCATGCTGTGGAATCCTTTCCAGAACAAAAGATGACTGCCCCCACAATGTCACTATTTTCTTTTCTTTTGTAAGAAACTGGCAATTTTTAAAGTGTTTTCCCTTAGAAACCCACCTACACAAAGACAATGACCTGGAACCGGTTTTGCAAAAACAAACTAAAACTAAAACAGCTCAAGGTGGCACTATGGTGATTCATCTATTCTTACCTGAGTTCCTTCTTAAAAGTTTTTGGAACAGCTGTCCTGTCCTAGGTCTTTTGCTAGCTTGCATGCCTTTAAATAAACTGTCACAGAATATATATATATTTTAAAAAGTTGTTCTCTCTCTCTTTTTAGAGACTGCTGTATCTGTCAGATTTATCCAGGAAGGATCGGAGAATTGTCAGCAAAAAATATAACATTTATTTCTGGTACGTAGCTGATAATCAAAGCTCAGCCTTCTACCGTATATTCTGATCTTAATTTTAGGGCCCTCCAGATGATCCAATGTTTTCTTGGTATGATAAGAGCTGCCTGCCTAAATCCAGCATTAGTGACATCCTCCATCAAGAAGATATTTTGGGCATGTGTAGAGAAGCTGAAGAGGGAGGTGGAATGGTGGTCAGCTAGGAGTGGAAGGGAAAGTTCTACACCCTATAAAACTTGACTGTTGCTCAACGCAGAAATTGCTGTATGAGAAATTTCAAGACACAAAGATCCAGCTTCAAGTTTTAAATGAGAAGTTAAGAAGTAGGAAGTCTTGAAGTTGGAGGATTGGTATGGCAGTGTGGAAATAATGGAATTTACAGTACAGGCAAATTGTAGGGTCCATTTGCCTTTCTTTGCTGATAAAATACATCCCGTTGGTTAAAACTCGGTGGAAATGTGCATGCATCTTCTTATGCCCATTTATTCTCTTTCTATGGTCTCTTGGTCCTGAAGGAACATCATCACAATAGCAGTCTTCTATGCCCTACCTGTGATCCAGCTGGTGATCACGTACCAGACGGTGAGTTGTCTGCCTTCACCCCACATCTTAAGAACAAAAACTCATTTCGGGGCTAACATCTTGAAGACTTGATGAATTTATTATGGTAAAAGATTTTGGAGGCTAAAATCCACTTCATTAGACTCATAATTTTTGGTAATCCATGAAAGGTTATGGGATAATACATTTGCTAGCCTCTGAAGTGCTCCTTAAGTGTTTAATTTCTGTTGTAAGCCATGGCTAATTGGCTACCCCTTTGATTGATAGGAAACTAGAGCGCCAATGACAGAGAGAATCACATTTAAATTAGGTCTCCAGATCCTCTGGTACCTCTTGTTTTTTAAAGGTATAGGGACCCTTGTTTAGACAACTCCACCTTTTCTCCAAATCTCAGGTCAGCTGAGGATGGTCCTTAGTCCTCACAGCCAATCCCCTTACAGGTGCCCCATCATTCTCAAACCATTAAGATGTTGAGGTCAGGAAGGCTACCGTGTCCACAGTAAATGTAGGTAGGTTGTGCAGGAGGTTTGAAGGACATGTCTTCAGTCCTGCCTTTCATTATGAGGTTGTTTTTCCTCCCTTGCCATTTTCTCATCATCCCTGGGATGGTGCATTCAGAATGCAAGTAACACCTTCTCTACTGTTCTTTCTAGGTGGTGAATGTGACTGGAAACCAGGACATCTGCTATTATAATTTCCTGTGTGCTCATCCACTGGGCGTTCTGAGGTGGGTGTGGGTGACTCACGGGCCATTCCTTGGGTTAACATTTTCTTTCTCCTTCCTTTACAATCAGGAAGTAGATAGTGATATATTCCTGTTTGTAAATAGACTATTCTGTACAGGAGTAACAAACAAAGGCATGTCCCCTTCCTACATTTTTGAACTTCTGGTTTGGCTTGTTAGGTTTACAAAAATAATATTTAATAAGATTTCCTTCTTTGCAGTGCTTTTAACAACATCCTCAGCAACGTGGGCCACTTGCTGCTGGGCTTCCTCTTCCTCCTGATTGTGTTGCGCAGAGACATCCTCCACAGACGCTCCCTGGAAGCCAAAGACACCTACACAACGGTACACACTCTTAACATGGGCCTTGTAGAAAGGCAGGGTTTTTTTAGGATCATGAGTCCCTTACAGGAATCATGTACCAAAACAACTAGTTGTACTGAAGGAAAGGCCCTAGCACAATTGTCCTTTAGTGTACCTTGGTGACAACGTGCCTTTGGGCCAGACTGCACACCACAATTCTTTTATCCAGTCTTTGTTTAAAAGCAAAACCACCGTGACTTCAAGGTGGTGTGGAGGGGAGAGCAGAACCAACCCTCCTTCCAAATGCCTCTTAAAATCACTCCCCACAGGGGAAAGATATGACGTCCCTATATGTTTTCCCCTGCTTGTTGGGGGGGGGGGCAGTTTTGAGGAGACAAACCCTGGGAAAGGGGGGAAGGCCTCTGAACTCACAACCGATACCAAATTCCGCTAAAACTATCCTTGAAGTTTCTGGCTGTGCAATAGGCACAGGGAAGCTTTTTTGGTACAGATCCTTATCAGTCCCTACCCGCAAGCCAATTTTGACAGGTGGGTGGGACAACCCACCTATCAGTCATGATGTCATCAGATGGTTGACAGGTGGATTGTCTCACCCACTTTGTGCAGCACTTCCCAAGTGCCTCATGAACAGCTGGTTGCCAAGCGATTGGGAACTGCAACGCAATAAGCTTTGCCAGCCCTGTTTTTTGGCACTTCCCTAGCGCTGAGCTGCTTTCCGCAGAGGTGAACTTGGTCACACAGCCAATCCAGCAGGCTTGAAGTCACTGCACATCAGTTGATGTAGGGTAGCTTTGCCTTTTTGTAGGGATGGCTGTGTGATCGAGTGCTCCTGGAAGATCTCGTGCGTGCAGCGGATCCAGTCACGTACCTACCTGCCCCACACCTGATGTCACATATAGGTGGGGTGAGTGGGCAGGCATGGTTTGGGGGAAATGGCCTTGTTGGCCAAATTTTACCCAAAGGCCAGAAGTGCTCTACAATATCTTGCATCCTTACTTTAAGAATGCATAATTCCCAGCAAATGTAATGCAAATGCTCTCAGGGCGAGTTTAAACCATCGCTAAACATGATACCTATTTAAAGATTTGCCATGGGGTGACCAGGGCTAGGCAATATCTGGTTTTCAACATTGCAACATATCACCAGCTCAACATCATAGTATACTGATATAGCACAATGTCTGAAATAAGGGTGGAGCTATGTAGAGCCATTGGCTGTTGTCACTGTTTTTCCCACATTGTGATTTTTGCATAGCACACTCACAGACATCATGATTCGCAATACAGTATATTGCCAGGTCAAAAATTATGAAACCAATATCACAATAAGGCCTTCAAAAAGGTTTTGCCTGATATACCTAGTGGTGATTCTAATCACATGGAGGGGTGATTATCTGACATTTCCAGCCACACAGTAAGCCTAACATTGACATTCCAGCATTTCCTTGGTTTTCCAATTTGGTGTGAGAGTATAGCAGTGTTGGGCTTACCATATAGCTACAACCCTACGGATGCTGCTACATGTCATACAGTGAACTTTCAAGCAGATATTATGTGTTTAGTGGCAATCTGCATCCACCATATGGCCTTAATTAGACAGTAACTTGCTGCTGAATTGTACACTGCAATTATTTATCTTTGTCAATATGTCGGTCCTACCCTAGAGTGCGCAAACAGTCATGAATCCGGCTGAACATTTTAAGCAGCAGCACAAATAAGGACGTATATGGCAGACTGCATTTCTTCTTCTCGTAAATGTGTCTGGTGCAAAAGAGCAATATATTTTTCAAACAGAGTTGCTACCACAGTTGTCACATCCAGCCAAAACTGCAGTGCCTGTTAGTTAGACAGATGGATTTTCGTCTGCAGTATTGAATGAAAGACACTTTCCAAGCTTGTGTGCACACTACCAATGTATGATACTGTTCTTGGTCCCTCTATTTCAGGAATATGGGATTCCTAAGCACTTTGGCCTCTTCTATGCCATGGGCATCGCTTTGATGATGGAAGGTGTCCTCAGCGCTTGCTATCACGTCTGCCCCAACTACTCTAATTTCCAGTTTGGTAAGTGGGTGGCTTCTTCTAGCAAAGGAGCTAAGGGGAAAGAGGTTTGTTTTTTTCTATGGATGTTTTGAAGAGTCCCCAAGAACTGGTTTTGGATAGCTGAATCAGTGGCGGATCTTGGGGTCTCAAATTTCAGCAGCGTCCCATGAGACACCAAAACCTGGCACTCCATAACGCATCATAGTTATGGCATCCCCTGCATCGCCCCCAAGGCAACCAAACCGGTTGCGCTACCCTGAATCTGCCTCTGGCTGGGTGTTTTGGGTTTCAGAGTGCTCAAGGTCCTCTTTCAGTTAGGGTGATAACATAGATTTGAACACTATAGTAGCTTGGGAGAGATGTTGCTTTGAGAACTTGAGAAGTGGGGCAGGGGAATCAGTGGCCACATTCTTTAGATGATGTGTTGTTGGGGTACTGGAACAAAGACTCTCCTTCGGTCATATTTTTCTGAATTTTTGCCACACCCATGGGAACCCAGAACTCTTACCTTGAAGAAAAATAGGAACCCCATTGTGGTGGTCTTAGTTCACAACAACAGGAACCTTACGAGCCACAATGGGGTGGTGATAGCGCCCTCTGCTGCAAAGAGAGGCTTTCTCCCGTAGAAAAATATTTGCCAGTAATATCACTGTTGCCAATTTACTCATTGTTAGATACCATCGATATATCATTTTCATGTAATTTTCTCTTAGACCATAACATTCTGTAAATTTTATATCCATATTCCACAATCGTTTCCATGCTTCCATGTCTATATTATTATCAATATCTATTGCCCAATGTATAATTTAGGATTTTACTAGCTCATCCTTTGTCTCTCATTTCAATAATATTTTATACATTCTAGACAGCACTTTTACATTACATTCCAACAGGTCTCTCTCCAGTTGTGATATTTGTTCCCCAAAGCCTCGTATCCTATCTTTCTTAAATACTTCATTTAAATGATGATATTGTATCCATGTTGTTAATTTTCCTGATAATTCCTTAAATTCTTTTAATTTATACTCTCCTCCCTCTTGTTTTAATAAATTTCTATAAGTTGTCCAGCCTTCTATCATATTCTTTTTCTTTACCACTATAGCTTCTAACAGTGAGAGCCAAAGTGGTGTTTTTACCTCTAATAAATTCTTATATTTATCCCATATTCTGTACAGATTTTTCATAATTTTATGATTTGTAAATCCCTTTATGAACTTTCACCTTTTCATACCATAAATAAACATGCCAACCAAAAATATTGTCATGACCTAAATCTAGAATATGTGAATTCTCTAATGTCATCCATTCCTTCAACCAACAAAGGCAGGATGCCTCATAGTATACTCTCATATCCGGCAGGGAAAAACCTCATCTTTCTTTTGCATCTATCAATATTTTATACTTGGTTTTTTACCTTCCCAAATATATTATTAATTTATTGAAGTTATATTTTTGCCATGTATTGAAACTATCTATTGCCCTTTCTCCTCCTTTGACAGACACCTCCTTCATGTACATGATCGCAGGGCTGTGCATGCTGAAGCTCTACCAGACCCGCCACCCTGACATCAACGCCAGCGCCTACTCTGCCTATGCATCCTTCGCGGTGGTCATTTGCCTTGCTGTGCTCGGAGTGGTATGGATGTATTTGACACCCTCTGCCCTTCAGAGAGAGGGACTGAATCAGCAAAACTTGGGGGAGAGCTCGTGAGAATGGGGTCAAAGGCAAATAGGCTGTAGAATCTGCAACAAAATTGCTTGCGCAGCCTTACCCTCAACTTCTGCAGGATTCTCATGATTTTAGGCTCGGGTTCTGCAGCAGCCAAGTATTAGAAAAACAACCGTTACAGCTCCTTCCATACTATCCTAACACTCACGGCCCTTTATACAAAAGAAGTGCTCTGATTAAAGCCCATTACTTTGCTCTAACTGCTTTGGGAATAGTGCTACCCTTGGTGTGTGTCTCTCCCCAGTACTTTGGCTGCTTGTCGCAGATGCCAGAAAAGTTGCAAGGTCTCCCAGGACATGGGATGGCTGTTTCTGTACCCTGGGTTATTTGAGTATCTACATCTTCCAACCATTCTAACAACCAGACATAGACAGGTTTGGAAAATGCCACCTGTCTGTAGAGCATCTATAACCTCTCATTGCAGAGAGGGAGACTTTTTTCATAACTGGACATAATGCACAATAATTCTTTTTTTGCTTGCTATCAGGTTTTTGGGAAAAATGCTTTGTGGTTTTGGATCCTCTTCTCAGTTATCCATGTTGTGGCCTCACTTGGTCTCAGCACCCAGATCTACTACATGGGTCGTTTCAAGATAGGTAAGTTTGATGACAGGTGATTGACACCTCCTAAATATTTAGGCCCCCTAATTATATTCACCTGGAGGTATAGAACTGCTCAGTTTTTTACCTTTAGGATTGTAGCCCCAGAGATAGAATAGGAGTGGTGTTTATTCCCTTCATACTGTATGTTTCTGATCTGTTAAATAAGAACGAAGGCCAAATGTTGACATGACCTTATGATTTCTATTTATTGCCTGACCTGGAGATTTGGTACTAGGGAGTTTCACCTTGACTCCCTATGGAATCATTTATTTATTTATTTATTTATTTATTTATACATACATACTTTTCAAGTTCATACATTTCACTAATTTTACAATCATTCTGACACTTGAAAACTTGACTTCCTTCCCCCTCTTTCTGCAGTTCTTTCAATTTATTTTTAATATCTTTTGCATATCCAAATTAACTTAATTTTCTCATTTATTCATCTTCTTTAAATATATACTCTTATGAAACTGCAGGTTGGTAAATAATCCAGCCAATGTTCTTATCTGTTTACAACTTATGTATAAATATTCAATAAACCATCTCCATTCTTTTATAAAAAGTTTGTTATCTTGATTTCTTATTCTTCCGGTAAGTTTCACCATTTCTGCATAGTCTATAAATTTTTGTATCCATTCTTCCTTTGTTGGAACTTCTGTTTCTTTCCATTTTGGGACAAATAACATTATTGCTGCTGTAGAAGCACACATGAATAAGTTTCTATACATTTTAGGTAGTTCTGTCCCTATAGTTCCCAAAAGCTTCTGGGTTTTTTTTTTTTTTTTACAAATGTTATTTTAAACATCCTTTTCATTTCATTATACATCATTTCCCAGTAAGCTTTAACTTTACTACAAGACCACCATACATGATAAAAATAACCTTCTTTCTCTTTACATTTCCAACACTTATTTGATTTAGATTTATACATTTTTGCCAATTTACTCAGTGTTGGATACCATCAATATATCATTTTCATATACTTTTCTGCTGTAAATTTTATATCCATATTCCACAATCGTTCCCATGCTTCCATGTCTATATTATGACCAATATCAATTGCCCAATGGAATATGGTACTGGCTTTTCCTCTGCCTAATGTACTTAACTGCATGTTAGTGCTGTGCTGTGTGCGAGGAATTATTCACCTTCCTGCCAGTGGCCCTTTACTCAGGGAGCAGGCTGGTTGGGGTATGTGTGTCTGTGTAAGTGCATGCTGTGGGAATCAAACCAACTTCTGCTTTAGTGGGCATTTGGGTGGCTGGGGGGGCTTTCCAGCGGCAGCACATACATTTATTCTTCTTTGCTGTGCCGGTATGCTCCTCTCACTAGCATCTTTTTCCCTTTCTCTTCTGCTTCGCTTGGCTGCAGATGTCTCTGATCCAGGTAACTAGCACTTGATCTGAATCCTCTTTCCCTTTGGGCTGAGCATGCAGAAGCCTTAGCAGCCAGAATAGGAGGAATGTTCATTCTTCTAAAGCTTATGGGGAAGGTCAATAGCTTGGACTAGGGCTGGGCAATACCCGATTTTCAATATTACGATATATCACCAGCTAAACATCACAATATACCAATATATAGCAATGTCTGAAATAAGGATGGAACTATGTAGGCCTACAGTGGTACCTTGGTTCTCAAACTTAATCTGTTCCAGACTTTTGGTTTTGGAACGCTTTGGTTTTGGAACGGACTTCCGGAACGGATTAAGTTTGAGAACCAAGGTACCATTGTACACAGTTCCATCCTTATTTCAGACATTGTGATATGCTGGTATAGTGTGATGTTTAGCTGGTGATATATCGCGATGTTTAAAATCAGGTGTCGCCCAGCCCTAGTCCAAGCAATAATCAATGTACTGTACTATAAAATAAACAAGGCAGTATTGTAGATGATAAAAAATTAAAATTACATTGTTTTCTTACCTGCACTGATGATGGTCACTGTTTGGATGGGGGGCTTTTATCCATTTCCGCAGTCACACAAGCAAGCAATCAGTAGCTGAACTGGGTTCCACACAGCCACAAAAACAAATTAACCGAAAAAGCCTAAAAAACAAAAACTCAAAATAAATAGCAAAAACAAAGGCGCCAAACTTAATCCATTTTGGAAGTCTGTTTGACTTCCGAAATATTCAAAAACCAAGGTGCAGCTGCATCGGATGTTCGGCTTCCGAAAAACATTCGAAAACCGAAACACTTATTTCTGAGTTTTCGGTGTTTGAGAACCAAGGGGTTTGCAAACCAAGGTACCACTGTAGAGGCGAATAGTAGGGCTGGGTGATATCTGGTTCCCAACATTGTGATATATCACCAGCTAAACATCACAATATACTGATATATCACAATGTCTGAAATAAGGGTGGAGCTACGTAGAGGCATTGGCTTCATCTTTTTTCCCCATATTGTGATTTTTGCATAGTACACACACGCATACACACACACACACACACACACCATGATTCACGATATATTGCCATGTCAAAATTATGAAACTGATATCATTATATGGACTTCCAATCAGTTTTGGACAATATATCAATATATCACCCAGCCCTAGCTTGGACTAAAGATAGCGAAGGTGAACTTGGAGCTGCAGTAGTTTAACCTGGATGTAGGAATAGCAGTGATCAGGCGGTTTACTATCCTGGAGGAGCTGTTAGTGCACCAGCCTGGTAGAAAACAGCTTAGGTTACAGATGCTAACTGGCATAGCCAGCACAGCCATTAGATAGGGTGAGGCCGCTGCCTCAGGTGGCAGAAGCCCCCCAGACAGCATTCCCATGGTACACTACCTTCCCCACTGCCTCTAATAAACAACAGCACTATTGGCCCAGATTTTTTGCAAGAGCGCATCCATTTGGGGCACAATCTTGCTGAATGTGCAAGATCTCACAATTTTGGGTGAGATCTCACGCAAAAATTGGCATGAAAATTGGCCAGAAATTGGCCAGAAATCGTCAGCATCTGGTAGTGTATACCGTCATGGCAGAGTGGGCGGTGTTGTGTTGTTGGTGGCAGCAGCAGGTATGGTGGTGGCAGCAGCAGCGGCAGGGCAGTGCGGCACTTCCCATTTCCGCTCAAGTGGCGAAACAGGAAGTGCCACTCCACCCCCTGGTCATCAAGAAATGGCCCTAGATCAAGCAGAGTCCAAACTGCAGACCTGATTTATGTGAGGGAATGCAACTCCATTCAGAACAGGTTGGAAACAATTTCTCATACCATACTAGGCCAACTAGTAGTCAGCTCACAACACTATTACATTATTAGTACAGCGGTACCTTGGTACTTGAATGGCTTGGCTCCCGGACAAATACAAATTAGCTCCTGAAAGCCACAAACCCAGAAGTGAGTGTTCCGATTTGTGAACTTTTTTCATAAGCTGAATGTCCAATGCAGCTTCTGCAGCTTCCGATTGAGTGCAGGAAGCTCCTGCAGCCAATCAGAAGTTGGTTTCTGTACCATTTTTGGAGTTGAACAGATTAAGTTCGAGAACCAAGGTACCACTGTACATTATTATTCTAAGAATCTTTGCAAGCCTTACAACACAGTGGTTCTTGAACTACAGTTGTTCGGAGCTACAGTTTCCATCATGCCAGACCATTCATTGGCCATGCTGACTGGGGCCAATGGAAGTTGTAGCCCAACAACATTTGGATCACACCTTGTTAGCTACCCCTGCCTTACAGCACTGGGATGTTTTATGTTTTTTGTGGAATTTCTAACCTGCCCTTCACTATCTGGTCTGAGGGCAGGAATGCAGCACCCTTAACACAATAAATAGCAATAAAACCAGAAATGCAGAATGGAAGATGAAAACTCGGTAAAATAAGCAATGCCAGCAAGACACTGTACTCCTTCATTATGTATAATAGATAAAACGTAGCTCCTTCATAGCAGCTGTGCTCTGTTAGGTTTTCATCCCCTGTGCTCTCAATCTCTGGCAGACTTTGGGATTTTCCAGCGTGCGGTTATGGTCCTCTACACAGATTGCATCCAACAATGCAGCTGGCCAATGTACACGGTATGTATTTCCCTTTTTCTCTTTAGCCATTTCTGGCTGGTTTGGAGAGCTGCTTATTCCCTTTTGCATCTGAGCATGTATACATGGGTGAGAGAGAAATTGCTATCTTGCTTTTATTAACAAAAGAAAAGTCCTCAACTCTGAATGGATCATACCTAATCCTTTTTATATAAACTTAGAAATTTCAAATCCGTACTTACTTTCCTGCTCCCCTTGATGGTCTCTGGGAGTAAACTGAAAGAGGGCCAGGCACTCACCACACGCAGAGCAAAAGTGATGCTGGCAGGATCTTTGGAGCCAAACTCCAAGAGAGAAGTCTATGTTGTCAGCAATTGACCCGGCATGGAGCAAAAACATCTGGAAATCAGAATTTTGGAGTGGGGAATGAATGGAACAAGAGAAGTTGTTCTTGCTGGTTTTTCAGGAGAAATGATGTATTGCATTGGTTAAGAGCACAAACATTGAGACAGGAAGCCTGAGATTCAAAAGTCACCTCAACCATGAACCTCCCTAGGTGGTCTTTTTAGCAAAGTGATTACTTCTTAGCAGGGTGGATTTGATTTAAATCAAATCGATTTAAATCACGATTTAAATCACCAGTCAGTAAGACTTGATTTAAATCATTTTTTTACAGAAAGATTCATTCTTGCTGGTATCATCTTAATATTTACAACCAGAGGAAGGTTTCATTTTTGAAATAATAAATTTTCTGAGTAATTTTACAGTTATGTCAAAAATTACTGATTTGGCTATACTATTAGAAATACATAGACACATAATTATGAAATTATAGTGAGGTTTAATAAGTTAACTTTATATTTTGACAACTTTTTTGCTGTACTTTATTGGAAGGAGAAAAGGAATCATTTCCTGAATATCAGTTTAAACAATATATTTAACTAAAACAGTAACATTATAGCATATGTATCCATGTTTGTTAACTGATGTGGTTAAACAATTTTAAAAAAAAAAACTTAGACTGAGTTTTAGCACTTATGACAAACTTAAAACAAATCCTTATTTCCTGGTGAATAGCCTTTGGACTATAATGTAACTTAAATAGAAAACTATCTTTAGAAATATTTTTCCTCCAAAAGCATTTTATTTTAAAAATCTGATTTAAATGAAAAAATATATATTATTTTTTAAATATTGATTTTTATCAACCCTGCTTCTTAGTCAGGCAGCCACTGCGTTTGTTTATTTGCATATCTATCCTGGTTGCATAGGATAGGAAATTTTAATGTCACAGGGAGCCTGTAGGTGAGGGCAGTAGAACACTTCTCTGATTTATCTCCCTGCATCAACAACCCAGCATTGATTCCAGAAATGGAGGCAGGACACAGCTCAGTTCTTCTCTCCCACAAATCTGTTCTCATGTTAAGGGCACACAGTTGATCAAGCATGGCTTCAGCTATCATGTCTGTTTTGGCCTGCAGCACAAGGGTAATTTTCACATGGGTAGAAGGCTGAAGAAATAATGATTCCGTCGCTCCTGCCCATCTCATTTGAGTTGGGCAGAACCTCTTAGGTTGGAACAATTGAGACACAGCCCAGGATAACATGGGTTGTCTATTGCTTCCTCCCTTTGCCTCCCTTTGTGAAAGATCAGACAAGACATATAGGAGGTGCTCTTCATTAGTTTGTTTAAAACCAGAAATGAAAGCTTCTGGTTTCCCCTTTGTGGCCACAAAAGAGGAAGGTTGCAGACTTCTTCACTAGTCAGAAACTATTGTTTTCCATTGCATTTGAACCAGGCACATAACCTCATAATTATGTGGAGTATTCAGAACATTCAATTTTTTTTTTGTAAATCCTTAGTAGCAAAGCATCAACAGTTACCTGAAAACATATTTAAAGCTTCCTTGCAGCTTTTTGGAATCAAAAGGATGATCCAGACCAGGGGTCCCCAAACTAAGACCCAGGGGCCGGATGCGGCCCAATCACCTTCTAAATTTGGCCTGTGGATGGTCTGGGAATCAGCATGTTTTTACATGAGTAGAATGTGTCCTTTTATTTAAAATGCATCTCTGGGTTATTTTTGAGGCCTGTCTGGTGTTTTTACATGAGTAGAATGTGTCCTTTTATTTAAAATGCATCTCTGGGTTATTTGTGGGGCATAGGAATTCATTCATTATTATTTTTTCAAAATATAGTCCGGCCCCCCACAAGGTCTGAGGGACAGTGGACCGGCCCCCTGCTGAAAAAGTTTGCTGACCCCTGATCCAGACCAAAGTGAGGCATTTTTCTGTCCCAAATTTAAGCACATACTTAACTCTCTCCCTTTGAAATCAATGGGACTTAAACATCAGACGAGGTTTTAAAATGTTTAATATGTTCGGATTGTCCCTTGGGCCTCTGAGTCTCCAGCTGCAATGGCAACTGTAACTTGACACACATTTCTGGTTTGCTAATGAGGGTTCTTGCTTCTTTCCTCTAGGACAGAATGGTCCTGCTTGTTGTTGGGAACCTAGTAAATTGGTCCTTGTAAGTGGCATGTATGGGGCTTTGTGGATGTTTAGCATGCTCAGGGAATGCAATCAGAATGGTCTTACATGGATTAGCCCCAGAACCCCCCCCCCCCATATCTGAGGTTTTTTATATACTTTTGAAGCAGGAAGGTTAGAAATAATGTAAAGATTTTGCTCTCTTGTTGTTTTGTCTTCTTATCTCCAGGCCTGGCCCCTGGTAAATTTAAGACATTTCCCAAATATCACTCTGATTATTGTTAGTAAAGAAACCTAAGTTCCCTTCAACGCATGGTGGGGGAGCCACTTTTATTCTGAGGACTAGATTCAGACCCGGTCAGCCTTCTAGGGCGTTGAATGGTGAGCAGGGCCAGAGCCAAAAAAGCAGATTTTGCATACTTTATTTAAATATATTTTATGCCCATTTTATGCATTTTTCATTTAACCCCCCTCCCTTAGTTTTGGGGAGAATTGCATGTAAAATACGGGACATGTGAAATTTGTAATGGACAGGTGTCAAATGACATCACATGTTTGGCAGGTGGGCGGAGTCTGCTCAGAGTTCCCTCGTCAGCCATTTGGAGGTGCCTTATCCTGCAAATTGGCCCATGGCTGGAGGTCCCAATGCTGTAACGGGAGACCCAATTAGAATAAGTACTAGTTGCTCCTTAATTCTATGCAAGTATCTTCTTATATCAGGGGTCCCCAAACTAAGGCCCGGGGGCTGGATGCGGCCCAATTGCCTTCTAAATGCGGCCCACAGATGGTTTGGGAATCAGCGTGTTTTTATATGAGTAGAATGTGTCCTTTTATTTAAAATGCGTCTCTGGGTTATTTGTGGGGCATAGGAATTCGTTCATATTTTTTTTCAAAATATAGTCCGGCCCCCCACAAGGTCTGAGGGACAGTGGACTGGCCCCCTGATGAAAAAGTTTGCTGACCCCTGTCAGCATCCCTCTTCAGTATGTGCAGTGAGGGTGGCAGGTGATGGTGGTATGATGAGCTATGTATCAGGATGGCAAGTTATGGGGGGCCTGCACCTTGGATAACATAATTCTTGTCCTTTTCCTTTCTTAGTGCCATTTTTGGACTGGTATATCGGCCAAAAGACTTTGCCTCCTACATGCTGGGCATCTTCATTTGCAATCTTCTGCTGTATCTTGCTTTCTATGTCATCATGAAGGTAAAGGAGTAGCACCTGCAGCTCTTTTCTGTCATTGTGAGAACTTTAACAACTAGCTTTCATACGCAAGCTTGAAATATGCATTGTGTGAACATACCAGTTCTACCACTCTTGTATCAAACTACAGGTATAGCAACGCAGGGCTTGTTTCTCTTCTCTTTTTGATAATACATTTTATGGTGTTTTCGCTTTACAAATGAATGAATGTCGCTGAACACACAAACTAGCATAGTCCCCAGTCTGTGTGATATATTCCCCAAAGAGAGAGTTACTAAAACTAAAGCTGTATCAAATATCCTCTCCAAGAAGAAGACTGGGAATTGGGGGCTGGGGGGCTGGGCTGATTTTTTTGGTTATTTTTTGACCAATAACCACATTAAATCAAATATATCATATTTTGCCACCTTTCACTATTTTGTGTTGTGTCAATTTGTGTCAAAGTGCTATCTCCCATATTATGTCATAGCACGTATTTGCAAGAAGGCAATTTTAGATTGAACATTTTGCTGGGCTATAATTACTTGCTGCATGCCCACTCTGGTGGTAGATTTACTTTCTGAGGCTCTACCATAGATGTCATGAGGGTTATTGGATTCCTGTTGAAAAGGTAAATCCCTTGCTATGAATTCGTTTTCTGTGGTTCCAGGAGGCTATTCCTAACCCTTAGAATAGCACTGCACTTGGGCAGGAGGCAGGACCAAACATCCGGTTCTTCTTCCTCCAGGGTAACTCTCCCGTAGCCATGGGAGAATGTGGGGTTCCCATGGCCATCTGGCAACTGGCATTGCCAAGAACACCACAGTAAGAAATGTGCTTCAATTTGCTGGAAGTTACTTTTCAATCACTCTAGGTTCAAATCAGTGACTGGCCAAAATAGTAGTAGTAGTAGTAGTACTAGTAGTAGTACTAGTAGTAGTAGTAATAAACAAAAACAAAGCAGATCTGTTTGGGTGGGGGACCAAAATCTTTATGATGCACCCCTTTGGCTTAAATGTTCTCCTGGGCTCTTGGGAAGTGTCTGCTCAAATATCATTTGAGGGGATTATTTTAAGGTTTTTCTCTTTTCAGCTCCGCAGCTCAGAGAGGCTTCTGCTCATCCCTCTATTCTGCATCGTGGCCACAGTCGTGGTTTGGGCTGCAGCCCTTTATTTCTTTTTCCAAAACCTTAGCAGCTGGGAGGTAGGTTTCCTCATTTGTTCCTCTCTCTTCCGCTTCAGGCACAAAATACATAAATTTAGAAATATGTAATTGATTTCCTCCAAGCTTTCTAATGCTTGCAATACTCGTGAATTTCCAAAATTATCTTAATTGCTCAAAGCCACCCCCCACAGCCCTATAATAATAGAAACCTGCACGTGATCCACATGCTTAAAAGTTTAATCCCTGGTATTTTTGTTTAAAAAGATATTGGGAAAGGAATTTGGCAAGAACTGTGCCCAAGATCATGAATAACTGCTGCCAGGCATTAGGCTAGATGGGCAATGCTTTCCAAGACCATCTACTTGGCATGGCCTTTGCAATCTTGAAGACTTACTGCAGTAAACAGCTGCAGGTATTGGAGGGAGCAGTCTGGTTGCTGTAACTCTTTATTTGCTCTGCCTTCCAATTTGAATCCATGTCTTCAAACTTACACCTCAAACTCCTGGGCAACGTTTTATTTCTGCCACCCTGTTGTTTCAAATGCTGTGACATGCCAAATATTAATGAGAACCAGTTGTGCAGAACCTGTCCTTTATTTATGCAGAGTTGTCCACCTCGTGCTCTTGGGAGGTTTATAGAATGTACCCAATATCCTTGCTTTTAAGGATTGCAGGAATAAATGGGGTTTGCAGCCAAATGCACAGGACATCCATAGAAGTGATAATCTTACAGCTTTGCCTCTTCCCAAGCACTACTGGAATAACAGTGTTGCAAGCAATGTAAGCTGTTGCACAGGCATTCCCCACCCCGTTAACACATATTAAAATCACACATGGCCCCAGAAACCCAGAAGCGGGGGGAAAGACCTGAAGAACCTCAACAAAGCTCTGCTGCGCATCTGTCTTGCAAGGAGACCCTCCCCGGAGCCCAAAGGGGACATTTCACTCCAGGGAGGGTCGCCTCATGAGTCGGAGGTGCAGTGGGGCTTTGCTGAGACTCTATCCTCTTGGCCAACAGCTGATGCACAGGAAAGCAGCTGCTGCTGCTACATTTCCTGCACATCAGCTGTTAGCCAGAAAGCCCGTGTGCTTCTTGGCTTGTGAGGAGACACTCCCTGGAGCCCAAAGAGGACGTCCTATTTAGGCTCTGGGGAAGGTCTCCTCATGACCTGGAGGCGCCGTGGGGTCATCCCTATTTCACTTATGCAGGCAGGGGGTCAGAACATAACCCACGTGTAAACGGGGAGTTGCCTGTATTCTAGTCAACCCCAGTAGTCAAGGGATATGATACTGCCAATGGTTTGCTGAAGAATTATTAACAAGGCCTCTTCAAAAGTCATGATTATTTGCTGAAGGCGGCATATATACCCCACTCCCCCAAAATATTTTTTCCCTGCTTCCGGGGGGTGGGGAGCACACATGTGGTAGAATTTCTCTACAGCACCGGACAGAACTTTTGAGACCGAGCTGGAATTCACTGCCTGTGCCCATCTTTTCTGTAGGAAACTCCTGCAGAGTCCCGAGAGATAAACCGCCCGTGTATTCTTCTGGGATTCTTTGATGATCATGATGTCTGGCACTTCCTCTCAGCAGCTGCACTGTTCTTCTCCTTCTTGGTGAGGTTTTCCTTAAAGTCCCTCTATCAATGTTATGCCGGGTAGGCTTCCCGTCTCACCCAGTTCCATGTCATAGCACACTCAGTGCATTCTCACACATTCATTACCTTAAATACTTGTTGCAGTTTTAAATGACATGCAGGTCAGACTTAATTTAGAGAGAGAGAGAGAAGGGCCCTGCTGGATCAGACCAAAGGTTCAGGATCCTTTTCTCACAACAGCCAACCAGATGCTTATGGGAAGCTCACAAGCAAGAAATGTGCACAATAGCCTTCTCATGCTAATTATTATTCCCCAGCAACTGGTGTTCAGTTTGGTAGGATACTGCTTGTAAGTGTGCAGGCAGGGCCTTAATCAATATGTTTGTGTTCTCATCAATTAGTGTTGCTGCAAGTGGTCACTGTGGCTTTTTATGCCTCCAAGTTAAATATAAATGGTCACATCCCCAAAATGCTGGACACCTTCTGGGAGCCTCAAACAATAGAAATTCATGCCAGAATTTGTTTCTGCCCGTTTATCTGCTGCAACTGAATAAATACATGAATTTCCTAATGGTGGTGAAGCTTGAAGGGCATGGTGTGAGCCCCCTGCCCCCCAACTCACCATCACCTTCTCCCCTGAGAGGGCACTGGGGCAGGGCATCACTTGTCTGGAATAGATCCCAAACAGGATCTATACAAACTGCATAAAAGCCCAAGAATCAAGAGGACAGATGCAGCCCATGTAAGCAGGCCCAAATTGTCCCAAGCAATCTTTAGCAAGCTGCACTGGTTTTCTCAAAATGTAACCACATGTATTATGCATGGATAAGATGGCTGCAACATTTGAATTGGGTGCCTTCTGCACATAGATGAGCATTTTTGTTTTTAGATCCTTTCCTGGGCCAATGCTCACAAGAGACTAAGATGTATAGCCTTGAGCAAGAAGAGTGCTGGTGCAAGCTGCTCTAGAGAAGCTCTCTCTTTCTGTTCCCCTGACAATTTGTGTTTGATAGGGTGGGGAGGAAGAATAGAAGCAGCTAATAATCAGGAATAGGCTTCTGCAGATAGAAAGTTATATGCCCACTCTAACTCCATACTCGTTTCCTGCTAAAAATAATCACACGAGAGAACCACGAAGATCATTTACTTCCAGCCCCTGCAGTGCAGGAATCTTTCATCCAACATGGGGCTTGAACCCATGACCTTGACATTTGGAGTCACATGCTGTATCAACTAAGCTATCTCCCCACCGTTATTTGTTCCCAAAGGTTGGTGGGAGTGGGACTATATAGAAACTGAAAGGTTCCTTTTTTCTGGGGCATCATGCGTGTTGGCTCTGTGGACCATCCAGAAGACCAGACTCCAATCTTTGCCCTGCTTTGTTCTAGGTCCTGCTGACTCTGGATGATGACTTGGATTCTGTGCGGAGAGACAAAATACCCGTTTTCTGAACTGCAGGAAGTTTTGGTAATGCTTGCTCAAACACATTGTGTTGCCAGCCCAGGGCAGTCGACAGAAAACAAACTTGTTAGTGTACACAGAGCGCATCAAGTACACACTGGGAAGAAACGTGTTCAAACCAACTGGCAAATAAGGAAGACCTGAACAGAGGACAATAATCATTTTGCAACTGGAGGGCTCAGGCTTGTATGCCAGATTGTTGGTAGAAAGCAGAGAGAAGGGAATAGTTACCTGGGGGGTGGGGCGGGGCTTGCAGATCTTTTTCAGCCATCTGATGAAGAATAAAATTTAGTCCCCAATGTCAATTTTAGTGGTGGAACTTACACTTTCACTCACTGCCTAGAAACAGCGGGTATAAGTGCAATAGTGTTGAGACTTGAGAGATCTCTTGTATTGAAAAATCAAGCATGTATTGGCCATTGAAGCTATGGTTCTTAGTCTGATTCTTCAGATGTATATGGTAAGCTGTTACTCTTTTTACTCCTCATACCCAACTGCTTAATTTATCACCATTAGTTTACAATGGAGCATCCTATCTGCTCCTGTACAAGATACTTGAATGCTTTGACCCCCCCCCAGTCTGCAAATAACAGGCCACCACCATTTTATTTAAATTCCAATTTTAAAATTACACACACCCTGTACCCTTCTTCCTCCGAGAGGCATTTCTTAGCTAATTTGAATAGCACAGCTGAAAGGGAAAAGCACACACCTCAGAAAAGAGCTTTCCAATCTGGGCTAGATGTTCTCTTCCTCATCCACAATCTGCCACTCCTCTCCCTGCCATCATTATTATTTATAAAGCCATTTTTCAGTACAACCACCAGCCCCCTTTGACTGAAATGATAGTGTTGGTTCTCTTCTCAAAGAGGGTAAAAGGCTCTGTGTATTGCAATGTTACGATACTTCAAAGTCTATGAGTCCCCAATCTCTTCTGGCTGTTGCTGCAGCAGACTGCTCATGAATTCTTTTCAGAAAGCTGCAATTATTATTATTATTAACATTTGCTGTGAATGCCAAATGGATTATTTTCTTAAGTATGCCTTTCTCTTGATAAGAGGAAGAGGAATGGTTTTAGGAAGAAACTCTTACATTTTTCCTAAATTGTTTTATTTTAGATAATACATAGCAGGGCACTGCGTTTCTTGTTTGCTAAATTTTTGAATAAAAAGTTGGTTCACTATGACTAGGTAAGGTAGTAATTATTCAAAAAGTGTATCAACGGAATCTACCAAAATATCTGCCCATTCTGCTGTTAATTCTTAAAGCAGCTATTAAACCAGCTCAGACTGTGCTGTCTGCTTACCTAGGTAAAAGTACAGTACTTTTGTATCAAAGTACCAGGTGCTGAAATTCTGCACTGATGTGTTTCACAATGTCCTCATGTCAAATGCAATCAAATGTTTAAAGGAAACCTGAGAACTCAAAACAAGATTAGTTCCATTCTTATATCAACTAAAAAAACAAAGAAAAAAGCTAAGAACTTTTGATAGAATGTAAGTGAAGCACTGTTGTTACTTCATATGTATTACATATTGCATTTTTTCAGTGTTCCATTACCGAAACTAAATAGATGTTTAAACAGTAGTTTCCTTGTGCTTCTGATTTTTAAGTTTTGAGCCTTTCATTTCATGTTCATGCCAGTCTTTTTTTCTTTTTCTTTTTTAAAGCACAGTTCAAAAACTGAACAGACCAAGCATATGCTCTAAAGTTCTAGAAGAAAGGGAACCCAGGAGAATAGGCCAAATCAGGCTGTTTCTTTTGGTCACATCCCCCCAAACTTTTAGCCAGGGTTGAGGTGACAGGCAGAATTTGGACCAGCTAGTCATAAAGTTGCTAATGGATAAAAAAGGAACATGAGAGTATACGGACCCAGTTTGTAAACATACAGGCATTCTTAAGTGAAACTTGCTAGCCGATTTAAAATGATAAATATATCCACAATGAAGTAGGCAGATCAAAGAAATTAAAATTAGTTAAAAACCACAAAAAGAATTTCTTGACTTTAAATTATTTACATTTTTCTTTAAAAAATTACAGTTTATAAACTTTGGCTGCAACTTGCAGCCAGGATTTAAGCACAGGATCACAGGCATTGGGGTTTTTCCCTGGAAAAGGGACAGGAAGTGGAACTAGAAAGTATATAGAGTACGCAAAAATGAAAGTACACAAACTGTACATTTTTAAAATAAAATACCATTTTGTTCATATCTATACAATTTTTACAATCAATAAATTGTTACATTTAATAAAAATCTGAGACCTTTCATCAAAACCACCATTGTAAATATTTACATCTGAATGCAATGAATTTGTAAAAAGATGTCAAAATAAATGGAACAAAATCTTATTTACAATAATCCGTGTGCCTGATCAGCACCACCACACATTTCTGTACTAGGGCTTGAAAGAATCTAGGGGCTATATGCAGAATTTTAGGGGATGCACTGTGGAAAAACTGTGGCGCAAATCAAAGGAATACATTTGTTACTTTCAAGAGAAGAGGGAAGCGTAGCTCACTCTGAGTTGTTTAAGGGAATCATAAGGGTATCGGGATGTCCGCTTCTGGCTTGGAGATGAAGCAATCTGCCAAAGCTGGATGCCACACAACCTATAATCTGTATGGTATCGTTTTCCATAACTGCTCCCATTAAAAGGGGCTGTCTGCTTGCACCCAGCAGAAACAATACAAGATGTGATATGCTCACTCTGTTAAAGCTTCTATATTTACATGCAACTCATCTGCATGTGACAATGAGAACAGCACAATGGTTCATGTGTCCAGTTTGGCATCCCATAGGACCTACAAACTGCCAAGTCCCCAGTGTTGTTGTTTTTTTAAAACTCCCTTAAGCAGTGCTGGTAAGGAGAAAGCGTTAGAAGGTCACACATAATGCAAAAGATCTTGATAAGATTAGAAAATTGGTCAGCAATGTCACTAAACTGGACAGCGGTATTAAGAAAATAAAGCTAAGAGATTATGAGTCAAATGGCTTGCTAGTACATAACAGACCAATTTGTTGAGCACATTCTGCAAAAGAGAGAGAAGATCTCTACATGTTGGCTCTTTAGTGAAGAACACGACCGCCTGAAAGGAGGAGATAAGATGTGATTGAATTCATGGACTGTGTATCAGTTTGTACTCCAAGGATTCTGAGACATGACAATTTTCGGCTAAACAGAACTCCCGGCAGTCACTCAAGCTCCTGTAGCACTTGTGACAGTAAAACTGCCACCGCAGACAATGTCAAGACAGACATTTTAAAAATGTCTTAACAGCACTAAGGTTCACATTAGCAGCTATCTACCACAGTTGTGTCTACCAGAAAGTCCTTGTAAGAAGATTCAATATAGATACAAGCCCACAGAAGTGATTGATCTATTAGCTTATACTACAGAACATACTGAATGTTTTAGCAGTCTTAATTTTTTCCTTCATCAGAAAAGTGGGAAATAGACGCCAATTTACAGAATTTTAAAAATACACCCTCCCAGCTCTGTAGATGTCTTGCTAACTTGATGGCGGAGGCAGAACTAAAATAAAAACCATGGGGAGGGAAGGGGAGGGCCACAACAGATATTGGCTCAGACGAAATAAGTTGCAGAAGCCTTTTCTCATATTGAACGGCCTGTTTTCCAGCCTTTCCCCATTATCTGCACTTAAACCACATCTAACCAGTTTACAGAATCCTAGAATTCCCAACCTAAGCACAACCTTTTGCATGGAAATGAACTTCTATGACAAATATAAAATAGGATTCTAATATGTCTCTGACTTGCCATGTTGTCTTGGAAAGTCACTCTTTAGGTTTCCTCAGCTCCTCGTTATTTGAGTATTTAAGCTGAATTCCTCTGATGCAAAATGATAAGAAAACTGATTCTTCTCAATACTAGGAGTACCACTAACTATATAGCACAACCAACTAAAAACAGGGGATGGAAGGTGGTTAAACAATGTAAGTGAGGCAGTACCAATGCAGTGTCAAGGCACAACATCATAATTTCTATAAAGTAGCAGTTTTTTCCCCCTTCCGTTTGCAAGACCAGAATAAGGAAGCCAAAAAGAATCCAAACATGGGTTATTAACTTTTTGAAAAAACAGTGTGTACTAATTATGAATAATTTTTAAAAAGAAAATGTTCACAGTTCCATAAAGTTTAGTCCAGACACTGCAGACCTTTTTAAGTGCTTTTAAAAATACTTGACTAACCAATGCAACACAGAGCTCTCCATTTTCACTGGGACAACTCAACAGAAACTTGGCATGTGTATACAACAAGTAGCACAGCAAAGTGCCTCTTCTACCCCCTAGCATGGGGCCCATGACAGAAAAGTTAACCTGCTATGTCCTCTTTCATTACTGAATTAAATTACTTGTAGAATTTTCAGGAATTTGTTGTGAATGCTGTCCTAGGCTTTTTCTGGAGAGTGTATTATAAATTTAGCAAATAATAATTGATTTGAATTTTTAACTTTTCTATCAACAACCAAGATAGTCCTTTTGATTTCTGAACTACAAAAAAACCCTCAAACACAATTAGCACATGTCTAACAAACTTAAACAGGCTGAATAGTTAAGCATTTTTAAGGGGTCCTGCAGCTTTTTCGGGGGAGCAGAACACTAAGGAACAACTCCACATCCTTAGAAAATGAGTTATGTGGAGTAAGGCATGTCAGTTATACCACTTTTACTTATTAATCATGGCAAATGACAACACTTTCATGCAGCAAGAGATAAAGCCTTCGAAGAAATAGATGTTCATTTCCCAAGTGATATTATCAGAAACTCAGAGACAACTCTATTACATCACTTAAGTAGTTAAATCGTACAACACAGAGAAGTCTCCAAACTGAACCAAGTAGCTGGAATGACGTATGGAATGAAGAATCCAAATAACTGGTTACTTGACAATTGCTTTTGAAAAAAATTATGCTAGGAATCCATGTGTTTTTGATATCTGCACATACATACACATGTCTTATCATGCTAGTATGCCCTTTGAAAATAATTACTGTATCCACCCTTTTCTTGAGACAATATATATGGAATCAAGCTCTCAATTACAACTATGGTAGCATACATTCTTTCACAGTGATGAATTTCCCAAGCACTTAGAGACCCAGAGATGCAGGCTGAATGACCCTGCCAAGCCAATGAACTGAAAGATGCTTCCTAACATGCTATGCACAAACTATGGCCAAGAGAGCTGTTTGTGGTTTTAAAAATACTCTGGAACTTCACACACTGGATTCTAAGAGGAAATGGCTTGTTTTGCTGTTGCTGATTGACAAAAATGTGTGTTATGTGGCAGCTACTATAGCGCTGGAGTTAGAAGAAAGCAACAAGCCATAGGTCCTACCCTGAAAAGGTGAGCAAGAAGACAGCATTTTGAAGCACATAAGGACACTTGAACTCCAGGGCAAACTGAAGGCACATCCTTCAAAACAGAAATATGCTATTATAAATCAATGGTAAGTTTGCACACCCTTCTTTTAGATGTACACAGAAAGTCAGAGTCCAAGATTCAAATTCCCTCTGTTTTCAGGCATGTGTCATGCAGGTCCATGGAAGCTGTTCCACTCTGTCTTACCTTACCATTTGTGAATGAGCCACTGCAATACTAGAAAGCTAACTTCCACTTTGGCCAATTGAACCTTCTGGGGTACTCATTAGAAAGCTGAGCTTGTGAAAACTCCTACAGTTCTGATTCCGACCAAGCCAGCCACTTCAGATTTCCCACTGGAGATTACAATTCCCATGAGGATCTCTGTTCCAAGACAGGAGGCCCTAAAAACAACTGCTGAGGACATTATTGAATTGCTATTTCAAGACAGACCCATGCTGTAATTTCAGCACATTTACTAAGCAATGACTATATACTATACCCATTCTAATATCCCTTTATATGCTACCCCTAAGGTTCTTCTGGCTACCTAATTGCTTAAGTGTTTTTTTTTTAAATCCCACAAGGAAGTTAGCAATCACTAAGAAAGTAGCCCAGGCCAATTTTTTTTACTGCCAAGGTCATAGCCTGGCTACCATCAGCTGAGGAAGACTCTTTGAAACAATATTGCTGTGTGTTTTGAACAATCCAAAAGGGTGCAAAAAAAAAGCATTTGTAACAATTACAAGAGAAAATCAGCCATTCACCTGTTACTTGCCACATTTCATCTATTAAGTTACTGACAAATGTTTCTCCGCTGTAACTTTGCCTCATCAAGACCATCCCATTTTGCCAAGTGCTCAAACCCTCACACGCTCCTCTTTCTGCCCCCAGCAAAGAGTTTCTGGACAGAAGGTGCTTTGTAAGTGCAAACTAATACATTTAAATAAGAACTTAATACTAATGTTGTATTTGCCTACAGTTTCACCCAACAATATTTGTCATACGATATGTTCATATTACATGTTCTCATGTTACAAGAGTCAAGAGTTATCTGAGGGAAAAGGAAAGAAAAACATTACAATGGTAAAAATGGAGATAATTCCCCTCCTCAAAAAAGTGATAAGCAAGACACAAAAAGGATACCCTGAGAAACTCACAGCATACAAGCTGTGGGGAAGAAATCAACATATATGAACTGAACTGAACTGAACATAAATTATTTTTTTAAAAATTCTATGGATTGTTAGCAATGCTAAAAATAAAAGCCTCAGGAGGAGAGCATTAAACTATATGTTTCAGAAAAGAGGCAGTATTTCCCATTACATTAATACAGTTCCTCAGAAGCTAGGCATGGCACTAAGCTTTAAATGCCCACCAGAATTTATCACATGAAGTCAGCCCTATGAAATATGTCTATGATAAACTTCAACACAAATAGTAAAAATGTTCTACCAACTTGAGATGTGTTTGAGACCCTCACGTATCTACTTCCTGGACAAAAAGGAAAAACCACTCTCCAAGAACTATAAATGCAACTCTTCAGTTTCCCTGGACTTAATTTTGCACAAGGCTCATCTTGGCACAGGGGGTGATGATCTGGAACTCTCTTAAGACAGATCAAGGTGTTTGATTCTTACTCTTACTAGTAAGCATTGAGATAGCCACCTGCTACTTTAAATTAGCAACATGGGTATGTAGAAATACAGAAGCACCTGCTATTGTATATATACTTCCCACAAACAGTGATGCTACGAGTGGTCTTTTCAAGGATGGCAATCCCAAATGCATACATGAACACATGCATGTATATACACAAATATGCATACTACACACATAAAATAATTCACCATTCTAACTCCTGGCCACAACATTTCATACAGCCGAACTGCAATCATGACCTAGAATATGGCTTATGTTGTGAGCAGGCCGGTTTGATGATTGCTTGGAAGAATCAGAAGCAGAAGTGTTTGCTATAGAGAGCAGGGGCGAGATTGCTGAACCATCTGGAGGCAGAGCTGTAGCAATCTCTGGGAACAAAGAAGTCAAATTAAAATTGGACAAGTGAGATGAATTGGCCATATGCATTGGGGGCATGTCTGTCAAAAGGGGGAAACTTGGCTGGGCAAAGCCCACTGGCCTGGGAGGAGACAAGATGGAGCCAAAGCGATTGTTTAAACCTCCACCACTTGGCTTCTCTGTGCTTGGATTAGGAAACATCTGGTTAGAAAAATAGGGGATTGAAATGTCATTGGAAAGGGTGGGATGGGCAGGAGAATATGGTGGATAAAAAGATGGCAACGTATTTTGAGGATCTACTGGAATCAGGGCTGGTGTTCGAGTGGTACTAGATTGAGTCACTGGTGGAATGAACGGTGCATTGGCATTTATTGGGGGATTCATTCCACCCTCTGGAATAAAAGGGAATCCAAAATTTTGAGACAGACTGTGCTGATCAGGAGCTGCACTATCATTAGTCATTTGTGGTCCTTCAGGCATGAATCGCACAATACTGCCTCTTTTTTCTAGAGCAGGTTGTTGCCTTCCAAGGATCATACTACCACTGGCAGCCAAAGGAAGGTGGGGAAGACTAGGATCAAACACATTTCCATGTCTTTGATTTCCAGAACGATTTCTTTCAGGCTGGCGAATTTTAGAACCACTGTTATCCTGGAGAGGGTGTCTTGATCGCTGAGTAACTGAAGAATTTGGTTGACGAACTGATGGTGGGACTTGCTCGGCATTCCGAGAGACGGGTGGGTGGGTGAGAGGAGGTCGGACGACTCCATGCACATTGCTAGAAACTGGAGCATTCATGTGACCCTTGGTTCCATGACTCTCTGTCATTCTCATGGGATTGGATTTCTGAACAGAAATATTGGGGCTTGTATTGCGACCCTGAATATCTCCAGAGGAACTTGAAAAAGGAATATTTAATGTATTGTTCCTATTATTAATAGCACCAAGAGACATATCACAACTTTCCCTGTTCTGACCATCACCTTCTCTTCGAATGTGAATACTGTCTCTTGCTGGGGGGCAATTATATTCAACAATAGAAGAAGTGGCACACTGTGGATTTCTCTGGTGCTCTGCAATTGGTCTTTGGCCTCCACCGACTTGATCTCCAAGATGAGGGACAAGTAAACTCTGCATAAAACTTTGGTGGCATGTATTTTCATTGTCTCTTGGGGGAGGAAGAACATTTCCTGCTGAAATGCCCTGAACTGGCTGATAGGGCAACCTCTTCTGTCTGTCTATGGGTGGTCCAGCATTCTGAGCAATTCGAAAAGCCTGTGCCTGCATACCTCTGAGGGATGACATTGAGGTCCCTATTTCACTGTTCCTTGAGGACTGAACATCAAACTGCTGGTTAGCACTATTTGCCTTGAATGTCTGGCACTCAGAAAGTCTATGAACATCTGATCCAACCGTATGGTCTACTGACATACGTCCTTGCATGTTATGGATTACCAATCCTTTATTCCTAGACACATCAAGGTAATTTCTCATTTCAAGATTATCTGAAGCCCTCAAGCTCTGAATGGATATTCCTAGCCTCTGCTCTGAATTAGAGGGAGTCTTTCCAATAAGTGCCTCTGCGGAGTAGCTGCTAACCCTATTTCTTTCTTGTCTATGGGGGACACAGGTCATGTCGGATGACCTGGTGACAATACTAGGTTGGGACACCATTTGCTGCTCCAAAGCCCTGGAGGTCATAAGTCTTTGCATCTGGCTATGTCCTGGCATGTGTTCAGAAGAAACTCCAGAACCTGTCTGTCTGTTGCCCACATCTGGTGCTTGCTGATGCAGAATATCCTGATTCAGATGGCTCTGAGGATGGTTGTGGTGAGTTCTGTTTGTAGTGGGGTTCTCGCATGTCTTCTCAGGCTGAGAAGATGTATAGTGCTGCTGCATTTGCTGCATCTGCGGGTGATGGGGGTGGGGTTGGCTGCTCTTTGACCTTGACTGGTCGTTTCCATGATGCTTCTGCTGTAAAGCAAGTGTGGTAGGCTGGGCTGCTTGGATGAGGGTTCTTTTCTTCTGCATTTGTGCCTCTTGATGCATTACTCTTTGCTGGTGGACGCTGAGGGCTTGGGAATGGATAGGGCTTTCTGCATGAGAAATATGATGCTGGAGTTGATACAACTGATGTCTTTCTCTTAACTGTCCAGCCTGTTGTTGCTGCTGCTTTATATATGGATTGCTATGAAGGTGGGTCATTCCTTGAGTGGGAGCATGTTGAATAGGTTGCAGGTGCTGTCCTGTCTGATCCGGGACAGAAGGCTGAGAATTACACTGAATTTCAACTTGCCTCAGAGCAGGTGACACAAAATTGCTGGTTGGGAACAACCGGCTAAGACTATCAGTGTGCCCTTGACTGCTCCCTGATACTGCCATATTGGAGGAGTTGGAGGGGATCTGGTTGACAAGGATTCGACTTTGATCTGAAATATCGTCAGCTGTTTGGTTCAGCAAAGCCATCCCTTCAAGTTGCATAGGTGCCGTCTGGCAGTGTTTCTGTCTCTTCGATGCGGAAAGCAGGTGATCATCTTGAACAGAACGTTTGACAGAGTCTTTGCGGCTTTCCTGGCTTTGCTGCTTTAGGTGTGGCTCATGCATCTGAGACGCCTGCATGGTGCTGGTCCGAACAGCAGTCAGTTGTTCTGAAGCATAATCTGTCATTAGCACTGGAGAACGTCCTGGAGACTGAGTTATATATGGATTAGTGGGCATGGATGGAGTCATAGTCACAGAAACAGCTGATTGGTTTGAAGTTGGGGGTAAACCTGAGCAGCTCACAACAGGGTGGATGATGCAGCTTTGATGTATGAGATTATTGACACTTAAGCTTGATGTGCTTGAAGACTGGGAGGCTGGAATTTGCAATGTTACACTGGACACTTCCACTCCAACAGAACAGCTTTGTTTTTCGACTGACCTATCAACGTTTATTTTCACTGCATTCTGAGTGCTGAAATTTCTTGGCGCTGTTTCTATCTGGTCTGCATCTTTAATGGTGTGAGACTTCAAAGACTGGTCTCTTCTTAGAGATGCCACTTCATCATCCTTGGAAACAGCAGCTCCCGACACTGCTGCTATACCTTTTGCATGGGCCTCTTGGTCAAAAATTGCTTTTGCTGCCAAAGCTACAATATCCGTTTGCTCTGAAAATGTACAGCTGTTGCATGTATTCACAGAAGTGCTGTTGGGAACATTTTCCCTGCATGTGTCCGGCAACATGGATGCAACTGAGAATCCACAACTGCTGCCTGAGCTAGTTGACATGGGAGAGTCTGCTTGTCTGTTAGCAGTGACTGTTTCTTGTTCAGAGGCACAGGAATGAGATTGTGCAAGGTTTTCCTCTTCAGTGTTCACCAGCAAGAGCCCCTCCTGCTTGTCTTCCGAGTCATTCGAGTCTATAATTGATTTAGTGTTTGGGGTGTGAAAATTAGGGTGTTCAACTTGGACCGAGAAGTTTTTTTCTACAGCTTCTCCCACTTTACTGAAATCAGAGAAAATCTTGGTCAGGCCTTGCTCTTCTAACAAATCACTGGCCTGCATGACTATGGAACAATTTTGTTCCATTGTGCAGATTTCAGACACCTCTGTTCTGGGAACACCCTCTGCACTCGCCCCACTGTTTGCCACAGATGTCCCAGAAATATGAGAAGCTGTCACCTGAGAGTCAGAAGGTGTTAAAGGGCTGGTGGGGGTGCATTTGGATGATTCTGATAACTTAGAATTTGTTGCTGAATTAGTTTGAGGAGGCAGAGATGCACACTCTCTGGAGACGGGAGGAACCACTTCAAACTGTTCTGATGAGGCCGATTCAAGAGGCAACGATCTTGGCACTATAGCTGCATTCAGGTCAGATGCCAGGGTAGTTTCCATATCTTGTTCAGCTCTCAGTCTCTCTTTGGGATGAGAATCGGAAGCATCATTTTGGGCAATGTCATTAGGTGCTACCCTATTTGCTTGTGATATGGCTAAACTTTGTAACACCACATTATCAGGCATGTTTTCAAGCAAGATGTCACTTCCTGAATGCTCAGGGGTAGCCTCCACATCCCCACTATCAAGTTTCTTCAAATCTTTGCAAGAATTCACTCGACATGCAAGATTGCTGCTGGCCACCAAGCATTTTTTAGTACTTTTATTAGACCATTTTGAACCGAGACCAAATGAGGTCTTTGGGGGAGAGGCACCCACTGAACACGAAACACTGGTTAACATTACATTCTCAGCAGCTGAAGAGGATGCTGCTGTAGCTGCCAGCAGAACATGGTTACTTGGTGTGGTTTGGCTGCTGACTGTTGATGGATTTGTAGGCTGACTGGTAGACACCTGCAGACAATTCTGTCCAGCCATCTGCGATATGCTTTGATTGAGGCTAGCTAAAGCACCAAATGCATTGAGGGCAACATTTGTATTTGGATCTTCACTGGTGGTAGGCTGAATAACTTGCATAGGGGTTTGATCTGAACCTCCAGAGCAGGACTTCACAGGCTTCAATGCAAACAGCTGCCCATTTAAATAAATAGTCTGTGGAAGATGTTGGTTAGCCGTTGCAACTGAAAATGTTTGTGTCGAGCCAGAAGATGATACAGAAGATGGCCTTGGCAAAATATGGACAAGATGCTTCCCACCAAACATATGAGGGCCAGAGGCATTTTGCATAGGATTACTAGCACTTGCTGAGGGAGCGGCTCCATTTATAGGCATTCTGATAGGAGGAGGAGGGGGAGGGGGAGGAGGAGGGGGAGGGGGAGGGGGAGGAGGAGGGGGAGGAGAGAAAAGGGAGAGAGGATTTGGATTAGCAGTCTGTATAATTACAATCTGCTGGCTAACAGTTTGGTTGGGGACTTCAGTTCTCAACACTGGTGGACTGGCATTTGAAGGCTGTAAAATGACTACATTTTGTTTAGCAGGTGATGCAGTGACAGATGGACCTACTGGCTGGGGCATCTGAATCAGCTGCATAGTGGGATTCAATGGAAGGAGGCTCCTTGCAGGTTGTGCTAGAACCTGCGTCTTAGTGACTAGCGGCTGCATAGGTAAGGATGGGTACGATGGCAAAGTAACCATGATCTGCTCAGCTGTTTGTTCACCAGCAGGTAGAGGATTATTTAAACTGGGAGTAGTTGCCAAAATCCTGTTAGGAGTGGATGCTGTAATGCTAGTATTGTTAACGGGCTGATTTAAGATGGCTACGTTTATGTTGGACGGAGTACGGTTTAGAGGCTGAACAGTATTCCCTGCTAGTTGCAAAGTAGTCCAAGTAGTCTGGGTGTTTCCAGCAGAAGTCATTCGTGTCAGGCTACCCATGGTTTTGGAATTTGAAGTGCCAACAGCTGAAGAACTGGGAAAAGGCCACTTGTCTATAGAAGCAGCAGGCAAAGTGTTAATTTCTGTTACAGCCTTCTGGATTTCTACAGCAGATGCTGCTGGTCCTCCGCTGCTTTTGAAGATGTTTCCTGCGGATGGCTTTCCATCAATGGAGAGCATTACAGATGGAGTACAAGTGGTGTCAGCTGCAGAAACTACACAGCTTTCTAGGGATCCATTTCTTGACTCCTCTTTAGGGGGCATGTCTGCCAGCTGAGCCAGAGATCTGTCCACAGTAGCACTGAAAGGAAGGCTGTTGCTAGGTAAACCCGCTTTCTCAATTAACTTGAAAGTCTCTGGTTTATTTTTAGATTTGGAGATGTCATCTTCATCTTGTGGAGAACTCTGCATTTCAGGCTGTAGCCTCACTAGCTGCAAGGGATTCAGTGAGCTGTCAGCACTAGAACTAGTAGGTAGGCCTTGCTCATTCTCAGAGGTAGAGTGCTCAATAATTTTCTTGGCTGGATTTGATGGGCCTGATACCAGTGGAGAAACTGAAGTCTGAACCCCTGATTTGATTTCTGTGGAATAGATACTAGAAATGGTCACAGGAGTGACTAGGTTGCAAGTCCTCTGGACAGGAACAACATTAGCAGTCTGCTTCTGTAAATTATGACTGATATTAAAGGTTATTCCTTGGACTGATGCCCCCTGATTGGTTCCACCAAGCTGACTGCCATTGGAATATACAATGATGTTCTTTTGCAGCTGGTCACTGGGGATAACAACAGACACTTTTGCATTTTTAAGGTTTCCTTTCTTCTTTTGCGCCTGATCATTGGGGATAACAACAGAAACTTTTGCGTGCTTAAGGTTCCGTTTCCAGTGGACAGTGGGATCATCATAAAGGCAAATGTCGTTCGCTTTTAATAATGCAATGTAGCGCCCATTTTCTTTCTGAAGTTCATCCAACTGCTTCCGGAGCTTTTTTATTTCTTCAGCTGCAGAGAAATAATAAATAAATAAATAAATCTGAATGACCAAAGGTTCTGCAAAAGGCTGATTTGTTTTAGGAGCAAGTGGAGATAGCATTAAAAAAAGCCATTTCATCACCTCAACATAGGTTTCTGCTGTAATATGCAGCGCTTTTTTTCTTTAAAAATGTTTAGGGGTACTCTCAATTTGACTCAAGAAAAGCACCATTTTATGGTTCAAACTGGGAAAAATAAATACAGTAAATGGACAAAAGTACAAAGATTCACAAAACGTCCCCCCAGGAAAAAAGCACTGGTAATATGTACTCAAACTCAGATTACATCCCTAGAGACTTAGAATTAAAAGGAGAAAACACAAGTTGCATAGAACACATCCCAGGATCTCTAGCTAAAAATATTTATAGGTAACAGGAAAGAAAACCCAATGCAAGTTGGAGCCAATCATTACTGGGCAGATGGTTCAACTGTTGAATCGGTAGATAGCAGCTTCATATGTTAACTGTATTTCACAAACTTATCATCTGAAGAAAATTACAGCCTTATAATTCCTCTCAGCAAGGAAGTATTTCTATTGCTTTCATTCTATTATTTCTTTATTGTTCAAGTTCACACTGCATTTTTCCAAAAAGGATAATTAGTTGTATGAAAATTAGGGGATCATCGAATGAACAGGCATCATCTAATGTAAACCCTAATAAACTACTACTACTGAGACTTGGATTTCAACCATGTTGCAGAATATTCAGAAAGACCCTATTCTTTCTGTTTAGTTTGGACGAAGAAAACAGCTCCAATTATAACTGAGAAGCAACTTCACTTAGAAAAACTATCAAATAACAGTTGTTCTATATCTTAATTTACAAGTGTGGCAACATTTTTTAGAATTAACTTTAGTGTAGCTTTTTTCAATCATGTTCAACTTCTTCATATAAAATGTGTATTGTGAAAGAGAATTAGAATACCAGCACACCAAGATGATGTTGTTAGCAAGGTATAAAATTAGCAAATCTGCTTTTTAATAAAAGATTGGGACTACTTTTATTAGGATAAGGAAAATTTCAATCCAAAACACAAGTATTAAGCAAACAGCATTCAATCTGCAGGATAGCGAATCTATCATTTGATAACAGTTCCGGAGGAAAGGTGGAGTAGCAGTTAGACAAAGAATGTTTAGTTTGAAATGTATGTACAATAAAAACAGATGTATTCTAGTGAGAGTATTCTAGCCAGTTCCCCATTCACCTTGCTCATTGTTTCCTCCATTCAGCAGGAGCTCATCGTTTTGCCTTTTCATTTCTGTTATATATTGATATGCCTGGTCAAGGATCATGTTCTTACTCTGGAAGGGAACATGTGGATAATTAGGAAAAACATTCAGAGACTCAGTCTGAAATTCAAACAGACCTACTTATATTATATTAATAATAATAATAATAATAATAATAATAATAATAATAATTAAATTTGTATACCACAGCAGTTCGGGCACTAGCAACTTCAATATTGGATTACTGCAATGCACAGTTGCTGAACAGAAGTGAGACCGTGTCAGTCTCTAACACCTATACTCAATGGTTGGCAATTTGTTTCTGGGCCAAGCTTTAGGTATTACTATTAGTATATAAAGACATTAACAGTTTGAAACCAGTTTACTTGCTGGATCATGTCTCCTACATACCGGTATGCCCACTTGACTGGAACTAGCACTACAGGTGCCACATAATACTCATTACACACTTGTAAGAAATTGATATTTTTTGTGTGACAGCACCCACACTTTGGAAATACCTGCCTATTGACATTGGGCAAGCACCTTCGCAGTACTCTTTTCGGTGTCTGTTTAAATCATTTTTGTTTAGCAAGCTTATCTACACATAGATGTTTACATCTTTTCATCTCTTTACTGATAATTCTAATAATCTTTAAATGTTTAAACTGTTTGCATTGATAATTTTAATATTTCATACTTAGAGGTTTTATTACAGCCAAGCAGTATATAAATTTTGTTAAATAAATAATTATTCAGCTGCCATGAAGAGCAGACTAACTTGTTTCAGTGCTGGGGAGCATGGAATTAGTTCACCGATTCGATTTATTCCAGCATTGATCTTCTTCTTTCGATGCCTCTCCACTAGCAAAAACAGAACACATAAGGTGTATAACAGTACATTGATAGCATATCCAGAAACAATAAGACTTCTCTTTTGATTGTGAAGACATGTATTTGCATGCTTGGTGGAAGGAAGAACTCGAAGAGGAATGCCTGCTCCACCCTGACAACAGCAGCACTGAAGCTCTTACCTGCATTGTGAGTCTCACGGTTTTTCTTTCTGTTAAAAAAAAGGTAACATGTAAATGGCTAAATTACAATATTTGCTATCTAAGAAGTTGTCTTTAATCAATCTATTCTCTTTAATCTGCCAGCAAATGCACAAAGGGAGAAGAGAAATAACCACATTTGCTGTGAGGATCCCCAAGATATATATCTGACTTGCATTATTTATGTAAATACTGTATAGACATAAAATTATATATATGCCACATTTTGGGACACAGCCTAGCCAAGGCAGTTCGCAATATCATAAAAAGAACAATAAATATAATGACCTAAAACAACCTAACAAAAGTAGCACATTAACAAAGGCCATTTGAAACAGTTACAAAGATTAATAAAACAGAGCTATATTTTGTAGATACCTCTGTAGAAAAAGCCTTTAGAAAAAGGCAAAAAGAAAAAAGATGAGTCTATAGTGCCCATTTAAAAATCCACAGCATAGAGGCCATGCTAATCTCTATGAGGAAAAAGTTTCAGAATCTGGGAGCCACCACAGAAAAGGTCCAACCACTTTGGCTTGCCAATTGGATTGACTTCACGGGCAGAGCTTCTGAGGCCAATCAGAATGCCCAGCAAGGTTTATATGAGTGCAGGCGATATTTCAAATAACTCAGTTCCAAACTCAAAACAAAATAAATAAATTTTAAAAATTCCTTCCGGTAGCACCTTAGAGATCAACTAAGTTTGTTGTTGGTATGAGCTTTCGTGTGCATGCACACTTCTTCAGATACACTGAAACAGAAGTCACCAGACCCTTATATATAGTGAGAGAGTAGGGAGGGGTATTACTCAGAAGGGTGGTGGGAATGGGTGATTGGCTGATAGGTGTGGAAAACCTGTTGATGACTGTGAATGACAGCAATTGGTCTTACAGGAAAAAAGCAAGGGGTGAGATAGCTAAAGATAGCTTTGTCATGTATAATGAGATAAGAATCCAATGTCTTTGTTCAGACCAGGTCTCTCCATGGTTTTAAGTTTGGTAATTAGTTGCAATTCAGCAACTTCCCTTTCCAGTCTACTTTGAGATCTTGTATAAAATGTCCTGGGAGACTGAAGTGTTCTCCTACTGGTTTCTCTGTCTTGTGATTTCTGATATCAGATTTATGTCCATTTATCCTTTGGCGTAGGGTTTGGCCTGTTTGTCCAATATAGAGAGCTGAAGGGCACTGTTGGCATTTGATGGCATACACAATGTTAGAAGATGAGCAATTAAATAGTCCTGAGATGGTAAGTTTGATGTTGTTGGGGCCAGTAATGGTGTTGTCCGGGTGTATGTGGCAGCAAAGTTGGCATCTGGGTTTATTGCAGGCTCTGGTACCAGTGTCCATGTTAAGTCCTGTTGTTGTATTATTGTGGGTGAGGAGTTGTTTTAAGATTGGGTGGCTGTCTGTAGGCGATGAAAGGTCTTCCTCCCAGAGCTTGAGAAAGAGAACTGCCATTGTCTAGGAGAGTTCTCATTCTCAAGCTCTGGGAGGACGACCTTACACTGGTAACGAGTCCAACTATTACAAAATTGGTGTCATATCCTCTGATTGCTTTTGCACCCAATAGCAGCCAAGCAGCAGCTTTCTCTTCCAGTTAAGCACACTACAGCGGTATAACCTGGATGCAACTAGTGCATGGATTACCGAGGCAAGGCCCAATCTCTCTACATACAGCCACAGCTGATATATCAGTCTAACCTAGCCAAAGATGCAACCAGACAACACTAAGTCCAGGAGAGGCCTCAAGCTACAAACTTGGTCCTTTAGGGGGAGTGTAACCCCATTCAGAGAGGACGGCTTCACCATCCTGAGCACCTCCATCTTGTCTGGATTAAGCCTCAATTTCTTTCCCCTAATCCACCTTTCAAAACTATCCCCAGTAATTCAGGAGTTTCACAGCCTTCCTTGGATTTGCAGATGGAAATGAGAGGCAGTGCTGTGTATTGTGTTGTATTGGATTTTTATTGGGCTGTAGACTGCACATGATCTGATCTCATCCCAGAGTTCCCTTCACAAAAGCATAACAATAGTTGGGGGTCATCACTTACAGGCTCTGACACTGTGAGCACTTTCTTGCTAAAAGAATCGCACAAACCCTTGCTTTTGGGGAGCCAAAGGAAAAGGCCGAAGAATTGATGCTTTTGAATTATGGTGCTGGAGGAGACTCTTGAGAGTCCCATGGACTGCAAGAAGATCAAACCTATCCATTCTGAAGGAAATCAGCCCTGAGTGCTCACTGGAAGGACAGGTCCTGAAGCTGAGGCTCCAATACTTTGGCCACCTCATGAGAAGAGAAGACTCCTTGGAAAAGACCCTGGTGTTGGGAAAGATTGAGGGCACAAGGAGAAGGGGATGACAGATGACGAGATGGTTGAACAGTGTTCTCGAAGCTGCCAACATGAGTCTGACCAAACTGCGGGAGGCAGTGGAAGACAGGAGTGCCTGGCGTGCTCTGGTCCATGGGGTCACAAAGAGTCAGACACGACTAAATGGCTAAACAACACTCTAGTGGCTTTTTACTAAGAGCTGACACATAATAAGGGAGACTGACAAGCATGATCTTATACACACTTATTTGTGAGTAAAGTTCACTGAACTCAATAGAGCTTGCTTCCAAATAGATAGGCGAAGAATTGCATTGTAATTCTATTTATGAACAGTACACTTACCGGTGCTGTTTCTTAAGAGGAGCCTTCTCTGTCATCTCTGGCATAGTTTGAGAGATGAGGATCTAGAAGAACAGAACCAAAAGTAACGATTCTAGAAGCATCAATCATTATTGTTCCATCTGAAAACCCTGATTCTCAAGTATTTTTTTCTACATAGTTAAACTTCCGCTGGCTTCTTTTAGATCAGCACAACCTAATAAATTGCACCACAAAGGACACTAACTAGCCTGCTAGGCCTCATTTGTAGCCTAAAAGAAGATGCAATCATGCAAAGCTTCTCTACAGGTGACTAGGTAGATTATTTATACTCACCACTGGTGAGTGGCTGTTTACAAGAATGCAATAGTACTCCAGCTTCTACTGTGTTGATGTTTCTCAAACCATACTTCACAATCCTAAGTGAGACAGATAGAATTTATTGGAATTCTAAGGACCTCTGCTTACATTTAAAGGTTACAGTCATTGGAATAATTAAATACATTATTTTAAATGAAACTTGAGTAACAGGAGGGGGAGAGAAACCAAGTTCTGTTTAGTTCAGTGTTTTTCAACCACTGTTCCGCGGCACACTAGTGTGCCGCGAGATGTTGCCTGGTGTTCCGAAGGGATCTTTGCGCGCATTCCCCCCCCCCGCCCCTCTCCGAACCGATTCTCGGTGCAGGGCTGTAAATTCCTCCTGTCAAGCCACAGATGCAGCAGCAGCAGCGAAACCTTGCCGCTCTCCGCTCTTGCCGGGCTGCGAAGCTGCGCCCTGGTTTGCAGCCTTCGTGACATGCGGCAGCTCGTACTGCCGCTGCGACCGTTTCACCCCGGACTGCTTTGGATCCAGTGCGGGGTTTCCCGCTCTGCGCGCTGGGGCGCCGCAGGGTGAGGCCGCCGGCGGAGCGCCTGTCCTGCAAGTCCCAGCCTCGACGGCCCGCCCGACGGAGGTCACCTTGCGTCCCAGGAGGGGAAGGGGGAGAGGTGGAAACTGCGTCCGTCCCGCCTATGCCCCAGCCAAGACGGGCGACGAAGCCTGGGGGGGGGCGGACGCCTCTCCCTCCTCCCCGCGGTTTCCGAAGTGGTGCAGCACTGCGGGGAAGGACCCTCGGGACTTTGGGGGGGGGACACACACACCCCAGCTCTTGGGACCTTTGGCGGCGGGGAAAGACCCTCGACGAAAAGGTCCCAAGAGCTGCCCGCAGTAGCGAAGGTTGAGTTGCCTTCTCGGGCGTCGGGTCCAACCAACGACGGCAACGCGAAGTCGACGGCAGCCTCTTCTCCACGTCGCCAGCCCCGATCTTTCGGGCATGCGAGGCATGTGCGCGCCCTCGCCACCCGCCTCCGCCCGCGTGGTTTCGCTAGCCTGGGGGTGGGTGAATAATCGCGTGGAGCTGAGGCGCCCCCGAACTCGCGTGTTCTCCTTTCGCAAATGCGCCGCTTCGCTTGCCGAGAGTCGCGGCGGCGCTTTGGGCGTTTCTGCTCTTTGCACGCGCCGGGACTGCGCTGGGGAACTGTCGGGGTCCTTGCACCCTGGGAGACTCTGAGAAGGGGTCCCTTGGTAGAAATCCACTCAGGGGTAATTCCCCACCTGTGAATATGGGCTTTGGGCGAGCTGCAGTCACAGAATGGTAGAGTTGGAAGGGACTCCCAGGGGTCATCAATAAAGTATTTTATAATTTTTCATATTTCTGTTTACTTACTATTTCATAATAAAGTAATTATAAAATACTTTCTTTGTGTTTATTTGATTCCTATTCAAGAGAATTACTTTATATATAGTCAATATAGGCACAGAGTTAATTTTTTTAACATTTTCTAATGGTGGTGTGCCTCGTGATTTTTTTCATGAAACAAGTGTGCCTTTGCCCAAAAAAGGTTGAAAAACACTGGTTTAGTTTACTGTAGTTAAATAGATTTTTTAGGCCACCTTTCAGCATATCCGCCCTTCCAAGAAACATTACAATTTATTGATACAATGATCTGGTTTGCGTACCACTAATAACCACTACTATGGCTTAACTTTGGTTCAACATTCTCTCTCTTTGTAAAATAGAACTCCACAAATATTTATGAACTTCCAAACTCAACTTTTCTTGGGTCTGAGTTGGCTACTGTGACTCATGTGCTGGTAACCTCACGTTTGGATTACTGTAATGTGCTCTGTGTGAGGCTCCCTTACAACTAGTCCAGAGATTGCAGTTGGTACAGAATGCCACAGCCCAAGTGGTTAATTGTGCTTCTTACTGGGCATGTATCACACCAGCACTAAAGGCTCTGCTATGGTTCTATAGGTCAATGAACCAGTTTTAACATCTTGTTACCAACATATACAGCCCTAAACAACACTGGACATGTTTACCTGAAAAATCAGTTTCACCTCCACTGCTCAGCAAGACCATTAAGATCAACAAACAGAACCTATTAGCTTTATCATTCATGCCCTAATGATGTGGTGTCAGGCTTTTTCACTCATGGCACCAGTGTTGTGGAATGTACTGGCATCCCATTGCCTTTTGAAGATGCACCTGGCATTCCCTTGATCTCTTCACCTAAGTCTCCTGCTATAATTCTTGTGCTGTTTTAATGGGGCTGTATCAATGAAAATTTTAATCACTGAAGTTTGCATTTTAACATCCCAATTGGATTGTTTTCCAGTGGACTTCAATTATGGCATATCATTATGTATTTTAACAGTGTGGTTTTTTATTTTGTAAACTACTTAGAAACCAACTGGGCATTAAGTGGTATATTCATTATTAATAATAATTTCAGAGATTAAGGCACAGGGCCAAGCTAAACATGGCCAGACAGCCACATTCGTTGTTCATGTGCCAGCTCCCTTCATGTATAAAGCCTGGAAGGGTGATCATAGTTTTTACATCAAGAGAGATACCGTATTGGCCCGAATATAAACCACACCTGAATATAAGCTGCACCTTTAAATGTAAATAGGGGGAAAGAAAAAAAGACAATACCTGGGCTGCTTGGGGGGGGGAATGTCCCACGCCACTTTGTTGGTGGCTTCCCCTTTCCCCCTTCATTTCAATGGCTCGGGGGAGGCTTGGGAGCAGCGGAGCTTTGCTGGCAGTGTAAGGTCATGAATGTAAGCCGCACTTTAACTTTTCATGGTTGGAATTCAGGGGGAAAGTGCGGCTTATGTTCAGGCCAATATGGTACCTGTTTCTCTTTCTCTTTCTCTTGCACTTGTTATTTCAAATCAGACCCCCACCCTAGTATCCTACTAATAAGGTAAAAAGGTAAAGGGCCCCTGGACGGTTAAGTCCAGTCAAAGGCAACTATAGGGTTGTGTTGCTAATCTCGCTTTCAGGCCAAGGGAGCCGGTGTTTGTCCACAGACAGCTTTCCTACTAGTAGCATCTAGTAAGCTAGCATCCTATAAATCATGCTTGGGAATAAGAAAACTTTATTTCCCTCTATCTTTGTACTATTGCTGAGATCTTGTGAGTTTAACAGAAGCCAATAGCAAGCAGTGTTAGAGCAGAACAAGCAACTCTGTGGACAAAGCATCATAATAAACAAAGACACTGATTCCAGAGACAGTGGGATCAGCATTGCTGGTAGAATTTACAGGTGCTCACAAGTACGCTCTGGATCTTTTGAGTATTTTCCTTATGATATGTCGTTTAAGGAGAATATAAACTATTCTCATTTATTATTAAATGCAGTTCACACAACACTCCAACTGCAATGAATTTTCTGTAAAGTATGCATTGCTTTGTAGATTTTCTTAAAAATTGGAAGTGACTTGTAGAAAATGAGTTTCAGCGAGCTAGCAGTCATCAAAAATTGCAAGTGATTTACAGAATAAGAATGGTTAACCAATGTAGTTACTTTCTCTTAACAAGAGTGAGTTTGCAAAAGAAATTTACTTTGAGGAGTTAATTAATTTAGCAATGAAAAAGAACACAAAACACAAAAATAACCTGGTCTATATATAAAATGTTTGTACACATGCTAGTCCATTAGAATAAAAAATAAAAACACTGACAGGCTAATATATTCATTAGGACCAACCAAAAAGTTAAAATAGGCAAAAGGCAAACATTTGTAGGACTCATATTCAGGCTAGGTGTTTGGGTGCATGGTTGAAAAGCCCCAATTACAGTAGGCCATGGTATAATTTTGGAAATGCAAAAAATATAACTTCAGAATTAAAAGACAAACTTTTATTTAATGCCTCATGCAACTGTATGTATTGGATGGGATTATGGGATGTGTGTGGGATCCCATAATGGTGTTATAAATTTGTAGTGGGACCAGAAAAACAATGTTTGGGTATGCTACCAATCAATCTTAATCCTAATCATATTGACTTGAAAGCAGTATTTACTGATTTACTTTTACTTTTGAAGAGGAGGCTGCAATCCTATACAATCACCAGGGAACAAATCCCTCTAAACTCAACTGACACAAGTGGGACTGCATTGTTAGGACTGTAGTCTGTGTTTCTTAATATAGTTGTCAGAATGTAAAGTTAAGTATATAGAAGAAAATTTCAAAGTACAGGAGACTCCCAATTTATGCCGAGGTTATGGTCCATGGACAGTGCCTAAAGCCAAAATAGTATATAGTCAAAACACACTGAGTTCAATGGTGGGTGAGAGTACCAAAACTTCCCCCAATGCTTGCCCCCTTTTTAATGTTTTTAATTTTTTTTTGCCAAGCATGTAAACACAAAATACAATTGCATTATCACAAAAAGCTGTACTGAGTATATTTGCCTATGACGGGTGTGTGTGTGTGTGTGTGTGTGTGTGTAAATAAAACAACATGAAGAGGTTAATAAAAATATGGGCAAAAAACAAGAGAACAATTTACCATTAATACATTTAGCTTGAATAATAAAAGTGTATGTCCTAACTATAAAACAACAACAATACCAGAACAGTGTCTTAGGACAGCCATGTGAGCAAGGAAACTCACTAGTGATACAAATTAGGAGGATGTGATTTTTATGTGGCATCTTAATCTGGCATCTCATAACTCCCAAAACATTTCCATATCTCAATTCAATAATCTTCACAAAAGCCCTGTACAAAAACTTAGCATTATTATTTTCTTCATATTGCCAATGCCAGACGGAGGTTGTAATTTAAATACAGTATTAATAATAATAATAATAATAATATGCACTACTACTGCCGGGCTTTTTTGTCTGTGGTATGCAACATGGCCATGTTATCAAATGGGTATTTTGGTAACTAGGCTCCTTGCTCCCTTTCCTACAAGCAAAATCCACTGCAAAGTGCTTAGCATACTGCAATCTATCTATCTTGTATGGATAACAGCTACACAAGGGAGAGTCCCGCTGCAACCGATCACCTAGTCCTGAGGTCGGTTTCTGACAGCAGCCCCCAAGATGCCTCCTTCCTGCAAAACTTACAAACAAGGCACGGAGCTGCACCCAATCTTCCCTTGCGCATCCCCAGCATCTTATCTGCTCCAGGGGATATACTGCCTCTGCACATGGAGGTTTCCGCAGGCCATCCTGTTGAAACCTCCCTGCTCCAGACACAAAGCGCACGGCCCGCAGCACTTTGGGGGCAGCCTCGTCCCCTCGACAACTCCCACCCCGCCCGGCAGAGAAAGCAGCAACCGGGAGCACTGGACATTTGGGGCAGCCTGGGGGTGGGAGGGCTCCAGGGCCCCACCACCCCAAAACCCAATATTGGGAGCCGGGGAAAGCCGCAACTAGGAGCAATGGACATTTGGGGCAGCCCGGGGAAAGGAGGCCACCCCACCTCCACAAAACCTATTAATTATTATTATTGTTGTTATTACTGAACTTCTATACCGCCTTATACCCGGAGGTCTCAGGGCGGTTCATAGAACAAAATCCAAATATAAAACCACAAAATGTATGATAAAAATAAAAGCAACAACCCAATAACCCACTGTCTCCTGTAGTTGGTTGTTTCATATCTGAACTCTTGTAGAAATATGACGTGTGAAGCTGTGAAAGAAAAAGGGACTCGCTTCTCACCCCACTTGATATAATTCCAGTGCTTTTTTTCTAAAAAAAAAATGTTTAGCGGTGCTCTCATTTTCCTACTCATATTGAAATGCTGCCCCTCAATGAGGCCAAACTTAGATTCACAAAACGTTTAGGGGTACGCGTCCCCCTGCGTCCCCAAAGAAAAAAAGCACTGGATAATCCCCAAAATACAACACCATGTATTGCAGTGTCAAATATTCAGGGGGGGGGGCGACCGCCAACATGCCTGACGACCCTCAGCAGCTCCAAGGGGGAGGGGTTGAGGGAGGCCCCCCACATACACACATTTTGACGCGTCCCAGAACTGAGGCAGCCCCTCACAACCGGGCAGCGCGACGCCACGGCAGTCCCTCACAACCGGCCCGACGAACTGCCACTCTGGCGTGAGGCGGGGAAGAAGCGGGCCGGGCCGGGTGTGTGTGTGGGGAGGGGGGACGAGCACCCTCGCGGCCCTCCCCCTCACGCCGCCGCCAACGCCACGACTACGACGCCCGTGACCTGAGGGACTCACCGACGGAGCGCCGGGCGGGATGAGCGGCTGCGGCCCCACCGCGGGGACCATCCTCCTCCTCCGGGGAGGCCTCTTCCTTCCCTCCGCCTCCCCTACTACAAACTCCTCCTTCTCCTCACCACACCGTCAGTACCCTCTCCACAGGTACCAAGGATGCCTCCCCTCCGCTTCCAGGATAGCCAATGGAGTGCCGGCTCGGCCGGCCGCCAACCAATCGGCGACCCCGAGAAGTGGAAAGGGCAGGTCGCGCCCGTGAGGAAATGCTGAGGCCCAGCCCACTTCAAGCCTTATATGGCGCAGACGGAGGCCCGCACGGGCTTTTGGATCAACGCGCAAGGTTAGATTGACGTGGGGAACGGGGGCGGGGAGAGAGAACAGGAACTGTGCGAGAGGCCAATGAGCAGTTGGGAAGAGACGAGGACGGGCGGGGCGGAGGAGCGCTTCTCAGGAGGCCGAAATCTGCCTGATAGAAGCGCAGCAGGAAACATATGCGCGGTAATAGGATGTTTTCGAGGTGGTGCATGTGAAAAAAAACCCCGTGTGGCCTATTTTCTTTCCAGATTCTCGCCGAATTATGTCAGCCCTTATTGAGAACTTACTGCTGCCCCTGGCTAGTCATTGGGAAATATTCCATCAAGGGTGTATCTGAAAAATTGTTCACATCCCTTGGGAAGACAGGTGAACTAATGCAAGTGTACTGGAAGAAGCAAAGATCACCAGTGTCAAAGCAATGATTCTTCAACATCAACTTCATTGGACTGGTCATGTTGTGCAGATGCCTGATTATCGTCTTCCAAATCAACTCCTGTATTCCTAACTTAAAAATGGAAAGCGGAATGCCGGTGGTCAACAATGGATTTAAAGACTCTCTCAATGCAAATCTATAAAATTAAATGTAGTATAAACACTGACAACTAGGAAACACTGACCTGCGAGCACTCCAGTTGGAGAACAGCCCTTACCAAAGGTGTCATGGACTTTGAAGAGGTTCGAACTCGGGACGAAAAGAGAGATGCGTGCTAAGAGGAAGACACGCTTGGCAAACCCTCACCATGATCAATTCCCGTCCGGAAACCTATGTCCCCACTGTGGACATTTGACACTGGTGATCTTTGCTTCTTCCAAGTACACTGGCATTAGTTTGCCTGTCTTCCCAAGTGATGTGTACAATTTTTCAGAGACACACTGTTGATGGCATCTTGAATTGGAGATGGTAGCATACAGTAAGGCTGATGGTACAACTACCTGTACTACCTTTCAAGTAGTACAACCACCTGTGAGGGATAAATAACTGTAGTTCAGGCACGTCCAACAGGTAGATTGTGATCTACCGGTAGCTCACTGGAAGATCACAGGCTCCCCCAAAGAAGCTCAACAACTTTGGCTCCCCTAAAAAAAAAGCTCATATTTTTGCCCTGCACCCTCCCAAAACAGGGCTTCCCTTCTCCCAACAACTTTGACCTGAACCCCAAAAAAGGGGGTAGATCATTGCCAGTTTTTAATTCTGTAAGTAGATCAGTCTCTTGGGAGTTGGCCACCCTTGTGTGTAGTTTATTCCTCACAGAGTTCCAATTCCCAGCACGTGTAACAAATGACAACTCCCAAGATTCTTTTGGGGGGTGAGTAATGATATTTAAATGTTTCAGACTTGTGTTTTTCAAGCTTCTCTGGCCTACCCTCACATAATTGACTGTTGGAGCATGACAAAGACAAATGGCTTAGATATGCCAAATGGTCCCTTAAGAGAAGCTGGTCATGAAACCAACCAGAAGAGGCAACCCTGGAGTTAATCCAAATTATGCCCAGAGCCTGGTGCACATACTTCAGAACTCACTGGGAATGATTGCTTTGCTCTTGCACTTGACATGTGTGGAATCGCCAAAAAAAAAGTATCACATTTCCCATCAGAAGATAAATTTGAAGCATGAGGGCACTGGTTAAGAAAATATGCTAAAAACGGAGAGTCAATTTGCTTTGATGTTATTTTAAAACCGTAATAGCTCAGGAAGAAAGATACCATCAAGTGTGAAAGAAGTGAAGGAAGCTTCATTTTTTTAAAAATGAAGTTTTTCTCAAGTGAGAAGAGAACAAAAAAAACACACACTCTGTACATGTAAATTACAACAGGGGAAGCAAAATACTGAGAGTATATTGCTAGAAATATAACAGAATTGTAGAGTTGGAAGGGACCCTGAGGATCATCTAATTCAACCCCCTGAAATGCAGGAATATGCAGCTGTCCCATATGGGGATCGAACCTGCAACCTTGGTGTTATTGGCACCATGCTCTAAGGAACTGAGTGACCCACTCGGGTCACTCAACATGTCTTACATGTCTTAAGCTTGTTCACGCCTTGAAAGGCAATTTTTAACAAATGAAGCGCTATATATATATTGCTAAATAAAATGCCATCTGTGAAAGAACACAGCTCGGTAACCAATGTGAGGTTTTAGGCTGGTTTGACTTGCCAGTCCTACCTTGAATATCCTGTTGGCAGGGACCTATGATTTTATTTATTCGTTTGTTCTTTTTCAGACCATAAACATTTCAAAGTGCTGTACAGCAGATACAAAAACAATTCACACAATAAAATAGAATTTAAAACCAATAGAACCAATGAGTGACCAAGTGGCTAGGTTAGGTCAATAAAACAGGAATGCTTGGGAAGGCAAGTCTTTAATGCGCATTGAATAGTTAAGACTGACGTTTCTTCTTTGGTGATCACTAGTAGGCGAGTAAGACTGTCTTCCATAAACACGGGTTTTAACTGTGGAGGCCAGTTCTGGATCCACGTGTCCTTCCACAGTGGGCACATAGGTTTCCAGGCAGGATTTGATCATGGCGAGGGTTTGCCAAGCATGCCTTCTTCTTAGCACATTTCTCCCTTTCGTCCTGAGTTCGAGCATCTTCAAAACCCATGACACCTTTGGTAAAGGCTGTTCTCCAATTGGAGCGCTTGCAGGCTAGTGTTTCGCAGTTGTTGGCGTTTATACTACAATTGATGTATGGTGTCTGGAGAAGGTATTCCATAAGGGGCAAGGGTTGCTGCCTCTCCCATGTCACTCCAGAGGATCTTGCTAGCATGCAGCACCACCAGGACTTCATCAGATGACCTCTGTGACCTGGCAGGCCTATAAAGGAGACTAATCAGATAATCTGGTCCTAAATTCTTTGAGTCCATATTGTACACCAACTAAACCTTATTGAGTGCTCCCTATCTCTCTCCTGTAAATCTACCAAGTTGTGAGCTACAAGCTTACTTTGCTGGAGTCAGTGCAAGTGAGTTTCTGGCTGCTTCACCTTCTTCCCAGATAAACTCATATTCACTCAAAGCATGCAAGGACAAAGCGAGCTTAGGTGGGAAGTCTGCTTGAGAGGACTATCTAATTTGTCAAGTTCCATCACAGCCGTTATGTGGGGGATTTGACAATTGTGTCAGTGTATGGTTTGTGCCTGCGAATTGGGTAGATAAGCTTCTGGTAGAAGTTCATCCAGCCTCATTTTTAAATGCTTGCATCTTGTCTACATCTAGTGACATGTTTTCTGAGCCCCTTTTGTGGATTCTTAAAGGTAAAGGTAAAGGGACCCCTGACCACTAGGTCCAGTCGCTGATGACTCTGAGGTTGCAGCGCTCATCTCGCTTTACTGGCCGAGGGAGCCAGCGTACAGCTTCCGGGTCATGTGGCCAGTATGACTAGGCCACTTCTGGCAAACCAGAGCAGCGCACGTTTTCTTACACAAGCATATATACAAAGAACTGCTTTATTAGTCTCTTTGCTGACATCAACCCCACCAGGAACAGTACTGCAACAGGCTTTTCACCCAGTTTAAAAGTTAAGTGCCTGATTCTCCCTGAGACCATGATAATGCAATCAGGTCTCTTCTGCACGGTCTTTCTTATTTATTAGCAGAATCTGCATTTTGGGCTTTCTGGAAATCCTCTGACCAAACTATACCTGCTTCAGAAGTCACTGCTTGCTAGTATGTTACTATGTCACATACCTTGCAGGGTTGGAGACTGGCAATTTTTCTTGCTGGGACAGAGGAAGGGGTGAGAAATGAGACACAATTCAGGCAGTTGCCTGGCAGCCACTGCAGCTTTTCTCTGCCTGCCTTAAGAGAAATGGCATGTCTGGGTTGCAGATGTTACGTCTGCAAGCTGGTCCTACTCTTACTGCATGAGGGTGGTAAGTGGGGTGGTGGTGGTAAATGGACAATGCTCCCATCTTTAGCAGAGAAAAGCAGGTAAGGGAGAAAGGAAGCCAGAAACACAAGGCCGGCTCATGGGCAATGTAACTTGTGGTGCACATTTATTAAGAATGGTTTTTTTTTTTAAAAAAACCTTTAGCTTCCAAGGATTTCAGAAAGGTGAACTTGCTTCTGATGTACAAAGGCGGTGGCCTAAAATTTGTGAACATGTTTTCCTTGCTTATTCATGTAAGATTTAAACAATATATTCTATCTTGTGAAATGCCCCAGCAATAGTCAGTCATGTCACAAAGCACAAAGAAAACATCCTCCTTTTTATATGCCATAGCATCCCTTCTCACATAATTGCAACAGGCTGGCAATTAAGCAAGAATAACTTTTACCCATGAAGTAAAAAATATATAATTAGGTTCACATTTACTAGACATCACAAGGCACCATTAAATGTTAATGAAAACAGAACTAGAATTTATTTCAGCTGTAACAGTATGTCATCTTTAATGGACATATTCAATCATTAACTGAATCAAGTAATCCCAGCCACTTTTATGTATACAAAAATATTCCCCCTCCCATGCCAAGTAAAGGATGCCTGTCCTGGGTGCTTTTTCCCCATTCTTGTTGCATATATCAGTTACCTAATACTGAAAAAAAATCTTTATGAAGTCCAGCAGTTTCATAGTTATATGATGAGAAAAGTACTGTGCCGAGCCCCTTTACATTTACCCTGCTATAGGATATGTAAAGTACGCTACACGTATTCTCCTTGTAAACTTCTACAAGAGAAGCACTGATGATGGTAATTTAACTGAACCTCCCAACTAATTACTGCAGTTGTACATACGCTGATTTGCAAGAGAATGGAAAGTACTGACGAGTCACATGAAGCATTAAAAAACACCCATTTTAGACAACCCCCTGCTTGACTATTTCAAAAGACAAGACATTTCCTCCAAATTGGCAAACTTTTGCAGCACTCAAAGAAAGAAACCATCCGAACTGCTGCTCTTTGCCACACTCAAGCAGAGGGGATGCAGCTCAAGGAGCTAGGGATTAAAACCTGTGTTCTTTTTAAGCAAGGAATCACTGGCAGGACTGATAGTCATGAAAAGTGGAGCTTTGATTTCCAATTTCTTTTCCTCCTACCTCCTGTAGAACATAGTTACTAAGGAAGGTTGACTGCACAATGGAAACCCCAAGAAACGTTGAGAAATACATTCACAGAATGACAGTTGATTAAAAAATATATAAACGGGTGGGATTTTTTTTAAGTCTAAGCAGAAAACTACCTGTAAGTGATTTGTAGATCAAGAGAAGCCATTGACTTCCCAACCCCCAATTCCAAGTATCTACCATTCGGTTCCAAAAAAAAGGACACACTTTCCTTAGCACCAGAAGATAGTTATGAGCAGATGTTGACTTGGGCTGTATATACATTCTTCAATGCAGTACCTTCCCCTCTGAACTTCTTTGCCTTATCTACAACTGATCAGGGAAAACAGTGTTGGCACTTGAGATTTAGATGTGCTTCAACAACATCTTTGCAGAAGGAAAACAAATACTCAGGAAATACAATATAAAACTTAGCAAACTATGGCCAGAGAAGCAGTACAAGAACATTTCCTGTACAAGGATTCTGAAGGGTGAACTTGCTGTTTTTTTCTGATCAAAAGAATAAGCATGCAGTTGGGCAAAATGTCTGATGGACCAAATAGGTGTCAGGATATTCTGCTAGCCTGATAAGGAATAGTGTTTCCTGACTTCTCTGCAATTAAAGGTTGCACAATATTGCAAATTGCTTGAACTTTCCTGGTCTTCATGTCCCCTTGTTTCTCAATTCAGCATCACAGTGAAATTACATCTGCTAGCAAGGTTACATTGTAACCCCCACCCACCCACCCTCAATAAAGATTTTTCAAAGCAGAAAAGCGCAAGATACAGTTAAAAGTTCAAAATCAGGAAAGAAATGCAGTTTAATATTGATTTAGGTGATAGGGCAGGTTGCCTCCCCTCCCTGGTACGTTTCCCCAGATGGAGAGAAGAGTTGTAATGTCAAGCTAGCATTGCTGTACTGAATTGCTAGAAGCTCAAAATGAAATTGCAAACAAAAGCGTAACAAAATACAAAGCAAGAGCTTGGTAAAGTAGGCTACAGTTCTTACATTACAATATCAAGAGAAAACCAGTTATTTTCTGAATCGTCACAATGCTCCCCAATAAGCCACTTCCATCTGGTGTTCCATTGCATCCCCTTTTAATATTCTTCTAAGACGAGTGCCAAATCTTCTGATGTGTAATGGGGGGGGGGTAGCAGTTTTAATCATCTTCTATCTTAGGGAGCGTATAATCTCAGCAAGCAAACAGAGTTCAAACCAGCAGAGCCATTTCGAAGGCAAAGCTTCCTTCCTTCTCTTTCTTTCTTTTTTTTCCTAAGTAAGAGTCACAGACTGATCTTCTTTAGCAATCTTTAATGTTTGGCTCCTCCATTGTTCTGCCAAGGGTTGTTCTGTTGTTAGTGCAATACCTATAACGAATGAGAGAAGAGTGGAAGATGGTACAGTCCACTCTGAATCCTCACCTGCATCAGCTGGTCACTTGCTGACCGCTCAGCAAGTTGAATCTTCTCGCCAGCCACTTTGTCTCAAAACACAATGAAGAAATGGCAGCTCAAATGCTCTGAATTAGCTTCCAAACTGATGCATGTTCAAATAGTAAACAAGGCCAAAACTGCCAAACCAAGTTCAAAACTAGAGACCAATAGACTCCATTACAAAAAAAAGTGGCATGGTATTAGGAGCCTGGATGCAAGGTATTGCTTAAAACTCTGCCCTTCAATGGGAATGCAGGAGGATCACACACATACCGAGGAAAAGCTGACCTTTGGAAGACCGAATGAAGGCCCCACCCCAGCTAGAACCGCATACTACTTCCATCCCAAAATTGCAAAGAAGTAGAGCTATAGAACCCAAACACACAATTTGACAATCCTTGGGAAGTTATTAATTTGTTGGAGAGGATACAACACACATTAGGAGCAGGGGGAAACCAAAAACAGACACCAGGCCTCTCTTTCCCTATTTGGTGACAAGAAAGTGCAAGAAAGCGTTCATTGGGTTTTGTTCAGTTGTCAGACTTTTGCACATCTGTGTTCTGGCCGAGACAAGGGACTTTGAGGTTTTTTTGCAGCACATGAGCATCCGCTGGTTCTATCCTCTTGTAGTAGTTCTTCTTCGTCTCAATGATCTCAAATCCAAACTTTCTGTAGAAGTCAATAGCAGATTCATTGCTAATCTGGACATGTCTGGGGTAAAAAAAAGAAACCAAGGGAGAAAAGCATTACCATTTATGAAGGCTGGAACTTGGATCTATATTTTAATGAACTGTTTATTTGAAGACTGGAAGGGAAAATGGGAAAGCAAGGATAAAGAAGAGATTAAAACAGATGTTACCAGATGTGATAATAAACAAAAGACCATTGAACTTCTGTATCCCATGTTAAATTCAGCTATCACTTTACTACAGCTAGGGGGAAAATATTGCATGCCAACTTATAACACAAGTGCCCAGAAATCAAGTACAGTTGTACCTTGGAAGTTAAACGGAATCCGTTCTGGAAATCCGTTCAACTTACAAAACGTTTGGAAACCAAAGTGCAGCTTCTGATTGGCCGCAGGTGGCTGAAGCCCCGTTGGACATTTGGGTTCCAAAGAATGTTTGCAAACCCGAACACTCACTTCCGGGTTTGTGGGGAGCCAAGATGTACAAGTACCATGGTGTTTGGGATCCAAGGTACAACTGTCTATGACCATCCTATGTAAACAACTACCTACCTTTTGCCTTTCTGACTTCAGCAACAAACAACAACTATTCTAACACAAAAGTACTCTAGAGCACATTTCCTAACCTGTTGTCCGCCAATTACTTTGGACTACAACTCCCATCAGCCTCAGATAGCATGGCCATGCCAGGGATGATGGAAGTTAAGTCCAGGATGCGAAGGAAAACAACATACAGTACTGCAGAGCTCTCATAAACCAGAAGGCAACAGTACTACTACACTGGCCCCCAAGAAAGCTATACCTTGATAGCGCTGCAGATGCCCAGCAACAATTGCATCAGGTGGGCCTTCTTTGAGAAGGCATCCCACAACTGTGGTGCCATGATCAAGCAAGTCCTTTCCTACATGCTCACGTGCTGTATCTCAGATTGGGGGACGGCTAGTAACTTTAGAGAACATATTTACAAGGTTGGGTTTACATGTGCAGAATTATGCTTAGGAGCTTTTTGAACTGCTGTTTATTTATAAGTTCAGCCCTTGCAGAGCTCAGCATGTCCCTGGTCAATGGATATAGGCACTAATAATAAACAATCCAGGCACAATACTGATAAAATAAACAGGGCATCACTTACAAAAAAGTAACAAAACTGTACAGTCGCACCTTGGTTCTCGAACGTAATCCGTTCTGGAAGTCCGTTTGACTTCTGAAAACATTTGAAAACCAAGGCGCGGCATCTGATTGGTTGCAGAAGCTTCCTACACTCAATCGGAAGCTGCATAAGCTGCGTCAGACGTTCGGGTTCCAAAAAATGTTCGCAAACCGGAACACACACTTCCGGGTTTGTGGCATTTGGGAGTCACAAGGCGTTTGAGAACCAAGGTATGACTGTAATGTATGTATGTACCTCCTGTGGTTAGCAGTTGCACTACATGGTATTGTCAATATAATTAGTGCCTCTACTGTCTCCCAGCAAACTCTAGTACTCGAAAGAAAAGTCTTATATCAGTTGTTCTTTAATAATAGGCCACAAGACCTGAGCGGCAAAATTTCCATGCAAGCCAACTAAACATGTAAGCATGTAATTCCTCCTGCCTAGGAGGCCAGAAATGTCTTTCTACTTACAGATAGATATTGTCGAAAGTGCCATCTTTTTCACAGATGTTTAACACATGATTCAACATTTTAGTTCCTACAAAGGAAGCAAGAGAAAATGGAAGAAAGTTATTCCCAATTTCAAATACTGCAGCATCTTGCAATATCTGTTATTTTATAAACAAGTACTAAATTTTGTTTCTGTAAGCTTTAGATCCACATGTTCCATAGCCAAGAGCCACCTCATCATTTACAAAACAGCCTTACCTATCCCCAACCTTCGGTAAGGGGCCAGACATCCAAGCGTCATGATGTACAGTCTTTTCTGATTCTGAGAATGATCTACTCTACAGCACACTGCACCCACTGCAATATCATTGAAATAGGCTGCCAAAAAGAGGGGTGGGGAGAGGAAGAAAGCATATTATTTTGATTTTTTTTAATCCACCATATTCTGAGGGTTTTGGATAAATATAAATATATAGTTTTAAGAATACCGCATAATTAGAACAGCAAGACACACTTCCATATTAAATATATAACAATAAATGTGATCCCATCCCTGCTTAACTCCACATCTCAAACTAAATATGTAACAATAAGAATAATCCCATCCCAACTTAACTCCACATATCAAATATCAGGTCAAACAAGGTCTAATTCTCACTGAAGGGAAGCCTGTACTATGCTGGTGGAACTCCAGGCTGAAGGGGAGAGAATAGTTCCTTGTAAAAATAAGATCTATAATTCTACATGCATAAAACTAGCATATTAAAGAGAATGCTGGGGTAGAACTCTTTCCCCTCATAGTCTATGTGCCAGAAATACTATGTATAATGGACAATTCAATCAGACCTGAAGTACAGCCTTTAAAGTGATAAAATCAAGACAGAGTTCTACAATTGCAGCAAGAGCTAGATCTCGCAATACTTTAGGAAAACATTCACTTTGATGCACAGTGGTCCATAGTTCTGCTTGTCACCCCCACCATAGCGTGTGTTTCATTACCTTATGGCAAGGACAATAAGAGGGGGAACAAATCTCTTTCTACCTTGGATCATCAACCGAGTTGTGCTGAACTTCAAAGGGTGTGTGTGTGTGACTGCAATAAGCGGGATGACCTCAACCCCCTCTCCAGCTCCAAGCTAAACAGGAAGGCTAGAGCTGACCATGGCACTCTTCTTGCTTTTGCTGCCTGCCACCAAAATGTTGGCGAATAGTCTAGACACTCAGAATGCCTCAGCCAACTAGCTCCAAAGCAAGCTCCTACTCCTCTTCCTCAGTTCAGAAAGCCTGGAGGGAAGGTGGGGCTTGTCCCTGAACTCCTGCAGGGGTGGAGCAAGAGGTAAAAGTTACAGTCTTATGAATACCCACCTTAGAATAGGACTCATTGGGTTGGATCCATACTTAAAAGCAGACCCGCTGAAATCAACAGGGCTTATTTTAGTCATGGACCAAGATTTCAATGGGTCTGCTCAAACCATGGCTTACTTGGGACCCAATCCATTCAGTTCAATGGGACATACTTCTGAGAAAGCATGCATAGGCTGAAGGGGAGGACCAAGGCGAGGCCACCTTAAAAAAAGCTGTGAAACCCTGTTGTGTGTGCAGTAGGAAGGTTTACACCTGATGAATGGGTATCTCTCTGTGCATATCACTGAGACATGTGACAAGATATGTTAAGCATTTGAGTAGGAAAAAATGGTATTATTCGTTTTAAAGGCCATTATATAGTATAAAGGGAAAACGTGTTTCTAATGTAACATGAAAAGTAATTTAGGGCTACCTAAGTTGTCAGTTCTGTATACTGCAGTCAACTGGACGCAAGTGGTGATGCTAAAACACTCACAACTTGGCATGAAGGATCTTCATGAGGAAATGGGCCACTGCTTCCTGCACTTGCTGAAGCTTTTAAAACAACCAACAAGGGCACTAGTTTTCCTAAGCAGCTGTGGAAGGTAAAAGCTGGTAGCTCTCTATGGCTAGAACAGGAGGAGCTGAAGGGGAAGGAAAAGGCACAGACAAGGGGAGAAGAGGATGGACAACTATCTCAGGCAAAAGGGGTACATACCTGAGGAAGATGGCTGAATAAAGGCAATATCTGCATTGTATATGCAGGCCCAGGCTGCAAGGCATGCAAGGCTTCATACAGTCAGAATAATTAAGGTATCTGGAAAAGCTATCCTCACATAACAGATGATATACTGAATCTAGCAGATAAACCAAGAACAATGGAAAACCCTCTATCCACCAATCCACCAAATAAAAAAGCAAGGTACTATACCCAGTTTGGCAAGCTCGCCAACCTCTAACACATCCTTGTAGAACTTGTCATTGTAGCTGACGGGAAAAATGACTTGGTTTAGCCGCTTCAGCTGCTTAATGTTGTGTGGCGTCACATCACCCAGCTCGATCCGGCTACTGGAACAAATCAAAACATGCTTAATACCTCTAGGAATCCCACTGTGATTAAACTATACTAGGAGGAACAGTAGAACTGGTCATCTTGTCATGTCCAAGCACTTTGGTGCAATATCCCCATTCTGCACAGAACCCTCCTAAATCTATCAAAGTCAAAATTCTTTATTGTATTCGCATTTAGCCATAGCATAAACCCAACAAACAAAAACAAACAATGCCGAGTACAAACAACAGAGTACATAAGTCGCACTGAGCTGCAGGCATAGCATGGCATAATAAGACTTAAAGTACTATAAAACAAATAGAACTAATATCTAAAACACCTGAGGCTGATTATCTAAAATTATCTGAAATTACTAATAGATACCAAGCAAATAGAAACCTGGGGGTAGGCTCTAAAGGTTGAACTCAAACAAAATGATGATAATCCTGAGCTAGGCCGCACAGCCTGTCAAGGGAACCCTAAGTTTCAATGCCTGCAGAATAAAAACGGCCACTCCATGTGAGACTTGGGGCTTTGCATCTACCAATAGGAATTTCAGGCAGTCATCCTTTGATATAATGGAAGACGGGATCAGGAAAAGAAGTTTGGGTCTTATTAAATTGTGTAAGGGACACTGGAAAAAGAAATGTAAAAGGTCCTCTATCTCTTTCATATTGCAGGGCCAGGGGCGCTGATCAATAGGGATCTTAAGGTGTATACCCTGGAGGAAGGCTGTGGGCAGGGTATGGAAGCGGGCCATAGAGAAGGCTCTTCTTAAAGCAGGCTCTGTCAGATCACTCAGGTAATTGGCAAATGATCTTACGGCCTTCACTCTAGGGAACCACATTGAGAGACGGACTGACTTGGACCGTGCCAAGTCCATAGCTTCGTCTTTAGCTAGAATCCAGTCATGAATTTTATCTTGATCCCAGGATGACAGCTCAGGAAATTCCGGAAGGGAATAATAAATAAGGAAGGCCTCCATGCCCTTGATCCATGTGTAAATACGGGGAAAAGTTTAAAAAGCCTGCTTGGCTAGTAAGGAATTTGGAGCATCTGCTAATTTTTTATAGAAGTTGATGATCCTAATATGAGCTCTCGCTACAATGGAGGGAAGGCCCAGTTCCATTCTTAACTGGGCTGCTACAGACCCCTTGGGAAGACCGAGGATCTTTCTCACAAAGGAATTTTGCAGGGTCGCTAATCGTTGAAGAATTTTTAGATTCCATCCCCAATTTTTGACCCCATATAGTAAAATCGGAAGTACCAGTACTTTGCTGATGTAAGCCTTTCTAATTGGTGGAACCGACTGGGCATCTTTTGTATAAAAGAATTTCTCCAGGGCACCGATGTTCTGTGGGCAGCAAATATGGTCATTTTAAAATCAGCTGACCAACTGAGCCTATATTGGAATATGATACCTAAGTATTCAAATGTTGCACATTGGCCAATGGAATGGCCTTCTATATTCCAGAAAGGCTTCTGTTTTGGCGTGCCAAAAGACAGAACTTTAGTTTTAGAGAAGTTAATTTTGAGGGAATTGGCATCGCAATATGACATAAGCCCTCTCAGCATGTTGTTAAGACCCTGTTTTATCAATGATCGAATAATCATGTCACCCGCATATAATAATATGGGGATCTTGATCTGCTGCAGGGAGGGGGCAGATTGATTGAAGCCCTTCATGGATGTTACTAAGTCATTTATAAAGAAATTAAATAGAAAGGGGGCCAGAAGGCAGCCTTGTTTAACTCCTTTATCCAAGGGAAATGGGTCAGAGAGAACTCCATTAGGACCAAATTTTACTCTGAACAAGGCCTAAATATATCGTGCAGGATTTAGTAGGACTCTTTTTTAAAAAAGCAAACACCTTGCAGTTACTCATACTGAAATTTGGCCCAGTGCTTTCAGGTTACACTGATCTTTCAGCAATTAAATTTATACATGGATTGTACCCAGAGCAACAGGATCAAACCATCATCTATCCAGCTTGTCAAGGGCAAGTCCTCTAAACTGCAGAGAACATGGAAGTCGTGTGTCTTGCCTCACACAAAGCCACAGAAGAGGTGAAATATGGCCCATCACCCATCAATTGGCACATGTGACTTTTGGGAGTTTCAGAGAAGAACAGAGGACCCATAAATCACACTCAAAGCTTGCTTGCTTCCTTCCCCAACACATCTAAAGACACCGGGAAAGAAGCAAGAAAAGCTTACTTTGAAACTCATCAGAAAGTGAAACAGGACACTTTGCCTCTTCCACTATTTTGTGGCATGTCTGCAAGTCTCAGTGAGAGGGAGAGACTGGTAGTGGTAACCACAAATAGCACCTGCCTAGAAAATCAAGCCATAATGTGTGGATCCTGGGAAGCAACCTGTCATTTTAGAGTTGAGAAGGAAGCTAAATTAGCTCCTCAGAATGGCAGGAAGTAACATGAGCCATGCTGGAGACTTGAACCACTGGCTGTATGAAAAGAATTCCCAAGTTCACATTACAAGGCTCAAACATATAAACAAGACAACAGAACAAGAAAACAGGAACATACATAAGCTAGAATACATTTTCACATATAAAATTATAAGCCATTACCCAAAACACATTTCCAACAGTGAAACCGCATACAGCCATAGTTTATTGTTCACATTAAGAAAGTTAACACCCCCAAAAGGAGTCAGGGTCTCAGGGACAGAGAATGGCTGAAAGTGGGAAGGCAGAAAAAGGTCTTCCTTTCCTTCCACTCTGCAGACAAGCCCTGGACTCTCCCAACACCCCCTTCCCTTCAAATAATTATATCTTTTTGGAACCTCAATTAACACATATTAAAGGCCTAAACTGATGGCAGAGACACCTTGCAGCCAATCAGAAGCTGCACTTTAGATTTTGAACGTTTTGGAAGTCGAATGGACTTCTGGAACGAATTTCGTTCGACTTCCAAGGTACAACTGTATAAGACGACCCCAAGATCTATTGGAAGTCTAGCAGGGAAGAATTTATCCTCCCACACCCTCAGCATCAGCTTTAATCTGAAATCTTAGGCACAGTACTACGCCCAGAGCTCAAAAACTGCTCACTTTTATGAAATTCCCTGTCACAAAACGCTCCTAGAACAATGGGAGCTTCGAACACTGTCCATGTGGTCACAATTAGGCCCACGCCAGTAGTAAAACGTGTCTGGCACCTGGCTATTTCCTATGTGCTAACTAGGGCATAGGGGCAGAGAGAGTCCATACTGTGTGTCTAATCATCTGGGCAAGGGGGGGGGGGTTCCTACCTAATCACTGACTTCACTGAGAGAGATAATACTTGGCAAATATTATTACTATTTATTATTATTGTATCAGGCAACTGAGAAGTAGCTGTGTTGAGCTCTCAGGGGCTGAATCCAAATGCAACGTAGAGGTTGAAAACATTAACAGGCCTGTTCATATTAACCACTTAGAAAAGTGGTTCTCTATATCAGGAGATATAAAATGAGAAGTATAGTCAAAGAATCTCAAGGCTAGCTACAGCTGTGTCTTAAGAACTTATAAAGAACTTTGTACTGCTTTCTTCAATGCTTTTCATTTTTTAAGTGCAAGATTTATGATTTCTATTCTATGCATGTGTGTGTGTGTGTGTGTGAGAGAGAGAGAGAGAGGGGGGAGAGTGTGTGTCATTATTTGCAGTTTTTTTTTAAAAAAAACAACAACTATTCACTTAAGTCTTGAAGTGTTTTGAAAGGAACACCTTTTAATATATAAATACAACTCATACAGTAGTACCTCTGGTTGCGAACAGGATTCGTTCCGGAGTCCCGTTCGCAACCCGAAAGGTCTGCAACTTGAAATGCCATTATCTGCGCATGTGTGCGGCGCAATTCGGTGCTTTGCGCATGCGCACAAGCGCTATATTGCACTTTGCGCATGCACAGAAGTGCCGAACCCAGAACTAACCCGTTCTGGTACTTCCTGGTTCGGCGCATTCGTATCCCGTGACGAACGCAACCCGCAGTGAACGCAACCCAAGGTATGACTGTAGTTGCTTATTGCAGACTAAGAAAAGTAGGCAATAACTGAAAAAGCTTCTATGCATAAACTCATGTTCCAGACACTAATAACAACTTTGCAAAAGGTTTTAGATTAGTCAAGTTCTTTTGAGAGTTGTTTGTGTATTTCTAATTAAGTGAGAAATTGTAGTAGTATTTCTGAAGCTGCAGTTGTGTCTGTTGTGTACTGAGGGGGCTGAACTGGGAATGTATATGATTTATCTTGATTTTACAGTCAAATTATACAGCTGTCTTAAAAACAATACATTTTAAGTGCCAGACATTCTTCTTATTAGAAAGGGAGTAACTCCAAAGAGAAGAAATAATGTTTTATTGGCCAGTTGGAAATGTCACCATGTACAGACTTTTAACACACTGTGAGAACAAATTAACAATCTGCTTCCCTAAACAAAGAACCAGGAAGTTATTTGCACACTGTAGCAGTACATAGGAGGTATTTCTATTTATTTAAGACAGAGTCCACCTGTTAGTCAAAAAGGCTTTCAGATCAGCTTTCAAAAATCAGTACTAAGACTCAGGCTCACATTTGAAAAAGACATAACACATGAGTAAAAAGGAATGGGTGGGAGGAAGGGAATATAAATTCAGACTCTTTAAAAGATACAATTCTTATAATAGGGTTATGTCTATTCAGATTCTGGCTGTCTAGAAGAGCAGCAACTACTTGCTAATGCCAGGGACAATTCTGGCAGTCTTGCCCTTGATAAAGCCAACAATGACAGAATAGTATGAAATCTGTATTGCTGCAGTCTACCATGCATTTAAGAAGCTTGTAAATTCCCACATATTAACCAGGGTGTAAGCTGATTTGTCTGTATGCACTCAGTGCCATGGCTGCCTGATTTTGGAAGCTTTATGACCATTATGATGCCACCTTCCTTGTCAGTCAAGCTGCCCTCTGAGCATGAAAAACTTTTAATTTCCCCCTGCTGGACTGTAACTCTTTGCTTCAGCCATGACTTGGTGAAGTCACAGAATGCTGTCTACTTGTGAATGATGAGCCAGTTCTTTAAAAAGTAATTAGCAAAAATAAACCGAGACAGGGATCTAAGCCGCCACCTTAACACAGCAATACCACAGCTCCCAGCTCTGCTCACTTCTCAATATATTTATAGCCGGTTACCAAAACGGACCACATGCACATTTGATTTACACCATCATGGAAATAAACTCATGTTTTCACAACCTATCCGTCATTTTTGGAGGGAAGGTTTTGAGCCTTACTCTGTAAGAAAGTTGCCCCAGTCAGTGTTCTTGCATGTCTAAGATTCAAACTTTCTCTGCTAATTTTCCAGTTGTCCCCTCCATCTCTAGAAAACTTTGGACTGCACAAATTGGGCCTGATACTTTGATATCATGTTCTTTACTTTAAAGCACTGAAAACTTTTAAAACAGAAAACGTCTGCTGCCAGAAGAGCGGCAGAAGTATTGGCAACAGAAACACCTGGTAGACAAGGGGAAAGACTGCAAACATCTGCCCCCCACAATAGGTCTCTTTAGCACCACAAACATTTGAGAGAAATAGGAAAACTGGTGAGACAGTGGTATCAGAAAAAAAACCTCAAGAAAAGGAAGTGTCTCTAAAAGCCACTGTCCCTGGTAGTTCTTACTGTAATTTGAAGCCAGTGAGAATTTCATTGAAGCTCTGTGAAGATTGTATTGCTAGCAGAAGAATGCCTAGGTGGACCAAGGATAGCAAAATATGCAGCGACTTTGCATTTTGATAGTTACATGCTCTCCAGCTACTACCAAACAATTTGACTTCATTTGACTCTTACCCACACCACCACATAAAATCATTCAACAACATTGTCAATGTAATGACCACCAGATTGCTCTTTACATCTGCTTTCCACCTACAGGAGCCTTTATCACTAGAAGCGTAAGAAATATGGGTAACGGTTAGCCTATATGGGTTTGTTTTTTTTAAGGATCAGCAATTCTCCATTGAGTATCGGTTGCAAATGATAGTTCATTATGTTCTTTTGCTTTTGCATACTGAAAATTTTTAAAAATAGGGATTAGCCATTCTTTCTTCATCACAGAATCCTAAACATAACCAGATACCTGCAAGCACCTAGCAGAGATTAAACCAGCCTGCAATTTTCATCATCTGACTAAGTCTGAGAGCAAGGCTTCAATGTCTAATCCCCCTCCCCAATACACACATACTCCCAATCCCTGCAGAAGAGCTCTGGAGAAATCAAACATTTGTGCACTATTTTGTGGCATTTTGTTAGTCTTAAAAAATGTATTACACAACCATGGATTTTGGAGTTAAATGTTTAAGAGTTTGAATGTTTAAGAAATTCTGTATTTTATCAATGCATTTTATGCTTAAAACATTGAGTACTGTGTACATTTATTGATAAAGTAGAGGAAGCTTCCTTATACAGTGGTACCTCAGGTTGCATACACTTCAGGTTACATACTCCACTAACCCAGAAATAATGCTTCAGGTTAAGAACTTTGCTTCAGGATAAGAACAGAAATCGTGCTTTGGTGGCACAGCGACAGCGGGAGGCCCCATTAGCTAAAGTGGTGCTTCTGGTTAAAAACAGTTTCAGGTTAAGAACAGACCCCCAGAACGGATTAAGATCTTAACCCGAGGTACCACTGTATTGAAAAATACTGTTAGTCCATCAAGTGCAAATGTCTACTCTGACTGGCAGTGGCTCTCTAGGGGTTCAGACAAAAACTTTCCCCAGCCCTACCTGAATATGTCACGGATTGAACATGAGATCCTTTGCATGCATAAAGTATCTGATTTAGCATTGCCTTTGTTTAAACCAGCAGTCTTCAGCCTTTCAGATCCAGCCTCGCATTTAACGTAAACATGCATTTGCGGGCCAATTTCTTAATATTTTACCATATATATGTAGTATGCTGATACTGCTGTTCTGACTCAGATCAGTCTACAACCAACTAAGATCCTGCCAAAAATTTCCATCAATGCCAAGTCAAAAGACAATATCTGAGTGCAATAAGGATAGATCAAGATGGAAAAGAACACCAAAACCTCTATCAAGAATTACAGAGCAAAACTGCAAGACCACCAAAAGAGAGCCTGGGATTATAAAAATAATGCACAATAACAGACCTTCCTTGACACTCACTGGCTACTAGCATAATGCATAGTCATGGAAGTTTGCTATTGCTCATCAGAGCCTAAGGAGAGGCCAACTCTAAAGCAAACTTATGGTGCTACAATAGTAGCTACTAACATCTGTGTAACATCAATATACAGTCATACCTTGGAAGTCGAATGGAATCTGTTCCGGAAGTCCATTCAACTTCCAAAATGTTCGGACACCAAAGCGTGGCTTCCGATTGGCTGCAGGAAGCTTCTGCAGCTAGTCAGAAGCCGCAGAAGCCCTGTCGGCTTCTCAAAATAGTTTGCAAACCGGAAGTCACTTCCAGGTTTGTGGTGTTCAGAAGCCAAAACGTTCCGAGAAGTAAGCTGTTCGAAAATCAAGGTATGACTCTAGTTCAGTTAGGATCTTTTATGCTCTCAGAAGCAAATTGGCATCAACTGAAACTGAACTTACCGGTATCTCCAAGAGTCACTCTTTTACCACACAAGGCAAGACCCCTGAATCCATACAGCAGTATGCTTCTAACATCATGTTCACCATCTGTGCTAATCCACAGCAAATGGCAAAATGCTTCCATGATGTCACCCTACGGGGCAGATGCACTGACCTCCACTGCATCAACCAGAGATGCAGGTGGCAGGAATTCAGTAAATGAATTTTCTTGCAATTCCAGCAGATGTGGGTCGGAATCCAATTATACAACATACATAGGCTGTGACTAACCAACCTTTTGATGGATTTCAGTTGAAAATGCTGGAGACCTGGCAAAGCCTGTGGGTTTACTGGGGAAAAGGGAGGAAGAGGCTGTCAACCCAACACAGGGCATTTCATGTAAATGGTAAATTAACTCATGTAATTTCTGTAAATGTAATGTATTTATACATGATACATACATGTTTGGTCTTGTTTTCCACCAAGCAAACATCATATATTAAACAATCATTAGATTCTTTGTAACGAGTGATGGTTAGATATTCCGTATTCTCTGAACAAATCCTGTGCGGGACTTAACTTGGCAAGGGAAATATTAAGGTTTTAAAATTGGTTTTAACTGTAGCTTGTAAACTCCCTTGAGTACTCCGATTAAAAAGCAAATGATAAAGTAAATAAACAGTTACCCTGTTGAGGGTTTTAAACGCAGTTTTTTAAAAAGTTATTTCCAAGCACATTTTTTTATTGATAGTCAAACATTCCTCAGTTCATTTTGAAATCAACTCTGCATTTACAAGCTTCCATGGAGAACATTTTTAAATAGCTTCTGCTTTCCAAGAACTCTCTCCAAGCCTATAATGTTAGTGATCTTTTTGGCTTTTTAGCAACCATGGTGAAAGCAAAAGCACCTTCATGTTTCAATGTGTAACATGATTCAACCCTCCTTCAACATTTCATCTATTTTTCATCCAAGTTCTGGCCATTAAATACAGCTCCTCCAGCTGATTTTAAGGCTCTAAGTAAGGAGTCTTGCAGTCTTTTGAGCGACTGACAGATCTGACCTAGAAGAGTTTGGAAGAAGAAGAGTTTGGATTTGATATCCCGCTTTTCACTACCCGAAGGAGTCTCAAAGCGGCTAACATTCTCCTTTCCCTTCCTCCCCCACAACAAACACTCTGTGAGGTGAGTGGGGCTGAGAGACTTCAGAGAAGTGTGACTAGCCCAAGGTCACCCAGCAGCTGCATGTGGAGGAGTGCAGACACGAACCCGGTTCCCCAGATTACGAGTCTGCCGCTCTTAACCACTACACCAAACTGGCGTACCTAGTCAGCGTACCCTTGCTTGTTTGCCACAGAAAAGAGACTTCTAGGTAAGGGGAAATGGCAGACCACTTTTGAAGAGAGCCTATCCTTTGGGACGTAGCAAGCCCTATGCTAGCATTATGTCTATTGTGGTAGTGGGTTTTGAGGATTTACTCTACTTGCCTTATACCTCTGTGTCACTGGAGGGAGAGCAAATAGAAGCTCCTTTCTAGCTTACTGACATGGCTGTTTGGGGACCACTGCTCACTCTCTTTGTGGCCTCTGGGATTATCTAGGCAATACTGAGATGTTCTATCGAAAACTGTTCTTACAGTCTCTTCCAAAACAAAGATACAGCTCAAGCCTGGTATTAATAAGCCCATTTACAATATCTATTACATGTGTAAAAGGTCAGTAGTCAACTGGTATCCAAAGCTAGAGGATTTGTTCCAACACAGTGACACCACTATTTGAGTTAGCGGGTACATTAGTCACATCTCACAATCATACTAGTATGTGCTCAGTTCTGAAAGAGCTGTGGTAGTTTTAAATGAACACCCAAACACATAAGCCCATACATTATATGGGTTGCCATCATAAGTATATTAAAACTCAGTATTTCAAATGTTCCACCAAAAGCAGCCCACCCTTTGGCTTGCACACAGTAGGAATTTCTTCTTCTGTAAGGAATAGTACCGGTAGCTATTTTTCTCTATTACACATCAAATAAAATAGTCATTTTGAATCCAATATGTTACTTCAGCAGCGCCAGGACACCCTGATGCCTGAAACAGTTCTCCAGTTGTTTTAAGTTTAACCAAAGATGGAAATCTTTGGTATCTGAAGAAGTGTGCATGCACACGAAAGCTCATACCAAGAACAAACTTAGTTGGTCTCCAAGGTGCTACTGGAAGGAATATTTTTATTTTTTATTTTGTTTTGACCAAAGATGGAAAGAAGACAAATTCCCTACCAGAGAGGAATGGTAAACTAAACTGCTGGAATATGCAGAAATAGCAAAAATGACTGGAAGAAATCAGAAACGAAGTAGACAAAAGCTTCAAAAAAGAATGGAAGAAATTCACACTTTATCTGAGAGACCATTGTAAACAAATGAAAACATTAGCAGGTTTTTAACAACACTTGTAATGGAGCAAAAACTTTGGATAATGGAGATAGATTTAAAATATAGGTGATGAAATATATGCAGTTGAAAAGGACAACATGGAGGGAATACGGGGGGGGGGGAGGGGGAAGTCTGAAATTCAGGGGAATCTTGTATTTTAAGTGTATTTGTAATATTGTAAAAATTTTATATTTGTAAAATCAAGCAAAATGTTTCCAAGAAGAAAAAAAGGGAAAAGTTTAACCAGTGTTTTCAGAGGACCAACTTTTAGCCCTAACCTGAAACTTTTGTGGAGAGCTGTTTGTTTTGTTACATACAGCCATTTTCCACCCCCCCCCCTCTTTAGGCTGACCAGATGCTGAGGAGAATCTACCTCTTTTAAAAGCAGGCACAACACAACACACAATGTTGATTTTCTACGCGGACAAACTATTCACCGTATGTGCGTTAAGGGTTGATGTTGCTTAGAAAGAAAAAGTGTCCTGCATTTATTTCAACCCTGCGACTTCCTCCTTGGCACAGTTAAAAGTTGGGGTGGGAGACAAAACTGGTGGACTATGCCAGGCATGTCCAACAGATAGATTGTGATCTACTGGTAGATCACTGGGCGCCTGCGGTAGATCACTGGTAGATCATTGGCTCCTCCCAAAAAAGCTGAACTGTGGCGCCCCTCTGACAAAAGCTCAACAACTATGACCTGAACCCCCAAAAAGGGGATAGATCACTGCCAGTTTTTAACTCTGTGAGTAGATTGCAGTCTCTTGGGAGTTGGCCACCCCTGGACTATGCAGAGCTGGAGAAACTGACAGGGAAGATCAGAAACCAGGAAGATCAAGTATTTTTAAAGGACTGGAGTAAATTCTTAATTTATTTAAAAGACCACTGCAAACAGTTAAAATATTGGCAGGGATGTAATGACACATGCAATGTGGAATTAACTACAGTAACTATGGATATATAACAGATGGATAATAGTAAAAGATGCAAAAAATGTAATCTTAAATATGGAACCCATGTAGGGAGAGAAGGAGGTCTGAAGGTTCAAAAGAACCTTTTAATGTTTTAAATGATTAAAGTTAAAATGTAAAAAATTGTGTAAAACCAATAAAAATATTATTTTAAATAATAAAAATAAAGTTGGGGTGGGTGCCAACAAAAGAAGAACAGCAGACAAAACTGATAGACTATGCAGAGGTGGGAAAACTGACGGGGAAGATCAGAAACCAGGAAGATCAAGTATTTTTTAAAGGACTGGAGTAAATTCTTAATTTATTTAAAAGACCACTGTAAACAGTTAAAATCATTGGCAGGGATATAATGACACTTGTAATGTGGAATTAACTATGGCAACTATGGAAATAACTTTTTATTTTAATGTTTGAAATGGTTAAAGTTAAAATGTAAAATGTTGTGTAAAACCAATAAAAAATATTATTTAAAAAATGAAAATAAAGTCGGGGTGGGTGGAGAAGGGGAGAAACAACCTGCTGGTCTATTCGTGGAAATCAGGCACGGCTCACTCTCATCGCAACCTTATGGCGCACCTTGAACCCAGAACCCGCCAAGTCCCAGCCGCTTCCTCTCTCCCTCCCTCGCCGACGTAACATAACCGCATCCTCCCCTGAGGAAACGGGAGCCGGGAGAATAATCCGGAGGGTCCCGCTTCGCTTCTACTCCCCCACCCCCGGAAAGAAGCGCGGGAAACAAAGACCCACCGCGCCACGGGGGGGGGGGGAACCTGAGGGGGAAAGAATACCTCGAGGGCGCCTGAGGAGACCGGTGCTCGGTGGTTGGCCCAAGGGGAGGCGGGAAGAAAAGGGGAGAGAAAGGGGTTGGCGGCTACCGCCGGTCCCGCACTCACCCCTTCATAGCTGCTGGCGAGGGCCCCGGGATCCAGCAGCGGCGGTTAAGCTGCTCCTGCTGCTGCTCTTGCCGCCGCCGCTCCACATGGGCCTCAGGCCGCTCCGAGCTACCGCGCGCGCATGCGCACGACCCCACCCCCGCCTCAGTTCGACCTTTCACCTGACGGCGACGTGACGACGACTGCACGCTTTCCCGGCGTAACGCTTTGCACGCGCTCCAGCGATAGTCTCTTCGCCCCGCCTGCCCCCGTTTAGAAGTCACTCAGAGACCGACTTCCGGGTTCTTTAGTCCCGCTCCTCCCGTTTAGAAGTCACTCAGAGACCGACTTCTGGGTTCTTTTCTACGCCACGCGATTTGCCCACAGACGAGTAAAGCTTGTTATCAGCTTAGCCGCTTGGATGGCTTTCCGATTTTAGTATAACTTATTATATTTATCTACAGTGGAACCTTGGTTCTCAAACTTAATCCGTTCCGGAAGTCCGTTCCAAAACCAAAGCGTTCCAAAACCAAGGCGCAGCACCGCAGCGCTGTTGCAATCGTCTCTCGCGCCCGGGCTTCCAACCTGCAGATGGGGTAAAATGCAGCTAGACTTTTATTTCGCATCGTTGAAAAACCGCTGAACTGCATTGCAATGAGCTGCATTTGCAATGGCAGGCTGTTTTCTAAAACAAAGACTCGGGTTGGAACGACCTTGAAAACCACCTCTCTTTGCTAAGTATCTGAACTGGGCACCCTCCGGCGTTGCATTTTATGTACTCGGGACGAGGCGTCCCGCCTCCGGGGATTGGAAGGCAGTGCTAAAAAGCCTTTTTGCAGGAGAAGGGAGCAGCCTTAGTCACCCAGAAGTGAACAAAAGAAGGCTCACTAGGGGGGCATTGCTAAAAAAAATGTCAACTTTGTAACCAGAGGTTCAACTGAATAGAATCTGAATCACATGCACCACAGGCCTATGCAGCCTCAACTTAAGGTGGCTCCCGGCCTGGCTTTTTACAGGACCCAGCTGACTGCACAACCTGGCCTTTGGAAAGGCCATATACAGGGGCGTCGTAGGGTGGGGGCGGGCCGCCCCTAGGCGGGTGTGTGCGGTGCTGCTGCTCCCGGGGTGACGGAGGGAGTGGCGGCGCGTGGGGTGACAAGCGGCGGCCCCTCCCACCACTCCCACACGCCGCCGCTCCCTCCGTCACCCCGGGAGCAGCAGCGCTGCACGGACGAGGCTCCCGAAGCGGCGGCCCAGCGATGCCCCGCCCCCGGGGATGCCGGGCCGCCGCTTCGGGAGCCTCGGTGGGCTGCAAAGAGCCCCGGAGCCGCAGCCTGGCACCCCTTTGCGCTACGGCAGCGGCTTTGGGGCTCTTTGCAGCCCGCCAAGGCTCCCGAAGCCCCCGCCCGGCATACCCCGGGGGCGGGGCGTCGCTGCGCGTGCGTGCGTCATGACGTCATGACGGACGCACACGCCGCGATGCCCCCGCCCCCCAGGGGTGCCTCTTGGCTTCCCGCCCCAGGCAGCCAAGGGGCTAGGAACGCCCTTGCCATATAGACAGATACCTTTAGCTTCTGCACCCCTCCTTTGCACACCTGTCAACACAACCACATAGGCATTTTCCACAACAGTTCGGCAGCACAAATCCCTTCTGCAGGCAGGCACCCGTGCGCAAGAAATGCGCTCCACTCCCCACAGCAGACCCATGCTCCCTCGCCCTCTCGAACTTCCCCTCTGCAAGCTGCATCCATGGATAGAACATGGCACCTAAACATTTCCATTCTGCACAATGTGCAGCATTTGAACGACCCCCTCCTGACAGCACCACACACGGAGGGATAATTCCCACACACAGCTTGATGGGCACGTGCAGACCCCTCCCCCCAAATATATATATATATATATATATATATATATATATATATATATCAGATCTGCATCAGAGGGAATGGCACATGCTTCTTTGTCAATTTGAGCATAGTGCACTCCGCGGGCAACAACGTACGGGAATAGAAAGAGATGGGCTTGGCTTGGGCAGGCCGGGTCGTCCCCTTGGGATTGACAAGTCATCTGACCCTCACCCTCACCTGAATCTCATAGCTCGTCCTCTTATATACCTGCTGGGATTGACAAGTCATCTGACCCTCACCCTCACCTGAATCTCATAGCTCTCCAGTAGCTGCCTCTGATCACTTATCATTTAACTCTTGGGGAAAATAATTAGCATCACACATCATGTGCCTGGAAGTTGCCAAACCAATTAACCAACCAACCAGAAGGATTACTGTTAATAGCACCAGTTTTCCTATAGCTTGATATTGCTGGATAGTTTTGATGAATTGCAAAAGCATTTTTAGTTTGCTTTCTGTTGCAACACTGGAACGTACGAAACCAAATGAATCTTCTCAATTTTATGTCCCCTTGACACTGCATCCTGTGCAGAGGAGCCACTCACATCGCCCTAAATCTGGCGCTACTGCAATGCAGGAATCTCACACAGATCATCCATGACAGGTGGCCACCCAACCTGCTTAAAATCCTCAAAGGAAGAAGAGTCTACAACCTTCCGAGGGAGTCTGTTCCACTGTCTGAACAGCTCTTACCATCAGAAAGTTCTTCCAGGTGTTTAATCAGAATCTGCTTTCTACTAACTTAAAGCCATTGGTTTGGGTCTGACCCTCCGGAACAGGAGAGAACAAGCTTGCTTCATCCTCCATGTGACCATTAGATATTTGAAGGTGGCAATATGCAGACAGCTGAATCTTTCAGCTTCATGTGCCTCTCCTGCCCCATGTCACCTCGCAAGGATGCATATCCTAGCTCAACAAATGCCTCTGAAGCATTTCCCCTAGTGCTGCCTGGCAGGCTTTCTTACACAAAGACACAGACACCTCCTTCTGAGCTGAAGCCACAGGAGTTTTGGGGGCCTCTTCTTCCCTACCTCCAACCTCACCTTGTTTTGGTCTGTAGCTATGAGATCTTACTGCTTCAGAGCCCTTGACAGAATGGGGCCCAGAAATGCCTCAGGGAGCGCATGGGACCACTCACATAGCAAAAACTACCATAGAAATCTCAAAATTTTCAGAAGTAGGCAGTCCATGGCTTGGCTTTTGAAAGAAGGGGGTCCACAGTACTTAGCTAATTGGAAACCACTTCTCCAGCACAAGGATTAACACTAGTGTAACAGAATTTCACCCCTCTCCTCCCATGCTGTCCTCAAATCTGCTCTGGGGGTTGGGGGAAAGTCCAAAACAGATTTAGAAATTAGAAGACGCCTGCTTCTTGGGAGAAAAGCAATGACAAACCTAGACAGCATCTTAAAAAGCAAAGACATCACCTTGCCAACAAAGGTCCGTATAGTTAAAGCTATGGTTTTCCCAGTAGTAATGTACGGAAGTGAGAGCTGGACCATCAAGAAGGCTGATCGCCGAAGAATTGATGCTTTTGAATTATGGTGCTGGAGGAGACTCTTGAGAGTCCCATGGACTGCAAGAAGATCAAACCTATCCATTCTCAAGGAAATCGGCCCTGAGTGCTCACTAGAAGGACAGATCCTGAAGTTGAGGCTCCAGTACTTTGGCCACCTCATGAGAAGAGAAGACTCCCTGGAAAAGACCCTGATGTTGGGAAAGATGGAGGGCACAAGGAGAAGGGGCGACAGAGGATGAGATGGTTGGACAGTATTCTCGAAGCTACTAACATGAGTTTGGCCAAACTGCGGGAGGCAGTGAAGGATAGGCGTGCCTGGTGTGCTCTGGTCCATGGGGTCACGAAGAGTCGGACACGACTGAACGACTGAACAACAACAAGGAGGAGAACAGGGAGAGAACATTATGTTGCACAATGAGAAACCCTTACACTGATGAAACATTCACCTGATTTATTTATTAAATTCAAATTCAAATTCAAATTTATTGCGGCTATAAGCCCATAAAAACATAAAATATGGAATATATGACATAAAGTTACAGCAAACCACAGACCCTGGAGTCAAAGGGAAACAAACCACAGCACAAATACAAGTTTTAAAATTGCAGCCAGGGAGCAGAAAACAAAAGTATTAGTGGTCGTGTAGTCACCTGATTTATTTATTAAAATATTTATAGACCACACTTTCACAAAAATACAACAAATTACAATAAAATAAATAAAAACATCAATACTGGTTGGTGAAAAGAAATGCACAATGAAAAGGTCAGTCTGAATAACAGTTTTTAGGAGATGTCCAAAAGAAGGTAGAATTTAAGAACATAAGCCTGCTGGATCAGGCCAATGGCCCACCTGGACCAGCATCTTGTTCTCGCAGTGGCCAATGACGTTCCTGCGGGAAACCTGCAAGCAAGATTTGAGCACAAGAGCACTCTCCCCTCCTGTGGTTTCCATAAACTGGTATTCAGAAGCACGGCTGCCTCGCAACAGTGGATACAGAGAGGGGAGAAAAATGCCATGCATAATTTTATAAACTATCATGTCACCCTCTTGCATTTTCTTTTAATGAAAATGTCCCAAATGCTCCAACCTTTCTTCATAGGGGAATCGCTCAATGCTCTTTTCTTAACTTTTCGAACTCTAGCCTTTTTGAAGTGAGGCAACCAGAATTGTACAGTCGTACCTCGGGTTACATACGCTTCGGGATGCATACTTTTTGGGTTACAAACTCCCGTAACCTGGAAGTGTAACCCGCCACGCACGCGAACCGCGCATGCGCAGAAGCATTCTGTGCACTTTGCGCATGCACAAAGCACGTTTTTCGGGTTATGTACGTTTCGGGTTACATACAGCGACCCGGAACCAATTAAGTATGTAACCCAAGGTACAACTGTACAGCCTTCCAAATGCGGTTGCACTATATAGCCCTGTTTAGGGAGGCTTTTAATGTTTAATAGATTATTGCATTTTAGTGTTCTGTTGGAAGCTGCCCAGAGTGGCAGGGGAAACCCAGCCAGGTGGGCGGGGTATAAATAAATTATTATTATCATTAACATTATTATTATTTGCATAAATGGTATTATGATATCGGCAGTCACCTTCAAATATTGGGGAGTTTCCATTTATTTTTAAGGGCAACACTGTTCTGCCAAAGAGACGTTTAAGAATGGCTTCTCAACACGAATAAAAAAATGGCTTATCTAGGTGATGAGATTTGTTTATCGGATTCTGTTTTTGTGCTCTTACCACCATGCATGTTGCAGAATTGGCATCTGACCATGCTCGCATTTTTCATGTAAATGGCAGAAGACATGATAAATCAGTAATAGGTGTCTGAACCTGAGTGAAAGCCTGATAGCTTTTCTCAAGCAGAAATGAAAGCTATCAGTATGAAAATTCAGGATTTTACATGACGTCACCTGCCATTTTCTGCCTGTGTCTAATCCCCAACCTGCAAGAAAGATAGAATTGCACTGGTATATTACAGAGCTGCTATGAAACACTCTCATCCTCAGTTTGACTCCAGCCTGCACTATTAACAGTGGATTACACCGCAGGGCTGTCACAGCCCCTCCCCTATTTGCGACATGGGATCATTTATTGCATTTATGTTTTTGTTTCTGAAAAACAACTTTTGTTTTTATATTGTTTTATATTATATTGTTTTATATTATATTTTATATTGCTACCATACTTTCCCCAGTATGACTACTGAACGCAATGTCTTCCAAGGGGGCTGTAAAGGGAGCTTTAAAACCGAGGAGATTCTTGCGATAAGCTGAAGTACACTCTTTAGAGACTTTCTTCGCTCTTCATTCAAAGTAGAAAAGTTACATTAACATAAAAGTTGGGGATGTGGGAGAGTGGGGGAGAACTGTGTGCTGATCATTTTACATATGACAAGTGAAAACTCACAATTACTAAACTGCCCCACCACAAGACAAACAGCAGTGTCAACATCAGCTACCGGTAAGTTTTTTCCCCTCCCCGTTAAATTACACTTTGCATTTAATGCATATTTAATTACACTTGTGTATGCATATGCAGTGCTATTTTTCTTTTAAAAAAAAGTTTAGGGGTACTCTCATTTTGACTACCTCCCCCCATTTTATAGTTCAAATCGTGAAAAATAAATACATTAAATGAACAAAAGTACAAAGATTCAAAAAATGTTTAGGGGTATGCATACCCATGTGTCCCCCCAGCAAAAAAGCACAGTGTATATGTGTGTGCGCTTGTGTAAAAGCACATTAAAGTGTTTGCTTTGGTTTTGAATTTATTTTGGTTGGGCGATTTCCCAATGTTTAAAAACCTAATTTTAAAAAATTGTTCACAAGAAATGAGCTTTTTTATAAAAAAAAACACACACGATACAAAGCTTCTTTTATTTGGGCGTTGCACTCTAGCGTTCAAACAGCTATGATGAAATCCTGGATTTCCCCCACCGGTTCCCACGACGGGCAGCTTTCACTCCCATCCCTCTGCGGGAAATTTTTTTTATATGGCGCTACGCGAACCCGGAAGCTTGTTCTCAGGACGCACGATGCGCACATCTATACTTTTCATACCTCTGTGGGGCTAAACCCACGTCTGTGAGGCAAGCGGTAAAGGCTGCGTCGGGCCGAAAAAACGCACAGGCGTCCCCGCCGTCGTCCTCCAAGCTTGTCAACATCAATTATTGGTTCAATCCGGCGCCACGCCAGTTATTTATTTTACGACATTTTACCACCACGGAGGACAGAGAGACGCGGCGAAGTGCGCAGGCGCCGCAAGAAGTCCGCCGAAGCCCGCGGGAGGCGCTGAGAGGCTCGACGGGAAGTGCTCATACGTCACTTCCGGAGGCGCCTGCAGGATTAGTCCGCCGGGTAAAGGGCGCATCGGCATTCGGCTGCTGCTGCGGGTGGTCAGCCGCTTCCTGAGTCACTGCGCGCGGAGCTGCTCCAGTCATTAGACCGAGGTGAGCAGCCGCCGCCGCCGCCGAAATCGCCATCTCACCACACTTCTCTCCCTCCTGCTCCCTCCGCGCGACGTTTCCTCCCTTTAGAAAAGGGGAGCCTGACCGGCTTCCCAGGAGCTGTTACGGTTCATTCCCACCCCTTCACCCCTTCTTCCACCTCTCCCTTGCGCTAAGGTGTGCCTTTCTCTCCGTGGGTCCTTCAAAGAGTGCAAAACATCGCCTTGCCCCCCACCCCATAGGAGCAAAAGCTCGGCATCTCCCTCCCCACCTCTAGGCCGGTTCAAAAAAACGGGGGGGGGGGGCTTATGTGGCGGTGTTTTGGGTGCTTGTTTCTGACGAGACGGCACCAAACAGCAGAGGAAGTCTTATAATCAAACGGATACAAATAAACAAACAAAAACACCCTACAGCCGGTCACTAACCCATCATCATATTTATTTGTATCCCACCTTTCTCCCTGATGGGACTCAAGGCGGCTTACAGAGAAAAACAGAATGAAAACTCCTATCACTACAGAGGAGGTACATTTCCCTCCTCTGAAATCCTTGCCTCAGTTATGTCTTGGCTATTTTAGTTATAAAATTCTGGGTGAGGAGCTTAGAGTGTTGTTGTTGCTGTTGTTGTTGTTGTGTAAATAAGACTCACTTCCTGTATTCATTCACTTGTGTAAAATTGCTTTTTCACGTAACAGTGCGGTTGACATTTCGATGTGTTGTGTGAGGCCTGATAATGAATGCATGTGTGGTGGCCGTTGACATTGCAGAAGGAGAGGTGCATAAATGAGAACTGCAGCAAGCTACTACCCATGTGCAGCCATGAAAATAAAATAAAAGCGAAAGAGCAAAGGTAGATCCCCAATGCATCTGTGTCTCTGGGTGTGTATTGTAAAGGACTTGTTCCCAGGTGGTTTATAACAATTACAGGAAACACGTTTTCTAAGTAAAAAAATGGTGGTGTTGCATTATTTTAAAGTGAAGCAGAGAAATAATCAGCTGAGGTAAAACTGATTACCGTAGGTTAAAAGCCTGGGGAAATAAAGGGTCTCATTGATATTGAGAGATGAAGTTGAGTCTCCCAGGGGAAAGTATTATACAGCTGGGGTGTATCACACTAAAAAGGACCTTTCTCCAGTAGTCACGCACCACCCCTCTGATGCTGGTGGCACCTGAAGCACTTCTGTTAAATATTTTAACATATAGGCAGGTGCACTATTTTATGAAAGGAAGGAAGGAACTGCATAGAGTGCAGTGAACTGCTGTGTTCTTTCCACCAGCACTTAGGGGGCATGGATGGAGTAATTGAAGGGAGGGGAGGGGAGAACACTGATGCACACTACTTCGTGAACATACAAACTTGCATGTACAGACAGCATATATAGAAACTCCTGCTTAAGGCAACATTGCCATGCAAATGATATCATGCAAAGGGATGCGGGTGGCGCTGTGGTCTAAACCACTGAGTCTTTGGGGCTTGCCGATTGGAAGGTTGGCGGTTCAAATCTGCACGACGGGGTGAGCTCCTGTTGCTCTATCCCAGCTCCTGCCAACCTAGCAGTTCGAAAGCATGCCAGTGCAAGTAGATAAATAGGTACCACTGTGGCAGGAAGGTAAACGGCATTTGCATATGCTCTGGTTTCTGTTACAGTGTCCCGTTGCGCCAGAAGCGGTTTAGTCATGCTGGCCACATGACCCAGAAAGCTGTCTGCGGACAAACGCCAGCTCCCTTGGCCTGAATGTGAGATGAGCACTGCACCCCATAGTCGCCTTTGACTGGACTTAACCTTTTTTTTACCTTTTATCATGCAAATATTTGTACAATTGCAAAGTGGTATGCACAAAAGTGCTCTGTGAAAAAATGAGCCCTGGGCACTTCAAACTCTATGTGTGTACATAACCATACTGTAGTTGTCCCCCAGCGCTTTTAAACAAGCCCAGGTTTGGAGCAATGGTCTCTTATCAGCTCAGATAGGAATGGAGCCACCTTAGCACAGGATATTCACTAGGATAATGATGATGATGTTTATAAGCTGCTGAGAGGTCCAGGAGACTGAGTAGGATGCTGCTCCATAAATAAGTTCATGTTGTGGACTCTCCTTACTTGGCCACATGACCCGGAAAGCTGTCTGTGGACAAACGGCATCTCCCTCGGCCTGAAAAGCAAGATGAGCGTGGCACACCATAGTCGTCTTTGACTGGACTTAACCATCCAGGGGTCCTTTACCTTTTACCTACTTGGAGGTTTTTAAGCAGAGGTTGGATGGCCATCTGTCATGAATGCTTTAGCTAAGATTCCTGCACTGCAGGAGGAGGGGGTTGGACTAGATGACCTTTGGGTCCCTTCCAACTTTAAGATTCTATGATTTTAATTCAGAATTCCAAAAGCTGGGGAGAAATTTGGCTGGAAGAAAACTTTCTAATTATCTCTTTTTTAAAACCAATGTCAATAAGCTGGCTTTTTCTTAAGTTTCTGATTTGGGACAATGAGGAGTTGTCTGCTCCTAGGTAAAATCATTTTTGTCAAGGTATTGGGAATAGCCACAGTCGAATGCTCGATATTATTACAGTTGCTCATAGTAATATTTTCCTTGCCATGACTGGTGGTTGAATAGCTTTTGCTCAAGGTCTGGTGGTTAAGAAGGAGTTCACATTTCCAATTACATTAATTTAGTGATCTGTAATTTTTTTATGGCTATGCCTCCCATTGCAGCTTGGGGCTTGGCTTGCTTGCTTGAGTCATATTTCTTTGTAAGTTCCTCTTCCAGTTCACCCGCTGTAAGGGTTTGCTTCTTCCTTCTTTTATTCTGATGTTGTTGATAATTATAATATTAATTCTGTAAATATGAAATTGCCCAATAAAAAATAATCTGGAAAAGTTCATGATGTGCTAATATCCTAATTATATCTCACCTTTATAATGATGGGCTTTTCTACCTCAATCATCTTTTAGCTGTTATCTAACGTGTCTCAGAGAAATGTATTGTATTCAGTTGGCTGAGATGCTTAAAGTAGTCTCCATAATTTTGTCAGCCATTCCTTTAATATGGGAGCAGGTGAGGCTTTCCATTCCATGTCAGATAATCATGGCTAAGTAGAACAATTAATTGACACATGGAGATGGGATACTTTTAATCATTCATCTTAGTGTATATACAGTATAATATTTTGTTAATAATGCTTTGTTTTGAACAGCTTCACAAGATATTTAAGAAATGGCTTTAGAATCCTATACACTTGCCTAGTAATAAACCCCTTTGAGAAGAATGGGACTTAACAGCTAAATGAACATCACGGTTCTTAGGCACATTTGCAAGTACCTTGAAGAACATGCATTTTTCTAAATCTTACTAAATAACTTTGATGCCTCTGGAGAATATTCAGGTCCTCTTATAAATATTGTCTGCCAAACAAAGAGGTAGTTAGTATTGTCAGAATTTCAACCTATGTATCCTTAAATGATGTTTCTATCCTAGAAAACACTAAAAGTGTTGTGTAAATTTAGCAGTATGCCTCTCTTGGTCTTCTTGTTAGATTGTGGTTTTAAGTGGTGTCCAATTATGTAATATGGAACCCTTCTTCAGAAACCTCTTTCTTAGAAATGCTGGTTCCACTGGAGAGCATTGCTTTTAATTTTCCTTGCAATCTCTGTTTGCATAAATCTTGAACGGCTTCTTTAAACTACATGACACAAAACTGGATCCCTTTCACGCCACTCTCTACACATATAAACATATAAAAGTAATAGGCCAATAAAGCAGGGGTAGTACTTCTTTTTGAATCCCACTTTCCATTAATACACGAGCTGGGTAATTTTATATGCTGTTTATTTTACATATTTAATTATAATAATATGGCATAAGATAATTTGAAGTGCCTTGTTGGATCAGACCAAAGTCCAGCATCTTATTTTGGGGTTGGGGGGGGGGGAGAAAGAGACTGTTGGAACTTAGAATTTCTCCCTATTTTTCTAACTCTTGGCTTTTGTTCAGGTTCAGTTCAGATACCATGCAGTGCTGGATTTACACATAAGCTAAACAAGCTGTAGCTTAGGGCCCTACTCTCTTGGGGACCCCAAAAAAATTTAAAGGAAAAAAACCTGGATGTACATTTCCAAAATATAAAATAAAAAACAAATAAAATAAAACCTACATAGAGCAAGTGTTTTGTGTTGTGTAGGCTCCTGTGATGTAAGTAATGGGCCCCGCCTGCTAGCCTGCTCCCTAAAATATCACTGGTTTGCTCATTTCTGTATATAGGGTGCCTACATTCTGCATGTGCAAAGGCTTTAGATACCTATTAGGTCCATAAATTATCATATAGCATATATTCAACACAAAAGCACAGCGACAATTTGTTATTGACAAAAGGCAGCTGGACATGTAAAGGGCCCCATCACCTTCAGTAGCTTAGGGCCTCATCAAACCTAAATCCAGCCCCGATACCATGCCAAACTACAGCTGAGAATGTTTAGCTGTGATAGGAAATCTGAATTGACAAACCATAGTCTGCAGTTACCTGTTAATCCAAAATAGAAGCATGATGGGAGGTGGGCTTGCACTGACTATATTTTGGTGTGGTGTCTGAATGAGCTTAAGCTGAGAGAACAGAAAATGAAAGGTGACAAACTTCTCTAAACCTTGGTTTGCTTTTTGTGCATTTGGAAATTGAAAATGTGGGCTCTTAAATTGATAGATGTAATCTGCAGTTTATCTTGATATCTGAACAGAGCCTTAATTAGAAAACATATTCTGCCTTTTTTGGTACAATTTCTCTTTATGCAGGTGATCCAAAATTCATTTTTAAAAGACTACACAGTAATATGCAGTATGTAATATGTTCATATATTCCCCCTCCCCCATTTAAACACCACTGGCTTCCTATGGTGTAATTAATTGTTCCTGGATATGCAAATAGCTGCTTGAGTTCTATTTCCTGTTGTCTTAATAAAGTTCAATAGAGAAAAAATTGAGATGTGGAGGAAGTAACGTCAATATTTCCCATCAATTTAATACTTAATTTGCGTTGGGAAAATTGATTCTCCTTTAGTTGCAAAGCAGTTTGTTGTATGGTGGAATGGAACAACTCAAGCCAAGCAATAGACTTAAGAGAATAATTCATGTATGTTTCACTGTTAGTCATTCACTGTTAATCATTCTTTCTGATCTAACTAGTGTGTCTGGGTTGGAACAATTGTCTCCAGTGCTGGGTTGCAGGAGTTTTTAGAAATGACCCAGAACATTTTGGTCCTCTGTCAATGCATATAGCCCCAATAATTCATTTTTTAAATAAATCATTTTTATTAGTTTTCCAATAAGAACATCCAATTAGCAAATCCATCAAATCATAATCATAATTCAAACAGTCTCTGATACTGAATACTAAAGGAGAATTCTGTTGACTGAAAATTACAACTTTTTCTATGTGGGAGTTTGAACCAGCATTTTAATTATAAAGGAGAGGGCAAAATGCATAATAGGCAATTGTATCGCATTAGTTCACACCACCAAATTTGTACTTGAGATCATTAAAGGAAGAATGTGGTTCAAAATGTGCATATGATGGCTTGGATTTAACTATTTTTTTGTCTGTGCCTGGACTGGCTGTAGCACAGTGGAGAATTAGAGCTACCCCCCCCTAAAGACTTGGAAGAATCAGGATTGCAGATTTGGGTCATTCAGTTGTCATGATGTTCCTTAGCTTTAGGCAGTGTTGATATTTTTTTGATTAGGAATATTAGCAAAGTACAGTGGTACCTTGGTTCTCAAACCCCTTGGTACTCAAACAACTTGGAACCCAAACACTGCAAACCTGGAATAAGTGTTCTGGTTTGTGAACTTTTTTTGGAAGCCGAACGTGCTCTGTTTTGAGTGCCATGCTTCCGATTTGAGTGCCACACTTCTGTTTTGAGTGTTTTGCCGAGGTCTGTCTCCTTTTGCTATTTATTTTGCATTTTTGTTCTTGCAGCTCTTTTTTGTGACTGTGTGGATCCCAGTTCAGCTACTGCTTGATTGATTGTGTGACCGCTGTACATTGTTTATTGCTTTCATTTTATGGATCAATGGTCTTGTTAGATAGTAAAATTCATATTAAATTGCTGTTTTAGGGGTTGTTTTTAAAGTCTGGAATGGATTAATCCATTTTGCACCTTGGTTTTGGAACACTTTGGTTTTGGAACGGACTTCCGGAATGGATTAAGTTTGAGAACCAAGGTGCCACTGTAGTAATGGGAGGGGGCAGCTTCTTTTGTTACCTAGCAAACCACTCATGAGCAGTAAGGTTTTGTAATAAAATATGGATTTCCCCATTGGTATAAGCTGAAAGCACATGAAGTCCACCTTGCTGCAACTAAGCAGGTCTGGATCAGCACCTGGTTGTGTTACCACATTTGTACATATATGATTGCATTAATATGTGGAATTAGTGTTTTGCAGCTCAGAAACATATTCTGAGCGAATGTGTGGGCAATGTTTCTACCATACCTGGACTTAAAGGGACATGGGTGGTGCTGTGGTCTAAACCACTGAGCCTTTTGGGCTTGCCGATCGGAAGTTCGGCGGTTGGAATCCCTGTGACAAGGTGAGCTCCCGTTGCTCTGTCCCAGCTCCTGCCCAACCTAGCAGGTCGAAAGCACGCCAGTGTGAGTAGATAAATAGGTACCGCTGTGGCAGGAAACAGCGTTTCTGTGCACTCTGGCTTCCGTCATGGTGTCCCGTTGCGCCAGAAGCGGTTTAGTCCTGCTGGCCACATGACCCGGAAAGCTGTCTGCGGACAAACGCCGGCTCCCTCGGCCTGAAAGCGAGATGAGCGCCACAACCCCATACTGTAGTTGCCTTTGACTGGACTTAACCATCCAGGGGTCCTTACCTGGACTACAATTTCCTAGGGTCACCAGATCCCCATTCTTGCCCCACAAGATAATTGCTGCAGTTAAAGTTAGTGTTTAGCACTGGGCAGTGACTCATTAGTTCTGCAGAAGTGAAGAATGCAATAAAACAGAGGCATTTTATTTTCTGACTTGATCATTTTATAAATGGGCTCTTGAGATAGCAAAAACAGTATGTCTCTTCTTCTTTGGGTCTTGCCCAAGCACGGAAACAGCTTGTGACTGAGAGTTGATTTTGCTTTCAGCCTCAGCATGATGGAGTGTGTTGAAATTCAAAAAGAGCACATTTAAAATTTAGTTGGGCCTTGAGCAACGTGACTTGCTATTGCAGCAGTCCTTTTTGGGAGCGATGGATGACTCATCTGGTCAGGTGACAATCTTTTCTTTGCTGTCTCTTCCTGAAATGCTTTCTTTCCTATCTCTTCTGTGTGAGAGCTAGGAGCCAGGAAGGCAAATCATTTGCTTTTTCCTGATTTCTTAGAGCTTGTGTTTGGATTCCTTCATAAGACTGGTGGATATTTTTTTGTTGTTGCTTCCCCTAAGGTATGGACCTTTTAGTACTGTATTTTACCATGCATTGCTTTCTGGGTGATTGCTTCGGATGAGAATCTTGATTGCGACACACATGTGGTTTTAATTTCAAACTGATTCAGATTTTGTTGCAAAAAATTCAGTCTTTTAAAAAACCTTAGATCAAAACATATTGGACTCCCCAGTGTGAGCTGAACAAGGGAACACTCTTGTTAGGCTTTGCACTGTAAAATGGTTATTTAGTTTGGCTGAAATTGATCTCAGGCAATCAACATGCCATGTTATGGGTGAAAATGTGTTTTAAATTTAATGTTGGCATTAATGAAATTCTATTTTATGGTGGGTGGTCAGCTATTGGAACCTGCGTTGAAAATCTTTGCCAGTAAAGTGGTCTCCCAGATGCTTCATGGAGTTGCAATATGGCGCAAGGACCCAAATGCCAACACAGCCTTAGAAATAGTGCAGAACAAATTCCTCAGGAAAGTGCTCTCGCTCCCCAACGGGACTCTAGCTGCTCTTCTCCACGTTGAAGCTGACGTGACAACAATACAGGCTAGAATTGATTGTTGTTGTTGTTCAGTCGTTCAGTCGTGTCCGACTCTTTGTGACCCCATGGACCAGAGCACGCCAGGCACCCCTATCCTCCACTGCCTCCCGCAGTTTGGCCAAATTCATGCCAGTCGCTTCAAGAACACTGTCCAACCATCTCATCCTCTGTCGTCCCCTTCTCCTTGTGCCCTCCATCTTTCCCAACATCAGGGTCTTTAACTTTGCTAAAATTATGTGAAAAGACTTCAATTTCTTTTGGAGGAGAGATTCCCGGTTATGTCACACACAGAACAGAAACAGACCAAATGTTGGAAGAACAGTATCCAACGCCTCTTGTCCCAATAACAATTACAAGATTTTCAGGTGACTATGAAGATGGACAAGAGGCACTTAAGAGATTGTCTCTTTAGGTCCGATGCAGAAAGGGATCTAACCATGATGGCTTCTACCAAGAGTTTGCCATGGTTCCCACTTAATAAAATGGAGTATACCTGGGCCAGTATCCCACTTGCCATGCTTAGAATCACTTTCACAGAATTATGATTCCAATCGATGCCCTCGGCGGTGTTGGATGGATGCTACAGCAAACTACATTATGAAGAGAGACTTTGTATGTGTGGGCAACCCTGTGTGGAGGACCTGTGCCACTATTTATTGCAGTGCCCGTTATATATAGACTCAAGAGACCGATTCATAAAACCCCTGTTTCCGAATGGAACTCACTTGAATAGGGTGGAAAGGGTGAAATGGCTGCTGAGCGATACTGATGCCTTTGTAACTTATAAAGTAGCACTCTATGGTTGGCAGCTAAGAAGATCAGGAGGAAAGAACTAGATAAAATAGCGGTCAACTGCAAAGGGGATTTGGATATTTAATTTGACACATTTTACTAGAGAATCTTCTGCTGTTCTATTTTATGCAACAAACAATCTTAGTAGTTGTGACCGTGGTTTATATTGTATGTGTGGTCCTGATGATTTTTATTGCTGTTTTTCCTTTTGTTATTTTTCTGAATGATGCCATGGCCTATGGCTAGTGCAATAAAAGTCTATGATGATGATGAGGTTGATGATGATGAATTTAATGTAGCAGAATTCTTTAAATAATGTAGTAGAAATTTGTGAACGGTATTCAACTCTGCAACTTCCATTTGCCCATCTCCAAAACAGTGTGTAACTTTTGTAAGTGGATAGCTTCATAAAATAGTGGGAATGTTAAAAAACAGGTTTAAGGGAAAGAGGAACCCGCTGAAAGGGTCAAAACCCAAATACGTTACCATAATATACTCCCTTCTCGTTTATGGGCAGAGTGTTTTCTCACAGTTTGCTAATTATTCATAGTTTTTTCTCCGCACCCTCTGTTCTTGAGTAACTCCTGAATTATGCTTTGGAGGGGGAAAAGTTTGGATATAAATGCAATAAATAAGCTCTTCTGCTTACCTGTTTAAGAAAGCTGGAGGGACCGGCCAGATGGAGATGTCAGTCGCCAACCTGGCATCCAGAGATCTCCATGTGGTGGCAACTGGACCCACGCCAGTAGCAAAACGCACCTGGCGCCTGGCTAATTTCTAACACTTGTAGGTAGCCATGGTTGTATAAGGCTATCTTGGTGATGCTTAAGATCAGCACAAAGGAAGGCCTGCAGCAAATGTTTGAACCATAAGCACACTATTTTGTAGCTACATCTGAATAGTGTTGAGAGCTTCCTCAACACCAAATACATTCCAGGGCTGCTGAGCTAGCAGTTGTGATTGCATATTGTGTACCCATAGATTTTCACAGAGATCCTTCTTGAATGAATTTTTATTTGCGTCAGCCATCGGCCATAGCAACAAAACAACAATGCAATATACGAAGAACAGAAATAAAAAGTTGATTATATGAAACACACTTTAGGCTCCTGAATAGTGGACCTTATTCTGATTGCCCCAGCTAAAAACCTTGCTGCCTTTGCTGTCATCTGCTCCTCTTGATCTGCCAGGAGAAAGGACACTGTGGCAGTGGTTGGGCAACCCGGAATGGACAATAAGAGAGGGTTGATAATCTCATTCCTAAAGTCTTTATAAAAAGTGCAAGCCAGAAGGGCATTCCACAGAGATCAGCAGCTAAAATAGGGAACTGAAATGAATACTTACTGAGTTCTTTAGCACTCTGATTATTACATGGCAAGATTTCACATATACTTCAAGATGCAGACGAACCTTTGTATACAGTCCTACATAGTTGCTCAGCTATTTAACTGACAGTTGTGGGGGGAACACAAGATTCAGACTCAAAAAGTGAGGGAATGCAAGTAATGTGGGTGGGGGGAATTCCACTTTGTGTTAATTGTGAGTGGCATTGCTGTGATTTGATGTAGGCTAACCAAACATGCAAACTAGACTTCTCTCTCTCTCTCCCCCCCCCCCCACTTCTCAGCTAGCTGGACAGTAAAGATGGATTTCTCCAAACTTCCCAAAGTACGTGATGAAGACAGAGAGGATGCCTTTGGCTATGTCTTTGGAGTTTCAGGACCTGGTAAGTGCTCCTGGTATGTGTACTTTAAATGAGTAGCAGTGAAATGGAGCTTAGAAAGAAGTATCCTCTATAGTCGTGTCCAGGAGAGGCATGGTCTGAAAGCTCAGGACAGGATGATAGGAATTATTTGGGAACCTGTATCCTTTCACCTGATAGAGTCCCTTAAACGCCCCCTTTCCCAAGGAAGAGCAGTTCTGCATAGATTGACCCCACCCCCTGCTTTTGAGAAGCATCAGGGCTTTTGTGACATTAGGAACAACCAGCCATCTCCTTTCTTGCTGACCTAACTGCATGTGTTAACTGCAAATCTCAGGGTCGTGGGTTCGAGCCCCATGCTGGGCAAAAGATTCCTGCATTGCAGGGGTTGGGCTAGACGACTTTGTGGTTTTTCCTGCTTTCCAACATTATGATTCTGTGACCTCATGACAGAATTCTCCTCTGCACAAAAAATAAAAATAAAAAATTGCTCTACAAAGTAGCATGCCAGGGAGAAGGCTGGGCTAGAACCCTGCTTCCTGGCACCCACCTTTCTTTAAGGAAGGAACATACATGCATCCTTTTATTTGTATACCGCCTTTCCACAGTTCAAACCATGCTCGAGGCAGCTTGCAAAACGGAAACAAATTGCATAATTACAAACATAGCAAAAGTAGTTATAGAGCAAAGCATCGAAAAGTACAGAACCAAATTGAACATTTCCATATAAATCATAAGATCTAAAATAAATACAAAAATTTATATCAATAGCAGCAATAAACCCCCTATCCCCACAAAACTCCCTAAATAGCACCTCAGCCCACTAGTCTGTTCAGCAGCCCCAGCTTTTGTAGCTTTAGTAAGTTGGCCTCCACCCTTCCAGGCCAGTTGGAAAAGGCTAGCAAGACAGGGAGCAGGTCTTTCAGGACTCGCAGCCAAGAAGCCCAAACACGTGGTTACCTTACCACTTAGAAGTCTTTCATGCACCACAGCAATATTTTGGGCTCTACTTCCAGTAGACACTATAGTTGCAGAAATTTTAAAATGAAGCGAGATGAGCACCACAACCCCAGAGTCATTTGTGACTGGACTTAACTGTCAGGGGTGCATTACCTTTACCCTTTTCTACCAGCGGGAAATCACAGTTGAATCTGCATTCACCTCTTTCTTTTGTTTTCCCTAGTTGTCACTGCCTGCAACATGGCAGGTGCAGCTATGTATGAATTGGTACGAGTTGGCCACTGTGAACTTGTCGGAGAAATTATCCGGCTGGAGGGGGACATGGCAACTATTCAGGTATATGAGGAAACCTGTATCCTTTTGGCTGGTGCGTGATTTATGCCATTCAAGGGTATGTTGAGCAGAGTAAAGATGAAAATGGGATGATGACTTCAGTGGGAGCTGAGATCCTTGGTTTCTAGTAGTGGATGTGCTTCGTGTACCAGCCAAAGCTTCTGGGCCAAACTCACTGCCTAGACACCGGAACCCCATTCTTGGTCTGGGATTACTTCCAGATTGCTAGCTTAATCCCTAAGGGCAAGTGCAACCCCATCCATAATGGGCATAATCCTATCCGCCTGGGGAACTAAGCAATTCATTTTGCATTTTTTTATTTGAAATTGTAAAATAATAATAATCACAAGTTTAAACAAGTAAGCAAAGCAAGGATGATATGTAGAAGGTAAGAGAGACTCATACCACACTAGGTTTATCAGAATTATACAGTTTATTGTAGTATGGCCTGAGACTCATTTCCGTTTTTCCAGGAGGAGGCAAAAATAGCACCACCAGAACCACATTGACTTGCTAAACTCTCTGGGGTGGTTTCTGTTAAGTCAAAGACCTCTGGAGTTGAAACAACTTTGTTGCTATTCTATGGAATGTCTGAAAATACAGTCGAAATCCGACTGTACAGTTGAAATCTGGAAATGAGTTTTTTTTTAAATGATTTTAGAAAGCCTAACATCCATTGCGGCTTCCGATTGCTGCAGGACACTCCTGTAGCCAATCAGAACGTGCCTTGGTTTTTGGACATTTCTGGACTCCTGGAACTCATTCTGTTTGAGAACCAAGGTACAACTGTACTTGTTGGCTCACCAAAATGTTTTCTCCCCTCCCAGAATGGGAGCCTTTATATTCATATGGCTGAAACTTGAGTTCCGTTGCAAGATGTTTTTTGTGGCCCACCATGAAGAGTAATTGGTTATGAACCAGTTATACAATTCTAGTTAGCTTGACACCACCTTTAGGATGCCTTCCTTAACCAATTGCTTAGCTGGTGTTTCTGTAGGAGACCCCGTACTTCGTACTGGCAAGCCCCTCTCGGTGGAGCTTGGCCCCGGAATCATGGGAGCCATTTTTGACGGTATTCAGAGGCCTCTGTCAGACATCAGCACTCAAACCCAGAGCATTTACATCCCCAGAGGTGTAAATGTGACAGCTCTGAGCAAAGATATCAAATGGGACTTTTCACCTGTCAAAAACCTGCGGGTAAGTTACGGAGAACATGTTTGCTGTTGATTGTATTTTGGCAGCGCTGTTAACCAAACTGAATTGAACCACTTTGCAGTTGGGTATCCATAATGTTTATAGTGCATCTCGTACTGTGGACATATAATACCTCTGTATATTAATATTAACAGTTTCTTTGAATTGCAGGTCGGCAGTCATATCACAGGCGGTGATATTTATGGCATAGTGATTGAAAACTCTCTTATCAAACACAAGATCATGTTGCCCCCACGAAACAGGGGTACGGTGACGTACATTGCTCCACCTGGGAATTATGACACATCTGTAAGTTTTTCTGCAAATAATAAGTTTTTCTCCACTGTCTAATGTTTTGGCCTTGCATGATGCCGCGTTTTGTGTGAACTGTTTCAGACATGGTAGTACACTGGAGGAAACACTTCCCATTTCATAAATTTTTGCTCTTGCTCAAACGATGGAGTCACTGCAGGTCTGTGTTTTAAGTTGAGGGAGGCAGTGGAGCTAGAGAAAAACTCTCCTCTCATTCTCCCTTTTCAAGCACCTGCATTCTTGCCTTGGCTGGGCTGGCTTTCACAGCCAGGACACGTGTGTGTGTGTGTGTGTGTGTGTGTGTGTGTGTGTGTGTAAGTAAAATGGGCCTGATTAGGGAAGGAGGTGGTGAGGTTACGATAGACTCAATTTCACTGATACACTTAATGTGTAAGAAAAACTCCAGTGCTCTGTTATGAGGCCATGCACTCTGTTATGCCCTCTGTATAGACAACTGTCAGGCAGATCTCTATATTGTACAAGCACTGCCTCAGCACTTGTGCAGAATATGCAATCTCTTGGGCAGGGAAGAGACAGGTTACCCGGCTCAGTACAATTCCCCCTGTCTCTGCACCACCAGGGAGTCCTACTGACTTCCACAAATTGCTGGCAGATTAGGGTTGCTTGAGGGATGCCTAAATTGCCATCATGGGGGCAGCTTGCAGAGGTGGCTTGACGCAGAACCTACCACTGCCAGCAAACCTCTTTGCTTCCTGTCTGCAAACTAAAAATGACACCAGGACCCCACTTTTTAACATAAATGTGACTTTGCTGAAATCAGCAGCATGCCGTTGTCCTAGCTGACTTTTTGCCAGCAGAGCTTCCAGTACATCTTGTTTGTTCTTGGTTTCACCGCCCTCTTGCAGGATGTTGTGTTGGAGCTGGAGTTTGAGGGAGTGAAGGAGAAATTCACCATGGTCCAGATCTGGCCTGTACGGCAAGTACGCCCTGTCACAGAAAAGTTGCCCGCCAATCATCCTCTCTTAACTGGTCAGAGAGTCCTTGATGCACTCTTTCCGTAAGTAGCAACTATGATTGCAAAGTCTGTTTTTTACTGCTTCTTTTAGTAGAAAAGTTCTCCAGTTATGTATAGTAGAACTGTCGCTGACAGCATAACTGGAATAACTGTATGTGCAATGCTTAGAGCACTAAAACTACAATAAAGATTTTAATATTAAAAAACTGGTAAAGGTAAAGGGACGCCTGACCGTTAGGCCCAGACGTGGATGACTCTGGGGTTGCAGCGCTCGTCTCGCTCTGTAGGCCGAGGGAGCCGGGGTTTGTCCGCAGACAGCTTTCAGGTCATGTGGCCAGCATGACTAAGCCGCTTCTGGCGAACCAGAGCAGCACACGGAAATGCCGTTTACCTTCCCACCGGAGTGGTACCTATTTATCTACTTGCACTTTGACGTGCTTTTGAACTGCTAGGTTGGCAGGAGCAGGGACCAAGCAACAGGAGCTCACCCCGTCAGCCGACCTTCTGATCGGCCAGCCCTAGGCTCAGTGGTTTAGACCACAGCGCCACCCGCGTCCCTATTCTATTAATGCTGAACCACGTCTTTGGTTGTGTTTTCTGTTTAAATCATTGCATATAGAGAGAAAAGGGTTTGGCAAGAACGAACAAACATATACAGCCCATGCAAACTGCCAGTTTACATAGAAGCAGGAGCAAAGGTTTCTGTTTTATGTTTTTGCTATAACAGACCCATATTTCTTTGAAACATTTTTATTTCACTCTTTACTCTTTATTTCACCAAAGTGGCTTTCAAAGTTCATTAAGAGTGCTCACAGGGTACAGCTACTATTATGACATTTTAAACACTGCTGGAGTAGGGCAGGGTACCTTAAGTGGTCAGATTCAACATGTCCTCTTTAAATCTTGAGGCTTGTGCCAGTTTTAAAATATATGTTGCACTTCCTTTCTGTCTATTTGTCCATTTTTTGTTTCCCTCCGAGTTAAAATATTGATCCAGTCTATCTTCTTCATTTAGGTGTGTTCAAGGAGGGACGACGGCTATTCCTGGGGCTTTTGGCTGCGGAAAGACTGTGATTTCTCAGTCTCTATCCAAATATTCCAACAGTGATGTTATCATATATGTAGGCTGTGGGGAACGAGGAAATGAAATGTCTGAAGTCCTCAGAGACTTCCCAGAGGTCAGTATTGGGCATGGAAATGCTGTTCAAGCAAAATGTAGACGGTGGTCTTTGTCTGTCTGTCTGTCTGTCTGTCTGTCTGTCTCTCTCTCTCTGCATGTAGGTTTCACACATAAGGCGAATGCCCAGATAGGGTCATTATATTCAGCAGATTCAGTCCTGTTTCTGGGGTTTATACCATCTTCTTTTATTGATTCTAGGTTTCTTATCTCCATTACACAATTTATTGATCATACTTTGCCAACCCTTTATCTCTGTCTCCGATATCTTAATTGGTAGCATTCTAAAGAAAAAAATTGTTCTAGACAAAAAATTTCATTTTAATTATCGCCACTCTTCCAAACCATGAAACCTTAATTTTCTTATATTCCTCCAGCTTTTCCTTAATTTCCTTCTTTAATTTGTTCATATTCTCTTGTTCAAAATTTCTTGTTATTTTTATTCCCAAGTACTTTATTACATTTCTTAATTTTATATCTATTTTTATTTCCTTCCAAAAAATCATTTTTCATCTTCATCATAGTTAAATATCATCATCTCTGATTTGGACCAATTTGCAATCTTGTTATTTCTCCAAATTTTGTCAAATGTGCCTCTATTACCTGCATATTTTCCAGTGGATTTTCAGTCCTGTTTCTCTTGCCTTTGCAGCTCACAATGGAGGTTGATGGTAAGGTCGAAAGCATTATGAAGAGAACTGCTCTGGTAGCAAACACCTCCAACATGCCTGTCGCTGCCAGGGAAGCTTCCATCTACACTGGTAAGAGTTGAGAATACAAAAGACTATTGGGGGCTCATGCTTCTTTCCTGGTTTTTCAGCCAAAGGCTGTGTAGACAATCCTTAAGTTTATCATTAAGGATTTTACTCTGTGCTTAAGACTGAATCGGTTGGTTGCCAGTATTTCTGTGGACTGAGCACACCGCAGCCTGGTAACTCCATGGTGCTGCAAGACAGGCACAGTTTGTTGTGTAGAATCACACTCCTATTTTGCAACTCAGCTCTGCCACTTTGGGAAGTCATGCTTTCTCAGAAATACCTTAAGGGACTGTTTTTAATAGTAGTTGTTGTTCTTAATCTGTAAACTATAAACATCAGTAACCCAAAAACATTGTAATAATCAAAAGCAATGCAAAACAACAGTGTTAATGTTGTGTATTCAAAGTGCTTAGAAAAAGGGCTATTGTTAACTGCAAACTACATGTGCTAAAAGAAAGCGGTCTGGTCCCTTTGCCCTACAGTAAGATGGGCATTTCTATTTATTTCCAATTTTGTAATAAATAAAATTTAAAAATGGTGCTGGGTTTCTGTCTAGGAAAATGTAAATGCTGCTATGAAATACAGTCGTACATTGGTTTTTGAACAGCTTAGTTCTTGAATGTTTTGGCTCCTAAGCGCCGCAAACCCGGAAGTGACTGTTCCGGTTTGCAAACTGTTTTTGGAAGCCGAATGTCCGACAGGGCTTCCATGGCTTCCGATTGGCTGCAGGAGCTTCCTGCAGCCAATCATAAGCTGCGCTTTGGTTTCCGAATGTTTTGGAAGTGGAACGGACTTCTGGAACAGATTCCGTTTGACTTCCAAGGTATGATTGTACTGGTAAGGGCAAGAACACGAGACAAAATGGTCTGCAAATACAGTGGTACCTCTAGATACGAACGGGATCTGTTCCGGAGCCCTGTTAGTATCCTGAGAAGTCCGCAACCTGCAGCGCCGCTTCTGCGCACACGCGGGTTGCGATTCAGTGCGTCTGCGCATGCGTGTGATGTCACTGTGCGCATCTGCGCATGCGCGACCCACTGAACCGGGAAGTAATCCGTTCCGTTACTGCCAGGTTTGGTGTGTTTGTAACCCGTGCAGCGAACGCAACACGAGGTACGACTGTAGTATTGAATTGCACAGGTGAGAATTGAAACGAGTGGTGAAACTTTCCTCCTGATGCTTACCTTTCCATTACTGCTATACAAATCTGAGAGTCTATAAATGCTTCCAGGAGGTTTCTCAGTTAAGCTATCATCAGCTAGGATCTCCACTGCCTGTGACACCTGATCTGCAATTCCTGTTCTTTTGTAGGGATCACCTTGTCTGAGTATTTCCGCGACATGGGCTACAATGTCAGTATGATGGCTGACTCTACATCCCGATGGGCGGAAGCCCTTCGAGAAATTTCGGGACGCCTCGCTGAGATGCCTGCTGGTAAGCCTTCTGCTGTTGACGACCACCTTGGGAGCTTTCTCCAACAGAGGCCCTGAACCTTCCTGTGGTTGGGGAAGCTAACTTTCCATTTGTCTGCGTTGATGTCTGCAGATAGCGGTTATCCAGCCTATCTCGGCGCCCGCTTGGCTTCTTTCTACGAACGGGCCGGCAGAGTGAAGTGTCTGGGGAACCCAGAGAGGGAAGGGAGCGTCAGCATTGTGGGAGCGTAAGTATGGCAAAGTCCCTTGGTCCTTCGTTTCTTCAGTTGGGATTTGCAATGTCTGTCTTGTGCAGAGAAGAACATTCCCTGTCCCCCGAGGAGCTACATAAGGAAGGCGAGTCAGAGGCTGGAAATAGATAAGTCAGGGTCAGAAGTGGCACAAGGGTTTAGTCATAGGAAGCAATGCAGGGAAGGCCAAGCCCAGGATTAGTCAGTGGAAGATGGCAAAGCCAGAGGGAGACATTCAGTCTTAAGTTTGTTGATTCTGTGCCATGCTAGGGAAGGTGGAATCCAGAGCAAGCTGCTTTAGTGGAACCAACTATACAGTACCCATGTCAGAATTTGAACCTGTAGGGTTACCATGCCGTTTCTAGGGGAAACTACCGAGTGAGGATAACCACCCTATCTCTTTGTGCTTTCTTTTTCAAAACTGGATAAAGGTCTTAAATTAGAATCTCATTAGTCTGACCCAGTCAGCTGTGATGTGTCTGTGTTACAACAGATTGGGAACCTGTGCCCCTCAACAAGTCATTGGACTACAAGTCCCATCATTCCCAGCCAGCACTGGTCAGTGGTCAGGGATGATGGGAGTTGTTGTCACATCAGCTGGAGGGCCGCTGGTTCCCTAAACCTGATTTAAATATTAGGAGTGCCTCTCCTTGTATCAACCTCCCCCTCTAGTAAGATCTGCTGAAGAGGCCTTTGTTGTGTGGGGATGGGGCCTTTTCCATGGTGGCACCCCCAACTATCGAACCACCTCCGTCACAAGATTTTGGCTATTTTCTGACACCACTTACAAACATTTTTATCCTTCCAGTCTTTTACTGGGCATTGCTCTATGAAGAGCAGAACAGTGTCACTGGGGGTGGATCTGATGCAGAGTCATAGACTGCTGTGGATCTGTTGTTTTTACTGAATTACATTTATTGTGTTTAATAATCTTCTTGCCAGGTGGCCCGATCTGTGTTCCTGGTTCTTTAATATATTTTGCTTTCATTTCATGGTTATGCTTTGAGATGTTGCGCGCCACATAGATACATTTTCATTGCGGTCTAGAAATGAGTAAAATGGTAAATGTGGCTTGAGTATGTGTGTAACTGCACTGTATTAGTTTTAAGCCTTGGCATGGTACCAAGGACTGGGCTTATTTCTACAACATCTAGTTCATGCTAGACTATGATTTATAACACTGAATCAAGGATGAAATCTGGGTTTGGTATTTCCCCCATCCCCTTGTCTCAGGTTGTGTTTCAGAAGAAGTTGTGTGGTGGGTGCAAATCTGAGCACCGAGTTGCCAAGTCACACAACTGCTGTTCCCCATGAAATGTCTATTGCTGCTGTTCATGTCTCTTTCTCTCTCTCTCTCTCTCTCCTATCTGTGCTCAGTGTATCTCCTCCAGGCGGTGACTTCTCTGACCCTGTTACTTCTGCTACCCTGGGTATCGTTCAGGTAGGTTGAGGTTCTGGTTCCTTAACTGAATGCAAGCTTCACTTTCCAGTGGTCTTCTGCTGCCTGTGCCCAGTGACTTGCTTCATCTAGCCCAGCATTGTCCGCTATCAACAGTGGCTCATTGCGGTCTTGGCCAAATGCCTTTCTCTAGTGGTTGGGCAGTACTTATTTCTGGGAATTACCTTCTCTTGGGCTGATGGGCAAGATTCTCTAGCAAGCACCCCATTAAAGGGAAGTGGGGTCTTCCCTCCACCCCAAGACTGACTCTGCCTAGCTAGAGGGCAACAGAACTTTGGCGTAGCTCATATCCAGGGCACAGGACACCTGAAAGGAGAGGGGAGCTGATATTTGAGGGATTCTCTTTAACATCTGAATCGTGACAGGGCCATGCATTACCTGGGCTGATGGGCTAGATGAGAGCCAATCATCTGAAACTGAATCCTTATGCTGAATGGTTCCTGGGTTCAAGAGTTGAGAAACTTCCTGTTTCGGATGGGGTTACACTCCCTCTTGTACATAGTTTCAGGATACCCCCAAGGTCAGTTGTAGTCATTAGATGACCTCAGTAGCAAGAAGTCAGCTTCAGTTGGTATGTCAACTGTTGGACGGTGTTAGACACTGAATGAAAAATTGCCTTTTTTGCTTGGGTGTTTCTCGACAGTTGATCTCTGGATCTTATGATTATGCTGCTTATTATTTTTAGTTTGTATCAGAAGTCAGTATTTCTTCTTTTAAAAAATGATTTTATATCACTGGTGGTTTATTATTATTATCTGTATGTGTGCATTGCTCTGCTGTATGTTTTAGAGACCTTGACCCTTGGTTATTTTAGAGTCTTGTGACTTTCTTATTGCAAACTGCTTGGAGAGAGACCTGCATTGTGTAGCAAGCTGTCTGTAAGTTGACTAAATGAATAAAAGCCTGGTTGCTTGGCAGGTGTTCTGGGGCTTGGATAAGAAGCTTGCTCAGCGTAAGCACTTCCCATCTGTGAATTGGCTGATCAGCTACAGCAAGTACACGCGCGCTCTAGACGAGTACTATGACAAGCACTTCCCAGAGTTTGTCCCCTTGAGGACTAAAGCAAAGGAGATCTTGCAGGAAGAGGAGGATCTTGCAGAGATTGTACAGCTGGTGGGGAAGGTGAGTAGAGGAGCAGCAGGGGGAGCAAAGTTTTGGGGAGACATTTTTCCTCCATATTCTCAACTGCTATAGGCATGTCTGTAGGATAATGCAATACAGTCCAGTGACGATGCTTGCCTGTTGGCGTCAATGGGGTGGGTGAAGGACTTGGGCGAGGATAGCAGCAGTACTAAAACGTTTTAGTTAGCATCTAAAACAGTGGTAGGTGCTGGTATGCAAATTATAAGTGATACGCTCCCTGTCAAAGGGGATTATTCTCCCTTATTGGCAAAACAAGGCTTAGAGTGAGCAGTCAAGGGCTGACAGTGAGTAAATGACAAACATCTGGAGATGTGGAGGTTATCAGAAGCCGGAACAGAAGTTGTAGTTGGGAAATATGGTGGACAGATGATTCAGTAGCAGGTGGACTAGAAATGTGGACTAGAGAATTTTTAAAATATAATTTTAAAAAATGAACCTGTAACATCAGGAGGAGCAGGGAGCCAGGAAGCTAACTTGAGTCTCTTTCACTTCTAGGCTTCCTTGGCAGAAACAGACAAAATTACATTGGAAGTTGCCAAGCTCATTAAAGATGACTTCCTGCAACAGAATGGCTACACCTCATATGACAGGTTTGCAGCGGCTCATTGGTCTCCATCTTTGGGAATGCAAAACTTGCAAATTGCAGGGAGGCAAAGGGGCCTTTCTGCACGTGTAAAAGACAGGAATTACTGCAGTGGAAGTGGAGTAATTCAGCCATCTATTTCCACAAAAGTTTCTGATGTTTCAGGAGCTGAAATGGGCACTAAGGAGGTAGACAGTGTTATGCTAGACGTTTCCCAGTTAACTTTCATGGGGTAAGAAGGGCGTTAGAATTTTGGTCTCTTCCTGCAGCATTTTGCTGTTCCATGACTCATTGACTGCTGCTGAAATAAAATGGCATCTCAAAAAAACAGAGGCAAGAACAGCTTTCAGATTTGCTTACCTGCCTTGAAACTCCTTAACCTGTAGAAATCTGTTAAGGTTATGGTAGTGTTGTAAGAAAAACTGTTCCCTTTCCCTTATGGGGTAGAGTCCTTAAGTAGGTTCCCTATGGGTAGGAGAAAACAGAGGCCAACCAGGGTATATTGAGAGGCAAAGCAGCTAGTAAGCCTGATTTTTATTAAAGGAACTGTTGTGACAGAGTCCTCACTCACCATATGCAGGAGGGAGGAGAATTCTGAACAATGGTGCCCACCCAAGACCACCCCCCAAAACATCCTAGATATATCACAGAAGGAAGAGGTCTACAGCAGAAATCCTGTCTGCCAGGATATCTGTTAATGGTCACTGATTGCCCTACCTGGGCAGCCTGGCCATTCTTTTATGATGGTTGATACTTTAGTTCCTGAGTCCAGGTCACAGGCTTACCCTATTCATTCACAAAAATGCCCTTAAGACAGGATTTGCAAGCCTTCTCTGCTTTTTTTCTGTTAGGTTCTGCCCATTTTATAAGACAGTGGGAATACTGTCCAACATGATTGCGTTTTATGATATGGCACGTCGAGCAGTTGAGACCACTGCCCAGAGTGACAATAAGATCACTTGGGCCATCATCAGAGAGAACATGAATGAGATTCTTTACCGACTCTCATCAATGAAATTCAAGGTATGTCCTCTGCTTGAGGAAGAACAAAACAAACCGAAATTCCTTCTCCTGGCTGTGTTAGGTGGTCCCCCATTTCTGGGTAGCGTGAGGACATTGTCAGAATGTCCCCTATTATCTTGGTTGTAAAAATGGCAAGCGTTTGAGGCCGAACTTGGCAGTGTTGTGTTTTTATATTTAAGAGAAAACGAAAAGACGCAACAGGCAATTTTCATATTCCATTCTTTGCTCCCACTGCCAACAGGTTATTGTGTCATAGAATTCTACTCAATTTTGAGCCAGAGCAGATTCCAATGTATAGCTAGCAGAGTAAAAACTTAAACACATTGCAGGATTCCCCAAAAATAGACCAGAGGCAATTAATATTTAATCCAGCAGAGCTTTGCTGCTACTGAAGGCAAATGAGCATAATGGCCATTGTGTTATTATGTGGTCGTTTGACATGAGCTATGAAGTAAGATTAAAATTGTCTCCAGGTGAGCCTTACCCCTTTTAAAAATAACAAAACTTAAGGAAAAGGATGCATTAGTGGTCACGGTGGTCCACATTCTCTTCTCCTCTGACAACAAGCCCAAATTTCATTTATCAATTTGAGATCAGTGATTAGACTAGTCTTGCCATGGCTGCAGTTGGCTGTTTCTGGGATGAACATGACTGTTGTCCACGCTGACAGTTTTGCTTTTTTCTAGTCCATCCAGACAGTTGTTTAAAACTGTGTTACCTCAATCCAATGAGAAGAGGAGAGTAGAATGCCTTCCACATACAGTGGTACCTTGGTTCTCAAACTTAATCCGTTCCGGAAGTCTGTTCCAAAACCAAAGCGTTCCAAAACCAAGGCACGCTTTCCCATAGAAAGGAATGCAAAATGGGTTAATCTGTACAAGACTTTTAAAAACAACCCTTAAAACAGCAATTTAACATGAATTTGATTATCTAATGAGACCATGGATCCATAAAATGAAAGCAATAAACAATGTACTGTAGTCACACAATCAAGTCAATCAGTAGCTTCTGTTTCAGTGTATCTGAAGAAGTGTACATGCACATGAAAGCTCATACCAAGAACAAACTTAGTTGGTCTCTAAGGTGCTACTGGAAGGAATTTTTTTTTTTGACTGGCAGACCAACACGGCTACCTACCTGTAACTGGGTTCCACATAGTAACACAAAAACAAAACAAAAAGAGCCGCAAAAACAAAAATGCAAAATAAATAGCAAAAACAGACAGACCTCAGTGTAACACTCAAAACGGAAGTGTGGCACTCAAATCAGAAGTGTAACACTCAAAACAGAGCACGTTTGGCTTCTGAAAAAAGTTCTTCCGGATTTGCTGTGTTTGGGTTCCAAGTTGTTTGAGAACCAAGGTACCACTGTATTGATAAATGTGAGCTCATATATGGGCACTGGGGGTAGAAATTGCCTAGGAAGGAAATACTCCAGACAACCTCCTTCCTGACAAAGGACCACTTTTCAAAATGAGCTCCAGCGATTCCTGAGTTTTGGTCTGTCCATTTTCAGGACCCAGTGAAAGACGGAGAGGCAAAGATCAAAGCAGACTACGCCCAGCTCTTTGAAGACATGCAGAACGCATTCCGCAGTTTGGAAGACTAGAGTCACGACTCTCCTGGAGCCCCACTTGAGTGTGTTCCTCATCTCCGCCATCTTGCTTTTCCATGGATAGAAGATGTACACTTCACTGAAGACTTCCTTTTATCTTTGAAAACATTCCCATTTAGTTTGATAGCTGTGTGTTTGTGTGTGTGTAAATCTGAGCTTAAGAGCGTAAAACAGGTCCCTCTGAGGTTGAAAGTCTCCTTTACCAGATTTGACCTCTTAGCCGGCAGTTTCCCATTCTTTGGAAGAGAACCAAGGGAGCTCAAGAGTTTATCTGGGAGAGAACCCCCCCCCCCACATGTACTGCTGTATACGTATAGATGGCATCGGGGCGCTTGAACCCTTTTCCCTGGATTACTGCTATTCATTTGAAGCAATTCTGATGCACCAGAGATAGGATTTATTGATTGATTGTACTTTAATGTTGCTGCTGCTGCTACCCTGAAAAAAATAATCAAATCTATAGTTTAAATTACTTAGCTACAATATTATTTCACTATCTTCCTGTTTTCAGCCAGTGTGTTGAAAATCTGCAGGCTTGTGGGGCAGAGAGGAATGCCCAGCAGCAATCTTTCTGCTCATCTTATCTGAGGAAACACTATTTTCCTTAAATACGAATTACATTTATTACTCTCAACCATGGTAATAGGTTCTACTCTCTTCCTAGATCATCTCCACCCCCCAAACACAGAAATTAAGTCAAATCTCTGTGTGCTGCAGCTTAATATTCCCCCCCCCTCTATATGCAGTGGGACAAGGCAGAAACTAAATAATTGTTTTTCAGTGGGACAAGGCAGCAGTCCTTCCCTCTGCCTCGTTGCCTGCGTTACTCTTTACAGTTACTGCAACGATTAAAGCAAAATTGGAACCCACACATTTTTTTACTTTGGATTTTTGTTTTTATTTCAATCACTGGAATAGCGGAACAGTAGTTCTTAATGTTATAGGGTAGGGGTGGGGATAGAGATGGGAAGGCCTGGGGGGGAAACCGAAAAAATTGGGGTGAAACCATTTTATCCCCAAACCCGTTTCCCCCCCCCCCCAGAAAAATTGGGGAAAAAAGTGTTTGATATAGTTTGAATATTCCACACACTTTCTCCCCATTTTTCCAGGGAGGAAACAACTTTGGAAAAAAATGGAGGACAGGATCTGCCCCCCTCCCCATTTTTCTGGGTTTTTCTCCCCAGGATTTCCCATCTCTAGATGGGTGAGCCTTTGGCTGTCTGAATTTTACTGGACTCCAGCTCCTATCAGTCTCAGGTAGCACAGCTGGTGGTTAGGAATGATAGGAGTTGTGGGCAGGCAACAGCTGGAGCCCATAGGTTTCCCCATCCCTTTGGTGGAGTAAGAATATAGAGAATTTTTCATTTTACAGAGCTGATGACTGGGACGTTTGCCCTGCTAGTCTTGTCTTGCAGGACACGTGGGCAATATTGCTCAGTTACCTTCTAGTGTGCAGGGTGGTATTTTCTCACCATTGAGAAGTTAGTTACTTTTCCTGGTGCTCATGTTCTAGTTACAGTTTCAATAATGAAGAACTTTAGTTTTCACTGAATAAACACCCACTGCTGCCGTGTCACTGCTGCAAAAACACGGGTTCCTAGCAAAAAACACACCTAATGCCCCTTCTGGGTGAGTTTCCTATTCTAAACAGCAGAAAACCTGCTTAACAGAATCACAGAATGGTTATAATTGCAGGTGACTCTTGTACAAGTTAAATGCTCCATATCTCTCTCCACCCAAAAATAAACATTGCCAGGAAGTTTCTAGGTTTCTAAATGCCAGTTAAAACCTAACTGCATCTTGACATTATTGTTGGTTCTGCATTGAGTTAATTTCCACTGTGTTACCAAGCGTGGCGTATGAATGATTTGTGCAAAACCCACTTTTGCTGAAAACCTAATTGACTGTACTGTGCTGTAGCATTTCATGCCTATGAAACCAATAACTACTTTAAGACGATGCTGTAAAATTTTATGAACTATATCTGAAATAAAGATGTCTATTTATTGTGCTGTACCTGCCTAAAACTGGCCAGTTCAGTTTCATATATATTTTGTCTCCTTGTTTTGTGTCTGTTTTTCAGTGTTAGAAAAATAACTTAATGTGCTGCTGCAAATTCTTGGTTCACCAGAAAGTGGAGGAATGAGACGAGGTGGGGAGGGGAGGGGAGGGGAAGCCTGTATAGTAAGTATATTATCTGTTGCTAGAAACTGTGTACATTGTTGAAGTAACTGAGAATAAAAAACAGATTTAGAATATACTTGACCTGTCCTTCCTTCATGTAGCAAAAATGTTCACTGATTTTTTTCAGCTAGAGGGCTCAGCTTCCACTTTAAAAAAAGCCTGCTTAACAAATCTGAGAGCACGTTTTCGACACGATCCTTAAGATTGCACAGAAATCCTCTTAATTCTGATGAATCAAGACCTCAAGAATGTGAAGGAAGTGTTTTGAGGGGCTCTCGGCTATGGAATCCCCCTTGTCCCAAAACTCATCAAAGCTTCAGAATGTATATCAAAATACTACTCAGCAAAAATAAAAACTAGCATGAACGGTCAGTGCCAGAATTTGCAAAAAATTGGCTAGAATGCACGAAAGATGGTGAAAATTAATAGTCATATCTGCATGAAAGAAAAACAAGCTAGATGTTTAAAATGAGTTTATTTTATTTTTTGCGACAGCAATTAGGAATATTATTAAAAAGCTACAAAATAGATTTGTTCCAATTCATTACATTTGCATTTTATATGAGAAACGTAAACGACATGTCTCCAAATGACGGGTTGCATGGAAGAAGTAGAAATTTAATAATTGCTCTTCCGCAGCAGGATAAGAACCAAGATGTACAAGCATCATGTTCATGTCGCCTCCTGGACATCCAGACACATCAAGTTCCACCGATGCCTCGTCTGACTTAGGAACTCCAAGTCATTGGAGAAAAACCTCCTCAACTGTCCTGAGCCTTGAAAAAAACAAAAACACACAGTTTCACTTTAAACAACGAAGTCTCAACATTCCACATAAGATTTGGGGTGGTGAAACCAAACAACCATTGTATTATTTTTTTCATTTGATTTACTTTTAAAACATTATTTGAGCTACCTAAAAATTCAGATATTTTCTTAGGGAAAGTTGGTTAGGACAACACTAAGCTCAGACTATAAGCTGGAAAAAGATACCTGGACACCTACAATTTTCTTTCTTTCTAAATTTAAGAAGCTGACATCCTGTTAGAGTTCACTGCCTTTACGACATGCCACAATCTCCAGATTCTGGTCCTGAAAGTATAAATCACCAGAGGACCATGGATGACAAACCCTTCCAACCCACTATAAACCAGCAAAAAAGGTATATTAATCAAATTGCCAAACCTGCATTTTTTTTGCTTATTTTAAAATGTGCAGGCCAACAGCCTACTTGCCCTTTCCCTCTGATTCCCAATACATAGTTTTTATTGAACTGGTTGAAAATTATTTATGTTAAGTCCAGTCAAAGGCAACTGGGGTTGTGGTGCTCATCTCACTTTCAGGCCAAGGGAGATGCTGTTGTCCACAGACAGCTTTCCAGTTCATGTGACCAGTAGGACTAAACCGCTTCTGGCGCAATGGAACACACTGACGGAAACCAGAGCGCACGGAAACGCCATTTACCTTCCCACCGTAGCGGTACCTATTTACTTGCGCTGGCATGCTTTCGAACTGCTAGGTTGGCAGGTGCTGGGACAGAGCAACAGCTCACCCCATCATGGGGATTCGAACCACTGACCTTCTGATTGGCAAGCCCAAGAGGCTCAGTGGTTTAGACCACAGCGCCACTCGCATCCCCATAACGTTATGTGCGCACAGAATGGCTATTGTAAGCCTTTAGGATTCCACTGCCAATCTGGCACAGCACCCTAGAAATTCCTAGGAAGCTGCTTTTGCGTACAGCAAGGGGTCATCAAAAGGGCATGAATGCATTTACAGCAAGATTGAGCCAGTCCTACAGGTGCAATGAGTTACATGCTGGCTGATTGGAATAGAGATTAAGAAAGTGCGATCTGGACCCAGTTTTGAGAACAGGAGATATGTAGCTGTAAACCTTTTTCTCCGAGGTGCAACAGATGCTATGTGCTTTGGAAGCAACAATCATCTCAGAAAGAATTATTCATCTCTCTAGAGCAGGATAAAATTCCTACATCAGTATTCCTATTTGCTAATGGAGTAAGGGCTTTACTGAAGTGTGTCCCATAAAGAATGTTGGCCAATTACAACAGCACAACTGTTGTAATACATTGAAAAAATGGGGATCCCTTTTGTTTGGAGGGCAAATGTTTAAATACAGCTTAGCTTGCCTCTCCAAGCACAAATTTATTAAGCAAAGAACCTGCTTTGCCCAGTGCCTCACACAACAAGCACTGCTAGCCACCAATGGAAAATGACTGTCACTCAAAAGGATTTAGTGGAGTCACCTGCCCCATAAAACAACCCCACCCATACCTCCAGCAGACAACCCATCTCTGACTTAGGCATGAGAATCTCCTGCAAAGGACAGGCTTTTTTTCTTCTTTCTTCAGACAGAGAACCTAATTGGGTTTACTGTGTTTCCCAAAACCCTTACCATTCCAAGAGATTACATTTAACGCCAGTGTACTAGACAAGAACATGCAGAAACCAACTCCAAGAGAACCAAGCAGATACTGAGCCACGTAGGTAGGCTTCCAGAGAGCTTCATGGTTGAGTGGCAATTTGAACCCTGGTCTCCCAGGTCCAACACTTTATCTACTACGTTACCCTGTTGTGTTGCCCAAGGCTTTGCCCAAGAAGACATTTTATAACCTATTAAAAAATGCAGTCTCTTCCCTCAGCAGTAGAAATTTGTATGTTCATGTCAGAAGCAAGCCAGCAGTAAATCACACTGTGCAAGTTGGGATCAACTCTTTATAAACACAATCACCACAGACTTGGCAGAGTGTGAGGCCTAATGAGCACAGTCAGTCTTTCCCCTCCATGAAGCAGTTTCCTCTCCACTGCTGCCCAAGCCTCTGGGTCCCCCCCCCCCCACAAGCAATCAGAGATTGTGCCTGTGTGCTTGTCTTTGCTCCTACCACTTCATGCCTCTTCTGATTCTGGGAGACTAGAAGGAAGAGACACAGTGACTCTTCACCAGCCTGACTCATCTCTGCCTCTTGGACTCTCCCCTCCCACCCTCCTTCAGCTTTTGCCTCTGATTCTGGACTGCTCTCTGCCACAGACTCTCCAAGCTCACTAAGCCCTGTTGCCTCTTCAGCTTCTGACACCTCCTCTTCCCAGTCTTCTCCCTCTGAGCATTTATCATTGCCCCACCACCATCCTCCAGGCTCTGAGCTTTCTTCCCTTGAGGGTTCCCCAGCTGGTTCCTCCCATCATTCCTCTGCATCCAACCAGTCCATGACACCTGAGGACACATATCTACATACCTGCCTCGTGATCCCCCGAGGGCTTTCTATCTGGCCTGAAAGTCAACAGGACAGGCCGACAGACAATTGGGCTTCTGCATAAGCTTCTCAAGTACCAGGTGAACAGGTCTTCACGCTCCTCAGTTTGCTATCAAAAGCAGAAGATTACTGGCAGTGTACTGAGCAAGTGAAATACACAGAGAAGATCACTAGGGAGAATTTGTAATTCAGATACGGGGTTAGCAGTTCAACCGGAGGAGAATAAGCCACTCACCCCAGGAGCCATATTAAGTTCACTGTGCTGAATGCCAATACTGCCCGTGTTCTGAACATGATTCTGTAGAACATCCCACTCCTTGGTGCTCAAACCCAGCACTTTCTGCACCTGTTGGTTCTTGCACACCACCACAAATTCGCTTGTTCCATCTTCTACTATGATTCTGAAGGTTTGAAGGAGTAACGAGATCACAAAATTATTCTGACTCGGAATGGTGGTCTGTCTATGTCAGGGAATGGCCTGAAGCAGAGGACTGGGGACAGTGGAAGAATGGCAGTTGAAATTAATGGACTTTATGGAACTCGCCGAACTGACCGCGAGAATCCGAGACCAGAGGGAGGAGAAGGTGTCGCAGGACTGGAAGAAGTTCAAGGATTATTTGATTAAAAGTGTAAAATTGGACATTTAAAGCAGAGTTAGCTAGCAGAATTGGCTTAAGCTTGTTAAGATTTGTTAAAATTGGGTAGATGATTTAAGTATGAAGGATATAAATAGTTAAGAATTTTAATATAAAATGGAGATGGAAATGGAATTGAAGTTTATAAATATATTCGTTTGATTGATTTGAAGTTTGAGATATGGTAAATGTTATGGGAAAAGATACAAAACTACCCAGAGCCCATAGATAATTTATGAATGCAGTGGGGGGAACGGGGGAAGTCACAATGTTTGAAATAAGATAAGTTTGAATTAAGAATAAGATAGAGATGTATGTTTGAGGTTTGTATACATTTTATTTCTTTTTATGTTCATTGTTATTGTTATGATTGTTGTTCAATGTTTGCGTGTTACTATGTGTTTTGTGTTATTTCTTGTTTTTGTTTATAAAAGGGAAAATTAATAAAATCTCATTAAAAAAAATGAAGCAGAGGACTGGGGAATGCATTCTTAGGCAGATCAGTTCTCCAAAGAGGAGCTGGAGGGGGAAGATTCACCCCACCCCTTGTCTTCAGCGGTTTCAGAAGCAGGAGCAGCTTAGACAGGAGTTACCTCACTACGAGATAATGGCAAGGGAAACAGAAGGGAGGGAGCAAATAGCCGAGACATCATTAGAGAGTGTGGGGGAACTAGGACAGGGGTCAGCAACCTTTTCCAGCCGGGGCCAGTCACTGTCCCTCAGACCAAGTGGGGGGCCAGACTATATTTTTTTTTGGGGGGGGGGGAATGAATGAATTCCTATGCCCCACAAATAACCCAGAGATGCATTTTAAATAAAAGGACACATTCTACTCATGTAAAAACACGCTGATTCCTGGACTGTCTGCGGGCCGGATTGAGAAGGCGATTGGACTGCATCCGGCTCCCAGGACTTAGCTTGCCTACCCCTGAACTAGGAGGTCTGTCCATATTAGAGAACAAAGGATGCAAAGAGGAGGAGGGACTTTCCGTTGGCGCCCAGGATGTTGCAGGAGACAGAAGGTGAAGGATTTGGAGTAGCTAACTGCTCTCCTTGTGGAGGGATGTGGATTTTTGCTTGCAACCTGACGCTTGAATAAAAGAACTATAAATTATAAACTGCTTGTTATTTCTTGTCTGTGAAGTTACCGAAGGGAGAGGAGGACTCTCCACACCTGACAGTCTACTCAACTGGCTTACAGTACAGTCCAAGTGAGGAACCTCCCCTAGACCACCTAGACGACTCTGGCATTTGGCCCATGAGGACTTTTTGGCCAAGCCACACCCGCCTACCCTATACCTGGTGCCATATACCATGTCAGGTATGGGGCAGGTAAAAACCTGGCTGAAGGGGCTGAAAGGGACTGAGCAAAACCAGACAAACTTTGAGACTTGCACAGACATTGCATGCAAATCCTGACTCTGACTAAACAGAACATTCAAACCCTCATCAAAGGAAGCTTGTGGAAAGCAAATTCACCTCAAATCTAATCCACTGCACTCACCTGGCACGGGCTTTGCACACTCCTGTACGCGACAGGCAAGGTGGGTTATACTGGCTGCATTTTCCCTGGATGAAAGAGAAAAGAAGGCAAACTCAGGTCACTTCTCACTGAGGTGGTAAACAAGTAAATGTCCTTCGGAATATAGGTGCGGGGTTCCTACAATTGAATGCTTTCTCCATACAAAAATGCGAATAGATAGACATAACATTTTACAAGGACAGGAGGGAACACCATGGACAGAATAACTGTCACACACAGGAGGAAGAAGGGTATACAGTGGTACCTCTGTTTTCGAATGTAATCCGGAAGAGCGTTCGAGTTCTGAAACATTCAAAAACCGAAAACTCAACAGCCGACAGCTAAGCCTCAGCATCCTGCGCTCAGCAGAAGCCGCATGGCATGTTCGAATTCCGGGGTGTGTTCAAAAACCAAAGCATTTACTTCCGGGTTTACGGTGTTCGTAAACCAAAATGTCCGTCAACGGAGACATCAAAAACCGAGGTACCACTGTAGTTTGAATGCTTCAACTCTGGGTTTATAAATCATTTAATGTGTCAAGATGTTGTTAATATTGCAGTTGTAGTATAAGGGGTTGTTATTTTGACAGGAGTGTAATGGAGAGGAATAAGATTTTGGAATGCAGAAACAAAAGTAAATCATCAAACCATCAATTCTAGCACGTAGGAGGCCACCTAAATTATATAATTTGGCATCTGAATGATTGGGATTAGTAATTGTATAATAATTTGGCACTGTTATAAAGAGGCTAACATTGGATTGCTGTTGTTGTTTAGTCGTGTCCGATTCTTCGTGACCCCATGGACCAGAGCATGCCAGGCACTCCTGTCTTCCACTGCCTCCTGCAGTTTGGTCAGACTCATGTTGGTAGCTCCGAGAACACTGTCCAACCATCTTGTCCTCTGTCGTCCCCTTCTCCTTGTGGCCCTCAATCTTTCCCAACATTGGATTATTGTAATTGAAAACTAATAAAAATTGTTGTTATTAAAATATATGCCCCCTTTGCACAGAAAAATATCAGGAGAAAGGTTCTAGCTACAGGATATGAGTTTGCTGGGCACCTCTGTGAAGATGCTGTTGCAAAGGGAACAGTTCCAGTGCAGGGACAAAGACAGGACACACGTCAAATGGCAGGCAACCTGTGCTTGGCACAGACTAGAAGGCTCTGGCGTTATCTTGGACAAATATACCACAGAAGGAGCAGAGGTGGCACCCAGCTGCCTAAAATTAAAAAGACAAAAAGGATAGACAAAAAGAAAGGTTTTAGTTATGAGATACCAAAGTTTCAAAAAGAGCTTCTAGAAAGCAATACTAAAATACTGTCGAAAATGTATAATTGGCTCCTGGAATGGCATACAAAAGATGAACAGGTTAAATTGGTTATGATACACTGGGCAAAGGACTTGGGACATAACATACAGATGGCAGATTGGGAGAGGCTTTGGGAAACAGATTTGAAATTCACAGCATCTTGTATGCTGAAAGAAAATTATATGAAAGTGATATACGAGTGGATATTTGAGCCCCACTAAGTTGGCGCTGTGGGTTAAACCACAGAGTCTAGGGCTTGCTGATCAGAAGGTCGGCGGTTCGAATCCCTGCCACGGGGTGAGCTCCCGTTGCTCGGTCCCAGCTCCTGCCCACCTAGCAGTTTGAAAGCACGTCAAAGTACAAGTAGATAAATTGGTACCGCTCCAGCAGGAAAGTAAATGGCGTTTCCGTGCATTGCTCTGGTTCGCCAGAAGTGGCTTTGTCATGCTGGCCACATGACCCGGAAGCTGTCTGCGGACAAACACCGGCTCCCTCGGCCTACAGAGTGAGATGCACGCCGCGACTGGATCTGATGGTCAGGGGTCCCTTCACTTTTTTACTTAAGTTAACTAAAATGTATAGAACAAGTTTAAATTTCTGCTGGAAGTATAAAGAAAAGGAAGGTACCTTTTACCATATGTGGTGGACGTGTACTGTAAGGTAACAAAACCATTTTGGGAAATGGTATATAATGAATTGAAAAAAAAATGTTTAAAATAACTTTTGTTAAAAAACCAGAAGCTTTCTTTATGTTCTTTTATTGTGTATTTGTGTATGTGTAGTGTTTTTGTTCCTTATGCTGAAAATAATAAAAAATATTATAAAAAAACAAAACCAGAAGCTTTCCTATTAGGAATTATAGGTACCGAGATCCCAAGGAACTAGAAAAGACCTTTTATGTATGCAACAACAGCTGCATGGATGTTGCTAGCCCAAAGATGGAAAGAAGAAATAATCCCAACTAGCAATGGCAAGCCGAGATGGCAAAACTAATTGGGAGATTCAGGAATCAAGAGGATAAGAATGGGGGGAAATATAATATATCTAGGAGACCATTGTAAGCAAGTTAAAACTTTAGCTGGACTTGGAGATACATTTGTAATGCAACTAATACCTTGGATAATTTGGAAAAATGGAAATTTTGGAGAACAGACTGATATGTAGTTTTAAACATTGCAATAAGGACCCATGTAGGGGATGGGAGAAGTCAGGAATACAGAGAATCTCAATAAATGATTATATAAGCTGTTTGACTGTAAACTTGTACTGGTAAAAGCAAATAAAAAATATTTTTTAAAAAAGGAAAAAGTTTGAAACACATTAGTCAAACACAGTAGGGAGTTGGGTGAGAGGGTAGATCTGTCAAGAGTTTTGTACTCACTGGGAAGAAAAGTCATGGGCTGCAGCAGTCAGAACACACACGCAACTGGATGCAATGTATGTACAATAGACATTTTTGGATCTGTAATACAGAGGTTTTGATTTTTCAAGGAAGCAGCCTGTCTGTTATCCTAAAAGAAATATATAAATGCCACAGGGCGAGAAATGGGATTCCCAAAGAACTGGAGCTCAGAGTAGCTGCTAATTCCCCCCCTTAGTACAGCACACCACTGCCACATCCAGGCTTGACTCATTTTAAGGCTGGCGCAGTGACACTGTTTGTTACTGCGCCAGCCTTAAAATGTCCGTTTCCTTTAAGTGTTGAGCCCTCAGAATTTCATATAACTTAACAGTGCAACATATAATCAATGGTGCCCCCAACGGACTTGACATCCACAGATAAAGAGGCTCTGTATCTAGTAATGAGAGCATGGCAAGGTTGGGGTGGTGGCAGAGCCGTAGCTAGGTGATCTTGCGCCCCTGGCAGAACCGTCCAGATTGCCCCCCCCCCCAGCCACGGACAAATGAGCTCTTCTTTCTGCCTCTCCTCCAACCCCTCCCTCCACCCATCCAAGACCCTCTATTTAAAAGCTTTTCTTATGCGGCAATAATCAATATTTTCATTTACAGTGGTACCTCGGTTTACAAACACCTCGGGTTACAAACACTTCGGGTTACAGACTCCACTAACCCGGAAGTAGTACCTCGGGTTAAGAACTTTACCTCAGGATGAGAACAGAAATCGCGCATCAGCGGTGCGGCAGCAGCAGGAGGCCCCGTTAGCTAAAGTGGTACCTCAGGTTAAGAACGGTTTCAGGTTAAGAACGGACCTCCGGAACGAATTAAGTACGTAATCAGAGGTACCACTGTATAGACATATTTATGGACATATGTTTTAGCCAATTTTGCACACCCACCCCTCACCTGCGTCCCTGGCGGGGGCATTCCTCACCACCCCCTAGCTACAGCCCTGGGTGGTGGTCATCACAAACACACCAACCAGCCCAGAGTAGGCCCCTAAGCCCATTTCCACACCTTTTGGATCCACATACCTGGCAACCTTGCGCTGCAAGTTCTGAAAGAGAATTCTGGCGCCAGGAAGTAGACCCCAAAGATAGGGCAAGAATGCCGTTTCAATGTACACATCCAGCACTTCTGAGGCAGCAACTGTAGGTGATACACTTAGCTTCACGGTGTAATCCCGGGGTAAGAGGTTACCTAAGTGTGAGGAAGACAGGCAACACTTTGCTCTCATGCAGTAAATACCCTAACTTGTAAGTTAGGAAACACAGATTGACAGACTTGGCACCAGAGCAGCTCTCCTCCTGCAGAATCATTCTGCCTTACCCAGACACACCGATCAAGTCCATGTGTCTTATTTATGTGCTCAGCCATGGACCAGAAATGCTGCTTCTATAGTACATTCCAGGTTCTCACCCTTTTGCTGCATCAAAACATCTCCAGGTGATTTCTTTCCAACGAAAGATTGACACAAAGTCCTCTCCACTATTAGGCCAGAGAAAGAGACCAGGGAGCCTGTGAAACTAATGAGTGGGAACAGGTTTAAGAGTTTTACCAGGTTCTCAAATACTTGGAGAGAGCACAGCAAGATTCTCTCCAAAAAAATATATATTTGATTTTCCATATTAAAATTTACATTCACATAAAGAACATACTATATAAAAACAAGATTCTAAAGAATGTCCTGGACTTCCCTCCTCCTCTTAGTGGGTCTTATTGTTAATCTTTTCCTTCTGCATCTTTTATAATAATCCATATTTTTGTATCTCCATTATATCCATAATTTGTTGTTACATTACAGGTGTTATTGCAATCCCACTAACAATTTTAACTGTTTACAATGGGTTTTAAGGTAAATTATAAATTTTCTCCATTCGTTATTAAAGTTTTGGCCCTCCTGATTTCTGATTCTTCCTGTCATTTTTGCCATTTCGGCATAGTCCATCAACTTAATGTGCCATTCTTCTCTACCGGTAGTAAAGACTTCTTTCCATCTCTGGGTACGGCCAGATTCTCAACCCAATATGTTTGTACTCTTAAAGTGACCATAGAACATCGGTCCCGAAAGACCTACATTGGCTCCCAGTACTGGTATGTTTCCGAGCACAATTCAAAGTGTTGGTGCTGAGCTTTAAAGCCCTAAACAGCTCAGCCCAGTATACCTGAGGGAGCGTCTTCACTCCCATTGTTCAGCCTGGACACTGAGGTCCAGCTCTGAGGGCCTTCTGGCAGTTCCCTTACTGCGAGGTTACAGGGAACAAGGCAGAGGGCCTTCTCAGTAGTGGCACCAGCCCTGTGGAACGCCCTCCCATCAGATGTCAAGGAAATAAACAACTATCTGACTTTTAGAAGACATCTGAAGGCAACTCTGTATAGGGACGTTTTTAATCTTTGATGTTTTATCGTGTTTTTAATATTCTGTTGGGAGTGGCTGGGGAAACCCAGCCAGATGGGTGGGGAATAAATTGTTGTTGTTGTTATCATTATTATCATTATTATTATTTAAAAAGCAGCTGGAGTGTCAGCATGTTTCAATAGGAGAGATTCTTCAACGGGAAAGAATTATGGCTCTTGAGTGGGCATCATGTTGAGCGAGAGCAGGATTTATTGATTAAATTCCTATCCTGCTTTTCTTCTCAAAGGAGTCCAGGGTAGCAAACACAGAAGTGGTATCTCATCCCCCACAAAAAAACAACAACAGTGCAGGCTGAGTCAGTAACCACTTCCCTAATGGCATAATCACTGTGGAAACTTCCCAGTTCAGAAGGAACAATTTCCAGACATGAACCTGAAGGCAGAAGAGGTGCAGATTCAAGCAAAAGTGTGTGTGAGGAGGTATGGGATTGAATGGGTCAGGACATGACACGGCCGCATGGTGCATATTGAGCAACGTGTGTCTTAAGTGGCATCTCTGGTGCTTAATCTTCCCTGATCCTCCTGCCCATGCATATGCAAATTACTCTTCAGATTAAGACAAGGTCTGTGTGCACCTCATGTCCTCAACTAGCTCTCTCTCTCATCTCAATAAAAGGCACTGGTAGGCTACTCAAAAACCAGCTTCTCTCATATCCACAGCCAAAGATGTTGGCATTAAAAGCCGGAATATCATTACATTTTCTTTTTAGTGGAGAGTCAGCAGCCAATACAAAAATTCCCCGTGTTGTTCCCCATTAATCTTTTTTTTTTAATGTTCCCCACAGATTCTCTTATCAGCTTCTTAGTAAACAGGAACAGAGGGAAGGCTAGATTACCTGGAGCTGAGAATCTCCGCAATGGAAAACAGCTTTTGACCCATCTCTGGCACTGCTGAAACCAGCTGAAAAACAACATTCCTTTATAAAAACATAATGCAATGTCAAACATTTAAAACTTCTTGATACACGGCTGCCTTCAGATATCTTCTAAAAGTTGTGTAGTTCTTTATCTCCTTGACGTCTGATGGGAGGGTGTTCCACAGGGCGATTACCATGAAGGCCCTCTGCCTGGTTCCCTGTAAGTTTACTTCTCACAGTGAGGCAACACACACAGGCATACCTGAGAAATACAGCCCACATGGTGCAGGAGGGCACCATCTGGAACAGGTAGAAACAAGGAACGTCTCAGCGCATTCAGGTTTCCTTGTGCCGACGAGCAGCACAGTTGATCAAAGACACCCAAGTCCTGCAAAAGCAATAGCACCAAAGATACAGTCAGTGCTTTTCTTGCTGTTACAGTACTCACTAGTAAAGAGTACTGTCACCTCTTTCTCTTGAGGCACATGGCAGCCATTTTATGCCGACAGCCATGGCACTTTTACCTAAAAAAGCACTGGATGCGGTACAGAATAGAAAAATATTGTGCAACAGAATACTGGTAGTTGGAAGGACCCCCAAAGGTCCTATAACCCAACCCCCTGCAATGCAGGAACATTAACTTGGCATTTACGGTATATACCACCCAATCAGTTATATTTTCTGCATAGAGGAGAGAGGAGACCCACATCCATCCCCAAGCCCAGAAGTATTTGAACAATGGACAAAAAAGTACCGTACTTTTCCATGTATAATACTAGTTTAGTTTTTTTTTTACTTTAAAATAAGGTTAAAAATCTGGGGGTGTCTTATACACGGATAGTGCATATGCCCATTTTCTAAATTTGGGGTCCCCCAAAGTAGGGGGCGTCTTATACATGGGGGCATCTTATACGTGGAAAAATACGGTAATAGATCCTTTGGGAAAAGTAGCAAATCAAGTGAATGTGTTTCTAGTTAAGGCATAGGTAAATATTGACCCAGAAAGAAAAGGGTCACAAACAAGAACAAATTTACAAACTACAGACTGACAATTTAGCAGAGGAAACAAGGAAGAGACACCAGATTGTCATAGCATGAACATGCAGAACAGGATTGGAGGAGATGCCTCCAGCTAAGAACAAGCATTTTGATCACAGGAAATCAAAGAGCACCAGAAATGACTGGCAGGTCTCTTGTAATGTTTCCAGGAATGGGCTGGAGCTGGAGCCGTTTTTCATCCTTACCGTGCACTGGGGTATGGTGAGCTGGTACAGGTGATCAGGGTGCAGGAAGGGGAACCACCGGAGAGATTTCTTCAGGAACAGGAGCAACAGCTGAAGTCAGAGGGTTTTTTTTGAAAAGGGGAAAAAAGAAGCCAGTAAGAGAAGAAAGCCGATTTTAAGTGTAAAGGCAAAACACGTTAAAAAGCAACATAATTGGCTTCCACGCAGCACAGCTGATCATTTGAGAGAGCATGAGAATTAAAACCAGCTGCAGAACACTGGAAATGCATTATGCATCAGTAGAGGAACAATGCAGGAAACAGCACTTATCTCCAAAGTCAACCCAGCTACCTCCACTCCAACCCTAGAGAAGGTTCTGAAAACATCCCCTGCCACCTCGCCTGTCTTACTTTCTGCTGGGCTTCACTGGTCTCTTGCAGAGCGGAAGTGTTAAGCTCTTGCCAGCGCCCGCTTTCTCCAAGATTCTTGCACAGTTCAGGGCTACCCATCCATACCACTGTGGCTTGAAAGCAGAGTTGCGCTGCCCGGCCGCCTTTGCCCCCGTCTCCTGAAGTCGGCACATAGTTGCGCCAGACGAGCCCCTCTTTCTGCATCACGAGGAACAGGCGAGAACACCAGCCCGCTTCTGCAGCGCTGCCCTGGGAAGGCTCTGCTGTGCTGGCACCAGACTCTGCCGTTCCTGCGCTGGATATTTTCCCCTCTTGGGATCTTGGCTCAGCTGCCGAGGAGCCATCGCCTTCTGTTTGAGAAGAGGTCCTTTCATTCACTCGGCGACCCTCGGATGCTCTCTTTTCAGGAGTATGAAGGATCTCTACATCCTCAAAACAAAACTGTACGCAAGGCCTTGGAGGAAAGCAAAGAAGTGGGGTGAGTACAGCTCAAGCCCATTATTTACAAAAATAAATACAGTGGTAACCTTGGTTCTCAAACTTAATCTGTTCCGGAAGTCCATTCCAAAACCAAGGTGCGCTTTCCCATAGAAAGTAATGCAAAATGGATTAATCTGTTCCAGACTTTTAAAAACAACCCCTAAAACAGCAATTTAATATGAATTTTACTATCTAACGAGAGCATGGATCCATAAAATGAAAGCAATAAACAATGTACTGCGGTCACACGATCAGTCAATCAGTAGCTGAACTGGGTTGCACACAGTCACAAAAACAAAACAAAAAGGGCCGCAAAAACAAAAACGCAAAACAAATAGCAAAAACAGACAGAACTCAGCGTAACACCCAAAACAGAAGTATGGCACTCAAATCGGAAGCGTAACACTCAAAATGGAGCTCGTTCGGCTTCCAAAAAAAGGTCGCAAACCGGAACACTTACTTCTGGGTTTGCAGTGTTTGGGTTCCAAGTTATTTGAGTACCAAGGCGTTTGAGAACCAAGGTACCACTGTAAACATAGCTGTGGAAAAGGACAGCGGAGGCAAGCCTTTCGGTGTGTGTATGCTAAAAACATCTCTCTGTTGGACAGCACTCTTTTGTTGACTGCTGCTGCAAGTTTTCATATTTTTGCTGAATCTTAGTTTACATATGTTATTAAAGTGTATGCCCACTTCCCAGTACATAATTTTTTCTTTGTTTGCATTTCTTATACCATGAAGCTGCTTTAAATGCCCTATGGGCAGAAGAGCAGCAAACTCCAAGACTGTACCATTATTTACCAAAAGGACACTACAGTCGTACCTTGGAAGCTGAACGGCTTGGCTCCCGAACAACTTGGCTCCCGAACGATCGAAACCTGCAAGTTAGTGTTCCGGTTTTTGAACAATTTTCGGAAGCCAAACGTCTGGCGTGGCTTCCGATTGGCTGCAGGACACTATCAGCCAACCAGAAGCCACACTTTGGTTTTCTAACAGTTCTGGGAGTCAAATGGATTCCCAGAATACTTTCCTGTTTGAAAACCAAGGAACCACTGTATCTGTCAGGGGCAGAGGAGGAATGGTGGAGACCGCCTCCCCACCCTGACCCTTCCAGGGAGGAGGAAGTGGAAGACAGTTTAGATTTACAGCAGGGGTTTGTGGGAGGTCACAGCTCAGAGGCAGATGAGGGGGAAAGTTGGGAAATAATGGGAAAGGAGGAGGAGGAGGAGGAACCAGCAGAGGGGTGACAGCTGATGGACACTGTGTCTTTAGAAAGCATTCCATACCCTCCATCTCCCAGAACCTGGCAAGCCTTGGAAGTAGGAGAGCAAAGAGCTCAAAGACAGAGGCCATGTAGCAGCACCCATAGAAGTGATGATGAGGAAGTGGGAGAGATGGGGGGGGTGGAGATTCACTTGGGATAATGCCATTATCCAAGAGGCTGGGTTCTATAGCTTCTCTCTGTAATTATTGAATTAAAAAAAGATGGTAAGAAACCTTCCCTTGTGTTTATACTTTTCTGGGAAACCAGCCAGGAGCCACAGGCAGCATCCTGACACTATCCATGCATGAGAAAATGGCTATCAACAGGCTTGGGGGAAGCACAAGGTTTGCTGAGTTACAACAGCAAAGACTTTGGGGGGAAATGGAGAGGGGGCTCTCAACAGAACAGAGAGGTGGGTCTCCTACACAGCAGCATTTCACACTGCAATATCGCTTTTGTAGCTTATTTGGGCTAAAATGAATCTCAAGCCTGAAAAGCTTGAAGATGACTGGCCTTGAATATTGCTTCCTGCTTTGCTGCTGCCACCGCCGGCCCCAAATCGAAGCTGGCAGGGCGGTTTCCTACTTCCTCCCCCACCGCTTGAGGAGAACCTTCTATATTAGAACTTTTCACCTGTGTGCTTTGTACCACTCCGAGGCCCTGCCATGGTTCTCAATCTTTCGGGGGGCTCAGAGAAAGAGGGAGACTTGCCTTGTTTTCTTCTCCTTTATGTAGTCATGTGACCCCAGCTGCTGCCAAGAAGGGAAATCACTTCGAAGGAATTGCTCCATTACAAACTGAAATATTTCTACCTGCAGGAGGCACCCTGCAATAAACAAACAACAATACTAGAAATAGACACCACATCAACAGTTAAGCAAAGCTGGCTAAATAAAAAGTCTTAACTGTGAAGCAGATGTAGGTGCTTGCAGAAGGCTTGGTCCTCAAATCTAAAGCAAGTCATTCTACTCTCTGTGCTGAATCTCTTGTTTCTCATCCCCCAAACTCATCCTTATCTGACCCAGTACATTCCAGGGGCAGAGACTGAGAAATCTGGCTTAGCTGTGAGAATCCTCCTTCGAGCACAAAGCAGTCCTGACACCAGTGGCTTTCCATCTGTAGCCACTTGAGACAAAGTTAGCAATCTGTTTACGAAGGTAAAATAGGGGTGAGGGGGACTCCAATTATGGGAAGGGGCAGGCGGGGCTGGAGGGCAAGATAAAATAAGATCTTTCTCCAAACTAGAGCCCTCAGCAGCATCAGAAATTTAGCAAGGATTGGAAAGCCTCTTTTCCTGCTGCCCCACAAACCACAGCAGCAGGTTATACATTGCAGAGTTCTCCTAGTGACTCCCTTACAACTCAAGATATTGACTTGCAAAGAGTCTGTAATCCAATATTTGTTGAGGGGTGATACTCCCAAAACTACCAAGATTGTTTGGGGGTAGTTACAGGTGGGTAGCCGTGTTGGTCTGCCATAGTCGAAACAAAATAGAAAATTCTTTCCAGTAGCACCTTAGAGACCAACTGAGTTTGTTCTTGGTATGAGCTTTTGTGTGCATATCTGAAGAAGTGTGCATGCACACGAAAGCTCATACCAAGAACAAACTCAGTTGGTCTCTAAGGTGCTACTGGAAAGAATTTTCTATTTTGTTTGGGGGTACTTAGCCGAGATCTTTAAAGCTAAATCTAAAGTTGCCTGATTTATTCAATGGTGGTTATTTAGTCTTTTTTATACTGTATATGTTTGGATTATCAATGTATCTGGATGACTTTGTATGATTTTATGATTTTACTGTTTTAACTTATGCCAATAAAGGCTAGTTACAAGTTACAGTATGTTTGTCCCTAATGTTGCACAGGTCCTTTTTTGCTGCACCCCAGAGCTAGATCCCAAAGCAAGATTAAACCACAGATAATCAAGAGCCCTTTTAAAGTTAAAGGCACCATTATTTCACCCCTCTCTGAAGTCCTAGGAATTGCAAATATTTGTTTCCGTGCTTCTTAATTAGTACAAAGTTGTTTTGTTTTTTTAAAGCATTTTCTTGACTTGGTTGGTGAAGACTGCATAGGCTATTTGGTTTCCTTGTCAGATGTCAGACCTTTTTATCATGATGTATAACAATCTATTTTGGCCACTTTGTGCAAATGTAAAAGCTGTCTTAGTATTGTATTTTGGAAGTTTGTTTAGAATACTATACTATGTTCTTACTACGTGCTAATCTATCTTCCCAGGTTTTTTTTTTTTTTTAAAGATCCAATACAATAGTTTCTTTTGAAGAAAGCTATCCTCTTAAATTCAAAGCTGTGAAAAAAATTTCTAAGTCCTAAGAGCCAGCATCATATTGTTGGTTTTTAAGAGCATTCAAACCACAGAATCGATATAGGATGGACACACCTACTAAAGACGTATCAGCAAATGGCCGGCCATCTCTGTGAAATATTATACAAGGGAGTGCTTTACTTCTGTCTTGTAACTTGAGGAAGCCACTGCTGGAACAGTCCAGCCACCCAAGCAACACCTACCCACCCAAAAAAGAGAAAAGAAAAAGGTGAAGAACACTGACCAGACATAATGATTAAATGATGCTTTCCCCACACATTTTCCAGGGATCTCTTTGTAATGAAATAAGAAGCATTTATATAACAAAACGGGAGTGTGCAAAGCACTTAAAATCACAGGATCACAGAATTGTAGAGTTGGAAGGGACCCCCGAGGGTGTCAGGCTTTGGGGAATCGGATTGCTCCCCCGTGGCCGTAAGTGAGCAGATCAAATGAAAGGGAATTATTACCAGTTAGTCTCTTTAATAAACACAGCGAAGGACAAAAGAAAGCCTCTACCCAGAATGGCGGTGCTCCCAATTAAGGCTCACACCCCTTCCATCTCTATTAATCTATGTCACTCCTACATATTGTAATCTGAGTTTGTACCCTTTGTGCTTTCTGTTCTGAGACTTTCTGAGCTCTTCTCGACCTTGGGGAGGGCGCTGGAGGAATGCTGTCCAACGACTGTGAATCTGTTAACCCTCTCTTTTCCAGTGTTTCTTCTCCTAGCTGTTCCCCATCCAGTATTTCCCAGCTTCTGCCTTCTGAACTATGCCCCTCTGCAAACCACTGTTCCAAATCTATATTGTCCTCCTGCTCCTGGGAAGATTCAGGAGCAGGAGCAAGGGGAGGGGGTAGCTTCCACCATTCCTCCACAATTAGGAAGTTGAATTTAGCACTTACCATCTGAGGCTGAAAGCTCTCAGCAGATAAACTAGAGTAGGACCAGGCCAATCTGCGATTCAGCTCCTGGGCGCTCACGTTGCAGAGCTCGGGGGCTGAGTTCAGTTGTTGCAGTGGACTGAGGCTTTCCCAGCACTTCTTCTCAGCCATAGCAGACAGCAAAGAGAAAGGTGGAATCTGACATGGCGGCTCCAAAATCTGATACTAGGAAAGGATTGAGAGGGTCAAAATATCCTCTATCTCCAGGAAGAGATGGAAGCACTCGGGGCTACAATCAGGAGTAAAAAAGGTAAAGGACCCCTGGATGTTTAAGTCCAGTCAAGGGTGACTATGAGGTTGTGGCACTCATCTCGCTTTCAGGCCAAGGGAGCCGGTGTGATGGAAACCGTGACGGAAACCAGAGCGCACGGAAACGCCGTTTAACTACCCGCTGCAGCAGTACCTATTTATCTACTTGCACTGGCGTGCTTTTGAACTGCTAGGTAGGCAGGAGCTGGAACAGAGCAACGGGAGCTCACTCCATTGAGGGGAGTCGAACCGCCGACCTTCCGATCGGTTTAAACCACAGCGCCGCTCTGATAGGTTTGGTGAAAAACGGCAGCCATTTAATACCTTCAGCTTGTTTGGAGGTTCTAGCAGGGGAGCACAGCTATTGTATACCCTTGACCAAAGAACAGTACACTCCTTCTATCTGGGATGGTCATCCTCTTCCACCGAGCACGCAGCTTCGGGAGGGACGCACATGGAGCGGTGAGGGAGGAAGGGGACACCCGCCTAGCCAGCCAGATCAGCCGAATCAACCCTGGCGATCAATGGGGTGACAGATGTCGCAGCCAGATCGCCCTCACATCCATGAGAAACATGAGAAACGTCCAGTTTGCTAAATTGTTGGCATCCTCTCAACATTACTAGCAAGTCCTATATTCATGAAGCTAAAGGTAAAGGTAAAGGACCCCTGGACAGTTAAGTCCAGAAGAATTTGACTATGGAGTGTGATGCTCACTCCATCATGGGGAATCAAACCACCGACCTTCCGATTGGCAAGCCCAAGAGGCTCAGTGGTTTAGACCACAGCGCCACCCGCGTCCCCGCACAGTCAGGAGTAGAGTTACCTGCTCTAGGGGGCAGTGGTGCTTTTCTGCCAGAATCTCTTGATGGATGTTCCGCTCTTGTTTTCCAAGCGGCACCAGAACATTCAGAATAGGAACAATAAACTTCTCTGCTGCCCCCAGGGCTTGGTGGCTAAAGCAGTGCAACGACTGCTGGTGCGGAAGAAAACAACAAAACCTAGGAGGAATTATGGATGCATTAGCCCCTTCCAAGTTCATGCAACCCTCAAATAAAAACCCCTAGGAAGGGGAAAATGCAAACAACAGTTGGAGATAGTAGGAAGGAAGCACAGAACAAGTCGAGACAACAGTAAGGGAAAAGGATATGGGATGTGAATGTACACATCTAAGAAAAGGTCAGTCCAAGATATTCCCACACAACGGGACATTTTATACCTTCTGTGATAGAAGTCCTTCATTACCCTCCTACTTTGTTCTCTAGTTCTTCATTACTATGTTCTTAACTGCCATCTTCTATGTGAAATTACTAGGGGTTGGGTCAGGGTTTTAATCTGTTATAAACCTTTAAGATATTTAATATACTTGGTGATCCAAGTCAGTCAATTTTTTTTATTGTATATAGCCAAAGGCCGACAGAGAATAAAAGGAAAACTTTCCTCTAAAACGTATACAGAGCTTCCAAATTCAAAGATCTTGGCTAAGGGAGACAATTCCACCCGCAAATTACATCAACAGTTGGAAAATAGCCCCAAAGAATTGGTTTCCAACTGAAGACAAAGCTGCACAGCTTCCTCATACTGTCACATGCCATGAGTTCAACAGTGCTCACGGTTATGTATTCAGTGGTCTGTGTTTGCCTGTGCTTGAGTCTGGACTAAGGATTCTGAGCTCCTGTGTTTTGATTCGATACATGATGTCCAGTCACAGAATATTTCAGGATTTGGGCCCTTGCCATTGGCTCCTGAACTCTTGAGTCATGATTCGCAGCTTGGAAGTTTAGACAGCCAATAATGTTGGGAGTGGGCGTGGCCCAGGCTTTCAGGAATGTATATAAGCAGTTGCTTTGTCCCTGTTTCCCAGTTATGTAGTTCAATAAAGGTTCTTGCTGTTATCACTGTGTCTTGCCTCATGGGAACCCACCTACACCTCACTCACCTCTGCTCAAAAGTCTCTAGCAAGCTGACCAGCCAGATATAGAGCGGCAGGCTCAAATTGAAACGCAAAAGCAGCTGAATATAAAGATTCCCAAAGCAGGCTACAGGCTGGTATAATGTGCTGCACGCCGAAAAGCTCTTCAGCACAACCATGCTGCGCAGGCAAGCTCCAAGTACACAAGGCGAGGCAGCCAAGGGCTTTGCACAAGGTGGACGTCTTGGAAGCTGTAAGACAAGCAGACAGATCAGCATAAAGGAAACAGTGAGTTCTTAAACTACTGCAGTTTCCATAAAAAGACCAAATGATTTCACCACGATATCCCACCAGTCAAACATTACTCATTTGAGGTTTAAGAAGCACCACAGAAACAGCTTGGGCAAAGGGAGACAAGATAATGCTCACGCCCCAGGGACAGAGCAAGGGGGTGCGATGGGGGCGGACCGTCCCAGTGCCACTTGGCCTCCCCCACGCCCCCCGAGCCTACAGCGAGCGGCGGCCATGACGGCCCATCCGGGCCACCGGCAAAGCTCTCCCCCTTTCCCCAGGCTGACTGTGGGCTTGGGAGGCGGGGGCGCCGTTGCCCCACCGCCCGGTAAAAGGCCTCGCTCTGCGGCTTGCTCGTTCACCCGCTCGGCGCTTTGCTTCCTTCCCGCTCGGGCTGTGGGCAGAGGCGAGGGGCGGGAGGGGACACTTCTCTTGGGCTGCTGACGCCCCTCCCTGGCCCGCCCCTTGCCTCTCCCCGCAGCCCGAGCAGGAACGAAGCTAAACTCCGAGCTTGTGAGCGAGTGAGGCTTTTTACCAGGCAGTGGGGCAACGGCACCTCCAAAGCCACCCAGTAAAAAGCCTCGCTCCACGGCTTGCTCACGGTTTCCCAGCGGTGGCGCCAGCAACCCGCTACATAGCACGCATGTGCAGCGTTGCTACGTACGTAGTGATGCTGCGCATGTGCACTACGTAGCGACGCCCCGCCCCTGGGTGCACCTCGTGTTCTTGCCCTTGGCTGTGCTGCGTTTAAGGAATAGGGCAACGGCTAGGCCAGATTCCACCATTAGAGCTGGCGATATATTTATAAATTGTCTGAAACTGGTATGGCTTTCAGACCATGATACCGGTTTCAGACAATTTGAGATGGCTCAAATTGCCCGCAAACAGCAAAGGCACAGGCAGGCAGGCGGAGCCTGAGAATGTTCCAGAAAGTACTTTAAATCGCTCCGCCTGCCTGCCAGCGCCTTTGAGGAAGCTCCCTGCCCCTTTGGCTCATGTGAGCCGGAGCAGTATCTCAGCTGCTTTTTCCTTCTCTAAGGTTGGGAGGAAGCAGCAGCCGAGATACATGCCAGTCAGACATCGCAATATATCAGCATTTCGTAGTATTTAGCTGCTGATATATTTATGATGTTGAAAACCAGATATCACCCAACCCTACTCAGCATCGTCTTAAAGCACCAACTCTGCTTCTTCTTAAAGCACCAACTCTAGGACCTTAGTCTCACCTCCACGCCTGCTCCTGGTCTGAGCCCACGGCCAGAATTCAACATCTGCTGATAAGCAAGACACAGAGTTAACTTGTTGTCCAGTTCATAGAGCCCAGCTTGGGCATTTAGCACCTGGGTGATAGTGCCCTGGAAAAGGAACAGAGAAAGGAAACAATGTGCCCTGCTGTGGAGAAATCCAAAGACACCTTCTTGAATCCCAAGGTAGAGGAACCAAATTCAGGGTAAGGTCCTCTCCGTGCAGGAGATACTGTTTGCTTACTGCATAGGAGATCATCTGGGACTTCCGAGCTGGAACCACCGTCTTCGCTTCCTCCTCCAGCTCCAACGAGCTGCTAAGCTGCTCACAGGCCTTGGTGGAAACAGACACAGTTGGACTTCCCTCTGAAGTACTGTCCAAAGATTGCTCCTTCACTCGTTCCATACAGTATGGTAGAAGGTGTGAGGAGGAGCTGGTGATAAATACCCTCAATCCAGAAGCTTTAAGGCAAGATGTTTTAAGAGCAGTGAGGACATACCGATGCCCAAGCTGTAGCACATGATGCCAAACCAACTGGGAAGACCTCTAGGACAGAAAAACCAGAAGGTGAGTCAGAATTCAGCACACTTTCAAGAAATATATTCTTCCAGCAAGAGCCTTATCCACTAGCCTCAAAACTAGATGCATTGCATCTCAGCTGGTATTTATGGGTCATGGCAGTTACACATCACCTCGAAGATGACTGCACCAGTGTTAGAAACTGAGATATGAAAGCTAGGAGCTAAATGGCACCTTAAACCTAGGTTATGGGCACAACCATGGAATGTCTAGGTGCACTTTTTATAACAAGAATACAAAGCTGAAAATGAATGAACTGCAGCTAGTCCTTCAACTGCCCACCCCACTAATATTCTTAAGAAGGCCTATTCTCCAGTCTTCAGAGTAGCTGGAAGTGGGGAGGCAGAAAGGGGTCCTCCTTTCCTTCCACTCTGCAGTTTTAATTTGAAATCTTAGGCGCAGTACTGCGCCCAGAGCTCAGAAACTGCTCGCACTAATGAATTTCATTGTTTCAAAATGCGCCTAGAACAATGGGAGTTTTGAACCATGGACTGTGCTAACTAGTAGTGTCGTACCTTGGAAGGAATCCGTTCCAGAAGTCCGTTCGACTTCCAAAACGTTCGGAAACCAAAGTGTGGCTTCCGATTGGCTGCAGGAAGCTCCTGCAGCCAATCGGAAGCCATGGAAGCCCTGTTGGACGTTTGGCTTCCAAAAATAGTTCACAAACTGGAACAGTCACTTCCAGGTTTGCAGCGTTCGGGAGTCAAAACGTTTGAGAACTAAGCTGTTCGAAAACCAGGGTACGATTCTAACTTTACATCGTGAATGTGACCTTATACATAATGAATATATCGCAATATGAACTCTTAGTGTAGATGCAGTATTTTGAAACGTGGAAAAGAAATATAGCTCTGATTCAGAAAATTGGCTTTGCTGAACTACAGTACAGATGTAACAGTGAATTTTCTGGGACAGCTTACCTGCACTAATACTGGGATACATGTAGCTGAACTAAAGCACTTCAGGAAGATGAAAAAGAAGGTCTTTTGGTGGATGTAGAGAATAGTGCTCAGCCTACACAGTTCACCTGCCACATTCAGCTTTGTGATCTCCTTATATTGAGGCCTTAAAAAAAAAAATCATACCAAGGTGGGTCTACCTATATAAACAGAAAATTTCAACAGCAGCAACAAATCTGGCTAGACCATTCTTCTCAGATATGATCTCTAGGTTACGTCCTGCCACAGACAGGAAAATTAATTCACGTTACAAGCTTGAATGACTTGTCTTTACTTAAGCCAAGTAATTCACCGCTTCAACAGAAGCTTGCGGAACATTGAATTTCTGTACAGTTGTACCTCGGAAGTCGAACGGAATCTATTTCGGAAGTCTGTTCAACTTCCAAAACATTTGGAAACCAAAGCATAGCTTCTGCTTAGCTGCAGGAAGCTCCTTCGGACATTCGGCTTTCAAGAACAGTCACTTCCAGGTTTGTGGCATTCAGGAGCCAAAATGTCAGAGTACCAAGGCGTTTGGGATTCAAGGTATGACTATATTCATTTTCCCAGGCAGCTTGCTCCCTTGGTGGAAGACAACAATCGGTCTAACAATCATGGCTGCTTGAAGTATTTGACAGGCAACATTGAACCTTTACCTGGCATTGAGAAGCTGGGCAGCTTGTCCCGGGTAGAAAATAGGGAGGATATCAAGAGTTTTCTCTGGACCAGGCATCACTTGGATTGGGTCTTGCATGATCTCCAAATATCCAGCTGTGCTCTGGCCTGCTTTGGGGATGTATATCCAGCTGGGAAACAGCAACAGACACCCTAGCCACTCAAGCTTAAAATGCAGGAGCTGAACCGAAGAGAGAAAGAGACTCTATTAGGCGCATATTTTCTGTGAAATTTGAATACTTTGAATAAGTAAAAGTAAAGGCCCCCTGGACGGTTAAGTCCAGTCAAAGGTGACTATGGGGTTGCAGCGCTCATTTCACTTTCAGGCCGAGGAAGCTGGCGTTTGTCCACAGGCAGCTTTCCGGGTCATGTGGCCAGCATGACTAAACCACTTCTGGCGCAATGGGACACCATGACAAAAACCAAAGCGTACGGAAACGCCGTTTAACTTCCCGCTGCAGCAGTACCTATTTATCTACTTGCACTGGCGTGCTTTCGAACTGCTAGTTTGGCAGGAGTTGGGACACAGCAATGGGAGCTTACCCCATCGTGTGGATTTGAACCGCCAGCCTTCAGATCAGCAAGCCCAAGAGGCTCAGTGGCTTAGACCCCAGCGCCACCCGCGTCTCTGTTTGTTGGAAACAGTGTTAGAAAGCAAAAGAGAAGATAGCCCTCAAGCCATACCGTGCAGGGCAGCTCGCCAGTGTTGTCTCGCACATACAAACTACCATCCACCAACTTCTCTTTCGCCCCACGTCTTTCATCCGTCAAGTAGCCCACGAGTATTAAGTGTGTCCGTTGCAACCTTCTCTGGTTAGACAAGGCGCCTTCACCTTGGTGAACCCATTCCCTGAATTCATCGGAGCTCCAGGTTAGATGACTGCAGCAAGGCACCCGTTGTTGAGACTGGAGGTCAGAGACAGAAATAAGGCTGGAAGAGAAATAATGATTGATTTAGGAAACAAAATTTTGATTTTCCACATAGAATTCTGCAAGATGTCTAGACGTAAGAATCAATATTCATCAAGGACATACATAAAAAAATAGGTGGCTCAGCTTGGGGGGGGGGGGCGGCGGGAATCAGCCAAAACAATAGGTCTCAATACTTTTAAAGCTGCCTCATTGTGCTCATTTCATTTTCATTTCACCTTTAATATGTATACCACTTTTCTATATTACTGTACACAAGGCAGTTTACAACAAGAAAATATACAACGAAGTTCACACACCTTAGAATAATCTGGTGAAATACAAAATCATAATAAAAACATAACTTTAAAATAAACAAATAAAGTAACATTCAATAATGTATTAGAATTTAATAATACACAATAAAATTAACTCTTGAAATACCAACATATAATAATTAAACAGAAACTTATTAACAATTACAAAAATTACTGAAATACCCTTCAAAAAACTGAGTTCAAAATTTCACAAGAGGAAACAAAGCTAGTTAACAATACAGTATGTGACGGTACCAATCTCAGAATTGTAGCTCCCCCCCTTTTTAAAAAAAGAACAGGGAAGCTCAAATTGGACAGTATTGAAATGTGCAACTGTGTTAGAGCAGATCCAGACCAGCAACATGGAGTCTCCCCAGGCTCTGATAAATTCATATAAATTAAACAAGGAAGACTACCCAGAAACGACGGCAACAAACTTTCTTCAGTGCCAGCTGCTCTCAACCTCAACAAAAGAAAAGTGAGTGTTTTATATAACTTGCTAATTTTGACTCCACCACCCCTGGGATCACAGCTATGAAGCACACAATTTTGACTGAGTCAGGTAGGAATTTTGTTGTGCTTACAAGGGCTCAGCCGCAGAATCAGTTTCTAGGGCACAACCTGAAAATATACCGGTACTAATCATGGAAGGAAGATAAGGTTCCAACCAGAGAAGAATGGATAGGATTGGGTTGTTTTCTTCATTTTGATTATATATATTGCGGTTTTTAAGGTTGATCGCTTCTGTGAACCGCCCTGAGAACTCTGGGTATATAGGGTGGTATATAAGTTCAATAAATCATCATCATCATAAAGATGATGCCAAAATGGCAAAACTAACCAGGAACATCAGAAACCAAGAAGACAAGAAATTTAACAAAGAATGGAATTTTTTTTACAGATTACCTTGAAGAACACTGTAAACATTTAAAAACATTAGCAGGATTGACATAACACTTGTAATGTAATAATTTTATGGTTAAAATTGGATATAATTTTTTTTGGATAAATAATATAAGATGCAGTAGAAAAAATATTTACAGTGGAAACCATGGGGGAGCGAAGAGATGTCCAAGGATTCAGGGAATCCTATACATGTATAAAATCGACTATATTTGAATGAAAACGATATTTCTAAAAACTGAAAATTAAAAATTAAAAAAAGGAAATATACTAATTTTCTAGGTTCTGGGCATGTGCTAAGCATCTTTCCCTTCACTAGAGTAAACCACAGGCTCACAAATGAGCGTACGCACACACACACAAACACTTTTCACTGAAGAAGGCTGCTGTCAGGCAATTTCGGGCACCTCTTGAGCAGTGACATCACAAAAGGACTAGTGCTTGTTCGGCCACTATACATTTTTTACATTTGCACACTTTTCTGGGATCAGTAGACAAATAAGGGAAACTTTCCAAGAGGCAGGCTGGAACTGCTTCTGCTTTCAAGTGTCAAAGAATCACCTGTGGGTGAGCAGATAACACAAAAGGCAAATAGATGAGGGAAGGATGGGTAGACAAATACATAATGCTAATGTTTAGCCTGGAAAAGAGGAGACTCAGAGGAGATATGCTAGCCATCTTCAAATATCTAAAGGGTTGTCACATGGGAGATGAATAAAACTTGTTTTCTCCTGCCCGGAGGGTAGGACCCGAAACAATGGCTTAAAGTTACCAGAAAGGAGATTCTGACTATACACTGGAAAGAACCCAGCTCCTTCAACTGTTCCTCATAAGGCTTGGTATACAAACCCTCGATCATCTTGGTCACCCTCCTCTGCACACCTTCCAGCTTGTCAACATCCTTCTTAAATTGTGACACCCAGAACTGGACACAGTATTCCAGCTGTGATCTGACCAAGGCAGAATAGAGTGGTACTATTACTTCCCTTGATCTGGACACTATACTTTTGTCGATGCTGCCTAGGAAAGCATTAGCAGTTTTTGCTGCTGCATCACACTGTTGACTCATGTTAAGTTTGTGGTCCAAATAGGCCCCTAGATCCTTTTCACACATACTGCTAGCAAGCCAGGTGTCCCTCCATCTTATATATTAGGGACGAGGGTGGCACTACAGTCTAAATCACTGAGTCTATTGAGCTTGCTGATCAGAAGGTCGGCGGTTCAAATCAATGTTTCTGCAGATACAACATAAATGGTTCCCAATCATTTTTTAACTCTCATTTACTGATTGTATATTGTTGAAAGAGAATTATATGAAAATGATGTATAGGTGGTATATCACACCAGCAAAGATGGCAAAAATGTATAAAACAAGCTCCAACAAGTGTTGAAAATGTAAACGTAAAGAAATGTAAAGAAAAAGAAGGTACTTTTTTCATATGTGGTGGAATTGTAAAATAATCAAAACATTATGGGAAATGATTTATAATGAAATGAAAAGAATGTCTAAGATAACTTTTGTTAAGAGACCAGAAGCTTTTCTGCTAGGCATTACAGGTCAAGACGTGCCAAAAGATCAGAAGAAATTATTCATGTACAGTGGTACCTCGGGTTAAGAACTTAATTCGTTCCGGAGGTCTGTTCTTAACCTGAAACTGTTCTTAACCTGAGGTACCACTTTAGCTAATGGGGCCTCCCGCTGCCGCCGCCACAGCACAATTTCTGTTCTCATCCCGAAGCAAAGTTCTTAACTCAAGGTACTATTTCTGGGATAGCGGAGTCTGTAACCTGAAGTGTCTGTAACCCGAGGTACCACTGTATGCCACAACAGCGGCTAGGATATTACTAGCCCCCAAATGGAAAGACAGTAAGATACCAGCTGAATAAGAATGGCAAGAAAAACTGATGGAGTATGCTGAAATGGCAAAGCTAACTGGAAAACTGAGAGATAAGGACAATAGAGACTTTTAAAAATATTGGGAAGCATTTATGTTGTATCTGCAGAAACATTGTAAAGAAGTGGACTCACTAGCAGTGTTTGAGTAAACACTAACAAACAACAAAACAAAGATAGAGAATAAGATGTAATAATTGGAAAATAGTAAAATATTAGAAGTAATTTAAAAATAAGTACAGGGGAAAAAGAAAAACGCTAAGAATAAAAAATATTCAATTGGAAGAATATAAGGTATGAAAATAAGCAGGAGATGTTATTGCGTAACAAACCAGAAGGGGAAGTTGAGGGAAATCGTGGGGTGTGTGTGTGTGTGTGTGTGTGTCGCGGAACTGTGTTTCTTTTTCTGTCTGAGACAATGTTATTGTGATGAACATAAAATTGCAAAACAATAAAAAATATTTAAAAATGAAAAAGAAAAAGAAAAAGAAGACATTTGCACCCACTGTATTAATGCTGCAAGGGACTTTTTTATGTGCTCTTATGACCAACAGGTGGTGGAAGGAGCGAGCCGCATTCCAATGAGTGAGCCTGTCCCTGGCTATAGTACTGGTGTTAGCCCTCTCACTGGTCAGAGCAGAAGTAGATAATGGGCAGAAGGATTAGGAGAGGAAGGCTGGGGAAGATGAAACAGGTCTGAAAAGGCAACAAACCACCTTAGGTTAGGTTGCTTTTCAAAACTATATATATATATATATTTTAGAGTAAATGAAGGGATTTCACTCTGCTGAAATTCATCATTTACAACTATAAAAAGGGACACAGGTAAATTTCACCTTATATCCCTGCTGTGGTTGATTTCAAATACTGCGCACATATATCTTAATCAGGTATTTGTCCCTGAAAAGTGTTAGCAGAGGCATTAAATTTTAAATTAAAAGGAAACTGAAGGAAAAATAGAAGATCAAAGAAGACTTAATCCTAGTAACACAGGGACAGTAAATTGTAGACAGATAGGCCTAATGGACTTTTGGAAAGTCCTCCCAAAAGAAAAGTTTAGCCAAGCCAAATTTAAACTGAAAACTCAGAAAACTATGAAGATGGAGATGTTAAAGAGAATCAAGAAAATTAAAAATACTGAAGTGGAAAAGCTAAGAGAAAATGAAGCTAAATGAAGGAATGTGAACGGGGGGTATCAATTTTATTTACCTTTCAAACTAATTAGTCTTCGGATGAAAAGAAGGAGCACATGGATATAGAAGTCTGCTTAAAGCAGAGAGAAGATGAGTATGGAAAATAGAAGGCATTTCTTTTAAAAGGCAACAAGAGAAGTCATTTCATGAAGAGAAAGTTGGGGTTTTTTGTAGCTGAAGCTAGAAATGTGCATGGGGGGGTGGGGAGAAAGAAGACAAGGAGAAGAAAACCATTGCTTCTAATTTCATGTTGACTCAGGCTGCCTTGGAAGGAGAGAAAGACCGGTAAGTTAAAAACTTGCTGAAAAGGTGAATAAAGCATTTGGAGGATGAACCTGCTGATTTGAAGCGACCATCACAGCTGAAAGAAGGCAACTATCAATAACGCTTGTTTTTTAAGAGGCAATGACAGGCTCAGATACCTCACAAGTAAACCTTAAAGGCTACATCACAATGATAGCAGCAATATAGTTGTATACATTATGCCTGAATGACATCTAGGTGAGTAATCCTTGCTTGGCTGGGAAGAAAAATTATCTTGTGTTCCTTCTGCAACTCTTTGTGCTAAGACTCTTTCAGGTTGCGGTGACTGAGGTGTCAGAAGAGGCCTTATCCTGCGTCACCACATTGAGGCTCACCTGTAGATCAATGGTTCATCCAGATTCAAACAAAAATGGCGGTCAAAATGGTATTCCAAGATTGAAGGACATTTATGTGAGTATACCTTGCTTGTTAGGGAGACAATCTCTATTGTGATCAGTCTGCAACTCACTCTGCTAAGACTCTTTCAGGTTGCGGTGACTGAGTTGGCAGAAGAGGCCTTATCCTGCGTCACCACAATGAGGCTCATATGTAGATCAATGGTTCATCCAGCTTCAAACAAAAATAGCGGTCAAAATGGTATTCCAAGATTTAGGTGAGTATACCTTGCTTGTTGGGGAGAAAATCTCTATTGTGATCAGTCTGCAACTCACTGTGCTAAGACTTTTTCAGGTTGCGGTGACTGAGGTGTCAGAAGAGGCCTTATCCTGCGTCACCACATTGAGGCTCACCTGTAGATCAATGGTTCATCCACCTTCAAACAAAAATGGCGGTCAAAATGGTATTCCAAGATTGAAGGACATTTAGGTGAGTATACCTTGCTTGTTAGGGAGACAATCTCTATTGTGATCAGTCTGCAACTCACTCTGCTAAGACTCTTTCAGGTTGCGGTGACTGAGGTGTCAGAAGAGGCCTTATCCTGCGTCACCACATTGAGGCTCACCTGTAGATCAATGGTTCATCCACCTTCAAACAAAAATGGCGGTCAAAATGGTATTCCAAGATTGAAGGACATTTAGGTGAGTATACCTTGCTTGTTAGGGAGACAATCTCTATTGTGATCAGTCTGCAACTCACTCTGCTAAGACTCTTTCAGGTTGCGGTGACTGAGGTGTCAGAAGAGGCCTTATCCTGCGTCACCACAATGAGGCTCATCTGTAGATCAATGGTTCATCCAGCTTCAAACAAAAATAGCGGTCAAAATGGTATTCCAAGATGTAGGTGAGTATACCTTGCTTGTTGGGGAGAAAATCTCTATTGTGATCAGTCTGCAACTCACTGTGCTAAGACTTTTTCAGGTTGCGGTGACTGAGGTGTCAGAAGAGGCCTTATCCTGCGTCACCACAATGAGGCTCACCTGTAGATCAATGGTTCATGCAGCTTCAAACAAAAATGGCGGTCAAAATGGTATTCCAAGATTGAAGGACATTTAGGTGAGTATACCTTGCTTGTTAGGGAGACAATCTCTATTGTGATCAGTCTGCAACTCACGGTGCTAAGACTTTTTCAGGTTGCGGTGACTGAGGCGTCAGAAGCGGCCTTATCCTGCGTCACCACAATGAGGCTCACCTGTAGATCAATGGTTCATGCAGCTTCAAACAAAAATGGCAGTCAAAATGGTATTCCAAGATTGAAGGACATTTAGGTGAGTATACCTTGCTTGTTAGGGAGACAATCTCTATTGTGATCAGTCTGCAACTCACGGTGCTAAGACTTTTTCAGGTTGCGGTGACTGAGGCGTCAGAAGCGGCCTTATCCTGCGTCACCACAATGAGGCTCACCTGTAGATCAATGGTTCATCCACCTTCAAAGAAAAATGGCGGTCAAAATGGTATTCCAAGATTGAAGGACATTTAGGTGAGTATACCTTGCTTGTTAGGGAGACAATCTCTATTGTGATCAGTCTGCAACTCACGGTGCTAAGACTTTTTCAGGTTGCGGTGACTGAGGCGTCAGAAGAGGCCTTATCCTGCGTCACCACAATGAGGCTCACCTGTAGATCAATGGTTCATCCACCTTCAAACAAAAATGGCGGTCAAAATGGTATTCCAAGATTGAAGGATATTTAGGTGAGTACCGGTATACCTTGCTTGTTAGGGAGACAATCTCTATTGTGATCAGTCTGCAACTCACTGTGCTAAGACTCTTTCAGGTTGCGGTGACTGAGGTGTCAGAAGAGGCCTTATCCTGCGTCACCACAATGAGGCTCACCTGCAGGTAGGAGAGAACTTCTTCTTTTGTTCCAGTTCTTCTTTCCTTCAGGGTTTCCAGAGTTGAGACACATTAAATTTTGAATTAAAAAGAAACCGAAGGTAATTGGATCAAAGAAGTCTTACTGGTAATACTAGTAACACAGGGACAGTTAATTTGTGACCGATGGTGGACCTTGAGAAAGGACCTTCCCCCCACAAAAGAAAAGTTTAGCCAAGCCAAATTTAAACTGAAAACTCAGAAAACTATGAAGAGGGAGATGTTAAAGAGAATCAAGAAAATTAAAAATACTTAACTGGAAAACCAAGAGAAAATGAAGATAAATGAAGGAATGTGAAGGGGGTATCAATTTTATTTATCTTTCAAATTAATTAGTCTTCTGATGAAAAGAAGGAGCACATGGATATAGAAGTCTGCTTAAAGCAGAGAGAAAATGAGTATGGGAAATAGAAGGCATGTCTTTTAAAAGGCAACAAGAGAAGTCATTTCATGAAGAGAAAGTTGGGTTTTTTTGTTGCTGAAGCTAGAAATGTGCATGTGGGGGGAAAAGAAAGAAGACAAGGAGAAGAAAACCATTGCTTCTAATTTCATGTTGACTCAGGCTGCCTTGGAAGGAGAGAAAGACCGGTAAGTTAAAAACTTGCTGAAAAGGCAAATAAAGCATTTGGAGGATGAACCTGCTGATGGCGACTGGAGAGTGACTTCTCAGGGACATAGCAAGAACAGGATTCCTGTGGGAAAATGCTTTGTCTGAGGGAAGTTCCTGAGAGAGTGGAGTGGCTAGAGTGGTGGATTAGGAACTGGGAGACTAGAGTTCAAATCCTCACTCTGCCATGAAGCTCTCTGTCTCTCAGCCTAACCTACCTCACAGGGTTGTTGTGAGGATCAAATGAGGAAGCAGACTAGAACATCAATTCCACTAAGCCTTTCCAGCAGAACCTGCAAGATTACGAAAAGATATGGGAAATGGAGCTCAAGGTAACTATGGAACAAGCCAGGCAAAATTATCCCTGATACGTAATTTGGCTCTCTGGTGGTAATAACCAAGGTTTTTGGATTTTATTTTATTTTTGCCAAGCATCTTCTAGGAACAGCTATTTAGCACGTAGCTCAGACAACACAAAGCATTGACTTTATACAAACAAAAAAATACAAACTTCTCACTTTGAAGCGACCATCACAGCTGAAGGAAGGCAACTATCAATAACGCTTGTTTTTTAAGAGGCAATGACAGGCTCAGATACCTCACAAGTAAACCTTAAAGGCTACATCACAATGATAGCAGCAATATAGTTGCATATATTATGCCTGAAGGACATCTAGGTGAGTATCCCTTGCTTGGCTGGGAGAAAATCTCTATTGTGTTCCTTCTGCAACTCTTTGTGCTAAGACTCTTTCAGGTTGCGGTGACTGAGATGTCAGAAGAGGCCCTATTCTGCGTCACCACAATGGGGCTCATCTGTAGATCAATGGTTCATCCAGCTTCAAACAAAAATGGCGGTCAAAATGGTATTCCAAGATTTAGGTGAGTATACCTTGCTTGTTGGGGAGAAAATCTCTATTGTGATCAGTCTGCAACTCACTGTGCTAAGACTCTTTCAGGTTGCAGTGAGTGAGTTGTCAGAAGAGGCCTTATCCTGCATTACCACAATGAGGCTCACCTGTAGATCAATGGTTCATCCAGCTTCAAACAAAAATGGCGGTCAAAATGGTATTCCAAGATTGAAGGACATTTAGGTGAGTATACCTTGCTTGTTAGGTAGGAAATCTCTATTGTGATCAGTCTACAACACACTGTGCTAAGACTCTTTCAGGTTGCGGTGACTGAGGTGTCAGAAGAGGCCTTATCCTGTGTCACCACAATGAGGCTCATCTGCAGGTAGGAGAACACTTCTTTTGTTCCAGCTCCACTTTCTTTCAGGATTCCCAGAGTTCACTGTACCTGAGGTGAGAGTCACCTGCATATGAATTGTGCTGGTTTAGGTAAGTTCACTTTCCACCACTCAGTGGTCTTTTTTAAAGGCAATGATTTTTTAAAATTGGTTTCTAATTTTTCCCATTTTCTTTTCTGGTGTTCTCTTCACAGGTCTCTTCAAAGAGCTCTTCTTTACATATTTAGGTTTTTTTTTCCTGAGAGAACATTAGCAGAATGTTCTCTCAGGTTTTGCTTTTCCCCTTGTTGCATTGCTCAAAAAAAAAGCAAAAGACACTGGTGGTCGGCGCTCCTGGTTCCCAGGATGGGGTTCAAATCCCTACGGTGTCCTCGCTAACTTCCAATGCAACCATCATGCCCCCCTTTTTCCCCCTATATCCCTCACTTCCCAAAGTATTAGCATGGGAAGGTTTTTTAGTAGTGATTTCAGTGAATAAGCCTGGTTCTGAACTCCGCCAAGGCACCTGAGAACCTATTCAAGCAATCTTTGCACTGTTCCTGCTGCTCTCACACTGCTCCCCTGATGCATCACTGACATCTGTCTCGATAGGCTGAATCATGTGGCAGCTTCCTATCCTAGCATCCCAGGTATGTATGTATGTCTGAATGTTTTTTAATTTCTATACTGCTTTATATTTTTAAGAAAAATCTCAAGGTGGTTTACAGAATATTGAAACATCAATAAAACAATCTGAAGAAAGTCAAATATAGAGTATATTCTGTCAGATTTTAAAAATGAGATGCTGACACAAATGCAAAAGCAGAATGAAAAAGTTGTAGCAGAATTGGGGAAGAACACAAAAATGGTCACAGAAATGTCTAGCAAATTAGAAGCTTTGGACATTTTTGTGAAAAACTTGGGAGGCCGAATCCCAAAAAATTGAAAAAGAGACGAATAAATTAGAGGGGAACAAGAGATAATAAGGGGGTTATGAGAGGTTTAGCTGGCAGACAGGATCAAATTGAGGATTGTCTCGTGGTCTTAGAGACGAGACAAAGATCTAATGTGATGCAAATAAGAGGCCTTCCAGAGGCGGAGGGGGAACAAGTTCCTAAAACATAAAAGTCAAGACAATTGCAGATTCATTGGGAGAGAAATAGGAGTATGTTGAAGAATCTATTGACAGTTGCTGCAGGGTCCGGTCTAAACCAGCTAAGGCTAAGAAACAGCCTCGAGACTGTTTGGTAACTTTTTACTCTCAGAAATTGAAGGACACTATAGTCCAGAACAATTATGAAAACAGACTCCAGGTTGACGGAAACCCTGTGGCTATGTTTAGAGAGATATCTCTTCGTTTGCTTCAAAAATGCCAGAGGTACTCGTTCCTGACAAACGTCTTGATTAGAGTCAATATTAAATTTAGATGGGAATTCCCAGAAGGAATTTACTTTACATACAAGGGGGGAAAGATAAAGATTGGTAAATGAAGAGCAGGCACAGGAATTCTGGCTAAGACATGGCAGAGATTTTGGCAAGCCATACACTCCACAGGACCCATTGGGAGCAGTAGGAGAGGCAGGGGAAGGAGCAACAGTGGGGGAGGTGGATAATTTAGATAACCAAGACAAAAAAAAAAACTTTAGACAAGATTTTAGGAGAAAAGACACAAGTAAACATAATGGCAGATTTAAAGGTACTGAGTTGGAACCTAAATGGTCTAAACAGTAAAGTAAAAAGGAATCATGTCATGAATGCACCAGCTCCCAGGGAAGAAGTACAGGCAGAGGGAGAAGGCAGACAGGAAGAGAGGGGGCTAAATGCAAGACTAGATGAGTACAATCAGCAGTCCTCTCCCAAACCCTCAGGAATGTCGACTGGAAACAACCTTGATGGCAGACAACCAATGGAGTTCAAATTACAGAGAAGTAGCAGCCGCAGCTCGGAGAGTGGGAACGAACATGGAAGCTCCGTGTCTGGGAATGAGGAAGAGGAGGGGGCTGACCCCCTTAGCCCCCGCTTTCATCAAATAGGCGGCCTTTAGGACAGATCACGTCACAAGAAGACACTGGACTGCTTTTGGTTTCGCTGGAAGAAGCCTCATCAGTAGGAACATCTTCACTGATGGACGGACAGCAGCGTTCACCACTCCATGAACTCTTTTGCTTTTTTGCAATAAATATTCTTTCTAATTAACCACGCCCATTTGTTTCCAAGACTCCCTGACAAATAAAACATTCCTCTTCTCTCAGGCCTTTGGCTCATTAATCTTTGGCCATTTAAACTGGGGAGGTTAGTGCTGCTCTGGTATGCATTTTTGTGTTTTTATATTGTAAACCGCACTGTGATCTCTGAATGAAGGGCAGTAGAGGAGGAGGAGGAGGAGGAGGAGGAGGAGGAGGAAGAAGAAGAATGCTCTGGTGTGGATTCACTCTCAGTTTAGACAATGCTTGTCAGGGTTGGGAAGTGTGTGAGCAGGCACTTAGATGGGTCCAGAAGACTTGCAATGAATAGTGTTGCCCTCATGCCAAACACCAATGGAGGAAGTGGGAAGATTATTTTCAATTATTCCTCCTTCCCCATGTAGCCCCTGACCTTGTGACAGGGCTGTCTCTACGAATTCTGTGGAGCACCCGCCGCTGAAGCTGCCTAAGCTGTTAACCACGTGATTGCGTTTGATGGGTCATTTCAGTTCTCTATTGCGGAATAGCTGCAGAATCAATGTAACCAGCGCTGCTCCCTAGTGGTGTCTTTCATTTTAGCATGATTGCAAAAACGGAAAGACTGAGGTATTGCAGGTGCTTTTTGCTTTTTCATGTTAGTGGAATTTGCTGTCCCCCTCCCTCAAAAGCTCAACAACTCTGAGCAGCCCCTCCACCGAAATTGGGGGCGCTGGGTGAATTTTTGCACCCGGGGCTGCATATGCTAAAGACGGCCCTGCTATGCCCTGAATCATTTAATATTACCTCCCTGATAATAGAGATTTTTTGGTTTTGAAATCTTTTATTATATTTATTTTCAGTTACATTTTCATACTCAACGACATGATGAAAATAATAACACTCTGGTATACATGCAACACTCCTACTCTCATTCCAGTAATCATTACCTGGCCTCATTTAACACATTGACACTCATTTAACACTTAAGGCTTTACAATAGTCTGTCCTGCACTGGCCTCTGAAACTAACCTGATCATAATATTTTCCCCTTTAAAAAATGTTTAATAGAATGTTTAATCTCACAACGGGACTGCTTTTGCTTACAGAACAATGGGTAAGTAGAAGGTAGAAAACCTACATTTTTTGTGAGTGATTCCTATGTCATTAAACAGCCAAAGTCAGATAAGGGAAGTCAATAAAGTATCATTCCAATGCTTTTGAACTCACCCTGTGAACAAACAAGCTAAATAAATCTGCCACATCACAAAGCCACACCCACCCCACCACATGAGACAGACACATGTAGTTGTATGCTTGAACAGCCATGTGTAGGCAGTGCACATGCGTACAAAAATGAGGCATGAAGCAGGGTGAAACATGCGAAGAAGGAAATACATGTTATCTGCATGGCACAACAGTAATTCTTAAAACATTTACCCTAGCAAGGTGGGGAGTTTTCAGGCTGCAAAATGTCTTGTGACAGAAGCAAAACAAACACAAGATGCAAAGACTTGATTGTTGGCTATGAAAGCAGTATCTTTCACACTTTCCTGTTTGGGGGCGGGGGGAGACAGAACACAAGAGGAGCATTCTTGGAACAGATCGGAAGTTGACATGCAACGGGGCACAAAAACATCAGCCTCCCTCCCTGCTCATCTCCTTCCATGCCACTGAAAAATGCCACCCCAAGTAGCCATGAGATCCACCTGTCATAAATGTACCTAATTACATTTATCTAAAGTTATCTAGGCCCAGGTGGCGCTGTGGGTTAAACCACAGAGTCTAGGGCTTGCTGATCAGAAGGTTGGCAGTTCGAATCCCTGCAACGGGGTGAGCTCCCGTTGCTCGGTCCCAGCTCCTGCCCACCTAGCAGTTTGAAAGCACGTCAAAGTGCAAGTAGATAAATAGGGACCGCTCCAGCGGGAAGGTAAACGGCGTTTCCGTGTGCTGCTCTGGTTCGCCAGAAGCGGCTTTGTCATGCTGGCCACATGACCCGGAAGCTGTCTGCGGACAAACGCCGGCTCCCTCGGCCTATACAGCGAGATGAGCGCCGCAACCCCAGAGTCGGACATGACTGGACCTGATGGTCAGGGGTCCCTTTACCTTTACCTTTACCTATCTAGGCCCAGAGCTGATAGTGAATCCCATGAGTTATTTGTGGGAGTCAAAAAAAAATTGGGCTGACCTTGCTGGAAAATTGAAAATTGTAGTTGGCTTGACAGTCTCTCCTGGCCTATGAAACCCCCTTCTGCCTTTACCAATGGATTGGCTAGATGGGCAGGTGTGTGCTTTCAGGAGCCACTAGCTTGAAGGTGCTGTGCTTTCAGGCCATGGAGTCCAACTCTCCCTGTCCATTTCCAGGCTGGCAAGGAGTGTATACTATTAGTCGCTGCTGCCAGCAGCAACCAACACTACCCAATCTGGCAGCAGGAAAGGTCTTGTGTGCATATGTTGCCAGCTTGGTCCTGCACCTTGAAGACACAGCTGCCAAACAGTCCTAAGCCTTCCTCCCAACTTTGGGGCAGGGTGGTGGTGGGGATCACTGCCCACTGCTGAAGCTTCCAAGTTGGGAGGAAGTCTGGATGTTTGTCAAGCTCATCAAATGAAGACTCTATGCAGTTGTCACAAGAGGATTTGTTACTATTAGTGGTACTAGTGGTAGTAGTGGACGCGGGTGGCACTGTGGTCTAAACCACTGAGCCTCTTGGGCTTGCCGATCAGAAGGTCGGCGGTTCCAATCCCCATGACAGGGTGAGCTCCTGTTGCTCTGTCTCAGCTCCTGCCAACCTAGCAGTTTGAAAGCACGCCAGTGCACATAGATAAATAGGTACCACTGTGGCAGAAAGGTAAACAGCATTTCCGTGCGTTCTGGTTTCCGTCATGGTGTTCTGTAGCACCAGAAGCGGTTTAGTCGTGCTGGCCACATAATCTGGAAAGCTGTCTGTGGACAAACGCCAGCTCCCTCTGCCTGAAAGAGAGATGAGCGCTGCAACCCCATAGTCACTTTTGACTGGACTTAACTGTCTGGGTCCTTTACCTTTTACCATCTTATATCTGTGCACCTGGCTTTTCCTGCCTAAGGGCAGAACCTGACATTTGTGATCTGCTTGAGATTCCTGCAACGCAGGGGGTTCTCTAGAATAGCATTAGCTATTTTTGCTGTTGCATCACACTGTTGACCTGTGTTAAGCTTGTGGTCCACCAAGACCCCTGGATCTTACTGCTAGCAAGCCAGGTACGCCCCCACCCCAATCTTACATTTGTGCACCTGGCTCTTCCTGCCTAAGTGCGCAACCTGACATTTGTGACCTTTTTGAGATTCCTGCATCGCAGGGGGTTCAGCTTACATGACCCGGCGGTCCCTTCCAACTCCGCAATTCTCCAAGCACCTCGCTCACCTGTAGCCATGCAATTGCAACAGGTCCTTTCGGCTCCCGCACTCCAAGGCGCGCATCAAGCACCGCAGCGCGGCGTCCGTTACTTCCTCGTCGCTCCCGCTGATTCCGAAGTCCCGCAGCGCCTGCAGCCACTGCTGCTCCAGGGCAGGGAAGGAGGCTCCGGCCAGCCCACGGCCCCCTTCCCCGGGAGCGGAGCACGGCAGATCCATGGCTCCAAGGCGCGCATTTCTCTCCGGAGGAGGAGGAGACATCCGATCGCCCCGCCCTGATCGCAGGCAGCCTCTCGCGCGTCCCCGGAGCTCAGATGCGGAAGCGCCACTTCCTGGTTCCACCGAGCATGTGCGGGTGGTTGGAAGGTGCCCGTGGAAATCAATGCAGAAATTCAAATATTGCAACGCGATTGGGATCCACTTCCCAGTTCTCTTCCCCCACCAAACAGAGGCAAGCAGAGAAGAGGCGGTGCTTTTCCTTCCGTGAGAAAGCTGATATTAGTTTTTCAAGCTTCCCTGTGCTATCGTAGTCAATGCTTTTATTGTTGTTGTTGTTGTTGTTACTACTACTATAATTACTTTTTCTTTTTAAATAATTTTTATTGGTTTTACAAAATAAATCTCACATTTACCACATTTGAATTTTAAAATCAATCGAGATTCTTCCGAATCTTATGACTTCTCCCCTCCGTGGGTCCTTTGTATATCTAAATCAAATGCATACTGTATTTTAGTTCCTCCACATTATGGTCCTCCAAAGTATCCAAAGTCTTTGTGACATTGCAGGAGTTACTAAAAGCCTGCCAAAGAACTCACGTGATTACAGTGATCTTTTAAGTACAGTCTGTATTTTGTCCCATTCCCTATTGAAGTTTTGATCTTCCTGATTTTTGATTTTCCCTGTCAGTCTGCCATCTCTGCATACTCTTAATAGTTTCATCTGCCAGTTCGCTTTTGTCGGCATCTCCTCTTTCCATCGCTGGGCATTACTACTATAATTTCTATACCGCCTTTCGCCCGAGGATCACGAGGCGGTTGGCAATATAAAAACACAAAAATGCGTATTACACAAGCTGCTAGACAAAAGTAGCTTTCACAATTCCTACACTTGCCAAGCCGGGCACATTTGGTGGTCTACTAGGACTGTGTCATGAAGTGGATATGGGAAGAGAGCCAGGAGGAACAAAACTTAAGAACGACATACTAAATTTATGGAGGAGGTGGGGAGAGTCAGAAGGAACTTTTGCCAGTTTCCCATGTGTGCAGATCAATGCAGAAAGTAGCCATACAATTTTTTAATGTACTCTCCTAACATGGTTGTGGCCAAGGAGGGGGCAGTTGCCCCCACTAAATCAAGAAAATAAATAAAAAAAATACTTAACTAAAAAGTTGAAATCGTAGAAAGATTTTGAGAGATTTTCCTGAGCGCTTTGGGGTTAAAAGAAAGTACAGTGGAACCTTGGTTTTCGAACATAATCCGTTCAGGAAGACCGTTCAACTGTTGAAACGTTTGAGGCGCAATGGGCGGTCGGCAAAATCCATTGAGAAAATTGAAAAACACACAGCAGAAGCCGTTCGACTTCCGTGGCGTGTTCGAAAACGGAAGCAAATACTTCTGGGTTTTCGGCATTTTGAAAACCAAAATCTTTGGCTTCCGAGACACTTGAAAACCGAGGTTCCACTGTAATTTAAAACAAGTGTTGTTGAGACATTTCATTCCGAACCTGCTAGATGGAACCAGACAGAGGATGATGATAGGTTGGCATCCTGCCCCCCCCATAAATCTGGCTACCTGCCCCCCCCCACCTACGCCCTGCCTATGCCCATGTCCACTTGTGGAGTTTCTGTGTTCACTGCCTTCTTCGTGTGATGAAGCAGAATCCTTTTGTAGCAGTGGCCCAAAGGGGCCACAATGAATATGATAATGTGAACCCCAATAAATCATTGAATATGCTTATGATAGAGAATTATGGTAACCTGTTGCTTTAAGGAAACTGATGATTTGGCATGAGACCTTCTCTACAGGGAAAGAAGGACAGCAAATACGTCAATCATATTCATAAGCTAGAACATAAGTTGATACATAGAACAAAGGCCTAACACAGATTCCCATGCACGAAAACTAACGAAAATGTAACAATCTCTGAGAATCAAGGTTTAGTTAACAATGCTTATCGCGCATGTGTATTAGATTAAACTGAAATGATGTAATGAAATATGATTGGTTAAATTGAAATGCTTTGTCTGAAATGTTATAAATACCCCTGCCCAGACCTTTGTGCGGGGTTGCAGGCTTGCGAAAATGATTCGACTGTAACCCTTATTGCTTTGCAATAAAGAAAACAAAATGGACTCCTAGCTCCTCTAGTCTCTGAGTTTTATTGGCGTAGCTCAGAAGAAGGGCCTTTTGCCCAATGCAACACTTTCAAGGCACTGTGGAGATGGGGAAAGGCTCACCATGTCCTGTGGGTGGGAATTCAAGTCTCCACCCTTTCCATCATATTTTTTTGGCTTCCTGTGCTATAAAGAACTTCGTTTACCAGGCAAGCAAATTTCACTCTTCGCCTGTGGAGGTCCTGTGAAAGGTGAGAGAGTGAGAGTCCTGCCTGCAGGTGTAAGGGACAAGTTGGCCAAAAACTATGGCTCTGTTGGAACTGCTCCCAGTTTTAGTGGCGATGGTAAGTGAGAAACCTGAAGGAAATTGGTCACCAAGGCTGGGAGAAAATAGCTAATTAGGTCCAGTGCTTTTTTTTTTCTTAAAAAAAATGTTTAGGGGTACTCTCATTCTGACTCAAGAAAATCACCATTTTATAGTTCAAATTAGGGAAAATAAATACAGTAAATGGACAAAAGTACAAAGATTCACAGAATGTTTAGGGGTATGACTACCCCTGCGTCTCCCCAGAAAAAAGCACAGGCTAAGTCCATATTTTTTTGTGCAAGCAGAAAGGCTCTGTAAACATTCGCCTTCTGGCTTGTGTGGCGGATTCCTGAAACTGAGCCATTCTTGATGAAAAGTAGTTTGTCTCTATATGGAGTTTGGATTTGGATTTGATATCCCGCTTTATCACTACCTTAAGGAGTTTCAAAGCGGCTCACAATCTCTCCTTTCCCTTCCTCCCCCACAACAAACACTCTGTGAGGTGAGTGAGGCTGAGAGACTTCAGAGAAGGGTGACTAGCCCAAGGTCACCCAGCAGCTACATGTGGAGGAGCGGGGAAGCAAACCCGGTTCACCAGATTACAAGTCAGCCGCTTTTAACGACTACACCACACTGGGTTTTATTTTTTTTCCTTTGCAGATCAACTTGAACCTCGTTCAGACAGACACAGGGGAACCCCTCATCCCTGATGCTGAACCTATCCCTGCATCAGTTGTGGATAAGGATGCCCTCATCCACTCCAATGGTATACAAAAGAGGGAGCTGGATTGCTCAGAAGGATACTATCATCACCCGGATGAAACCCACTGCTGCCGTAAATGCCCCAGAGGTATGGCAGAATGTAAAACAGAGTAATAACTGTTAGTTGTGATTTCCTATTTCTGCATACCCCCCGATTCTTAGAACCATAAAAAATCCAGTTTTGGGGAAATGTGCTTTAATTTTTTTTCACTTCAACTCAAATGTAATTGCATAGCAGTGAAAGGCTATAGCTCCTCTGGAGTACTGTCGTACCACTGTGGAGATTGCGGGCGGCATGCCAAAAATAAGACCATAATCCCACTGAAGTCAGTGGGACTTCTGAGTTTGAATCCCAGGTTGCAACTATGGGGGAAGCAAGATTCTCTTCGGAATGTAATGCTGCTTAAAATGCAAGCAGCAACTCCAAGCAGTGGTCTTGGATAGATTTTGGCAGCAGCCTAAGCTACTCTCTAGGACTGGGGTGGGTAGTTGGGTTGCCATATTTTGAAGAGCAAAAAAAGAGGACACATTTGCCGACTTCTACTTTCAACTATGGATCGCAAAGACAACTCTACCCATGAAAAGGAGGATGCGTCCCAGAAAAAGAGGACATTGGGTAACCCACTGTGATAAGAGGTAGGGCTGGAATGTACTGTTGTACCATTGAGCTACAGTCAAACCTCGGTTCTCGAACGGCTCCCTTTTCTAATGTTTCGGCTCCCGGACAGTGAAAACCCATAAATAACTGCTCCAGTTTTTGAACGATTTTTGGAAGCTGGACGTGCTACGCGGCTTCCATTTTGCGTTTCCCTATTGTATTTCAGTTTTCGATTGTCAAAAACTTAGTTTTCGGTTGTCAATTGTTTTGGAAGTCGAACAGTCTTCTGGAACGGATTACTATCGACAACTGAGGTTTGACTGTACGGAAACTTTCATTCTATGCCCAGCCTTGCATTTCTTTTCTTACTGAATGACTTTTTCCTACTTCCTCTTGGATAATTCTTTCGCAGGAACTTACATTGAACAACACTGTTCAGACTCGAATGAGGCATCTAAGTGCTCAATATGCCCTGAGGGTTCCTTCATGCCTGAAGAGCATTTCTCTGAAAGGTGTCTCGGATGCCTTCAGTGCCGTCGAAGTAAGTCTTTTCTTTGTGTGTGTTCATGTCTGTGTTTTGGATAGGAGTAAGCAGCAGTTTCGCCAGAAGCGGCTTAGTCATGCTGGCCACATGACCCAGAAGCTGTACGCCGGCTCCCTTGGCCAGTAAAGCGAGATGAGCGGCGCAACCCCAGAGTCGTCTACGACTGGACCTAATGGTCAGGGGTCCCTTTACCTTTACCTGTAAGCAGCAGTGAAATGTCCCTGCATTGGGAATGTTGCATATGTGTATTGACTGTAGATTACTTGTTTCTCAAACATTAATGGCCCATGTAGAATTAACCAACTCTTCCTTTATTTCTTCTTAGCCTTTGGACAAATAGAGGTATCCAAATGTACCAGTGAGAACGACACAGTTTGCGGTTGCGGCAGTGATCAATATCAAAGTAGCCGCAGTCTTGACTTCATGTGCAAGAGCTGCAGTGACTGTCCCGATGGAAAAATCCAGCAACCTTGTGAGTGTAATTAGGACAGAATCAATGACTTAAAAACGTTACTACCTCCCACAAATTAATTAATTCATACTAGGAACAGGCTCTCTCACCCCTACAGCAAATGCAAAGCATTTTTCTTTGTTGCAAGCTGCGTGTGCTGGCAAAATTGAATTCCTTCAACTCTCTTTGTCCTATGATAGCGATTCTCCTTATTTTTAACCCTTCCTCTCCTCTCCAGCTTTATGTATTTCTTTTAATGTGATATGTCCTTAAGCCCAGCACCTTTAAGGCAGTATTAAATTTGAATGCTGGTGATGGTGATGCATTTATATAGTGCCCTGTATATATACATAGAACCTGAGCTTTCCAGAGGACAAACAAAAAGACAGTGGTGGACGGTGACATTTTGAGGTGGTAGGGCTGCAGTTTTTAACCTCACCAGGAAAGTGTGCCATTGCAGAGTACCGTTGTCTCCTTACTGAAACACATCAATTATGTTTTGCACATCTGTGGACAGGGGATGTGCTAGGGATGAAAATTAAGGTTGCTACCAACTCTGGGCCTGACTAAGGGAGAACCATCCCTGAATTCCTAACAATCCTTCCCCATACGTTGATGCTTCAGCAGACGTTGGTTTTAGTCACATCACCACTGATACCCACAGAGAGAGAGATATCCAGTACGGGTTTTCATTTTGCTTAGAATAAAACAAACAAGTACCAGTAAGCATTCACACCCTTTCACAGCAAAAGCTCATGGACTTAACAAACTCAGAAGCATAGTAGGGGAGTCTCCACTGGTGAAGGAGCAGATTCAAGGAATAGTGCTGAGCTTCACTTGCATGCCTTCTTACCTCACTTCTAATGACTATTAATCTCTCTTATTATAACTAACAACTTAATGGGTGACTCTTTAAAAGGCAAAAACACCCTGAAGACATTAAAATAACCTCTTTTGATTATACCTTAAAATCTAACCTATTGACTCTGTTAAGCAGAGAATGTTCTCTTAAACATGCTATGTCCTTGTTCTGAACCCACACCAAAGAAGAGGAAGAGTTTGGATTTGATACCCCGCTTTTCACTACCCGAAGGAGTCTCAAAGCGGCTCACATTCTCCTTTCCCTTCCTCCCCCACAACAAACACTCTGTGAGGTGAGTGGGGCTGAGAGACTTCAAAGAAGTGTGACTAGCCCAAGGTCACCCAGCAGCTGCATGTGGAGGAGCGGAGACACGAACCCGGTCCCCCAGATTACGAGTCTACCGCTCTTAACCACTACACCGCACTTATTCTGACTACAGGATGTACTCTTAGCTTGGTACAGAAAACGGACACCTAGAAACTTACAGAATATGTCCATAATGCCACACATGGAGAGCAGCACATCGTCTACCCCTGGCCTAGAATTTTTAGCTCCCCTGCTGGCATTTAATTCAAGCCTCTCAAACTATATATATGAACGATGCAGACTCTAACAAATAAGTGAAACATCCTGAATCAGAATATATAAAACGTAGGTTTAATCAACATAAACATTCCTTTATTCCTTCACAATCCTAGTGCTAATATAGCACTAGTGCTTATGTTGAATTTTTAAATGATATTTAAAGTTCCAACAGAATTACTTCCGTGTAAGATATTCCAAGTATGGTTTTCAGACAAGACTGACTTTATATCTCTTACTTAGAACCCTGCCACATGACATACTCTTTTGAATTCATGTATTCAATTCACAATAACACCTGCTCATCCAAAGCCAAAGGAACTAAACCAACACACAGGAAATTTTAAACGCATGCGCTTTTCTTCCCCAAACAAATCAATGTAACTGTTCATTATCTGAAACACTTATTCTCTAAATTGAAAGAACAAAATATTCCAACCAATAAGGCAAGAGTAATTGTTTCATTTGAGCCATGGCACATATGAGCATAGCAGAAAAACATATTTGCAATTCATGGCTCAGCTCTGAAAAGGCGAAGTAAAAATCTTTGCTCATGTGCAGAGTATCTCACGCCGGTGAGCAACCAGCTTCTATCATGACTGACTGGGGAATGACAGGGACTTATGCACAGCTCCTCTTGTCCCACTGCTTTTCGGGGGGGCGGGGCTGGGAAGCTGCTCTTTAGCGCTCAGTTAGAGCAAATGACAGTTGGGTTTGCCATTTGACATAAATTGCCATTTGTTCTGATTTAAAGCTAAATATCGGGTTTTCCCTGGGAAAGGAGCAGGGCAAGGGGAAAACAGTAGGACCTGTGCTTTCTACTTTTGTGATAATAATTTTTTTGATAACATTTTTTATTAGTTTTCAATTACAGTCCAATAGTAGCCTTATTATAACAATGCCAGATTATAATACAATTACTAATACTAATCGTTCAAATACCAAATTATATAGTTTAGGTGCCCCTCCCTGGTGTGCTAGAATTGATGGTTTGAAGGTTTTCTTTATTTCTGTGCTCCAAAATCTTATTCATTTCAGTTACATTCCGGTCAAAGTAACAATCCCTTAAAGAACAATTGCAATATTAATAACATCTATTCGTGTTGACACATTAAATGATTTATAAAACTGCAAGTGAGGCACTCAGAACTAATCCTTGTTCTTCCTGTGTGTGACAGTTACTGTATTCTGTCTGTGATGTTTCTTTGTGTCCTTGTAAAATGTTATGGGTAAGCTGTGCCTTCGAAGTGTGGGACAAGCAAAATGGGAACCAGCCCAAAGGGTCAGTCAGTGAGATATCCAGACAGACTTGGATCCAAAACTTTTCATTATAGAAATTCACTGACAAATGCAAAACAAGCAGGGCAATTAAAAGCATGTTATCCAGCCATAATCGGGAACGAAGCTGATATATTTGTCTTAACCCCTACATCACACAGTTGACATTGGAGAGAATTTATCTAACCAGCCCCATAATTGGAAATCCTGTGCAAAGATTTCTGCCTGAGGGCTTGGGGGAATGCCCAGAAAAGCGCAGGGGGCAGAAGGAAAGGGGGATTCTTAAGTCTGGCAAACTGGATTTTTTGCACAGACTGATTTCCGGGCATGCGCAGTCCATCCCGCTGGCGCTGCTGCTCCAGCCGCGACCCACCGAGTGAGCGCCGGCTCATGGGGCTTCCCCGTCCATGCTGCTTTAAAGCAGCACTGATGGGGCAGCCCCACGAGCCACCGATTGCGCGGGGCAGCCCCATAGCGGGGCGGGGCTGGCCCAAGTGTCACCCCCCCTCCCCTTGAATCCGGGGCGGACTGCCCCCCTCGTGACGCCCGTGATGGCATCGAATTCCACCCAACAGCTCTCCGCTACCCTCTCTGCAAAGAAATTCAGTGCAAGCTATTACCTCCCTTCCCAAGAAACTTATTTCAACAGCACAGTCCAATGAATAGCACAAGCCTTTGTTTTGTGGAGTTTGTGCTTTGCAAAATGTTTTACCTTCGCAGTTCTGCTTTGTGTGTGTTTTTTTGCCATACGAGCTCCGCACTCACCAATTCCTCCCTTCAGTTAAGCCATTTAGTAACAAGAGAGGAATGTTTAAGTGTGCAGTGTCATAATTCATGTTGTGAATTTCGTTTCTGTCAGTTGTGTAAGAGTTGAAGGCATAAGAGTTCCCATCAATGCAAAATATTGCACGATTTCACTGCCATCTTCAAACTGCTTTTTTTTTGCTACTTCCCTTCCTCCTAAGTTTCTATATCCTCTTCCACTTCTTAATTTTTTGTTTTTAAAGAAGCTTCTTCTAATTATGTCTGCATGTATTCACCCATTCACAAATGGTCCATGTCTGCCTTCTCTTTGTATTCATCTCTGAGCATTGTTATGGAGTAGTTTCCTTCCATTTTATCTTAAGAGCTTCCCCTTTCTCTCTATACTGTAATTGGTCATTGTCCTCCATCTGACTAGAACAGGGGTGGCCAACATGGCCCTGGACTAGAAATCCCATCACCCCCAACCATAGGCTTGCCATATTTCAAAAGGTACACCCCGAAAGTTGTTTTAGGAACGTCCCAAATTGTTGAGCTTTTTTTTTTTTTTTTTAAATAATGCCCAAAAGTTGTTGAGCAATTTCCAATTGACTTCTCTAAGATCCAGGACAAAGCATAGTTAAAAAAACACACCTGGAGAGCACCACATTCTGTTCCCCTGGCCTAGAATTTTGAGCATTGTGCTTTTTGGGGGGTGTTTTTTTCTTTTTCTTTTTTTACAATACCTTTATTTTCCTCAACCAAGCTCCAAAATATTTAGTTGTGGTATATATATAATTTTATCTGGGGAGATTTAAGGAGGACTTAACAGTAATCAAAATCAGCTATTTTGTCTACAAAGTTTCAATTTAGAAAGCCTAATAAATTGAAGCAAAAATGATATCAGGAGCTAGTAATTATTCTGCAGTTCCATAATCTTACTTTAATATTAGGAATGCAAGAAATTGTCTATTATAAAATTGAGCAAACAGATGACCCAAAACATAACATGAGGCATTTTTTTAAAATTCCAATATCCAAAGTTGAAAGAAGCTAAAATCTTCATTCAGCTGTAATTAAAAAAAACCTTTCAGTATAGATGGAACATTAGAAAATATTAATTTTCAGTTATATGCAACCATAAATCTATGCATGTTTACTCAGAGGTAACCCCTACTTTACTCAATGGAGTTCACTTTCAAGTAAACATGCATAGAATTGCAGTCTTAATTTATCTTGCTTTTTAAATGCAAAATGATGCATCTTTTCCAATTGATATGTAACTATTTGGTGCTTGTTTTCAATGATTCATTGTTGAACAGTTCCCTCCTGTGTCACTGTTGGGAACAGATGACAGTACTTTTCTTCTAACCATGCTGTTAATTAACCCATTCTCTTTTCGCCCTGCAGAGGGCACAGTTAAATGTGTGGAGACCTGTCATTAGGATCTCTTGCAGTTTGTTCAAAATGCAACGACAGACCCACTGACCCTCATTCAGATCAGGAGCATAGTGCTGGGAAAAGATTCTGGCTCCTTCTCATCCCCTCAGATTCTTCCCTGGGCTGTTTTCTTGATTAAAATCCCATCTCTGAAGCTATTGTTTTCCCCAAGAGGAAAAAACACACAGGTATTGTCTGAGAACCTGTCTCCACCTGTAAATTAGCCCCACAGTTATCAATGGGAAAACCACTGCATATGGGAAATGTTGACCAGATTTTGGTAAACTACTGCTCTTGTTGAATTGCCTTTAAAGCCACAAGTGATCCTGAATGCGGAACTTCTGCATCACGTCTAGTTTGTCCCCAGATAATAAACACTGCTTATGTGCTACTGTGTTTGAGTGATATCCAAATCATTGAAATAAAATATCTTCCTTCTCTCACTTATCTTTTCTTTCTAGGTACCAAATTCAGTGACACAATATGTGAGAGTGCCTCCATGGATTCTTTCTCCAGGCTACCCATGCAGCAGGTGGGGGGAAACCTTGTTATCTAGCTGCATAAAAGGTGGGAGTACATTTTTGTAGAAAAACAGCATCCTAAGGGTTTAGCCCTTATGGAGGGCTAATCCACACTTCCTCTCATCCTGCTGCCCCCCCAAAAAAACTTTTTAGTGCTCAATTGGACGAATCCTTACTCCCTTTGCGGGGGGAGGTGGGTAATAATACGATATAATACTTCAGATGATGATAGGATTCTCAATGCCATGTTCATAAAGCAAAAGTATTAAATCAGGCATATGTCTGGCTGGCACTTGGACAGCTTTTGAGAGCCTTTGCAGGGGAGAATCGCTGAGCAGATGCAAAAGCTTCAACATCTTTTCCTCCTGCCTGCCAATCTTCCATGCTAGGTAAAAGGAGCAAATATAGAAGCCAAATTAGGTAGCTTTGCCCAAGGCAGTACTTTGTTAAACCAACCAAAATGTCACAAAATAGTATGCAAGATCCTTTCTCTGAGTAGAGATTCAAGGAGGCAATGAAATAGGAGGAACTATAAAGGAGCTATAAAGCAGTATTTATTTCCTGTGCAACTGAGGCCTACTTTTTTCTTTTTCAGTTGCAGTCAGCCAGATTGCCAGACAGACTGCGACATCGGGCTCTGATACAAAAATTATTCAAGTGAGTTCTGGAATAATAGGGTGGGGAACCTCAGACATGGGGGTACAGACCTCCAGGTCTCTCTTATTTGCCCTTGACCTGTTTTTCTCATCCAGAGCAGGAGATGATTAGGGGGTAAAGCCCAGAATATCATTACATTTTCTTTTTAGTGGAGAGTCAGTAGCCAATACAAAAATTCCCCATTGCAGGAACTGGTTTGCTGGACAGTGTTATTCGCCATTAATTATTTTTGTATGTTTCCTCACAGATTCCCTTATCGGCCTCTTAGTAAATAGGAACTGAGGAAAGGCTGTATACCTGGAGCTATGGATCTCTGCAATGGAGAAGAGCTTTTGCTCCATTTCTGGCATCTCTGGAACCAGCTGTAAAACATTTCATTTAAAAATATAAATATTTAAAATAAAACATTTCACCTTCTGCCCTCCTGTCGAATTTCTGGTGTCCCCCCCCCCAATCTAGTTTTGGCCACTGTACAACCAGATTCCTTGATCGGAGAGTACTAGCAGCAAGCTTCTCCCTGCCACAGTCCATTACTACCCGTAAGTCTCCCTGCTTTATCCATTCTTACTTCACTGTTTTCTGGAATAAAGTAAAAACACGGTTGCTGCCATGGGCGTAGCCAGGATTTTTGTTAGGGGAGGCAAGACATTGTTGGGGGGAAAGGACTTTTGGGGGGGCAGAACCAATGTCAGTTGGTTGAGTATTTCTATTGTTTTACTTGATCTGTCGGGGGGACAGGACAGCTGCTCCCCTTGGCTATGCCCATGGTTGCTGCAGGAGCGGCCTGGGCCAGCAACGGCAGAAACGCAGAACTACAAAGACACACACGGGCATACCTGAGAAATACAGCCCACATGGTGCTGCAGGAAAGCAGGGTCTGGAACAGACAGAAAACAAATAACTTCCCAGTGTGTTCAAGAGGTTTCTTGGTGCTGGTGAGCAGCACAGATGATCAAACAAACTCAAGTCAGGCAAAAACAAAAGCAGCAGAGATACAGCCAGTGCATTTTTTGTTACGGTACTCACCAGCAGGGAGTACTGGTGTATAGGGTAAAGGGGATGTGGGTGGCGCTTTGGTCTAAATCACTGAGCCTCTTGGGCTTGCCGATCAGGTCGGCGGTTCGAATCCCCGCAACAGAGTGAGCTCCCGTTGCTCTGTCCCAGCTCCTGCCAACCTAGCCGTTCGAAACCATGTCAGTGCAAGTAGATAAATAGTTACCGCTGTGGCAGGAAAGTAAATAGCGTTTCCATGTGCTCTGTCTTCCGTCACAATGTCCTGTTGTGCCAGAAGTAGTTTAGTCATGCTGACCACATGATCTGGAAAGCTGTCTGTGGACAAACGCTGGCTCCCTTGGCCTGAAAGCGAGATGAGCGCTGCAACTCCATAGTCACCTTTGACTGGACTTAACCGTCCAGGAGTCCTTTACCTTTTACCTTTTTTACTGGTGCATACAGTATGGAGGTCAAGGAGGATTAACTGGGGTGCATTTCCCCTGTCTCTCCCGACAGAGGTCATCATATAAGGTGACCAGGGCAATTTTTGTGTCAAAGCCTGGCTGATTAGACCAGGACAAGGGAGTGACGTCAATACTATATCCCCCAACTTTCAGATCACCCTCTTCCCGGCCTGGTTGAAAATACAAGATTCAGAACGCATTCTGCAATATGTGTTGGGCTGATGACATGTGGGGTCTGCCCCATGGCAGACATGAAGTCCTGAGCCAGTCACCTCGGCATGGATATTGAAGCCCATCCAGAACCAGCAGCCTGAGAATCCTCAACCCTGCCTATGAGACCAGCTCAGGCAGGGTGACTGCTGGGCAGTGTGGCAGGCAGTAAACCAGCAGAATCCCTAATCTTTACTCAACACCAGGCACAAACACTGTAGATCTCCATTTAGCTGAACAGAAAATCTGGAGTAAGAAAGAAAATCTCTAGACTATAACAAACCTCCCTTCCCCAGTCGTCAAGTCTGTCCTGATGCTTTGTCTAATACACAGGTGGGCACAACTGGGTGAGATAAGCTTCTCTCTGTTCACCCACCCAGGTCTCCGTAATACAGACCAGATTGGCCTTCTCATAAACACATAAATAAAAGCAATGTCTTAAGAATTAATTGGGGCATGAAAAATAGCTTGTGTGGTCAGAATATAGAACCATTGCAATGCTGCAGGGAGCATCATTCAGCTTTAAATACAGGTCCTTAATAGGTGGTTTTATATCTGAAAAAATAATGCCGGTAAGTTCTCTGTTTATTATTAGTTTATTAGCTCATATGCAAGGAACTTACAAGGCTCCATGCTGTGAACTGGTGGATGGCTTGGAAAGGGGAGCCAATATCCTTCCAGATAGGAAGGGCAAACCAAGTTTTTAGACTATGTTGAAATGGCAAAACTAGCCAGAAAGCTCTGGAACCAGTGTTGTAAGAATTTAAGGTTATATATATATATATATATATATATATATATATATATATATATATATAATATTATTAATTCACCAAGCAAACATAGGACGAACAGGCCTCACACCATTTTTCACTCCCAAACTGATAAACTGCTTCTCTGCAAGGAAGGGGGGGTTGGGGAACCTTCCCATTATCTCAGTAATCCTTGGCATCCTGATACCAGTGCCAGACAAAAGGCTGTGATTAACTTTGCTGGGAAGCAGGGAAATGTAAATATCTCTTGTTTTACTTGATGGGTTTGGTGGAGGGCAAGAAGAGACATGGGGGCAGGGTCCAGGATGCTCAGATCACTGCTAACAGATCCTCCCAATTTGTGATGTATGTATGATGTATGGAGGGGTGGTCTTGAGCTGGAGGGGGGCAATTTCAAAAGTCTATATAGGAGCTTGCGTGCCATTGTTCGAGGTCTTTTGCTTGCAAAACACCCTGCTGTAGCAGTTTCTAATAAACAAGGCCTTGCTTTGGGAGACTCGGTATTGTCTTTGTCTTTTGTGCTGCATTATCGGGAAGGGGCTCTTAAAATATAGCGCTCTTCCCGGGGTTATGGACTCCCTTCTGGAGACGGACCCAGTTACAGAATTTTTATAACACCAGGAAAATAAAAATTTCAAGAAAGAATGGGGAAATTTTTTAATTTACTTAGGAGACCATTGTAAGCAGATGAAAACATTAGCAGGATTTTAATCTCACTTGTAATGTAACAAATACTATGGACAATGTGGATAGATATAAAATATAGATTATGAAATAATATGCAGTTGGAAACATTGACAATAGGACCCATGGAGGGGATGGGGGGGTCTCAAGATGGAAAGAAAACTCTCTATATGGATATGTATTTGCAGTGCTTTTAGAGGTGCTCTCATTTTCCTACTCATATTGAAATGTTGTTGTTGTTGTTCAGTCGTTCAGTCGTGTCCGACTCTTCGTGACCCCATGGACCAGAGCACGCCAGGCACGCCTATCCTTCACTGCCTCCCGCAGTTTGGCCAAACTCATGTTAGTAGCTTCGAGAACATTGTCCAACCATCTCATCCTCTGTCGTCCCCTTCTCCTTGTGCCCTCCATCTTTCCCAACATCAGGGTCTTTTCCAGGGAGTCTTCTCTTCTCATGAGGTGGCCAAAGTACTGGAGCCTCAACTTCAGGATCTGTCCTTCTAGTGAGCACTCAGGGCCGATTTCCTTGAGAATGGATAGGTTTGATCTTCTTGCAGTCCATGGGACTCTCAAGAGTCTCCTCCAGCACCATATTGAAATACTGCCCCTCAATGAGGCCAAACTTAGGATTCACAAAATGTTTAGGGGTATGTGTACCCCTGTGCCCCCTCCCCCAGAAAAAAGCACTGTGTATTTGGTTTTGTTATAAATTTGTATCTGTAAAATCAAATACAAATGATTTTTTTAAAAAAAACAAAGGAAAGGAGAGCTGATGGATTTATCAAGTGCTTTTTTCCCCCTTAAAAAAATGTTTGTGGGGTACTCTCATTTTCCTACTCATATTCAAATACTGCACCTCAATGAGGCCAAACCTAGACTCATAAAATGTTTAGGGGTATACGTACTCCTGCGTCCCCCCCCCCCAGAAAAAAGCACTGGATTTATCAGTGACATTGCCCAGATGAAGCGACCTTTTGGGAGGGAAGCAAAACTGGACACGGAGGAAAAGCCACAGGAACTTTGTCCTCCGTCTTTTCTTTAGGCTTCTGTGCAGTTCATGGGTTAACTGGCTTGCTCGTGTGACGAATGGAGATGGGAAAGGCTAAGCTTGGCCTGTGGGTGGGAATTCAAGTCTCCACCCTTTCCCTCATAATTTTTTGGCTTCCTGTGCTTTAAGGAACTTGGATTACTAGGCAAGCAGGTTTCACTCTCTCCGCCTGTGGAGGCCTTGCCAGAGGAGACGGAGCGAGGGGGCCCTGCCTGCAGATGTGAGGGACGAGCTGGGCCAAAAACTATGGCCCCACTGGGGCTGTTCCCAGTTTTGGTGGCGATGGTAAGTGAGAAACTTGGGGGCAATTGGTCAGAAAAGAGCGAAGTCCATTATTTTCGTGTGACCAGAAAGGCACCGGAAGTCCACCTCCTGGCTGCTTGTGCGCTGAATTCCTGGAACAGACATAAGCGAGGAAGCCTAGCAGATAAGAGCAGAAGATATTGGAAGATAAGGCAAAGACAGCTGTCGCTTCGTCTTTGTGCTCGAAAGGGGATTAGGCCATCTGACTCCCTCCACGGCTTTTCCTCTGGAGGTTCAGGAGTCTTTTTGCTTCCTGAAAAACTTATTCAGCACTCGGGCCTGTTGCGTATTTGCTGGGTGGGGCCTCTTCATAGTGCATATACAGTAGTAGTTTTGTTTTGTTTTGCTTCCTTGCTTCACTTGCTTTGCACAACACTGATTTGCTTAGCGAGGGGCTGCTGACAGTGTTCGAAACTCCCCTTGTTCCAGGCGCATTTTGCGACAGGGGATTTCATTGAAACGCAGAGTTTCCGAGCTCTGGGCGCAGTGCTGCGCCTAGAATTTCAGATTAAAACTGCAGAGTGGAAGGAAAGGATGGCCTTTTTCTGCCTCCCCACTTCCAGCTACTCTCTTAAGACTGGAGAAGAGACCCTCTTGAGAAAATTAGGGGGGTGGGCAGGGGAAGGACTTAAACCCAGGGTTCCCAACGTGGGTCAGATGCCCCACAGGGGGGGGGCAATTTGATTTTTAAGGGAGGCAATTCGACAATGCGTTAGACCAAGTTAATGGCCTTTTAGGCTTCCTTCACGTGAATAAGAGTTCGCATTTTGAATACAGTTGTATCAAATTGGCTCCCGGAAGTGAATGTTCCTGTTTTCGAATGATTTTCAGAAGCCGAATGTCCGGCGTGGCTTCCAATTGGCTGCAGGAGCTTCCTGCAGCCAATCAGAAGCTGCATTTTGGTTTCCGAATGTCTTGGAAGTCAAACGGACTTCCGGAACAGATTCCGTTTGACTTCCAAGGTATGACTGTAATAATAATTATATGTCATGGGGCAGGGAGGCATCAGAATTTTAGAGATGCTTAGGTGGGGCATGGCCAAAAAAAAAAGGTTGGGAACCACTGGACTAAACCATGTGAAAAATGAACATAATATTTTAGCCGCAGTTCATTCATTTTCAGCTTTGTATTCCTGTTATAAAAAAGCACGCCCAGACATTATATGTTGTGCCCGTAACCTAGGCTTAAGGTGCCGTTTAGCTCCTAGCTTTCATGCCTCAGTTTCTAACACTGGCTGCTAGGCATGCTATTTCTTTCCTCCCCCTAACTTTGCACTTTTCTCCTCCTCTTCCTTCAGAATCCAATTATGACAGCTCAGGGCTGTCACCAGCATCTGCTATATTCTTTGCCGAGAGAACTTGGTTGCACAGCTGGTTTAGAAATGTAGTAAATGAAATATTTTTGACACAAGGCCAGGATCTGTTGCTTTGAAACTCAGTAATAGAAAGCTCTTTATTTCCGGCCGAAGTAAAATAATGATAAACTACTCTAATACCAATACTTCAGAACCAAACTCATGTTGAGGCCTGACATGTAACTCTGATTAGGAAGTGAACTCCATTGATTCGGCAGCAGACACAAGTTTAAAAACTGATCAATTCCTGGATATAAAAAGGTCAGAATACAATTACCAGAATTACAGAATAGTCATAGGAAAACTTGTTCCAGGCCCAGGCAGTATAGGCTATGTCAGGATCAGGTCAATAATTCACAGGGGGTCCACTGCTACAGAGCCCTGAGAGCATTTCCTACTGTCCAACATATTGCCTTGGTATACCTCCTGGAATTTTCACTTATCTACTCCTGTTTTAGGACATTCTTGTTTTGTTTTGTTTTTAAACCCAGCACTAACCTAAACCTGGCATTATGGTTGCATCAGAACACTCAATGCAGTTTACAAAATAGGGTTAAAATTAGGGAAATTGTTTAAGAAGCCTTACAGTCGCTTCAGAATTTGCATTGCTGTGGATAGTTTCTTCGTGTGCCACCTCCATGAGAGGTCCAGAGGGTGACAACATGAGAACAGGCCTTTTCTGCGGTGGCTCCCTGTTTGTGGCATGCTCTCCCCAGGGAGGCTCACCCGGTGCTTTTGTTACATAGCTTTAGGCGCTGGGTGAAAACATTTCTCTTCAACCAGGCCTTTGGCTGATTAACAATATGTATATCCTTTTAAATGAGTTTGTAGAAGGGAGGTTATTGGTTCATTTTGGTTTTTCTTTTATTATGTATTTTGTGTTTTCATTTTTCATTTTTAATGTTGTGAACTGCCCTTTGATCTTCAAATGAAGGACGGTATGCATATTTATTTAATTAATAAATAAATAACAACAACAGCAATAATAACAGTAGTCATAACAATGATAATAGACAGCATAGTGCTGAGTGGTATTGCTTCTCTTCAGACTCTTATCTTACAACACAGAGAATAGCCAGAATATAGTTCCCTCTTCATACCCTGCTGCTCCCTACATCTTGACTGCTCATTGGCGGTAGTAACAACATCTCATAGTGGTCATTTACACATTGAGGGAATCTGGGAGGTAAATGGACCTGTGTAGCTTGCTATCTGGCAGTAGTTTTACACTGGAAAATGAATATCATGAGCTGGTGGCATCAAATTAGCTGGGGTTTGCTCAGAACTATTAAATGAGGGTTGTTGTTGTTCAGTCGTTCAGTCGTGTCCAACTCTTCATGACCCCATGGACCAGAGCACGCCTGGCACGCCTATCTTTCACTGCCTCCCACAGTTTGGCCAAACTCATGCCAGTCGCTTTGAGAACACTGTCCAACCATCTCATCCTCTGTCGTCCCCTTCTCCTTGTGCCCTTCATCTTTCCCAACATCAGGGTCTTTTCTAGGGAGTCTTCTCTTCTCATGAGGTGGCCAAAGTACTGAAGCCTCAACTTCAGGATCTGTCCTTCCAGTGAGCACTCGATTAAATGAGGGTAAAGGTAAAGGGACCCCTGACCATCAGGTCCAGTCGTGTCCGACTCTGGGGTTGCGGTGCTCATCTCGCTCTATAGGCCGAGGGAGCCGGCGTTTGTCCGCAGACAGCTTCCGGATCATGTGGCCAGCATGACTAAGCCGCTTCTTTCGAACCAGAGCAGCGCCCGGAAACGCCGTTTACCTTCCCGCTGGAGCAGTACCTATTTATCTACTTGCACTTTGACGTGCTTTCGAACTGCTAGGTGGGCAGGAGCAGGGACCGAGCAACAAGAGCTCACCCCGTCGCAGGGATTCAAACTGCCAACCTTCTGATCAGCAAGCCCTAGGCTCTGTGGTTTAACCCACAGCGCCACCTGGGTCCCTTAAATGAGGGTAGGGACCACCTAATTAACCTCAGTGCAGATCATTCTTTGTAGTATTTATCCCTATTGGTGTGTGGGTGGAAAGACTGCCTTTTAGTGTTAAAGAACAGGCAAGCTATATCTCTGATCTTAACACTATGATTGTGTTATCTCACTAAGGTTGTGAGATAAAAGGTTCCTCTGTCTGCCTTCAGAGACCACTTTCTGAAGCAGGCAAAGCACTTGATTTCTCAATCTGATCTAGTTCCCAATCAGAGCTGGGTAGGAGGGGGCTGGCACACTTCTTGCAGCTTCTCAGGTCCTCCTCCTCCTCCTCATAAGAGCCCTGGCAGCAAACACATCTACAGTATATAAATAAAAATGTAAATGTTCGTTTGTTACTAATCTAAGATCTCAGAAAGTCCTTGACGGATCGCTTTGAAATTTTGACACAACGTTGGGTTCCATTCCTGCCGTGTTTTATGTAAAAATATTACTTAAATGTCACACCTGTGACAGGTAAAAACTTGATTTTTGGCAAAAACAGTGCCATCTGCTAGACGCAAAAAACAGCACCCGGTAATTTCATTGGTCGTGTGCGCGGGGGCGGAGCCAGCACTTTTACAGGAATGTCCATTGTGTGTGCACAGGGGGGGGGGGTGGAGGCAGCGGTTTATATGGAGGAGCCGTTTCTGAGGGAGAAACACCATGGAGCCTCTCCGCTGGGAGAGGAGGCAAGCGGGAATTTAGTAGAAGCTGTGGGGTAGAAGCTGTGGGGAGGCAGGCAAAAACGGGGTCTCCTTCCACTACGGGGAGGGGGGGACGGAGACAGAAAGGAGCCAGGCGGGAGTTCAACGGGAGAAGCTGTGGGGAGGCAGGCGAAAACGGGGCCTCCTTCCACTACGGGGAAGGAAAGAAGGAGAGGAGGCAGGCAGGAGTTCAATAGGAGAAGCTGTGGGGAGACAGGCAAAAAGCAGCCTGAGTTCAACAGGAGAAGCTGTGGGGAGGCAGACAAAAATGGGACAGAGAGGAGGCAGGCGGAAGTTCAACGGGAAAAGCTGTGGGGAGGGAGGCGATATCTCCACAGAATTACAAACGTGCGCTTTCTCTTTTCTATCTTCCTTTTCCATTGAACCAAATGAGCCACTGCAACGTGTGGTCGGGTACAGCTAGTCATTAATATAATACAAACAAAACATATTCTTTTTAAAACTCATTGATTTTTATCCACCCTGATGCATCTATATTTTGTTCACAGACCAATCAGCAAACGTCTGTATTCAAGGTGTATTAAAAAATAGTATATAAATGGGACAACTCAAAGTGCTAATTGTTGGCAATGTTACTAACTACGGAAGAATCCTTATGTTTCTATACCTAGGATTCAGAATCTAAGCAACAATCAGCATTGTGACCAATCTGCATTATATTGCTCGCCCTTGCTCTAATGTTAAGCTGAGGTTGCACATGTACATGAAACAGCCATTACCAATCTGAATAATGTTTTTCTGATCACCTGAGAGAGATATTGTATTTTACAATCCATTATGCAGCGGGTGAAACTACACTTTATTTAACCCCTGGTCAAAGACTCAGTTTGGCACACACACCGCATGCATATTTGCATACACACAGGCTGGGAACCTCAGTGGTGCCCCTCCGGGGGCTTCACTCGTGGCAAAAAAAAACCAGTTCCCCCCCCCCATAGCTACAGCACTGCAATATGTTAAATAATACCGTATTTTTCCGTGTATAACTCGCCCCCATGTATAAGACACCCCCTATTGGGGGATTCCAAATTAAGAAAATGGGGGGAGATTGCCCAGAGTTGTTGTTGAGCTTTTTCGGGGGGGGGGATTGCTCACCTGCATGACCTGTGCTTCCACTCGCATGTGTTGCAGTAGCCGCTTATCGTCTGTCCCCTCGCCAGCAGAAGACATCAATCGCCTGCCCAATTGACGCAGCAACAACCAATCAACACCAACCCTTGCTGCAGCCACCAATAATACACCCAATAGCTGCAGACAATCTCCGGCTCGCAGCAGCCGCCAATCACACGTCCCCCCTATGCACTATCCGTGTATAAGACGACCAATTTTTTAAAACCCTTTTAAAATAATAATAATAATAATAATAATAATAATAATAATAATAAATAAATAAATAAAGAAACCTCGTCTTATACACGGAAAAGTACTGTATTTTGTGAAGGCTGAAGTTGAGCCTTTTTTATGAAAAGCAGTTTGCTTATTTATGCCATTCTTTTTCTTTCCAGGTCAACTTGAACCTCATTCAGACAGAAAGTGGGGGATCATTGGGGGTAACCCTGAACCCTGTTACTAAACCTATCCCTGCAGCGGTTGTGGAAAAGGATGCCTTCATCCACTCCAGCAGTAAACAAAAGAGGGAGGTGGATTGCACAGGAGCATACTATCTTCACCCCAATAAAACCCACTGCTGCATTAGATGCCACAAAGGTATGACAGAGTGTAAAACAGAGTAATAACGATGAGTTGTGATTTCCTATTTTTGTGTACCCCTGATTCGGTCAAGAATCCAGTTTTTGAAAAATGCACTTTTTTATTTCCCCCCACTTCAACTCAAATATAATTGCAGTTACAGGTAGGTAGCTGTGTTGGTCTGCCATAGTCAAAACAAAGTCATGGTATCTGAAGAAGTGTGTATGCACACGAAAGCTCATACCAAGAACAAACTTAATTGGTCTCTAAGGTGCTACTGGAAGGAATTTTTTATTTTTTATTTTGTTTCAAATATAATTTCATAGCAGTGGAAAGCAATAGCTCTGCTGGAGTATACCAAAGTATGGTATTCACTTGTAATGAGTGAGTTATTGCAGCTGGTGGGAACTGCTAGGTGAGACAGAAGGAAGATAGCCTTTTTTTGTGCAAGAGGTGTGCCCTTTTATCCTATCTCACCAGAAAGCTGGATAAATCTAACCTGAAAACTAGATAAATCTGAGATTCCATATACAATTAGACTTCGTTCATGCTTTCCGTTGGGCATGTAGATTGCTGATGAGCGCAGGGTTGGGGGAGTCCCTGGCTATTTGAAATTCAGACAAAGGAGATATCCTACCTATGCTTTTACCGAGGTAAAAGGTAGTGGTGTTGCTTAGCCCACTGTAGCATTCCCTTAAATCCATCCTACTCAGCAACTGTTGGCTATATTTTGATATCAGCAACCAAAGTTTGCTCCAATAACTTCTAGACCTCAGACTGATGCAGCAGTAAAGGAGGAACTGATACTTGGTGTGTGGGCATTAGTTGCCATTCTTCCTCCTTTAGCTGCTCAGAGAATGGGTGAATACATTACTAATTTGCATGATTTATTCAAATATTTCAATACAAATAGCTAGCTGTCCTTTTACCGCACCTTCTTGGCACACATACCTCTATTCACACCTGCAAACTACTTCTCTGTGTTCATCGTATATGTTTTCAGAACACAGACAACCGTGGGTGATTGAGCTCAAATCTGCTAAGGGAACAGTTTCTCCTTGTGACCCTCTGTTTATTCTGCTGGAGGGAAAACTGCTGTCTGTCTGGTACAGCTGGCTAGAAAGTAGAATGTTTTCCAAATTTAGCAGAGCGCAGTATGAGTAACTTCTGTCAAGACTGTAAAGCAACTTTGCAAGGTGTTCTAGAAACGACAGACATGAAATCAGAGATTTTCCAGAAATTTAGTTTCATTGAGAAAGTATTATGAATGCTCAGTACAGTGGTACCGCGGGTTACATACGCTTCGGGTTGCGTACTTTTCGGGTTACGAACTCCGCTAACCCGGAAGCGCAACACGACGCGCGCGCGATTTGCGCATGCGCAGAGCGGTTTTTTCGGTCTGCTCATGCACAGAATGAATTGTTCGGGTTACGTCCTTTTCGGGTTATGTAGTGTAACCCGGAATGAATTAAGGACATAACCTGGGGTACCACTGTAGTTAACTGTGAAGGCTGTGGCAGAGAGAGGACAGAACGAGAAGTAATGCTGGAATGAAGCTGTACAATGGATTGCTTTGGCTTCCAGGCTGTGGGGAAGGATGTTATTGTTTTGGGAACAGAAAAGCTGCAGGGGGAGAGACGGTGGAAATTATTCATTTCCTTCCTTTCTGCATAAGGGTAGGAAGAAAATGGTAGCTTTCTTTCCTGTGCTCTCTCAGAGCAGAGGGGGCAGGGATCCTTAGCATCAGTGTAAATCCAAAAATAATTGTAGAATCATAGAATTGTAGAGCTGGATGGGATCCAAGGGTCATCCAGTCGATGGGTAGGCAAACTAAGGCCTGGGGGCTGGATCTGGCCCAATCACCTTCTAAATCCAGCCTGCGGACGGTCCGGGAATCAGCGTGTTTTTACATGAGTAGAATGTGTGCTTTTATTTAAAATGCATCTCTAGGTTATTTGTGGGGCATAGGAATTCGTTTCCCCCCCAAAAAAATATAGTCCACCCCCCACAAGGTCTGAGGGACAGTGGACAGGCCCCCTGCTGGAAAAGTTTGCTGACCCCTGTAGTCCAACCCTCTGCAATGCAGGAATCTCAGCTAAAGCATCCATGACAGGTGGCCATCCAACCTCTGCTTAAAAACCTCCAAGGATGGGGAGTCTATCCCAAGGGAGTCCGTTCCACTGTCTAACGCCTCTTGCTGTTAGAAGAAGGTTGTTACAAGAAGGGTTTGCGGATGCCAGATTCCCCTAAATTCCTGGGTCTGATAGGTGTTAGAATTTAATCAGTGCCTGGAGTGTTAAAAAGGCTGCCAGACACAGGATTTAGCCAAGTGTTAAAATGCAGGCCAAAACAGCATTCTGCATTCAGGAAATGTCCTGGGAGATCAGTCCTTAACCAAAGGCAAAGGGAAGGTAATGGGCCATTAGAAACACCAGAAAGAGGGTACTCTGTGCCAGACTGAAAATGAGAGGAGGCTCTCCCTCAGCTCTGAGATACTTAGCAGAGCCCAAGCAGACTAGAGTTTAGGATTGCAGTTGTGGGGAAAGAGATTCCAGTCTGAAAAAGTCTGCAAGCTGCAGACAGGCAGAGCCATGGCTAGTGTCAGTTTGAATCCCAGGCTGCAGGGAGATTCAAGAATCTCTTGGAGTGTAATGCTAGGAGCCCCTCTATCGCAAGCTCTACTTGTATATATGTGGCGCGGGTGGTGCTGTGGTCTAAACCACTGAGCCTCTTGGGCTTGCTGATCAGAATGTCAGTGGTTTGAATCCCCATGACGGAGTTCCTCTGTCCCAACTCCTGCCAACCTTGCAGTTCAAAAGCACGCCACAGTGCAAGTAGATAAATAGGTACCACTGTGGAGGGAGGGTAAATGGCATTTTTGTGCGCTCTGGCTTACATCACGGTGTTCCTTGCACCAAAAGCAATTTGGTCATGCTGGTCACATGACCTGGAAAGCTGTATGTGGACAAACGCCAGCTGCCTCGGCCTGAAAACGAGATGAGCTCTGCAACCACATAGTCACCTTTGACTGGACTTAACCGTCCAGGGGTCCTTTACCTTTATATCATAAGGACATCCCAGTCTCTGCTGTGCCTCATTTCCAAAGTATTTCCCTGGGTAAAGGGTGCCTAGAACTCCCTGCAGTCTTGCACCGCTGCGGAGATTGGAGGTGGCATGCCAAAAATTAAGACTGTATTCCTGCTGAAGTCAGCGGGACATACTTCTGAGTTTGAACCCCAGGCTATAGCTATGGGAGAAACAAGACTCTCTTGGAGTGTAATGTTGGTTAAAATGCAAGCTGCAACTCCAAGCAGTGGTTTTAGACAGCAGCCTAAGCCACCCTCTAGGATTGGGGTGGGGAGTGAATGATAAAAGGTAGGGCTGGATTGAACCCGGGACATTTTGTATATAAATCACATGCTGTTGTACCATTGAGCTACTGAAACTTTCATTCTATGCTCAGCCTCGCATTCCTTTTCTCACTGAATGACTTTTTCCTGCTTCCTCTTGAATAATTCTTTTGCAGGAACTTTCGTTGCACAACACTGTTTAGACTCTGATAGGGCAACCAAGTGCTCAGTATGCTCTGAGGGTTCCTTCATTGATGGAGATAATAGCTCTGAGAAGTGTCGTGGATGCCGACGCTGCCGTCCAAGTAAGTCATTTCTCTGTGTGTGTTCATGTCTCTGTGTTGGATAGGGGTGAGCAGCAGCGAGGAAATGAAAAAATTACTAAAAATTACACTTCACAAAAAACCAGGAATCATTCCTTCTTGGGATTCTGACAATATTCCAAAAGAAAGATTAAAATTATTTTTTCTATGCAGTGACGGCATCTAGGGTATTAATAGCCAAGCACTGGAAGGGTGACCATATACCAACTAGAGAAGAATGGCTACAAAAGCTGAGCGAGTACTTGGAACTCGCTAAGTTGACTGAAGCCTTAAGGAACAAGTCAAATAAAATAGTCCAGAAAGAATGGGAATGCCTAAATACCTACCTATCGAGTCAAGGTTCAACAACCAAGATTTGGTTGTGTTTAGAATAAACCCGTACGTGGGAAAATGTCTCCTTATACCAAGATGAGTAATATATTGAAATACAGATAAATTGTTTTAGTAATAGGAAATGAACCACCATGAGATCAATGGAAGTCAAAAAAACCAAAAGTATAATAAAAAGAGATCCACCCCAGAAGGGTCAGCATCTCGGTAGAGAAATTACATTCTGGGATGTCTGTTATACCGATAGTTACCTTGTATTGTACTTATGTTCTTACTTTTTTCGTTTGCTCTCTATTTTGCTCTGTTTTCTTTTTTGTTTCTTTTTTCTTTTTTGTATAGAATAGAATAGAATAATAATTTATTGGCCAAGTACATTTTTCAATTTACTTGGAATTTGCTTTGGCTACATGACAATGTAAAATACATTATACAAACAATAGTAATTTACAGAGCAAGAGCCGAGGCTTCCCTTCTCGGTGCCTCTTAAACTGTGTTGGTGAGTGTAGGCCTGCCTCCTAGGCCTGATGGAGTTGGCCGGAGGAGGGAGCGGTCTTCCCAGACACTCACAGCAGCAGCAACAGCAGCAGTGTTGAAAGCAGTGTATTCAGTTGAAATGTTTGTATACTTTGTTTTGTTTGTATCTGCATAGTAATTCAATAAAAATTTAAATAATAATTTTTAAAAAGTGGCAGCGAAAGGCCCCTGCATTGGGAATGTTGCATATGTGTATTGACTGTAGATTACTTGTTTCTCAAGCATTAATGGCCCACATAGAATTAACCAACTCTTCCTCTCTCTTTCTTCTTAGCTTTTGGACAAATAGAGCTATCCAAATGTACCAGTGAGCACGACACAGTTTGCGGTTGTGGCAGAAAACAATATCAAAGTAGCCACAGTGATGAATTCACGTGCAAGAATTGCAGTGTTTGTCCCCATGGAAAAATCAGGCTATCTTGTGAGTGCAGTAGGACAGAATCAATGTCTTAAAAACATGACTCCATGAATAAATTCATTCATACTAGGAACAGAGACTCTCGCCCCTACAGCAAAGCTATGCATCTGTGTTTGGGGCAAGCTATGTGTGCTGGCAAAATTGAATTCCTTCAGCTCTCCTTTGTCCTATAATACTGGTCTTCCTTATTTTTAACCCTCCCTCTCCTCTCCAGCTTTATGTATTTATTTTAATGTGATAATGTCCTTAAGCCCAGCATCCTTAAGGCAGTATTAAACATGAATGCTGGTGATGGTGATGCATTTATATAGTGCTCTGTATACAATCCTTAAAATTTCACCTGTTAACTTTCTGAAGATGCTTCTTAACCAGAGAATGTTCTCTTAAACATGCTTTGTCCTTGTTCTTAACCTCAGCATACACCTGCAAACACATCAAATGATCCTTCTGCACTTATTCTGACTGCAGGATGTACCTACTCCTAGCTTGGTACAAAAAACAACAACACCTAGAAACTTACAGAATATGCAACATGGAGAGCACCACTTTGTTTACCTCTGGACTAGAATTTTGAGCTCCCCTGCTTCATTTAACATATTGGCCGAATATAAGCCGCACTTTCCCCCCAAATTCTGACTGTGAAAAGTTAAATTCGTGACCTTACAAAAATTGGCTTTTATGATATCACTGCTGAAACAAACATAAAGTAAAACGGAACAAAAAAAATGTTTTATTGCTGATTTGCGAGCTTGTGACTGTTCATTTGCCATTCACAGGTGTGAGTGCCTGTGGAATTGTAGCAATTGAATAGTGATTTGTGATTTTAGCAGTTGTACCGTAACGTTTGCGGGCTTTAATCAAAGAGTTACAATTCTACCAACCGCAGCGATTTTCAGCCTGTAACCCAATTTTAAGGGAGTGGCTTATATTTTGGTGTTGTCTTTTTTTCTCCCTGCCCCCCGTCCTTGAATTTTAAAGCTGCAGCTTATTTGCAGGTGCGTCTTATATTCAAGCCAATACTGAAATTGTGAAATTGAATTGTGAACAGATTCTTTCTGTTAGAACCATTCTGTTAATTCACCCATTCTCTTTTCGCCCTGTAGAGGGCACAATTAGATGTGTTGACACAGGAGATCTGTGATTAGGACCTCCTGCAATTTGTTCCTAATGTAACAACAACACTGGCCCTGATTCAGATCAGGAGCATAGTGCTGGGGAAAATGCTGGCTCCTTCTCATGCCCTCTGATTCTTCTTCTCCAGGGCTGTTTTCTTGATTAAAATCCCATCTCTGAAGCTATTGTTTTCCCCAAGAGGAAAAAATACGCAGGTATTGTCTGAGAACCTGTTATGTCTCCACCTGTAAATTGGCCCCACAGTTATCAATGGGAAAACCACTGTATATGGAAATGTTGATCAGATTTTGGCACCCTACTGCTGTTGTTGAATTGCCTTTAAAGCCACAAGTGATCCTGAATGCGGAACCTCTGCATTACATTTAGTTTGTCCCCAAATAATAAACACTGCTTAGGTGCTACTGTGTTTGAGTGAAATAAAATATCTCCCTTCTCTCACTTATCTTTTCTTTCTAGGTACCACATTCAGTGACACAATATGTGAGTGTCTCCCAGGATTCTTTCTCCAAAAAGATGAAAACAAATGCTACCCATGCAGCAGGTGGGAAAAGCCTTGTTATCTGCATTTTCTCAGTCACACAGAAAGTAAAGGCAGCCGTGTTGGCCCATAAGGAAAAAAAAAATCCAAAGTCTGTATAAGGCCACACCTTTATTACACCAACTGAAATGTCACAAAATAGTATGCAAGATTCTGACCTCCCCAGAACTCTCCTTTCTTTAAGCAGAGAGTCAAGGGGGCAATGAAATAGAAGGAACTTTAATGCTATACAGTGGTACCTTGGTTCTTAAACTTAATCCGTTCCGGAAGTCCGTTCCAAAACTAAAGCGTTCCAAAACCAAGGTGTGCTTTCCCATGGAAAGCAATGCAGAATGGATTAATCTGTTCCAGACTTTTAAAAACAACCCCTAAAACAGCCATTTAACATGAATTTTACTATCTAACAAAAGCATGGATCCATAAAATGAAAGCAATAAACGATGTACTGCAGTCACACAATTAATCAATCAGTAGCTGAACTGGGTTCCACCACACAGTCACAAAAAAGAGCCACAAAAACAAAAATGCAGAATAAATAGCAAAATCAGACAGACCTCAGTGTAACACTCAAATCGGAAGTGTGGCGCTCAAATCGGAAGTGTAACACTCAAAACGGAGCACACATTTGGCTTACGAAAAACTTTCACAAACTGGAAGACTTACTTCTAGGTTTGCAGTGTTTGGGTTCCAAGTTGTTTCAGTACCAAGATGTTTGAGAACCAAGGTACCACTGTAAAGTACCTGGTAGTATTTGTCTCCTGTGCAACTGAGACCCACTTTTTCCTATTTCAGCTGTAATTCTGAGAAAGAATGCGAGATGGCCTGCAAGATGGCTTTAGTGACGAAGCCAGAAAATAATCCACGTAAGTTCTGGAATAAGATGTACAGCACTCCAGCTCTCTCTTTAGTCCTGGATACTCTCCGCAGCAACAACTTTCACCAGCCCTGCTTCACACCTCAATTGTTCTTGTATGGCTGGCAGAGGCACCAACTTCCAAGGGAGAGGAGGGGTGACGTCATGTGATGTGAGATGTCAGGAAGAGCCGGACTCATGGGTGTAGCCCGGAAAGTGGCACTTGCCCCCCCTAGATCAAGTAAAACAATACAAATACTTAATTAACTGACCAATCACATCGGTTCTGCCCTGCTTCACAAAAGTCTTGCCCCCTCTAACAAAAATCCTGGCTATGCCCATCGCTGGGGTGGAACTGAATGCGACTGGTCCTACAGCGAGAGCTGCTTCCTTATTCCTTCCCGTCCAATTCAGGAGGAGGAGAAGGAGCCAGTCACTGATGTGCTCTGTTCCACTCTTGACCTCTTTCCTCCCACTTTGAACATGGGGGGGGGCATCCCAAAAAATGTTGGGGTGTGTGTCCCAAAGGGCTTGGCCCCTAGGAGAGGGCACGCCTGATGACTGGAGAGTGTCCTTGAACTTTGACATCATTTACTTGTGCGGATGGAGGATAGAGATGGCATGTCTAGAAAGAAACATACAGAACAAATGTAGAATGTACATTTGTTACTCCACCCATTTACGCCTCTGGTGCCACCCACTGTTAGCATGTGACCCCCAGGTGCTTGTGCTTGGACTACTGCAATGCACTCTACCTGGGGCTACCTTTGAAGGTGACCCGGAAACTACAACTAGTCCAGAATGCGGCAGCTAGTCTGGTGACTGGGAGTGCCGCAGAGACCATATAACACTGGTCCTGAAAGACCTACATGGACTCCCAATAAGTTTCTGAGCACAATTCAAAGTGTTGGTGTTGACCTTTAAAGCCCTAAACGGCCTCGGTCCTGTACACCTGAAGGAGCGTCTCCACCCCCATCATTCAGCCCAGACACTGAGGTCCAGCTCTGAGGGCCTTCTGGCGGTTCCCTCACTGCGAGAAGTGAAGCTACAAGGAACCAGGCAGAGTGACACCCGCCCTGTGGAACGTCCTCCCATCAAATGTAAAGGAAATAAACAACTATCTGACTTTTAGAAGACATCTGAAGGCAGCCCTGTTTGGGGAAGTTTTCAGTGTTTGATGTCACTTTTTTATTATTCTGTTGGAAGCCGCCCAGAGTAGCTGGGGAAACCCAGCCAGATTGGCGGAGTATAAATAAATTATTATTATTATTATTATTATTATTATTATTATTATTATTATTCAGAAGAGATTGCAGACCTCAGGCTGAAAAAAGTTCCCTACTCCTGCTCTCTAATACCTGACATTGACTTCACTTTCCAATCATTTATCTCCACACCACACTTGCCTCTGTGCTCTAGCTATCCTATCCATCTCGTTGCACCTGTTTTCCTATCTTTCCAGACCCTATCATCTATATCAGGGGTGGCCAACAACCAAGAGACTGCAGTCTACTCACAGAGTTAAAAACTGGCAGTGATTTCGGGGGTTCAGGTCAAAGTTGTTGGGCTTTTTTTAGGAAGGAGGAAGGCCCATTGGGGGGGGGGGTGTTGGGTCAAAGTTGTTTTTTTCAGGGAGGAGGTAAAATGTTGAGCTTTTTAAAGGGGAGCCACAGTTGTTCAGCTTCTTTGGGGGGAGCCAAGGATCTACCAGTGATCTGCCACAGACGTCCAGTGATCTACCAATAGATCACGATCTACTTGTTGGACATGCCTGATCTATATTATGCTTATTTTTCCTTACAGAACACACAATTCTCACTATATTAGTAATCATATTTGGAGCTACCTGTGCATTGCTGTTGGTGAACACATTTCGCAAACGATCCTGTCAGAAGAGGTTCGGCTCCACTTTCTGTCCATATGGTGAGTATATCACTTGCCTGTTGGAGGATCCAGATTAGGAAAAGTCTGTGGTTTCAAAGCTGAGCAAGGGGAGACTTGCAAAGGGATTTAAGGCAGCTCCCATGCTCCTGTTTATAACCTCTGGAAGCCCAAACAGGAGCAGCGTGTGTAGGGCGACATGCTGTCTTAAAGCCCTTTCTAAAAACACACTATGAAGCAGCTGCCCCCCCTTATCCTTCAAACATTGGAGAGAGCAGGTGGGTGGGGGGTATGTGGGGAACTTGCACCAGCACTCATGTTTTATCCCCCAGAGGCCGGGTGGGGGGAGGGTGGTCTTATAGCAGAATCTCCTTTTGAATCAGCCTCTTCCCCTTCTTTAAGTGAATGGTCAGCAGAATGACTCCACCACCATGCCCTAGAGCTGTCCAACTGCTTGCTCTAAAGGAGAAGAGGGGGGCTGCTTTAAGGATCGTGGGTCCCCCCCGGACTTTCCCTTTGTAAAGGTGCTTTTCAAAGCAGCTCTGCTTCTCCTTTAAGCAGGCGGTTCCCACATAAGCACACACCGTATACCTGTGGCCGCCACTGTGCCAGCCATGGACACAGTGACACCTTTGAGAACTGCCTTCTAGGCCCCTGTGGTGATATCGCCCCTTTAAGACTGATTTATGGGAATAGGTTAGAATTTCAGAAATAGTGAGCTTGCATACAGCTGTCTCCCATTCAGGCTTCAAGGCCAGTGTCAGAAGGTAATTGGGTGGAAGAGGTGAACATCCATGGTCTATGTTCCCATAAAACCTGGGTTGGTGGGAGCTCTCACCAGTCAGCCAGGCATCTATTTCAGCTTTTGACAGCATCTTGTTCCCACTGAGATTTAAGTTTAAGCATTTATATTAATTAGCTGGATAAGTTGGTGTTTGTTGTTTTCTTCCCTTCTGAGCTATTTTTAATCTGTGCAATTATTTGGAGTTTCTCTCTCTCATAGAGTTTTGTTTCAGTAAAGTCTGTGTTTGATATTATGAAAATTGGTCTAGTCTGAGTTCCTGAACCCTTAAATTTTGACCATGCTTTTTGGAGCAAGGGTCATCCACCACAGCCCCTGCTGTTCATTGAAGCAATTTTCATAATTTCATAAGATGATGAGGACGGGTACCTTTTTCTCCTTTAAAAATACATGTAGTGGATAAGTTAGTTGAGAGATGGACAGACAGGCCCTTTCCCATTTTCTCATTCAGTTCTAAGTGCTTCTCAAGGCTCAGATTGCTGAGCAGGTATCTAGATAGGAGGGGGAATAGGAGGAGGGGAAGGGGAACAATCTGGTAGACTGGCTGGAGGAAAACAGAGTAAGAGGGTTGAGAGGGGACAAGAGAAGAAATGCAGGGTGCCACAGAAATTGGGAGAGAAAGAGAATGAAGTGTCAGAGAGAAAAAAAATCACAAGTGGTCTCCAGTAAAACAGATCTTCTTGAAATTGTATAATTTTCCCATGGGTTCTCTTCCCTCCCATTTCCTTCACCATCAAATCACACATCAAGTGCTCTGCAGCCCTGACATGGCACAAAAGCATTAAAGTACATTTAGAACCTCACAATATTTTTAAAACTTGGATCAGTACTAATAAAAATAATGTATTATTTATACCCTGCCCATCTGGCTGGGTTTTCCCAGCCACTCTGGGCAGCTCCCAACAGAATAAAAAGCACAATAAACCATCAAACATTAAAAACTCCCATAAACAGGACTGCCTTCAGATGTCTTGTAAAAATCAGGTAGTTGTTTATTTCCTTGACATCTGATGGGAGGGCATTCCACAGGGCAGGTGCCACTACCAAGAAGGCCCTCTGCCTGGTTCCCTGTGTTCTTGTGGTGCTGGCAAGCCCAGGATCTGCCATCTTTATTGTGCAGGCTACCCAAGTAAACTTTAATTTGATGTGCTTTTCGTGGGACTCCAGGTAAAATCCTGCAAAATCAAGAAGATCCAACATTTACCCAGACACCATGGAAGAGCAAAGAGGGGTGAGCTGGGGAAGAGAAGCAATCAGAGGGATATCAATGGCACCATTTCAAAATTCCAAAAAGCTTGGCTTATGTTTGAAGACCCAACCAGCGGCAATGCCTCCAATATCTCTGTAGCCTAGTTATACATACTCCAATTCCTTTAGTGAACTGAATATAAGCAGAACTCTGGTCTTCAACACAACCCTAGCTGTTAAATGCATCAAGTAGCTAGTAGCTGCCACCATTCGTGTTTGCTAAAGAATCATCTAGCCGACTATTAGCTTGACAATAACAATAAAGCTAATTTTCTCTTTTGATGGCTGTAAAATAATTTTTTCTGGGATTTTTTTTCCAGCTTCAAATCTGCAGCCAACAAGTGAACCTTCCCCAGAGGTAAGTTGTTGCAAAGGTTTCTAAAATTCCTCTAAACCTCAGGATTGTTTGCAGTTCATGCCTAGCTTTCTTATTTTCTAAGTTCAGCCAACTGCATACTTGATGTTTCTCTTGTTCCTTAGGTGGTAGAGAAAGCAAAATGCACATTTCTGGAACAAAACCAGATAGAGAATCTTTTGCCACAGAAAGCCACACCAGCTGACCTCCCAGATTGTGTAAGAGTGGCAGGAGAGACACAAATCTCAGATCGTGAGTGCATCTTAATTTCAGAAATAAAACATGGGCAGCCGGGGGGAGGAGAAAATGCGAGTTATTTGTGCATTGCTCCTATAAAGGTGTGTAGGGATGTGTTTGTGTCCATCAAAAACCCAAGAAGGTGCTAAAATCCTGAATTTGAATGTTACAAAGAAATCCAGAAAAGCGGAATGCCAGTTGCTGAGAACCTTGTGGGGAGAGTGCTGCTGTCCTTAAGTCTTGTTTGTGGGCTTCCCATGCCTATCTGGTTGACCACTGGGAGAACAGGATGCAGGAATAAAACCATCCTTGCCTGATCCATCAGAGCTCTTACTTTCTTAAGTGCAGCTATCTGGTTATATGGGGCATTGCTGATTGCCCATGTTTCAGTAAAGTGGTGCCTTGGTTCTCAAACTTAATCAGTTCCTGAAGTCCGTTCCAAAACCAAAGTGTTCGAAAACCAAGGCGCGCTTTCCCTTAGAAAGTAATGCAAAACGGATTAATCCATTGCAGACTTTTAAAAACAACTCCTCAAACAGCAATTTAACATGAATTTTACTATCTAACGAGACCATGGATCCATAAAATGAAAGCAATAAACAATGTACTTGCAGTCACACGGTCAATCAGTCAGTAGCTGAACTGCGTTCCACGCAGTTACAAAAACAAAACAAAAAGAGCTGCAAAAACAAAAAAAACGCAAAATAAATAGCAAAAACAGACAGACCTCAGCACAGCATAACACTCAAAATGGAAGTGTGGCACTCAAAACGCAAGTGTAACTCTCAAAATGGAGCACATTCGGCTTCCGGAAAAAGTTCGGAAACCAGAACACTTACTTCCAGATTTGCAGTGTTTGGGTTCCAAGTTGTTTGAGTACCAAGGCATTTGAGAACCAAGGTGCCACTGTATTTCACGTTTGTCATACAAGGAATGTGCTATTAAGGAAACATGGCTGTCTCAGAGAGCCGTTTTTCAATAATAGGGAGAGTGGAAATAATTTTTGTTACTGACAATTTATACTACACTAGGGTTTCCTAAATTTTGTTGTTTTTGGACTACAACTCCCATCATCCCTAGCTAGCAGGACCAGTGATCAGGGATTATGGGAATTGTAGTTCAAAAAAACAGCTGGAGGCCCAAGTTTGGGAAACCCTGACATAGACCAAATAGTGGGAGGTGGGCAGAGCATAACACCTAACAGCATCACTTGATTTCTCCTTGGTTCCTTTTACCCCTAGGTCCTGAAGTTTTGTACGCTGTGGTGGATCACGTACCGCTGCCCCGGTGGAACGAATTTGTGCGGCGCCTGGGACTGAATGAAATTTCAATAGAGAGGATTTATGCAGAGCACCGGCACATTCGGGAAGCGCAATATGTCATGCTGAGACAGTGGAGGCAGCAAGCAGGCCACAGTGCCACTGTAGAGCGCATCTGTTACGTTCTCAACCAAATGGAGATGAGTGGTTGTAGTGAGACTATTCAGGAGGTCCTGTCCAAACTGCCTTAGATGTACTGCATCAGTACTCACTCACACCAAGCACAATCATCTCTTGATGACTTGTAGCATCATAATGGATTGTGTGTTTGAATGTGCCATTACGCCATAAACAGAATTTGTAGGTGTATTGCCTCCAACACAATGTTTTATTCAATGGAGTAAGCTCACTGTGTTCCATTCTTAAACAATCAAGAAATATGTGTCTGAAACAAGTTGTTCTTCTTCCCATCCCTGTCAAGTCTAGGCCCTCCTTTCAGAGGGCTTATCCACTCTTCCTTTTGTCCTGCTGCTTCCCCCGCCCAGGTGAAACTGCTCTTTAGCTTGTAATTGGAGAAAATGGCAATCTGGTTTTCCGCAGTTCTTACCTATCTCTTAAAGAGTGGGTTTTCTTGGAAAGGAGCAGGGCAAATGGCAAACCACTTGGACCCATGCTTTCTAGGCATGGCACAAGCAGAAGCGTGTGCAAGCCCGGAGTTAGATTTTGGCCTCTTCACTTGCTTGTCATCTACTTTATTATTCTTTTTTTGTAGAGACTGAAAAGCAAGCAACTTAATCAAATATGTTTCTGAGCACAATTCAAAGTGTTGGTGCTGACATTTAAAGCCCTAAACGGCCTCAGCCCAGTATACCTGAAGGAGCGTCTCCACTCCCATCATTCAGCCCAGACGCTGAGGTCCAGCTCCGAGGGCCTCACTGAGAGAAGTGAAGCTACATGAAACCAGGCAGAGGGCCTTCTCGATAGTGGCATCCGCCCTGTGGAACACCCTCTCTTCAAATGTCAAGGAAATAAACAACTACCTGACTTTTAGAAAACATCTGAAGGCAGCCCTGTTTAGGGAAGTTTTTAATGTTTGATGTTTTATCATGTTTTTAATATTCTGCTGGGAGCCGCCCAGAGTGGTTGGGGAAACCCAGCCAGTTGGGTGGGGTATAAATAACATTTTTTTAAAAAAATTAAATGTTCTACTTTATAGGATTGTGAGAATGTCTCTTGAATACTCCCTGCCTCTTCTGATCCAGGACTCTTTCAATCCCAACCAGTTTGAATGTGTGTGGGTTTTTTAAAAAAAATATATATATATGTCCATTTTCATGTATTTGTGCTGTCGTTCTTTCTGCCTCCCACAAGGTCTTCTTCAGGGCATGCGTACACTACAGACATCTTGGTTAACTGTGGTTCCTTTTGTGTATGTAGCATTGGAAATTGTTGTTTGGAGCACTAACAGACAATTTTAGAATCATAGAATTGTAGAGTTGGAAGGGACCAAAGGATCTACTGTAGTCCAACCCCCTGCAATGCAGGAATCTCAGCTAAAGCATCCATGACAGATGGCCACCCAAGCTTTGCTTAAAAATGTCCAAGGAAGGAGAGTCCACAACCTCCCAAGGGAGACTGTTCCACTAATAGCTCTTACTGTCAGAAAGTTTTTCTTGAGGTTTAGTCAGAATCTTCTTTCTTCCAGCTTTAAGCCATTGGATTGAGTCCTACCCTCCAGAGCAGGAGAAAACAAGCTTGTTCCATCTTCCATGTGATGTGTGACTATCATAACTCCTTTCATTCTCCTCTTTTCCAAGCTAAACATACCCAGCTCCTTCAACCGTTCCTCATAAGGCTCAGCCTTTATAGAACTAGCATAAATGAGTAGTCACAATCTTGCTCTAAATCTTTGCTTGTCTTTCCCACCATCATATTCTTTCTCTCTTCCTTAAAAAAAATAATCCAGTATTGTGGGGACATTTGTGCAACCCACCAATGGATTCTAAATCACTAGCTGAAAACAATTTTAGGCTGTAATCCTATGCACCTTTGGATAAGCTCCAATGAACATAGTGCGATTTACTTCTGAGTAAATGTGCACAAACTTGCACTGGCAGTTGGGAAAAATTGCACTCTCCTGGACAGCGTAAAGTTAATGAGAGTTAGGAGGAAATATTTCAATCTGAGAGTCAGTAGAAGTGCTCCAACATAAATAGTATTTGTTGGTTGATTGGCGTTTGTCTGTTTTGAGTGTGCCTTTGGGGTTGAAGCCTGGGCAGTGTGTATGGAGGTCCTGGGAATGGCAGTTTTATCTGTATATATTTGCCGTTTGGGTTAAGTAATGCAGTATTTTGTATATACTTTTGTTGTATCTTTGTGTAACCCTTGTTATAACTGAGCAACCAAGTCTGACAAAATACAGCAAGACGAATGTGCTTTTATATATTTTTTTGAACACGTTTGTTCATTCTACACTATAGATATAAATGGCTAAACTTGTAATACAAATTAAAACCTGAAAGCAAAAGAGAAGCTGTTTTTTCTTTCTTTTTCCCAACAAAAGCCTATGAGCAAAGAGAGACAAATGCCTTTACTCAGCATCCCTTTTCATTTAAATCACACCTTTTCCAGCATTCAAAGTTGTGTGTTTGTGTCTCTCTCTTTGGCGATCATTCATAGCCGAGTGAGATTGTCTTCCATAAACACAGTGTTAACAATGAGTCCGCAAGTGACTGTGGAGGCCAATTCTGGATCCATACATCCTTCCACAGTGGGGACATTGGTTTCCAGGTTGGAGTTGATCACGGTGTGGATTTGCCAAGTGTGCCTTCCTCTTAGCATGTTTCTCCCTTGCGTCCTAGTTCGAGTGTTTTCAAAGCCCATGACACCTTTGGTAAAGGCTGTTCTCCAACTGGAGCACTCGCAGGCAAGAGTTTCCCAATTGTTGGTGTTTATACTACATTTTTAAAAAATTGTCTTGAGACTGTCTTAAAACCTCTCTTGTTGACCACCACCAGCATTACGCTTAAGAGTGTTGGAGGAGACATAGTTGTGTTAGGCAGTCCAGACTCCAGCCTGCATCCATGATTACAGAGGTGGATCTGATTGAAGTTGGTTTGGATTTACAGTTTGAGACAACAAAAGCCCATCACATCTCAGATGGTAGAGAAAGCTTAACCTTTAATTGTACTGTACTGGTGGCGGCTCCTAAGATTCCCTCCCAGGCCAAAGCCAGCGCCCATTTGCACAAAGTAGCCCTCCTGCCCTTCCATTCCATGCAAACTGGCAGCACTTTCAAATGCTGTTTGCATACGATCCCTTCATCCTCCGGTCGGTTTCACAACATACGATGTTGGACTAAAATAATAATTTATTATTTATACTCCGTTTGTGCTGCTTCCTATTCTATGCCTCGTGGGCTAAGCGGCGGAACTGCGGAGCCAGAAAGTATTCTAGTCCCATCTGAACGCCAGTTTTTTTCTCACACTTGGGTCCCCAGATGTTGTTGGACTACAACTCCCATCATCCCTAGCTACCGGGACTAGTGACGAGGGGTTATGGGAGTTGTAGTCCAGCATCATCTAGGGACCCCCCCCCCCATGAGAAAAGCTGGCGTTGAGATGGGACTAGATAACTTTCTGGGTCCGCAGTTCCGTGAAATGGGCTTAGCTCACGAGGCAAAGAATGGGAAGCAGCACAAGCACCTGCATTCGGTGCGGCCGTTTGTTGTCTCCCAGTCCTTGGGACTTGTTTAGGGAGACGCAAATGTTGCCCGTAAGGCCAAACGCTGCAGTTTCTCGCCACTTCCTGACAGGAATTTGGCCGGCTGCAAGCGATAGTTACAGGCGCCGTGTGTCAGACTGAAGGGAAATGAGCCGGAGCAGCTGCGGCCCCTTCCGGTGCTCTTTGAATCCCCGCGCGGGAAAATGGCGGCGGCGGCGGCGGCGGCGGCGGCGTTCGCTTAGCAGAAGCCGGTGTGGGGCGGGAAGATGGCGTCGTTGTCTTCCCCTTCGCCCCGCCGAGGGGTTTTGAGCGGCGTAGTGCTGAGTCCCCCACCCGGCCTGGGTTGCTCCCTCCGCCCCAACCTCTGCCCTCCAGGTAAAGCTTTGAGGTGACTCCTCGGGGCTTGCTTGGCTATTCAGCTGTTATTTTGGGGGGGGGGAGAGATAGGCCTTTTGTTAGGGGGAGCAGAAACTCAGTTTGCTATGTATTTTTATTTATTTAGGGGGGCAGCTACGCTCCCTGCCCCCCCTTGGCTACACCCATGGATTTAACCATTGCGGTGGGGTTTCTTTCCTAACCCCACATCTTAAATTAACGCAGAGCGGTTCCCCAACCCATAGTGTTATTGAGCTGTGGCAGTTGGGAAGGGGACCCGAAAGGGTCATCTAGCCCAGCCCACTGCGGTGAAGGAATGGCGACTAAAGAACCCCTGGCAGGTGGCCATTCAAGCTCTGTTTAAAAACCTCCAATGAAGGAGAGTCCACCACCTGTCAAGTTAGGTCTCATCCACACTTTATTTTTCGCCCTGCCCAGCGTCAGTTTTTTGGGGTGGGGGGGGTGGGGAGCAGGCAGCTTTCCCACCCAGAGCACTGAGTCAAGGGGGCACAACATTGAAAATATCCATTTGGGGGCGTCAAATTTTGGCCTTGCTCATGGCACCATATTACTGACAATCAATTTCCACCCCTGGCCCCACACTTTCCCAGTCCGTGTCCAAGCATTGTTGTTTTTTTTTTTTTTGCCCTGCCGCTTTTCTCTGGGATGCCTGTTCTTTAATGCTGAATTTGCACAAATGGCAATTCGGGTTTTCCGCAGTAAAGAATGGGTTTTCGTGAGGAAAGCGCTGGGGGGGGGAGTGCTTGGACATGAAGCCTTAAAGAGCGGACCTGTGGCTAGAAATGAAACACTACACAAATGAAGTCTGGATGAGCCTGGAGTCCTTTCCACTGTGAAACAGCTCTCTGAAGTTCTTCCTGATGTTTAGTTGAAATCTCCTTTCTTGCGATTTGAATCCATTGGTTCAGGTCTTACCCTCTGGAACAGGAAAAAAACAAGCTTGCTCCATCTCCCATGTGACAGCCCTTTAGATATTTGACAATGGCTATCATATCTCTCATGTACACATTTGGTTGTTAATAGAAATATCACAGATATATATATTATATTCAAGGGCTGTTGGGCTCAGCTGTTGCAGCGTTTCTCTGTAGTGTAGGTGTGTGTTTGCACATTCGTCTGAGAACCAAGGATAACATTGCACATCTGTTGAATTGCAAGACAGTTTATGTCACAATTAAGTTGCTTCCACAAGACTCTTTGATATGTGTGAGCCATATAAATGTCCAGACCTCCACCCTGAGGGAAAAAAAGCCTAATCTGATGCTGGATTTTCACCCCAGGACAATGTCAGCATGTGGGTGTTCCTGATGAGCAAGCTGACAAACTGCTGCTAGCAAACTGGGGGCTCCCCAAAGCGGTCCTGGATAAATACCATAGTTTGGGAGTAGTTCGTATGTTCCAGTGGCAAGCCGAGTGCCTGATGGTTGGACAAGTTCTGGAGGGGGAAAACTTGGTTTACTCAGGTATGCTAGTAGTTGATGTTCGTTCATCAAATCTCACTTGCTGCAAGTAGCTGATGTAGCATTTCCCTGTTTGACTGTGTTTGTGGTGAGTAAATACCTCTTTCCATTTTGACAATGCGATTAACTTCTGAGTTTAACGGGGGACCCTCCTTAATACACAAATAACAATGACTTTCTGATTTGCCTTATGTGTATTTTGATTAGATCTAAAAACTGATTCTTAATAACTGCTAGCTGTATATTTTTAAAGGGTGAATTGCCATCGCTTCTTTCTCTTGGTACCCTTTGATGCTACTTGAGAACATTTTTCTGAAGCCCTCATCATTGTTTCTCATTTGATAGCTAAAAAGAGAAAGAATGTGACTCGTACATGTCCTAGTAATAATAAAAGCATATTCATGCTAAGTGCTCTTGTGGTAGCACTTAACATAAAATATGTAAGGAATTTTCAGTAACGCACAATTTTGTAGGGCAGGATCAGTGATCCACAAACTTTGCCTGTCCTTTACAGCCAATCCAACTTGTGCTCACCTGTTCTTGTTTTGTCCTTGACTTTCTACTCCCCCTCCGTGTGAGGTTATGAGCAATGCCTTGTTTCTTTTTTGAGCTCCAAGTTTAATTGGGAAGGAAGGTGGGGATCTTACCTGTGATTCCAGGTTGGAATTTGTTTCTAGATGTTGAATGTCTTCCTTTCAATGACTTTCAGCTCCTACAAGTGCAGGGAAAACTCTAGTTGCTGAATTACTTATACTGAAGAGAGTACTGGAATCTCGCAAAAAAGCTTTGTTCATTTTACCCTTTATCTCTGTGGCCAAAGAAAAGAAATATTACCTGCAAGTAAGTATAATATATTTAAAGTAGGGTACAACAGTGGTAACTTGGTTTAAGAACAGCTTAATTTATGAACAACTTGGATTAAGAACACTGCAAACCCAGAAGTAGGTGTTTTGGTTTATGAACTTTGCGTTGGAAGCAGAACATGTTTTGCTTCCTGTTGAGTGTGTTCCATTTGTAAATTGAGTCACCGCTGCTATGGGAAAGCACACCTTGGTTTAAGAATGCTTTGGTTTAAGAATGGACTTCTGGAACAGATTAAGTTTGTAAACCAAGGTACCACTGTAGATCAGAAGTCATATTGCAGAATCTTAAGTGCTGGGAAGAAAAGCATGCACATTTTTGACAGAGAATTTTGGGGCAGAATGATCATCTGAGGTAAGCAGAACTGTGCACAGCATTCCAAGCGTGGTTGCATCATAGATTTATGTAAAGGTATTATGACATTGACAGTTTTATTTTCAGTCCCTTTCCTAATGATTGCAAGTATGGGATTTGCCTTTTTCACAGCTGCTGCATACAGGGCTATCTTCACTATGACCCCGAGGTCTCATTTTTCATCAGGTAAATGGCCCAGCTAGTCAAGTATCCTGTTTTCACAGTGGTCAATCAGATGCCTGTCCTAGATGAGGGATTGTCTACTGATGAGTTGTTTTCAAAATACAATGTGGGGTTGACTGCTTTACACAGTGCATGCCAAAATTCTAAACATATGAAAATATGTACATTGTCTCTTCGGCAAATAGGCAGTGTTCCAAGACGTAGGTGTGCAAGTGGAGGGGTATATAGGGAGTATTTCCCCTGCTGTCCGTTTCTCTGCCCTGGATGTTGCTGTCTGCACTATTGAGAGAGCTAATGGTTTGATCAACAGACTCATAGAGGAGAAAATACTGGACTCACTGGGTAAGCTGTAATAGCATTTGTCATTGTCAAGAAACAGAGTGAGAAAAGTGGTCTCCCAGTTGGGCATATCACTCTTCTTTATTTTGCACAGTATATACCATTTATTATCTGTGAATAAGATGCCCCCATGTATAAGACAACCCCTATTTTTTTGAACACAAAATTAAGAAATCTTGCCAGAGCCAGACCCCGACCCTGAATCGCCAGACCCTGAACCTGAACCCAAATCCAGGCTGCCTGTGCTAGAGTTCAAACCTGAGTTCAGGCCGCTCACAGTAGAGCCCAAACGCAAACCTGAACCTCTGTGCACTAACCATCTGGGTATAAGACAACCCCCAATTTTTGACTAAAAATTTTAAGCAAGAAACATTGTCGTACATGGGAAAATACGGAATATAATTTCTATAGTAAGCTTGGTCTGTATTCCACTGGCTTGATTTGAAAAATTGTAGGTATATCCACAGATATTTGTCAATTCATTCAATAGAAGTCTTAAATCGGAGTGCTATTGTTAGTAAATTTCCTGATGTTTATATCTGTATCAGCATTTTTAAAAGAAATATGTTTGAACTCTTTTGAAAGTAAATAGCTTTTTTAAAGGAAGAACCCATAATTAAATTTGATATTTGTGCTAGTATTAAGGTTTTTGAGTCACTTTGGGTTCCCTTTGTCAGAATAAAAGTGACTCTTAAACTCTTTTATAAATCAATAAAATAGTATGGGAGCTTAAAATTTAGAGGTTTCATTTAACTATTTGGCTGGATGGCATCCTTTCTAAGTTTAAGTGTCATTATGATATTTGCATCCATCCATTTATTAGGAATAATTGGGACGCGGGTGGCACTGTGGTCTAAACCACTGAGCCTTAGGCTTGCTGATCGGAAGGTCGGCGTTTCGAATCCCCGCGATGGGGTGAGCTCCCGTTGCTCAGTCCCAGCTCCTGCCAACCTAGCAGTTCGAAAGCACGTCAAAGTGCAAGTAGATAAATAAGTACTGCTTCGGTGGGAAGGTAAACAGCGTTTCCGTGCACTGCTCTGGTTTCGCCAGAAGCGGCTTAGTCATGCTGGCCACATGACCTGGAAAAACTGCGGACAAACGTCGGCTCCCTTGGCCAGTAAAACGAGATGAGTGCCGCAACCTGAGAGTCGTTCACGACTGGACTTAACTGTCTGGGGTCCTTTACCTTTATTTATTAGGAATAGACTTTGTTTCTCTACAGTATGAAAACAGCTCAACTAACTGTCCTTTTAAATGCTTCATAAAATTCAGTAGTATAGCTGTCTGGGCCTTTCATTTTATTCAAATTTATTCAAGTTTTAAAAATGCAATAAAGTATCTTAATTGCTTTTTTTGTTATATTCTGCAGCAGCCTAGAATCTGCTTTGGTGAAGGGTGATACAGAAATTTAAAATAACAATAGGTAAATTGATATCTGTAGCCTCTCCATTTCTGTTCCATAGGAATAGTAGTTGTAGATGAGCTGCACATGCTGGGGGATCCTCAAAGAGGGTATCTGCTAGAACTCCTGCTGACAAAAGTTCGGTTTTTGACCAGAAAAATGAAGAACAAGTGAGTGGACTAGAAAGTCTTGGTTTTTTAAGATCTCCAAACTATACTTTTTTTGAACAAGATATGTAGTTGGATTATGTGTATACACATGAGGCTCCCTTGACAATGAAAGAGCACAATGCTCTGGATATGTCACTGCCTTCAGTGTAGAGAACCTCTAAGTTTTGTCTCCCCTCTTCTACATGCAGGTTATCACTTGCATGCATACAATTCTGCTGATAGAGCAACTCTATTTACAATTCCTTTTGGTAAGCCACAAACATACTTTACACCCATTCTGAAAGCTGTATAGTATGGGAATCTCTTTAAAGAGGAATGACTATCTCTTTTTTACTTTTCTTGAAGTGCTTGTTACCATCATAGGTGCTGCTCTGAACCTGGACATTTGTAATAAAAAACTGACAGTTGGAGGGAATATAGCTAATTGATAGCTATGATAGGCACATTAAGAGTCCTACCTAATTCAAGATTATATGTACAGTGGTACCTCGGTTTACGAACTTAATCCATTCCGGAAGTCCGTTCTTAAACCGAAACTGTTCTTAAACCGAGGCGCACTTTCCCTAATGTGGCCTCTCACCGCCAGTGCCCTTCCACTGTTGGGTTCCATTCTTAGACTGAGTTAAAGTTTGCAAACTGGGACACTACTTCCGGTTTTGCGGAGATCGTAAACCAAATAGTTCTTAAACAGAGCTGTTCTTAAACCGAGGTACCACTGTACTGTATTCACATTTGAGTGGTTAATACAGCCATGACCAAAACTTTATCCGCATATGAAGGAGCAGAGCAGCCAAACTTAGCACAAAAAGAGTTGCCAAGTCAAACTTTACAATGAGCAAAACTTCACAAATTGATTGAAAATGTCAGTTCAATCATTTGAAATCCTCTGCAGGTGATGCATGCAGTATTTTGGCTTAACAAAGCTTCTCCTCTACAGTTCCACAGCAAGAGACCACTGCTTTAGAGTCTTTCTTTCATCAGGTCCACTTGGAGCATTAGTAACAGGGCATATATAGTTGCAGTTAAATGTAGCCAAGTTGTGTTATAATAGCAGAATTTTCCCTCTTAGGTCAGATTTCATATTCCTTTTCATTGCAGATGCTTGCTATAAAAACAGTACTTTAAGAACAATAATAAATACTTTGTTTTCCAAGTAAAATAGTTATAGTGTTCATTGAAATGACCATCTACCTCAAGGACCGCCTCTCCCTATATGAACCGACTCGGACGCTGTGCTCATCATCTGAGACTCTTCTTAATGCCTCTCCACAGGATGCCTAGAGGGTGCAATGGGAGAACAGGCCTTTTCTGCAGTGGCTCCCCATTTGTGCTCTCTGCAGGGAGGCTCACCTGGTGCCTTCATTGTGTATCTCTAGACACCTGGAAAAAACTTTCCTCTGTAACAGGCCTTTGACCTTTAACTATTTGTAGTCTTTTAGAAATGGACAGGATGTTTTACGGTAAATTTATTTCTCTTTCCTCTTTATAAAGGCTCAGTTTGGTGTGTATGGTGGAGCATTGCTTGGTTAAACAGTAGAAAACTGTTCTGGCACTTGATTGAGGGAAGCAACTTCTAGGGTGCCTATATAAGAACACAAGAGGAAGCTTGCATGATCAGACTAAAGGTCCATTTAATCCAGTATTCTGTTTCTAGTATTGGCTAGCCAGGTGCTTGCTGGAAACTTGAAAGCAGACGAAGGCAACAGTGTCACCTAAGCAACTGGTATCCATTTAGTTCCCAGGGCTTACCTTGGTTGATAGGTCTCCCATCTGTGAACTTGCCTAGTCATCTTCTAAAGCCATTGGCCATTCCCACATCTTGTGGCAGCAAACCCTGTAAAACAATTTTCCAATTGAATAACTTAATAATTCAGTTTTCTTTTCTTTTTTTTTGTAGACAAACGAACATGTCTGGGCCACTCTCAAATGGAATACAAATTGTAGGCATGAGCGCTACCCTTCCTAACCTGGGTCTTCTGGCCTCATGGCTAAATGCAAAGCTATACCACACAGATTTCCGACCGGTGCCCCTTGTAGAGCAAGTGAAAATTGGCAGCCAAATTTATGACTCTTCCATTAAAGTTGTGAGAGAAATCCAGTCTGTGGTGCATATAAAGGTAACTGGATATTGCTAAGGATACGTCTACTTAATTTAATGCTGCTTGGCTGCCTAAATTTAAAATGAAACCCTTAAGTGTATAATAGGTGTGTAGTGTGTCAAAGCGTGTTGTATCACATGGTAGGTAGATGGGCAATCTTTTCCTATCTCCAGGTTTTGACCAATAATTTAGCAATTTCTGGACTTCTGTCTAATGGTACAATCCAAAAGCATGTGTTCAGTGCACCTTACCTTACAGCAGTGTTTTTCAACCTTTTTTGGGCAAAGGCACACTTGTTTCATGAAAAAAATAACGAGGCACACCACCATTAGAAAATGTTAAAAAATTTAACTCTGTGCCTATATTGACTATATATAAAGTAATTCTCTTGAATAGGAATCAAATAAACAAATTTTCCCCACGGCACACCAGGCAACATCTCGCGGCACACTAGTGTGCCGCGGAACAGTGGTTGAAAAACACTGCCTTACAGTAGGCATGTTTAGGATTGTAACAGACCTATGTTGCACAGTTGCAAGGCAGGCAATCAAAAAGGGTGGAATTTAACATCATACTCTACAGCTTGCCAGTCTCCCCTCTCCTCTCCATGTGCTGTTCTGGGGGTTCTTCTGACCTCTCCCAGAGCCAATTTCAAGGGGGTAGGCTGAAGAGAAGGGGGAAAACCTTGCCGTGCAAGCACAAATCCTTACGTGGGGCTTCTGATGGAGCTGGTCAGGTGAATCCTGCCCCAAAGTCCCACCCAATCACACCACATGGTGGATGGCTTGGGCACTTGCTTAGAACAGGGCATAATTTTCAATCCTGGCCATATGGAGCTGAGCTTTTGAGTTTCTGAATTGAAGAAGGAATTGGAAAAAGGCTTCAAGAGCATCACCTCCATAGCGATATATGAAATTTGCTTGCTAACAAAATGTTTTTATTTAGAATGATGAGGACCACGTGGTGACTCTGTGTTATGAGACTGTTCAGAATGGCCATTCTGTCCTTATTTTCTGCCCATCTAAGAACTGGTGTGAGAAATTGTCAGACATCATTGCCCGGGAATTCTACAATCTCCAGCACAAGTGTGAGTCAAAATTAAGGGGTTGAGGAAGGGCTGGGGCTTGAAGACCACACACAACATGACAATATGCTTTCCCTTCTATGTAAAGACCTTCAAAAGATGTCCACCCTTACACCAGTAGCCCTGGACACAGAAGGGATAGAGGAGTTGATAAGTCAGCTAAAGCATTCGCCTTCTGGTTTGGACTCCGTGCTTCAGAGGACTATAAAATGGGGTGTAGCATTTCACCATGCAGGTATGCCATTGGGGTGTGTTCATCTTGTATTATTTTATCTGTCTACATCAGTCTGAGTGTGTAAGTGTGTAGCCTGCTATGACTTTTCTGACTGATAGGCACATGCGTGTCCATCCATCATGTCTGCAGCTTTGAGTGAAATATCCATTATGAATCAAACACTACAGGACACTACCCAAAGAGTGCTTACTAATGATTCCTCATCATTCGGGGGGAAAGTGACAAGTGGAGTGCCGCAGGATTCTGTCCTGGGTCCACTGTTGTTCAACATCTTTCTAAATGACTTGGATGAAGGAATTGAGGGGATGCTCATCAAATGGCACCAAACAGGGAGGGGTAGCTAATACTGCAAGAGACAGAATTGGGATTCAAGATGATTGGAGAACTGGGCCAAAAATAACAAAATGAATTTCAGCAGAGACACATGTAAGGTTCTACACTTAAGCAGGAAGAACCAACTGCACAAATATAAGATGGGGGCTTGCAAATAGTACATGTGAAATGGATATAGGGGTCTTAGTAGACCACAAGCTTAACATGAGTCAACAGTGTGATGCAGCAGCAAAAAGGTCTAATGTTGTTCTAGGCTACATCAACAGAAGTATAGTGTCCAGATCAAGGGAAGTAATAGAATCCTGCTCTATTCTGCCTTGGTCAGAAACACACCTGGTGTACTGTGTCCAGTTCTGAGCACCACAATTTAAGAAGGATATTGGCAAGCTGGAGCATGTGCAGAGGAGGGCAACCAAGATGATCAAAGATCTGGCAACCAAGCCTTATGGGGAATGACTGAGGGAGCTGGGTATGTTTCGCCTATATAAGAGACTGAGAGGAAAGATGATAGGCATTTTCAAATATCTTAAGGGCTGTCGCATGGAAGATGGAGCAAGCTTAAGTCTTCTGCTCCAGAGGTTAGGAGTCCAACCAATGGCTTCACGTTACAAGAAAGGAGATTCCAACTAAACATCAGGAATAACTTTCTCACAGTAACAGCTGTTTGACAGTGGAATGGACTCCCTCGGAAGGTGGTGGACTCTCCATCCTTGAAGGTTTTTAAGCAGAGGTAGGATGCCCATTTGTCAGAGATGCTTTAGTTGAGATTCCTGCATTGCAAGGGGTTGGACTAGATGACCCTCAGGGTCACAGCCAACTACAATTTTATGATTCTTTGAATTTCATATTGCTTTTCAGTGGAGGCAGTTCACACACTTGATATCCTGCTGATGAAATCCATTTTATCAGAAGGTTAAAAAAACTGTCAGGAATGGGGAATATATGTATACAAGTGGAATTACTTTAATGCTATAAAACAATATTTGGATTTGAACTTTATTCCAAAATCTTGATTTCCCAGGAGTAAATTGCCTCAATAACTCTATCTGCTACCATTGGTTAAAATGTCAATATTTAATAGTGTATATTAATCTTAGGCCTTACATTTGATGAACGAGACATTATTGAAACCGCATTTCGTCAAGGAGTGCTTCGAGTCCTAGTAGCAACCTCTACACTTTCTTCTGGGGTGAATCTGCCTGCACGCCGGGTAATCATCCGAACTCCTGTGTTTGGAGGCAGATCATTGGATGTCTTGACATACAAACAGATGGCTGGGAGAGCTGGAAGGAAGGGAGTAGACACCATAGGTAAGTGCAGTTGTTCTAGCTGTGACTAACAATAGTTCCTTGAGTCTTTAAAGACCAACAAAATTATTGTGGCCTAGGCTTTCCTGGGCTAATGCCCACTTGATTAGGGGCATCCAGAAAGTGGTCTAGAAAGTTGCTATAGGTTTAGAGAGTGGGCAGTTTTCCATATAGTAGACCAAAAAGCTAAGAAAATGAGTGAGAGAACAGGTGTGACATAGTTCCATATTAAGAAGAGGCAGTCCCCATGCAATCAATGTTCAAAGAAAATAAATAGGTGCAAGCCATAGAGCTTAATTGCATGTTTTGATCTAAAATGCAGTTTTCATCAGAGAAGATCTACAGTGTAGAACATTCCTAACATTGTAATTAGCATGTTCATGCTAATTCATGCTAAATGGCAGAGTGGAGGCCAACCTGACCCCATCCATTGGCCAGTGAAGAAGTAGCTGCTTGCTTTCAGTCCCCACAGCATTCTTACGGGATCCTCTGGATCTTCGACTCTGCCCATGCAACAAAGGAAAGATAGAGGACTTTATTCACTTTTTCCTCTACTGCCCACTATATGTCTCAGTAAGACCCAGGCTTTTCCCTCTAATCCCGCCGACTATCGCCAGGGACGATGACCGCATGAAATACTTACTGGCGGATGCCAACCCTTTGATTTCACATGGAGTGGCCATCTATACATTACAGGCCCTGAAACTGAGGACCACCTTTTCGGCTAACTTGCCTTAGCCTTAGTCCTATGTATCTTCCTGACATGGACACTGTCGACATGCCCTGCTATTGCTCTCTATTTTATTTGTATTATCCAGCACGATTTTACATCTAATGTTTTAACTGTTTTTGTAGTATTTTTTGTACAAACGCGCCAGGCCACTGCCTGGTCTTTCACTATGTGCTATGGCTAATGCAATAAATTGATTGATTGATTGATTGCTTTCAGTGCTTGTTTTCCTTTTCCCTCCCTTCTCCTTATCTTTTAATATGTGTACAGTTCTTAGGGGGGGGGGAAATATGTGCTCTATAAGTGTTAAGCACAGAAAAAAACCCCGAAGGTGTGTCTGTGTGTGACCCAGATACCTGTAAAGGTTGGGAGGAAGAGGGCCCAGCCCCTCTGCCTACCACTGCTGTCAGATGATACGATGCAGTAAAATAGAGAAACTGACACTTTGGTTGTTCAGTTCACGGCATACTTGACAATGTTTGGGTTTGGTGAAATGATAGTTGGTCAATTGGTTGAATAGCTGACAATATTTGCCTAGCCTCCAAGCCCTAATCTTGTGCACAGCTGTATGCAGAGGAAGAGGAATTCAAGATCCAGTCAGAATCAATGTGTATTCTGTTCTTGCTTATAGGAAAGGGGACAAGATTGTACCCAGCCAATGGTCCCTAGTGATATATCTGCGAAGATTTTGCCATTCCCTCATCTGCTTTCCCATTTGAATCACTGATGTGTGCCCTGTATAGTGAATGATTTTTTCTGTAAGAAGGAAGTAAGCAGGCTATAGTCAGGGCAGAAGACCAAAATATGTACCTTTGTTCCTAACCCTGGTGATCCCTGCTTTCAGTTTAAATGTTCTTGCGCCACTTGACCTACCTGTCCTTGGTCCTAATCAACATTGATTTCATTAATAATGAAACTGCTTATTAATTAAAATGATTCTTGTGTGCACTGGTTATTAAATAATGCATTTCCCCCTTCTCGGTTGAAATTTGTGTGTTTTGATAGGCGAGAGCATTCTGGTGTGCAAGACCACAGAGAAATCAAAAGGAATTGCTCTGCTCCAGGGCTGTCTCAAGCCAGTGCAAAGCTGTTTGCTGAGCCAAGAGGGAGAAGACATTACTTCAAGTATGATACGGGCAATCCTTGAGGTATGTAACACTCGTGTTAAGGCAATAAAAATTTACTCCCAAGGCATATATCAATATTTATTACCTGCAGGCTTCTGGGCTGTAGTCGCTTGAGTGGTGAATGCATCTTTTGAGTGCTGGATGCCTCTGTAGAAATACATCATCTTTTAATATCCACCTTCAACATTAAGTTCAGCCTGCTTCACCTATGCAGCTAGGTGAAGGAGCTGCCAGGTGTATTTAAGGAAATGGATCCTGTGAGTACTTCACTCTTAGATCTAATTTCTGTGATCCTTCACACTCTAAAGTAAGCTGGGGGCTATGTTGCTTCAATCAAGCATTCATGGCAGCATATAATCTGGCTGAACAGAGGTTTATTTTCTTCGTTTATCTGTCAAATTTATCTCCTGCCTTTCCACTGAATTAGGCTTAAGATAGCAATAATGCAAATTCAGTAAAATAGAATTAAGCATAAAATACAAAGTAAAAAAGCAGGCAAAACTTCTAAGAAACAACCAGGTAAAACTAATCACAACATATTTACAATTCGGCATGTTGTATTTGCCTGCCCAAGAGAAGGTTGTCAGAGCTGGGGGCAGAATTCACCCCATGCGTCAACTGACTTGAAGAAACATAGTTTTCACTGGGGAGTGTTTTGGGACAAGCTGTCCCTCTACAAGAGGAGAAGGCTGCCCTTGAACCAGAATGAAACCAGGCTGCGGTTGCTCAGCATCGAAAAGGTGGCAGATGCAGCTTTTAAACTCATTTCGAGGGTGGGGGGCAGATAAGTGGCAGTAACTGAGGAGCATTGATTTTGGAGATGAGGATGAAAAGGTTTTTGACTACCCAAATGGGGTTGAGGTGGAAGAAATAGGGAATGAACATGATAGCTAGTCAAAGAAGCCAAATGGCTGTATGGGAAAATGCACGTGTCGGACAGAAACATTTGGAAAGGGGCAACGTATTTAGGGGTTTATATGATAATTTTAGAAGCCTCTGAGCAAAGATGAGTGAATTGGAATACTTGATTTTAAAGGGAAACCTATATTGGGCATAACAGAAATCTGATGGAATGGAGGAGAACCAGTGGGATGAAATCCTCTAGATCCAAAGTATGGGAAGGACAGGGAAGGGTGTTCTGGGAGCAGTGTCACTTTATGTCAATTTACCCAAGGGTGACAATGTGGCATATCTTCAGACTCTGAAGCAGTGTGATCAAAATATATAAAACTGCTGAAAAGCATCATGTATCAAAAATGGCAAGGTTATGCCAGAATTTTATTTTATTAATGCATATATATGCTGCCTCTCCACCAAGACAAAGAAACGATACAAAGTATTCTCAGGTCAACTTTAGGAGCTGATGGCCATCTGCTCCCTGGCCTGAGTTTCTTCTCTGATACTGTCCCCCGATGCAGGGCTCAAACTCAGACGCTGAGATTAAGAATCTTATGCTGGGCTCAAACTCAGACGCTGAGATTAAGAATCTTATTGGTGTTCAGAGGTATACTACTCCTAAACACAGGATCTCTATTTAACTAGAATGACGAATACTTGCTTGCTTGACCTTTCCTCCACATATATGTCTGATCCTCTCTTAAAGCCATCTGAGCCAGGCATCTTTATTGTATCCTTATTGTAGTAAATTATGTAAGCGCTGAAGACAATTTCTCTGTTACTATTCATTCTGGGATGGTATGTAGTTGCAATATTCTGGAAATCTATGTGTGCATACACAAATGCCTCTGTGCCCAGGGGTATCATCGGGAGAGAGAGAGTGCCTTTGACATGCTCACTGAGAAATTTTAGAAGCGCAGTGTGTCCTTTCCGTCTAAAAGGGTCTCCTTTCAGATTTAATTGCTGTATCAGTTTAGCAAGTACTGTATGCTGATTAAATTCTTATTCTGACAGATCATAGTAAATGGAGTAGCTAGCTCTCCAGATGACATCCAGAGTTATGCTTCCTGTACACTCTTTGGTGCAAGTCTGAAAGACTTCCCGGACAATGGGACAGAGCAGGAGAGAAATTGCCATGGTTCTATAGATGCTTGTGTGAAGTGGCTGCTTAAGAATGAATTTATCCTGATTTCGGTGTCTGATACAGGCAAAGGTAAAATGCACAGTTGGATTTGAAATGCATGTTAAAGCAAGAAATGAAACATGCAGATTTGGAGCAGCAAACATTTGTACCATTTATGTGCAAGCTTGAGCATAGCTTCTCTAACTTGTTTTGATGCTGTTTCTATGCTCGGTTTCTTCCACAAATTGATTCAATCTTGTTCTTTAATTTCTATGCCTCAGTCACCCTCCCACAACCTTTTTAGCCCTAACAAATCTTCCCAATCGATGTTTTACAAAATAGGCTACAATTTGGAAACTGTGCCCTTTGTCCTGTCCCTGGGGGCAGCAAGGAGTAAAGACTCAAAAGAAGTCAATTGTTCCATAATCTCAAGACATAAATCATGCACTTGGCACCACGTGGATACCATGTAGCTGGGACGTCAACCAAGATGATATCTGAAGTGTGCGTGCATACGAAAGCTTATACCCAGAACAAACTTTGTTGGTCTCTAAGGTGCTACTGGACAATTTTTTTATTTATTTCGTCAACCAAGATTGTAATTCTTGCTCTGCAGTAGGTCTACCACCTAGCAGGAAAAAAGTCTCAAAGACAGTAGGGTCACTTTGATCTCCAAAGGGGCTGATATTGGTGCCATTAGAATAAAAGGTCATGGTCTAGTTACAGTGGAATTGGAAGCTTTAGGAAGAAAAACACATACCCTTGTGCTTTCACCCTCTGCTTTAGACGCCACCAAGTGGTGCAGAAAAACTGAAAGACATTTTAACTAATTATTTCACTGAATATGATGCTTCTGAGGACTTGATAACAATCAAGTGGGAGGTGATGAAAGTTGTGATGTGTGGGACTTTCATCAAGGAACTGAGATAAAAAAGAGACAAGGGACAGAAACTTCGGAGCAGGAGATAGATCAGACAAAATATGGTAAATGAGGTTCCAATAGGGTTTATAAGCAACTAGAAGAGAAAGGAATTGAAATTATTGAAGCTAAGAGAAGCATGGTTAAATTTTAATACACAAACAGGGCCTTTGGTGTCAAGCAGTCTAACATAATCTGTTAATGCTTCTTTGCTGTTTAGGGTGTAAGGCAACATTTCCCAGTACCCACTCACAAAACTGGGACAGTTTTGAGACATTTAAAACCCAGGCAAGGTTGTTGTTTTTTCTTCAGGGAAGATCAGAGCCAAGAGACTATGCAGCCTTTCTGTAGCTCATCAAGCCGTACACCCTAGTTCAGGTTTTATTTTATTTTTTGCTGCGTAGAAGGTTGCATAGAAGGTGATATTACAACTCAAGGGCATTTAGTCAGGTTTAATTTGAATCTCAGGGATTATCTTTTTTCCACTTCCTCCTCTGGTTTGCTTGGATACGATTCATTTATTAGTTTTACAGCGTTCAGTCCTCGGAATCAGTTAAAAGAATAGGCTAGCCAATAGTGGCAAAGGCTTTGCTGGAGACTTTATTCTGAGATCCAGTATGAATATACACTACGGATTTAGATGTGGTTGGGGTAAGGCAGCTTCATATGTCTATGTGTAATACTATCAAATTATACTCTTTACATTGGTCTCAGTTCAGAAATGAATCTGTCATTGATCCTGCCGTCTCAGGTTCCTAGTCTACAAAGACATCGGGAATTCCTCCCCCCCCCCAAGAAAATTCAAGAAACAGTATAATTAAAGACAAATTCTTGAGGATTAGCTGTGTTAGTTCGTTGCCGCAAAACCACAAAGCATTTTGCAAATGAACAGTAAAACACTTGTACTTTTCTGCAGTGGCTCCCCATTTGTGGAATGCTCTTCCCAGGGCGGTTTGCCTGGCGCCTTCATTATACACCTTTAGCCAGGTGAAAACATTCCTCTTCAACCAGGCCTTTGGCTGGCTAACATCCTCTATCCTTTTAAATGTGTTGGGAGGGGGGTTATTGGTTTATTTTGTTCTTGTTTTAATTATGTATTTTGTGTTTTTATCTTGCATTTTTATGCTGTGAACCGCCCTGAGATCTACAGATGAAGAGCAATATACAAATTTAAGTAATAATAATAATAACAATGATAAATGTATATTTTTCTCTTGGCAGAAATATATTGCCCAACACATCTCGGCTCTGCTACCTTGTTTTCTTCCTTTTCACCCGTAGCAGCACTAGAAATTTTTGCTGATCTCCAGAGAGCAATGAAGAGCTTTGTCTTAGAGAATGATCTGCACAGTCTTTATTTGGTATGTTTTTGTTCAGACTTTTTCAGCTACTTGAGGTATACAGTCTGAAATTCCAGCGGAGGGGGAATCCTTCCTGACACCAGTGGCTTATAATTTATCTCAGCAGATGAAGTTATGTCTTAAACAGAATCAGAAGAATTTTTATTTGCATCAGCCACTAGCCATAGCAATAAAATAAAATGTACTGAAGATAGAGGTAAAAACTTAATTATAGAAAATACATTTTGGAGGTTTACATCTATAATCAAATAATAGATCTTATCCTGATTGGCCTTGCAAACATATTAAACTGCTGCCTTGAATTTTTAAAATCTTTTTCCACTGCAGGTATACTTTTTCAGCTTGGTTAGAGCTAATCCCAGTTTACTCTCTTTTTTATAATTTCTATTTTTGTATTTTCTATTTTATATAAATGAATTAAATACATAAACATATAATCCCTTTTAAACCCCCCCCCCATTGTGGATCTTAGTGTAATGATTTCCTCCTCTGCATCTCTTTTTTATAAATCCTTTGTCAATCCATAGTTCAAAGTTTTACTACAAGTTTTCTGTCAATCTGACCCATGTGTGTAATTGTTTACTATAGCTTTTCAAATAAATTATAAACTTTCCCCATTTTTCCTGGTTTCTAATTCTTTCTGTAAGCTTTGCCATCTCGGCATAGTTTATCAGTTTTGTCTGCCACTCTTCTTTGGTTGGAGTTGTACCATCTTTCCATTTCTGAGCTGACAGAGTCTGCACAATAGTGGTCGTGTACATAGTTTCCTCTGGTCCTTCGGGATCTCTGGTCCTATAATACCTAAACAAAAGTTTCTGGTTTCTTAGGAAAAGTTATTTTCAACATTTCCCCCCAGTTCATTTCCCAGAAGTCATTTCCCAGTTTACTCTCTTAATCCTTATTCTATCATGCCAAGTGCATAAGGAAACTAGATTTTGACTTGTTGAGCAAAGCCCTGCCATAGTATTATGTCATAATTTGACTCACTTCCTTTCCAAAATAGTCTTGCAGGTGCAAATTTTATTTGCTGATGACGATGACTGCCATACCTGCTTGTGGTTGTCCTTTAGTAGTCTTTGGTACCACATCCACCTCTGCCCCTGGTGTGTATCTTTAGTGAAAAGTGAATCAGATCCTGCTGACAGGTAATCACTTGTTATCATTGATGCCCCCAGAATCATTAGCAGGACCTTGGGCTTGTCCTGGTAGCTGCTGCCTATGTGAAAAGATGCAATAGAGAGAGGCAGCAATTCTCGTTGGCTATAAATTATCTGTGGACACCTCTTGTTCTTGAATTTCACAACTGGAAGTAACTTTCCTCACCCATTGCTTGTCTCTTGCCGTGTCACCTGACTCCAAAAGAAGGCAATAATTTTAGCACTGCTATTGCCTGTTAAACATGTTGTCATGTATTGTAGTTGCCATGTATTGCGCAGACAACTGGTATTCCCCCCAACACTAAAATAGAGCTAGTGTTAATAGGGGATGATTTATTCATAGAATAGAATCATAGAATCGTAGGGTTGGAAGGCACCCCAAGGATAATCTAGTCCAACTCTGCAGTGCAGGAATCTCAACTAAAGCATCCATGACAGATGGCCATCCAACCTCTGCTTAAAAACCTCCCAAGGGAGTCCTTTCCACTATTGAACAGCTCTTTCTGCCAGAAAGTTCTTCCTGATGTTTAGTTCTTGTAACCTGAAGCCATTAGTTTGGGTCTTACCCTCTGGAGCAGGAGCAAACATGCTTGGTCTGTTAGATATTTGAATATCATCTCTCCTCTCAGTCTCTTATCAAAGCTAAAGATACCCAACTCCCTCAGTTGCTCCAGTGCTACATCACACTGTTGATTCATGTTAAGCTTTCCCCACCTCTGTTGGTGGTCTGAAAATAGTATGTAAAGGAAGTAGGATTCAAAACCTGATTCTTTTTGTTTTGGTTCTTCTTTTTTTAGGTCACCCCTGTTTATGAAGACTGGGCCAAAATAGACTGGTATCGATTCTTTTGCATGTGGGAGAAGTTGCCTGCCTCAATGAAAAGAGTTGCAGAGCTGGTTGGAATTGAAGAAAGCTTTTTGGCTTGTTCTGTGAAGGGCAAAATAATTACTAGAACAGAGAGGCAGCGTAGGCAAATGGCCATCCACAAAAGGTAATGGCTGAACACAACTTACAATATTACACTATGGTATATGACATCACAAAGTGATGGTGACATTATTGCAAAATACTCTACCTTTGCAACCTGCATTCAGCAGTTTTCTGCTCTAAGTATGATGTTGAAGTTACTGGATTTGCAAGTAGCATGTGTTTAGAAACAAGTTTCTTCTAAAACATTTCCGTGGAGCCTATCTGTAGGTACAAAATAAAGGGAGTAATAACTTTTGAAATAGGCATTGTGATTGATAATACCCAACACACATTGAACTGATATGGTTTTGAAGAATCTCTTGCAAATAAGCAATTTCCAGTGCTTGCAGGCAATTACTGTGTTCCTGCTGTTTGTGTTATTTGCCAGGTATGCATCTTCATTTAGCAGCATGTGGTCATATTATCTAAGAGGGAATTCAAAATTGTGGGTGATACAAAGACATCCCAGCCTGAAACTTAGGTTTCCCAGTATGCCATTTGAGTTTCCTCTTTCTGCTAGTAAGGCACACACATTCCATCTTCTTGTAGCTTGGACAAGTGCCCTGCATGGATGTGCCTCTTCCCCATGGAACAGCTGTCTTATTTCAGATGAACTTACCACTCTCAACCAGCAGTACAATGGCAGGATCATCTCTGATTTTATGAATTACTTTTTCACTTGCACCCTATTTTCAGTAGAAGACATTGCATTATACACAGGCACCCCCCGTTTCTCATTCAGGCTTTAAGTAGACCCATGGCTCCTTAGCTTCACCAACTGCCTTAAGATGGTAGTCCTTTTGCCATATATATAACATAAATGTGCCTGAGTTTGTGGCAATCATAAGCTGCAAGGCAGTAATTACCATTGCAAACCCTGTTGGTGTTCTCTTGCTCCCTTTCCTTGTGCCCCCAACTCCTGCAGGAATGTTAGCTACCTTGCCAATTGCCTCCAGGCACCATCTGTTTCCAGAATTCCTGCCAAATCCTTCCATCACCTTGACAACACTCTCTGTTACGGGCTGCCTAACATAACTGCAACCCAAGATATGGATCTAGCTGGCTGCAATTTCTGCAGGACACTTGTTAATCTGCAGGGCACATCTAAGTTGGTGCACCACAACCCCTTCTAATTTTTGTTTGGACCAGACTGCAACATGGACAATTATAGATGGTCTTTTCTGATTGTTGATGCTGTTCTAGCCATAAAGTGGCAATTTGGCCTGTGTGTGTAGCTTTCTGTAGCCTTTCTTCCAGCTGAGAGAACAGCAGTACATACAGTGCTATAGTACTGTTAAAGTTAAAAGAAAACTGAAGAATGCTTGCAGCTGGTGGAGGGCATTTGGGGTGGAATGGGAAAATCAGTCACATGTGTCTTAAAGCAAGACACTTAACAGAGGTTCAACAGATATTGTCATGCTTGGCACATACGTGCTTATTCGACTCCTGCTGTTAGGATGTTTGGATAAATTGTAGGGAGTTTATTCCTCAGATTAATTTCTGCCACCTGCTTGGGGATATATGAAACCTCTTCCACACTCCTGCCCCATGATCTTTGATATCATTGCTTTTAGGAATTATTATGCCTCTGTATCTGCACGTACATCATATGCTATCCTTGGTTCAGTGGGATGCACATCCACATCCCAACATGCATTTCTGTTTTAAACTCTCAGCTAGCTTGCACATCCAGGCCCTGCCCCCCCCCCCCGGCCGATTTTCTTCCTTGTGGAAGGTAAGTTGAAGAAAGTCAGACAGAAAATGAATTTGACATAAATGTCCACACCAGCAGAGCTGCAACCTTCTCGATTAATGTATCTGCTTCTTATTTTTTCCTTTCTATGTTCTTACCATAATGAACGCTCCCCACATCAAATGGGGGGTGATGTTTGAGTGGTCGCGCGCAGCCCCCTGAATTCCTGGGCGACACCTGGTAGTTCGGCTGGCTGCGCCCTGCCCCAGAAGGGATACCTGGGGTCTCCGCCTATCCTAGTTAACGTCCAATCCCGCCTGGGGGAGGCATTGCCAAGGGATTGGCCAGGTAAAGGGAGGGACTACCCAGCCCACACAATAGAGGGTGTAGCTTACCTGGGAAGCAGCAGTCGGCTCCAGAGCTTCTCCCACCCTCCACTCCCTCATTTAATGCTTACTTTCCAGGTTAATCTCTTGCACGCAGGCGCTGCTATGCCAAGGCCGCTGTTGAAGGGCCAGAAGGGAATTTCCCTGCACTGACAGGTTTCGCCTTTCCCGTAGCAATTCGTCACAACTTTGGCAGTTTCAGGCCTTGGGCGGAATCCTTTAGTCATCTTCCTAAATGGGGTGGGGCGGTGACTCTACGCCCCCAGTGCAGTGGCGATAACAGGGTTCCCCATTAAAGGGGTATTGGGGGGAGGCATTGGCCATACGCCGAGAGGTTGTCATTGCTCTCCCCCCCAGTGGCAGCAAAACGGGGGGGGGGGCTCTCTGCTTGAACATATGTTCTCCGGAGCCAGCCCAATCCCCACACATTCTGGATAACCCTGATGTTTCCCAGATCCCTGGCTGGGGGCTGGGAAGGATAAACACCCAATGCCTGAGCCAAGGTCTCCCTACATCTGAATCTGAATAAAGTTGTGGCCAATTTTAATCCCATAGCACATTGTCTTGTGTCATTATTCCACTCGGGGGTCGCCTAGGGTTTGGGGGACTCCCCCTGTCAACGCAAAGCAATATTCATGCCCCTTTTGCAGCACACCAACTTATCTTAATTTTTCTGTTGTAGATTTTTTACAAGCCTGGCTCTCTTGGACTTAATAAATGAGGTTCCTATAAATGATGTTGCTAAGAAATATGGCAGCAATCGTGGACAGCTTCAGTCTTTACAACAGTCTGCTGCTACTTATGCAGGTGAGGCAATACTGATACACAATTTAATAGAATTTTATAAGTAATAAATTATTATTATTATTACTACTACTATTACTACTACTATTATACAACAAATTGGTGTTTGCAGCAGACTCCTTTGGGAGAAATGGCAGGATAATAAATCCAGTAACATTTGCTGTATCTTATACAATATATTTCAGTCTTCTAATGTGTGGAGATTTGGCCAATAACAGAGTGTATGTGTCTGTCTGTCTGTCTGTCTCTCTCTCTCTGTGTGTGTGTGTGTCTCATAAAGGAATATTCGGCACTGTCAATGTGAACATAGGAAGACACCCCTGTAGTAGCTATCTTAAATGATCTATTGAAAGCGATTTTGTAATAATTTGCACCATTTATACATACACTGTTTGGTAATAACTTAATGTTTTTTTAAAGAAAAAGTTTTAAAATGCTGAATTTTGTAACAATTTTTATACATTTCAGGGATGATTACCATTTTCTGTAACCGTCTGGGGTGGCACAATATGGAACAATTGCTCTCCCAGTTTCAGAGTCGTCTCACGTTTGGAATCCAGAGAGAACTCTGTGATCTTGTCCGGATATCTCTGTTAAATGCACAGTGTGCTAGAGCTCTTTATAAGGCTGGTTTTGTCACGGTCGCTGATGTCGCCAAAGGGAATATTGCCGAGGTGGAAAATGCCTTCAGGAATGCAGCACCTTTCAGAAGGTTGAAAGTATTTCTAGTATGACAGAAAGCTGTCCCTTTGATACAGTTTTAGCTAGTATAAGTTTGGGAAATGGATCTGGTTTGCACTCTTGGATGTCGGTTTACTAGAGTTTAGTATGTCACACTCCAATAATTTTATTTTAGCTTTCTTATGCTCCCCAGTGCCAGTGTGATATGTCTGAGATCGCTATTGGTATAAAATACTATACATAAATGTTTGTCATGCTTTATCTAGGTAATATTTAGAATTCTATGTAAGACTCATAATATGGTGGTGTTTCAATCCTACTCTTAAGGAATGCATGTTCCCATGTCAGCATGCCTATGTGCTGTCTTCCAGGTGCCTCACCTGCTTGGAGTAAGGCAAGTGGTGTCAGAAGAGAGGGCCTTTTTGGTAGCATAATTCCCTCCCCAAGGCACCTGTGTTTTATTTATTTTTATTTTTCCAGTTCTAACTTCAGCTGTTTCTGTTCTTTCATTACTGTGTCACTGTTCATTTATACTTGTTAATAACCCCCCCCTTCTATACTGCCCTGGAAACACATATGAAGAGCAATATACATTTCCCCTAAATTATGATATATATCACCTTAGGATGTACAGTTCTTTAAAACTGACTTCTTCTCAGTAGGAGCTTTCTGCTAATTTCTTCCTCCTCCCTCATGCTCTTCTGCACCTTCTAAGAAGAGCAGCATCTTACATAAATCCTGAAGGGAAAACTATATTCCTCCCCATCCTTTCTTTTCTTTGGTTCTGCACCCCTCTTCTTATTACTTAGCTTTTTCCTAGAAGTCAAGTGTCTAGCGACTGATCTCTGAATGCACCTAACCTCTGATGCAAGCTAAGTTGTCACCTCTGCTTCCCAAACCCCTTGGTTCGCTTCCTTATCGGTGTGCAGACTAATATAAAAATTGGCTTTTTGTGATGGGTGCATGTTAGGTGACATGTTAAGCGGAGGTTGGATGGTCATCCTTCATGGATGCTTTAGCTGAGATTCCTGCATTGCAGGGGGTTGGACTAGAAGACCCTTGAGGTCCCTTCCAACTCTACAATTCTATGACAGTAAGAGTGCTATGGTAGGAATTCTTTTTAAAAAATTGAAAGCATGATTTCCAGGTAATGTTGTCTTGTTTCTTCTGCTTCAGTCGTAAGGCAGTGGATGAAGATGAACAGGCTGTCGAGGAACACCAAATTACACCCCTTATATGGATGTCTGGACTGAAGGGTTTAACTGAGGTTGAAGCAGCTAATCTTGTTGTGGAGGAGGCTAAAACTCTCTTAAAGGAGGACTTGGCTGCTTTGGGAGTGCAATGGAACCCCAATACCTCTCTCTTATCAGATTCATCTTGCACATTTTCCATAACAGGACAAGTTGAGGAAGAGGAAAAACATAGACTGTATGGGAAACAGATATCAAGAAATAGCCAAAATATAATTTCATCAGAGAAAAGTATCAATTCTCAACCTGATAGTGCAAAAAGGGTTAGACAAAAAAATAAGAGGCCGTTAGATGCTAGTTTAGTAAATGACAGACTTGAAGAGACTCTGGTAGATGAAACTAAGGGACAGACAAGAAATGATAATGTATGCTGTAGTGCAAGCAAACGCCTGAATCTGAGGAAAGATGGGGAAAGTATGAGAGATACCCCTGTAAAGCAAAAGTTGGATGCCATGATAGGTACTGAACAGAGGACAAAGCCAGGCTTGAAAGCTACTTCAAAAAAACATCATGTTGCAGCTAGATTTAAGAAAAAGGCTGGAATTAATTTAAATCAAAGTAGGGAACAGAGCACAGTTGCAAAATGGAGTATGTCTTGGAGTCAAGAATCAAGTTTCAACAATCATTTTCCGTCCTCCAGCGACAGCTGTGAGTCAAACCAGAAACATCACCAAACTCTAACTAAAGGATCATTTGGCTACCAGGAAGGAATTGACAAAATATCCCTACAGGCAAATGAAATCTACCAAGATAGCGGGAAAACAATGCACAAATTGCTTATAGAACCTATACATGCTAGTGAATCCAAATACGAGTTAACACTGAATAATCACACTAAAACACCCGCTTTGAATTCAGTAGAGGGAGATACAGCTCCTGTTAAAGATAAAATGGAAATGCAAGATGTTATGGACGATATGGTGATATCCGATAAGAAATTGAATCTGAAGAGTAATTGCAGCAATTTGGAGCTCAGTAAAAACAGTGCTAGAACCATAATTACTGAAAATAAAATGGAAGCAGCAAGTGGCGCTATCACCACAACTGGAAATAAGCAAACAGCAGAGAGTTCTCGAAAAGCAGACAAAAATGACCCTGGAAGGATCAACCCCACCCTGGAAAAGACAAATACAGTTATGTGTAAAGTGCATAATCACCCTGATAATGTTCTGAAGCCTTCTGAATGCATCAGAAGCTGTTCTCCTGATCTGTATTTTGTCTTCAAAGAATTTGAAGAAAGCTTCCAGTTGGATACACAAACTGAGAGGATATTGCAACAGGAGGTGGCAGCTACAGTAGCTGATAAACAAAAAGAACTAGTAGCAGATTCAGCACTGAAAACAAAGTGTGCTAGTACTTCAGAAACTAGTGCTGCATATACAATGGATAAGCTAGCGTGCAGAAAAGCAGAACCGTTACCTGTTAAAAAAAACGATGTAGCAGGAAACACAGCTTTATTGCATTGTAAAGTGAAAGGCGCTCACAAAAAGCCTACTATGAAATACCCAGAAATACCATTTTGCCTTGAAAGAAGCAGTTTTTCTGTCATGGACTCCCAGTTAGAAAGCTTCTTACGGGACTATCAGACTCCAAATCTGGCAGAAGAGCAGGAAACTATTGTTCTTTCAAAGGCTTCCTTTGCTCATAATCAGTACCTACCTACTGTTGATGCAAGTGCCAAGTGCTGTCCTTTGCCTGAAATAAATTTGAATAGCAGTGATAGTTTGTTGTTTGATGAAGACTTTAACCACATTAATGACCCTCAGGATGTTCACATTGGTGAAGCTGTTGCCATGGGAGAACTTCCACTGCAGCAAATTATCCCTGCTCCTTTTAAATCTACCTTAGAAGATGATCTTCCAGGTGAGCAGAATGTGGGGTCAGTCAAGGGTGTATCAAATACCACTATAAACCAGCAGCGACTGACAGAGTATAATGATGATTCTCTAATGTTCTCAGATGCTGATTCTTTCCACATAGCAGAAAGGCGAGATAGTGAGTCCGTGCCTTGTTTTCGCAGAACCATCCTCAATGAGCTGAAAAATCTGAAAGATGCAGATGATGATGTCAGACCTGAGATTACTGGAGAAGATGCAAATGCTAACCAAGTGGGAAAGTGTGATTTTTTATTTGATTTAAGTCCAGGAATGAAAGAAGTATTAGATAAATGGCCAAGCCCCACTGGAAATAAACCTGAAATGGATACAAGAAGCAATTTGAGAGTAGTGCTATCTGAGAAAAATCAAGATTCTGCCCTATCCTGTGGTCAGTGCAAATTTCGCAAAGATTTTAAGAGCAACTGCATAATTAGACGGATGGATGATCAGAGTAAGACCTGTGGCTCTTTACTAATCAATGGAAAAGGAAGTTCCATTTCTTGGACAGATGGGAACAAGGTACGTCTTTCTCCTGCAAAGTTCATGGAGCCTCCTTCACAGTGTTTGGAACAATGCTTTGTGACACGTGCCGAAGCCAGAAATATGAACCCCACAGACAAAGCTCCTTGTCTTCAGCTCCTGCAGAACGCTGCACTTGATTCACACCCGCAAGCAAAAATCTTGCCACATGAACCAGAAAATAGCAGACATGCTGAGTTTCCATCTGAGGATGACTCTATTATAATTGAAGGTTTTTCACTGCAGTTATCTCAAGATCTACCATCCTGCAGTGCTGAAAATTTTGCTATAATTGATGTGGCGAATGATAAGGCTCTTTTCCGAACCTTCATGAAAGAATGGAGCACAAAAAAGAGATTTGCTATCTCGGTGGCTTGTGAAAGAGCAAAAGGCTCCCACAGATCAGCTATTGGTGCCAAGTTCAAGCAAGGTGAGTTTGCCCCCTGTGCTCCTTCCATTATTTTAGAAATGTATATTCTAGACATTTTACTCTGGACTTAGTAAAGTGGCAAGTGGTCCTATATCTGAAAGTTAATCTACGGATTGATCTGAATCTGGGAAGGAAACAGAGTTTATATTTTAACATGTATACTGTAGTGCCAAGTAGGAAGAAGGCATATGCCTAGTTTTAGCAGCAAAAAGTCACTTGGAGATACCAAAGACGACAAATATGGATTCTTCACTGGTTAATGAGAAATTGCATATAATGTTTCCTTTCCACAGTTCCTTATGCCATTTAGTGACAAAGGTTTGGCTATCATGGTTCATGGATTTATAGGTTATAGAAAGCACTGAGTTTGTTACACTGAAACTGAATCATACAATATACAGCTGTACCTTGGTTTTCGGACAGCTTAGTTCTCGAACGTTTTGGTTCCCAAATGCCACAAACCCAGATATGACTGTTTCAGTTTGCAAACTATTTTAGGAAGCTGAATGTCCGACGGGGCTTCCGATTGGCTGCAGGAGTTTTGGTTTCTGAACGTTTTGGAAGTTGAACAGTTCCGTTCGACTTCCAAGGTACGACTATATATATCTGTCATTTAACATGTGGCCCAAAGAACCATAACTGTTGCACTGACTTCAAGCTCCACTTTTCTGCTGGGAATGGCTAGCAGGGAGCTTGAAATCAGTGCCTATCAGCTGATCAATAATGACCATAAGCCTTCCTTGACAGTGCAACAATTGGAACACACTTCAAGGCTCCCAGTTGTCAGCCATGTTTCCACAAGCCCTCACATGACATCACATATGATGTCAGGTGTGGGGCAGGTGGGTTTGGGAGAAACTGCCCTGCAAGCTACATTGGGATCCTAATCAGGTCTGCAGGCCAAAGTTTCCCCCACCACTATCATAAAGATAATTTAAAAAGCAGGAAAGGAAAGTATGCTTTGCACACAATTTGCAGGAACTTCAGGGGGGACTAACAGATTTTAATTTTTGTGTGTTCATAGGGAACATGCACCAGGAAATTCAGTATGATGGTGATGGATTTCCTGTTACAGCCTGTGAAGACCTGCTGGTAGTTGGATTAGCTGTGTGTTGGGGTGGAAAGGATGCTTATTACATTTCATTGCAACAGAAATCTCATGAACAGACTGGTAAGGAAGTGTTTTATAAAGGAATGCACTTTAGAGAAGCCTACACGTAGCATCTTGCTGCCTTCCCAAATCCATGTTAACTAAATTATAAAGTATTGTTTTATCCATAAGAGCGGCAATTATGGTTTATCTGGACAGAGAACAATCACGGAATACTGATGATGTAGCTTTTCCAAGGGATGGCAGAGCTTGGATTGCTTGGGGGTAAAAAAATCTCACATAGGATTCCAGCATGAAAAGATGGAACTGAGTTTGGGACGCAGCCTTGTGTAAGGTGCAAGTGGGGAAGCTGACAGCTGGGAGTTCAGATCCATGGGAAGAAGTAGGATACTTCTGAGAAGATCAAACAGCACAGGTGGGAATGGTAGAGAACTGGGGAAGGATGGAAGAATAAGGCATGAGCTTTGAAGCCTACGAATAAGGATGGTGGTGCTGTGCTCTTAATGCGAATGCCAGGTATAATGGGAACTGGAGACTGTGAGTAAGAGAGCCAAAAGGCAAGGATGATTTTTATACTACCCTGTACAAGGAAAAACCAATGTATGTATAGGCATACACTCTTCCCCTCTCTCTCTTTTCCCCCATGGGTCCTTGTCATAATACTTAAATAAGATGGTTTCTCTGTTGTTTTAGAAATCAGTGCCAGTTTGGAACCACCTCCCCTGGATCAGAACTTGGCTGCGGCAGAGAGGTTGCAGCATCTTCAATTACACCTGCAGGATTCCAAGAGAGCGTTTTCGCTTGCTGTGTATGATTTCATTCAGCACTACAAAATCCTCTTGAAGGCCTGTGGCATCTCTCTGGCAGGATGCTATGAGGACCCAAAGGTTTTATAACTAATCCTTTTTCTATCTTCTCTATCTGTAAAGTGAGAGTGATGTTTAAAATCAATGTTTAAATCCCCCAGCAATTGCCAGAAATAGAACTTATAAGTTCCTATCTTTGGGGAGGGGTGCACATACACATACCCAAATCTTGTTGCATTCTTGTGGGGGGACGGGACGCATTTTGAGTTAAGTGTGCTTTGCACTTCCCTCATTCTAGGTGGCGTGCTGGCTGTTGGATCCTGAGTCTAAAGAACGCTCCCTTCACAACATGGTCACCAATTTCCTTCCTCAGGAATTGTTCTTGCTGGACAAACTTGGAGCAGGCCAAGGGTGTCAGAGTCTGGGGCTCAGTGCCAGCGCAGATAATTCTGGACGATACAGAGCAGCTGTGGAGTCTGTTCTTGTCTTTCATATTATGGAACACCTCAATACTCTGTTGCATAAAGATAACATGCAAGGTGAGAGCACTAAGACACCCCATGGGTGGTGTTTAACTAAGTTTTACTCAGAGTAGAGCTATTAAAATTAATGTACCTAACTTAGCCATGTTCATTAATGTCAATTCACTTTGTTAAATATCACCTTTGAATTAAATTTAAAGTATGTTAGTCTCCAGTTGAATTTCAGACACATGTTAGAAAATCTAAAAACCTTATACACTGTAGTGTGAAATTGTATTTTGCTATGATTAAAAATGTTTGGAAAGTGAAGGAATATCAGTACTTTTTACTAATGGGAAACAGATTTTCACACCTGACAATAAACTCTTCCCCCCTCCCAATTTTTCTTTTTGCAACATAGCACTTTTTTGTAATTGTGATGCCCTGAACCTTGGGCACAAGGAGTGTGACTTTGGCAATACAAACAATAAATGATTGTGTATGATTCAATAGGTACATTTTCATAGACTTTTAGAATTGTAGAGTTGGAAGGGACCAAAAGGGCCATCTAGCCCAATCCCTTTCAATGCAGGAAGCTTTTCTCAGGGTGGAGCTTGAACTCATGACCCTGAGATTAAGAGTCTCATGCTCTACTGACATTTTGTTTGATGCCAGTATAAAACCTTCTCAGGTGTGATAGGTCTCTAACTCTGGTGTGTGTGTGTGTGTGTGTGTGTGTGTGTGTGTGTTTATGTTTAAAACCTCTGGTGATTGTTTTTAACCCTTTCAGATTCTAATACTATTTTCTAGTTGTCTTTCTTTGAATTCCTTGACCCACAAATTCCTATTGACTCTGCACTCTGCAGATACTCCTTGTGCAACCTATTATTAAGAGCTACTGAGAATATTAGTGGGGTGGAATGGAGGGGTAATTGGTGCAAGCACCATAATCTTCTTCTTATTTATTTATTTATTTATTTATTTATTTCAAGTGATAGGAAATTTCTTTTCAGTCATTGTGTGTTTTGCGACACTGAACGAATGTTGTCTTTTGCCTCATTTGTCGTTGTGTACCACAGATACTTTTCGTAAAGTGGAGATGCCAAATCAATATTGCCTGGCCTTGCTAGAGCTCAACGGCATCGGATTTAGCACAGTTGAGTGTGAGACGCAGAAACATGTCATGGAAGCAAAACTAAACGAGATTGAGAATCGGATATATCAGCTGGCTGGTCACAGTTTCTCCTTGACCTGTCCTGATGACATTGCTGAGGTACTGAACACATGGCCCCTTTCAATAGAGTGAGCCCTGTCCTTATTATGATCAGTGGGAGGAAACTGTTAAACAAATCCACCAGTGAAATTTTGACTGGAATAACGTTGCCGTCCTTCAGTTGGCCAGAGTGCTGGTTCCTTTTGATGAGAGAGTTTTCAACACACCGTGGGTGGAATTCAATGTTTTGCTAAGGCAATAATTTCATCAGTGCAAGCATTCCTGGAATGATGTTCCATCTCTCCCCACCCCAGCCTCTTTGTCCTGTTCCAGGGATTCTCCTGATCTCCCTGAGCCAATGGGGTGTGTGTGCTGAGGGTAGAGGGTGGAGGGAAAGCCCCATTGCACTAGTAGGATTTCTTCATCTGAGTGCAGAGAGAGACTAGAGAGAGACACAAACTCTAAACTTCCAATAATAAATTAAATCAGCAGCTGCCATTATTTGCGTCATTTTAGTTAAAGTGTTCTTAATATTTTCTGCAGAAAATGGTCAGATTCTGTTTAATTGCTCATTCTTAGTTAACTAACTTCTCCTTAATTACCTCCTCCTCCTCCTCCTCCTCCTCCTTATTATTATTATTATTAGAATTTATATACTGCCCTATACCCAAAGGTCTCAGGGCAGTTCACAGAACAAAATCAGAATATAAAACCACAAAATACATAATCAAAATAAAAACAACAACCCAACCCCCCCCCAAACCCCACATTTTAAAAGGGCATAAGATGTCAATCAAATAAACCAAAGACCTGGTTAAAAGGGAATGTTTTTGCCTGGTGCCTAAAGGTGTTTTGTTAAAAGTTGGTTTTTAAAAAATCCAGTAATGGTAAAATGGGAGTTTGTGACCTAGCAGAGCTTGTCGGCTAATGGGTTAGCTACAATCTCAGTTCATTGTGTGTTAAGAAGTAGGCATGGGAAGAAGAAGTTGTCTAAGCCCCAAGAAAACGGCAAGATTCCACTGACTGAATTTATTACCTCTTTCAGGTGCTGTTTTTGGAGCAGAAGTTGCCATTCAATGGAGAATCAAAATTGCAAAGGGGCAAGAAAACATTAGGTTACACTGGAAGGAAAATAGCAAATGGAAAAATTGCCAAATTAGGCAAGCAATTCAGTACAACCAAGGTATATTGTTTGTGTGCAACCCCTGGAGAAGCATCCTTTCTAGCCTATGTGTGATTGTGGGAAGCTAGTCATTTGTAAAAACACAGTGGTGGAATTATGTTTCACAAGTGCTAGTTTTGCATAAGTGATGTCCACACAAAAATCAAGTTGCCTACTTCAATTTCAGCGCATTACTGTTATGTTACCTGACTCAGTATTATCAATTCCTTGCATTACTTAAAGGCCTCAGATGATTTCGCACGTGAGCTGTACTAACTGCAGCTCACCGTACTAATCATGGCTAACTGGTCTTCATAGAATTCTAGAATTGTAGAGTTGGAAGGGACCGTGAGGGTCATCTAGCCCAACCCCAGTCTGCTTGATCCTTTAAAAAATGTTTACTAAGCCAATGGCTATGATGCATTATTGTGGCAGCAAATTCCATTCAGCATTGCACTACAGGGGTTGCCAACTCCCAAGAGCCTGCAATCTACTCACAGAGTTAAAAACTGGCAGTGATCTACCCCCTTTTTGGGGTTCAGGTCAAAGTGTTGGTTTTTTTTTTTCAGGGAAGAGGTAAAATGTTAGCTTTTTTAGGGGAACCACAGTTGTTCAGCTTCTTTGCAGGGAGCCAGTGATCTACCGCAGATGTCCAGTGATCTACTGGTAGATCACAATCTACCTGTTTGATATGCCTGCACAAAGGCAGTTGTTCAGCCAGGAAAGCATTTTTGGCTTCCTGCCTTGGAATGAGAAGACAAGTTTTGGAGAAAGGTCCAAGAAGAGAAAAGGCAGGAAAACAATTAGAGATAGGGGCTGATTTATCTTTCCCATCATCTCCCAACCCACTCCCTATGTGCTAGGAGGTCTCTTTTCTCCAAGCATCACAATGGCTCTGCTTTCTCATCTTCTGTCCCGTCTACAGCAGAGTCAAAGCAGAAAAGAAAGGAGGTCCTTTGTACAGAACTCCTGGTACCATGCTGGCTGTACTCCCATATAGCCCAGAATATTTTTCAAGGGTTGCTCCCAATGTTACAAAGAATCAATTTGAAAGACAGCTAACTGACTTTTGCCACTGTTAATTTCCATAGGATGTTCTGGAGAAACTGAGGGCCTTGCACCCATTGCCAGGCCTGATTTTGGAATGGAGGAAGATCACCAATGCCATGACCAAAGTGGTGTTTCCACTGCAGAGGGAGAAACGTTTAAACCCTGTGCTGGGCATGGAACGGATCTATCCTGTTTCTCAGACTCACAGTGCTACAGGTAGCAGGTGCTTTTTATATCGGAAGGTTCTCCTTGGCAGTTTATCAACGTTTGACTGAAAAAGAACCAGGAAGGCTAGCACATGGTCCAAATAAATCCTGGAAGCTTTGTGGTTTCTGTCTGACTGCACTTGTTGTGGGAAAGAACTGGCCTAACCTCCACAGGCTATTTCGGCAGGTTGGAAGGACTGCCCACCTGCCAAACCTACAAAGTTCAAGCCCCAGGAGCATGCAGAGGTTTCTTCCTCATCTTTGCGCTGTGGTGCTTAATGTTAATATTGGAGATCAGATACCTCTCTGCCTGATGTCAGGTGGCTAACAGGCATGTATGGTTTATTCAGATGGCCTTGTGGGGCAAATTCAGAGGACTGATGGACCCATTTGGGTCTGCAGACTGGAGGCTCCCCACCAATGTCCTGTGGTTACCGGTACATTTTTTAAAAATTACTGAAATGCCCACCTGCTACTTTGAGGCCTCCTTGCCTGACTGCTGAACTCACTCTGCTGCTTAACTAAGCCTCTTTTTCTGAGCTGACCTACTAGCTAGCTCTGTATTGTGTGGAACTGTATATTAGTGCAGTTTTCTTTTTACCCTTTCTCCAAACTTTCCTTGTTTACTGTAGCCCCTGAAGCTTGCTGTCTTAGGTAAAAATTGAAAGCTCAGTTTCTACAGGCTTACTGAGGATGTAGCCCCTGAGCTATATAGGATTTAGCTCCTTGAACACAGTGCCAGTGCTGTGCCCTTGTTGGTCAAATCTGATGCTTAAAAAATTATTGAAATGGGTGTTGCTTATCCGCCAGTCACTTGGCTGCTTAACTTGCCAGTTTGCTTGATGCTTTGTCACTGCAGCGCTCTGTAACTCATGGAGTGAGCTTCTTCACTGAACTCATACCTATTCCATATAAACACTAGAATTTTGAAATGTAATACAGTCATTCCTCGTGTTGTGTACGCTCCGTGTTGCGTACGTTCGGGTTACGCACCTCCGCGACGCGGAAGTCCTCTGCGGAGCGTGCACAGGTGCGCAGAAGCGTTCTGCGCACTTCGCACATGCGCAGAAGCGCAAAAACCTGCCAACTTCCGGGTTTTTTCTTTCTTTCTTTTTTTGTTCGTTTGTGTTAAGTACACCCGGGTTATGTGGCGCAACCCGGAACGGATCGCATACGTAACACGGGGTACCACTGTATTGAGCATTATCATTTAAAGAGTACAGTGGTACCTCGCAAGACGAAATTAATTCGTTCCGCAAGACTTTTCGTCTTGCGGAAATTTCGTCTTGCGAGGCACCGTTTCCCATAGGAACGCATTAAAATTTAATTAATGCGTTCCTATGGGAAAAAAGTCAGGGAGCGCTGGTCGGAAGGGGCGCCGGCCGGCACCGGAGCCGTGCTGCGCCGCATTTTAAGGCTGCAGCGAGCGAACTGTTCGCCCGCTGCAGCTTTAAAATGCGCCGTAGCTAAAAAGGCTTACCTTTTGGCTCCGGTGGGGGGGGGTTTCCGAGTCGCGTCCGCCATTTTGGATCGACTCAGACATGCGCAGTCGATCCAAAATGGCGGACGCGACGCGGAAAACACCCCCCCACCGGAGCCAAAAGGTAAGCCGCGCCCCTCCCGACCGGCACGGCGCCGCGTTTTAAGGCTCCGGCGAGCGCTGCAGCTTTAAAACGCGGCGTTGCGCCGCAGCTAAAAAGGCTTACCTTTTGGCTCCGGTGGTGGTGGGGGTGTTTTCTGCGCCGCGTCTGCCATTTTGGATCGACTCAGACATGCGCAGTCGATCCAAAATGGCGGGCGCGACGCGGAAAACACCCCCCCCACACACCGGAGCCAAAAGGTAAGCCTTTTTAGCTGTGGCGCGACGCCGCGTTTTAAAGCTGCAGCGCTCGCTGGAGCCTTAAAACGCAGTGCCGTGCCGGTCGGGAGGGCTTACCTTTTGGCTCCGGTGTGTGTGGGGGTGTTTTCCGCGTCGCGCCCGCCATTTTGGATCGACTGCGCATGTCTGAGTCGATCCAAAATGGCGGGCGCGATGCAGAAAACACCCCCCCACCACCGGAGCCAAAAGGTAAGCCTTTTTAGCTGCGGCGCGACGCCGCGTTTTAAAGCTGCAGCGCTCGCTGGAGCCTTAAAACGCGGCGCCGTGCCGGTCGGGAGGGCTTACCTTTTGGCTCCGTTGTGTGGGTGGGTGTTTTCCGCGTCGCGCCCGCCATTTTGGATCAACTGCGCATGTCTGAGTCGATCCAAAATGGCGGACGCGATGCGGAAAACACCCCCCCACACACCGGAGCCAAAAGGTAAGCCTTTTTAGCTATGGCGCGATGCCGCGTTTTAAAGCTGCAACGCTCGCTGCAGCCTTAAAACGCGGCTCCGGCGGCTCACAGTGGTACCTCGCCAGACGAATTCGTCTTGCGAAAAACAGCCATAGACGAATTCGTCTCGCGAGTCAACTAAAAACTCGCAAAACCCTTTCGTTTTGCGAGTTTTTCGTTGTGCGAGGCATTCGTCTTGCGGGGTACCACTGTACTTTGTTCTGCAAAACTGGAAGCTTGTTGGTCAAGTCTGCTTTGTCTTCTGCTTCTGCGTTTCAGCGTTTAGTGCTTTAGTTTTAGCTTCAGTATTCATTCAGAGGTCTGCTGTACTGCAACATACTGCCTGTCTTTTTACCTTTGCACCTCCTAGGCATTGTTCCCTCATTGCAAGTGCCAGCTTATTTAACATCTCTCTCTATTGCTAGCCACCGCTTTGCTTTTATCAAAGCACGTTTTAATGTCTTCCCCTCAAACGTCCTTTTTCATAGATTTTCTAAGGGCCAAGTCTCGGATTTATGTGCCTGTGATAACCGCTCGATTGAAACCCTACATCACATAGTATTTATCTGCCTCTATATTGTGCTGCCCGAAAGAATTTATTGCTTCCACTAATTCAAAAACTGCTGGGGTATTTGGAAGAGTCTCATCTTGCTCTTTTGTTGCAAGATTCTGATACGATTGTAACCTCAGTAGTGACACTCAAGAGACGCAATGGATTATTATACACAACTTGAATTTTTTAATTTCCATTATAATTTAATTAGTATATCTTTTAACCTATTCTGTTGCTAGTAATTGTAAATCAGAATGTGCGTGTTTTCTCTGTTCTTGTTTGTTATGTCTCTGTTCTTGTTTGTTATGTCTATGGGCTTAAAGCTGAAATAAAATAAACTGTAAACTATACCTTTGCACCATGTTTGCTTTTAGGCCGTATAAGCTTCAGGGAACCAAATATACAGAATGTGCCAAAAGACTTTGAAATTGAAATGCCAACCATGGTTGAAGAGAGCCCACCTTCCCAGAAGGAACACAATGGGTTCAATTTACCCAGAAGCAGGTAAAGTTTTCTCATCTATTTTTTTATCAGCTCTCAGATTTTTTCTGATACATTCCTCAAAAGACCAGAATGTATCAAAGTTAGGGTGCCTTTTTTCCACCATGAAACTGAAGGTGGCTTGCATTGAGTTCCCAGAATGTCTTTCATCAAAGCATTAATCAAATTGGCTTGACTGTATCTTGTCCCTTGATAAATAAACCTTTATTGTCACTACACACCTGTGTGCAGTGAAATTAAATGAGCCCCCCCCCATACACCCAATCTTGTTCGCACACTGTGTGCTTGTCGGAAGTCAATTGCACCACAATTTTTTTTGTCCATGTCTTGGGTCATAGTTAATAGCTGTTGGCAGGAAACATAAGGAATAATCTGTAAACTGATGTGGTTGTGGAGTTTGCTTAGTTGCCTGCATTTGCACATTGCCACACTTGCATTTATCAACAAAAAATGACCATTTTTGGTGCATTGTTTTGTTCTTTCCCATAGTACATTATTTTATTTATTAAATTTGTATACCGCCCTTCATCTGATGATCACAGGGTGGTTTACAGCATAAAAATACAAAATGAAAACACAAAATAACAAAAATGAACCAATAGCCCCCCCCCCCACAAATACATTTAAAAATCTGTTGATTTGTTAAATCAGCCAGTGGCCAGGTTATAGAGGAGCATTTTCGCCTGGCGCCAAAAGACATGTAATGAAGGCGCATGGGGAGCCTCCCTGGGGAGAGCATTCCTCGGAAAAGGCCTGTTCTCATGTTGCTGCCCTCCAGACCTCTCGTGGAGGGGGCACACAAATAAGGTTGTATGGCTACAGCATCTGATTATTCAAAAACCTGATCTTTAGGTAAATATACAGGAGTTCAGGAAAAGCTAACTGGAGTGAGGTTTGTACAAGTACTCTCTAAAACGAAGGCCATCAAGGTAGATATTTTCCCACTTAGAATTGCTGTGATATGTACACCTAGCAAATTGTCACCAAAAGCTCACATCCTGAAATTGCAGCATGTACATGAAGGCCAGAGATGGCACATCACAATAAGTGCATACAAAGTGCATTGCTATAATAGGCTAGTCATAAGTACTGCAACATCTTATTGGAACCATATTGGGAATGAAAAGAAGTTTGTGTGTGTGTAGTGTTGTATAAAAATGAAGATGAGAAAAAACTTTGAAGTATCTGAAGAGATGCATTTTAAAATAATTATTTGCTTGGCTATAAGCGTCCAACCTTGCAGGCCAGACATACCAAGCAACAAAACCCACCCTCTAGAAAGTACTGCTTAACTAGCCTATTGCATGCAAACCAGAGTAACAGTCAACCATAAATATGAAGTTATTTTGTGTTTACCTGCTACAGATATTAGATTTAACTCTGCTGTTTCATTTAACATCGTGTGTCTTATAGAAGTCAATTGCCAGTTATTTAATTTTATTTTACAGATGGAGAAAGCATTCTGTGCTACCACATGGACAAAGGAGTCTTGCTGAACCCAGTGGGGGGAAAGTACCATTTTCTGTTAGCATGAGGCATGCCTTTGTGCCATTTCCAGGTAACACCTTGAGAATTGCCTTATTATAGGAGTAAAAAGTAGAAGAGGGATATACATAATTGAGCAATTATATTGTGCTGACACAATGAGCCTGTTCAGACCCAATGGCAACCAAGGTCTGTTACACAAACAAGCCTGAGAAATATTGGCATCATCATGTGCTGCTGCCTCTTATGCGTAACTCCCCGTCATTGTTTACAGGAAATCATAGTTTACTAGCTTTTTCTGAAATGGACAAACTATGGTTGCGCTGGGGAAAATGATGACGTAACGAGCAGGATGGTTTTCAATGGGAAGGCAACCATGAGCAGTGTCCGTGGGTGTCAGGGAAAGAGGGATTGCTCAGGAGGAGCGGGGGGAGAGAAAGGGGGAAACTGCAGACGAGAGAAAAGATAGCATTTCAGCCAGTAAAGGGGAGCTGTTGGGATATCTAGAGCAGTTGCCTATAATCTCTACAGATTCTTCTCCCTCTACCAGCCCCCACCAGGAAACTTCTCCGGAAGAGGGAGAGATTTCACACACTGTCGGTAGCAGACAAGTGGGTGAGCAGAGGGGGAGGCGGAGGCGTCGACGTCATATCAGAGGGCCGAGAAGTTGGCTCTGTTGGTGCGTGCGGGAAGATAGCAGTCTGGGAAACTGAAAGTAATTGAGCAGTCATGATTTCAACACTCTGTAACTCTTAATGAAAAATAAACAGCTTCTTAGCTCACCGCTGGAGCTGGTCGTTTCTCTCGAGCAACATCAAAGGCAAGAGAAGCCTGACAGTGGGCTCCCTTTTATTGATCATTTTACATGGCAGTTAAAGATTAACCTTCAGGCACAGTCCCACGGAACAAAAAAGGAAAAACCTCCCCCTCAGGTGGGGTATTCACTCCATATATGGTAATACTTCTGTCCTGGGCTCCTAAGGTGACACCCCCAAACACCTCCTAGGACATCTCCATTGTGTACGTGCTTTTCCTCATGTTTCTCCTCTCACTCACTTAATCTGAAGCAGCACTTTAGCTAATGGGGCCTCGCGCTGCCAAAGCACAATTTCTGTTCTTATCCTGAAGCAAAGTTCTTAACGTGAAGCATTATTTCTGGGTTAGGGGAGTATGTAACCTGAAGCGTATGTAACCTGAGGTACCACTGTATTCTGTTTTATTGGCTACAGGAGGCTTGATCTTGGCAGCTGATTATTCCCAGCTTGAGCTGAGGATCCTTGCTCATTTGTGTTGTGATAAGCGGCTTCTCCAGGTCTTAAATGATGGTTCTGATGTGTTCAAAAGCATTGCCGCCGAGTGGAAGATGATTGACTCTGAAGCAGTTGGGGATGATTTAAGGCAACAAGCCAAGCAGGTAACTCATAGAAACATCTAGAATTCTTGGAGAATTTTAATATAATTGAATGTTAGTGGGTTTTAAAATAAGTTGTACAGGCTGAGGGATGGATTCAACTCAATAGCAAATGAACAAACTGGCATATTGAATGTTTTAAATTTGTGTACTTTGTTGCTTTGTGAAGATTGTGCTTTATTCTAATAAACAAACAGTTTTTCTCGCACTTTAGTCCCCTTGGTTGTACAGAGTACTGTAGAATTAAAATTAAAATTGCATTATTTTTCTAGATTTGTTATGGAATAATATATGGAATAGGAGCGAAATCTTTAGGAGAGCAGATGGGTGTTGAGGAAAAAGATGCCTCCTGCTACATTGACTCCTTCAAATCAAGATACTCAGGTAAAGATTGCTAGTATGTGATTGTCCTGGCTTCTTGGCATAATTAACTGATTAATAATATCAAGCATATAGTGAGTTGTGCAAATCTCTTTGCCTATGTTTTTTGTAACCTTTTTGGTGTGGGTTTAAAGAGAGTTCAAGATATTGAAATAAGAACTTACCTTACATAAACTCTTAAGAATTGTGGCAACTTGGAGTTCTGTGTATTATCCAAAATGCAAAATGAAACACTATGAATGTACCATGTTTTAACTTGCGGGCTTGCTGGTCAGAAGGTCAACGTTTCGAAACGCCGCGATGGGGTGAGCTCCCTTTCCTCGGTCCCTGCTCCTGCCAACCTAGCAGTTCGAAAGCACATTAAAGTGCAAGTAAATAAATAGGTACCGCTTCAGCGGGAAGGTAAACGGCGTTTCCGTGCGCTGCTCTGGTTCACCAGAAGTGGCTTTGTCATGCTGGCCGCATGACCCGGAAGCTGTATGCCGGCTCCCTCGGCCATTAATGTAAGATGGGCGCTGCAACCCCAGAGTCGGACACGACTGGAACTAATGGTCAGAGGTCCCTTTACCGTTACCTAGTCTGTAGGCTGCAGAATTGGATAGCAGAAGAAAATTAAACACTGGCATGTGATTGAACAAAGTTTCGGTGTCATTAGACATTTTATTTCAGTACTGTACCTACATTCCATAAATCAGTATTTGGTAAGACACTGTTGTGAATATTGATTGATTGTCAAAGCTGGACATCTTAAATAAAGGAAACCTGTCTTAAAATTTTAGAACGCAGGTGATCCTTGAACAATCGCTTTCAAGCAGCTATCTCAGAAGAAGTCTGGGAGTTGAATTTGTTATTTCTTACTAGTAGTTAACTTAATAGAACATTGTGAAATACAGAAGGAAAGATATTGGAAATATCACATGAAGTTACTTATTTAACCGAATCTGTACACTGTTTGATTGTTATAAAACCTCAAAGCAGTTTGCAAAGTGATAAAACAATGAAATCGAGAAAAATTCACAACCATGCTTTAAAACATACAGAAGTTATACTGCTAAAACGGATGAAAATTACCTGAACTTTCTAAGCATCTGGGTAGGCTTGTCTATACAAGAATGTCTTTAGCATACGCCGAAAAGAGTACAGTGAAGCTGCCTGCTTGATCTCAATAGGCAGGGAGTTCCGAAAAGCAGGTGCTGCCACAAGACAATCAAGTTCTTACAAATGTGGAACAGGATATTGATCCATGATAAATATGGTGACGGAATTACATGATAAAAAAATCAGAGCACATGTTGGAAATCTAACACAACTTGTTTTATGAAGATGCTTTTAGGAAACTTAGTGAAACTTGATGAATTATTACATCGTTGCAGCAGTTTCTGCTATTAGTAGAAATCTTGTTGCTTGATAAATGAGGGGTGGGACATTTTTGAAATATGGATTTGCAACAAATGTTTACGTGGTATTGTCTAAAGCAAGGGTCCCCAAACTAAGGCCCAGGGGCCGGATGCGGCCTAATCGCCTTCTGAATCCGGCCCACGGACGGTCCGGGAATCAGCGTGTTTTTACATGAGTAGAATGTTTCCTTTTATTTAAAATGCATCTCTGGGTTATTTGTGGGGCATAGGAATTTGTCCATATTTTTTTTCAAAATATAGTCCAGCCCCCCACAAGGTCTGAGGGACAGTGGACCAGCCCCCTGCTGAAAAAGTTTGCTGACCCCTTGTCTAAAGGCACAGGAGGCCACCTCTTGCTGAATGAAGCCAAGCAAGCGTGGGTCTGGTCAGTACCAGATTGGGTTACCTGGGAACTGCATGTATGCAGTGAAACTGCTGTGCCAGCTTTGTTGCTGTTGCAGTTTACCTGGATAGGGTTGGGGTAGGCTGTGGCAAGATTGGAGGTGCAAGGGTGTAGCAGCAGGACTGGTAATACTGGCGCCAGTCAGGAGGACATCTCTGGGGCTCCAGCCCACCACATGGGTTGTTACTGTATGTATATGGGACATGGGTGGCGCTGTGGTCCAAACCACTGAGCCTCTTGGGCTTGCCAATCAGAAGGTCGGCGGTTTGAATCCCTGCGATGGCGTGAGCTCTCGTTGCTCTGTCCCAGCTCCTGCCAACCTAGCAGTTCAAAAGCAAGCCAGTGCAAGTTGATAAATAGGTACTACTGTGGCAGGAAGGTAAATGGTGTTTTTGTGAGCTCTGGATTCCATCACAGTGTTCCGTTGCACCAGAAGTGGTTTAGTCATGCTGGCCGCATGACCTGGAAAGCTGTCTGTGGACAAGCACGGGCTCCCTCGGCCTGAAAGTGAGATGAGCGCCGCTGCCTTTGACTGGACTTAATCACCCATGGCTCCTTTACCTTTACCTTACTGCATGTATGCTGCCTTTAAACCTCATGATGGAAGGAAGGCAGGATAGAAATGTAATAAACAAAACAGCAAAGAAGGCTATACATCCACTTTTGATTTGCACATTTCCACAATCTTGAAGCTGAAATGTAAAATATAACAACATAATAAATCGGGGAGAGTTTCCTTGTATCTTCTTTTCCTTTCTTAAGCTGATGGGATAGGGAAGTTCTGAACATATTGACACCCAAGCATGGAAGTGTCCCTATGAAATTTCAGCATATAAGCATATACACAGCATTAACTAGAGCAGCTGTTGTTGAATATTTTGGATTGAACTGGAAGTTGCACAACACTGTTTCTTTCTTTCTTTTAATAGGTATTCAGAAATTCCTAAGAGAAACAGTCAGGAAGTGCAGCAGAGATGGATTTGTGCAGACAATCATGGGGCGGCGTAGATACCTGCCAGCAATTAAGGACTCAAATCCTTACAGAAAGGCTCAGGTATGCAAAGAAGTGTTTTTTCAGCTGCTAAAATCTAGCTGAGGGGCAAGACCCATTGAGATAGCTGAGTTTTACTCTCTCCCCAGTGATATTGATCTTGTGCCAATTCAATCTAAGATGAGCCAACTTTGCACACTTCTTGTGCATGTTGGACCTCCTTTTTGATGGAGGAGCCAAGGTGCCCTCAACTGTCTTACTGAAACTGCAAGCAATACCAAAAGAATATAGCAGTTTTCTGTAGCTGCTCCTAACATTTCCTTCTAAAACTTCAGAATCCACTGCTCTGTTTTTAACTAGTTGTGCATTGCAACTGAGCAGGGGTTGGAGGGACTGTGCAAAGCTGAAGGTTCCTTTTGGGGTTCTTGCTTTCTGCAAGGCTTTCCTTCCCATTGTTCTCTCACTGCTTGTCCCATTCACCCAGGCTTGAGATGTGGAAGGAAGACTAGACAGTTGCAATTTCCTAAAACTTCTGTACTTTCTATTGCTCCTTTTAGGGGTTCAGGCTGTCCACTTCAGAAATGCTGCACTGAAAAGATTTGTTGTTGTTGGGGAGGGGAAATTGGCTTCTTCTTCTAAGTCATTTTGTAACTTTAGGCAGAGAGGCAAGCTGTGAATACTATTGTCCAGGGTTCTGCAGCGGATATTGTCAAAACAGCCACAGTGAATATTCAGGCTCAGCTGGAATCTTTCCCTTCAGCAGTAAAATCTTATGGACACTTGGAGAGCTCATTCCAAAAAAGACAAACGGGTATGTTTTCTCCTCTGGCTTTGTATTTACTACCAAATGAGATATTATCCAATACAGGAACAGAAATACTAAAGTAATAGAATGCTAGAGCAATAAAGAAGTAAACCCATCACAATTAAATATTTTTCTTCAAATTCTTTTTTATTCAGTTTTACACTATACATTTGAATTCAAAAATTAGTCATAATCATCAACATTTAGGATTCCCTGAATCCTTAGAATTCCCTCCACCCCTCCATGGTTTCCAATATAAAACTTTTTCTACTGCATCATATGTTTTATCTCTCTTTCTTAAAATAATCCATTTTTACCTTAGTTTTTAGTACATCAACAAGCATTACTCAAATCCTGCCAAAGTTTTTAGTTGTTTACAGGCCATAACAATTATATAGCAATACAGAACAAATACAAATAATGTCTTTAGGTACTTGTGAATTTTTATAGCTCTTACCATAAGCATTATTTAAGTCAGGTTTCATTCTGCCTAGGAAAACCAGAGAAGATAGAAAAGAGGAAAATGATACATTCCGTGCATGGAGGTTTCTTCATACTCCAGCTGCATGATGAGCTTCTCTATGAGGTTGCAGAAGACAGCCTGATTCAGGTATGAGGAATTGGTTTTACTGAAAACTGGGGAGTGCATCTCTCTAATAATGTGGCTGGTGTGTTTTTTCACAGGGTGGATAAAAATCAAGGATTTTTTTAAAAAAAATAATAAAAACATTTTGGAGGAAAAAATCTTTCTAAAGATATTTTTTTATTTAATTTACATTATAGTCCAAAGACTATTCATCAGGAAATAAGGATTTGTTTTAAGTTTTTCGTGTGTGCTAAAACTCAGACTTAAGTTTTTTTTAATTGTTTAACCACATCAGTTAAGAAACATTGATACATTTGCTATAATGTTATTGTTTTAGTTAAATAATTTGTTATTAAGGAAATGATTATTTTTCTTCTTCCAATAAAGTACAGCAGAAAAGTTGTCCTAATATAAACAGTTAACTTATTAAACCTCACAATAATTTCATAATCACCTATGTATTTCTAATAGTATAACCAAATCAGTAATTTTTGATATAACTATAAAACCTACTCTGAAAATTTATTATTCCAAAAATGAAACCTTCATCTGGTTGTAAATATGAAGATTGTACCAGCAAGAATGTCTTTCTGTAAAAAAAGTGATTTAAATCAGTTTGATTTAAATCAAATCCACTCTGTTTGTTCACCAATGTTGGCTTCAATAAACTATAGAAGTATGATGGAAATATGTGTGCCATTCAGAGTTGTTGCTGAACCAATCCGCAGTATCTCCCTGTGTTTATATGTACATCTCCTCTTCTCACTTTGTTGTGTTTGCGACATACGACTTGTGAATTGGCTTTTTGCTCTGTCGTAACATGCAATTTACCTATACCTTGTAACTGTTTTCTGTGGGTGTACGAAGCTGCATTTGTTGAAAGGTAGACACAAACTTGAGGGTGTGTTGTGAGCCTTTCCTGGGAGAGTTCTGGCTCCCAGAAAGATGCATTCAGCTTCTCTGAATTTTAGCATAATTCTGACCCGCTTTTAGAGGCGTTTCCAGATATGATACCAGTTGGAAATTCAACTGGGCTAAATAAACTGTTGCCCTTTCTGCCTTATTGTCACACTGATTCTTCTAAGTGCATTGTCCTTTAGGTGGCACAGATTGTTAAACATGAAATGGAACATGCTGTAAAACTCTCCGTGAAACTGTCAGTAAAAGTCAAAGTTGGTCCTAGCTGGGGTGACCTGCAAGAGCTGGAGTTGTGAACAGGAAATAGAAGTTTGTACTGCACTACCCAATGCTGCAGCAAAATGCAAGACGTCTCTTACAAGACTGGACAACTGGATCCATTTCTTTCAATGACAATTTTGAATTCTCATAAGAACAAATCCATAGTCCAATACAGCTAGAGGGTACCAGGTTGGAGAAGGCAGCTCTACATGACATGTCACATAACTAGAAATCACAATGAAATGCTTAAAGCAAATTATTTAAATTAATTCATAGTAATATATTTATTTATTTGAAGGCCTATAATTTTTCTATTTCTTAACTGACTTGTGAGAAGCATTCTGAGCTTTGACATTAGCTTTTACAGCTGGGATCCTCTGGAAAGTTTGATTCCCCAGCTTGTTGTGTCAGTTCATTTCCCCCTTCCCCACCCCCCGAACATTTCACAATGTACGCAACTGAATATATAATTTAGGGCAGCTATGTCTCAGATTTCTGTGATACTTGCATCTTTAAAAAAAAAAGGATGACATTATCCTGGGAGTTATTCATACATGCATATGACTCACTGCATTTTACACCATATGCATAGAAGACAGTACAGTACATTAGCAGCCTTTCCAAAGTGTGCACGATTTAAAAGCACTAAATTTGTGAAATAGCCCGTTGCTAGATCAAAGAGGGTGTCCTTTGATTTACGGGACTATAAAGTTATTGTAGTGAATATTCACCAGATCTGTCCATTCACTTCCTTTGTTTGGTTTGAGAAAATGAACTTTCTCTGATTTTCCTGTCTCTAAAGCAGGTAGCAGTATCCTGTGATTCTGGCTCCTGTTGTGGGTTTTCTGCTACCATTTTAACCAATGAATTGTTTGCTTTGTAAACTATGATAAGAAACTTTATTCATTATTATGTAAAAAATAAACAGATTTTTTATATCACTTTCCTTCGCTGGAGCGTTACTTGGAAAAAAGATTAGCACTGTGCTTTGACAGGTAGGCCACATGATATATTGTTAGATGCGCGCGACCACACAAACGTCACACCCCATTTGATGTGGGGAGTGGTCATTGCGGTATTTATAATTTTATGTGTGCATGTGAGTTTTAGATGTGTTTTATCAATAATTTCTTATGTGTACTGCTCACGGGGTGCTTGCTGCGGGAGCACATTCATCTGGTGCTATACCAGCTGCACTGGCTGCCGGTGGAGTATAAGATCAGGTTTAAGGTGCTGGTTTTAACCTTTAAAGCCCTATATGGCCTAGGACCCTCGTACCTACGGGACCGCCTCTCCTGGTATGCCCCACGGAGGACCTTAAGGTCTGCAAATAATAACACCCTGAAGATCCCAGGCCCCAGGGAAATTAGACTGGCCTTGACCAAAGCCAGGGCCTTTTCGGCCGTGGCCCCCAGCCTGGTGGAACACTCTCTCACAAGAGACCAGGTTCTTGCAGGATTTGACATCTTTCCACAGGGCCTGCAAGATGGAGCTGTTCCGCCAGGCCTTTGGTCGGGGTTCAGTCTGATTTTTTTCCTTTCTGTATAAGAACAAGCATTAAAGAGGCCTCCTAGTAGTAACAGTTGGCCCTAGAGAATATTAATCACTCTCAATTTTACCCGTGGACTGCCATCTGTCCAGATTTTAATTTGCTCTGAACTAATTTTAAGATGTATTTTAATTAATTGATTGCCTGTTTTTATGTTCTTTGTATATTGTGTTAGTTATGATGCTAGCCGCCCTGAGCCAGTCTCCAGCGGGGTACAAATAAAATTTATTATTATTATTATTAATTAGAAAGCTCATGATTAACTAAAAAAGAATAAGGTTCTACTTTGTTTGCATGAGTGCATCATAAACAATTTATGTAGACTTCGGGTTTCCAATTTTTAGTGGCATCTTGTTTGACATGAAAATTCACTCCCTCTCGCACTCAGATCTATAGCATTGTTGTGGAGCCCAGTACAACCGAACCAGTTGCACTACCCTAATACCGCCTCTGATACAAACTTGGTGGTTGATTAGCAAACTAAAGAGGTTTCATAATAAATAGTGGGCCAAGCCAGCAGAATGGACAAACAACCATGGTTTTGGACTCCCCCCCCCCCAAAAAAATTGGACTGATGGCTGGTCCAGACTATTTGGGGGCAAACAAGCGCCCTGAGGAGAGATCCCCACAGCTGGAAACCCCAATATCCCAAAGGCCCCAGCAGAAAACAGACCCTGACCGTGATACCAGTCACTGATCACCTAGCCTTGCTATTAAAAAAAACCTCAGCCAGCTGCTCTAGAACATTGCTGAGACAACTTGGATGTTTGGCTTCTGCTGCAGGGGCACTGCCCATAGAATCAGAGTTGGGAACCTAAGGGTCATCTAGTCCAACCCCCTGAAATGCTGGAACCTGGTCCTGAATCCTCACCTCAGACTCCCTCCAAGGCACCTTCTGATTTCCTTTATTGGGTCATCAGTCTCCCTCAGTGTTGGGCATGCTTACAGATCACAGCAATGAGTGGGGTTAATTTATTGGCCTAAACTGCTTCATTCCTATATTTTCCAACACTAGCAGTGAAAAGGAAAGCAGCTAGTATTTATACAATCCTGCTGCGATTTCCAATCGCCAGGAAAGGTTATCCTTTCTTACAGCTATATGATGTCCTATTGGGCTTTGACTAACGTAGACCGCTGCATAAATAAAGCACCATAATTTGGCCACAGAAGTTTAATCTTACTTTATTTTTCTACTAATGAAATGCACAAGTGTTTTCAAACTAAGATTGTCTACAGAAAAGGAATGTCAAATGAGAGAAATGCAGGGCATTGTCTGTTGAGAGCAACATGCTTGAGATGTACTGACTTCTTGCTTTAAAAAGAAAGTTTTGCTGCTTATTTCTTTTGTGGAACTTAGAAGTAAATCCCTTTTCTTCAGTCACAACATGCTTTGCTTTTGCGCCTTTGTTGTATGAGAAGTCAATTAGTCATGCAAAGTTTTAAGTTTAAATGCATTAACAATCTATTTTGTACAGGACATTTTAAACTATCAACAGTCCTCCCCACAGTTCAAACCTAATTCCAGTGAAATCATTACCTGTTAAAGATGATTGTTCCAGGTTGTGGAGTGGGGGGGGGGGAGAGAGACTCAGTGTAGACTTGACTACAAAGACCCACCATGTGTAGGTCTCTGAAAAAGTTCTTGCTTGATCATCTAGTATGAAAGGGATTCCAAGGAGCTGCTTCTGCCCAATGACTGGATTTTTAGAATAAGGCCTCAAGGTCCTTTGACACCTGTTGTCAGTACACAGAAGTGTTGCTTCATGGCTAAAAGTCAAAACTGGTACCATTTTTTGTCCTTGTATTTCAACATTACCTACAGGAGTGAAAAAGCAATATTATTTGAGAGACACAAATTAAGAAGTCACAGTTCAACATTGATTCCCAATATTTTGTAGCAGAGTACACCTCTTCCACCCACAAGAGGTGTTAACATTTGGTAGCTGAAAATGAATTGAGGCAAACAATGTGACACTGGCTATTACTGGCCAATACACACTCCATCTACCCCACTGATGTCTAGATGAGAAGCCTCATGTCATCAAATTCTACTCAATATTGATCCAGAGCAGATTCCAATGTAAAAACAGAGTAAAAACTTAAACACATTGCAGGATTCCAAAAAATAGGCCAGAGGCAATTGTATTTCATCCAGCAGAGCTTTACTGCTACTGAAGGCAAATAAGCATAATGGTCACAAATCCAATACATTGGGGATTGGCACTGTTCATAAGAAAACCAGTTGCAGCAGACTTAACTTAAACTTACAATAGCTTATAATAAGTCTAAACCTTAACACTAAGCATACTGTGTACAGAACACCACACCAGAAGGAGACAGAGAAAGTGAAACCCAGGCTCCTTCTGGCCCTACTTTTATGGTCAGCATGATATTGACAAAAAGAGATAAGAGAACCAGTTTAAGCCAGCTGTACTCAGATTCTCTGAAGGAATAACCCAAACATCATGAAGTTTCTTTCACACAGAGAAGCTTCGAGAACCCTCTTGAATTAAGTAGAATAGGAAAGATCTCTACACATCAGATCAATACTTTGTGCACCAAGAAATGCAAACTGACACCTCATTCCTCACTCCTCACTCGAGGACTACCACTCACCTCATGTGCATGTTTGGAGAAAGCTTCTGCACTCGCCATCATTCTTGCCGTCCTTTCATCAAGCTCCCCCAGTTTCTGCCCCCTCTCATCAAGAGCAATCCGTGCACGAGCCAACTCTCCGATTGCGCTTCCTGCGGCTCCTTTCACCCCTTCGACGCCACCTGATCCAGGGATGTGCTGAGCAAGACTGCGAGATGCTTTTCCTGCCGTAGCCTCGCCAACTACAAAGGGAATTCAGAACTGAATCAGAGGGTTTTCTTATGTTTCCTGAATCATCCCTTGCCCTGGTTTCTATACTATCTTTCCCCCCATTTGTTGACGCTATTTTGTAAAAAAAAAAAGGGGGGGGGGAGAAGATTTCCCTTCCAGATATCTATTCAATACAGCCAACATGTTATTTCATGCCCTCTTGCTGAAATGCTATACTGACAGTTCAACAGCCTAGGGCCATCATGCAAAAGCAGCTCCATCTTCTGAAGGGATAATTATCTCATTTTATTAATTAGTTATATCCTCTGTTTTCCTCCAATGAGCAGTGACATACATGGTACTCCTCCACCCCATATTATTTTCACAACAACCCTGTAGCTTAGGCTGAGAGACATCAATAGGCACAAAGACCAATGAGCTTCATGGTTGAGTGGGGATTTGAACCCTGGTCACCCAGGTCCTCATCCAACACACTAACCAATACACCACACTAAAATACTCAACTGAGACACAGCTCTGTCTCCCCAGAGGCTCACTTCCCTCCTCCCCACACTTAGGGAAAAAAACCACACAAAAAAAGGTAGCAAGAATCTTTGGAGAAAGTCTTACCTGTTCAACTGTTAGATCAACTTATGAACAGTGACAAGGGATGCCATTTCTCTTTCCTATCTATGCAGAACCCTGGCCACAGCCCTTGGCACACTAACACACACCAACTTCTGGAAGATCTGTTTTAAATTAGTGGTGTCCAGCATAGTACAGTGGTACCTTGGTTCTCGAACTTAATCCGTTCCATTTGACTCCCAAAACCATTCAAAAACCAAGGCGCAGCTTCCAATTGGCTGCAGGAGCTTCCTGCACTCAAGTGGAAGCCACGTCAGACGTTTGGCTTTCGAAAAAAGTTTGCAAACCGGAACACTTACTTCCAGGTTTGCAGCATTTGGGAGCCGATTTGTTTGGGAGCAAGCAGTTTGAGTACCAAGGTACCACTGTATCACCAAAATTATCCCATTTTGTTGCACAGGGACAGCAGTGCATCCAAAAAGGTGTGTTGGCATGGCCGCCAATTTCATTTTCTTCCATTCTGCAGGCAAATGCATCCTTCACTATTAGCTCTCTTTGCCTTTTGTCTTGGTTTTGTATTTGATGCAAGTGAGAGGGGGAAGATCACTTACAGAGCTCTTCCCTGTCGAGTGTGCCTCCAGTTCCACCAAACAGCCCCTTCAGAAAGCCTCTGTACTGAGCCTCAGGAGTTTCCACCGGAATGAACAACTCCCCAAGCATGTCCTAGGCAAAAACAAATCAATTTTAGGCAAAACAACATACCAGAAGGTAAGTACTTTCACCATACTACATTCGGGAACAGAATTTCTGATTTCTTTCTTTGCCCATTTCTAGACATTTCCAATCACGGTGTTTGACGAGGTTTCCAGACTCACCTGCAGATTGTCAAACATCTCCTGGCTGTAGTTCAATCTCTGGACTTCTGTGGGAGAACTAAGATACAATGCTTGTCCTTCGTTGGTAAAACGAAAGGTCCGAGCAATCCTCATGTCTGCTACAGGCAAATAATGAACATCTAGTAATGGGCGGAGGCTGGGTAAACTGGAAAGAAACAAGCATACATTATATGTTGGAATAGAAAATACGGTATTCCCCGCAGTCCAGATTCTCAACTTTGCCATCAAAGCAGCTGCAATCCAACGTGTATTTATTTGGGAGTATGTCCCCTGAACACAGTGCCACTTGCTCCTGTATAGGATTAGGTTGTAAATCAACCAATGGTCAGGTTCATTCAGGTGCTACAGTAGCCCCAGGTAAAATTTCATCTTATGATGAACATTTTGCATAAAGCATATCCAAACCCCACAGGTAGCAAAGCTGCTATCTGTGTGAATTATCTAAATGCCTCCAAAATATTATTAATATTCTGCTGGGAGCCGCCCAGAGTGGCTGGGGAAACCTAGCCAGATGGGCGGGGTATGAATAATAAATTGTTATTGTTATTACTTCTGCCCCTATTCTGAGATTAGAGGATGGGAATGTGAGGTACAGGTGCATATCAGCAACATGATGACACTTCCGCCCAAACCTCTAGATTATCTTTCTCAGAAGTTCTACTGAGATATTAAAAGGCATGTTTTAAATAGCATGGTAGGCAAGACAGAACCTGGGACAAAGGCCAAGGGTTAGAACAGCAGTGACTTCCAGCAATGCTCCTCTAGGAATGAGTGGAACTACTGCAAGATGCTTACAAAATTGATGTAATTTCAATCTGTTTTAATATTATAATATTACATAAACTTTTGTATGTTTTAAAGTATGGTTGTAATTTTTTCTATTATATTTTTGTAAACTGCTTTGATATTTTTGTACAATCAATGGAGTGTAAATATAAACAAACAAACAAATAACAGTGTTCCCTTAATTGGCAACTCTGACAGGCCACAATGTTGAGCATGCAGATGGTAGCTGTCCAAGCAACTGAGACAAAAAAGCTGAGAAGCATCCATCACAGCATGATTAAATATTGCCCTTGCAATGAGCCAAGGCATCATCCAAGCTGGAGCAGATGCCAGTGATTTTATCACCAAATGTTTAGTAAACTGGGTGTTAGTAGACTACCAAGTGTTCCACCAACTCAAAATTGTAGGCCAGAATTGCAGTCCTTCTAAAGCATTTGGAACAATTCTACAGGCCAACAAACTAAAACAATAGCAAAGAAAAAAGACATTTTCATCACTATCAATGTCACAAAGTAGGCCTGAAAGTGAGCTCTCTAATCGCTGTGTTATTGGACTTGTTTCATATCTTCCATCGCTTGCATTTCAGCCATCTTCCCACTGCCCTCAAATTGGTAAAGAACCAAGATGAATGGGAGAGAGTGCTTGAATGCAATCCTGTCTAATTGCCCTATTCCAGGGCTTGGAAACACGCAGATCGACCAGACATGTCAGCAGTAAATTCCCCCCAGAAACATCCTGAGAGGTTCTTGGAATCCTGTTTTAGAGGTTCCTTTGATAAGCAAATATACATCACCCCTAACTGTGCTGGCCATTTTTCTCTTCCCTTCGATAGGGAATAGCTCTCATTAGATTCACTTAATAATTTTAAATACCTCAGTATCATGATATGCCCATGGGCAGAGAAGCATGCCAAGCAAGCATTGTTACACATGGTCACCACATCCGCTCGCAAGAGAAAGGAGGTGTCTGTGATATTGTGAACATAGAGGCAGATCTGGGAAGGCAGGGAGAAAACTTTGGCTTGTTTCTCTGAACAGATAACAGCAAACTGGTGGTCTCCCATGTCCTGGGATGAGCATGGAGAATGCATGACAAGTTTTCTTTTTCTTGTTCTTTCACTTTCGTCAGTGCTGTTTGGATCTTTCCATGTTTCATAGGGTGGGTGTATTAGGGTCCCTGTGCAGCTCAAGCAACCGAACGTTAACACTGCTCCCTTCAGTGACAGAACGGTACCTAGGAAACATAATTCAAAATAATTGATTAACTCCCCCAAATTAGCTATAAAGGTGCCAGCACACATTAACTAACTTTATACAGTCACTTGTTGAGTATATGTGCATCTTCCTATTCTGCTGCCTTATGACATTGACAAATGATTAGACAAATGATTTAGAACAGCCATGCTGGTTTATAAATCTAAAACCTGAGGGAGTCAACTCCAGGAAGCCGCATCCCAACCTGCTGTTTGGGTGCTGGCAGCGCTCAAGAGATTATGCTGGTCAGAAAATCTACCACTTCTTTGAATTATCTGAATAGTTCCCACCCATGCCATTAACTTCTCATGTGCAACTGGAGGGGAAGGGAGGAGCACGATCTTGGCATCATGTTTCCTGGAATGAGCAGAATAGGAATTTAGCACCTGCTACCTCCAAATATGACAAAGTGAGAGTCTTTTTTTCCTTCAAAAAATAGGAAGCTATTCTTAATGTTGTAAGAAAAAGCCAAGGCTTTTTTTCAGTTGGAACTCACTGGTACTCAGTTCCGGCACCTCTGAGGTTAGCTCCATTGCAATTGTAAGAGAACAAGGGAGGTGTTCATGGAGAATTCTGGCACTTTATTTTTCTAGAAAAAAACAGCACTGTATATAGCCAATCAGCAAACTTGCAGCTAGTAATAGTCAGAAGATGAAGCTGGTTACTGCAGTTGCTACTTCCAAAGGAAGTAATAGTTTTATTTGTTTTTAAATCTTTTTTATTCAATTTTACATTTGAATTCAAACATTAATCATAATCATCAACATTTAGGATTCCCTGAATCTTTAGACTTCCCTGCACCCCTCCATGGTTTCCATTATCAAACTTTTTCTACTGCATCATATATTTTCCTCTATATTCTTAAGATAATCCATTTTCTCCTTAGTTTTTAATCATTGCAAGCGTTACTCAAATCCTGCCAAAGTTTTTAGATGTTTACAAAGTAAATTGTATCCCCCCCCCCATTCCTTATTAAAGTTTCTTATCTTCCTGGTTCCTGATTTTCCCAGTCATTTTTGCCATTTCGCCATATTAGCCCATCATCTTCATCAACCATTCGTCTCTGGTCGGGCAAAGAAAGTAATATTTAATCTGTTGTTGGCATCCGTCTGTCTCGAGAGACAATAGAGTGTGCCTCCAGGGGTGAAGTCAAACTGCTGCATTTGTAAGCACTGAAGTGACTTTTCTGGGGCACAAGGCTGGGCAGTGTATATGAAGGTCCTGGGCTGCCCAGATGACAAGACTCCTCCCTATTGGCCTTGCTGATGCGGTGCAAAGGGAAACACAGCAATACATTTGGCTGCAGGAGTTGACGGAAGGAGGCGTACAAGACACCATCCATCCTCCCCTCCAGATTTGTGCAGGGTTAGCCTTTTATTCTCCTGAAGAATATCCCACAAGGCAGAAGAGGTTTAAAGTCTAGTTTATAAATAAGAAACAAAGATAATCTAAAGTAACATTTGCTTTATAAGAGAGCTTGCTCCTCACTGATTTGCATGGGCTGCAAGGCGGAGTGTAACATTAATTAATCCTTCTCCCTACAAAACAACTCCATGAACATAGAAAACTACCATGGTCTTGAAGTAAGGATTTGGTACAGCTCAGATGTAGGGTTAGCACTTCAGTGAGAACAAAGCCTAAATCATCAGATTTCTGACCACATTGCCCCTCCACAGCACCAAAGTGAGACATATCCTGAGTTTAACAAGTTATTGTGCTTGGTGGCGTATTTTTACATATTTTCAAGAAAGCCAGGAAATCAAGATTTCTTACCACTTGGAGAAATGACTACAGGCTCTGTCTGCCTCAGTTCATCCGCAGTGGGCAGGTTAAGGGATATCGTCAAGACCATACCGAGGCCTGTACCAACCCAAAGGCAAGGAGACACTGTTGTGTCATTTTTTCGTGAAAATGACTCTGTGAAATGCAATGCTGTAATTGCTTCTTTAGATTCTTTGTCTATACTGGAGACACTGGAGCTTCGAGAATGGCTGATGGAGTTCTCTCTGTTTTCTGTCGAAAGAGAGCAACACAAATGAACACATCTTATTCTGAGAATAGGCCATGGGGTCCATCTGGTCCATTATTGCCTTCACCGTTTAGCAGCAGCTCTCCAAGGTATAAAAGCTGCTACCTGAGGCTGTGTACCTGCAGATGCATTTGAAGGAGGCAACACGATAACGGGGCCTTTTCTGCAGTTGCCCCATTTGTGGAATGCTCTCCCCCGGGGTGGCTCACTTGGCACCTTGGTTATACAACTTTAGGCACCAGGCAAAAATGTTCCTTTTCAACCAGGCTTTTGGCTGATTAACAGTTGATGTCTTTTTAAATGCATTGAGGGGATTATGGGTTTGTTTCGTTCTTGTTTTTATTATGTATTTTGTGGTTTTATTCTCCATTTTTACACTGTGGACTACCCTGAGATCTTCGGATGAAGGGTAGTTAAATAAATAAGTAAGTAAGTAAGTAAGTAAGTAAGTAAGTAAATAAGTAAATAAGTAAGTAAGTAAGTTCTAAGCCTACGCATCTAAATTACAGGTGGTCTTTGCAGAGCATATAAAACAGCATTGTTCCAGAAAAGACATCCAAGCCTGTTTGTCTTCATAATCTCACAAACCGATTACTTACAATAATCCCAAAAGAGAGAGTACTTATTAGAAACTCTAGAAGGCTAAACTTGTGTGCCAAATTCTTTAATATCTAAGAACAATAACCCCTTAAAAACCGCATTAAAATACAAAAACAATGCCCCAGTGCCACAACTCATTGTTGCCAAGGGTCTTTCAATGCATTCACCAGCCCCAGTTTGTGCTTTCAAAGCCCTCTCAGAGTTTTTCTTTTTTACTTGTCACATTATGGAGCCTCCACATTAACTGGCCACCTTTGTATGATGTCACACATGCACATACCTCCGAAGAATTACCTATTTAATAATTGTCGTCAGACAGCAGTATAATTGCTACTACCACAAAAAGTGTAGTAAAATACTACACAGATCAATTATAAATTTTTAAAAGGTGAAAACAGCAGCTCCCAAATGCATATGTCTACTGACCTTCTGTAGTGACTGGCAAAGAAATCTCCATGCAAGCAGCAGATTGCACTTTCCTAAATGGAGGCTTTCCAGAACCACGGCGGTTTATTTTTGAAATATCTGCACTAGACATCCTTTTTCCAGAGCTGCAGCTTTGGGAAGTTGGACTTGTACAGTGTCCGTTTATGTGATCTGTAGTGACATTAAAAAAAATAAGAAAAGTCACTACAGATTTTTTAATTGTTATATTAGTTGCTGTTAATCCACTATGCTGTGAGTCACTTCGGGCACAAGTCTGGGATTAAATAAAACAAATAAATATAAGTGAATATAAAATAACCTGAAAAATAAAATAAACAGGATTGAGCAAGTTATTTCATACCTTTCCAAAGCACCTTATAGTTTACAGGATTCTGTGTGTGTGTGTGTGTGTGTGTGTGTGTGTGTGTGTGTAGCTATAATAATATTGCTATTCCTATTACTAATATATTTCCAAGTGAACATAATATATAATATTTCAACAGTGGAGATGTGCTTCATCTCACAAGCAAGAAAGAGAGTGGCCATCACAAACTGCTGACATACTAGAGCACATTTACCTGAAGTTGTGGGAGACTTGCATCTTTCCAGCTCCAATGACACTGGACCATCTGATAGCTCAGTAAGACCTGGGGGGAAATGCAATTAAAATATTATATAATCAATTATCCAGGGACAGTAAGGGTGGGAACAAGCATGGAAACAGTTTTTTTGCCCACAAATACCTTGTTCAAAAAGGAACATTTTAAAAAACATTTTAAAAAATCAAAGGGATTGTTCACATATCCCCCCCCCAGCCAAAAAAAGCATACAAATATAATAGAGATCTGGCCACATGCTTTACACACTCCAATATGAAATAAAAAAATCAAGCTGTATGGAGCAAATATTAAACTCTACATAATCATGTATGTATTCAAGAGGCATAACTGTCCATTTGATTTCCATATTTGGTGGGAAACAGATGCTCACTACATCCCTGAACTGCCATTACTCCTTTTCACAAGAGCTTTTTCGTCCCAAGGATTCCTTACAAGATCCTGAAATCCCAATATACTCAGTTATGCCACTTGATGAAGCTGTGAAACATTAACACACTTGGATGGGGGGGGGGAGTTCATCAACTGGAGCATGCCTTACACAGTTCACTGACCACTGCAAACGAAAAGAAAGACCACATAAAATATGACACTGACACTGCTTATCCTATTCTATGAACCAGTAATTTCAGTCCTCGTGCTGTTACACAGTTTAGAGGTGGGGAAGAAATAAAACGTACCTCCTTATCCTGGACAGATTAAACCTGTGCTTACTGACAGTCAGCTTACTTATACTACACTGAAACAAATAACCTGGATGCTGCTGGACCAAGTTGCTTGGGCATGGGTTACAAATTAGATATCATGGAATTGTAGAGTTGGAAGGGACCCCAAGGATCTTCTAGTCCACCCCCCTGCAGTGCAGGAATATGCAGCTGCCCCATACAGGGATCAAACCTTTGACCAGTGTTCGAAACTCCCATTGTTTCAGGTGCATTTTGCAATAGGGAATTTGAGTAGATTTCAGATTAAAACTGCAGAGTGGAAGGAAAGGAGGACCTTTTTCCGCCTCCCCATTTCCAGTTACTCTGAAGACCAGAGAAGAGACCCTCTTAAGAATATTAGGGGGTGGGCAGGGGAAGCACTAGACCTTGTGAAAAATGAACATAATATTTACTGCTGGGTTTGATGGGAAATGAAATTGCAAAAGTAGACCAAAGACTATTTATGTACGCCACAACAGTGGCGAGAACCTTGCTGGCCCAAAGATGGAAATTACAAGAGTTACCTACTATTGCGGAATGGCAGACAAAGATGATGGAGTATGCGGAAATGGCCAGACTGACCTGCAGGATCCGATATCAGGATGATTCGAAATTCCATAGAGATTGGAGTAAAGTTATTATCTATCTAAATGACAATTGCAAAAATTTAAAGACACTAGCAGGATTGAAATAAATCCTACAATGTGGACTATAGATAAAAGACTGAAGTGCACGAATGGACTGAAACAATTTATCTGTTGAAGGGAGGGAGGGAAGTCATGAGCTCGGCAGAGCTGAGGGCTGTATTGTTACATATGTTTTGTTGAAATTGTTAAAGGAAAAAATAATAAAATTTTATTATGAGAAAAAGAAAAATGAACATAATATTTTAGCTGCAGCTCATTCATTTTCAGCTTTGTATTGCTATTAAAAAGCACACCTAGACATTCCGTTGTTGCGCCCATAACCTAGGTCTAAGGTGCCATTTAGTTCCTAGCTTTCATATATCAGTTTCCTAACACTGCCTGTGACACCTTGGTGTTATTAGCACCACGCTCTATGTAACTGAGCTATCCAAAATTGAAATGGCTTTCTAGATGTTTGAGATGTGGCTAGATGAAAGCAGATGGAGTTAAACTCTCATGAAAGCAAAGCTCTCAGTTTCTGAAAATGCAGCCTTACTTCTCACAGCACATCATTCATGTCAAATCCGACATTCCCGTGAATGTCAGCTGGTGCACTTTACAGACTTCAACAAGAAGTCTACAAGGCATTCTCTACATGTCACCCATCACTTTCCCTGATCTCATGAGAAAAATGCCACAATAAGTCCCAAACCATCACCTAGAGGTGATGATGATCCATGGTTCCAAACACCTTTCACTCCACTCATGACTCTGAAAGTCATGATCTAGCAAAACGTTTCCAGTAAGCAAGGCAAATTGACTGCTCAGACAACAAAACTGCATTTTTTTCTGCTACAGCCCCCTAGAGAGGTTAGTTGTCTGGGAACCTGAGGTTGGTTGCATCATGACAGAGTTTGAAGGGATATATGGACTGCACCTCTCTTGACGAGAATCCGTAATGCCATGAACCATTGCCATCTGCAAATGGTTGAAATAGAAGTTCAAATACCTTATAATTCTGTGAACTAAATCGTAAAGCCTGCATTCTACCTTCCCTGGTATGTGGGAACTTGTATGTGGGAACTGGTGTATTAAAAGGAATCTGCACATACTTGGGGGGAAATCTTCAATTTCCTATTCTTCAATTTCCTATTTCCTCTTGGTACAATGAAAGCAGAGGAATTCTGCAGCTGTGCCTAGTACAAATTAAGCTCTGTTTCAATCCCCTCAGACATTTAAGTATTTATCGCTAATTTTAGCAGTTTGAAAACTAGACGTGGTTACTTAGTAACTGCACAGCCTCTCTCTTTTAACCATGCTTGTTAGGAACTTTCAAAATCTCCTAACTGTTGAAAACAAAGGCTATGGGATTCATGCATTCCTAAATGTTATTTATTTGCACAATGGCTAGATAAATTATTCAACAAGGAGTCCCATAAATGAAATGACTAAATGATGTGCTGTTTTCTCTAGAAGCTATTACCCTTATTCATCTCCATCATTTGTTACTGATGTGATCCCTGTCATGGGATTAGGCACCAGGCAAAATTTATTAGCTGCAGGTGTACAAAATTAAATATAAGGAGAGTAGGCATGAATCCAGCCAGCAATTCACCAGATAGCCATTGGAGAGAAGGGGAGAGGAATAATTTGAGCCACTTTTGTAATATTTGAGTCACAGGCAAAACACAGTCCATTAAAGTTAACCATTAATTCTTGGCAGTATGCTCTTGTCCTATGGATCCCTGGTAATAACTGCAGAAAGACTATTTTTACTGTTACATTTGATACTCTAAACGAAACCCTGGAGTCTTTTGATATGTGATGGAGAGATCAGTCCTAAATGAATGTGGTTAAAATACAAGGGTAGGAGCTAAAGGATTTTACTCTTGGACAATAGCCCCATACAACCAGCCTGGAGGTACCCAGTCTATAAGCCAGTTCTCCCCTGATTTTGGCAGCTAAGGAAAAATAGAGATTTCTACAGCCATTTCATGAAGAAGTTATTTTCAGTAGTAACTTATTTTCTGCATATACTTTTATGGAAGCTGTTATAAAGGAGGTATCAGCACCATCATCCTAATCAGTAGTTAGGTTAAAATTCTACGCATCCTTACTACTGAGTAAGGTCTACTAAACATGTGCAACAGACTTCTGAGTAAACATGAACATTATTTCAGAGTTAAACAACTAAGTTAAACTGCTTTTCATGTAGCTGAGTGGTAATTGCAGCTACCTTCTGAAAGGACGCTCCTACAAAAGGAGATTAGTTACTTTTGTTGGCATTGAACCATCACTTAACTACTAACAATAGTAATTAATTTCACCCATGGGGGGAATATTTAAACAAACAGCTATTACCATACAGAAACACAGTATAAATTTCAACAGAAACACCAAAATAGTCATTTCAAAGCATGCCTGCAATTACTAGCAGACACTGTGACAATTCCTTCTATTATTCCTTCAGCTGGATGTTAGGATCTTCCTCAGTGTGTAGCAATTCTTTTTCATATATATACCAGTTTGGATACCTGATAATATTCCGTTTTTTAAAATTTGATTTGATTCATGTTTTTGATGAATTCTGTATGAACAAAACCTAAACTAAAACAGTGCTAACAAAAAATGATCTCTAAAGTAAATAAGAAGTGGCATTATTAGGATATCAAAGAATATGCATACATTCAAAAATTATTCCTAAACCGACTTCCCATCCCCTTCTTCCAAGGTTTCCTCTTATCGCCTCTCTTTCTCCCATTGTCTTGGTGTGAAGCAATTCTAAGGCAACTAAACTGTGCTCAGAATATTTAACAATTCGGCCTGGCTCACCAAGAGATCAATTACTCTGTTTGTTACATGCTTGCTTTGACCAAGTAATCCAAGGTACAACAGTACAAACCTTGGTGAAAAACAGTAAGCAACAAGCTACATTACAACTATTAAGCAAAGCTTGCAACACTCAGCTTATCTCAGAAAGCATTGTTCAAGCCACTAAGACAAAGTTAGGTGCCTCTCATATGTCTTTCACCAAGGATGTATGCTTCCAGGTAAGATATGCAGAGAAAATAATTTCAGAAACGAAAATTAATTTCCCTAAATATCCCTAGCACAATATTTCTGCAGAATAATACTTTCAGTAGGAGAAACGACTTTTGAATGTATATATTTGAAGTTTCAAGAATTTCTGACAAGCCCCGAGAGATTTCATCTCATGCAGAAGGCTACAACCCAGTATTCACGTTAAAACTAATCCATTCCGACGAGTCAAGAGACGAACTAGACAAGACACCAGTAACGAGACAGCGGGGGCTCACCTGACCTCCAGCCATCCATTGTTGCTGCCTACCAGGATGAAAAAGGGGAGGTACAAGATGGCAGCAAGGCTGGTGTGGTGAAAGAGTGCTCTTAAGTGAATGCCAAGGTGTTTTTTAAAAATAGTATGTATGCGGGACTCCCCAATTTTCACCGGGACTGCAGTGCACAGTGAAGGAACATTCAACAGTTTCCTGCCATGCTGCAGTCCTTCCCCATCCCCCCAAAAGCCCCCAGTTAGCCAGGAAAATGCCCCTACTGTGACAACTTTGTCCTGATGAGAGAGGATGTGATATTGACACAATGGCCTGCAAACCAGTGCTGTACAAGAACAGCTTCCCTTTGTATTGATTTGAAGGAGAAGGTGGTACACGTGCCCAAAATGTGGTACATCTGCACAAAGTACTAACCTCTCAACTTCCATTCAAATGTATATCATTTTTTAAAATATATAAAAAGAGATTTTAATGCACAAAGAGCATTAAGCTTCTCTTCAGTTGCCAGAAGTACTGAAGGCAGATTCATACTTCATGCAGAAACAAATTTGATTGCTGTGTGTTCTGTACTGTGGTAGGTTACCCCATTCACATGCAACAGCAAACTAGGGTTTGCCACTAATTTGGAAGAAGGAAAGGAAAAACAGAGCGGGGGGGGGGGGAACCAGCATGCACACATATTTAAACATCCATTAACGTATGTCTTGCAACCCTCGTTGGGCCAGGGTTTCTGCGACATATGTTCACACACACATGCATATTACAGAAATATTGAAGATGGTTCCACATTTTCGCAGCAATGCACAAAGGACACTTGCAAATGCCCAGCCTAGAGAGGCAGTCTACGCAGGCTCTCGCAAGTGCCCGGTCTCCACAGCTTTTGTCACCATCCACAAAAACCACAATAGAAAATCCATTGCTTTTCTAGCAATTTTCTTTGGGTGAAGCACTATGAGGTGGTTTTTTCACAATCAAATGTATAAATTTCATGAAATAAATGAATGAATGAAAATTAAAACAATTTCTGCTAAATTTCATCACCGTTTCAATTAGAATCATAGTCAGATCTAGAGATGGTACAGTTACAATTACTACTACAGTGGTACCTTGGTTCTCAAACGCCTTGGTACTCATACAACTTGGAATCCAAACACTACAAACCCGAAAATAAGTGTTCCGGTTTGAGAACATTTTTTAGAAGCCGAACGTGCTCTGTTTTGAGTGTTACGCTTCCAATTTGAGTGTTACACTTCCAATTTGAGTGTAACACTTCCAATTTGAGTGCCACACTTCCATTTTGAATGTTACGCTGAGGTCTGTCTGTTTTTGCTATTTATTTTGTGTTTTTGTTTTGTTTTTGTGACTGTGTGGAACCCAGTTCAGCTACTGATTGATTGATTGATTGATTGTGTGACTGAAGTACATCATTTATTGCTTTCATTTTATGGATCAATGGTCTTGTTAAATAGTAAAATTCATGTTAATTTGCTGTTTTAGGGGTTGTTTTTAAAAGTCTGGAATGGATTAATCCTTTTTGAATTACTTTCTATGGGAAAGTGCGCCTTGGTTTTGGAACGCTTTGGTTTTGGAACAGACTTCCGGAACAGATTAAGTTTGAGAACCAAGGTACCACTGTATAACAAGGCATGTTTCACGCGTCATCCAAAAAGGAGGAAATGGCATGCATGCAGGATGGAAACACATCTGAGTCAGTCAAATACCTGACACCTGACAAAGCACTTGTCCTATTCTTTGGAGAACTTACTCTGATAGGAAGTACGGATCCGTTTCGTTAAATCAGGATAAAAGTTAGACAGGCCACGCATGCAAAAGTTGTCTTGGGAACATGCCAGAATGTCAGCAGCAGCAGCAGGCAGAGGAAAGAGTGGGGAAAAAACAGTCCAAAGTGAAAGGAAATTATAAGAGTATCTACATAAGCCCAGGTGACGGAACCTTCATGCCTACCTTTACAGGCCCCTCTGAGTCAGAAGACACACCAAATAAATTAAGAACTAAAAAATGTGGGATGGATACTGGAGAGCCAGTAAAAGAGAGTACAAGTATGTAATGTTTTTTTTTTAAGCCATTTATGAAAGGCTTAGAGCAGGGGCCCCCAAACTAAGGCCCATGGGCTGGATACAGCCCAAGCGAGCCAATTATCTGGCCCATGACAACCCCCGCCACTGCTCTTACCGGCGTGGCTGCCCATCTCTGGGTCGGCATGGCGCCGGAAATAGCTTGTGTGCATGTGCAAGCATCATTTCCGGCACACTTCCGGGTCTGCGGAGGCCCGTGCGCACGCACACCAGCTATTTCTGGCACTGCGCCGACCTGGAAGTGCGACGGAAATGACGCTTGCGCATGCGCACATGCTATTTCTGGCGCTGCACCGACCCGGAAGTGCGCCAAAAAAAGCGAGTGTGCGTGCACTCCCCTGCCCTCCAGCCTGCCGCGCAATCTGCACTGGAGGAACCGGCCCGAGGCCGGGTAAGTTTGCCGACCCCTGGCTTAGAGAGTTTTGCTGTTCCAAAATTCATCTCATCCTTTTTTCCCAGTAGCTTAATTGCTGCTCTAAAGTTTCACCAGGTAAGCTGTAGTAGAAACTGTCCAGTGGAGTTTGATGAATAGGTGGGATGTAAGTGCCAAAAACAAACAAACAAAACTACTACATCTGACTTGACCTGGGAGATTTAAGGTTGTTTCATATATTCATGGATTCTGCTTTGCACCTTGGTCACCCCACCTGTCTGTTATACCAAGTTTGCATCCTTGTGCCACTGAAAAGTGATCCTGAGGACCAAGCACAACGCACGATATCCATAACTGATCACTCAGCTTTCTTGCTAGCTTTGTAAACAGTCATGGATTTGCATCAGGGTTGTGACACTTGTGCAGTATTAAACCCTTTCCTCCACACCATTTCCCCAATGGAAATGAGCCCCTGAAGCTGTCACTAGCCCTTGATGGAGGGCAGGAGGAGGAAGACAGAAAATAATTGCTGTACTGTGGCTAATTGCAAGTGAGAAACGGAGGAAATGGCTTGCAAAAAGTGTGTGCTACAAATGAATAATTCGCACTAAAATCTTGATGACTTTTCAGAAGGTTTTTTAAAACAAAAAAACAAACAAATACAAACTTCTGCAGAGATTTGTAAAACTGGAAAAGAAAGAGAACTGATCCTTCTCCCCCTTGTTGTTGTTGTTTAGTCGTTTAGTCGTGTCCAACTCTTCATGACCCCGTGGACCAGAGCACACCAGTCACTCCTGTCTTCCGCTGCCTCCTGCAGTTTGGTCAAACTAATGTTGGTAGCTTTGAGATCACTGTGCAACCATCTCGTCCTCTTCTCCTTGTGCCCTCCATCTTTCCCAACATCAGGGTCTTTTCCAGGGTCTTTTCTCTTCTCATGAGGTGGCCAAAGTATTGGAGCCTCAGCTTCAGGATCTGTTCTTCCAGTGAGCACTCAGGGCTGATTTCCTTCAGAATGGATAGGTTTGATCTTCTTGCAGTCCATGGGACTCTCAAGAGTCTCCTCCAGCACCATAGTTCAAAAGCATAAATTCTTCAGCGACCAGCCTTCTTTATGGTCCAGCTCTCACTTCCATACATCACTACTGGGAAAACCATAGCTTTAACGATATGGACCTTTGTCAGCAAGGTGATGTCTCTGCTTTTTAAGATGCTGTCTAGGTTTGTCATTGCTTTTCTCCCAAGAAGCAGGCATCTTCTAATTTTGTGACTGCTGTCACCATCTGCAGTGATCATGGAACCCAAGAAAGTAAAATCTCTCACTGCCTCCATTTCTTCCCTTTCTATTTGGCAGGAGGTGATGGGACCAGTGGCCGTGATCTTAGTTTTTTTTATGTTGAGCTTCAGACCACATTTTGCGCTCTCCTCTTTCACCCTCATTAAAAGGTTCTTTAATTCCTCCTCACTTTCTGCCATCAAGGTTGTGTCATCAGCATATCTGAGGTTGTTGATATTTCTTCCAGCAATCTTAATTCCAGTTTTGGATTCATCCAGTCCATCCTTTTGCATGATGAATACTGCATATACAGGTAAAACTCGAAAAATTAGAATATCGTTGAAAGGTTCATTTCTTTCAGTAATTCAACTTAAAAGGCGAAACTAATATATGATAGACTCATGACATGCAAAGAACCCAAATTAACAATTTCAACTTTGGGGTTTTCATCAGCTGTATGCCATAATCATCACAATAATAATAAATAAAGGCTTGACATATCTCGCTTTGCATGTCATGAGGCTATCTCATATATTAAACTCCAGTAGCTAATGAAAACAATTGCTTACATAAATGGACTTTTCCATGATATTCTAATTTTTCGAGTTTCACCTGTAAGTTAAATAAGAAGGAAGACAATATACAGCCTTGTCGTACTCCTTTCCCAATTTTGAACCAATCAGTTATTCCATATCCAGTTCTAACTGTAGCTTCTTGTCCCATGCAGAGATTTCTCAGGAGACAGATGAGGTGATCAGCACTCCCATTTGTTTAAGAACTTGCCATAGTTTGCTGTGGTCGACACAGTCAATGTTAGGGCGCCAACAAGTTGGTGTGCTGCAGCGCAGCAGTCAGGATGAGATAAGCCAAGGTCAACAATCCAGGTCAGAAGCCAGCCGAAATCAGGTATCAGTACTGGGGTCAAGAGAAGCCGAAGTCAGAGACAGTCCAAGTCAGGAACAAGCCAAGTCAGTCAGGAACAAGCCAGGAGTCAGGAACAAGCCAGGAACACAGGAACAAGATGAGCAAAAGCAACCACGCGCCCAGCACAATTGTTGCAGACACTGTAGAATAGGGCAGCTAGCTTCCTTAAGAAGCCGGTTCACTCCCACGCTTCCTATGAGCTACAGCTGTCTCTAATTGCCGCCTTTGCTTCTCAGCTCGGCGTTCTACAGCTGAGAAGGGAGGAGGAGAGGGGATCGGCTGATTCCCCTCCTGACTGGGACCTGCTCCTGGCCCCACTTCTTCCTCTAGCTCTGGTCTTCCCTCCTCCTCCCTGTCAGATTCCTCCTCTTCTGAGGAATGCCGCCACCAGTCTTCCCCAGGTACGAATTCCTCAGATTCCTCTGTGGGTGCTGCCCTGTCAGGGAGGGGCTTGCCACCACTCCTCCTCATCTGACTTGACCCTGACAGTCAAATGCTTTCGCATAGTCAATGAAGCAGAAGTCGATATTTTTCTGGAACTCTCTAGCTTTCTCCATAATGCAGCGCATGTTTGCAATTTGGTCTCTGGTTCCTCTGCCCCTTTGAAATCCAGCTTGCACTTCTGGGAGTTCTCGGTCCACATACTGCTTAAGCCTGCCTTGTAGAATTTTAAGCATAACCTTGCTAGAGTGAGCGCAATTGCGTGGTAGTTGGAGCATTCTTTGGCACTGCCGTTCTTTGGGATTGGGATGTAGACTGATCTTCTCCAATCCTCTGGCCACTGCTGAGTTTTCCAAACTTGCTTGCATATTGAGTGTAGCACCTTAACAGCATCATCTTTTAAAATTTCAAATAGTTCAGCTGGAATATCATCACTTCCACTGACCTTGTTATTAGCAGTGCTTTCTAGGGCCGATTTGACTTCACTCTCCAGGATGTCTGGCTCAAGGTCAGCAACCACACTACCTGGGGTGTACGAGACCTCCATATCTTTCTGGTAGAATTCCTCTGTGTATTCTTGCCACCTCTTCTTGATGTCTTCTGCTTCTGTTAGGTCCTTTCCACTTTTGTCCTTTATTATGGTAATCTTTGTATGAAATGTTCCTTTCATATCTCCAGTTTTCTTGAACAGATCTCTGGTTTTTCCCATTCTGTTGTTTTCCTCTATTTCTTTGCATTGCTCATTTAAGAAGGCCCTCTTGTCTGTCCTTGCTATTATTATTTTTTTAAATCTGCATTCAATTTCCTCTATCTTTCCCTATCTCCCTCGCATTTTGCTTTCCTTCTTTCCCCCGCTATTTGTAAGGCCTCATTGGACAACCACTTTGCTTTCTTGCATTTCCTTTTCATTGGGATGGTTTTTGTTGCTGCCTCCTGTATAATGTTACGAGCCTCCATCCATAGTTCTACAGGCACTCTGTCCACCAAATCTAAATCCTTAAACCTGTTCCTCACTTCCACTGTGTATTCATAAGGGATCTGATTTAGATTGTGTCATACTGGCACAGTAGATTTTCCTACTTTCTTCAGTTTAAGCTTGAATTTTGCTATAAGAAGCTGATGATCTGAGCCACTGTCAGCTCCAGGTCTTGTTTTTGCTGAATGTATAGAGCTTCTCCATCTTTGGCTGCAGAGAATATAATCAATCTGATTTTGATGCTGCCCATCTGGTGATGTCCATGTGAAGAGTCGTCTCTTGTGTTGTTGGAAAAGAGTGTTTGTGATGACCAGCTTGTTCTCTTGACAGAACTCTATTAGCCTTTGTCCTGCTTTGTTTTGAACTCCAAGGCCAAACTTGCCAGTTGTTCCTTTTATCTCTTGACTCCCTACTTTAGCATTCCAATCCCCTATAATGAGAAGAACATCCTTCTTTGGTGTCATTTCTAGAAGGTGTTGTAAGTCTTCACAGAATTGGTCAATTTCAGTTTCTTCAGCACCAGTAGTTGGTGCATAAACTTGGATTACTGTGATGTTAAAAGGTCTGCTTTGGATTTGTATCGAGATCATTCTATCATTTTTGAGATTGCTTCCATCCCTACCAGCAAGTAAAGAGTAGAAGCCCTGGAAAGCTTGGAAAAAAAGATTGGTGGTGTTGACATATCTCCATATTCTCCACGTTTGTGCAAAAGAATGTATGGGTGTGTTTTGGCTGCATGAGTATGTATGCTTATGGGCAGCCTACTTCTGCCTCATCCCATCCACCAATGGATATGTGTATTTGTGTTTACCTGTAAAGCTGTTGGGTCTCTTGTGTTTGTCCTATTCAGCAGTATAACTATTTAAAAACCTCACTGCTAGACTACAAGCAGTGGAGGCTTTCATAGCTTGAATCCAACCTTGAAAGAAATATTTATTATGTAGTTGTTTAAAACAGATTAATTTTTATTTTTCAAAGCATCCAGAATACAGTATTCTCTCCCTGTCAGCAACTACCCTGGAAGCTTTGCTGAAGAGTGGATTTCAAACAAAATAAAACAAAAGTAAATAAATACCTGATTCAAAAGAGTAAGCTCTATACAGAGCTTCAGAAAGCTCAATATAGAGTGATACTATATATGAAATTTGTGATCTTCATATTGCTGCACTTAGGTACCGATGATTAGAAGTTCAGAGTTTGTTTCATTGCCTCAACTAATGTTTTAAAAGATAATAAAGGCAGAATGCAAATTAAACATTTCTTCGCTTTCTGAAGGATTTAACGGGGGGGGGGATCAAAATGCTAACCAAGAGCACAGCGTAGCTCAGCATGAAAGTTGTCTGTTCTGAACTTCTTAATCATAGAATTGTAGAGTCGGAAGGGACCCTGACGGTTAGCTAGTCAAAACCCTTGCAATGAGGGAGTCTCAACTAAAGCATCTATGACAGACTGCCATCCAACCTCAGCTTAATAAACTTGACTGAAGAAGAGTCTACCAGCTTTTGAGGAAGTCCATTCCACTGTTGAACACCTCTTACCATCAGAAAGTTCTTCCTGATTTTTAGTCGGAATCTCCTTTCTTGTAACTTGAATCCATTGGCTTGGATCCTACCCTCCAGAGAAAACAAGCTTGCTCAATCTTCTACAATACAGCCCTTTAGGTATCTGAAGATGGCTATCTTCTCTCCTCTCAGCCTGATCTTCTCCAGGCTAAAAATACCTGACCCTCTAAACTGTTCTTCATAAGGTTTGATTTTCAGACCTTTTATCATCTTGGTCATCCTTCAAGATCACCCAGAAATGTCAACTGGTTCAGAACACAGTGGCCAAATTACTAGCTGGGATTTTATTTAGATCTTATGTAACCCCTGCTTTAAAACCAGCTGGTTGCCATTTTGTTTCTGGGCCCAATTTAAGATACTCATGTTAATATTTAAAGCCCCAAATGGCTTAGGCTGCATCCTTCTTTACAGATCCTCTCAAGACTGGCCAAGAGGGCCTTCTTCACAGCTCCACTGCCCTCAGAAGCTTGGGTGGGGTGTGGCAGCCCAGGATAAGGTGTTTTTTTAAAAAAAAAATAATAATTTTAATGTCATGTTTTAAATTGTTGTAACCCACTACACAACCTAAGGGTGAAGGGTGGGTAAAATAATAATAATAATAATAATAATAATAATAATAATAATAATAGTATCAGTACATGACAAGCAGTCTGTCCAATGCTTTTCATGTCATTATGAACTTTCTTTCAACTAGCACACATACATTTTTATCCCATTCCAAAAACTGAAAGCAACAAGAGAAAATGCTGTCCAAGTTCTTCCTAATTACATTTCATTTCCTACCTGCAGTAAACTGCTTGCTTCTGCGAGGAGAACGAGGCTGGCGTTGATAAGGATCACTTGACCCATAGAGCTCAAGACTTCCCATGCTCAGCAGTGTGGTCTTCTGTATAAAATCCACAACAGCCAAACCATTGCAGTTTCCAAATGCAACTCTGTTGAAAGAAACATTCTTCAAGGACACTGTGCTTTGGTATTATCTGCTTCAAGCAATGATCCATCCACAGTAAAAGGAAAAAGTTGAGTTATGCATGACTCTTCATGCCATTTACACCCATCCCCAACCAAATGCTTCTTGCGATGTGGAAATACCACTCCAACTCTCATTCAATGAACAATGAAACATGTCTGTTCACCGTGATCATGCATTTCATATATACAATACACAGCTTTTCATGAGCCTGGATTCCAGTTTTCCAGCTCGGGGGACTGAGGCCATGAAGCTGCAGAATGGGAGATGGAATTGTCCTCAGAACCATCCTTGGATGTCCTCAATGCACTGGAAGCTCTAGCACAAGAGAAACTCATCTCCTCCCACCTCATGAAGCTGCATTGCCATTAGGGATGAAGGAAAATTCCACAGATCTCGGATTCCAAAATGGACTCACCTGATTTAATCCAGGCAGTTCATGACCCAGATCAAATCATGTCTACTTTAGCCTGCTCTAGAATCTGTAGCTGTGGATATACAGGTGAAACTCGAAAAATTAGAATATCGTGGAAAGGTTCATTTCTTTCAGTAATTCAACTGAATTAATATGAAACTAATATATCAGATAGACTCATGACATGCAAAGTGAGATATGTCAAGCCTTTATTTGTTATAATTGTGATGATTATGGCGTACAGCTGATGAGAACCCCAAATTAACAATTTCAACTTTGGGGTTTTCATCAGCTGTACGCCATAATCATCACAATTATAACAAATAAAGGCTTGACATGTCTCGCTTTGCATGTCATGAATCTATCTCCTATATTAAACCCCAGTAGCTAATGAAAACAATTGCTTACATAAATGGACTTTTCCACGATATTCTAATTTTCGAGTTTCACCTGTAGGGCTCTAGTGCTGCCTCTGATAGTTTTTTTTTTTTTAGAAAAATGTTCTCCTTTTGTAACACTCCAGAGGAAGTCATCTGGCCACTTGCAGCCTGCTGTGGCTAACATGCAGGTCTTCTTGCCACCACATACTGAACAGAAGTCCCTCTCTGGGAGCAATGGGACTTGATTGTTGGAAGAACAGCAGCAGGCACCACTCAGTTAGTAACCAAACCAAGGGATAATTCTGTTGATAGTTAGAGGACTCAGAAACACTTATGCTTGCCCTGTGCCTAGAAGGCATGTGTCTGAGCAGTTCTGCCATTCTCCTGCTGCTTCCCCCCTCCCCTGGAAAACAAGCTCTAGCACCAAAGGACACATTGCAGTGCAAAGTAGTGGAAGCAACAATGGCAGAAACATGATCTCCTGAAGAAAATGTAACCTATTAAATTTAAATATTTTGGGTTAACTTACAAGCCGTATGCTGAGTTTGCTGCTAGGCAGGTTATCTGTTGGGGAGAGTCGGCATCAGCACACACCAACTGAATAACAAGGACCGCTTGGTAACCAGGAGGCATCTTCACAGCACGAGTCTTAACACTAAGAGCAAAAGGACAAACTGTGAACAGAGTGACCAAGCTATACCAGAAGACAGAATTGTAAAAACTACTTGGAGAGAACTTCCTGTTGCATTACCTCTACTCTCATTTAAGGTTGGCAGACATCTGGAATGTAGGAAAGAAATAGGTAAAATGTCTGGGAAAATCTGGATATATGGCAACCCATGTTGGCAGTGTATTTTTTGCCAACTTTCCTCAGAAACGTCCAATTTCTTTGCAATTTTGCTCCAAAAAAAGATAGAGAAAGCCCAACAAATTTTCTGTCTGGATTTTCACTCTTTGAAATATGGCAATCCTACTTTCATTGGTTGTAGTTGTTATTATGATTTAGGTTTCTTACCCTCCCTTCAGCATGAGGTTACACCTATTTAAAAATATAGTAATTTAGAAAAAACTAAAAGAGATTTCAATCAACAGAATAGGGTGGGTCATAAAATATATATCTAATGTAATAAAGGCCAGGGCAAAGAGGTGTGTCTTCAGCATGTAAAGAAAACTATGCAATGTGGGTGCCAAACGTGCCTCTGTGGAGAGGGAATTCAGTTCTTAAGTGTGTTCCTGGAGCTGCCTTTGCATCCTTCCTCTTCTATGCCTATAGAATTGTAGAGCTGGAAGGGATCACCAAGGGTCATCTAGTCCAACCCATTGCAATGAAGGAATCTTTTGCCCAACATGGGGCTCAAACTCACAACCCTGAATTTAAGTCTCATGTTCTACCAACTGAGCTATCCACCTAGTAAGCATCTATAGCTTTCAGAAGAGACTGTGATTTAGGGCAGAATATCTGAAATAATCTACATAGGCTATAAGAATTTTTTCTCTCAAAGGTTTTCTCTCTCTCAAAAAATAAAATAAAAAAGTCTCTGCTGTACCTAATGTATGGAAGCCTGAAGATAAACTGACTCAGGAGGTTGGATTGACTGAAGCTTGCCATCCCAGGCCAAGTCATGCACTGCAGGCAGCAAGAAGTCAGTCTGGTTGCCTGTCAGTGGGACTGCTGCTACATGGGACCTGATCAGGCTCTGGGAGACAATCAGTGACCTCGGTAGGTTACTGGATGAAGGTTATATGGAGGTTGCGGCAGGACTTCCCAGAGTGGCCCCATGTCATGGAGGGACCTGTCAACAACTCCTTCAGGTTACCCAGCAGGCAGGCAAGGTGAAAATACCAGGCTGGAAAACAGACTGCCTGGTGGGTTGATCCTTGTCTGATGCTGCACAAAACCCCAGTCCATGGTTGTTGTTGTTGTTATTGTTGTTGGCATCTGTCTATCTCGAGAGGCAATGGAGTGCGCCTCCAGAGGGAACTACTGGAAAACCACAGCGCCCGCTGTGGCTACAGAGACTAGTAACATGTAACTGTGATCCCCTGTGTTGGTTTTGCTACATTAGCAGCACCGAAGTGACCTCCCTGGGAAGCAAATCTGGGCAATGTGTCTGCAGCTCCTGGGCTGACAAGACACACACACCTGGCCTCACCAGTGTGGTCCAAAGGAAAGGAGAGCAAAATGTTTGGCACCAGCTTGGCTGCAGGAGTTGCAGGAGTATACAGTGCCATCCAACTGTCCTAGGTACTCTACTTCGGATTTGTGTAGCGTTTACCCCCTTAGCCTTTTCCTCTCCCAAAGATGTCCTGCAAGGCAGTCTATGGGAATCAATCAAAACTGGGGCCATGTTTAACCCACACTCTGCCTCCGTGTGTTACTGCTCCCTCACACCTGCCTCCTAATGCCCAGTGCTTGATCCACCAAAGAAGACTATGTGGTCAAAACATTTGGCTACTATACTTTCTATATTTTTATCTGCCTCTTTATATATCATCTTTGATACATCATCATCCTGTTTAATTTCAATAATTTTTATCTCATTTATTTATTTAGACGCGCTAGATATGAAAAAATAAAAATAAGTTACAACTGGAAAATCAAGCATCAATTAAAATGCCTGCTGGAATAATAAAAAAGCAGCAAGGAAGCCTGTCTGACCTCAGCTGGAAGGGAGTTCAATAAATTTGGCTCCACAATGCTAAATGCACGGCTCCTGGGAAGCCACAAAAGGAATGCCACTTCACCCTATTCCACTGGCCATTACTGGGTTGTACACAGTGCAATACAAGCCAAGCAAAACAAAACAAAACAAAACAAAATCCCTGCCTGCCTTAAGGAATTTTATATCCTAAGCTTTGACAGAAGAGAGGAGAACAGAGGGAGAGCGAAACAAACCTTTCAACCATCTAAATTATTTACCTGAGACATGGGATACTGTCCTTCATCGTTCCTTCAGATGCCACAGTGTTTGTACTGCCTGAGAGATCTTTTAAAGATGGAAGGGGGGAAGAGGCATTTGGAAATGGAGGAATCATTTCTGCCTCGGGACTAATTATATCTTCGGCCTCACTTTGGAGGTGCACCTCTAAAGACTTAAGGAAATTAAAACCCAAGTTATTTTATGAAATCAAGAGTATTTTCTGAATAAAAATAAGTAGCAGGAATAAATCTGGTCAGTTCCTAGTACAGCTCTCAAGAGATTCATTTGATAAGGTATTAGTTCAGTTAGAATGAAGGGGAGGAATGAAAATATCATCAACACTAAATATCCACAGAACTTGCCCATTAACCAACCAATACCTGCCCCCCAACAACAACTTAAGATGAAATTGACTTTCATCTAAAGTACTAACACAAATAGAATGGGAAGTCTTATAACCTAAGACCTGAAGTTCGGGGAAAACAATGGGCTTTTTTGCTCTCTCTTCTTAAGCATGAGATAGAGGGTACTTATAGCAGTTGTTCAACAGATTCATCACCATGAATTTGGGCTCCTGTGAGTTTTGTGCCAGTAATGTTATCTCAGAAACAGAAACACAAGGTTATTATGAAGAAAGACAGTACCACCCAGTAAAATGTTTTGCATCTGAGAATTTGATTTTGGGTTGTTGTTTTTAAAGTAATCAACTGGCTCAAATGCAATCTGTACCGAGGGCCTTCCTACATAACAGTTCACAGTAGTACACATGAAATGGTGTTACAATCACTTGCATATATTATATTGTATATATTTATACATTATATAGAGGAAGTTAAAACATGCAGTCATTATTGCACTGCATGTTTCAAACATAGTTCTGTGTTGCAACATCCCATCTATCTGAACTTTTACTTCATTAACAAAATCTAAGCTTTTCACTTATGCTACATGCAACTGTGTAATCTGATGTGTTTAAAAACTCCCCACCAAGCCTTGAAGTAAGCAATGCAATATATAAGCAAAACTCATGCAAACTTACTGAGATTTCAGTATTAACTTCATGCTTGCTGAATCTGTAAACAATAACATATGCAGAGACTCCTGCTACACAAAATAGTCTACTTTCAGGGCACCAGTACATCAACTGGATGGCAAAGGGATCCTCTTCTACATTTTCTGGCGTTGGTTTTCCTTCTAACTTCTGCTTTTCAAAAACCTTTGAGGTTTTTAACTTGTATAACATCTGCAGTGTAACTGGAGAATATTGAAGACATCTATTATATTGCTTTAAACTAGATTAATATATGCTCATTATTTGTAAATATCACAAGCAGTCTTTTCCAGTCGCAACCCCAGAGTCGTCCATGACTGGACCTAATGGTCAGGGGTACCTTTACCTTTACAGTGAAATGGTGCAAAATGCAGCATTATTGAGTTTCATACTAGATTATGTCTACCGTTATCTGTTCTCTGCTCCCAGAAATGATCAAAAAGAGAGACATAGCAACAGGATAGAGCCCTGCTATTTTAGGGCGTATGAAAAAGAAGGTCAACCTTTCAACATAAGGAATCCTCTACCTTAAAAAATTTTGAAGGTATATGACGGAATCCAATGTAGCACTAAGTGGAGTAGGTGTGTGCAGAACAAGGTCCGCTCATGCAATGGGACTTAACCCCCTCTGCACTCCCTCCAAACCTGTTCTGGGGTTTCCCCCACACCACCAAAGCAGATTTACTGGGTGGAGAGGAGATGGACCACATTCCTGTTGTACAAGCAGACCACGGTCCACACATGCAACACCTTGAGTTCAATCCCGCCCATTTACTTTCTTTGCTTCTTTGTGTAATGCCTTTTAAGATTACAATAAAAAGAATGAAAATATATTTACTGAAGATATTCATACAATTCTGAGTCCATAAAATGTGCAAAGGTTGCTCAAATCTTTATCTATCACCCTACCCTTCTTGTAAGCACATCAAGTTGGACACAGTTGTTTAATATATGTCTGGCCAGCTTGACATTACCGGCCTCCATTTGAAAAGTGCAAAACCCAGGATTTTTCCTTACCATAAGTTCCTATTCTCAAGGGAGGCATTAAATATACTTCAGGACATTCCCTCCCCCTTTTAATCAAGGATCAAGGCCAACTGCTGGTTGACTCATCCATGGGAAGGATCTCCAATCTACCAGACCATCCTGGAGAAAAGCAAGAACCCTAAAACCTAGGAGAAACTAAAAGGAATGCCAACAAGGTGAATGCAGAAAAATACACAAGCCACACAGATAGAGGGAGAACGTCTCAAAAGGCCTTACCTAACAACTCCCTTCATATGTCTATTGTTGAATTGTTTGCAACAATTATCAACACATTTATATGGGATATAAATGAATTTTCAGTATTTTTTTTCCTGTAACGCTGGTGTAATTCACACTGAAGCACCTTTCCCTGATGGGGTAGCACTGCACTGGCATTTTTAGGGAACACAACCGCTGCTCAGGGGTCATACCAAGAACAAACTCAGTTGGTCTCTAAGGTGCTACTGGAAAGAATTTCCTATTTTGTTTCGCCTAAAAACAGAATTCCTCTACCTTGAAAATTTGTGCAGAAGAGTGAGATGTTGAAAGGTTGGCCATCTTTGGTTTAAAATTAAAAAGAAATCAAAATATATACATTTCATGAATTCTTATTTTGTCACCCTGGAGCATGAAGTGGGAAGCAAAGGAGGACAAATGGCTTTGGACACAGAAACCACACAGTGATGTGGGTCTCCCTCCACCAACATTCTCACTGCAATGTCAGGAATTAATTTCATTCCATTTGTTACATTAATCCTATCCTTTCAATAATGAACAAATTAAACAACTATTTTGTTTAATCCTATCCTTTCAATAATGAACAAATTAAACAAGTATTTCCCTTAAATTTGTAGCATGCAGTTATTAGTGGTTTAAGAATTGTGTTTTGGCACTTACTGGCAGAAGCATCCCAAAATTTCACTGTTCCATCTGCATGACTTAAAAAATAGATTAAAAGTCAATTAGAACAAAGTACAGAACAGTTAACCTTTTAGTAAGGCTGTGTACAAACTGGAGCTTTCAAGCACATTCAAAACACATTTCTTCCCTCAAAGAATTCTGGGCATTCTAGTTTAACCCTTCAGAGTTACAACAGACTACAGTGGCTAGGATTCTTTGAGGGAAAGAAGAAGAATTTTATTATTTATACCCCGCCCATCTGCTTCACATGTGCTTTAAAGCTCCAGTTTGTACACAGCCTAAACGTCACATATATAGATGTCCTATATATTGCACATTCATGATGATTTGTGCTCATGGTGCTATTGGGGCAGTCAAATGCAATCCCACTTTCAATACTGTTCGCAGCAGCAAATGTTTTGGACAGTCACACTGCTTCTTTTCCAATCAGTGCATATCCTGCTACTTCATGCTGAAGGCCATCCACACATCAATAATGAGGAAACACTGCAGAACAACTAATAAAGCACAATTAAATCCACCATGAATTCACTATTATTGTGTTAAGCCAGGCACCCCCAAACTCGGCCCTCCAGCTGTTTTGGGACTACAACTCCCATCATCCCTAGCTAACAGGACCAGTGGTCAGGGATGATGGGAGTTGTAGTCCCAAAACAGCTGGAGGGCCGAGTTTGGGGGTGCCCGTGTTAAGCACATGCTGTGGAACACACCTGCAGTACACCACCCTGTACTGGAGGGGCCCTCGTTCTCCCTGTGGTGAGGGAGACAGACTGAACACAGCTGCAGTTACAGGTAGGTAGCCGTGTTGGTCTGCCATAGTCAAAACAAAATAAAAAATAAAAAAAATTCCTTCCAGTAGCACCTTAGAGACCAGCTAAGTTTGTTCATGGTATGAGCTTTCATGTGCATGCACACTTCTTCAGACTTCTGTTTCAGTGTATCTGAAGAAGTGTGCATGCACACGAAAGCTCATACCAAGAACAAACTTAGTTGGTCTCTAAGGTGCTACTGGAAGGATTTTTATTTTATTTTTATTTTGTTTTGAACACAGCTGGTAAGTCATTGTGACAGCCAGTCCTTGTTAGGCAGCTGTGAAGAGCCTAGCTGCCTCACATCTTTCAACTCTTCATTAAAGCATGGAAAGACTGAGCTCTGAAAACTGGGACAGGAAGCCTAGAAGTCAATTTGTGAATCACCAGAGACAACCCCCGAGGACAGCTGGCAAGATCAAGGGCAAATTAGAAACTGGTTGCATCCATAAATGGGCCCACCACTCCTTCAGTAAGCAGCATCCTATAATAGCAGCTTCCTTACCCTGTTATGATAATTTCAGGATACGTCTGTGCTCCGAGGTTCCATGCTCCGCCACTGATAGGCCACTCCTAAACACCATCAGAGGAGTTACATTTAGAATACTGAAATGCTGCATTTTATTTCTAGGAAAGTGACTACTTACAGCTGTATATATGTTGTATATTTTAAATATAATGACTGGATGCGAACCATTTCATTGTAGATTCAGTGGCACTTTTGCACAGGAATACAGAAAGCAACCTCTTGTTGTTTTTAAATTCAGTACTGACACTGAATACTCAAAATGTCATCTGTCATTAAAACAGGTTTCTGGATCACAATGTTGCAGAGAGGTATTTGAAAAACAAGAGTCTGCTTCAATGGAGGGGACACCTTCCATGGCTGTGTACACACTATGGCAGAGCTTTCCAAACTGTGTGTCGCAGCACGTTAGTGTGTCATCTGCAGTATGTAGGTGTGTCGTGTGAATGTTGTGTGCGCTCCTCCTGGGGCTGGAAAGGGGTTAGTTTAACCTCTGGTTAGCTAGTAAAATTGAATTACTGTGTAGTGAAATGATGCATGTCTAAAATGTGTTTCACCAACATGAAAAGTTTGGAAAGCTCTGCACTATACCTTTAAAGCATGGGTACACAAACTAAGGCCCGGGGGCCGGATCCAGCCCAATTGCCTTCTAAATCCAACCTGTGGACGGTCTGGGAATCAGCGTGTTTTTACATGAGTAGAATGTGTCCTTTTATTTAAAATGCATCTCTGGGTTATGTGTGGGGCCTGCCTGGTGTTTTTACACGAGTAGAATGTGTGCTTTTATATAAAATGCATCTCTGGGTTATTTGTGGGGCACAGGAATTCATTCATTATTTTTTTTCAAAATATAGTCCAGCCCCCCACAAGGTCTGAGGGACAGTGGACCGGCCCTCTGCTGAAAAAGTTTGCTGACCCCTGCTTTAAAGCACACTCATTCTCTCCCCCACAAAGGATTCTGGGTCCTGTAGTTTCTTAAGGGTTGATGGGAAGTTTGAGGGGTAAAGCTAACATAATTCTTTGAGGGATTAAAATAAACTTTGGTCATTGTTCAACTATAGCTGCTGTATTTGTGCTTTAGAGCCAGATTCCAGTGCTTACTTTTAAGCCCTAAATTGGGTGGTTCCTATGTACCTCCAGAAGGGCTTTCTCTCTCTCTCATATGTTCCTCCTATCCCCCTGATATTTGAGGGAGAAGCTATGCTCTGTGCAGTGCTGTCAAGTATCCCGTTTCCCCTGGGATTCTCCCTTATTTCAAGCAGTTTCCCACTGCTCTCCCTTATTTTTTATTTCCCTTAAATTTCCCGTTTTTAATGGAAGCAGCTCCTCCCCTGCTGGCCAGGGACTGGGTGGGATGACCTCGCCTACTTGGAGAGAAAAGCCTCAGCCCTCAAAGCAAGTGGGAGCCGTTTCCCATGCTTACAGGGGGGTTGTATTCCTCCCCCTGCATCAGCCCCTATCCGCTGCCGCCGAGCCCTTCAGCCGGCCAATAGGGTTAGCTGGCAGGCGGAGCCTGGCTGCCTTTGAGCAGCTGCTGCTTCCTGTCCTGTTTTGATGGGATCAGACAAGAAGACGATGGGGCTCCATTGCGCAGAGCACATGGCTGCCTTCTTCTTTGCTCCGCTCCGAGCCCGAGCCCGCTTAGAGTTTACATTGCTGCTCCACCCACTTTTGCTTCTGGCTCCGCCCACCACTGACATGTGACTGTCCCCGGGATAGGTGAGACTGCTGATCCCTTATTTTCAAATCCGAAACTTGACAGCTATGGCTCTGTGTTCTATCTTTCAACCCAGTAAATCAAACAAAGAAGAAGCACAAACCATTTGGAATCAGCTTTCAAAAGAAACCTGCTTGGCCACAATCCTAACTGCAATACATCAATCAACTAATAAGTTTTCTTTATAAAAGCTTGTACTGTAAAGCAGACAGTACTGTTTGGAGGCTTTACTCAGAAGACTGTGCCAATAAATATACAGTTCTGCTTCAATAAAATGCACCTAACTTTTTATCTTTTTACCTTATTGCTGTATCCTTGCTTCTTATGCTTAGCGCCTATGGAATATAGCACAGGAATCAAATCTGGAGGACAGTCAGCAAAATAGTCTGTGCAGGTAACTGGTGATTCATGAATGTCCATGGGGTAAGGATTTTCAAATATTGGAAAGCTAATTGAGAAAGATATTTTTTATGGGATTGTATTAGCACACTTTTAAAGGCAGAAAATTATGTAATACATAAAGTTTGCTAAAATAAAACATACTAGCAATCTATGGGAGGAATTTAAAAAAAATTTACAGCTTATTAGAACTTTTAAAAAGATAAATTAAACATAAATTGAACATAAATTCCACTATGAGGCAGTTTTGCCTCTATTTAATCAGGGTGACAGGAACCAAGTTAACCCAACAAAATGAGGGACAGGTCTTCAGTCTCTTTCAACTCTTTGCAAAGACCTGAGGTGGCAAGACTAAAGAGCGTAGGATAAGCAAGAAAGTTATGGAAAAAAACCATAGAGAAAACAACAGAGTCACAAACTTTTATGTAATAAAAGAAGTACATTCATCACTTGGAACTTTAATCCCAAAATAATATTTTATTCCCACCTCCCTTTAATTAGGAAAATGGAAAACAAAAAACTCAACAAGCTTTGGAAATGCACATAAAAAGTGATTACCATACACAGCAAGAGACTCTAAATTATGTACTTTAAAGATGGATTTTACACAATTACAGATGGAAACTGAGCTTGTTTATTTTTTTAACACATGATGGCTTGTCTTTGTTATTCTATTTTTCCAAGCTTGGGTAAAATAAATAAATAAAGCTGACCTTCATTCAAATGAGTGGTAGCATCCTGCAGACTATATACTTACTTGCTTTGAGACAGATCGACGACAATGAGATCTTTTTCCAATAGTACAACTACAGCGTAGGGTTCTTGCACTTCTAAGAATCAAGAATTAAGCACATATATAAATGAACTAGGACATTAAATAATAACCAGATCATATACATTCACAAAATGAAGGATTTTAGGCAGGGTCCTGAATAGCTGAAGAGGGTTTTCCAAACTAAAAGAAATGCTATTAAACTACATTCCTACTGATGCAGATAAGACTTCACTGTGAAGGAAAGGGGAAGGAAATGGGAAAAGGGAGAGAAAGGGTATGGATGTGGGAACTGGGACGGGAACTATTGGACTAAGTTATGTAGCTGCCTTATGAGCTGTACCATGAGTTGAAATTTATGCTGCTGTTAATTATGGTTTGGAAAAATTAATAAAATGATTTTTAAAAAGGAAAAAACTGTGGGTTAAGAGGTTAGGCCTGGGTGGAACACTGATGGGGAGATGATGTTGTTTTCATTGTAAACTTGATTGTTATGAACTTATAAATTTGTCTTTAGTATAAAGACAAGGAACGACACCTCAATGCCTTTGACTTGTGCTGCATCCAGGAAGATCTGGGGCATAACACGGCAGGACAGAGTCTCAGACAACAATGTGCTCTCCCAAGCCCAACCAACCAGTTTTCTCCCAAGCCCAAGCCCAACCAACCAGTTTTCATTGGAGCACCTTTTATTCATGTGGGGCACTGAATAACTGTGGTGCCGCCTAGGTACTCACCATGCAATCCAGAAAATCCACATTGGAAGCCTATTACATTGTTCCCACTGCCACATGTGGCCCAAACTACATAGAAGTACTTTTTATGGTAACTCTGCTGTTATGGCACATACAGATCAGATCTGATACACACACTCAAACTGAGGGACACTTCAGTAACTTTTGGCAATATTCGTATGAACAAACTCTCTGCTCCACACATTCCCATAGACAAGGCACAAAAATGTGCCTACAATGAGGCAGCTCTGCAAAATCCTAGACCAACTGTGGGTGGCAGAACCTTTGAGACTGGAATTATTGGAGGATTTTTTTCAACCAACTGCACCCCAGCTATCTTTGGTCTCTCAGCTTTACTGTGAGTACAAGGTCACTACTTGCTTTCAGACCTCTGGCTAAGATTGTAACACAAACACACTCACCGTTTGGGTACGGAGTTTCACAAAGAGTTAAAAAGTCGACAATGGGATGGTCCATTTCAAGTACTGTAATTGCTTTTCCATGCATAATCGTCAGACTTGGTCTTCTCCAAGGTTTGTCGTAAGAAAGTCCACCAGAAAAAATGATAAAAGGCTCACTATATTGGGAAGAAATGGAAAATAAAATAAAATGATTGTTTCAGATTTTTGCACTGACTTTCAGCCCAAATATTTTTGCAAGTTGCAAAAAGAGGAATGCAGTCTGTATGTAAATTGTGATTAAATTCTAAGGGCTCACATTGATCTTTATAGGGTTCTGGAACTGAGTAGCGAAAAGATTTAATTATGAAGCTGCCTGATCCAAGTCAGGCCACTAGTCCATTTATCCCATGATAAGCAGATTATTTTCTAGCACTTTCATGTGGAAATATGCTGGGAAGTGAGGCTAGGGGCCCTCCCCCTTAAGGCCTGAAATACAGAAACTTTTAGGACAACTATTCCAGAAGGTACGAAGGGGACGTCGACAGCATATTCATAGGATTTAAAGAGGTTCTCTAGACCTATGTTTTAAAATGGGGCAGAGTCTAGTTGGGACTGTGTTGTTGTTTTTTCTGAGAGTTGACATGGAACATACAGCATTCTGCCAGTCTCTGTGTTCCAGAAACAGCATGTATGTGAGGTTCAGCACAGCTACTCATGCGATTAAGCATCCAGCACAGTAAAAGGCAATGTGGGGGGGAAATCCTACTTACCTATTTTTACAGGTCTTGTATTCTACTTTAAGAATTGGTTTACAAGATTCAACTTTTTTCCCATCTCGTTGAATCTTACCTGTTAAAAGTTCACACAGAAATAGCAAATATATTTTACCTTAAGGCCAGGGCATTTGCAAAAATCACAACTGCTTGTACTGGCTATTAAATTCAGGGTTATTCTTTAAGAACCAGGGTGGAAACAATAACCTACGGTGGAGTTAAAAAAAACATTCCACGTAGTGATTGTCTGCAGATTCCAACCATTCAATGAGCCAGATTTTGCCTGGAATGGGTGTCAGGTAGGAGGCAACATTTACAGTCTAAAATACAAGGTGTGACCAGAAAGTTCAGTGAATGGTCACAGAAATCGGAAAGCAAGAAATATTCGAATATACATGCCTTACAGACCTTCAAAGTAGGCCCCCTCTGATACAATGCATCATTGACAACATTCATAGATCTGTTGGAAACTTCTGGAGAGGTCCTCTTTTCGTACTGCTTTCAGTTCCCTTGTCACAGCAGCAGCTTGGACATGTGAAATGTTGGAAAATCTGTGCCCTTTCAGTGCAGATTTCAGTTTTGGAAAAAGAAAGAAATCCAGTGGGGCCAGATCAGGAGAATATGGAGGGTGGGACAACTCAGTAAACTCAGTAATGATTTCACACAGAACATGCAATTTTTCCGCCATCATTTGGACAGACAAATGCCGATCCTGCATCAATAACTCATGAACTCATTTCTGTTCATGAGTTTGCCGCTGTTCTACTCATCAACGGTCTGCCAGACTGAGGATAATCTTTGATGGTTTGCCACCCTTCACGGAAACACTTAAACCACTCATACATTGTCATTCGAGTTACAGCTTCATCTCTGTACACAATTGTGAGCATTTTGTGTGTTTCCAATGCCGATTGTATGATCAAATATTTCTCGCTGTCCGATTTCAGTGACCATTCACCGAACATTCCGGTCACACCTTGTAGATATGGAGAATCTTAGGCCCTCCATATGTTGATGAACTACAACTCCCATCCCTAGCCATTGGCTATGCTTGCAGGGCTGATAGGGGTTGTAGTTCAACAACATCTGGAGGGCCAAAGGTTCCCCACACCTGGTCAAAAGGAAACCAGGCCAGGGAGTTCATCCAGAGATGGATGGGGTGTCCTGAGCTGGGAAGAACAGACAGGTGCTGATTAACCTATTTCTATGGCCTGAACTCAGAAACTGCTGCAATTCTCCCTACCTGAAGGCAAAGCTTAACCTATTTATCCCAGATATTTAGACTAATAGAAGGGTGCATGGTTCTCTGCTGGGATATATCCCAAGAACAGCTTGTGCAGCCTGCACCTCATACGGGACCTATTTCTGGAGATTTTATCTCTTTTCAAGATGGTGGGGGTATTCATTCCCCTGACATATTCTTTATAATGGCAATCAAGATTAGGTGAAGCAGCTACGACATAAAATGAGGTAAATGGTGCAACGAAAATCCCACCTCAAATGTAGCAATCCTTCCATTGCATTTCATTGAGTTATCAGGGTAATCAATTCTGTACAGTGGCAAACTGCTTCTTTTGCCCCCACAAACAACAATCTGCACACTATTTACCTACTATCTGGGAGTTCAAGATTATGGTCACAGTTCTGTGTGACCAAATAGGGTTTAGTGTCCACACCCCATAACTTACCGTGTGGAACAATTATCTGGAAAGGTTTGCTTTGACTTTTTAGATTCCACAAAGTCAAGCTGCCATCAGAATGACTACACATAAACTGCTTCCCTTCATTATGCCATCCAATAGAATGAATAGCCTAAAAAACAATAAAAAAATATTAGCAAACAGCCAAAATAGTCTATCTGACAATAAAACCATTATACCTTAGAATTACAGAAGCTTAAAATATCCTCTCTATTTTATCATCCAAATGCCATAATTTAGCTCTGGGGAACATGTACACATAAAACTAAAACGATACAAAATAAGCTACTCATAAGAAACATTTTTCACAAGTATTCTGCTAATATAGATCAGCTCCATATTACTATTTTATTTATACAGTCGTACCTTGGATCTCAAACGCCTTGGCTCCTGAACAAATCGGCTCCCGAACGATTGAAACCCGGAAGTGAGTGTTCCGATTTTCAAACGATTTTCGGAAGCCGGACATCCAGCACGTCTTCCGCAGCTTCCGATTGGCTGCAGGATGTTCTTGCAGCCAATCAGAAGCCGTGCTTTGGTTTCCAAATGTTTTAGAAGTTGAACGGACTTCTGGAACAGATTCCGTTCGACTTCCAAGGTACGACTGTAGTCCACTTTTCAAACTAATTTTCTAAAGGGTCCTACCTGAAAATAAACATAGTAGGCAGGACTGCTTAGGGATGTGAAAGTTCTTACCAGCATTTTAATTCTGACCAGACATGAGCAGGTAAAAGTAAAGGACCCCTGACAGTTAAGTCCAGTCCCAGACGACTCTGGGGTTGCGGCGCTCACCTCGCTTTATAGGCCGAGGGAGCCGGCATTTGTCTGCAGACAGTTTTTCCGGGTCATGGGGCCAGCATGACTAAGCTGCTTCTGGCACAATGGAACACCGAAACCAGAGCTGCGCACGGAAACACTGTTCACCTTCCCGCTGCAGCCAGTACCTATTTATTTACTTGCACTGGTGTGCTTTCGAACTGCTAGGTTGGCAGAACCTGGGACCAAGCAACGGGAGCTCACCCCGTCACGGGGATTCGAACTGCCGACCTTCTGATCGGCAAGCCCAAGAGGCTCAGTGGTTTAGACCACAGCACCACCCGCGTCCCTAAATAATATCAGTAAGGCAATACAAATAAAGTGAAAGTTATGCTCGTCTTCCTTTGAGAAGCCTGTATAAGCTTTTTTATATCTCAATTCCCAACAATTCATAGAGGAAGTGAATCAACATACATGAAACTGCCATACATAGTCAGACTAGCAACCTAATCTTAACCAAGTCTACTTATTTTTTTAAAATAATTTTTGTTGATTTTTAAAAAGTATAAACGTGTAACAAAAAACAATTCTAAATCCAAATATTGAGATTACTCTGAATCTCCTGACTTTCCCCATCCCTCCCATGGGTCCTAATGATAGTATTTACAACTGCATATCAATACTTATCCAATTTTTATCCTTCTAAATTATCCATACTTTCCGTTACTTTACAAGTGTGATTAAAATCCTGCTAATGTTTTGACCTGCTTACAGTGGTCTATTTAGACCCTCTGGCACAACTACAGTAACTGTATACATTTTTGAAAATGGACATCTTTTAACTAATAGAATTTTTTTCAACGCACCCAAACATTTGGGTTGTGCTTTTAAAGTAAATATAAATAGCTTACCTCATCATAGTATAGTCTTAAATCTGCTCTTTTGGATCTCAAGTCCCAGAATACCACAGTCCCATTTTCATAACCTATCAACAGCTAAGGGGGGGGGGAGAGGAGAAAACAAAACAATTATGTTCTCAAATTATAATTATTTTATGATTTACTACACTTCATTGTCACATTTTCAAAAAAAGGGGGGGGTCTCAAAGTGACTTACAGTGTAAAAAACAACATTAAATCCAAGTATTAAAAAAGAATAAAGTAAGAACCTATAATGGAGTTCCACTCCACCCCTCAAAAAAAGATGAGCACAAACCCTCCAAATTAAGGGCTAAAAAGCTGGGTAAACAGAAATGTTTTTGCCAGGCACCTAAAAACAGACAGTGATGGTGGCAGGCATGTCTCCCTAGGGAGAGCATTCAACAAGCAGAGAGCCACCACTGAGAAGGCCAGTTCTCATGTTGCCACCTTCCACAACTCCTATGGAAACGGTACACAGAGGAGAGTCCAGACTGGTTCATGCAGAAAGAGGTGGTCGTACTGAGCAGCAAAAGGCTTTATAGGTCAAAGACAGCACTTTGAATTGAGCCTGGAAACTAATTGGTAGCCAGCTCAGTCACACTAAGATTGGTGTAGATTTATTCAAACTGTTTTGCTCCAGTCAGCAATTGGGCCACTGAATCCTGCATCAGCTGCAGTTTCCAGATCCAGACCCTTTTCAAATGCTGCGCTGGGTATAACACATTGGAGGAAACTGACTTAGAGGTCGCCAGAGCATAGGCGATATAGGAAACATTTATTTTGAATACTTCTTTAGCTGTTTTTGTTTAACTATTTGTTTACATTATATATCCTTAGCATCTTTTCATGCATATAACAATTTTCTTTTACAGAAAAGAAAATGGGTGTTTTAAGTTGAGGTATGCATAATTATTTTCCTAATTACAGGCAACAGTTCAACTTAATAAACGGAAGACACTGAGTAGGAATAATGACTAAAGCTGCAATTTTACTTGGGGCTTATCCAACCAGCATTTGTCCCACTCCCTTCCCCCGGGGAAACCCAAACTTTAGCACTGAATTGGAACAAATGGCCATCTCGTTTTCTTCGGATTGACATTTGTTCTTACAGTACTCCTAAACAGCGGGTTTTCCAGGGGAAAGCAGTGGAGCAAAGGCAAGACCACTCAAGACAGAAAATCACTTGGACTCATGTTATCTAGGTACAGGACAAATGGAATCAACAGGTTTTGTTTTGACTTCAGTGGAAACAGCACTGCATCCTATGCTAATATAATTTGCTTGGGTTCTGCCTTACCTGTTACTCTGCTTTCCAAATGCTCTGTGAGACCTGAATGGAACTTGCTGCATAATATTCATTATCTGTTGTGTCTCTGGAAGGTGTCACAATGAAGGCTGGAGACAGACAATAACCTTTTACATGAGGCAAAAATGGGACACAAGAAAATGCTATGTACACCAGGGGTAGCCAATGTGGTGCCCTTTAGATATTGTTGGACTCTGACACCCATCAGCTTCCCCAGCTAGCATTGTCCATGAGCAGGGATGAAGGGAGTTGGACTTCAACATCATCTTGTGGACAACACAATAGCTATCCCTGACGTACACCATGGGAAGCAATGCTTCTATCATACCACTTCCGACTCTCTTAAAGTGTTGCCTGTCTCCAGCCTAAGACCTCAAAGCCAGACATACTCGATTAGCACACACTGGATAAATTCACACATAATGCTAAACCAAGCCTCTCCCATTTGGCCCATGAAATAGCATCACCTGTCCTACACCTGACATTGCATGTGGCTGCAGAAAGGAGGGCTGAACTCCTGTGCATCACAGGGAATTCAATCTTGCTTGGTGCAAGCAAACAAGCCAGTTCCCACCAAGGAACCCTGCACAAAGGGTCACTTCATTCCTCCCTGTTCAATTTGCTGCTGCGTCACACTAAACTACCCATTTTTTACTTATCTTGTTGCCTGAAGGGAAGCTCCTCAGACTAACAATGAACAGCAGTCAAGGTCTGTTCTTATTTCCCCAGTTGTGGTTTAGTCTCTTAGCCTTCACCGCTTTGTCAGGGGAACTCAATAGAACCCAAAATTTGCCAATCCAGAACAGTAAACTTTTGCATGTCAATTTATCACAGTGCAGATGACTGTGTTAATAAGGTACATTTTCAGCTGCCCGTTCCAGTTTACTGAGTGGTCATCTGCCGGTGACTCAGTTTAAGAGCGTAAATGTGTCTCCGTGATGAACCCTGCTTTTTCTGCACTGTTAATCTTTTTCTCAAATCTATAGATGTGTATTCAATAGGGCTGAAGTTGTTACTAGATCAATCAGGGAGAGAGGCGAAAAAAGTAGTTGCAGAGCAAAATGATTCATCGTATTTTCTTCAGATACCATGGCCTACATGTGATACTCAACATTGAGCCTATTCATATAAAGAGGGACAGCTCTCAATTCTTGCCTTTTTGTCTTTTATTTTATAATTATTTATCATTAATTATTTATCATAAATATATATCGCAGTCTTTAGGACAAGCCATTTACATCTTCTGATAGCACTCTTGAGATCAATCTGCTGAACAGCAAGCCTATGCTTTATTCACAGGTTTATGACTGTGGTGCTGGGACCTTGGTCATTTCCAAATGACCTGCATTCAGGAGGATTCATCCTGATATGCTTGCGGGAAATCAGATGACAGTGCAGCAAACAAACGTTATCCAACACTTTCCAGTGCATTTTCAGGCAGATGCACCCCATACATTTAAAGCACATCCAGTTCACATGACTTCCCAAGAACGCTGGGAACTGCAGTTTCTTAAAAACAGCAGCTCTTTGAGGGTGGGGGACTTGTTGGTTATCTAGCCTAAAAAAGTTATTACATATCCGTAAAATATTACCTCTAGTGACTTAATATAATTTTTAAAATTGTAGTTTGAAAGTCAGAAATTAGAAAAGCCATGCAGACCCCCCAACATTGTTTTACAGAAATTGTCCCAACCACTTAAATGGGCACTACTTATTCAAATAATGTCTAATTATACCGCTTCTACCCATCATGTGGTTTTCTCTTTCTTTGACAGGGTTTCTATGCCATTCTGAAACAGATGGTAGCTAGCTAAAACATTTTTCAGTATCAGCAAAGTGGTGGTCATAAGAACTATTGAGACTTTTTTAAAAAAAAAATATGCCCAGTAAAATTGTTATTATCAGGGTACATTTCTATTATGAATTGTATATGCAGTTTAGAATCAATATTTGTACTGTAATATTATATTGGCTAACTAAGCAGTCAGTTCATAAGCACAAGAAATGTAATTGACTGCAAAAAAAAAATCAAGTCTTATCAAGCACTAATATAAACATGACAAAATCCACAAGTAAATGTTTCCAGTTAAATAAAATTATGGTATGTTTTTGTCTTGCAGAAGACAGTTGAAGCACATTGCTTAGTATATTATAGTATACTACATACAGTATAGCCTGGTTCACACATCATGCTAAGCCAAACTTTGAGTGTTCTTAGCTACAGCTTGCAGTTAGTGAGGGGAGAGAGCTTAAGCACAAGCCCAGGTTAGAACAGCACTTTGGGATTAACTACACTTCTGCCTGTTCTGCTGTTTTTACATGGGGTGGAAAACACTCTTTACCACTGAACCAGCACAAACAGCAAATGGGTTTTCCATGGATTGAGGTTTACTCCGATTTCAGTAGCAAAGAGTAGCTTTTCCTGGAGAAAGTGGCAGGGCAAACTTAAAACTGCATGGAGCTGTGTTTTCTAGGCATGTGACAGCAAAGTGGGATGAGCCCTCTGACTTAGTTCAGCCTGGGGTAGTAGCAAAAAGGAAGCAAAGTGGGGGAAGGGAGAAGCAAAGCAGGTGCAAATTCCTCTCCAGGAGTCCACACGCTTATGAAGTCTCACTATGCTGTAGTTTGTGAACCAGGCTGTAGGAGTTCAATAATTCTTACGTAAGGCTATTCCTTGGAGGAAAAGGGTTGGAGTGACAAAAGAAAAATACTGTAGTTCCTCTTACTCACTTTCCCTTCATCTCTTGGGCTATCGCTTAGGTGCACCACAGGGCCAGGATGAGTCTTTGTGGATCTGCAAATCAAAACCAACGCTATGAAAAACTGAGTAAAATGGATTTTTTTTTACCTTGTAGGCCAAGTAGGCAATATTAAAGGAAGTTGCCCCAAATGTTGTGGATATTGTGATATAACTGAACTGAGTATAATCCTGGAAAGTGGCAATTATACTCAAAACCAACCTACTTGACAGAAGGCAATGAATTAAATGAGGGTGGGGAGCTGTCATGGGCAAATTGGTGGAAAACATTATTAAAAGAGAGAATTATTAAACAGAAGAATAAGCCTTGCCAAGGAAGAATCAGCTTGGCTTCTGCAAAGCAAAGTCCTGCATTTCCCTACCTTTAAGTCTATGTTTGTTTCTTATATGAACAATAATTATGCAGTGCAAAGTCAACATAGATCTTTTTTGGAAGTACTTGATTTCTGTTAATTCTATGAAGATTTTTCTTGGGATGGAAATAGACACATGAAAATACACTTGTTGAAAATACTTTTTATGGATCCGGGTGAGGAAGATTAAAAATATACCTCAAGGCAGCACATATAACAGGCAGAGACTGGTATTCATCTAAAAAAACAACAACACAAAAACACCAGCAAATAGAAAACTGGTGAATTAAAAACTTACAGTTCTATGGCCTTGTTCCACATGATAACGTATCCAGAAAGTATGAATGACTCAATGTTCACAATGTGAGTATTTCCCCTTTCTGTTCCAACATAGAGCCATTTGCTTTGGAATGGTAAGTGACAGAAAGTAATTCTGTATTTGGAAAAATACAATGAAGTTACAGATACAAATACAGTGACAACAAAATAAAAAATAAAAAAAATCCTTCCAGTAGCACCTTAGAGACCAACTAAGTTTGTTCTTGGTATGAGCTTTCGTGTGCATGCACACTTCTTCAGTTTGTTTTCACATGCAAAAATCATACCAGGTTGCAGCAGTTAAATTGGAGCTTTTCCAGTATGTATAGGAAAAAATGAGATTATTGTTCTAGACAAGCTCTCCTGGTAAGGAGTAAATAATTATTCAGTATCTTCAGTATTTTGGTGAAGGTTCTACATCTGCTTTTGGCTGCACACTATATATTACACACTAATGTGTTTAATAGTTTGCATTTAATAGTATGCTAAAGCTCCTTTGGGAAGAGGAGACTTCAAAGGAGGAAAATGGCAACTTAAACAGTAGTTAGAGTTGTGCCATTGTTTAATTGTACCCATTCTCCAAGGAACTCAGGTTTTTCCACATCTTATTCTTTACAATAATCCTGCAAAAATAGACCAAGAGAATTTAAATGAGGACAGCTTTCTTTATGGCCGACCTAACAGAAAGTATTGATCATTGCATTAGCAGCCAACACTCCGCCTGCACACCATTTAAATTGTAATTATATATATTTAAAAATTGAACTTGTAAGAGAATGGCAGTGAGCTCTCTCAATCAGACACTATATTTGGGGTTCCACAGCCAATGAGAACAGCAAGGGTGCAGGCTGAGATGGCGTGGCCTCCCCCCTTGATGCTTTGTGTCCTTCATCAGCCTATGACCACAAAGCTGGTGTACCAATAGCAGCAACCACTGCCACTCTCACCCTAGGTTAGCAACACAGCTGTCAACTTTTCCTTTTTCTTGCGAGGAATCCTATTCGGAATAAGGGAATTTCCCTTTAAAAAGGGAAAAGTTGACAGCTATGGTTAACAATAAAAGGTGGGTCACAGGCGTTTCAGAGGAGCTGGCCAGCACAATGCTTCATGCACCTTGAGAAACTTGCAGGCGAGAAACTTTATCCTCCTTTGAGATTCTGTTTATATGCAACTAATTCATTGCCTTGGTAACCCAAGTCAGAATGAGCAAGAAATGAGTTGTGTGGGAGGGAGCCTGCTACAGGCACAGAAGCTCATCATCATTACTGAGCTTCAGAGAAGAACTTGCCCAGATTAATGAAAACATTATTTTAAAAAAATGTGTGGCACGAACTGCTGAACAATTAAGGACAAATGAGCATGGAATGTAGGATGCCCTTATGTACTTTCGCATGTGACAAATTCCTGCTTAGCACTGAGGGAAAAATAAAAAAAAATTAAATCTGCAGAATTGGAGCTGGGTCATATTTTTGCAAAGTGAATTTGCCTACCACTCCAGTTTCCAATTGCTGCCTTGTGCCCATCGCATAATACTTGGGGCAAAATAGATGTGACAATGGCACAGGTACCGTAGTTTGCTGAAATGTGGATTGTGCTAATTTCCTATAAAGCAAGCAGCAACGAGCAGTGTGCAACCGTTCCCCTGGTTGTGGCTTCCCCTTTGAAAACTGCATCTCTCCACCAGTTCTCCCCCCCCCCACTCAGTGCGGTTTATTTTTCAGACTATGAGCCCCAGCAGTACAGTGATGAAATTCGCAGATGGGGGCTAGTTCAGCATCTTGACCCTGCACACCGATCCTCCATTTTTCATTGTTTAATCACCCCAAACACTGCTTTATAGGGCAACCATGATAGCAACCCAATGCAGATACATAAGAGGCTGACATCAATATGTAAACCCTCCCTCTCAGTTGCATTCACTGAACTTGTGGGATAAGCAGCCTCATATAACCAACATGTTTAAGTTCTAATTAATGCATGAAGGAGTTAAGACCATAGAGTAATTTGTCCTGAAAGGCTTAGCTAACATGGGGAGGGACTAGGTAAGCAAGTCTTTGTTTCCCCAAACTACCTGAGAAGCTTAGTGTGTGAGGATGTGGAGCTGGTTTCTCCAAGCTCAGACCGCATGGCTCTCACCAGACACTCAGTCTTGAGTTCCTATATCAATATTTTAAGAACTTTCACCACTTTGTAACAGCTAAATTTTACTGTCTGTGCAAACTATTCTGAAGCACATGAATCTGATCTCTGGAAAGTTTGTAAGTACAGTAAAGCATATTGTTAACTTACCAAAGGTGTGGTCTTTTTCTATGCTCAGGGAAAACAGAAATTTTGAAAGGAACTCACAAGGGCACATATTTTAAAATTTTAACAGCATATATTTCCATGCTTTACTTTCCTGCATGTTTTGTGATTTTAAATCTCTGCTAGGGTTCTCTCATGAAAGAGTACTTGCCCCAAACTTGGATCTTGGTATCCTGTGAATTGTCCTTTTATACCTACATTTTTTCCCCCTTGCCACCAACAGATCAGTGGAGAATCTCTCCCCTTGCTTAACACTGAGCTTTGAGTTCATTTCATGATAAAGTCATTTGGGTTAATGGCCCTCAATTTGCAAGTACACATGTGCCTTTATCCAGAGATGTGAGCTTTACTTTCAAAAAGACTTAAGTCTTGTTACTGCAATGTAACAGGAGAGATTTTTGAAATGAAACCATCCTGGATTACACTAAGGGCTTATTCGCACTTTTTCTTGACCTGCTTTTTTACTGTATTATACATCAAGCTTTTCTCACTATTTTGCAGATGGGCTTGTGAAAATTGGATCTTACCTGCTGAATCAGATCTTATCAGATGCGTGGCAAATCCAAAGAGAAAATTTGCTTAATCAGGCTTCAATTCAGCAGGTAAGATTGAATTTTCACAAGGCACACTGTGGAATAATGAGAAAAGCTCTCTGAACTGGGGAATTAATTGGTGTACAATCCGATAGAAATAGGGGGCAAGTGAAAGTGTGAATTGAGCCCTAATTGTAATTTTAGGTACATGAAACAGACAGTGCTACCAAAAATTAAGAATACATTTTAAAGTCTGTTACAAAGGATACCTGGGTGAAATTTAAGCAATATAAAAATGCTGTTGCTGAAAGGGCATTTTAAATCAGATTCTGACTACTAAAAGGAGAGGAAGCAGGATTCCATATACCTCCCCCCCCCTAGAAGCTGCGAGTTGTAAAGAACCACCTGCCTTTTCCTTTCTCTCACAGTGCAAATCATGGGGCAACAACTAGACAATACGTGGGTGCCAGAAACTGTTTATGTGTCACTTATGTGCTGGCTTTTTTCAACACTATAAAGCAGTACGAGAAGCAGCAAATGAAGGTGGAAGAGCAGCAGGAGCAGGTGTGGGGGCTTAATCCTTGCTTTACCAGTCCCTACATCTTTTCCCCTGTGGAGAGAAAAGCTATTCAGGGTAGGGGTGATTTTGTGAGGACAAACAGCAGGGGAAGAAGAAATAATTAAGCAGCTCCCAGTCATGGGTGTAGCCAGGATTTTTGTTAGGGAGGCAGGCCTTTTACTTGGGGGGGGGGGTAGAACCTTACATTTCTATGTATTTTTATTGAGGGGGGGCAGCTGCCCCTCCCTGCCCCCCCTGGCTACGCCCATGGCTCCCCTGCCTATCACTTCTCTATTGAAACCGGAAGCCACAGCCAGCTGATTTCTCAGTAGAAAAAAAATGTTCATACATCCTACGAGTATAATTTAACCTGGCAATTACAACTACTGTACTTCAAAACCCAAATACTATAGTGTAAGCCAAAACCTCCCCCACCTAACCTGCCTCCTGATGACAAAAAGAAATGGCGGCAGCGAAAAGGAGCAGTGGCTGCTCTTTGTCTCAGTTCTGTACAGGAACTACTGTAAGATTAACTGCATAAACATAGTTTAGGTAGGTTTCAGCTACTAAGAGAATATACAACAGCAAAATCCGTGGAATTAAATGTGAGAATTTGTTATGCCTTACCTTTCTCTGGTAAATTTCAGCGAATGAAGAATTGCTGGCCGTTTCTGCCTTAGATTCCACAAGTGGAGCATGTCATCTGAACTGGCACTGACCAAGGCACCCTATAATAACGACAGATAACAAGTGTTGCTTTAATCATGCAGACATTATGGGGAAGTGGCTGAGTTCTAGCAATTTTTTCAAGTTGCATTTGAACGACAAGTTCCTATGGCTTGTGACAGTTTTTCTGCCAGCCCTAAGTACACCTTCAGTTTCTCCTTTTGCCAGCTTAGGCTATGCCAAAAAGCCAGTAATTTTGCTGGGGGAATCTTCTCTCAGAGGCTTAGTAAATAGAGGTTTCAATGTGTCTGGCATCTGCAATGTATGTCAGGTAGGAATTCTGCAGACAGGAAAAGAGGAAGTAGAAATGCTTGGAGAGGTTTTTGGTTTTTTTAAAAAACTGCAATAAATTGCTCAGGAGGTGAACTGATTTTATTTCCCCTCTCCCCTCTTAGCAATGCAATCAGATCCTCAGGTGCTTTAATGTGAAGTTGGACATCTGCTGGAAAAGGCTAGGAGAGAGGAATTATTTTAATTTACAGAACACTCAGCACGCACTCAAAGAACTAAAAATCCTCAGTTTGTTTTTATTAGTACCAATCCTGTTAAATCAGAAATGCACAAGAATATTATCCATTTTTTAAAAACGACCAACCACACAAACTGCATTTTAATCCTGAAAGCAAATGTGGGGTGTGTGTGTGTGTGAGAGAGAGGGGGGGGGTGGAATTGAGGGGAGAGACAAAAAAAAACCCAACCACACCAGGATATCAACTGTCAAGCTCCACCCACTGGTGTGGACAGCAAGCAGGGAAATAGCAACAGAGTACAGTATGGTGAAATAAAATACACAGTATCATGAAGCCAAATGGTCTAGGCATGTGAGGGGCTGGAATAACTCTCTGAGTCTGACAAAAATGCATTCAAGACCAATTATGAAGTTTATTAAGAATTTTAAAAGACAGTAAGAGGAGAAAGGGAAGAGGCGGAATGTTACTTCAAGAAAACAATACAGAAAATACTTTAATTGAAGTCTGTCGATTCCATAGCAGCTATCTACAGGTTTTTGGTCTCCTGACATCTAATGTAGCAGCACAGATGGAAAAGTAGAGGGACTTTTATTTTTATTATTTATTTATTTATTTATACCCTGCCTTCTTCCCTGACAGAATTCAAGGCAGCTTACATATAAAAAGAGCACATCTAAAAAAAGAAAATACAATCATTTTAAAAAAGTTAAATATTGCTATGATGATGATAATAATAATAATAATAATAATAATAATTATTATTATTATTATTATTATTTATACCCCGCCCTCCCCAGCCAGGACTGGGCTCAGGGCAGCTAACATCAAAGTATGATACATTAAAACATAAATCAAACAATCAATTAAAATCAAATTTGGAGCAGAATAAAATCAGATGGCAACCCACGGATTATAACTATAGGGGATGGGAACACACTGGGTCTTATAACAAAAAAGAGGGGGGTCAGACTGGGCCCTGACCAAAGGCCTGTCAGAACAGCTCTGTCTTGCATGCCCTACGGAAAAATGTCAAATCCTGCAGGGCCCTGGTCTCTTGCAACAGAGCATTCCACCAGGCCAGGGCAGGGCCGAAAAAGCCCCGGCCCTGGTCAAGGCCAGTCTAACCTCCTTGAGGCCCAGGACCTTCAAGGTGTTATTGTTTGTGGACCGTAAGGTCCTCCGCAGAGCATACCAGGAAAAGCAAAACTATATAAATAAACATATAATTACTACAGCATCTATTCAAATTCAATAATGTATGTTAAATGTTGTACATTGTCAGTACATGCTTAACCCCTGGCACATATTTACGTATATGGTGGACTTGCCCACGGTTCCAGCAATTCTGGATTTGTACTTCTGATAAAATTCTGAAAATTACAGCTCAAATTTTAATCATGAATCCACACTCAAACCTTTCTGTTGACGACAACCTAGACATCTCTGACAGAGACACTTATTGGTCACTTATTAATGGCAGCAAGACTAACTATTGCTGAATGCTGGAGGAACACAACTGGAGCTACTCTTTCCTACTGGTACCACAAAGTGTGGTATATTGCATTTATGGAGAACAAACCCCAAAATTAGGAGATTTATGTGGCACTTTGAAGACAAATTTACTTCAGTCTCTTTTATTATTTATGTTAATAGGGAAGGCAATACCCAGCATCCTCCTTCATATTACATAAAAATTTGAAATGCTTAAACTCTGTATTTATGTTTAGCACTGCATTCATGTCATGTTCATTGTGCTTATTGGCAATGTTCTTATCCTTTTATATCTTGCCATGTAAGTCCGCTTACCTTAAAGCAGGCATCCCCAAACTTCGGCCCTCCAGATGTTTTGGACTACAATTCCCATCATCCCTGACCACTGCTCCTGTTAGCTAGGGATCATGGGAGTTGTAGGCCAAAACATCTGGAGGGCCACAGGTTGGGGATTCCTGCTTTAAACCGTCAGGCAGCATTGCGGCCTGGCCATGGGCCTGGTCAGTGATCCAGTAGCCAGCAGAAGAGGACTGCAGTCCTGCCTGCCCATTGGCCTTTGGCTAGCAGATCTGGATCTGGGGATTCCCCAGGAGGTGGACCCAACCAGCCAATGGGGCTTGCTTGTGTCTGCCCCCTGAGGAATAAACAGAGGCTATCCCAGCACTCCTCCTCCTCTAAACGGTTCTCCTGGCCTTATTCATCTTCTTTGTCTTCTGCTTGCAATGGAGTTTTGCTGAAGTGTTATTATGGAGGATGCATTGTGTGGATTGCTAACGAAAGAAAATATTTGGGGGGTGTCTTGTGGGGGAGTAAATAATTATCTGTTGTATTGTTACTTAATGGGTTGCATTCAACAACCTTTGCAATAACTGTTGCTAGTTCAAAAGTGACAAATATCTGTACCGCTGAAAACGTTTTTATTATTTCGTACATAGATATTATTCTTGAAAATAAATACAGTCGTACATTGGTTCTTGAACAGAATGCATTCCGGGAGTCCGTTCGACTCCCGGAACCATTCAAAAACCAAGGCGCGGCTTCCAATTGGCTACAGGAGCCAGATGTTCAGCTTCCAAAAATTGTTCAAAAACCAGAACACTCATCGTTTGGGAGTCAATTGGTTCAGGAGCCAAGGCGTTTGAGATCGAAGGTACGACTGTATAAATATACAAAGAAGTAAAACTATATACATATATGAAATCTATTTAAACCATACAAATACAGTCATACCTCGGGTTGCGCTCGCTGTGGGATATGAATGTGTCAAACCCAGAAGTACCAGAACAGGTTACTTCCGGGTTTCGGCACTTGCATATACGCAGAAGTGCTAAATCACGCTTTGTTCACGCGTTCGCAACCTGAGCATCCACTGTAATAAAAACAGCATGGTACCAGACCATTCATTAAATGCAATCAGTTCCCAAAAGCCTGTTGGAACAAAATAAATAAATAAATAAAAATCTTCACCTGCCTGAGGAAGTACAATAAGGAAGAAGCCAGTCTAGCTTCTCCGGGGAGGGAGCTCCAAAGTCTGTGACAAAGGACTGTTAACTACATTCCAGCTTTAGAGGATTTGACCTCAGGTGGATCCTGACTGGCAAGCTGCTCTGCCTAGCCATTCACATCCATCAGGGAAACAGATCAATACCTTGGGAGATGGGCTGTTCTGGTATTAATTACCACCTGATTTCTGCACCTACCTGCCCTTTAGAACCTATTTTGCACTTTGTGTTTTCAAGGGGGGGCAGGGCTATGACTTCTCCACCAAGACAGAATGGGGAATAAGAGATACTGGGCAATCTCAAAGTGGCAGGTGGCCATAGCACAGATCTGTATCACGCAGTCCTCTTTGTTCTTCCTAGAGAGCTTGTATCCAGGGGCAACAGTAGCCCATTGGTATTCTATCACGTTGCCATCTGGAAGATCTGGAACACTTTCACTTTCATCTTGGATGATCTCCAGGTCCTGTGTGTGCTTTCCTTCAGGGGTTAGTTCAAAAGCTGCTCTGTTGCTACACACACACACACACACACACACACACACATTGACAGATCAGCCTGCCCCAAAATGCTCCAGTGTCCAACAAATCCAAACCCCTCCTTCAAACGCCACCATCTCATCTATGCATCCAGATGCCTCAGCTCCACCTGTCTAACTAGCCCTGTATGTGGAAAGGGCAGTGGTGCAGCACATGTTTGCATGTGAAATGTCACAGAATCATAAAATTGTAGAACTGGTAGGGATCCTGAGGGTCATCTAATCCAACAAGTTCAATCTTCAGGTAATAATAATAATAAAATTCTGTTGGAAGCTGCCCAGAGTGGCTGTGGAAACCCAGTCAGATGGGCGGGGTATAATTAATAATAATAATAATAATAATAATAATAATAATAATAATACCCTGCCCATCTGGCTGGGTTTCCCCAGCCACTCTGAGCGGCTTCCAACAGAATATTAAAACACGATAAAACATCAAACATTAAAAGCTTCCCTAAATAGGGCTGCCTTCAGATGTCTTCTAAAGACCAATAGTTCAACAGGATAGGCGCCATTACTGAGAAGGTCCTCTGCCTGGTTCCCTGTAACCTCGCTCGCAGTGAGGGAACCGCCAGAAGGCCCTCGGAGCTGAACCTCAGTGACCAGGCAGAATGATGGGGGTGGAAACATACTGGGAACCAATGTACTGGTAGGTAAGGCTGGGAACGTCTCATGCCTGAAATCCTGGAAAGCTGCCAGTTAGTAGACCAGCCTCTCTCAACCTTGGGTATCCAGATGTTGTTGGACCACAACACCCACCATCCCTGCTAGCTAGGGTTGATGGGAGTTATGGTCCAACAACACCTGGGGACCCAAGGTTGAGAAAGGCCGCAGTAGACAATAGTGGCCTAGATGAATCAATGGTCTAATTTGGCAATAAGCAGTTTCTTATGAGAGCATTTCTGAAAAAGGTGCCTTGGAGGTTCTGAATTTCAACTCCATACCTAGTGATGTCAATGTTGCTTGCAGAACCTTTGCCTAAGGCCTTGAAGATTTTCTGCCACTTACCTAGATTTTCTGGCACTTAGCTTCTTATGTTCCACCCCTAGCGGCAGCCATTTTCTGACTGGTGCCCTCGACACCTTCTCAAAATTCCAAATGTGGCCCTGGACCCCAAGAAGTAGGCAACCACTGGTCTAAACAATCAGTGTTTCACTCTAACCTTCTATTGGTCTAATCACATCCTAAATGTGAATCATTTCTATGGCTGCACTCATTGGCCAAAAGCATTGAAAGGTAAGAGTAGACTGGGGCTGGTTTCTCACACACAAAAGAGGCGTGCCTGCATGTATTGCCTTTCATCTCAGATTCTACAAATGCTGGAAACTTGCTTTTTCAAACTGGGAATTCCACCCACAGACACCCCCTTAAAAAGAAAAAAGAAAAAAACTTGAACACATTGCTTTGCTCATGTTTAAATAAACATCTGCATTTTTGTAAATATAGCCTTACCTCATTGATCAAAAACTGAAGCTGCAGAACTGCAGCATCACCTTCGTGTTGGCAGTAACAATCAACACCTGGTCTGCCCAATCTGTTTAGAGTCAAAGTTAAGGATCAGTTAATCCAGTTTTTGATAGCTGAAATAAAAGCAAAACAAAATAGTTAACACAGTTAACCATTTTTAACTGGCACTGTTTAATACAGAAAGGTGCTGGAGGTGTGACTGAAGTATGTGATGTGGGCATGTTTGGTACTATTATTTTTTTGCTCTGAAGTTGTTGTCCATATCAATGTTGCATTGGCGAAGCCCTTGATATTTGTGGAAGTTAATACACTTTATTCATTTATATTCCTATAGTCGGGGGACAAATGGTAGGACAATAAATGCAGATTTTGTGAACCCTTATGGTTGTCTAGAGACATATTCCTTGAGCCTTGAAAGATAAATCATCAACCCAGTCTGCTATGCGGTGGTCTGAAGACAGACCTGTCCTTGCTATATTCAATTAGCAGTTGGCTCCGTTAGAGCTGGACCATAAAGAAGGCTGATGGCTGAAGAATTGATGCTTTTGAATTATGGTCCTGGAGGAGACTCTTGAGAGTCTCATGAACTGCAAGAAGATCAAACCTATCCACTCTTAAGGAAATCAGGCCTGAGTGCTCACTGGAAGGACAGTTCCTGAAGCTGAGGCTCCAATACTGTGGCCACCTCATAAGAAGAGAAGACTCCGTGGAAAAGACCCTGATGTTGGGAAAGATTGAGGGCACAAGGAGAAGGGGACGACAGAGGACAAGATGGTTGGACAGTGTTATCGAAGCTACCAACATGAGTCTGACCAAACTGTGGGAGGCAGTGGAAGACAGGAGTGCCTGGCGTGCTCTGGTCCATGGGGTCAGGAAGAGTCGGACACGACTAAACGACAACAATTAAACTGGAGAGTATTGTTTTTGTTTGTTACTGTGTTATGTATTCTTGTGTTCTTATATTGTAAACCGCCCTTTGATCCTGGGGTGAGGGGCAGTGTAGAAATTTAATAAACATACAAACAAAATCAACACTTCTTATAAATTCCAACTTTCTGTGTGTGGATACCTGTCTGGTGCTCAAGCAAGCTCTGTCCTTTTCCAGGTGTGTTTAATTAGCATTAATTTTACAGTTTTCCTTCCACTGTCTCCCTGGGGCAGATTAAGCCCTGTCTGAGAATTCCCTAATGTACACTCCTATACTTTGAAGTCACAGGCTTTGTTGTACTTAAATGTCTTGGTTTCCCAGTGCAGCTGCCTCCTCCAAATGTTTCCTTATTGGAGCATAAGGCACACAGAGATTACTTATAAAGACAAATTCTAAAACAAGACTAGTGAAAAGTTATTTTCTTTACTAATTTAGGAATTAATTCAAAACACAGAATATAAAATATATAGTGGAGTTGGTACGTAATTGCATAGCATCATAACATTGGATATTTTCATGACAAAGCTGGCCTAGTATTTGTCTTTGGAATAAAGTGAGAAATTGCATTTTTCTTTGCTCTAGGACGGTGTTTCCCTACCTTTGGTCTCCAGCTGTTTTTGGACTACAACTCCCCATCATCCCTGACCACTGGTCTTGCTAACTGTGGATGATGGAAACTGTAGTCCAAAACCAACTGGAGACCCAAAGTTGGGAAATACTGCTCTATGAGACCCTGAATTTTAAATATACCTAGCAGTTCTAACTTGCTTATCTGCAGAGGCAGAATTTCCTGTATGTGGCATTTACTGCTTCTCTTTATCAAGGTCATCTTGAGACAGTATTCTTTTGTTGAAAACAGAAGCTCAGTTGGGGTGTTGGTGGAATACAGGTGCCTAAGGTGATTCATAATGGGATTTAATTATCTTACATAAGCCCATATCAAATTTTCAGATACAGCGGTACCTTGGTTCTTGAACATAATCTGTTCTGGGAGTCCATTTGACTGCCAAAACCGTTCGAAAACCAAGGCGCAGCTTCCGATTGGCTGCAGGAGCTTCCTGCACTCAAGTGGAAGCCGCGGAAGCCACATCGGACGTTTGGCTTCCAAAAAATGTTCGCAAAGCAGAACATTTACTTCCAGGTTTGCGGCATTCAGGAGCCAATTTGTTCGACAACAAAGCCATTCGGGAACCAAGGTACCACTGTACTTTAAACAAAAAAGAAATTAAAAAAAGGCCCAGTCTGACCCATGAAAAAAATCTCTCCCATCATTCTCATACCGGATGTCATGGAATTGTCCCCGGCGCAGCACAAGGTGGTGGAAGGGCTCTCGGGATGCTACAGAGAGCCCTGTTCCCACCTGACCAGCAGCACCTCCTCTGGCAGCCGAGGGAGCAGCGAGGCTTGAGCGGGGAGGGGCAGGCTTTTCAGGGTATGGAGGGAGAAGGCCCTGAGGATGCTGAAGAGCCCTCTCACTCCTCTCGCTCAAGGGGCGAGGAAAGACACATGCAGCTTCTGGCGCCCCAAAGGCGTCGAGGGGTGAAACGAAAGGATGGGAGGCGGGGTTTCCGTATACCGAAGCTCTTTTGTTGGAGTCAGAACTGGAAGGGGCCATTCCCGGATTCTGACGATGCTTCATACAGACATGAACTTATTAGCTCTGCACTGTACATAGTTTGCACAATAAAACTCTCAAAGGAAACTTGGAGTTTTGCCTGCTTACTCATGAGCAACCAACAGAGAACCTTACACCAGTCAAACATTTGGGGTGGAGTAGTTTGCGCCCAAGGACCTCCTCTTCCCTTCTCCATTGACAATAAAAAGGGCTCAGTCCAGTTCATGAATAATCCATCACCACTCTGCATGCATGCCAAACATACTTTTGGGGTAGTTTATCGTCAATCTTCCCCGAAGTGTTTATTTGTGTGAGAGACAGAAAGAGAGAGAGAGAGAGAGAGATGAGAGTTTTTATATCTCTCAATCAATCCATCAGAGATGAACTCTGAAGTTGAACAATGAGATGACATGTATTGCTCATTTCAAAGACTGGTAGAAAAGAAGAAAAAAGACTGTGTCTGATGCTGCTTTAATCTGGAGCTTGCAAAAGTAGGGGAAAGAACCTCAGAGAAGAGCAACAAGCAACCTTTATTGAGGCAGTGTAGATATTCCATCCCTAAATTCCTTTCCTGTGCTCCCTAAACTGAGAGGGAAGACATGCTTCACCATCCAAAGCAACTGGGAGATGGAAGCACTTGCCTCCCCTCCTATCTCAGCCCCCTCCCTATGTCATCCTCCTCCTTTTCCCCCTCCTCATCTTTCTTAGCCTGCCACTTCACTCTTGAGACTAGTGACACCTCAGGTCTCATTTTATTATTGTTGTTTATTTCAGATTGAAATGCACGTATCCAACTGGCTGCGAAGGCTCTTCATAGTATACCTTCCTCAAGCTATTGGAATGTACAAATGCAGGAAAACAAGCTAAAAGCACAGATTGTAAAATGTACATTATGCTGCAAATCATACTGTTCGGTACACTAGCAAAGGATACATTCGAATAGCACCTGTTCTTGTCCCAATAGCCAGAATCTTCTGCACTGGGTCAAAAGCTAAGGCAGTGGGAAGATAAGGAAACCCATGGCGAACTGTCTGCAAAAGAAGAAAGAAACTCAGTTGATGTAGTGTAGTTGCTTTACAGTATCATTAAGTATTATTTCTGGAGCAAACAAAGCTTTGGATAACCAAACTAATTAATAGGCTGTCAACTGAGTGTAGATCTTTTAACAAATTAATTATATTCTTTAACAGATGAACTAGCCAAATTCTAATATTTAATAATAATATATATACACATCTACATACAGTGGATGCTCGGGTTGCGAATGTGATCCATGCGGGAGGCATGTTTTCAACTTGCAGCGTTCAAAACCCGCAGCGCCGCATCTGTGCACGTGCGGGTTGCAATTCGGTGCTTCTGCGCATGCGTTGAAACCTGGAAGTAACCTGTTCCGGTACTTCCAGGTTCGGCGCAGAGCACAACCCGAAAAAACGTAACCTGCAGCATTCGCAAAACCGAGGTATGACTGTACATATTACCATACCCTAATATAGATGCTCCTTTAGTATCTCAGTTCAAAAGGAAATACAGATAAATTAAGGTAAAGTACAACCTGTGGCAGCGGAGTCTGAAGAAATTTTTATTGCTATTATCGTTATTTTCAGGAAAGAGAACTCAAAGCAACTTACAAGTAACATTTTAAAAGTGGAAAAACAATAATAATACAACCCAGAATACATCAGTAATGTATAGAAAAGAGCAGACTCAGCTCAGCTCCAGAAGATAAACAAAAAATAAGCTCCAAAAGCCTGGGGGAACAAGAATGCATTTGCCTGGCACTTAACAATACACAGTAGTGGTGCATCCCTGGGAGTTTCCATAAATTGGGAGCCACCACTGAGAAGGCCGTTCTCATGTTGTGACTCTCTGCACCCCACTCAGGGAGGGAACACAAGGAAGAGCCTCAGATGACAAATGCAGGGTCCAGGTTGGTTCATGTGGGGAGAGGTGGTCCTTGAGACAGTGGGGTGCTGAGCTGCGTAAGGCTTTATAAATCAAAACCACACTTTGATCTGGGCCGGAAAACTATTTGGTAGCTAATGCAGTTGTGCCACAGGTTCAGGGGGAAATTTCAGCCAATTAGAACAGGGCACAATGTAACTACTCTGTAAAATGAGAACACTGGAGCATAGAGATTCAAAGGAAACTGCTGAATTATTGCAATTTATCAGACTGTTTATAGTTTTGTCAACCATGACTTGAATTGAGATTGCAGTTTTGTTTGTTCTTAACGCAGCACATATGTTAAATTGGCTTATCAGCGCCAGGACATGTGTCTTAACGTCAAGTAACATTCCATTTTAATTTGGTCACTGTACATCCTTGTTAACTGCTCTCTATAACTATTTTGCTTTCAGGCAATTGTCACTGCCTGTTCTTTTGAAGTTGCTCTACATCAAGCTTCCTCAAACTCGGCACTCCATATGTTTTTGGCCTACAACTCCCATGATCCCTAGCTAGCAGGACCAGTGGTCAGGGATGATGGGAATTGTAGTCTCAAAACATCTGGCGGGCCGAGTTTGAGGAAGCCTGCTCTACATCTCCCACCCGTCAATGGACATACATTTGAAAATTCAGGGTTACACTTCACACATCCGATGAAGTCGACTAAGGGCACGAGCCTAACTTCACCTCCATGTAGGTGGGGTTTTGTGGAGCAGATTGGAGGCACTGCTGCATTTGCAGCCCTATTGCTCATGGCAGCTGCAGCAAAAAGTGAGCAGCAAGACTGGTCCCAATGCAATCTCATGATGCCTGTGAGAATACAGGAGATCGGGATCCAATGGTTCCCAGGCCAGGCCAGGCCCTCCTTGTCCTGGCTTCTGCTAAAAACAACAACAGCAGGTGCACTTATTTATAAGTAAGAAGGTGATACTTTATTAAAGCAGATTAATGGCATGGACTCAGAGGCATGGAAATGCCAAATAGAGTCCGGCAGCTCTTACAAGGTGAAGGGTTAGCAGTAATGTTTCCAGTACAGACACACGGGTCGGGGTTTACAAGTCCAAGATCAGCAACAAGAATTCCAAGGCTATATGGGAGCTGCAATGTTGTTGCGACAAGTTACCCTGCCTACCCACCAAGCTTTTAAGCAGAGGAGGAAAAAGTACACTCACAAGAATCCCTCTCGATGTGGGCATTCATGGCTCTGGGAGGAGGGAGGTGAGTCTCATTCCTTTTCTTGATGCAACACCTCTCCCTGGGAGGCACTCAGGCCCACCTCCTTGTCTAAACTCTCTTGCTCTATAACAGACTGTACCCTGAGCCCCCATCATCCTCCACAGCCCCCGAGTCTCCCATCTTGTCAGGTCCAGGCATGTCTGGAAACAGAGCGGGGGCTTCATCAAGTGGACATAGTCTCATCCTTTCTCCTCCCACTCCTGGTCTGAAGAAGAGAGCTCAGAAGCATCCATGACATTCTCTGCCTTCGTGCCTTCCAGAAGCATCATTGCCATGCCCACCCACACTTTTGGCAGGTGAAAGGGGGAGTTCCACACCAACAGAATGATGCTTGTGTCCCTCCATCAGGGGACCAATTTAGCCAGGACAGCTGGGCACCTAATCCAACCTCACCCCTCTGCCCAGGAGGGTTGGATAGCTCTGTCAAACTGTTAGCCTTTAAGGAGTCATAACAGCAGTTGAGTATGTCTGACTCTGTCCCTCCCTCCTGTAAAAGCCTTTCTTTCATTCATTTTTTAAAGCCAGCCTCTTCTGGAGGAGGAAGGACATGTACTGCATGCTCATAACAAAATAACCAGATACCTTTTCTTTACAACATGAGACTGAGAATGGATTAAAACATATTAGGTAGTGCAGGAAATGCTCATCCAAACACATGAGCAAGACAGACTTTCATATATGCTTCAAGAGCACTGCTTCTCTGTCAGCCCCTCTCTCATGCAGTGAACGCAGCTAGAACCTAAATCCCCATTTCCTAGCCTCCCTTTGCCACTCTGTGTGCATTTCCCTCATGGCTGGGTAAACAGGTTTGAAAAGGCACCTTTTTAGATAAATGGATGCACAGTCTACTTGTCAGTTCAAGACAGAAGACCACATCTCCCACCTTCACCCAATTCAGCTGTATTTTTCCTTACAAATAAGCAATGTTATATGTGAGTGATATGGTATAGTTGTACAATGCAATAATATTTTCCCACCAAAATTAGGGCAAAGAAGCCAGTGCATTGATTCCCGGGCTTGTGCTTCTACATTTGCTGCAGAGTTGTTTACATGATTAAACTCTTAAATTACAGAGAGTTGCAGTCACAAAGGGAGTCCTAATTCAGTAGGGAAAGCTGCAGGCAGGCCAAGTTAAAAGGTAAACAAAGATGAGGGAGAAACACGTTGCAGAAAACGCCTAAAATAGCCGGACAGTAAAGGTATAGGAGGGGCACAAAGTAAAGCCTGAAACTAATCTACAACATGGGGAAATTTTAGTATCACCCCCAGAGGTGCACTTCATTTTCTTGCAAGTCAGACAGATGTCAACAACAGCAAGTCAGTATATTTTACAGACCATTTATCTTTCAGACACTATTCTTTGACTGAGATAGATTGTCATAGATGGGAAGAAGCTCTGTTGGTGGCTGGGCTGTGAAAAACTTGTCCATCTGCTGCCTCCACCCACAGCATGCAAATACACACAACAAACCTCTACAGAAGAAATTGAATGGCAAAGTATCAAATAATTGCAGGGCAGATTGGCCCTTCAAGCCAATAGTGTCAGATGGCACAAAGAGAGGGGACATCCCAGTGGAAGTGGAACACTGGAAACTTGCTCAGGAAGCGGCACTGCTGGGGCTAACCGATGGGGATAATGAGGCACCCCTTCTGTCATCACCCACTCATTGAGTCAGATATGGACACTAAAGCAAAGAAACATCATGCCTGAACCCCAAGACTGGCCAAGGTTACCAAGAGGAAGAGCGAACCACAGAAGATGTATATCCCTCAGCTGAACGAGAAGCTCAGTCTGAAAGAACAGAGGGGCAAAGAGATTGCATCTTTGGACTTGAACAACTAGCCCTGATCAACTTGCCAACAGCAACTCCATGAAGTTCTGTCCCAGTGACCTTGGTCAACAGAGATGCCAGAGAACTTCCAAGAGGTCTCCAAGCACCTTGCACTTCCAGTTTCTTCAAGTATGAAAGTACTCAACTAGGGGTGGCAAAGCCTGATTGGAGCAGCAAGGCCTGGCCCAGTATGTAACAGCTTAGCTGGGCTTTGATTTTTGTGGAAGTAAGTTGCCAGCTTTGGAGCTATCGAAGATCCTGCAGCCAATCTGGCAATCTATTCCCAGTTATTTCTGGCATTAATACCTCAAGGATTGCCCCTTTCCCATATGAACCAACCCAGATCCAGTTATTATCATCTGAGGCCCTTCTCCGTGTGCCTCCTCCATGAGAGGTCTGGAGGGCAGCAACATGAAATGGGTCTTTTCTGTGGTGGCTCCCTGTTTGTGGAATGCTCTCCCCAGGGAGACTCGTCTGGTGCCTTCATTACATATCTTTAGGCACCAGGCAAAAATGTTCCCAGAAATATTCAGGAAAGAAAACATCCCCCCTCCCCCTTTTCAGTTTTGTCCAATAGAAAAGAATTGACATTTGAGAGAACAGATGGCACTGGAAATGAAGTTAGTGCTATGAACTCCATTTAATAATAATAATAATAATAATAATAATAATAATAATAATAATTTATTTATACCCCACCCATCTGGCTGTGTATCCAGCTGCAAAACTGGCTCAAGTGGCATCATGCTGAAAATCTTATCTTTATGGCAGAGTGCAACCCATCCAGAACTGGTTGAATACTGCCATTTTATCTAGATTAAGCTTTACATTATTAGCCTCCCTCTATTCCATTACTAACAACCTTCGCTCTACTTGGTGTATACAAAAATGGGAAAGAGAAACGGCCATCACCCATATTTTGGTGACACCTTGCCCCAAATCTTGAGTTGCTTTCTCCCAGTGTTTTCATGTAGATATTAAAGGCATGTGAAACCCCATAGCATATAGCATGATGATGCACAGCAACTGCCTCCCAGCACTGCAGTCCAGAGCAAGAGTTTCCCCAGCATCACCTTCTTAATACTACCTGCAAGATAGGATTGGAACCAACAAAGTGCAGTGCCCCCAACTCCTTTTCAGACAGGTGATACAGAAAGTTACCATGGTTGAAGGTACTGAAAGCTGTTGAGAGGTCCAGGAGAGTCGACAGGGGTACATTCCTGCTGCACAAGTCCATAAAACTAGGAACAGCATTTTCTCCTTCACTGTGCCATACAGAAATGTCACTACCAAGCCTCTTTGTCACTCTCAAAATGATCCACTCATTTTATGCCTAGCTCCAGTCTGGTCTGCATCAGCTGTGTAATAAGCCTTTTGTGACAGAATTTGAGAAAGCACAGAACTACAAGTTCGGTTTTCTGACCCTGATTCCAGGTCCTCAGTACGATTCTGGTTCAGTCATTTAATTCACTTTTGCAGGCTAATGCCAGTATCATAAGCTCCTTCTGTGTGTCAGAGCTGCTTAATGCAGAATGGGAATCTTCAACTCTGTGACTCAGCCCTGACAATTTCCCCAGGACAAACAAATAAATCTTAAGTAGGAAAGGATGGTCGTCTCTTCTAGTAACGGCAGCTCCAGGGCTGGTGCTCTGGGCACTACAGGGGGAGGGAGCTGCCCTGAAGCATGAACCTTATGGGCCAGATCCTCCACGGTGGCTCCAGAGTTTCCTTGTGATGACAAGGACCTTTGGAGCACCATGACCTGATCCCCTATCAGAATTATTTGATGGTGACTTCACGGACATCTAAACCAGTGTTGGCAGCTCTTCCAGATATGTCCCATCCCTAAAGTCTACCCAGCAAAATTCAGCTGCAGGTGTACTGTGGGCCTCCCCATTACCAGAAAGGGACAATAAGCTGTTGGAAGTTAAATGTTTTTAAGGACCTAAAATAACCCAATATGCTAGAGGAAGGCCTTGGAATTACTGCAACTCAAAGCAAGAGTCCTCACATTTTAAAAGTTTTTCTGTGTTTCCTTTGCTTTTTTTTTTACAATGGATGTATAGGTGTTCCTGTAAAGAATACACAAATTCAAAAGCTTATAGCGTGTAACATGGCTTAATTTCTAAATAAGAGTTATGAAGTAAATCTTGTCTGAAAACCATACTTGGACCCTTTTATATGAAAGCTCTTCCCCTGTACATAAGTGCTTGTTTGATTTTAGTGAGGAGACACATGTAATATCACACTTTCTTAGATAAGTGCTGTACAAGTCCTGTAGTAAGGAAAACTCTGAGGTTTAAAACTGCAGTCCTGCCAAGGGAGCCATTACTAAGAGCAGACAAAATATAATCACCACATAAGCTTTGCACAAGCAAATCAGAATGGATGTTCAATAAACAGGTTGTCTGGAGGAGTCCAAAAACAATACTGTACAATAATAAAATACAGTACAACACACAAATTGATTTTCATTTTAAAACTTTACATTCCACCTAGAGCTCGGACCCCTGTGATAACCACAGTCTTGCTGTCATAACCATAGACTCACTTAAATCTGGAATTCTGGCTTTGAGTTTTCTTTTTTTTGCACTCTCCCCTCCAATGGACTCTTAATAGAGGTTTGCCACAGCTTAGGAGAGTCTCCTCTTCTTTACTTTATTTTAGGGATTTACTCTGAAGGTAAAGATCCTTACACACACACATCCCAACCCTGTGTTTTGGACACAGCACAAGGAAGAAAATCTCTCTCACCTTTCCATTTCATTCTCCATCTCTCATTAGCTTTCCACCTTCCACCTGCTCCACCCCTTCCAAAACCATGAAGGGCTGTATACAAATTTAATAAAGAATAATGATAACAAAATTCACCACACAGCCTGTGTGGCTTGAATCTGCTTCACTACTCATCCTTCTCCCCACACCCAGTCTTGGCTCTTGGGCATTTACAGTGGTATTTCGGGTTAAGAACTTAATTCATTCTGGAGGTCCGTTCTTAACCTGAAACTGTTCTTAACCTGAAGCACCACTTTAGCTAATGGGGCCTCCCGCTGCCGCTGCACCGCCAGAGCATGATTTCTGTTCTTATCCTGAAGCAAAGTTCTTAACCTGAAGTGTTATTTCTGGGTTAGCGGAGTCTGTAACCTGAAGCGTATGTAACCTGAGGTACCATTGTATTGAGATCATCAAGGGTGTTGATAAGTGTGGCAGCTGAGATCAACTCAGGAGCCTGTTCCAACTTCATATATGCCAAGACAGTCCCTACTCAAAGGGAAGGATGGGGCAGATAGCATATATGATAACACACAATTAAAAGTGGTTTGTTTGTATAGAGCCCTTTGAGATTAAATGTATGTCCTGGCTCTGCAAAAGTTGAAGGCCATTGCTCAACTATATATTAGGGCACACTAACAAAATGTTGAAAATGCATCCCCAATAACCCAAAACCAAAACAGGAACAAAATAAGGACAGCATTTAGCAGGGACAGGTACTAAACTACATATCTTGTGGCAGGGATTGGAAGATATCGTTTTGAACAGTATCTTCTTTAGTACGTATACATGCACTGTCACTCAAGTCAAAATTATTACTACCTTTGAACTCAAGCTATCTCTGAAGCCGTACCACAATGAATTAGAAGGATTAAGTCAGCTCCCCCACGCCACCCCAATAAGTCTTTTAGGGGAAATATATATTGAAAAACAAGAATTTGCCAAGTTAACTTACCATTAGCTTATCTGTCTAGCTACTGTCTCACCTATTTGACATAAAAAAACCTTGTCTTGTAGATGATAATCAGCACAATGTCCAGGTTTTCATAGGAATTTTTTTAAGTGTAAGAAGTGCTGTTTTTCTAGAAAAGAGGTGCCAGAACTCACCATGAGCTCCTCCCTTGTTCTCTGATAACAGTAATGGTGGCTACCTGAGAGGTGCCAGAACTGAGTTCCAGTAAGTTCCGGCTGGGGGAAAAAACCCTGAGCATAGGGATGACAACATCTGCAAATTTGATAATATGCCACAGATATGCCACAATTCATTTCTTCACTGAACTGTCTTGGATGAGGGACTTAGGGAGAGGGGGCAGGGAAAAACTCACAAATTTACATCAATATGTTTACCAAAACACACCCATTAGTAAATCCTACCTGCTTTTCCCCATGGGGGTCCTCTCCTGCTCAAAATCAAAATTCACCAATGCAGACTACCTAGCCTCTACTGATTTTGTGGCTTAGCAAGCAGTGTGGGATGAAGCACCATTAAAGGGCCTCTGATCTCTTATGTAAGAATCATGTGAACTTGATATTAGGGAGCTGATTAATCTTTAGACACCTTTAAAAAAGTCTGTGTCTTTGTCACTCAGTAAAGAAGGCCTGTACTGGTAATGCAATATAGCTGTTGGATGTCTTCAGTTTCTTTTTCACATTAATGTAAAGTCCATGTGGGGAAAAATATTAGTTCTATTAGTCTATTGAAGTAGCCAATTAAGCCAGCTTTTACCATGGTGCAATTAAGGGTAAACACTTAATTCGGCACAGCTGACAAATCAATTGATCCATAAGGGCCAAAACACCATTAATCATTTACAGGTGGGTAGCCGTGTTGGTCTGCCATAGTCAAAACAAAATCGAAAATTCTTTCTAGTAGCACCTTAGAGACCAACTGAGTTTGTTCCTGGTATGAGCTTTCGTGTGCATGCACACTTCTTCAGATACACTGAAACAGAAGTCACCAGATCCTTAAATATAGTGGGGGAGTGGGGAGGGGTATTACTCAGAAGGGTAGTGGGAATGGGTGATAGGCTGATAAGTGTGGAAAACCTGTTGACGATTCTAAACGGCTGCAATTAGTCTTGCAGGGAAAGGTAAGGGGTGAGATGGCTAAAGATAGCTTGGTTATGTATAATGAGATAAGAATCCAATGTCTTTGTTCAAACCAGGTTTCTCCATGGTTTTAAGTTTGGTGATTAGTTGGACAACTAATCACCAAACTTAAAACCATGGAGAAACCTGGTTTGAACAAAGACATTGGATTCTTATCTCATTATACATAACCAAGCTATCTTTAGCCATCTCACCCCTTACCTTTCCCTGCAAGACTAATTGCAGCCGTTTAGAATCGTCAACAGGTTTTCCACACTTATCAGCCTATCACCCATTCCCACTACCCTTCTGAGTAATACCCCTCCCCACTCCCCCACTATATTTAAGGATCTGGTGACTTCTGTTTCAGTGTATCTGAAGAAGTGTGCATGCACACGAAAGCTCATACCAGGAACAAACTCAGTTGGTCTCTAAGGTGCTACTAGAAAGAATTTTCGATTTTGTTTTGACCATTAATCATTGTTTCTGTAAGGCTAATGTAAATATCCCCAATAACAAATGAAATAAGAGATACTTTTCTCTATGAGGCTAATGGCAATTCCAGATACTAAATCTGAAAAATATGATGAAGTACTTAATCTCTACCTTATTTCAAATGTTCACATTACTGAAACATCTAATGCACAACAAATGTGTTTGGATGGTTACATTTTGTACCCATTTACATGCTTTTGATACTGTGAAGAAAACCTCAGTTATAAAAATTCAATATTGTTCACTTAACAGTAACTAAAAATCCTAAATTGAAAAAGGACAATATATACCAGTACATTTTTCTAAACATGCTCATAAAGGACGTCATTCCATTTTGCTTTCCCCATCTTACTACTAAATTACTACTAAAACTATGATTAACACAGAACAAAAAATAACTTCTCACCCTGTACCAAAAAAATTAAAATATTTGAATGCTGGATAACATTTAAAAAAAAATCAAATCTGCTTTCCCCTTTCAGATAAAATTCCCACATAATTCAGATTGCATGTCAGCAGCTCAAACATGGATCCCAACTATTTTCCATTATTAAAGTTGCCAATTATAGGTGCTGGGTTTCTAATATTGACTTCATTATACAAGAAGCAAAACAACTACTGTATTATGAAACATGGACAGAATACAAAGACTCAGTCTATAATTAATGTATCAGTAATGCTGCTTCGAAATGAAAAGGCCTGTACCCAATATAATTTTAAAAAGAAGCCTTCTAGCTGATCCCAGCTTATAATTAGGCCAAAAGTGAATATATTTCATACAGAATGTTCAGAGAATGCACCCAGTGTTCACAGAATTTAAAAGAATGATAAATATGATAAACTAGTTGTGATGAACACTTGTAAACACTTTTAAGTCGTAGTTCAATTTGACTACAGCCCACAGTCATACAAAAGTATGATCTACTATATATATCTGAGACCAAGTCCTATAAGGACCCTTAATGATGCTGACATTTTTACTTACTCTGACCAGGAAGAAAAAATAATTGGGATCCAACTTCTAATGTAACAGTAGTTAAAAAGTAAAAGATGTTGTTCCACTTCATCCTTCAGGCATTTTGACTTGGCTTTTAATGTTAATATACTGTAGCACTCCAGATTTTTTCTTGTGCTTAAAAAACCCCACACGCTGTTCTTACCTTGCTTAACTGAAAATAGTCTGAAGTGAGAGTCTCCTGGATTTCCTCTCTGGGAGTCCCTGCAGTTCCTCCTGAGTGCACAGAACCACTTCCAGGCCCAGTGCCACTGCCGCCACTGCTGCTGCTTCCACTCGGGGATGAAGTTAAACCATCCAAAACTTTGTGAAAATTAAATTTCTTCATTTTGAAGAAGAAGCAAGTAATCTTAGAAAGGGGTTTTTGCAGAGGAGAAAAAACTGCTTGCCTTGGTGAGGTTCACATTTAGCAACCCCAAAATGGAAAGCAAAATGAAGTGCCTTTCAAATGTTTCAGTGATGCAGCAAAATGGTCTTTTGAATAAGAGGATTATCAGTATGGTGTTTTACTGACGGAAGTATATAAAGACTTCATTTTATCAAAACTCTTTAAAAGGGTTGGGAGAGCAGAATCCCACAAATTCAGCAAACCCAACGTGAGGAATTCAGAAGAGATGATTTATAGCTACTCACAGGAAGCCGTTTATAAAGAATCCACATTGTGTAAGTGTGTGTGTGTGTGTGTGTGTGTATTAAAAATACTATCCATCAGAATTCAAGCCAGCATTCAAACTGCCCTAATGGCCTATGAACTCACTGACATGTTGACTTTCATCACCTCTTGTGAAAAAAATGTATTTCCATATTGAAGTAATTGGTGTTACAAAGCCCCAGGCCACCTTCTGTAACAGATGGTTTTATCTGAACCTCGGTGATTCTTTCTCTCCCGTCTGCGTATGTTTTAAATAGAAAGCTCCAGCGTCGGCTCCCGCCGCTGCTATAGCAGCTTGCCTGCCACCTACAGCAGCTGCAGATCCTTCGCGATCTTCCCCGTCAACCTTTGCATTCGGAATCTTTTCGGGTGAGTAATCAACTGCCCCTCAGCAAGCTGCTTCCGGTACATCCAAATAACCCTCGCGGTTGTGGCTGGGCGGCATTCTCCCTCCCTGGCAACCTGGCTGTATCTCTCCGGCTCCAGCAGTCCTGACGGGTCTCGCTCGCCTCCTCAACCCCGAACCGCAACGTTCGCTAAAGCCGCTGCCGGGCTCCGGGAAGCCAAACACGGCGTGCTAATCTCGACGTAGCCACCCATCGTCTCTCGGGAATTGTGAGGAAAGCAAAAGCGTCCGAATGGGGCCCTCGAAGAAGCGGGTCGCCGAGCGAGAAGAGGCCGAGCGGGAGGCCCGAACGGGCGAGCAAGTAACTTGTTGGCTGAGTGTCCCTCAGAGCAGGAAGGGCCTGGCTTTAGAAAGCGCGGCTCTCAAGTAGGTCTCTGTGGGCCACGTCTGTGGTGGTGCAGGCAGGACGACGACGACGACGACGACCTGGAACCCAAACCTCCGACAAACAACTGCGCCTGGGAATGAGGGGAAAGCACACCCCACCGGACGGTTCCCAAGTGGGCGAGAGAGGCGCCTGCCACCACCTCACCGAGCTCTCCTGCCAAGACTGCAAGGCTGGCGCCGGGACAGCTGCAATGGCAGGCAGCGCCAAAAGCGCCCGTCCCTCTGGTTGTGAGGGGAGTTGTGAGGCGGCGACGGCGGCGACGCAGTCCTTCGCCTCGCCCTGCGCGCCAGCGCTGCTGCAGTTCCCGCGGCGGCTCTCCCTCCAGCCGCTCTCCGAGGTGCTGAAACCACAGGCGGCGGCTACTGCTCCTCCTCCGGACCCACCCGCTACCAGGGAAGCGGAGGGTGGGCCTCTACCTGGTCGGGAAAGGAGGGCGAAGGAGAGCGCGCGCAGCCAGCCAGCCAGCCAGCCAACCAACCAACCAACCAGGCCGGCAATTGCGCCTCGCAAGGCACGGAGAGGAACCTGGGTCGGGTGGGTGGGTGGATGGGGCGGAGGGAGGCAAAAGGCCCAATGAGAGCGACCCTCGAGATGTTCTGATAGGCCAGAGAGCAAGGCCGTAAATTTGAGGGAGCCAATTGCAATGCCCCCCTCAGGGGAAAAAAAAAGCAACCCCAAACAAACCAGGAGCTCCGACCAATCAGGGGAGATCTGCGGAGGCGGCAAAGCGCTGCGGCGCGCCAGGAGGATGCCTAACCCTCAGAGCGCGCTCGGGGGGGGGGGGGAATGGTGGCCGGAGGAGGGGAGCGCCGAGCGGGTTGTGCGCGCTGAACAGGCCCCGGCGCGAGGGAGAACGCGGGGGCGCGCGCACCGCCGGCCTTCTGCACCCGGTCGACTTAGGGAACCGGTCCCGTAGAGGCGCCAGAGAAAAGTACTCGACTTTTTCTTATTATTTAATGAATTTATATACCGCCCTATACCCATAGCTGTCAAAAATCAGGGATAGCAGCGGGGAAAGGCTTGGAATAAGGGAGTTTCCCTCAAAAAAGGGAGACTTGACAGCTATGCCTATACCCGGAGGTCTCAGGGCGGTTCATATAAAAGGATCACAGTATATAAAATAAAAATAAAAGCAATTCTGCACCAGCTTAAGTTTCCGAACCGTCTTCAGACTTGGGAGAGGCTCAAGTAGGTAGGAGGCAAAGCAGGCTGTGGGCACCAAGCTCGGTCTTCCACATGAAACAACCTCCTCCTCCTCCTTCGTCCACCAGAGGACCTTTTTTGTTTTTGTTCAATTTTTTATTTTATAAAATTTATCCACCGCTTGATTGTAAAAAAAGAAAAAGCAACAACCCTCAAAGCGGTTTACAAAAAGACGAAAAAGTGCCTCAAGAAAAAACGGCAATGCTTTAAAAACATACCTTAAAATAAAATAAAATAAAATACGGTACTAAAGCAAATTAAAATTGACATCAGTATTTCCAAGCCTCTGAAGGCAGTGGACTGTCCTTCCTTAGAGATGTTTAAGTAGATGGCAAGGGTTTTGGGGTTGTGGGTTCTCTACATCTTTAGGGGGCTGGACTAGATTATCTTTGGGTTCCTTTCCAATTGTAATGATTCCCAAGTGTTGAAGCTGCAATGCTAAACTTATTTACGCAGCCTCGTTTGCATGATATTTTTCACATGACGAGGACAGGACCCTGCCATGAGGGGTGTGCAATTTAAAACTCGACCCGGGGGGAAAGAGGAGGAGCATTAGAAGCAGGCATGAACAGGAAGAATAAGGAACCTATTGTCTTCTAGTAAACCGTATTTAGTCAGAATTAAGTACTGCTTAAAAAAATATTTTAGGATAGCAACCTTAATTAAATGCTATTTCTAAATTTAGCTGTGCTATCCAGCTGCTGCTAAAAATGCAAGTTCTTTTTTTCTAAATATGAAACAATAATGGGAAGCCATTTAATTCCATTGAAGAAGGCCTTGTGTTTTACTCCAATAGTGACATGACACAAATTCCAGCTGGAGAATTTTTGGTGCAAATAAAGTTATAAGGGAACCTTGGATACAAGCTATCCAAATATAAAATGAGATAATTTGAGGGTGAAACCGAAAAGTTAGGGAACAAGAATATGGCGTGAATATAAAGGTGAGGAGAAATTTATTTGTACACAAAATCACATCTTTTTACTCTGTACTCAACATAAATTAACCAACTACTCTTACAAGAACACTGTCATCTCAGACCCTATGTGTGTAGTGACCAAGAGAATTCGGGTGTTGAAAATAGATGAGAGGGAATCTTGAACTGCAGCTACTATGGAAGAGCTTTTGAAATCTCAGTTTAGGATGCTGTTGCCTTAGCAACAACTGAGACTTCACATTTACCTATTTCCTGTTGCCTCACTTTCATTGACACTTCCTTTTTCTCACATCCTCCTCAGAGAAAATGTACCAAGTGGTTCCTGATTTGGTGGTGGTGCTGTTACCATCATATATGATGCACTTTCTGAGTATTCATAAAATTGTAGAGATGGAAGGGACCCTGAGGGTCATCTAGTCCAACCCCCTGCAACGCAGGAATCTTTTGCCCAATGTGGGGCTCAAACCAACCACCCTGAGATGAGAGTTTGATGCTCTACCCATTAAGGTTACCATTATTGCCATATTGCAATTGGTGGCTTGCCTTAGAATGCCTAACGATTTGATTATTTCCCGTGGGTGTTTGCAAACACTCCTGTCACATTCACACTTCACTTTTTTAGGTATACAACTGAGTAATGCAATAGAAAAGTGAGTAATAATAGAAAAGTGGAATGGGCCCCTGGTATTGGAGATACTGAAGTCTATGTATCTTACATCTGCTGGATCAACGCTATCCTAGCTGCTCTCAAAGGAATTCTTAAGGAAAGAAAGACTTGTTTTGCTCATTTCTCAGCAGTGCTTCTTCCATATCTTCTTCTTTGGCAGTTGCTCATAGCCAAGTAAGATTGCCTTCCATGAATATGGTTCCATATATATGCAAGCTGCAAGCCCCACATGCAAAGGAACAAACACAAACACGTTTTAAGCTCTTGGCAAAAGATTCCCGCATTGTATGGTGTTCAACTAGATTACTAGAACTGGTCCCTTCCAGTTCTATGATTCTGTGATTGTTCCTTTGCAGCCACGTCCTTATCTGTCCCACCTCTGATGTCACATATGAATCTGGCTTTTAGTGTTGAGGCACCTACGCTTTTGAATTCTCTCTTTGGTGCCTACTAAAGATCCTCTTCAAATAAGCCTTTTAAGTTAAGATCTGCATCTGTACTGGAATTATTTTTAAGATGTTAAGTCTCTTGTTTGCTGCCCTGTGCTCCTTTGGGAGGAAGGGCTGAATACAACTTGATTAAATAATCAAAATAAATATTATGTCAGCAGTATGAAGCAGGTGGGTATATTCTGGTAGGTGGGACGACTGGGCCAAATCGGGACCTATCTTAATTGGTTTCCCATCCCTGCTGTGAAGAATATCCTCTAATTCAAGCAAACTTCCTAGACCTCCTTCAAGAAATGCCAGTTGAGCCTTCTGCATAAATAAAACTCTGAAAATCAGGCTAGATAATTAAACAATTTGTCCTGGTCTTAAAAAAAAATTATGAAAATTCTATGAACAGCTTGAAGCTGTGGGTGAGGCATTTGCCTACTGCTTCCATTCTCATTTTTCAAGACCACTTCTGTGGTTTGCATTTGCCAATCCGCCCTGTTCAGAGCCTGCTACATTAGTTTAAATAGAAAAATGAGATAGGTGTTTCCCCCCCTTCTCATTATCCATCTTAAATAATTAAGTGCCTGCACAGATGTGCAGAGGACTGTTTGAGTCTTTCATCCTAATTTATTTTCTGGAATCTAGCCCCTGCCTCACATATTCTTTGCTGTTATCATGATAATTGCTTTGCATCAAGAAAGGAACAAAAAAGAGGGGAATGGAAAGCCAAATATAGAGGCAAATCTAAAGTTTCATAACAGATTTTGATTAATGCTGCAGTTGCGACACACTTATATGCCAAGAAAGCCCCTGTTACAAAATTAGGCCACAGCATTTCCCCTAAAGTTGATTAAAAATGCTCTAAGATAGTCTTTTTCAAGCAGTAATAAAACCTTAGAGTTTCCTACAAAACAAGACAGACTCTCCACACTTTTAATCTGCTGGGTGTATTTGCCATCTTTTCACTACAAGCTCTACAAATAAAACTATTTATCTCTTTAAAATCCCATGCACCAGACACAACGGGTTAGCTTCCCCTCATTACACAGCCTTCTACCTTTAATGTTTCAAGTCTCCTTAATGCCCACAGACTGGAATCCCTCTCTGCAATGGTCTACCACAAGCCAATTGGAAATCTCCCGGTTCTCAACTTCCACTTCTACTTTTGGTTGTTGAACAAGATTTCCCATCCCAGATCATAGAATCATAGAGTTGGAAGAGACCACAAGGGCCATCCAGTCCAACCCCCTGCCAAGCAGGAAACACCATCAAAGCATTCCTGACAGATGGCTGTCAAGCCTCCGCTTAAAGACCTCCAAAGAAGGAGACTCCACCACACTCCTTGGCAGAAAATTCCACTGTCGAACAGCTCTCACTGTGAGGAAGTTCTTCCTAATGTTTAGGTGGAATCTTCTTTCTTGTAGTTTGAATCCATTGCTCCGTGTCCGCTTCTCTGGAGCAGCAGAAAACAACCTTTCACCCTCCTCTATATGACATCCTTTTATATATTTGAACATGGCTATCATATCACCCCTTAACCTTCTCTTCTCCAGGCTAAATGTTGAAGATGCCATTCTCCAAGTGTCAATACTTACTCCTAGTTGTGTGCCAAGCCTACATGCCCATACCTGATAAGAAAATCCACCTCAACCCCCTCCCGATTCCATTGAGTCCGCAAAGAAAGAGGGGATTATTGAAAATTTGCAATCTACTGAACATCGTGAGTGATTTATGTTCCTTCTACACAAATTTGAGAGCCCTCTTCAAAATTTCCTAGCTCAGGTTACTTAGTAAACAATTTTTATGCCACTTATTCTATGGTATAGAAGATCCCCACCCACTCTCCTGGAGAAGACAGCTGGGCATTGCTCTTTGAGTACTGGGCTGCCAAGTGATTTGGAACTCAGTGCCAAAACAAATTTCCCCCTTCCCCATGGGCTCTGAAGAATACCTGATTCTTCAAATGAAACCATGCAACATACAGTGGTACCTTCGTTCTCAAACGCCTTGGTATTCAAACAACTTGGAACCCAAACACTGCAAAACCAGAAGTAAGTGTTCCGGTTTGTAAACGTTTTTGGAAGTCAAACATGGTCCGTTTTTAGTGTTACGCTTCCTTGTTGAGTGCCACACTTGTTTTGAGCGTTACGCTGAGGTCTGTCTGTTTTTGCTATTTATTTTGGCGTTTTTTGTTTTTGCGGCTCTTTTGTTGTTTTTGTGACTGTGTCGAACCCAGTTCAGCTACCGTACTAATTGTGTGATTGCAGTACACTGTTTATTGCTTTCATTTTATGGATCACTGGTCTTGTTAGTAAAATTCATGTTAAATTGCTGTTTTATGGGTTGTTTTTAAAAGTCTGGAACGGATTAATCTGTTTTGCATTACTTTCTATGGGAAAGCGTGCCTTGGTTTTGGAACAGACTTCCAGAACGGATTAAGTTTGAGAACCAAGGTACCACTGTACTGGATTCTGTACAGAGCCAGTGTGGTGTAGGAGAGCCAGTGTGGTGTAGTGGTTAAGAGCAGTAGACTTGTAATCTGGGGAACCGGGTTCGCGTCTCCGCTCCTCCACATGCAGCTGCTGGGTGACCTTGGGCTAGTCACACTTCTCTGAAGTCTCTCAGCCCCACTCACCTCACAGAGTGTTTGTTGTGGGGGAGGAAGGGAAAGGAGAATGTTAGCCGCTTTGAGACTCCTTCGGGTAGTGAAAAGCAGGATATCAAATCCAAACTCTTCTTCTTCTTCTGTCCCTAGTCGCTCTAGCTAAAAAGACAGCTAGCTCTTACCTCCAGCTTCAGGTGTCAGATTGTGAAAAGACTTACCTGGGGTGATGCAGAAATGCTGCCAGTGACTGGGTTATAGATGGGTCACTGGGTTGAGTCAGGATAAGGCAGCCTTTGCCAATGCCCTCTAGATATTTTGGACTGAACGTCAGGTATCCCCAATCAACACAGAAGGCACCAGATTGGAAAAGGCTGTTGGAAGGCAATTTCCACGCTCATTATGATGAGTGGCGCATGTCTTTGCTTACATTGACGTATTTTAGGTGCCAGATTAAAACTGGGCATTTGATGGAATTTGGTCCAGCCGAGCCAGGGCTTTATGTTAGCGCAGCTCTGGGTTGCTGAACAGGTTTCCCTCTTCCCTTGCAGAAGATAGTATTTTATGCTAAAATTAGATGGTGTTTAAATTAGATGGTGGTTGGGTTATTTTAACAATTGTTGTCTTTTCTCAACTGGATTGTAACTCTCCTAGACTGCCCCGCGTTAAGCAACTAATGCATTAAATAGCAATACAGTGGAACCTTGGTTCTCGGAACGGCTTAATTGACAAACAAATTGGTTCCCAAACACCATAAACCCGGAAGTAAGTGTTCCGGTTTGCAAACGTTTTTCAGATGCCGAACATCCGACGTGGCTTCCACTTGTGTGCAGGAAGCTCCTGCAGCCAATCGGAAGCAGTGCCTTGGTTTTCTAATGTTTCGGAAGTTGAACGGACTTCCAGAATGGATTACGTTCGAGAACAAAGGTACCACTGTAGTAACATTTCAGATGGAAAAGTAGAGCATAAATGTTTAGGAAAACCTTTGAAAGATAGGGTGGGCCAAGGGCATGAGAGCTTTAAAGTTAATGATGGGTTTGTGCTGGTATTTTGCTTCATTACCTTACTCAAGTAGTGAGGAGGGGGCGGCGAAGAGAACCTTGAGTACAGCAGCACCTGCATGTCAGCATCTGTTATATATTGCCACATCCCTGAGCGTTACCTCCCTGCCACTCCACCCAAACAATAGCCTATTGTACTAATGCTACAGCAAAGTTGGTAGCAGTGCACAGATTGCTGTCACTGCATGAAGGCAACACGATGAAGCCTATCCAAGAGCAGCATGAATCATATTTCAGAAAGCAAAACATATGTGTGTGGGGGCTTGGTTCCTGAGAAGAGATTTTTAAAACAGGGCATAAGAACTTGACATTTCCAGACAAAATAGCTTCCTGTGTTAAAGAACTAGATTTCCAAGAACCAGCGAAGCATTTTTTCTCTTAGTCTCCTTGAAAACCAGCTCAGACATATTCAAGGAAGTCTGACTGCTGGAAACATTTTAATTATTCATTTTTAGATTATAACTTACCCTGCCTGGGCCTTTGGGACACCAGATGCCCAAAAGAAATTAGTTAAAATTAGAATGTCAAGACTCATAAATGCAATCAGTCTGTAACAACATGCTTTATTCATCTGCAGTATTAAGTCTGCAGTTCTCTGTGCACTGTATGTTGGGAGTGAACCCCAAGAAATTATCTCTCAGTAAACATCTATAGGGTCTAGGCTCTTAGGTTATGACCCATGCACACAAACTTGAGTGTAAATCCCATTGGACACGCATAGGTTCAGGTTACAAGAACTGTAACTAACTACCTCCCTAAGGAAGACAAGACCATTTTGAAAACTCTTCTTGGATGCAATTCCATAGTACTGAGTGTCATGTCATATAGTCCAATCTAAGAGAGGATTGGAAATAAGTGGAGGAATAAAGGTGGTTGGAAATAATATTTGTTTCTTCATGGATCCACATACTGAAAACATTCCTTGTCTAAAACATCCTTGAGACAGATACTTTTACCATTCAAAGAGCTTCACAATCTACTTCTTACTTCATACAACAATTATGCTTCAGATCTGATCTCATCTGTAATGCAAGAGTTTTAATGTGGTTGCAATGATAAACCATGGTTTGGTGATCCCTTGGGCTTATGCATGTTGTCATCCTCTCCTCACCTGGGGTAGAAGTTGGGTAGACAAGTTCTTGTTTCCAATTGCCAGGCCATGGCATATTATTATTATTATTATTATTATTATTATTATTAATTTATTTATACCCCGCCCATCTGGGTGGGTTTTCCCACTACATTGCAAATGAGCCAGCCAGCAGCAACGAGGCCAAGTTACCTAGCAAGTCTGCATGCAACATGGTATTACAATCCAAAGCCTACTATGATTCACTGACTTTGTCTTATACAGGCAAAACAAGGTGTTGTATCTAGCAAAGGAATATGAAAGACAGACTGTGGCATTGTGTAGGAATACCTTCAAGAGAGCCATGAACTCTTCAACAAGTATTATCCCATTAAGCTAAAAAAAAAGAAGCGAACTGCTCTAATTTGTTCATTAATCAATGAAAAACCAGTGGAACATGTTGTTTGTGCCTTTTTATTTTAAGATGGAATAAAAATTTAGACCATAGTTTAAAGATCATGTGTCTACTGTATTACCTATCAAAATTTCCGAAGATAAAATCTTAAGAGAAACTTCACAGACTAACAAAACATAGAGGTTCGGTATACAACGGCTTTAGATTTTAAGGGACCGATAACGTGTACCATTTCAGTAAATTAAAACAGCACGTGTGGCAGATACTAAAGTTTTAAAATACACAGTCCTTTTACCACTCTGCTCTATAATAATGCCAAATGAGAAAAACAATGATTTTTAAAAGCTGTAAATGTTTTTAAAACGTAAAACATTACAAGATCGGCTTTGCTTGTGTAGGCACTGCTGGATATATAAAATAGACTGCTCTGTGCTAAATACTGACACACAACAAAGTTCTGCATAATCATTCAAAATCGAGAAAACCTTTTGGGTTTGTGCCAAATTAAAACATCCCCACCCCTGAGTCTTAACTTAGGCAAAATCACTTTTTGGGGCAGAGTCCGAGAATGGAGAAGAGTTTTTTTTTCATTCAACGTGGACTATCCAGCATGGGGGGGAAATATGTTTTGACAGTTTTGGCCCATCTTTAGATTATGACATACAATGGGAAGTATAAGAGCACTTCTGGAAGTAGTGGCTGAACTGAAGGTAATTTACATTTTGAAGTCAAGTCCCCTCATTTGAAAATTATAGCACTGCAGGTAAACTGATTCCATGAAAAGACAGGAATCCACCCATGTTAGCAAATAAACAGAATCACTGACCTGGAAAATAAATTTCAAAAATGACAAGTTTTACAAGACTGTAAAATTCACCCTGCTTTTTGTGGCTGTGACAACTTCTTCCTAGTCAGCAATAACCAAAATGTCTACCTGTCTCCAGTGTGCCTCTCTCCAAGAAGCTATTTCAACCACTGTGGTGGCCTACTATCCATTGATTAACATGATTGTACATATGTTCTCTGCGGCTATAGATCTATTTTAGAAACGATAGGATCTATAAGAAAATGGTACATGGGGACAAAATATATATCCTGCTTGTCTGGGTGTAAGAAATAAAATATACCCATATATTAAGTATGCAGGGCATTAAGTAGTTACAAGCAGATCATATGCAATTCTGAAGCAACCATCTTTAGATATTATTTTCAGAGGAGATGCTATCACTGACTCAGAATCTAGGAAACTCAATACAATGCCTTCTACAACCCTCTTTCAGGACAGAAAAACAAGCAATCAAAAGGGCATTCCTATTTCCCAGATAAAAAGCAAACAATTATTAAGTACATGGAAATGAATGGATCTGGAAACTTTCAGTCTAAGCGTAGCTCTGCACACACATATGAGAGGAAGGGCATCCAGATTTCCCAGCAAGCTCTCACACTCTCATACTACATCTTTGGCTGGCCGCCTCTATCAGTCTGATTGCTCATGTGGCATTTTCTGTGTAAATCTAAAAAACAATTGAATTAACTAAGAATGTGTGGAATATAATTCAGTATTCTGCTCTGTTCCAGAATTTCCAGGTGACTATCATCTATAAATGCTGCACACAAGCAGAAGGGAGCTAATCAAACATGTCCTCAAACATCCGCTGGCCCATAGCTATGTACTGGTCTTTCTCCTCCAAAGTCATTTGGGCCACCAGCTCAGGTCGTTGGGTTACTTGACTATAATAAAATGGGCGTCCCGCCACCATGACAGTGGGGTCTTCCGTCACCACCTCAAACTCATCATCATCATCTTCCTCTGTCAGCCCATAGAGTGTTGTTGCAGCCGTGGCCACGTGGGGAGGGGAGTCCTCATCCGATTCGCTCGTCTCGCTCTCAGAGTCACTGGCGTTGGTGGCAGATAATGGGGCGATACCTCCCATGGCAGCTACAGAGGCAGAGGGGGTTTTCTTCTCGTGGATGAGCAGAGCCTGCATCACCTCCTCATTATTGTCTAGGGAAGCCTGACCCTCTTCCCCTTCCTGTAACATATCTGTGTCTTGACCACCTGCAAGAAAACAATGGAAGCAATTTTACACGCTACTGCTGTGATACTAAAGGTAAAAGGTAAAGGACCCCTGGACGATTAATTCCAGTCAAAGGCGACTAAGGGGTTGCAGTGCTCATCTTGCTTTCAGGCCGATGGAGCAGGCATTTGTCCACAGACAACTTTCCAGGTCATGTGGCCAGCATGACTAAACTGCTTCTGGTGCAATGGAACACCATGACGGAAACCAGAGCGCATGGAAACACCATTTACCTTCCCGCCACAGCGGTACCTATTCATCTACTTGCACTGGTGTGCTTTCAAACTGCTAGGTTGGCAGGAGCTGGGACAGAGCAATGTGAGCTCACCCTGTCGCAGGGATTCGAACCGCTGACCTGATCGGCAAGCCCAAGAAGCTCATTGGTTTAGACCACAGCACCACCTGCATCCATTCTGAGAACACACAAGGGTATAAAAAATAGCAAATGCAGTTCACCTTCCTCTCTCTGGAGCACTCCAAACTGCTTTCAGTGGCAACAAGTTGTTTAGTGGCACTGAAATTGCCTGAACCACTGCTGCATGTTCTGCTTCACAGTGGCATGCCACCAGAACACGCTGCCACTTTCTACGTGTTTCTCACTGCTGAAATCACCAGAAATCTAGCAGAACGTTGTTTAGGGCCACTCAAGGATATGAATGGAAGCGGGAGGCAAGAAACAGGTGTGCATGTCTGCTGTATGTATGGTGAATGTGCAGTCTCTGTGTGTGATAGGACGAGTGTGGTGGTACTCTTAACAGAAGCACAGGAGCTGTCCTAAAGCCTTCTGTAGGTCTCTTCCCCTCCCCTTCTAAGTTCCTGATATCAGAGACTTAAAGGGGAGTGTTGGGAGACTTGCAAAAGGCTTTGTGAGCCTCCTCCAGATACCCTGGGAGAGTAGAGCGCAAGGAATACTGACAGGTGGTTGGCCCTGCCCACCTGCGAATCATGTGACCCCAAAATACTGCCAAGTGATTGAAAGATGATCAGCCCCACCCACCTGTTCAATTTAGCCCATGGAGTCAAAATAGTTTCCACCTCTGGACAAAAGGGCCAATTGTTTAGATTACCAACATGACTTTAGCCCAGGGGTCGGCAAGGTTTACCGGCCATGGGCTGGATCACTCCCACAGAGATCGTCTGTGGGCTGGACTGGCACAGTGCGATGCCGGAAATCGCGCCTGCGCTTGTCTACTGCTCTGGAAATCACTTCTGTGCATGCCCAGACGCCGGAAATCGCACCTGCGCAGAAGCGATTTTCGGTGTCTGGACATGTGCAGACACGATTTCCGGCACCGCTCGGTGAGTCTCCGTGCCATGCTGTGCTGGTTTAGCGCAGCGCACGGGAGACTCATTGAGTGGGCAGCTCAGTTCAGGGGTGGCTCGTGGGCCGTTAAAATGGTCTTCGTGGGCCACATCCAGCCCATGGCCCGCATGTTGCCAACCCCTGCTTTAGCCAAAGGAGTTTAGAAAGCCTTTTACAGTTGTATCTTGGAAGTCGAATGGAATCCATTCCGGAAGTCCGTTCACCTTCCAAAACGTTCAAAAACCAAATCGCGCCTTCTGATTGCAGCCAATCAGAAGCCGCAGAAGCCCTGTTGGATATTTGGGTTCCCGAAGTGAGTGTTCCGGTGGGGGGGGGACTATATTTGGGGTGGGGGATGCAAGAGCACCACAAATCCCAGTGGCTGCTTACTTGTGCCTTGCGAGCGGCAGGGGCTGGCAGCAGCGGAGGGACAGTGAGCGGTGCACGAAAGGGCTCCGGAGAGGGGCTGCTTAAAAATGGCGGCTGCTCGAGCGCTGCTGCTGCTGGCACCAACAAAACCCAGCCCCCTTCCTCCTCTAGGCAGGGCGGGGAGAAGCCAGGAGGAGGGAGGGAGGTGGCGCCACTGTGAGGGAGAGGGCAAGAACGCATGCACGCACTGGCAATCCACGCGGCGATTCCCGGACCATCCGCACGCCAGATCCAGAAGGCAATTGGGCCTGATCCAGCCCGCGGACCTTAGTTTGCCTACCCATGATTTGATTGATAGGATTGATTGATAGATATGTATTGGTGAGAGTTTGTTCCCATCAAGAGCCTAGCTGCCGCATCTTGTACCAAGTGGAGCTTCCAACACACACATATAATGGGCGTTGCAGAAATCAAGTATTGAGGTTACCTATGCATAAATCACTGCCTTTTAGCTTTCTTACCTTCTTTCACTTCATCAGGATCATAAGCCCCTTGCACTGTGCTCTCACGCAGCCAGACTGGTCTCTCTCTAGGTGGCTTCCCTTCATTAGCTGGCTGGTGCAGATCCTCTTGGTCCTCCATGCTGATGATGACATTCTGGGTATACAAGTCCTCATAAGAGGGTCCCTTTGTAGACCAGGCTTCCCTGTGCTGTCCACTTGATAGACTGCTGTTTGCCAAAGCACTGGCAGCCCGCTCCTTGCTGTAGACAATAATAAAACACGTGTTTAAAAAAGGTAAAGGACCCCTGGACAGTTATGTCCAGTCAAAGGCGACTATGGGGTTGCGGTGCTCATCTCACTTTCAGGCCAAAGGAGTCAGTTTTGTCCACAGACAGCTTTCCAGGTCATGTAGCCAGCATGATTAAACCGCTTCTGGCCCAACGGGACACCATGACAGAAGCCAGAGTGCACAGAAACACCGTTTACCTTCCCGCCACAGTGGTACCTATTTATCTACTTGCACTGGTGTGCTTTGAAACTGCTAGGTTGGCAGGAGCTGGGACACCCCGTCGTGGGAATTCGAACCACTGACCTTCTGATTGGCAAGCCCAAGAGGCTCAGTGGTTTAGACCACAGTGCCAACTGCACCCCAGTCCATAAAACACAACACTGTGCTAACACAGGTATTTTCACTGATTTAAATAAATTGACCTGTTAAATCACACTTACAGCATTCTACATTTTCTACATTGTAGATCTACGAGGAAAAAATTGTGGCTGTTATTAGAAGGTGTGATTACGGTTGAAATTATTATTTTTTGCTTCTGCTCTGATTTGGATTGTTTGTTTCATAAGAGTTTTGCACTGTGATTTTGGTGTTTTACGCGATTGGTGGTTCACAGAACCTTGCTTTGCGGGGGGATTAATCAATGTAATCAAATAAATAGAATGATCCCATAAACCATGCAGATTTCTCAGCAGTGTCATTATCTCAGGAATTTATGGAAATTTCATCTGGGGGATATAAGTATCACTATATGTTTATTAATGTTGGATTATGAAGAGGAGCGCCACCAAATAAAGACACATAATGGAACTATTAGTGATAGGCAAATATTGTCTAAATAAAAGTCTGTTCTAAACACACACAGCAGGGAGAAGTGGAAGAGTTCTGAGGTGATGGAACAGCCGTTATCACTTCAAACTATAGGTGAAGGATTCCTGTAAGTTCCTATATGTTAAACTAATTTACCTCTGAGTATAAATTGGCACAGCCAAGGAACAGTCTGGGCTAGTACCTATCTTCTGATGTATTAGGGTTTTTCTTAAACCTAAAGGCAGTTTGGGGTTTTTTACATGTGCATGGGTGGGACATTAGGTCTGGTACAATCCATTTCCTCACCTCAGGCTTCTATCACCTAGTCTTGTGTCATGTGTAGGGATAAGGCCTAATTTAATATATCAGCAATGCAATCTGTAACAAGTGGACAGGATCATCTTCCAACAGGATTCTGAACTTTTAACTAAGAATTAGGCCATAATATATTTGCAGTTATTACATATAAATCAAATGGGCATAAGCTTGAGAAAAATTATAACATTAGAAGACAAATGGTTAGCATCTCTTCTTGGAACAAGTTATTGGATTATGGACATCTTTATATAAGCTGTATTGTTAAAGCAAGTGTTATGTTTTTGTTGTTCTTTTTTCCTGAAGAGTCTAGTTTCAAACACTTAGGGCAGGGAGACTAAGCTTCAGTTCAGGGGCATGATCCAGCCCCATCCCACCCCCAGCAATTTTTTCTCACTCCCCAAGGCCTCACCAACATAGGTGGTGGAAACAGAAATAAATAAACAAATAAGGTAGACAGAACTGGGCTGGGTGGAGTTTATCAGAGTAATGGGAATGGTAATTGTCCACTCCTTAGTCACCAGACTGGTGAACAGAAAGAAAGCAATCTGCTGATCTGCTGAGAACGGTGAGGGTTGTGTGCAATGTGTTGTGGGTGTGAGGAGGCCATACTTTCCCCTGGAGGGTTGGTGAAGGGTAAATGCTGCTCTCAAGCTAAAAAAAAAGGTTAGCCATCCTAACTTAAGGCCTTGCTTAAAAAATTAGCTTCCCATAGGAATTTGACTGTTGTGTTCTCACTGTAGGATCTTAAGCAATCCCAGTGTCACAACAAAGTGATTGTTAATACATATTGCTAAGCAACTAATCCTTACGTGCCACACTAGAGTGTTCTACTTCCTTCAGCGGTTTGTCTCCTTTCCCCTTAGCTGTAGACTAAATGTACCCTGATTCTTCACACAACAGGTTGTGCAAAGGAAGACTGGACCACATGAGCAGTCGTAACATATCCAACACCAAAATGATGTTTGAATATCAACACACCAGTACCAGGTGCAGAAGGTTCAGTACCCCAAGCCCACCTCTGTTTCAGTGCGAGAATCTCCATAGGCTCAGGTTCAAGTAATTCGTAGGCTAGGTTAACATCCTCAGTCTCACGGAGGAGTGCATAGATAGGTTCTATCTGTTCGTTAAACCGTGCCACAAGCGTTCGTGCATCCTTTTTGGGCATTGCCGATTCATCTTCCTCCACTTCAGTCTCACAAAAGGTGCAGCGAAAAATTCCTAAGAAGAGAAGCTGCTATGAAGTCAGAGAGATACGACTAAGCAGCATTTTAAGTAGAATAATTTATTATTAAAACCATTTCCCTCAGAAGACCAAAAGAAAAAAGCAAAATGATAATGGAATAATGCATTTAAGACTTAATTCCAGAAGGCTTTTTCATCTCCTTCAGCCAGACATAGGCAAGATGAAGCCTGTAAGACACTTCCATGCTTCCGAGCCACATATCCCCACTGCCAGGGTAATATCTGTTAACATGGATCAATCACAAGTTAAGTGGTTTGTTCCCAATTAGCTTCAACATGCTCTGGTAAAGCACCAAATAATTTGTCCAACCCAATTGGGTTGCTTATGAACTGAATGCTTGTAGCTTACCTGTCATGGGATCAAACAACTGGTTTGCCTCTAAATCTGTGAAGGTGCTAAAGCAAATAGGGCATCTGAAGGAGGCTCGGTTGGTGGAATCTCTTTCATCTGTCTCAATCCTCCTTCTCATGTGGTCTAGTTTATACTTCACAACATTGACCAGCAGGCGGTAATTGATAAAATAGAAGTTGTGCCGGGTGGTCTTGCCATCTGAGGCTGTCTCCACTCTCATCCTGCATTTGATGAACTTATCACCTTTCAGAGTGTTGAGAACAGCTCGGAGCTGCTTCCGATCAAACTTCAGCAATTCCAGCATGTCCTCCTCTTTCACACATGGATTCCGAATTAGAATGTCCAGGGCCAAAGAATGTTCAGTACCATAGAAGCCACGTACTACATACTTGGCAAGGCGCTTCAGAGCAGCTGGGACTTCCGTGAGAACATCTGGGTCTGTCATATCAAGTCTGCAAACAGAAGGAAATTATAAGAATGAGCTCCATGACCCAATAGTTTTGATTACCACAACTATGTGTTCCTCTTTCCGGTTAGCAACAGTATTGCCATTGCACCGGCTTTACCATAAAATGGTAGATACACACCACCAGTCATCACAGATGGGTTTTAAATGCATACCTAGAAATGGAATCTTAAAAACAATTACACTACCTTTAATGGGGCCAGTGTTTTTGAATTATGCTTCTTTGTGCTGGATGTTCAAGAATATTCCACCCAAAGATAAAGTTAGGTGCAATTTTGCCTTATCTGCAGAAATTTTTGATTTTAAGATGAAAAGGCAGAAATATCTGCAGGCTTACAATGTAACTCTGTAGTTGTCTTCTCAGCCTGAGTTCAATGGGACTTCCTCCTAGGTAAGCAGCCTTAATTTGGCTGTGATCAAATTCAAGTTGAAATTGCCTTTTAGTACAAAGTAGTGCCAGCAATGCCCAATTATCTAAATAAGCAACAGCCTATTATTTACATCTATTAAACCTTTTGCCAGACGCATCATTCAAGTTAATCTTGCTTGACTGGCTTTGTGGGCAGATGGAGTTATCTACATACATTCAAGGCTACATTACTCTATCACTTATTTCTAGTTTGGACTCGTTTTCTATTTCTCAACCCTTCCTTAACCACTCCTCCCATCCAGATATTTCAATCTTGTAGAAAAAGATTAATAACATCTAATATGAATCTCATCTGTCTCTCTGTATTTCCTGCCTCCATACTTGAGAACAAAGTTGATCTATTTTTTTTTTTACCCTAAGCTACATCTCCTCATTACCCAGCTAAATCAAGTATTTCCAGTCATACTCACCTCTTCTAGCTACACTGCCTTTCCTGCTTGTTATTCAATTCTCTCTGATCCTCTTCAATCTAGTTTTCATTAGAAGTGCTCTCACTATGGTATTCATGGATCTTCTCCTGGACAAATCATCATCATCTCTGCCCTTTTACCAAACTTCCAGGGGACTGTTGATCATACCACACTCCTCTGGCTTTCAAACCATCTTCTTCTGATTTTCTTTTGATAAATCTTCATCTTTTCCCCATTCCCCTCATATAGTGCCTAATAAAGTATAAAGTTCAACAAGTTTATACTTTGGCTTTATATTTTCTACGGACTTACTCATCAGTTGCAGGGTGGGGGGATCCCCATTTCTACTTGAACAGGCACAAAATTAGATACTGGAATTTGATATAATTCTATTATTTACTTCTACTGCATACTCTTCACGATTTCTCCACCTTTCATGTCTTCTCATTTGAGATTTTAAATTTCATGTGGAGAAACTAGAAAACCTCACAAAAATGGCAACTGTTTAGGGAAGTTTTTAATGTTTGAAGTTTTGTCGTGTTTCTGGTGTTCTGTTGAGAGCCGCCCAGGGTTGCTGTGCGGGGTCTGGATTAGAGATAGGAAGGCCTGGAAAAAACCGGGAAAATTGGGGGAAAATCCAGTCCCCCCCTGTTTTTCCCCGGAAAAATCCTGGCCCCCCCCCATTTTTCCTGGTTTTTTCCCCCAGGCCTTCCAATCTTTTGTTTGGATAGGGTACCAACATGTTCCCGCTGCTAAGGACAACCCGGAGGCTGAGGGGGCAGAATCGGTGTGTGGGACGTCATAAGCTTGCATCAGGGTGGGGAGGAAGGCTTGCGGGGATTCGGCCTCCCCCCCTCCGAGGGCCGCTTCGACTGACCTGCGAGGAGCCCCGGACAAGCAAGTCTCTTCACCGCCGCCAGGCCGCACCAAGTGTGCGAGCCAGGCCGTCGCCGCCGCAGCCGCGTCACTGCCGCGCGACGCCGGCGAAAGGTAAGGTAACGGTCAAGTCTTGCGGAGGGGCCCGCCCACTCCGTGACGCGAAGCTTCCCGCCTCGCCCCCTCCGAGAGCCAATGACGAACGCGAAAGCTGGGTGGGGCGAGCGGCGCAGCTGCCAGCCAATAGGGAGAAAGAGACGAACTGCGATGGGCTTTCCTACCTCTTGAGAGAGAAACTGACAGCGGAAGCGGGAGCTGCTATTGGCTGGCGGGCGCGTCACTATTCCGAGAAGGGAAGATGGCTGCTTTGGAAAGGGTGAAAGTGCTGGTGTTGGGTGATTCAGGTGAGCTGGGGGGGACGGGGACGAGGGCAGCTGAGGTCTAGCCTAGGCAGTCTGTCCAGCTGAGGTCTGGTTCATGCATGCAGGAATGAGAAAAGGGAATTAAAAGCAGCAGAGTTGGGCACATCACCTTCCTTTAGTCCTCACTAGAGATGGGAAGGCCTGGGGAAAAACCGAGGAAATGTGGAAATAAACCAGATTTTTTCCCATTTGGAAAAAACCTGGCTTTTCCTCCAATTTTTCCGGTTATTTTCCAGTCCTTCCCATCTCTAGTCCTCACCCTGCAGGTAAAAGGTATAAAAGGTAAAGGACATCTGGATACCCAGGGTTGGGGAAGGCTGCTCTAAGGGCTATCCTACTAGGAGTTTCAAAATCTGCTTGTTCCTCCTTAATTTAAACTACACAGAAAATTTACAAGAAAGGCAGTGATGTTTCACTTACTATGAAGGCTTAGTTTGCTGTTGCCTTTCTTGCAGGTGTGGGGAAGTCATCGCTTGTTCACCTGTTATGTCACAATCAGATGTTGGGAAACCCGTCTTGGACCGTAGGCTGCTCTGTTGATGTCCGAGTAGGTGGAACTATAAATTTCTATTTTTTGGTGGTAAAGGTAAATGTAAAGGTACCCCTGACCATTAGGTCCAGTCGCAGATGACTCTGCGGTTGCGGTGTTTATCTCACTCTATAGGCCAAGGGAGCCAGCGTTTGTCCACAGACAGCTTCCGGGTCATGTAGCCAGCATGACTAAGCTGCTTCTGGTGAACCAGAGCAGCGCACAGAAACGCCATTTACCTTCCCACCAGAGCATACCTATTTATCTACTTGCACTTTGATGTGCTTTCGAACTGCTAGGTGGGGAGGAGCAGGGACAGAGCAATGGGAGTTCACCCCGTCATGGGGATTCGAACCACCGACCTTCTGATCGGCAACCCTAGGCTCTGTGGTTTAGACCACAGCGCCACCCGCGTCCCATTGTTTGGTGGTACATATTTCACTTCAAAGATGAGGGAAGTTCTGAAGGCTTATTGGCAAAGTAAAAACATAATTGGGATGCAAAGGGAATTGTAAAACAATAGGCTATTGCAGTAGGGAGCAGGAAAGCTGAGTTCTGAAGCAGGCAAACATTAGTAGTTTGATCTATTTTCAATCAAGCCTCTGGTGTAGATAAAGCAATGCAGATTTATAAATAAGCCCACAAAAGTTATGGGCCCACCAATTTTTTTTCTAAACAGCTGAAAGGCTAGTAGACCATGGTTTTGTGTTGGCGACAGAGGAAATGAAGTCTCCCCTAATTGCCACCAGCTGCTAAGTGGACTGATGGAGGAGGAATGGAAAGAGTTGTCTCTTCTTTGCCAGCCTGGTCACATGTTTGCAAGGAATTCCTGGTCACCTATGGATACCAGCCAGGCAATTTGTTAAATAGAAGGCTGAGGTAATGGTACCCTGCTGAACTGGTGTGGCCTTGCAGCGGCTTTTGATACATCAAATCACCAAATTTTGGCAGACCACATGCTAGATCTTGCAGGAGATTGAAGAACAGCCCTGAGCAGTTCAACTTGCCTTTGACAGACTGCCCTGACTGTATTCAAAGAAGTAGTGTTCCTTCACATATTTTGTCTAATACAGTGGTTCCCAATTTGCTAAATACTGTGGGTCCCCTGTTTTTTAACAGCTAAGCCATAGACCCCCTACTTTTGAAAAGTTTGAGATCTCTGTGGTAGTTTTTATTAGGAGAATGGTGCCATGGACCATCTCAGTGGGGGGGGGGTTACAGGGACCACCAATTGGGAACCACTGGACCGTTAATTAAGACATCTGGATGACTAGGAATGGGATGAAATGTCACCCATATACTGATAACTTGCAGCTTTTTCAACTGATCCTATAGTAGTTCCTTTCTTATGTCCTCTAGAAATGTTAGAAGAAGCAACCATGGAAGCAAGCGCATGATCTATGGATCCAGTGCCTCCTTCCCCTCAAATGATTTTTTTTTTTTGTTTAGAAAAAGTCATGGGGGTGCCTATCAACAGCTATTTGACAGGAAAACTAAATGGAACTTACATCTGAAGCATCAGTTTGCATCTTAGTGCCAAATTCTGGAGCAAAAAGATGGAACAGCTGTCATCTTCATGCCCCCTGGTTCTTGAGCTTTTGGTAGCTAGCTGCTAGTGGAAGCTGAATGTCGGACCAAATAGATTTTGATCCAGCATGTCAGTTCTCATGCTCTTAAACCCCTCTCCAAAACCCACCTTTTCCATGAAGCCCCTTGGAGGAGCGGCAAAGTGCTATGCATGCTAATGGCCCTATATAAAGTAGTTGTTAGGATAATACGAAAATGAATCTTATATTTATTTTTATGGACGAAACCATTACAAAAGGCACAATAGATTGATTGATTGATTGATTGATTGAAACCAAACCATATGCCTTCAAGTAGAAATCTGTATTGCTGTATTGCCTTGTTCTACATACATGGCACTCTTGGTTTTTCATTTTCAGATTCATGACTACAAAGAAGGAACCCCAGAAGAGAAGACTTATTATATTGAATTATGGGATGTTGGTGGTTCAGTGGGCAGTGCCAGTAGTGTAAAAAGCACACGTGTTGTGTTCTACAACTCAGTTAATGGTAATGTATACATTAAGATTTGTTTCCTATTACTTTCATTCTATAAGAACACCTGTTAACTTGGTTCATGCAGAACCTATTCTAGAAGTACTGCAAGGGAGAGTTTCTGATATTAAAGCAGGGTTCCTTATTCGGCTGAATTTAGATATGAAAATGTTTTACTTTTGTAGATAACCATATACAGGTACATTCTGGCAAATCTGCTTAAAATTGCTTTCTGAAATCATTTTCTGGGTGTAAAGGTGTTCATGGTGCTTGTAATCCGGTTGACACAAGCTTGCAAACAGATTAAATTTATGGCAACCCTCTGCCTCAGTGCATACAAAACCACACATACTGAGAGACCGGGGTGCTTTTAGCACTAGGCCCTTTAGAGCTCTAGTCCTTTTATAATTTGTGTTCATGGAGTTGTATGGTTGGAAAGAACCAAATGTGCAACACCAACTCTGAAGGAGAAGAACACTTATAAGGGTATAATAAAAAAAAAATAAAAAAAAAAATTCCTTCCAGTAGCACCTTAGAGACCAACTAATTTTGTTCTTGGTATGAGCTTTCGTGTGCATGCACACTTCTTCAGATAAGGATATATTAAATAGTTAACATGTATTGTTTTCCCTGTTTAGGAACTAGAGTCCTCAACATGTGTAGCAATGTTCTAGTGAAACTATCTGGCTGGGGGTGGAAAGGGGTGGTATAAGATTTATTTTATCTGCATAAGTTGCAACATCTCTTAAATAAAATGACTTTCAAAATTCCTGCATTGATCAAAGGGAATTCTCAGAGGTAGTCCATAATGAATTAAGTGAGGGAAGGATGTATCCCCAGTTATATCTCCAATATAGGACAGGACTTGGAACAATAGAAAAGAGAATAATCAAGGATAGTAAATTGGAGACTCCCTTTGATTTCAAAAGCAAATTGCATAGGGTGCTGTACAGGTAACAAAAAGACCAAAACTACCTTGGGTATGTGAAACTAGTTGTGTGGTTCTTTCAACCTTGCCTTGTGTTCTCAACCTGCAATGTCTTTCGACATAATTTAGACGGTGTTTGGAAGAAGTCATTTTATTTATGAGTGGCCTTGTACTTATTTAGGCATAATTTTAGTACATGACTTAACCAACAAGAAGTCCTCCCAGAACCTGTATCGATGGTCTTTGGAAGCTCTCAACAGAGATGTTGGTCCATCAGGAGTGCTGGTGACAAATGGGTGAGTGTGCAGAGGACCTGACAATCATGGTAAATGTGATGGAGGGATGAGATAAGTTGAGAGTGTCTCTCCCCCTTTCCAAAATGTGTGTTGAGGAGCAGGCCCTTGCTCTTTATCTTTCTATTGTTTAACAGGACCAGTGGTCCTCTCCCAGTTAATGTTAGTGTCTTTAATGAGTAGTGGAAAATATTGTTTACTGACACACATATCCTCTTTTTGTTGTGTAGGGACTATGACCGTGAGCAGTTTGCCGATAACCAGATTCCGCTGCTTGTCATAGGAACCAAGCTGGACCAGATCCCAGAAGTGAAGCGCGGTGATGTCTTGACCAGAACTGCTTTCCTTGCTGAGGATTTCAGTGCAGAAGAAATTAATCTGGTTTGTATTTTTTACCTTATTTTTGTCAGTTTGGATTAAGATTTTTTAATATTAAAAAGGGCATGAATACCTTTCTCAAATCAGATTTTATTGTGTTTATGCAATCTGCAGATCAGTTATGCAAATTTTACAGAGTTAACCAGAATAGTATGCATGTTTATTTCTTTGACATCTGATGGGAGGGCGTTCCACAGGGCCACTACCAAGCAGGCCCTCTGCCCGGTTCCCTGTAACCTCACTTCTCTCAGGGAGGGAACCACCAGAAGACCCTCGGAGCTGGACCTCAGTGTCCTGGCTGAACGATCAAGGTGGAGACGCTCCTTCAGGTATACTGGGCCGAAGCCATTTAGGGCTTTAAAGGGCAGCACCAACACTGGGAGCCAGTGTGGTGTAGTGGTTAAGAGTGGTAGACTCGTAATCTGGGGAACCGGGTTCGTGTCTCCACTCCTCCACATGCAGCTGCTGGGTGACCTTGGGCTAGTCACATTTCTTTGAAGTCTCTCAGCCCCACTCACCTCACAGAGTGTTTGTTGTGGGGGAGGAAGGGAAAGGAGAATGTTAGCCGCTTTGAGACTCCTTCGGGCAGTGAAAAGCGGGATATCAAATCCAAACTCTTCTTCTTCTCTTCTTCTTTGAATTGTGCTCAGAAACGTACTGGAAGCCAATGTAGGTCTTTCAGGACTGGTGTTATATGGTCTCGGCAGCCACTCCCAGTCACCAGTCTAGCTGCCGCATTCTAGATTAACTGTAATTTCCGGGTCACCTTCAAAGGTTGTTGTTGTTCAGTTGTTCAGTCGTGTCCGACTCTTCGTGACCCCATGGACCAGAGTACGCCAGCCACGCCTATCTTTCACTCCCTCCCGCAGTTTGGCCAAACTCATGCTAGTCGCTTCAAGAACACTGTCCAACCATCTCATCTTCTACAAAGGTAGCGCCACGTAAAGCACATTGCAGTAGTTTAAGCGGGAGATAACCAGAGCATGCACCACTCTGGCGAGACAGTTCCCGGGCAGGTAGGTTCTCAGCCTGCGTACCAAATGGAGCTGCTAGACAGCTGCCCTGGACACAGAATTGACCTGCGCCTCCATGGACAGCTGTGTGTCCAAAATGACTCCCAGGCTGCACACCTGGTCCTTCAGGAGCACAGTTACCTCATTCAGGATATAGATGTTCAAGGACATGAACTTGTGGAGAAAAAATGTTACCTGTTCTTTTCATTAATTTTGTGAGTGAGTGGCAAGGCAGGCTTCATTTGGTCAGTGGAAAGTGAGCATCATTCTTCAGGTGGTCAAGGACGTTTCTGTTATATTCTCAGTGGCTAATAGAAATAATTGTTGGATACCAAGCTTGGGCATGACTGGTTTATTCCTGTCTTTCTACATGAAATTGATTGTCCACATAGAAAAATTTCCATGTGTGAACTGACTCTTAATACACAGCTATTGCTTCGGTTTGAGCCCTAGGGCTGGCGATATTTGGTTTTCAACATCATGATATATCACCAGCTAAACATTGTGATATACCGATATATCATGATGTCTGAAATAAGGATGGAGCTATGTAGAGGCATTGGCTGGCTTCACGGTTTTCCTCACATTGTGATGTTTTGGACAATATATCGCCCAGCCCTATTGAGCACAGGATTGTGTTTTGCAGTTCAGAACTTATGTGCTTGTTAAGGATTGTGGTTTCATTGACTCTCAAGAGAAAGTTACCTGTTGATGTTTTCAGGACTGCACCAACCCTCGCTACCTGGCTGCAGGCTCCTCCAACGCTGTGAAGCTTAGTAGATTCTTTGACAAGGTGAGTCTTTCATTTAGGTACTGCATATCTATTGCTTTTTCATTTTTGCAGCCTAGAAATTGAAGAGCATTAGCCTTGAGTAACTTGATGTGAATTGCATTAGCCTTGAGTAACTTGATGTGAATTGCATAGGCCACTGAATTTCCTTTACAGCTGCTTGAACAGTAATAGTGTTGAACAGTAACTGAGCAGGCCAGGCTGAGACAACCTGTTGAGGACCTAAAAATTCGTGGTCAGGGAGAGGTGAATTCTGTGAGAGCAGTTCAGGCATACTGGACAAGTGATAAATAGGCAGGTTAACAAGACTGGAGATGAAGAGTTCAGGTAGCGCCAGGAAATAATGCAGGATAAGAGAACAGCAGAAAGCAAAAGAAGGCTGCAGGCAAGAAGTCACCCATTTCTGATTCAGCCTATTTCTGGGTTTTAAATTAAGGCTCTGAGATTTTTCTGCCTGTCTGACTATGCAACAGCTATATACAGAAGGCAATGAGGTGTCATTGAAATTCTACTCAATATTGATCCAGAGCAGATTCCAATGTATAGTTAGCAGAGTAAAAATTTACAACACATTGCAGGATTCCCAAAGAAGCATTTCATTCAGCTGAGCTTTACTGCTACTGAAGGCAAATGAGCATAATGGTCACAAATCCAGTACATTCAGGATTAGCACTGTCCATAAGAAATCCAGTTGCAGCACATTTCATTTAAACTTACAACAACTTATAATAAGTCTAAACCTTAACACTATATACGGAATACCACACCAGAATGAAAAGGGAGAGAGAGAGAGAGAGAGAGAGAGAATATGACCCAGGCTCCTTCTGGCCTCACTATTACAGTCAGCATGACCTTGACAGAAGAGATAAGAGAACTAGTTTAGCTTTCAATTCAATCTTTATTAGTTTATAAACAATACAAACAATTAAAACATAACTTGAAAAAGAAAAAAATACAACATCAAGACACAAAAATATTACAAGCAGACTACTTTCTCCACCAACTTCCGACATCCTCAGCGTGGGTCCTTTGTTTCCTTATTAATTGCATCTATTTTTCAATAAACTTAACCTATATTAAATGTTGTTTGTGTTCTTTTTGCCTTATGTTATTGCAATAGCTAATCAAAACGTACTAAAGCTTTGATGTGGGGACAATGTTCTTTTAATCTATAAATGTCCCATTCAACGATAAACTTTTGGGTCGACCGATCCCCGATCTTCTCTGTCATATTCGCTAATTCCATATACTCAAATAATTTAACCTGCCACTCCTCTTTTGGTGGTATTTTCTCTCCTTTCCACCCTTTGGTTATCAGCATTCTCGCTGCAGTTGTTGCATACATCTTGGAATGTCTGATGCCATAATGCCTAAGAGGAAGGCTTCAGGTTTTTTGAACACTTTTTAAAATTCATTGTATATAACTTCCCAAAAGCTCGATAAGAGAAGTGGTTTAAACCAGCTGTACTCAGCTTCTCAGGAGGAATAACCCAAACATCATGAAGTTTCTTTCACACAGAGAAGCTTCCAGAACTCTCTTGAATTAAGTAGAATAGGAAAGATCTCTACACATCAGATCAATACTTTCTGCACTAAGAAAGGCAAAGCACATTCGGTGCTTTCCCCGTACTATTCTGGCAGCATCATGCTCCTTCCGTTGTCTTTTATCTTCTGCTATGTAGTCTGCAGTATTAAGTACTACAGCCACACCACGATTGTCAGCAGGCTTAATGTCTTCTCATCTGGAGGTTCCTTAGTGCTGCCATTTCTTCACGTGAAAGGTTGTCATAAGAAGCTGGTTTGCAAATTTTGCTGACTGATAAAGAGAATGGTTTCTAGGGCTGAATTTCTGTTAATATTAGGATTGAACCAGCCTTGCTTGCCTTCAGCAAACGAAGGCCCTCTGAGTCTCTGCCCTCAAAGCTCCATAACTGCACAATTCCTGGGTGTGCTGGTGTCCTCCCAGGATGCGAACAGCTCCTTGAAGTTGGCGTGATGTCCCTTTACTTGCCATGGAGAGGGCCAGCCTGTCTGTCAGAACAGCACCTCTCTTTTCTTGACAAAAGACGAGCTTGTCAAAGCCTTTATAACACACTGGGCAATAGATATAGGACGCAATATAGACTTTAACCTATGGGGAAAACTCTGGAAAAGCGATTTGAAGTTTACAGTGTGTTATTCTTTGAAGGAGAACTTCTTGAAAATGATTTACAGATGGTATTTAACTCTGAGTAGGCTTGCTCAGATGTACAAGACTGAATCAGATAAGAGGTGGAGGGAACATTCTTTCACATGTGGTGGACTTGTAAAAGGGTAAAAGAGTATTGAGAAATAATCCATAATGAATTGTGGGGGAAATGTTTAAAAGTACTTTTCCAAAAAAACAAACAACCAGAGTCCTTTTTGTGGGGGATAATTCAGACAGAAATTCCCAGGAGTAAAAAAAAAAAATGTTATTTATGTATGCCACTACTGTGGCCCATGTTTCATTATCCCAAAAATGGAAAATGAGCAAGGTCCCAACCAAAGAAGAATGGCAACTTAAGATGATGGAATATGCACAGCTTGCAGACTTAACATATAGAATAAGAGAACAACATATGTTTAGAGAAGATTGGGAGATGTTTATTGAATATATGGGGGGGAATTGTGTACACGTGAAAATGCTGGCAGCCTTAAGATGAATTCAACAGTGTAAATACCGGTAAGTTTGATGTATGCAATAATGGAATACTGAAAGGTTTAGTTTTTGTAAAATATGCAGGGATATGAAAAATGAACTATGGAAAGAGAGGAAGGGAAGTCATTGGTATTTTAAGGATGTTAAAATGAGTATTTTAAATTGTAAAACATAAAATTTAATAAAAATTATATTAAAAAAGAACAGTGCCTCTCACTTCAGGTGGATATGTTGGCTGGATGGCAATGGTGTTGCCAGAGGAAGCAGGAGCCAGCAGATGGTGGAGGAAGTCCAACTATCCATTCCCCCCATGGAAGCTAACTCTCCCCAACCACTGCAGGAATGCAGGAGTCCTTGAGACTTGTTTCTCCTCTCGGCACAAGCCTCTTGAGGCAGTGTGCTGGCTTACAATGTCGAAGCTGCAAAGTTAATGCCGATACCCTGACTTCAACATCAAACTGGCCTTTTCTCTAAAGTTCTCCCCAGAATGCCCCAGAAAAAATCCAGGGCAATCTTTTGGAGGGAGAAAAATACCTTCTCATCGAGAAGCCCTTCTACTGCCTGTGTTTAAAAGTCTTTCTTTTTTTAAAAAAAAAAAAGTGCCATGCTGCTTCAGCCTTTGCCTTAATTCCTTAATTGTAACCAGCTTCAGGCTGCAATGTTGTGTGAATTTCATTGTGCTCAGCCAGGCTGGGCAATGGGACCATATGGAAACATCCTTATTTAAACCACTTGGACTGCCACAAAATCTGTTGTATAAACCAGTGCACGACACTCACTCTTCCCTTTTTAATTTTTGTTTCAGGTCATAGAGAAGAGGTACTACTTACGAGATGGTAACCAGGTATGTGTGCTCTCTCCTTAACAGTTAACATTTTGGAAGCTTTGGCAAAGGGGGAAAAAATAGGAAGAGATGTCAAAAGGACAAGCACTGATGTAATCCAAGTCATTGCAAAACTCACCAATGAGATAAAGCCTCTGCTTTGCTTAATTTTTAATCTCCTCAGCAAAGAGCTGGGAAGGAAAGCAAGTAGGTATGTCCCAAAAATCTACAGAAGGTAATGTCTGGTTATGGTAGTTGCAGTCGAAATTATTCAACCCCCCCATTGCAAATCAGGGTTATTATCAAAATTTACAGATTTTCAGCTGTTTGCAGCGAGCACGTCAAACAAAAGCAATTGAAATAGCTCAACACAATGGATTCTTCATATGGTTCCCCCAAATTCAGCTGAAATTGCAAAAGGCAGTATTCTTTTTGTTTCTAAGAATTACTGGGCAATGCCAGGTACTTTAGCTAGTATTGTGTAAACCAGAGATTTTCAACCTTTTTGAGTCCACAGCTCCTTTGACCAACTACATTCTTTCTGCGGCACCCCTGTGAGGCTCAGGAGCCCAGTTATGTCACCCCTTGCCTGCAGCACCAGCAACCCCTCACCCCTTTTTGAGCACCCTCCTTTATGGAGTGTTCCCTCAACCTCCTCTCCCCTCTACTTGGGAGTCCTCCGGGCAGCCGCTGCTACTGCCTCATGTCTCTGGATTCCCCCCATCCCCCCCCCAAGAGAGCGTCTCCCAGAGGCACCATTCGCCTGTGGAGTTTATAGCCAGGGCTGCTGCAACAAACAGCCTTGCAAGGCTTTGAGAGGCAGAGATGCAAGAGGGGCATCAGAAGAGGGAGGGAAGGAAAGAGGGGCAGAGGCCATTGTTGCCTACAGCACCCCTGACCATCATTCAAGGCACCCCAGGGTGCCACTGCACACTGGTTGAAAAGCACTGGTATAAACCAGTTCTAATGTAAAGATTTTTGTCTGACAGATTCCTAGCTTCCCAGAGAGAAAAAGATTTGGAGGCGGCTTTGTAAAGAATCTTCACTATGACTGACCGTCACTTGCCAACTAGAGACTGTGGAAAAAGAACGCTTTTACTGCAACATTCCTTTTACTGCAGCAGATACCTTTTGCTAACAAAATCAAGTTCTGGAGCACATAAATCGCCAAGACTGCTCCACTGCAAGTGTTTCTGAGCATGCACAGAAGGATCTCTTTCCAGACCTCTGGAAAGAACCCGAGATCTTTTGGACATAGTGCAATGATTTGACTGGATAGGCAGCATCACCGTGGGATATGCTGCCCCATAAAATGGGGTTGTATCCTCCAAGTGATACTCAGAGTAGGCCCACTGAAGTCAAGTGAACAAGTTACCGGTAAGTTTATTTATTTCCGCGGGTCTCCTCTGAGTATGACTTGGTTGAATGCAAACCCCATATTTTTTTCTGTGTTCTGAAAGTTTTATGAACCTGTGCTTCCACCCCTAGCAGAATGGTTGTGCCGAGGTGGACTCTAAAAAATAATTTAAGGATCAAAGATTCATAAGCAACGAAAACATCAGCATTCCAGCTTACTGAACAATACTCCTGCTGATGCTGTGGCGTTGATTTCATCCTGTTGCTAAGGGACTCCCTACCCAAAATATCTATGAGCTGTAAAGAGTTATGTAAAAAATAAGCGAGGGAAACGGGAAGAGATTTGGAAAGCCTACATTGACAATAAATGATGTTGCTAAGCACAATTAAAAAATAAAAATAAAAACCTGGTGGATATTTAATTGAGTTTTTGCATTTAAGCAAAGAACAATAGATACTTTTATGTACTGGACTCGAATACTTAGAGCAGGTGTCTGGGAAGCTTGAGAAATGAGTTAATAATCAGAATGCCCTATTAAATCCAGTCACTGTCCATCAGAAACACTTTTCAGCCATGGCATGCATTGTGTATCTTTTGCACTGGGAAGTATCCTTGGGTAAACACTCCCCCTGGGAGCTGCATGCAGCAAAACTGGGTAGAATTTAACTCATGCTCAGCATGTATTCACAGGGAGCAGAGGTGAAAGTACCCCTTTTGCAAGGATCTGCTTTTTCTAAATACCAGTAATTCTTTTCCCTTTTACTGTGGGAGGCACGACTTCTTTGTTGTGTAGTAATGTAGGTGGAAAAACCCACGGTCAGCAAAGCACACAGACTCCATTTTTTCCTGCAGCACTGCACCATGGAGAAGTCCCTATCGGAGCCCATGTCTACATAAAACAGGTTTTTCCCTCCCCACAGCAGGACTTCCTCATCATGCAGGGATGCAGGAGGGGAAAGTCTGCTTGTTTTTGCAGCACACACCTTCCAAGAAACAGGCATGCAGCGAAGGATAGCAGACCTGTTTTCCCCCCTCCTGCCGCTTCCTTTGGCTTTGTGCATCTGTTCACAAGAGGGAACGGGCAAGCTTGATCAAACTGAGCAGGATTTAACCCGTCATCTGTTACTGATTACGAACAGTAATACCAATCAGTTCCTCTTTTAATTCAGAAACACGGTCACATTGGATGCTCCTGGGTTCAGATTATGCTCATGCACTTTTATGATTCAGAATTGTGCTCCTCTGGCTGGATATTGGGCGTTGGATTAAGGAAACTGTCCCATATAAAATATAATTTCATCAGCTGTAGAAACAAATGCCTCACAAGAGTTTTATTGTGTGTCTTATGTATTTGGTATTTTCATAATTTTTTTTTTTAAGGACTGGAACATGTTTTGCTGTGTTGACACAACATTGCTCTTTCAGCCCAAATTTGAGGAAAGCGTTTCTCCCTAGATCTTGGGGTCTCAGACTTTTTTTCCTCTGAGCCACACTTTCAGAATAAAACTGCTTGCACCACACCAAGTTTTTAAATTAAGAAATACACTGGAAAACAAAAAGAAACAGCCCCTAGCAGTGCTTGATTTATAATGTAGAACACAACTACAGGTACCTTATAATATCATCATGGGACAATTGGGACATCCAGAAAGTAAAAAACAATGCAGCTGCAAAAGAACACGAATCATTCCCAAAATATTAACTAGCCTCTGGGCAGAGGGATCACATCTGGCCCAATCGCCTTCAAAATCCAGCCCATGGACAGTCCAGGAATCAGCGTGTTTTTACATGAGTAGAATGTGTCCTTTTATTTAAACTGCATCTCTGGGTTATTTGTGGGGCATAGGAATTTGTTCATTTTCTTTTTCAAAATATAGACTGGCCCCCCACAAGGTCTGAGGGACAGTGGACTGGCCCCCTGCTGAAAAAGTTTGCTGACTCCTGCACTTACATATGTACTTTAAGTATGCATACAAAGTCAATGAGTGGTGTGAGCTTGCTTTTGCCTCGTAATCTCATTTACATTAGTTCTAGCTTGAGACAAATAAAACTCTCATCTCCTTATCCACACAAAGAACCCTTTCTCTTTTCTGATCTTCCATATCTGTCAGAATAGCCAATGCTCTTGCTCTCATTTTGAAACTGTATCCATTTAAAACTAAAATTTAAAACTAAATTTGTCGAAAATGAATAGATTGATTTTGGAATGGTAGACAAAGGATGAACGGGTTAAATCTGTAATAATACATTGGGTGAGGGATTTGGGCATAATATTCAACTCTCATCATGGGAGTGGTTATGGAGAACTGATGTGAAATTCACAGCATGCTGTACGTTGAAAGAACGCTATAAGAAAATGATGTACTGTTGTTGGTATTTAACTCCTAGTAAGTTAGCAAAAATGTATAAGGCAGGTACAAATATCTGTTGGAAATGTAAAGAAAAAGAAGGCACCTTTTATCATATGTGGTGGACGTGTAAGGTAATAAAAGCATTCTGGGAAATGATATATAATGAATTGAAAAAAAAGTTTAAAATAACATTTACCAAAAAAAAAAAAAACACACAAAAAAACAGAGGCTTTTCTGTTAGGAATTGTAGGTGCTGAAATTCCAAGGGAACAGAAAAGACTTTTTATGTATGCAATGACAGCTACACAGAAGTTGTTAGCCCAGAGATGGAAAGATGATTAAGTCCCTACCAGAGAAGAATGGCAAATCAAGTTGTTGGACTATGCCGAAATGGCAAAACGGACCAGAAAGCTCAGGAACCAGGAAGACCAAAACTTTAATAAGGAATGGGAGACATTTATAACTTACTTTGAAGACCACTGTAAGCGGTTGAAAACATTAGCAGGATTGCAATTACACTTGTAACAAGAAATATGGACACAATAGAGTTTTTAAAAAATGGATTTTTTTTTAAAAGATGCAGTAGAAAAGTTTAACAACAGAACCCATGAAGGGGAAGGTGGGGAGTTTAGAGATTTGGGGGAATCTTGTAACTTTGGATGTGTTGTGGTGTGATTACATTATAAACTTAAATATATAAAACAAAATAATAATAGTAATAATAATAAAAGAATAGCCTTGCTCTCTTGCTCTCATTTTGAAACAGTATCTATCCATATTCCACAAAAAAACCAAAAATTGGACCCTATCCTATCCTATACTACCCTGAAATGTTCAAATGTTTCTTGGATTATCCTTGAATCTTCCTGCCACACTTGCTAGCCTCTCCTGCCACAACAGTGTGGCACGCTGTACCCTCGCAGAACTGCCACCCTAAACAATAATTTGTGCAGTGAGTTTGGGGTTTGGGTTTCTCTTTTTTGTAAAAAGATGAGGTACTGAATAGATTGCTCTTAAATATAGAAGAAAGGGTCAATTTCACAGTGGCTCGCAACACTTTCTTAAGGAACAGCTAAAGAAAATGTAAAACGATGGTCTCACAAGAGGCACAACCACAATATCCCTGAGCCCCCCAAAAATTACCTTCAATATAAAACCAAGCATTTTGCCAATAGCTCAAAAGGGATATTCTTTTTTTGTACATATGTTTGTCATAATTCTAAACATTCCTTATTCATTGTTGCTATTTTAAATTAAATGTCTATCCATACTTAGATTTTCTTGGTACCTTGCTAACGTAAGCTGAAAAATAAAGTGAACAAAAACTGCTGAACAAGCTGCCCTTCCGCTCCCCTCTTTCTCCACCTTTTGTTTGTTGATCTGCAAAGATCAATTCCTCCCTTTGCTCTAGCAGAGAAGCCTGTTTCTTATTAAACTCGGGCTTGGTTGAGTAACTAGTTTGAAACTTCTCTTGGACTGTCTCACTTGCAGGGTAGATCTGTTGTGATCACAGATCAAGACTGTCCTCAGCTACCGCCGCAAGAAAGTAAAGAATATTCCATCACTGGAACTTACTGGCTTATCAACTGGACAAAACACCTGGCTTAGCTTTTGTGACCTCCCCTTTAACACAAGAAGCATGGAAAAATTTGCAGAGCTGAAGGTAAGACAGCCATGGCACTGAGAGCCGAGAGCTCTCTCTGGAAGAGCTAAAACATTTCCTTGCCTTCCAATTTCCTTATAACAAATATGATTTCTTAGGAGGTCTATAGAATACTTTGTTTCAAGCTGGTGTGGGAATCCCTTTAAAAGTTTAAATCTCATTTGGAATCCTGGCTGCAAACGTTTTCAATGTGCAGGATGGAAGCCAGATGTTTTCATGTGCTTTAAAATCCAGGTGTGTGTGGGGGAAGCATGTTGCTGCCAGGTCTTTATACTGTTTGGCTTGGACAGAGGAGACAACTATTTTATTAACCAGTTCATTTAATTGCAAGTTTTCAAACGTCCCTTCCATTTTTGCTGATCTGAAAAGTTTTAAACATCAGTCGTTCTATTTAACTAAATCATTTTCTCCCCATACTTTGATTTTGGCAGTCTAAATCTGGGTTGCAAGTGGGTTTTTCTTTTAACTGCAGATCCCAACTCCCATCAGTTTCACAAGCCAGACTGTCTTTTCTTTACCAAATGCATATTTGACATCCCTTCCCCCCCAGCACACGTCCTCTTGGTATTCGGGGGGATGTTCCCCTTTCAGCCAATCGTACTGATACCGCCGTCTTGCTTTTGCATAACTCTCAATTAACTCTAAAGTCTCCAGACTGAACAAGCACTTTCCAGCTGTGCTGTAAGATTTTTTTTTTTAATTGCACCATGAAAATAGCTCTAGCAGAAATCTGCTGCCTGCTTTGCCGCCTGGCCTGGCTAGGATACAGTATACCTTTAAAGAACACTCAAAGCATATATTCCCCCTCAAAGAATTCTGGACACTGTAGTTTAAGGCTTGCCGGGAAGAATTGTAACTCTGTGAGGTCTTCCTAAATAAAGCTCAACAACCAGGGTGTCCTGAAATATGGCAATCCTATCATAATTCCAAGACTGTCCCTGGAAAATCAGAACACTTGGAGGGTATGAAATATTCCAGAGAAGGGGATGCATGCGGGTGGCGCTGTGGTCTAAACCACTGAGCATCTTCAGCTTGCTGCTGACTGGAAGGTCAGTGGTTCGAATCCCTGCGATGGACTGAGCTCCCATTGCTTTTCTCCAGCTTCTGTCAACCTAGCCACTCGAAAGCACGCCCGTGCAAGTAGATAAATAGGTACCGCTGTGGCGTGAAGGTAAACAGCGTTTCCATGCGCTCTGGTTTCCGTGACGGTGTCCCGTTGCACCAGAAGCGGTTTAGTCATGCTGGCCACATGACCCAGAAAGGTGTCTGTGGACAAACTCCGGCTCCAGCAGCCTGAAAGCGAGATGAGTGCCGCAACCCCATAGTCGCCTTTGACTGGACTTAACCATACAAGGGACCTTTACCTTTACCTTTTACTTATTCCAGAGAAGATGGTGTGCATGTGTTGGACTGGGAGGCAGGGAGGGTGCATCACAAACAGCCTTTGCAGCTGAAATACTTTCCTTTTCACCAAAGGGGGGGAAATATTTGGGGAGTTTGACACCACACACAGGTAGAATTAATATGGAGCTTCTACTGTGGGTGGCTCTAGCACCAGAGATAGACACACACATGGTTTATATATCTAAAGCCTTTTATTTTTCTCAACTTTGCAGCCTGCATTGTATGTGTAGGCCCACACTGAATGCCTCCCACATTTTGTAAAAGAATAACAGGAGTTCTTCAAAGACAGCCATCACCAGGGTGGCCTTCAGAAAATGCATTATGCAGCGTTTGAGAAGCAACTTTAATCATATTCCACTTCATGAAATCCAACTTCAAAAGTATTTGTCCATGCCTGCTGTCTAATCTCTTCAACGAAAGGTCATGGTTTGTAGGCCAGAACTGAGCTTCCAATGAGAGCACTCAACTTTATATTCAGCTCATTCGAATAAATGAACATCGTTTAATTTTTTATGCTCTGGTAGACTTTCATCTCCCAATTTTGTTTGAAAAATGCCAAACCAAAGATGAAATGTTGCCAGGTGAATTTTTAAATATATTTGCATTAAGCACTGTACGAATATGACATGAGTAAGCAAAATAAAAACTAGAAATCATGACATTTTTCTTTTGGACAAATGCGGAAATTGGTTGCTAAAACAACACCAGACCTGAGAGAGGTGCCGTATTTTTCACTCCATAAGATGCACTTTTTTCCTCCTAAAAAGTAAGGGGAAATATCTGTGCATCCTATGGAGCGAATGGTGGTCCCTGGAGCCGAATTGCCCAGGGGCCAAAAGCAGATCCTGCTTTTTATTTTACAAAGAGAAAAGGGGGTGTTGAAAGGAACCCACTCAGCAGCTGATCAGCAAGAGATAGGGAGAGAGATAAGAGTCCTGGCTCCCTTTCAGCCCCGCCCCCTTGCCCAGGCCTCCATTGTTGAATGTGCTACAGAGGGAGGTTGTTTGTTTCCCCAGCGACATGTGACTGGCTGATTAGATTATCTGTCTGGAAACTGTAGAAACGGCTCCCTTTTCTTAAGAAGCTGCAGAAATGTGAGTTGAACCCCATAAAAACGGGTCTTTTCCTCTTTGCTTTCCTCCCTTTGCAAAATGAGTTTTGCTTTTCCCCCTTTACAAAAAAAGCTGCAAAACTTTGAGCTGATCCTCAAAAAACAACAACAACAACAGGGCTTTTCCCTTTGCAAAAAAAGCTGCAAAACTTTGAGCTGATCCTTAAAAAACCAGGGCTTTTCCCTTTGCAAAAAAGCTGCAAAACTTTGAGCTGAACCTTAAAAAAACAGGGCTTTTCACTTTGCAAAAAAAGCTGCAAAACTTTGAGCTGATCCTCAAAAAAACAGGGCTTTTAGAGGAGGAAAACCAGAAAAAATATTTTTTTTTTCTTGTTTCCTCCTCTAAAAACGAGGTGCGCCCTATGGTCCGGTGCGCCCTATGGAGCGAAAAATACGATACTGATGGCTTGAAGAGCCATCTTCAAATATCTCAAGGGCTGTCACATGGAAGATGGAGCAAGTTTGTTTTCTCCTGCTCTGGAGGGTAGGACTCGAACCAATGGCTTCAAGTTTCAAGAAAGGAGATTCCGGCTAAACATCAGGAGGAACTTCCTGACAGTAAGAGCTGTTAGACAGTGGGAAGGACTCCCTCAGGAGGTTGTGGACTCTCCTTCCTTGGAGGTTTTTAAGCAAAGCTTGGATGGCCATCTATTCATAGATGCCTTGACTGAGATTCCTGCATTGCAGGGGGTTGGACTAGATGACCCTTGATGTCCCTTCCAACCCTACAATTCTATGAGTATGATTATGTGAAAGGTCAAGTGCTCTTTTCCCCAGTAAATGATGAAGATGTGTTTGACATGTGCTGCTGTTGTGCGTCTACATAGACTATAGAGTGGCGGGGTTGCATAACAAAAGTCTTCATTTAAAAAAACTCAAATAGATGACGAGTGCACCTGGAAAATGATTCTTTGTATTCTTGTATTTTGCATGGTGAGTACGGTTCTTTCTTATTTTTGCATAGCTTAGAGCAGTGTTTTTCAACCTTTTTTGGGCAAAGGCACACTTGTTTCATGAAAAAAATCACGAGGCACACCACCATTAGAAAATGGTAAAAAATTTAACTCTCTGCCTATATTGACTATATATAAAGTAATTTTCCCACGGCACACCAGCCAACATCTCGCGGCACACTAGTGTGCCGCGGAACAGTGGTTGAAAAACACTGGCTTAGAGGAGCCATAATCAATTCCCTCACCCCACCACACTCACTGACAGGACTCCTGTAACCCAGAATTGTATAGAATTAAACATTGATTATTAACCTGCCCGTGGCCACTAAGATGGCAAATTTATGCAACAGTGGGGTTTACTTCAGAGGTGACAAAGTCAGAAACCTTTCTGAAAAGCTTGCCTGGTTGGAGAACCAAGAGATGTGGTTGGGGGGGGGTGTACAAACCTCCCAGCTTTTACACAGTTGGAATGTAACCTGTTGCACAAAGGTAAGAATCACATCCATTGTGCCTCCCACTTTTCTCTCTGGCCTTGCCAACTACTGGTGTGTGGCCCCTGGAAAATTGTCCATGAGGAAACACAGCCCTCCAGCAGAAAAAGAGATATTCCTCACCACTGACCTGGGGCAAGGAAGAGGAAAATGATGCAGATGTGCCTCACAGTGGCTATCTAGGGAATATCAACTCCCACCTTAATCTGAAGTTTAGATCCTTTGTGAGTTCTAAGAATATAGTGGGAGGTAGTAGCAAATCTGTTGAGAAACTTGAAAACTTTCGTAGGATTGGGGGCCAGTTGTGGATCACCAGCAGTCCTTACACGGGTGGCGCTGTGGTCTAAACCACTGAGCTTCTTGGGCTTGCCGATTGGAAGGTCGGCAGTTCGAATCCCTGCGATGGAGTGAGCTCCCGTGCTCTGTCCCAGCTTCTGCCAACCTAGCAGTTCAAAAGCACACCAGTGCAAGTAGATAAATAGGTACTGCTGTGGCGGGAAGGTAAATGGCATTTCCTTGCACTCTGGTTTTTGTCATGGTGTTCCATTGCACCAGAAGCGGTTTAGTCATGCTGGCCGCATGACCCGAAAGTTGTCTGTGGACAAACACCAGCTCCCTCGGTCTGAAAGCAAGATGAGTGCCGCAACCCCATAGTTGCCTTTGACTGGTCTTAACCGTCTGGGGTCCTTTAACTTAACCAGTAGACCTGATCTGTTTGTTACAGGTGGGTCACAAGTTGTGTATGGGAAATGCATAGAGCACATTTTGAAGACTGTCTGCTGGGCATATCCTCCAACATTTCTCCAATGGAAATAGGGACATCCCATCCCATAATGATAAATTTACTATTTATACCCCATGCACCTTACTGGGTTGCCCCAACCACTCTGGGCAGCTTCCAACATTATTAAACATTAAACATTTCTTTAAAAAAAATTCCCTATACAGGATTGCCTTCAGGCGGCTCGGGGATCAGATAACTCCACACACCCCAACACTTCTCCAATGAAAATAGGAACATCCTAAAGAAAAGCGGGAAATTCTGGGATCATATCAGAAACCAGGATGGCTTCTCTAAATCAGGGATTGTCCCTGGAAAACAGAGACACTCGGGGGGTCTGTGCTGGAGGAGGGAAGCAGCATATCTATTTATAGACACTGGTTTCATTGTGTGAAACTACTTTTTGTTTTGCAGTACATGTCAGGATTTGGTAATGAGTTTAGCTCTGAAGATCCACGCTGCCCTGGAGCCTTGCCAGAAGGACAGGTATTTGTGACATTTGAAATGTGAGAAGAATGCTATTCACAGTGGGAGCCACTGCCAGCCTCTGGGGTGACCCAGCCATCCATGATAATTTCCAGCACTACTTAGAGGTCCAACCCATCCATTTATTTGCAAATAGATATTTTTGCACCCTCAGAGAAAAAAGTGGCTGGGATTGTGTTTAAAGCAGAGAAACTGTAGTTTGAGACAGTTTTTCCAATCCATATTCATCCCTTCCATGCCTTTTTTTTAAGTGTTGGGGTTTTCATGGGAGGTTTTTAAGCAGAGGTTGGATGGTCGCCTGTCATGGATGCTTTAGTTAAGATTCCTGCCTTGCAGGTGGTTGGAATAGATGACCCTTGGTGTCCCTTCCAAGTTCCAACTCTATGAGTCTATGGTTCTAATACACATCTGGTACATAACATATAATTAGATATCCCAAGCCACATTCCCTCTCCATGTACGAAAACCAGAGGCACACCTAGGATCCCTTGCGCCCTTAGCAAGGAGCTGAATCAGTGCCCCCACTCCCCCCAAAAAATTTACTTTACTGCAATAGCCACATTAGAAACTCCTACATTTTACATAACCCAAGGACCTGAAGCGCCAGGAGTGAGTGATGTTGAGGTGAAGAGGAAGGGCGAAAAAGAATCGCATGCCTTTGTGCTGTGGTGTGAGAAGGACAGGAAGCTTCTCTTGTGTTTGGTCTAGTCGCGACAGTGGCAGCACTGTGCCACACATATATGGCATTCATTTCATAATCTGATAGGCAATTTTTATGCACCTCTGGCGGTGGCCTGTTTCATCAAGCCCTATGTACACTTCTGACAAAAATCAAACAAACGTATTTACAAAGGATAATATATAGTACAATGTGTGCTCTCAGAAGTATGGGGAGTTTGCTGGCTGCCTAGTGTAAAAACCTATTTCAGATTATAGTGGTACCTCGGTTTTCAAATGTCTCAGAAGTCAAATGTTTTGGTTTTCGAACGCCGAAAACCCCGAAGTAACTGCTTCGGTTTCAAACATGCCTCGGAAGTCTAACAGGAAACGTGGCTTCCACTGAGTGGAAGACCCTAAAGCCTAGCTGTCGGCTATTGAGTTTCAGTTTTCAAATGTTTTGGAAGTCGAACGGTCTTCTGGAATGGATTACATTCGAAAACCAAGGTACCACTGTATATTTCAATTATTCTGGGGCAGTCTAGATATGAAGTATAATTCACTTTATACTCCTTTTCTTTATCCTGATTGTAAACTTCTGGATTGGAAACCGTATTTCTTGTGTGTTCCGTACTGAGCCAGGCTTTGGTGCTCAGGGAGTGGTAGGAAATGGTAATGTCTGGAGTTCCAAACTTGACCCAAGGAGCCAGTCAACAAGATTTAGTTCAACATTGTCACCCCAACCCAGGAGGATCGTGGTTTTCTGATTTGACGGTTCCGAAGAAAGCATTCAAGCTGAACTTAACTCTTCTTGTCTGTTTTGGTTTAGAATAGCCCTCAGATCTGCCCATATGGTCTGTATGCTGAGCAGCTTTCTGGGTCAGCATTCACCTGCCCACGACCCACAAACAGGAGAAGGTATGCATGGATTTGGGGGAAATCAGTTAATGTACGTGTGTGTATGTGTATAGCAAGGGGGAGATAGTGAAATATTGTTGGCCCCAGCATGGTGTCTTACAAGTCACTGCAATTTTATTCCAGACACAGATGCTTTTTAGTATTGGTAGTGACAGACTAGGAGTAGACTTCGGTAATATTTGGTAGTACAGTCAAACCTTGGATCCCGAACGCCTCCATTTTGGAATGTTTCGGCTCCCCAATGCCAAAAACCTGAAAGTAAATGCTCTGTTTTTTAAAAACATTTTTCAGAAGCCAAATATCTGATGCTGCTTCCGCTCAAGTGCAGGAAGCTCCTGCAACCAATCGGAACCCGCACCTCGGTTGTCGAACATTTCGGAAACCGAACGGGCTTCCGGAATGGATTACATTTTACAACTGAGGTTTGACTGTGTGAGTGAGGCCCCTGAGGCCAAAATTTGGCACCCCCAAATGGATCTTCTCAACTATGGATCTTCTCAATTTCACATGCAGAAGTTCTTGTGGAATGTGTCAATAGGACACCTACTCCTTGGCTTCAATGCAGAGGCTCCCCATGTTTTGCTCTGGGATCTGCTTCCAGTACAAGGGCTTACTTAGTCTTGGAACATGCAAGCTTGTAATTGCGGAGAGTGCCTTTGAGCAACTGCCGTAAGGGATTAGAGAATAGAGGCTTATAGGACAGCTTTTGAGAACTCTTGCTCCCTTAATCAGTCCTGAAAGAGAGGTCCACATCTGCAAGAAAGCAGGAGTAGAATGCCCTGGAAGAAATCTGCTTACAATGATACAGCTATGGCCACATCGGTGATGCAGATTCAATGTATCCTGCCTCCCAGAGAGACTCTTTCTTTGATGCTCATTCATCACAGTGCAATAGCATCCTGGAAATGCCTGGTGGTGATCTCTGTGGAAGGCTACTGCCTCCTCTCAACACACACAGCAATTGCAGCCCAGAAAATCTATCTCACTCATGGGAGCAGAGACTGTTCAGTTCTTCCCCAGTCCGAAGCACAATGTCAAATTCTGCACTGGAGGAGTGCATGTTGCAGAGGCATTGAATCAGCCAAATGCCCATGTCTTCTCTGAATTTGTTTTCCTCTCTAGCTGGCTGTATAGAATCCTGCCTTCTGTTTGCCACAAACCCTTTCAGCCTGTGCATCAGGGCTATCTGACACATAGCTGGGATGAAGCTGAGCCTGAACCCAATCAGGTAATCACAGGTGCCATGCAACGGTGCAAGGAAGAATGATAACATTAAAAGTCAAAACCTTTGGCTCCTCTCACAGGAAGGCCAATGTTTCACAAAGACAACAGTTGATAAGCCAGGGACACGTGAACTCAAACTTTGTTTCCCGGAAGAGAATTTAAAACCCCTCCTCAGCATGATCACTTCTATACAGACAATAATCGTAACCAGTGCTTTTTTCGGGGGGGGGGGGGATGCAGGGGTACGCATAACCCTAAACATTTTGTGAATCTTTGTGCTTTTGTCCATTTACTGTTCTTATTTTCCCCGATTTGAACTATAAAATGTTGGGCTCAGCTAGGTGCCCGTGGAAGAGCCAAGGTCAAACTTGAGGCAGTATAGCCTAGTGGGCCAAGAGTGTTATTGAGAAAAAAGGATGGGGCAAAATTAGGGACCCCTACATTAAAAAAAAGCATTTGTTCTTTTAAAGATATCATCATTTATTCTTAGAATAATTTTTTTTTCTCTCTTTCATTCTAGCTGCGATGGAAACCTTTTGAGATCCCAAAGGCCTCTCAGAGAAAGCTGGACTTTGTCACCGTAAGTTAAAAAAAACTAAACTGTAAGTTAAAAACTGAAAACTATAACAAGGAATAGTGCTGTACATTTTGTAGCTGAGGAAACTGAGGTAAGATGAACTGCTCCAAACCACACTTTGTTAACGAAAGAGTATTCAATCTCTCTGCTTGTAGGTATTAAGAGCACACACAAAAATACTGTAATACTTCTATGTAAATGAAATATGCACAAACATTTTCTATCCGTCTATCTGAAATAACTGGACAGGCCAATGTAAAAAGAAAAACAACCCAAGGGGCTTCCAAAACAGAGGCATCACAGGCTACATCAACCCCATTGTCTCTTAATTCACATGTAATTGTGGGAAACTGTATGAGTTCTTGGGATAATGCTATCCTCCAGCCCCCATCCTAGTCCTGAGAAATTCTGAAACTGACATGTACCTTCCCTACCTCCCTAAAAAAAAAAAAAAAATCAAACACTTCTCTGTATTCTTCTAACTCTTCAATGAGTGACCACTTTTAATTGCCTTCATTGTGGGATATAATCCATTGGAGCAGTCAAATACAGCATTTCTTGTTTCCCTAGAGTGGACACGGACAGGGGGATGTTACTCCAGCCAGTATAACTTTCTGTTACACCTGGTCTGGAGCATCCTCTCCCTGCATGTGACCGGGTAGGTGGGCGTGACCCCGGGAGACCCCACAAAAGGTCCAGTCATGCAGCCATCTTCCTCTTTTGCTCTTTTGACTCCTTTTGATTCTCTTGGACTGCACTGCTGGCTCTCAGCCAGCAGCACATGGGATAAATCCCCATATGGGATGAATCCACACCTTTCTCTGTAACTGTAACTACAAGCCAAAGCCTGCCTTCAGGGATCATGCTGTGAACTGAATGTAAGTAAACTTATTGTTACTTTTAAAGAAAGACTGTTGTGTCTTTATTCTTTAGAGAGGGATTAAAAGGGGATTTACCAGGAATAATCCAATCTGGGCAAGCCAGACCGGATTGCTTAACTAAAGAGATTCAAACAAATCTGCAAACTAGCTCCCTGGTGTATAAGGGAAATGTGCTCTGCTACTTGACTCACTAGCGTGAGGGAGGAAGGATAATATTTAATCAATATATCCTCTCCTACTATCCACAACATTCCCACAATCATGAGTGGATTTCAATGTTGTTAGAGTTGTTTAAACTGAAAGCAATAGCAAAGTGTTTATCTAAGGTGAAGAGAATTTGGGGATGGGATGAGACTAATCCAAGGCACCTGTGATTTATGCTAACGTTAAGTGCTTATTTTCCATAGGGATTGCACACTGTGTGTGGCGCTGGTGAACCCAGGTCTCGAGAAGGGCTTGCGATCCACATCTTTACCTGTAACAACTCCATGATTAACAGGTCTGTGAGCAATGCGTGAGCAATGAAGGTTTTCCTTCACAGTTTTGGCCAATACTAAATATTGTTTCGCTATAATTTGTGCTGCAATTGATTGGGTGGGTTGCGGTATTGTCATTGCTGTTTCTTTAAAAAGAAATATTTATGCTTTTCAAGTTTATACATTTCACTAATTTTATATAGTTCACGAATTTTACAATCATGTTTGACATTTCAAAACTTGACTCCCTTCCCCCTCTTTCTGTGGTTCCTTAAATTTATTTTTAATATCTTCTGCTTATACAAATTAACCTAATTTGCTCATTTATTAATCTTCTTTAAATATATACTCTTATGAAACTGCAGGTTATTACGATAATCCTGCCAATGTTTTTATCTGTTTATAATTTATCTCTAAATATTCAATAAACCATTTCCATTCTTTTATAAAAAGTTTGTTATCTTGATTTCTTATTCTTCCAGTAAGTTTTGCCATTTCTGCATATTCCATCATTTTTTGTATCCATTCTTCCTTTGCTAGGACTTCTGCTTCTTTCCATTTTGGGGCAAGCAACATTCTTGCTGCTGTAGTAGCACACATGAATAAGTTTCTTTACATTTTAGGTAGTTTTGTCCCTATAATTTCCCAAAGAAAAGCTTCTGGGTTTTTTTTTTACAAAGGTTATTTTAAACATCCTTTTCATTTCATTATATATCATTTCCCAGTAAGCTTTAACCTTACTACAGTACCACCACATATGATAAAAATAACCTTCTTTCTCTTGGTGGGCTACTTAAAAATGAGGCTGCAGTTTAGATTTAATTTTAAATTGTATTTTAATCTGTATTTTAATGAATTGTTTTATGTTTTTGTTGTGATTTTATTGGTGTTAGCTGCCCTGAGCCCGGTTTGGCGGGGAAGGGCGGGGTATAAATAATAAAAATTTATTATTATTATTATTATTATTATTATTATTATTATTATTATTATTATTATTTACATTTCCAACACTTATTTAGATTTATAGATTTTTGCCATTGCTGTTTCTGCTGCTAATGCTGCTTTTATCAACCCCTCTCTTTATAAACATTGCCATTTTCGCTTTTCTTGTACCTCACCATGGAATTGCTTTTGTCGTGAAGGGCAGGCTATAAATATTTATTTGAATATTTGAAGACCTTGATTATCCCTCTTTTCTTTCCCCTTTATCCTATTCCATGCATTATTCCATGCATGTATTTTGAATGCTGCTTGTGGCACCAGAGCTTGTTGTTGTTGTTTAGTCGTTTAGTTGTGTCCGACTCTTCGTGACCCCATGGACCAGAGCACGCCAGGCACTCCTGTCTTCCACTGCCTCCCGCAGTTTGGTCAGACTCATGTTGGTAGCTTCGAGAACACTGTCCAACCATCTTGTCCTCTGTCATCCCCTTCTCCTTGTGCCCTCAACCTTTCCCAATATCAGGGTCTTTTCCAGGGAGTCTTCTCTTGTCTTCTCATGAAGTGGCCAATGTACTGGAGCCTCAGCTTCAGGATCTGTCCTTCCAGTGAGCACTCAGGACTGATTTCCTTCAGAATGGATAGGTTTGATCTTCTTGCAGTCCATGGGACTCTCAAGAGTCTCCTCCAGCACCATAATTCAAAAGCATCAATTCTTCAGCGACCAGCCTTCTTTATGGTCCAGCTCTCACTTCCATACATCACTATGTCTTTAAGTACAAGGGTAGCCAGTGTTCTGCCCTCCAAGCTGGGGGGGCAACTTGAATAAAATATGGGGGGCAGGTAAGCCCCGCCCCACATAATTGATCACATGATGCGGTGCACACACACCTTTTGAATGGCAATGCCCATTAGCTTAGGGGGCAGGCACCCTCAAATATTTTATTGGGGGTGTGTGAAGGGACCTTGGCCCCTAGGAGTTGGCACCTATGCCTCCAAATGTAGTTGAACTACAACAACCTCTATCATCCCTTCATCCCTGACCATTAGCTATGCTGGCAGGGGCTTATGGGAGTTGTAGTTCAGAGACATCTGTGGGCAGCACCACATTCGCTACCTCTTCTCTAGTAAGCGACTTACTAGGTAAGATTCATAAAGACATCCCATAATGGTAGACATTGAGCTGGTAAACTTGTACCCAGTTGTGCTGCTTCAGAGTGGGGCCTCACATGATTCCTCACACCCGGAATACCTCTCATGTTCCCTGAACACAGAAAACTAGGATGCCAAAGATTACGATTCTAACCTAACCCTCTCGGCGCTGGCTGTCATGGAAGTGTACTCAGTGTATCCCTCTGAGCTGAAAACAATGACACTGAAAAACAACCCAGAGTCCAGCAACATTTATTTCCACACCTGTGCACACAGCATTGTGGAATTTTCTGAGCAGATTCTGTTGTCGATACCCTGAATTTTGAACACTCGGCAATTACTTGCCTTTTTTTTCTCTATAGATGTTTTTATAATTCCGATGGGGACTTCCTGATTGGTGAGTTGTCCCTCTGACCTTTATCATTCTGATTTGTTCTTCTCAACTCTTTTTCCCCTCTCTGTTTTATTTAATGCTGCAATATTGACACAGAGGTGACTGGGAGCAAAGGGTAAGATTGCAGAGAGAAAGTAGATAACAATGGAATCATAGCTCTCTGTAGTATTACAGAACCACCTACTCCAAATGGCTCTCCTAAGGCAGGATCAGGTACATAACAATAACTCTGTACATTTGGAGTGTTGCCTGGGAATAGGAATGTGTTCCAGTCCCACAGCATATATTGTATGTTTGTGCTTCTTTTCTCCAGTACCACAGCAAGGCAAATTGCTCATCACTACAGAGTTTGGCAAGCTGCTGGTGGAGCCCAATGAGATCTGTGTTATTCAGGTAAGCCCTGGACAGTACAACACTCACCCACCCTTGTTAGTGCTGCAAGACTCCTGTAGGATCCTATCACACAGCCGTTGGCCACCTGAGGTTCTCTTCGTATTTTGCTTTTCCTACATATGAGTCACCACAACAGCTGTGCAGCTGCTCCACTGATACTGGCCGCATGCAGTACAATGGGTGCCTATTCTTCGTTTTTGGAAATAGCTGCCCTTTTCTGCATGTGACTGCAGGCCCTGGAGAGGGACATGCATGGGCCAGATGAGCATTGCAGTGTGCGTCCACATCTGAATTAGGTTCCACATCCTAATACATCTGCCCTGGGAAATTGTGGCATGTTTCTATGAAGGAAGGAAGCCTGGACATTGCTAGATCTTAAATTTCATTCAATTAATATTGAAAATGTTGTTACCCTTGTCCCTTATTTCGGCTCTGACATCAGCACATTCTCTTTAAAAGTTGTTCTGCCAAATTTTATGATGCATTAAAGAAAACTATAGTGACTCACCTCTACAGATTGCCTCGGTAAATTATTATATTTGGCTCATTTTGGAATGATGCAGTAACTGGAAACAAAAAAATGCAACACAATGGGTTTTTTAAAAAGCATTCTGGCATCCTAGGGCAGAAAGCTACATTTTCTGTGCCATGTTTGTGATTTAGCTATTTGGATCAGTCTAGGTCAGGCAAGCTGCATTGTGCTTCTACACAATGTGATCCAAATGTTGGCCAAGTCCTATTGACACATCCTTAGTCATTGGTGTGGTCAATTAGTTAATGGCCTGAAGCAATAATCCTGAGGTGAGCTTCCTAATAGTTTTTTTTTTTTGTTGTTGTTGTTCTTTGTCTCCCAGCAAGGGATGCGGTTCAGTGTAGAAGTATTTGGAGAAACTCGAGGCTATATCCTGGAGATATATGGGGTACATTTTGAGCTGCCAGACTTGGGACCTATTGGTAACTATTTACTATTATTATTACTTTCAATAACAATATAATGCTTTTTTATTAGAATCATTACAACATCACAAAACACAGAGTAATTTAAAAAAACTGTATTTCTTCTTCACACTAGTAACAACAATATAAAATGGGGGGCCCAGAGGTTGGGGAGAAGAGAGGGAAAAGGATTTCAGAGCTACATTGATGTTTCAGATAATACTTCCTCCATCTTTTATTATAGTAAAATATTAATTTACTAGTTACAGGTAGGTAGCCGTGTTGGTCTGCCATAGTAAAAACAAAATAAAAAAACAAAGTTAGTTGGTCTCTAAGGTGCTACTGGAAGGAATTTTTTATTTTGTATTTTGTATTAATTTACTATAATTGAAAGCTGGTTCACACATGCAGCAGTACTGTTGAATTCCCACCCCACATTTCAGGCTTGTACAAATGCCTACAATTTGCCATGTTACTCAGTGAAGTTGGTTGGCAGAAGATTCCAGGACAAGCAAAACAAAGATGTTTCTTTACCCAATGCATAATTCAATAGCACCTGATGTGGTGATATGCATTAGCTTTGATGGTTTTGAAAAGGGTTTTAGACCAAAATCCATGCATTTAAATTCATTTGTTGTCAGCATGGTAGTTTGGTGGAATATTCAGAAACGGTATATCTCTGAACATTAGATGCAGGAGACAAGCAACAAGAGAGAGGGTTCATCTACACTTCCGCTTATCCTGTGCTAGAAATCTGGGTCTGAGCAGTTTTCCACTTGACCCACACTTTCCCAGGGAAAAGCCACTCTTTAGTGCTCAATTGAAGCAAAGGTCCGTCCAGAGAAAGCCAAAACTGTCATTTATTGAGCGCTAAAGAGATGTTTTCCCTGGAGGAAAGCAGTGGGACGAAAGAAAGTGTGGATGAGCCAACTCAAAGTTTATGAAGACCAAGAAGCACTTGGTGGCTGCTGTTACAAACCAAATGCTAAGATTCTGTGGACCTGCACCCTGGTATGGTTCAGCCTTCTGGAATTCCAGCCTCTTAAAGTTACAATTATTATAGAATCATAAAATTGGAAGGGACCTCAAGAGTCTTCTAGGCCAATTTACCGGTATATTTCCAGATCCTACCAACATAACCTGGTAACATTATGAGCTACCAATAGGTTTTGCTGCAGGGTTTAGGAATATGAAGCATGTGACTTGGCTCACATTTCCCAGATAGTTCCCAGCTATTAGAGGACATGCACATTTTGAAGCAAGGTACGAAAGTCTTTCTGTTACTTAGAAATCCCTACTTTCCACAAGAATCATTGGCAAAAAACCTTTCTACAGTAACACCTAAATATGCAATACAGCATAAAATGTTTTCATCTCAAGTACAGAGAAGCTCTTTTTGAGGCTGTCAAAGAATAGACTGATATTCCCAGTGCTGCGTGGATGTTATTGGCCCAGAGATGGAAAGAAGATAAAGTCCCTACCAGAGAAGAATGGCAGATTAAGTTGATGGATTATGCTGAAATGGCAAAAATGACTGGAAAAATCAGAAAGACCAACATTTTAATAAGGAATGGGGGAAATTTATAATTTACCATAAAAATCATCGTAAACAGCTAAAACTGTTAGGAGGATTGGAATAACACTTGTAGTTTAATGATGAATTTTGGACATGATGGAGATGTAAAAGAGCAGGAGGAAATGATTAACAATACGACCCACAAAGGGGAGGAGGGAAGTCCAGGAGATTATTTGGAATCTTATTCCCAGTGCCAAGTTATACAATTTGTTACAAAGACCTGATTGTGCCATTCTTTCCCAGGTGCCAATGGCTTGGCGAACCCACGAGATTTCCTTGTGCCCGTTGCCTGGTATGAAGATCGCCAAGTAGCTGAAGGCTACACAGTTGTCAGCAAGTACCAGGGGAAACTCTTTACAGCACAGCAGGTTAGGACATTACAGTTTTCAGTTTAGAAAATGAAGAATTTAATTCAATATCATTCTAAGGGTTGAGCTGTTAAATGCAGTCCGTCACACTGACTTTCTTCTGTTGTGATTAAACCATGCAAGTTCCGTGCATAACCACTGAGGCAAAGCTAAAAAGTTCAAAAGTGAGCAAAGGAATCTGGTTAAGCAGATTTGCAATGTTTGGGAGTTTTGGCGAGGTGAGGGGAACAAGAGCACTAAAAAAGCCAATGCAATTCTGGGCTGCATCAATAGGAGTATAGCGTCTAGATCAAGGGAAGTAATAGTACCACTATATTCTGCTCTGGTCAGACCTCACCTGGAATACTGTGTCCAGTTCTGGACACCACAGTTCAAGAAGGATACTGACAAGCTGGAACGTGTCCAGAGGAGGGCAACCAAAATGGTCAAAGGCCTGGAAACAATGCCTTATGAGGAACGGCTTAGGGAGCTGGGTATGTTTAGCCTGGAGAAGAGAAGGTTAAGGGGTGATATGATAGCCATGTTCAAATATATAAAAGGATGTCATATAGAGGAGGGTGAAAGGTTGCTTTCTGCTGCTCCAAAGAAGCGGACATGGAGCAATGGATTCAAACTACAAGAAAGAAGATTCCACCTAAACATTAGGAAGAACTTCCTGACAGTGAGAGCTGTTCGGCAGTGGAATTTGCTGCCAAGGAGTGTGGTGGAGTCTCCTTCTTTGGAGGTCTTTAAGCAGAGGCTTGACAGCCATCTGTCAGGAATGCTTTGATGGTGTTTCCTGCTTGGCAGGGGGTTGGACTGGATGGCTCTTGTGGTCTCTTCCAACTCTATGATTCTATGATTCTAAAGGCAGGCTGTTTAGGTGGTAAGGGAAGCCAAAAAGGAAACTTCCAATGGACTTCAGTTTGGAGCGGGTTGTTGGGGGGTGAGCAGCCCACCACGTAATCCATGATCAGGTTCCTACTCCCATGACAAAGATGATCAGTCAGAAATTGCAGGAATCAGGGATGCAGGTAAGACCCCGCCCCAAATACAAAGGAGAAGTGATGAGTAGCAGCAGGCAGAGGTTGTCTGTTTGCAAGTGAGCAGATAGTGGAGATTCTTGAGCTGGTTTACTGTAATCACCATGTTATTATTTAATTCAAAATAATATGTTTTGTATTTTACCCCCCTAGTGACCCATTTTCCCCCAGTCATGTCATGTTTTACAATTTCTGTGTGTACAATTTTGTAACAGAAAGATAAAATATACATTTAAGGGGGGGAATGTGTTTAGACTGTACCAGTTACATTCTCTAACCTCCATAAATACCAGACACTTTGCACAAGTAAAGGTGCTTGCATTCTGCTTAATCTTATAGAGCTGTTCTCCATTCAATGTTGTGGCCTGGCATGGGAACTACACCCCATACAAGTACAATCTCAGCAATTTCATGGTCATTAATTCTGTGGCTTTTGACCATGCGGTAAGTTTTGGACGTCCTGTGTAAGTTTGAAGTCTCGCCTTAGGAGACATTCTATTGTTTGGTACTTCTTTCCAAAGCCAGCCTTCTGTCAAAGGCAAGATTGGAATCAAGGGAGAGAGTAGTCCTGTAGCAATAATAATATAAATACATTTGGAGGCTAAAACCCCACCTCGGGAATATATAATTCACACTGGAATCAATGAGGTGTAGTCTAGGAGGTGTGCCCTGCATGTCTCATACAATATAGCACCTGGTCCTGTTTAAATAACCTGTCAATCTTCTTTCTGTTTGCAGGATCCTTCTATTTTCACTGTCCTGACGGCAAAGTCAACTCGTCCAGGAGTCGCAGTTGCTGACTTTGTTATATTCCCACCCCGCTGGGCAGTGGCCACCAATACTTTCCGTCCACCTTATTACCACAGTATGTCTGTCACTTACGCTGCTCTGCTGTGAAACTGTTACAGTAGGCTTCAGGGACTTGGCTTCCTCCCCTTGCCCCCTTTGGCAGTAGATAAGCAGAAGAAAGCGAAAGGAGTTTCTTACCAGTTATAAATTTTAATGATCACAGTGAGAGAACAAAGAATCCATTCATAGGAGTGAAGGTGCTCCCAATTAAGGGTTCCACCCACTTCTACCCTAGTCCCCACTGTCACTCCCGCATCTTGCAACCTGCTCTCACAACCATTGTGCTTTCTGTGCTGCCACCTTATCTGCTCTCCTTGACATTGGGCAAAGCGGCTGGACGCTTTCCAGAGACAGTGAGTCTGTTAACTCTCTCTCTTCCAGTTCTTCTCCTCTTAGCTGTTCCCCACACAGTACTTCCCAGCTTCTGCCTTCTGAACTATGCACCTCTGCAAACCGCTATTCCAAATCTATACTGTCCTCCTGCTCCTGGATTCAGGATTCTGATCAGGAGCAGGGGGAGGCTCCCACCATTCCTCCTCAGTGTAGCCCTCCTCAGCATGTTCCCTGACAGATATATCCACAAAGGCTTCAGTTCTGCACAACAGATAGAAGACCTCCATTAGCAGAGTTTAGTTGCTAGCCTAGCTGTCTCTTCAACAGAACCTGGAAAGGGGGATAAGTGGTGACTGGATAAAAGAAAGAGTCTCCTCTAAACCACCGTGAAAGGAAGTACAACAGAGGAAGAGCTGGCCTGCTGCTTATTCATTCTATAAAACAACTGTAAAAGCTTTTTTTTTAAGGTTGTTATTGTACTTCACCAGATCTTAACCTATTACAGTATTTGTAAGAATAGATTCCAAAAATCATTAAATTTGTCTATGGCAAGTCTGCATTTATATGCAAGTTGTTCATATGTTGCGAGTTTGTATAAGTCTTCAATCCAATCGTAGAAGGGAGCCACATTTATATATTTTTTCAATTCATCAGTATCAGTCTTTTTGCTGTGGTAAGGGCACAGAGAGTCCATTCATATTGTCCTTTTGTAAAGTTCCATGTGCTGGGTATATAATTCAAGAGGATATTTTGCTATGTAAAGGTAAGGTTGTTCCGTACAGTTCTGCTGATGGTTTCAGTTACCTTCTAAAAATCTTTCAATACAGGACAATGAAAAAAACAAATGCTTTAGAGAAGCATTATCCCTATTGCATCTCCCAACAGTTAGATAGTCTTTTTTAAAACAAACATTATGGGGTCCAGTATATTCTAAATATTATTTTTTGTTGTATGAGCCTCAATTTAAGATCCAGAGACACCCTTGTTATAGCAGTTAAAACAGTTTCCCAATGTGTGGTTGAAATTGAGATCTCTATAATTCTTTTTCTAAAGAATTAAAGAATTAGAAAAGCTTAATTTAATAATGGACAGATAAGGACCGCCACCCCTCATAGCATCTGTAATGTGGTTCAGATATCTCCAATTCTATGACAGACTTGAGCCTCTACAACATAGCTGACCAACTCCCACGATGGCCAAATTGCAGACCAGCTGTGAATTTACGCCTTTTTAATTTCCACAGGGAACTGCATGAGTGAGTTTATGGGCCTGATCAAAGGGACTTATGAGGCAAAGGAAGAAGGATTTGTTGCTGGAGGTGCCACTCTTCACAGTATGATGACGCCCCATGGGCCAGATGGTGCTTGTTTTGAGAAGGCAAGCACAAGCAAGCTGGTGCCCGAGAGAATCGCAGAAGGAACCATGGTAGGAGTGTAAAACATAGAAGCCTAGCAGCTGCAATACGGGGTTTTCTTCCAGCTTGCTCTCTGGGTGGAGATGCAAAATGTAAGAGTTGCCCATTTGGGCAGCAAGAGTCACTCCTATTTTACACGGGAAATGATCCACAAGGGGGAATAACTTCTGACCAGTCAAAAGACCGGGAGAGAGAAGTAAAATGTCTAGCTAGCCAGAGAATGAACTGTATTAGTCAAGTGGCTTTTAAGCTGCCAAAGGAAGGCAACAAAGAGCCCACCCAGGGAAGACTGTGGGTGGGATTCTTGCATTGCAGGAGCTGATGACCCTTGGGGTCACTTCCAACTGTACAATGCTGAATCTATGAAAATAATGCCTTAAGGAAGCCCAAAGGTGCTTCAATGATGAATGGGTGTCCCAAGTCAACATGGAAAAAAAGGGGGGGGGACATCTTCTTCCTTTTAAACCTGAGGTGCAAAAAGGGTTTCCAAGCAGCCTGAGACTACAAAGGAATTTGAATATGTTAGATGTCAAGACTATAGACATATTGCATTTTTTATTTCATTTATATTCCATGGCTCATCCAAGGAGCCCAAGGTAGTGAACAAAGCTCTCTTCACAGCAGCCACGCGATGTAGATTATGCAGAGCAGCAATCACTTGTGGGCATTATGCATTTACTAACTTGCACAGGAATAATCCGTGATGTTTTATGAACTGTATGAGCCTCTGTATGAGGTCTTGCCAAGGCATGCTGCTTTTCGTAAATAGTTCGGGCTTTTAAAGAATTCAGGCTTTCTAAGAATTCAGATTTGTCAAGTCTGACAAAGTATATGTGAAAACAAAATAGAAAATTCTTTCCAGTAGCACCTTAGAGACCAACTGAGTTTGTTCTTGGTATGAGCTTTCGTGTGCATGCACACGAAAGCTCATACCAAGAACAAACTCAGTTGGTCTCTAAGGTGCTACTGGAAAGAATTTTCTATTTTGTTTCGACTATAGCAGACCAACACGGCTACCCACCTGTAACTGAAAGTATATGCAGAATTGTGTGCCTGTTACCAATTTACTACGCAAATTGAATATGGCAATAGTCTTAAAATTCAGCATCATGAGATGCCCAGCTTTTATATTATTTGCAGTTGGATTGGCCGGGGTGGTGAAAAGGATTTCCAGTTATCAAGGTATAGTGTTTCAGTGACTCATGTATCCCTGAAATCAAGTCGGGATCAATAGAACTGAAAAATAATTGCAACAAGAAACAACTATATCAAAGTCTAGTTGTTTCTACTGATAAGCAAAATTCAGCTTCTCAGTAGACTTCTAATGGCTGAGTCAACCCAGTTCTGAATATTCATCTCTATATTTGGACAACCTTTTGAGAACTGTAAACATGAGTAGTCAAAGGCTAGATTTGTCAATACCTAGATACAATTTAAGGTCTCGTGTGTATAACGGATTCTCTCTCAAATCTTGTTAAAGCAACTTCTGTTTGCATTTAATTAATCGGTTGTGGCTACTTTCTCTTTCTCAACATTTTATGTGACTTTTCCTGCAGGCCTTCATGTTTGAGTCTTCTTTTAGCTTGGCTGTCACCAAATGGGGGCTGAAAACCTGCCTAGATAAAAACTACTACAAGTGCTGGGAAACCCTGAAGAGCCATTTCAATCCGAAGAATCGTGATGCGCAGTCACTCTGATTTTTCTTTCCTGCTTAGCTGAAGGCAACTGTGTAGCAGTTAACAATGCCTTGGTCCATATTACATGCAGTTAACTCATGGACAGCTGACAAGACAAATGACCTGTAAGCGTAAAACAAAAGAACTACCACAAATTTTGATTTGCCAAGTGCAGCTTTATATTTGTTGAAAAGCGCCCCAAAACCGCCCATCATATAAAACCCAGTGTAACAAAATAATTTTGTACTTGGTCTCTCTGGCACCAGAAATATAGTTTTTGAGTCTCTCTCTCTTAAGCCAAAATAAAGGAATATTAGCAATTTGCCTTTCTTTATGGATGATTTCTGACATACAGTGACACCCAAGTCCTTCTCATGATCTACAGATGAAACTCAAAAAATTAGAATATCATGGAAAGGTTCATTTCTTTCAGTAATTCAACTTAAAAGGTGAAACTTATATATGAGATAGACTCCTGATATGCAAAGCGAGATATGTCAAGCCTTTATTTGTAATAATTGTGATGATTATGGCGTACAGCTGATGAGAACCCCAAATTAACAATTTCAACTTTGGGGTTTTCATCAGTTGTGCGCCATAATCATCACAATTATAACAAGCAAAGGCTTGACATCTCTCACTTTGCATGTCATGAGACTATCTCATATATATTAAACTCCAGTAGCTAATGAAAACAATTGCTTACATAAATGGACTTTTCCATATCCATATTCTAATTTTCCGAGTTTCACCTGTATCATATTCAACACACTGCACAAGCTAAACTGCTGTTGTACCATTACTAATTATTATTTATTAAACAATAAAAATAATAAACATTATGGGGTGTTATATTGTAGGTGAAGGGACGCGAGTGGCGCTGTTGGTTAAACCAGAGCCTAGGGCTTGCTGATCAGGTCGGCAGTTCGAATCCCCGTGACGGGGTGAGCTCCCGTTGCTCAGTCCCAGCTCCTGCCCACCTAGCAGTTTGAAAGCACGTCAAAGTGCAAGTAGATAAATAGGTACCGCTCCAGGTGGGGAGGTAAGCGGCGTTTCCCACATGACCCGGAAGCTGTACGCCGGCTCCCTCGGCCAGTAACACTAGATGAGCGCCACAACCCTGGAGTCAGACACGACTGGACCTAATGGTCAGGGGTCCCTTTACCTTTTATACTGTAGATGGGTAGTAGGTACCTTGGTGGGGGACACATTGTGCTCCTTGTGGGGTAGTCTGTCTACCTTTGGTGCCCACCCTGCACTCAGCTCTCACCTGTGGCTCCTAGAAGCTGTCAGCATATGACAGCGGCCACACTCCAGAAAATGGCTTTGACTGGCCACCTAAACCAGGTGAGGGTAGCCGATGGGTCTCAAACCCTCGGTGAGTTATGGACTTCCCTTGCATGCAAAAACAGGCTATGGCGGATTGAGCGGGCGAAACCAATAGTGGATCCAATTTTTGGCAGTTTCTGCACATGTTGTAGATGGAAGTGAGGGGCAGATGGGGCTCATCAACCTAGGGAGACATTTCTTCAGAAGAGAAGGCTATGGAGCCCTACACAAATCTGGAGTGGAGTTCTTAAGACGGGTGGATGGTGTCTTGGAATACCTCCTTCTGGCAACTCCTGCAGCCAAGCTGGTCCAAACATATTGTTCTACTTTCCTTTGGACCGCATCTAGAATGCTGACAGTGGGGTTTTGTCATCTGGGCAGCCCAGGACCCCCATACAACTGCTCAGGCTTGAGCCCTGGAGAGGACACTTCAGTGCTGCTAATGCAGTGGTTTGACTTGGCCCCCTGGAAGTGCCCTCGGTTGTCTCTTTTTTATTTTGCTCTAGGGCAACTTTACAATACAATTAAAACTAACAGCAAAAAAAACTTTTAAAATATGATGGATTTTATACCAAGAATGAAACATTAATTAAAATATATGCTACCATTAAAAACAACCTGGCACCTGGTGACAAGCAGGCACCAGGTGAACCTCTCTAGGGGCACAACTACTCAGGATATCTCCTGTTGTTATCTCCCCACCTCACCTGGGGGCCTCTAAAGATGGAAATGTTTGGGCAGGCTGATGTGGATGGAGGTGATCCTTCACACATCCCAGACATAGAAGGATTTAAAAACTATCACCAGCACTTGAATTTTGAATCAGAAAATGAACTAGGAGTCAATTTACCTGTTACAGCACCGCTGAGATGTGACCCAACACCCAATCCCAGGTAGCATCCTAGCAGCTATATTTGGGACTAACTGCAGTTTTGAGGACAGCCTTCAAAGGCAGTAATTTAGCCTAGAACAGGGGGTGGGAATCGGTGACCCTCCAGATGTTGTTGGGCTACAACTCCCAGACTGGTTGGGGTTATTGTAATCTGTGGCAGCCTGGTGAATAGTGAATGGGAGCCATTTTATCCTTGAAACATTAGCAATTGCACAATCCACACCTTAACAGCAGACATACCTAAATGCTTTTGAAACCAAAGGGAAGAAAATAGCCTAATTTCAGGTCTCAGATCAGAAATGGGTAAAGCTACATTTCCACAAACTGATTCCACGGAAGGCGTAAAGAAGGAGGTCACCTCATTATCGTGAAAACAGAAGGTTATGGAATTCTGTAGCCTCTTGTGTAGCGGTAACTCTAATATCAGATTTAAGAACCAGGCCTCACACCAGTTGTCCCTTCACTTGTTCAAACAATATTCCTCTGCCCCTGGCCTTTGCACCCCACCCTGGCCAGTAATTTGTGGAAATGTGAAGACATCTGAAAACCCATCTTTTGAAAGCAGAATTGCAAGCTGTAGTGACACAATAAATTTCAGCACACACACAAAAGATTTATTGTAGGTGTTGCACGTGAAATGCAAAGGAAACAAACCAGTTTCAAACTGAGATTTATTTTGAAATATGTGAGAGACAGAGTACAAGCCACTTCAGAAACAGGTACACTTAATACACCATAGGGAACGGTCGCTCATACTTGCCTTCCTGTATGAGCTTTTCTTTTCTATCCTGTGCAAAACAAAAACAGAAAAAAAATCACCAATCTAAGCAAGGGTAAATAAATCCTCCAACAAAAGTAATGCCCAAAGACAACAGAGTTAGCAGAAGACTGCAACCCTTACTTGATACTAAGCCCAAGTAATGAGACTTCTGAGTAAACGTTTTATTTTATTAAAATATTTTTACACCCGCTTTCAATTTAAAAATTTCAGGGCAATTTAAAGAAAGTCAGAAGTGTTGTTAAGTTCTAGAATGCGAGAGTTGGGGAGATGGTCTGTTTTGGAGAGGCTGCACTCCTCTGAAAGGAAGGCTGTAGCTTGAGGGTACTCCTGGATCCAGTTATCAGTGGAGGGTTAGATGGCTTGGTGGTTAGCAGTGACTATTTTCAGCTATGGCTGATTAGCCAGCTATTGCCACTTCATTACCTGGCCTTGGGACGCCTTCAGGACTACTGCAGTGCACTCTACGTGGGACTGCCCTTGAAGATGGTGTGAAATCTCCAACTGCTCCAAAACGCAGCTGCCAGATTACTTCCTGGGTACCATTTAGAACAGGCATAGGCAAACTCGGACCTCCAGATGTTTTGGGACCACAACTCCCACCATCCCTAGCTAACAGGACCAGTGGTCAGGGATGATGGGAGTTGTAGTCCCAAAACATCTGGAGGGCCAAGTTTGCCTACGCCTGATTTAGAACTCATATAACTCCTGTTCTGAAGCAGCCGCACTAGTTCCCAATTTGTTCCTGGACTCAGTTCAAGGATATTATTATCCTTAGTGTTTAAAGCCCTAAACTAATTGGGCCCCAAATTTCTGAAAGGTTTCCTCCTCTTTGATGTTAAAATCAGCAGAGAGGGCCGCCTCGGTAATTCTGCACCATCAGAAGTCCAGGCAGTGCTGACCCGGGAAAAAGCATGATCTGTTGCAGCCTCCCAGTTGTGGAATTCCATCCCCAAAGTGGTACGTTTAGCATCATTATTGTACAGCTTTTGTCATATGCTAAAGACATGCTTCTTCATCTGCTTTTGACACCTGAGTTATATTATGTTAAGGACTTCCTTTAGTCTACGTTTTACATTGTGTTTTTGGTGCTTTATTAAGTGTTTGGTTTTTTTCAATTGTAAATTTTATTGTTGCTTTGTTGTAGCGTTCCCTGAATCTTAAGGTCAATGGCAGGCAAGAAATACTAAAAAATAACAAATGGCAACAGGAAAACAATTGCTACACAATGAAAATTATAAGGATGAGCAAGGTTGATGACTTTGTTTTTGATTTCAACTGTTTACAGGGTTTTTTAATCCCCTGAGCCACTTTCTTTTTGCAATAAACTGCCACCTTTTATTTATACCATTATTTGTGCATCACTAAAGGAACATCAGGAGCTTTCCCACAAAAAAGCTAATTGAACAACATTTCTGAAATAAGGAAACCAGTGTTTTGGATGCCCAAAAAAATCAGAATTGTTGTCAACTGTCAAGAGTCCCCAGATTGATACAAAAATAACAAGGGAAAGGGACTGAGGAAGGTGTGATAAAGCAGAATGCATATTTCCCATTATGATATGCCTCTCACGAAACTAAAAAGTGTTCCTGTGCAGCAAGCCATTTATACTAGTAAATCCAGTTACTGGATCTCATACTATACAGTTGTTTAAGATCACATACTTATAGCCTTACCCTGTCCGTTTTGATGATATACCACCAGAAAAAAATGGGCCCTAGTCCAAAAGCAGCTCCCAGTAGTGAAGTTTTTGGGGTGACACGGAAATTTGGATAGGGGTTGTACATTCTGGCATAAACCCAACGAGTCACAGCAGGGTCATCCTAAAGCAGAGAGAGGATAATGAACATCTGCCCAAATGTGCATTGTAACAAACGCTACCCAGGTAATGTCAGCTTTCACCTTGACACTTGTAATCCACTGTACATCTTAGGCACAAAGTGCACACCACAGGCAAATGGAGAAGATAGTAAGAGTGGGGTGGTTTCCCCCGCATTATGCTGCTTCAGCCTTCAGAAGAAGAAGAAGAAGAAGAGTTTGGATTTGATATCCCGCTTTTCACTGCCCGAAGGAGTCTCAAAGCGGCTAACATTCTCCTTTCCCTTCCTCCCCCACAACAAACACTCTGTGAGGTGAGTGGGGCTGAGAGACTTCAAAGAAGTGTGACTAGCCCAAGGTCACCCAGCAGCTGCATGTGGAGGAGCGGAGGCGCGAACCCGGTTCACCCGATTACGAGTCTACCACTCTTAACCAGTACACAACACTGGCTCAGGTGGTAGGTGGGAATTATAGGCTTGAATGTTGTGAATTATAACAGAAAGGAACATAGGACACTGCCTTACACCGAGTCAGACCATTGGTCCATCTAGCTCAGTCCTGTTTATGTGCCAGCCTTTCTCAACCTGGACTGCAACTCCCATCATCTCTGACCACTAGCCCTGGGATGATGGGAGCTGTAGCCCAGCAACATCAGGCAGGTGTCCTGGAGATGCTGGGGATTCACAGAATTGTAGAGTTGGGACGGACCCCCAATGGTCATCTAGTCCAAACCCCAGCAATGCAGGAATCTCAACACGCAGTCCCCCATCCAGTATGAAACCATAGCAGACCCTACTTAGCTCCGCAAATGTGTGAGCAGATTGGGGTTTTTTTTTTTTGCTGCGCACTGGGACCCTTTGCTTGGATAGCAGGTCCCCAGCCACTAAGCTACAGCCCTACCTCTGGTTATGTTAAATGTGTGTGTATGTGTGCGTGTGTAGCATCCATCTGTCTCGAGAGACAATGAAGTGCACCTCTGGGGTGAAGTCAAACTGCTGCATTAGCAGCACTAAAGTGTCCACTCCAGGGTTCAAGCCTGAGCAGTGTGTATGGAGGTCCTGGACTGCCCAGATGACAAGACCTCACTGTCAGCATCATTGATGTAGTCAAAAGGAAAGCAGAGCAATATATTTGGGCCAGCTTGGCTGCAGGAGTTGCTAGAAGGAGGCGTACCAACCGTCTTAGGGACTCCACTCTGGATTTGTGTACGGCTCACTCCTTAGCCTTTCTTTCTCCTGAAGATATCCCACAAGACAGCAGAACTTTAGGATCAGAATTTTCCTTCTCCTAGATGGATTTTCTTCCCAGGTGGATGAGCTCCATCTACCCCTCACTTCCCTTTACAGCACGTGCAGAAACCAATTTGACCACTGGACTCACTATTGGTCTCGTCTGCTCCATCCGCAGGAGCCAAAGTCCCTTACTCCCTGAGGGTTTGAGACCCATCGCTCCTCTCACCTGGTTTAGCCAGCCAGTCAAAGCTGTTTCCCAGGATGTGGCCGCTGTCGCATGCTGACAGCTTCTAGGAGCCACAGGTGAGAGCAGAGTGCAGGGTGCATACCAAAGGTGGACAAACTACGGCACAGCGTGTTTCCCACCAGAGGCAATACCCCCTCTCCCCCCCCCACCGCACCCCCCCCGTTCCCTTCTCTTGCGTTCATTTTAAACTGAGCTTAGGGGCCTCCAAGGCCCTAAAGCAGTTCTTCCCCAAATTTGGGTCTTCAGCTGCGGTTGGACTACAACTCCCATCGTCCCTAGCTACCAGGACCAGCGGTCAGGACTGATGGGAGTTGTAGTCTAACCGCAGTTGGAGACCCCAAAGTTTGGGAAACTCAAAGGGAAGCGCTGCCTGGCCCGCCGCCGCCGCCACGGCCCCCAAACCCGGATGGAGGAGCCCCGCACTTGCCCCCGCGGCCACTCACGATGATGGTTCGGTGGGGATTGTTGACCTCCAGCATGTAGTGGCGCTTGAGGCGGGAGCGGATGGCCATGCGCTCGGCCTCGGCGGCGCGCTTCTCCGGCGAATTGTCATAAGTGGCCGGGTCCAACTGCGGCGGGAGCGGGAACAGGGGTGCGGGCTTGTACTTGAAGCGGGATGAAGGTGGCTCCGCCATCTTGAGAGCGGCTGGGATGGAACGGGCAGCCCAGGACAAAACCCCGCCTCCCCGGCCCTTTGACCCGGAAGCGCTGCCTCTCGCCTCTGCCACAGAGATAAGAAATCGGAGGGACGGAGGGAGGGGAGAGAGCGGCCTCGTTTTCCTGCATGGGAGGTTTCCGGGTTCGAAAGCCTAAAAAAGCAGAGGAAAAGCCATTTTGAGAAAGTGAGATTTGCTCGTTTCAGAATAGATTTCTCTATGGTTGGGTTATTTTCCACCCAACACCCCCTACACTCAGAATAATCAGAGGAGTTTTGTGCCCTTAAAATAAAATAAACTAAACATCCAGGGCTTATTTCTCATGAAACATTCACTCTAAAAAAACTGTCCCTTCTTTGCAAGTTGTTAATGCCAACAAAGCCCGTTATTTCCACTATACTATTCCATGTTATAGGGTGAGGGAGGTAGCTTACGACAGCCCTGCAAAGCAGTCAGCTGTAAATATTTCAGATAGGTGAGGCAGAAAGTGGTCTTTGTGCAGTGATCTTGATAAGGAATGACGGTGCGCAAAAGGAGAAGGAGATAGCAGAGAAAGGAACTGGAGGAATTATTTGCATCTGTCTTCACTGCTGCTGCACCCTCCCTCACAAAAAAATCAACAATCCCCCAATTCTCAGCTTTAATTTTAATTTTTTTTAAAAAGAGGGTAAGTTTCTAGCAGTGGTAGAACTTGAGATACAAGACAAAATGTACAGACATTAATCTTTTGTTAGAGAGAAACTACCACGGTCCTGCTCTTCACTTTCAGTGTTTAATCCTGCAGACATGCAGGGTAGTGCCTGAACTAACTTTCCTAGCAGTCTAAAGTGGATTCCATGCATCCCAAGCAGGGCCGGCCCGACCACAAGGAAGACTGAAGCAGCCGCTTGAGGCAGTGGGATCCAGTAGGGTGGTGCTCCGTTCCACCCCCACCCCCACCCCCCGGGTGGTAGGATGACAGCTTCTGCCAAGATCACACCGAAGCCTCTTCTGCATGACCCTGTTAGAGCAGTTCAGCATTGTGTAGAAATTAACTTTCCATCAGGAGAAGGATAAAGGGGAAATGGCCACACCCACAGATAAACAAATTCTTGTGCACATGACTTGAGCCATCTGCACACTTGCAAAAAAGACTCAGAATTGTATAAAGTTTGTGTACACTTTAAGTCATATGCAAATGTTTGTCCTCTTTTTGCAGGTGAGAGAGGGGTTAGAGCCCAAAAGTAAATCAGGTGCTGCACACAAGTAATGCAGAATGTCACCAGATGAAGCTGTCTCCATAATTGTATTTTGATATTTGAAAATACCTACCCAGCTTAATTTATTGATGCCAACAAGAGTCCTGTCCTCATCCATTTCTTTCATCTTTCCTGGATCTTCCAACATCCAGCTTCATTGAATGTCCATGAGTTCTACTGTTATGGGGGAGAAAAAATTTCCCTATCTACTTTCTTCATGCCGGGCTTAATTTTATAAACTTCTCTCACATCTCCTCTTCTCTCAACATCGCCTCCAGATGTTGTGGGACTGCAACCTTCATCATCCCCAGCTGGTTGCAAATAATGGGAGTGCAAGTCTAGAACGATCTGGAGATCCATAGGTTCCCCAGCCCTGCTGCAAGGTTGTTGTTTTTTTTGGAAACTATAAGTATTAGCAATGTGCTCTTCCTATATTTGTGCTTATCTCATTGTGCCAAGTACCTTTTTCCCATAGTTATCACCACCAAATATTCCCCCTTGTGTGCTCTAAGGAGGTGCAACATGAGGTCACAGAGATAGAGACAGCCGTGTGACCTTTCCTCTGAATGATTGGCTCCCTGGCAAGTATTTATATACTGCTGTTGATGTGCTGTGGAAGGGTGTCAGGGACTGGCTGGACACTGAGGAGTGGACACTGGGAGAAGGGGGGTTGAGGACTGACTTAGAAGAGGGGACCCGTGATCTGGGTGAGCCTGGAACAGCCAAGAGACGAGAATCAGAGGCAGGAGAAGCTGCAGGATCAGAGAGTGAATAATGCATGCAGGAGGGAGAGATTAGCCAAACAGGTGCAGAGTCAGGTGCTTCCACACCTGCTCCTCCTCCTACCCTCACCTCTACTGCTTCACTGTCTCCCAGGACCAGAAGAGGATTGAAGCAGGAGGAGCATAAGTAGGTCACACACAGGCAGAGATACATAAACCAGGGTATCAGATTAGGGACATTCCCAGCCTTACCTGGATAGGCCAGGGATTGAACCTGGACCTTCTGTGTAGAAAGGTCCTATACTATTGAGCTGCAGCCAGTGGTATGGCTAAAACTGGGATGTGCCACGGGCGGGGAATGGATGTAGTGTGCCATGGGCCCAGTTTCCCTGCGTGCAAATCCCAGCCACCTGCTAGCAATGCCCCATGAACCTTGCAGAACTTGTACCACTGAAAGAGCAGGTGAACATAAATTCAAATCATTGTGAGCCAATGTGGCGTAATGAATAGCTTATGCTTGTGAAACGTGGACCACTTGTAAATGCCATCTCCAACTCCTTGAAAGATTCCATCAAGGGTGTCTCCAAATTTCTTTACAAATCCCTTGGGAAGACAGGCAAACTAATGCCAGTGTACTGGAAGAAGCAAAGATCACCAGTGTCGAAGCAATGATTCTTCAACATCAACTTTGTTGGACTGGTCATGTTGTGCGCATGCCTGATTGTCATCTTCCAAAGCAACTCCTCTATTCCAAACTTAAAAATGGAAAGTGTAATGCTGGTGGTCAACAAAAGAGGCTGAAAGACTCTCTCAAGGCAAATCTTTAAAAATGTAGTATAAACACTGACAACTGGGAAACACTTGCCTGCGAGAGCCCCAATTGGAGAACAGCCTTTACCAAAGGTGTCATGGGCTTTGAAGACACTTGAACTCAGGGCGAAAGGGAAAAATGAGCTAAGAAGAAGGCATGCTTAGAAAACCCTCACTGTGATCAACTCCCACCCGGAAACCTATGTCCCCACTGTGAAAGGACGTGTGGGTCCACGATTGGCCTCCACAGTCACTTATGGACTCACTGTTAAGACTGTGCTCATGGAAGACAATCTTACTCAGCTACGAGTGATTGCCAAAGAAGAATGGATAGATTGAGACCAGTAGTAGTAGAAGAAGAGTTTGCATTTGATATCCCACTTTATCACTACCTGAAGGAGTCTCAAAGCGGCTAACATTCTCTTTTCCCTTGCTCCCCCACAACAAACACTCTGTGAGGTGAGTGGGGCTGAGAGACTTCAAAGAAGTGTGACTAGCCCAAGGTCACCCAGATTACGAGTCTACCACTCTTAACCACTACACCACACTGGCTCAAATCACAGGGTGACCTTGGGCCAGTCACAACCTCTTAGCCTAAGCATCCTCACAGGGTTATGTGAGGATAAAATGGGTAGGAGGAGAACCATCTACTCCACCTTGAGCTCCTTGGAAGGAAAAGGTGGTATATAAATCTAATAAATAACCCCATTGGATGGTGTTTCATACACTCTGGGTTGGTTATTGGACAATTCTTTCTTTCCCTTCCTGGTACCATGAGAAATCTTTTCAAGGGCCTCTGTTTCACATACAGTTGCTTTCTGATTGGATTTCTCGCTGAGAAATGCAGAGTTATCATGAGGTTAAAAATAGGCCTTCCTCGAGGTTGTGCTGCTCGAGATGACATTGGGATCTACGTTGGAGGACAGATAATTCTGACACTGATTAAAGCAGGCAGGACTCCTTAATGCGAGCTCAGAAGGTGAGCTCAAGAGGAGACCGTGTAGCAGCAGCCAAAAGCTAATAACACAGTTGGCTCAAACCGGAGTATGAGATAAACAGCACTACCCATTCCCCAGTGAGTAGGATTTATAGGGGGGGGGATATTGTGTGCTAATTAGATGAGATCATAGACTTACTCCCTGGAAGATTAATCTGATCTCCACCCTTCCCTGGACACTCAGCTGACCTTGCTGTTGAGTTCGTCTTGTTTGCAGTGAACCATGAAGATGTGTTCATATACTGTAATACAAACCGCTGCATTGTTTTCAGAACATGTTCTCCTCTCTTTAGCCATGATTGCTTGCAGAAAAGTGCAACCATTTCAGAGACATGAAATCTGTCTTGTTGCATCCCTGTCTCTACTGCAATTCTATTTTCAAGATTTTCACATCAGGCACCAACTAAAATCCTACAGCCCCTCCCAAAATGCAACCAGTAATTATTATTTTTGCACAATACAGTAGTTGAAATGTATATTCATACAGTTTTACACCTGTTCAAGTGATGCTTATGCTATTGTGTACCCATCATATATCTGGTTCTTTTTTCCTTTTTTTAGTGTTGCCCTGCTGTGTAATAAGTGCTTTATCTAGTTTACCTAGCAAAAAGCTTGAAACTGCTACAGTAAGAGTTTTGACAGACTTAGCTTTTGCACACAACCTTGTACAATCTCAAAACAGAGGCCAGCAACACAAAAGTATATCTCGACTCCATTATAGAATTTTCTTGTTCTTGAATATCCTTGACATTACAACTGATGACGATGTATTTAAGAGCCATTTTCTGAAATCTTTTATGCTTAAAAAAAAAAATCACATGCAAGAAACAAGTTTGCAGCTACTAATTTTGACACCTTTTAGATCTGTATAAAAGTTTACTGTGTTAAAGCAGCATACGGAAATGAGTGATGCATTTTTGGATATTTAGTTTTATCTTTAGTTAACACCAACATGGTGTTGTATTCATTTATACCATCTAATATATGACACACTGTTGTAGTGTTGATAATTTAAGATAAGATAAGATAAGATAAGATTTATTGTCATTGTCCGTATATACACAGTATACACAACAACGAAAATCAAACACCCAAAGACCGGATTTACCATACACATTTGCACATATCTCCAACACTCTCATCCTTATTAAAACATAATCTATTAAAACATAACATAATCCAGAGTATTAGAATGATACATCAGAATGATACATTGGGGACGACGACACAATTTTCTCAGACTCCTACTATACACATTGAATTGGTAGCTAATATGTTGGCTATGATATGTTGGTAACATGATGAGACGCAGGTGGCGCTGTGGGTTAAACCACTGAGCCTAGGGCTTGCTGATTGGAAGGTCGGTGGTTCGAATCCCCGTGATGGGGTGAGCTTCCATTGTTCAGTCCCTGCTCCTGCCAACCTAATAGTTTGAAAGCATGTCAAAATGCAAGTACAGTGGTGCCCCGCTAGACGAATGCCTCGCTAGACGAAAAACTCGCTAGACGAACGGAATTCGTCTAGCGGAAGCTGCCCCACAAGACGAAAAAGTCTATGGGGCTGCTTCGCAAGACGAAAAATTTTCGTCTTTTTTCCCGTTTAGCGGAGCGCAGCTGTCATTGCCGCTTCGCTAGACGAAAAAACCGCTAGACGAAAAAATTCGTAGAACGAATTATTTTCATCTAGCGGGGCACCACTGTAGATAAATAGGTACCACTCCGGCGGGAAGGTAAATGACGTTTCTGTGCACTGCTCTGGTTCACCAGAAGTGGCTTAGTCGTGCTGGGCACATGACCCGGAAGCTGTACGCCGGCTCCCTTGGCCAACAAAGTGAGATGAGCCCCGCAACCCCAGAGTCGGACATAACTGGACCTAATGGTCAGGGGTCCCTTTACCCTTTACCTTTATGTTGGCCCTAAAGCTACCATGTGAAAAAGGGTAATGCTTAAAAAGACATACAGCTGAACATATACAGAGTGAAATATTCCATGATAAAAGATGCATTTCATGTCTGTCACTAACAACACGGTTGCCGTGGTATAAACGATGGTGAGATTCTTCCCTAGTAATTCCCATGTAGTGCTGGCCCATTGAACAAAACTCTATACACTGTATTTAGTAAAGGAAGAGTAACAAAACTCTATACACTGTATTTAGTAAAGGAAGAGTAACAATGTAGTCCTTTAAAGCAATGGAATCCTTTTAGTTGCTGCCCCAAGCTTTCTCTGCAAAAACCCACTCCTTTAAAGCTGAATCAGAGCAAATGTCAATTTGGGTTTTCTGCAGATTGACATTTGTTCCAATTGAGCTTTAAAGAGAGGGTTTTTGCAGGCAAACCTATGGAGAACACAGAACTTTAAATTGCAGGTTGTGCCTGGAAAGAGCAGAAGGAAGGTAACTGTTGGCATGCCCTTAGTATGAGTTACCGGTAGTTACCGAAGTACCGCTGATTTGTAAATCACTTTTGTCCCAGGCACATCAAAGCCATGAGATATATTTCAGGGTCAGAATTAGGTGTTTCATTTTAATATAAGGGCTTGAAAGTATATGAAAGACATATTTTGCTGTTTATTTTATCATTGTCCTCAGGCATTTTTAATATCGATGCTGTCTTGTTTAAATTTGTTCATGATTTCATCCACTAAACCAACTTCCCGTTTTCCCTTTTGTTTCAGTTAAACTCTACAAAACTTCCCTTGATCAAAATGTTTCCCGCATCAGTATGGACATACCTGGTAATCCAATATATTTGCTCATGGTGAGAAATGTCTGGAGTGCAATAAAATAGTAATGAATAATACTTTGCTTTCTCTCTCTCCTAGAAATCATCTCAGCACAAACATTTTCCATCAACTATTTTAAAAAGTCATATTGTATTTTACGTGAAAGTTTACAGCCAAGTTTTATGATTTAATAAATGGTTTTTAACTTTGCTATCATAATGGCTAATCAATTAAATGAGATTTAGAAAAATCTCCATGTCGGGATTGCCAATAGTCTCTGCAGTGCCTCTAAAATCAAGATTATTATTATTATTTTTTGCACAAAACCAAACAATGTCCAGCCTTCACAGGCTTCCTGAACCTCGGCCCTCCAGATGTTTTGAGACTACAATTCCCATCAACCCTGACCACTGGTCCTGCTAGCTAGGGATCATGGGAGTTGTAGGCCAAAAACATCTGGAGGACCGAGGCTGAGGAAGCCTGCTTCAAAATGTGTCCCCATTTCCTTTTTTTCTGTCTGAATTCCCTTTTGAAGGGAAGCATCAATAAGTCCACCACTCTTTCTTTTATTTTCTAAGCTCTTTCGTCTTCAAGCAGTTATGGTACCAATCTATTCTACTTTGCTTAGACCTCACTTGAAATATTGTTTCCACTTCTGGGCACTATGGATTAAAAATGATAGACAACAGGAACCTGTCCAGAGGATGATGATAAAGATAGTGAGGGGCATGGGGACCCAAGTATTATGAGGAAAAGTTGAAGGAGCTTGGTATGTTTGCCCTGAAAAAGAAGTGGATGAGAGTTGGCATGATAGCTGTCTTCAAATATCTGAAGGGTTGTCACATAGACAATGGAATAAATTTGTTTTCTAGGACCTAAACCAATGGGTTCAAATTGAAGGGGAAAGGGGTTTAGATTACGCATGAGGAAAAATTCCAGATGGCCACAAGTGTTCAATGGTGGAACGTTTCACACTCTCTGTTAACAGAGGTTTCTCAGCAGAGACTGGTCTGTTAACAGAGGTTTCTCAGCAGAGACTGGTCACCAGTCATGGATGCTACACTGGTAGATTGGGAATGTGCTGAATCAACTTTGAGGTCCCTTTGAATTCTATGGTTTTATGCATGGGTGTAGCCAGGATTTATGTCCGGGGGTCCTTTACCTTTTTAAAGACAAAGTGAGGTGACTGCTTCAGGTGGCAGGATCCACAGGGGCTGCAGATCCCGATGTGTAACTTTATTTCCCCCTCCTCTTGTTCCTGATTTAGATCTTCACCATGGGAGCCAACTCCTCGGCCGAGGTCTCATTCCCAATAAAATATTTGAGGGGACCAGGACCCCCCAAAGCTGATGAGCATTGATGGCATGTGCACACAGCATCATGCAATTGATTATGCAGGGTGGAACTTACCTGGCCCCCTCAATATGTTATTCCAGTTGGCTCCCCTGATCTCCACTCACCCCTTCTTTCCCAGTGTGGAGGGGGTGCCCTTTTCTGGTTTGACTCAGGTGCCAAAATGCCTTGTGCGGGCCCTTATAAAAGAGGAACCCCTCAGTTTTGCGGGCAGCTTAAGGGAGCATAAGAGAGGCCTATCATCTGCAGGAATCTGGTCTGAATGGGTCAAATCAGACCTGCTGCAGTTCCTTCCCACCCATGGTTCCCAATGTGGAGCGCACCCCCCCGGGGGGGGGGGCAATTTGATTTTTCAGGGGGGCAATTTGAGAATGTTTATTTTTTATTGTTTTTTCACAATTTTATACATTTTAACTTCAACCGTTTCCAACATTAAAACAAAAGGTTCTTTTGAACCTTCGGACCTCCTTCCCTCCCTCCTGAGTTCCATACTTAAGATTAAATTTTCTGCATCTTTTGCCATTGTCCATCTATTATATAACCATAGTTACCATAGTTAATTCCACATTACAACTGTCATTACATCCCTGCCACTGATTTTAACTGTTTACAGTGGTCTTTTAAATAAATTAAGAATTTACTCCAATCTTTTAAAAATACTCGATCAATTCGAGAATGTTTAGATCAAGTTAATGGCCTTTTAGGCTTCCTCCAAGTGAGGAGGACAGGAGTAGGCAACCTAAGGCCCGTGGGCCGGATGTGGCCCAATCACCTTCTCAATCCGGCCCACAGATGGTCCGGGAATCAGCATGTTTTTACATGAGTAGAATGTGTGCTTTTATTTAAAATGCATCTCTGGATTATTTGTGGGGCATAGGAATTTGTTCATATTTATTTTGAAAATGGACGGTGGACTGGCCCATGGCAGAAAAAGGTTGTTGACCCCTGGAATAGGAGTTCACTTTTTGAATAATAAGAATTATATGTCATAGGGGGGGTCCATCAGGATTTTAGATGCTTCCCACCAAAGTTGCTGGGGAAACCCCCGTACAAGTTGGGGGGAAACCAGGGTTTTTTCCTGGACAAATTGAAAAAAAACAAAACCAGTTTGATATAGTTTGAATATTCCACACACTTTTTTTTTTCAATTTTTCTGAAAAAAACTGGCTTTGGGGAAAAAATGGGGGAATCTGTTTTGTTCTTTCAATTTTTCTGGTGTTCCCCCCAGGCCTTCCCATCTCTCCTCCCCCCCCCCCCGGCCACTTGGCTCGGAGCAGCACGGCGGCGCCTGTGGTCCCCCATCCCGGCTCAGCTCGCCTCTCTCCCGCCTGAGCTGCCGGTTCCGCGCCTGGAGCCAGACGAGCGCTCCCTTCTTCGGCCGGCCCTCCCCACCGCGTCCCGCCAGCCAGCGCCACAGACGACCCTCCCTCCCTCCCTCCCTGGCCTGCGATGATGGGGCGGTGGGCGGGATGGAGGGAAGGGAAGACGGAAAGAAAGAAAGAGAAGGCGAAAAAGAAGGAGGGGAGCTGCGAGGGGAGACGGGGAGGAGCTGCGTTTCCCTTCAGCATCCGCGGCCGCCGCCTTCCCAAGCCCGCAGAGGGAGAGAGGAAAAGGAGCAAGCAAGCAGCCCGCCGCCTTTTCCCCTTCACAACTCCGGCGGGTCGCCCGAAAAGGAACGAGCAAAGATGGTGAGGGGAGGCCTGTGGGAGACAGGAGGCTGCGAGGCAAGTTTGCCCTCATCCTCCGGCGCAGACTAAGCTTCTCTCTTCTCTCTCTCTTTCTCTCTTTCAGTTGCAGCTGTGGAAGAGCCTCGCCGTCGCCGTCCTGGCGGGGACCGTCTTGGGGCTCCGGGCGGAGGTAGGAGGAGATGCGAGGCGGGAGGGAGGGAGGGAGTGAAGGAGGGAGAGGCCGCCTTCTCGGCGCGGCCAAGCCGGCGCCCCGAGGACCGTTTCGGGCAGAAAGAACTTCGCTGGGTCTGGGGAGGAAAGGAGGGGGGTTTGAATTCCAGAGGCCGGTTTTCGGGAAAGGCGCCCGGCTCCCAGCAGCGCATGCCCGCCTTCCTGAGGAGAAACAAAAGCGGGAAGGGCTGGAGGCGGGTGGGAGAAAATCGGACACAGTACTGTACTCGGGAGGAATTTTTCCAGCAAGCAACAACTTTGCAAAAGTGGTACTTTGGTTCTCAAACTTAATCCGTTCTGGAAGTCCGTTCAGAATCCAAAGCGTTCCAAAACCAAGGAACGCTTTCCCATATAAAGGAATGCAAAACGGATTAATCCGTTCCAGACTTTGGAAAACAACCCCTAAAACAGCAATTGAACATGAATTTTGCTATCTGACGAGAGCATGGATCCATAAAATGAAAGCAATAAACGATGTACTTGCAGTCAGGCAATCAATCATTCAGTAGCTGAACTGGGTTCCACACAGTGACAAAAACAAAAAGAGAGAGCCTGCAGCAACGAAAACGTAAAACAAATAGCAAAACCAGACAGACCTCAGTATAACACTCAGATTGGAAGTGTGGTACTCGAATTGGGAGCGTGACACTCGAATCCGGAGCATAACACTCAAAAAGGAGCACGTTCGACTTCTGAAAAATGTTTGCAAACCGGAACACTTCCGGGTTTGCAGTGTTTGGGTTCCAAGTTGTTTGAGTACCAGGGGTATTCAAACTTGAGAACCAGGGTACCACTGTAGTTATGTTTCCATGTAGAAGAGAAGATGGGTTTCCTTTCTTTTAAGAAACAGCTTTTCTTATTTCCTTTGGGGGGAAGCAATCCTCAGCTTCATGGTGAGACCTCGTGAGCGAAATGAGGTCTCAAAGGTCTCCTCAGAAAGCCTTGGCGGTGCCACCACCTCCCTGCTTTTAAATTTTTTTTTGCAAGCCCTGCTAGAGGACCATCTGCTTCTCCACAAGTATTTTCCCTGAGACTCTTCTCTCTTTCAAAAGCCAAACGTTTTGTTTGACCAGGAATGAAGGAATGGTGTCTGAATCCCCAGAGTTGCAGCCTCCCTGAAAATGAGGTCAGAGGCAAAATATTTGATGATTACGGCTGGGAAATGTGGAAGTGATTTAAAGAAAATAAACTCAAGCTGCTGTGGGCTAGCGGGCAAAAAGGACAGAATATGCATTATGGAGATCGGAGGTCCCTAGTGGGCTGCCTGCTGCCCCTTTCTTATAGATTAGCTGCAGATGGTGATTTCGGCTCTGGACCGGTAACAAAAATAAAGGCTTTCGGAAGAAGGTACCAAAATATGGCTCCCCAGTTCTAAGCGATGGTATGTTCAAGGGTGCTGCTACCAAGTTTAGTTTGCTTTGGATAAGGGAAAGCTGGGTACTTAGGTTGTCATTGTAATATTTGTCCTGTCCCCCCTGCAAAACAACAACAACATGCAAACTTATTTAAGTGGAGGAAAACATGCGCTTTTACTGCAGGGCAATGTATCCCCAGGGATGACCCCTAATGCAGCCTTTCCTCAGCTTCCACTCCCCCACCCCCATATTCTACCCCACTCTCAAGTGAAAGCTTCTCCAAGTGCCTGGCAGAATATTTTAAAACATGACTTGAAAAATGATACATGAAAAACACAGAATTGTCTATGACATTTGCTTCTGGCTGTTCTTCCATCGTGGGACTCAAAGCAATGGGCATGTCGCTCCCAGAGAGTCTTCTGTCCTGGCACACTTGCTTAGCTTCAGCAAGGAGGTTGACTCATGTGCTTTCAAACTACGCCCTGAGACCAGAGAAAACAGCAGGAGAGGAGCCTGTAAAAAAAGAGGTTATCAGAGTCTGACTAAAAGTGTACGGTTTCTAAAAGAGGGGTGGGGAACCTGCACCCTTAGTTGCTGATTTCCAGCTCCCATCATTGTGGTCACGCTGATGGGAGCTGGAGTCCAGCAACATCTGAAGGTCTGCAGGTTCCCCATCCCTGATCCAAAAGGCATAGGCAAATAAAAAAGTTTTCACTTGTCACTAGGAAAACTTCAGGCTAGGTACCTGGCAAGGCTCCCTGATGAGAGAACCTAAATTGTCTCCAAAGGGTGTGTTTTAATGTTAATGACAGTTTTTGCAGGATGCTACTGCTGTGCCAGTTCGAAAGCATGTCAAAGTGCAAGTAGATAAATAGGTACCGCTCTGGCGGGAAGGTAAACGGCGTTTCCGTGCGCTGCTCTGGTTTGCCAGAAGCAGCTTAGTCATGCTGGCCACATGACCTGGAAAAACTGTCTGCGGACAAATGCCGGCTCCCTCGGCCTATAGAGCAAGATGAGCGCGCAACCCCAGAGTCGTCCGCGACTGGATCTAACGGTCAGGGGTACCTTTACCTTTACTGCTGTGCCATCACAGTGAGTAGGAATGAGCCCTGAGTAAGCATAGGATTCCTCCTGAGCTTTCTTCCTTGTTCACCATGCCTCCACCTCTGCCAACTTTTTGTCCTATGTGCTGGCTGTGCTCCACTGGCGTAGGAGTAGAATCTTCTGCCAGTGGAAGAGGGCTGAAATGCCGGTGTTAATTTCCCTCCGGCGCAGTGCTTGAGTCTACCATGGGCAAAGGACTCAGGAGTGATACTGATCAGGAGGTGCAACTTGAGGACAAGATTGTTCTCTCTGCAAATGTTGGGATTCCTTAGTGCACTCTTAAGTGTGTCTTGCTGGAGAGAGTTTTCTTGGACACACTCTCAGATTAATCCAGCAGTCTGGTCTGCTCCGCTGATCAACACAAGCTCCCAAATTGGGGAAATTGTAACACAGAAATGCTTCTAATGTCTTTGAAAGCAGGCAGCTTTTTCACCACTTGGTTTGAGCTGCTTTTGTGCAAAACCTTTCCAGTATGTAGCCAAGAAAGAATGTGCTACATATTGTGACTTCTTTGACTGTAATTTGGCAGAAGGGTGCTTAGGAGTCTGGAAAATATGACAGGTTGTGAGAACTCTTGGCTGTTCCTGAACAGCTCTGGATGGTGTTGTTGGCAAGGATGGTAATGGCAAGGTGAACAAGAGCGCCTTTGATCAGTAAATTGCTTTATTTGCATAAGAAAAAGGTTTGTAACCAGATACCATATAATCTTCCTGCCAAAGTAACAGTACTCTTATTAACTACATCAGTTTTTCATCACATTCATAAAATGGTCAAGACCAGGCTCTGGACCCGCCTTACTGAGCACAGCTATGTCTGCCTGCTTATGCCTTTGCTAAAATGGAATTGTTTAATCTGCTCTTAAACAGGGGATAGCTTTTCTTGTAAAGGAAAAGCTCATGCCGCTGTTGTTGGTTTAAACTCCCCGGAGCCTTGATTAGGCAAGCAAATGTTGATCAGTGGCTGCAATGCATGGTGTCTGGACCTGGGTGAACAGTGAGTGTTTCAGGAAAAGGGATTGGGAGAAAGGGAGTGGTGCCCTTCAAATGCTTGCTTCAACCTCCCTCCTCCCCTGATGGAGACAATACGTCCCCTGCCCCTGTAGGGAGTTGCAGTGGGACTCTGTGTGTGCAGTGTTCTGTTCTGTTCTGTGTGGCCAGGCTGTGACGCTGCAAATGAAAAAGTGCTCATGAAGGCTTGGCTTTCACATCCGTGGTTGGAATGGTGGGCCTGGCACTCACCAGCAGAGAGCTTTCCAGCTGACCCTTGCATCTCCGATGTGGAAGAAACTGATCCCAGCTGCTGAGGGGAGGGAGTATTGCTCCACCAGTACAGTTTGGTCAAGACAAAGTTCTCACATGTATCAAAGAGTTGGTGGCAGGAGAGAGCTCTGCAGTAGTTACATTTTGCAATATCACATCCTCTTGTAAGAAGGAGACAGTTACTAATGCCTTTATCCTGTTGACCAGTCTCCCTGGCAGCTTTTAGAATCCAGGTCAAGCTCACACAAAGCAGGTCTCTCCCCTCCAAGGCATAGCTTTCAACTTTTCCCTTTTATTGCGAGGAATCCTATTCGGAATAAAGGAATTTCCCTTTTAAAAAGGGAAAAGTTGACAGCTATGCTGCAAGGATCCTGTCTGTCCATTTCCCTGGGCTGTGCAAATAACCACCCAGAGTGGGGGCATCAGCACTAGAAGGGCAGAACAGGAAAAAAATCTAAACAAATAAATGAAATCGGATAAGCAGGAGTCAAAGTTATATCAACTAACTGACCTCCATGTCAGCACGCAACTGGGCAAATTCATCTGGAAATTGTCTTGCAGATTGGCCACAAAAGACTACTGAGTGGACCAAGATGTAGCAGGACTTTTGACTGCTTGAAAAAGCTCCATTGGGCAACTTTGTACAGATGCAACTGCGGCAGAGAAGTGCTATTTCTTCACAGCCATCACTACTACAGAGCTCAAACTCATTCCAGGTCTTCCCCAGCACTAAACATCACCCCACTTGTTTCAGCAGGCACACACCAGTTAGGAGGTAGTTGTAGTGAACAACTGATGGAGGGACAATGCTGCCATCTAGCTGTTTTTCCAAATCAGTTCTCAGACTCCTCCCACATCCTTTGATGATGCTCCACTGCCATCTTTTGGAGCCTGGGTATCCTGGTCCACCAGACCAAAGCAGGGCAGGTATACTGAAGAAGGACATCAAAAACGCCAGAGTGATTGGTTCTAGTGATTTTGTCTGTGCAGTCCCATTGCCTTTACAGGTGCAGGACGGACACTGCAACTATGAGAGGTCGCCGTGACTAGTCTGCACCCAAGCAAATGTTTAGACATTCTTTATACACAAAGCAGCATATGCCACTTTGGCCAGGACTTTGCATCACTTGCAAATGGCCAAATCTTATAGATAGTCCCACTTCCTGGGCTCAGAGCCCAGCACCCCAAGCCCACAGATAAGGTTAAAGCAAGCCAGTTAGCTGATATCAAAGCAAGTGAATACAAACATATATTCATAAACATTAACATTCCTGCATTGCAGCTGGTTGGACTAGATGACTCTAGGGATCCCTTCCAACTCTACAGTTCTATGATTTTATATAGGAGCTCATGGTTACAGCAACTATCAATTAATTGTGGGGCTATCTTGATCACCAAGATGCATAGCTTCTGGAGCAGTTCGCTGTGAGTTCAACACACTGAGTGAATCTGTAAGTGCCTTATCTTCTTCTAAGTGTGTTAGCAACACATCTTGAATGTTTGTGTGATAGGGAGTTGTGTGCATATGCAGGAATGTGGCTTCCTATGCATGAAGATGTTCTACTTTAGTTGCCTCCCTGATCCCTTTTTTGTATTTAAGGATCATTGTCATTGTTTTGGTCGGAGGGTCAATAGTGTGGCCCTAGTAGTGCTATTTTGATATTTGACCTGGAATTTTGATCAGCATTGTGAATAAATTTAGTTTTAAAGATGGTCTTAGGGTGAAATCATAACCACATTTATTTGAGAGGGAGCCCCACTGAACACAGTGGAACATACACCTGAGTAAGCATACTTAGGCATACATTGTTGTGTTGCATGACACACACCTGCCATTAGCAGTTGTGTGTTTGTTGGTTGAAGTGGTAGATGTCTAACACCTGTGAGGTGAGGCTGGATTGCTGGTCTGCTCCTAGCTGACATTAAATGACATAAGGTCTGATCCTGAAGAGCTATACTAAGATGATGCAGGCTCTATGAAGCTCACTGCTGTCTGTCAGGGTTGCAGTGATTATAAAATGGAGGAGAAACCATGTAAGCTGCCTTGAGCTCCTTGGAGGAAAGGTAGGATATAAATGTAAAGAATAGGATGGTTTGGGGCCAGTTTTCTGGGAAGGCTTCAGGAGAACTGAACTGGAAAACAGCTGGTTAGGAGGGAAGAAAAACACTTCTTCAGATCGACCTGAGCCTATGTCAGGTCCTAGCCTGCTGTCTGATCTTCACTTCTGTTTCCAGAGTTCTTATATCAGGCTGGAGCTTTTGAGAATATTAAGAATATGCAGATTCAACGTTCTTATCTTATGTGACTTTTTACATACCGGTAAACAATTCGATGCCTTCAGATTGTTCCAAGAGTGGGTTTTGTTGCATGTTTTTTTTTTTTTTTTTTTAAGTCTAGGCATTGAGCATTAGGACCTCATTAAAATGTGCTCTGATTTCCTAAGTTTAGCACACGGAATGGTAGATACGGAAAGGGTTTTATTTTTTTAAGTTCGTTAGCATTTCAACATTTTAGTAGAGGCACCGCAAGGAAGCTTCCAGCATTTGATTTTTTCCATTGTCTCCGCTGCATTCATGTGTTTAAACTGTTTTGTGCTAGGAAAGTTCTCAAAAGCTGCTAAGAGAGGAATAAAAACATTGCTGTGACTTTCCTTGCACATATTTGCAATATTGCCTTTTAGAGGGCATTCCGATCTGCTGACAGAGTTGGGGAGCTGCATGTTCTGCTGTGCTGGGTTTTGCAGCCAGATCCTTTGGGAGGCTCTTGCTCCTTGGAAACAATGGTTTCAGCCCGTGTGACCATGTAACTCTGGTATGCTCTGATTGGCCAGCCTCCTGGAGACTTGAGATCTAACTGAATAGGCAGGGACCTCTTTCCTCCTGGGGGTGTATTTTGCAGTTGGCTTTTGTTAGAAAGTATGAGAGCCAAAAATGTAAGATGTAAGATGGGTGGAGTTTGTGCTTGGCTGGTCTCGGAAAGTGAAGCAGGGTGCGGAAACATTTATGACAAGCTGGGAAAACATTGTCAGAGTTGGACATTTCAATACAGAAGCTTCGTGGGGTACTTAAACTAATAGACTCAAAAGCTGTTATTTCCCCTTTGCTCAGACTGTTGTGAAGGGGGTTGGCATTAATGCCAGTCTCCTTGTACTCCAGGTCACAATAACACACACATATCCACGGATGCACAGACCTAGCCCTTCTGTTTTGATAGATGGCTCTGAATGAACAATAAAAACTTCCCTGTCTAATTTGAAAAGCACACCCTTAATACTTTCTGTGGTCATGCTAATGCATCTTGGCTTGTGAAATTTTGCTTAGAGAGCAGAGGTTAACTTTTCTATTTTCTCTGCTTCTCAGACCAACTTGTGCTAACGGGTGGGGAGGGTGCGGCTCTCCAGATGTTGTTGGATGGCAACTCCCATTAGCCCCAGCCAGCATGGCTGACAACATCTGGAGGGCCACGGCTTCCCCACCCCTACTTGGGTTGTCATGGCCCATCCTCTCAAAGTGGCCTTTTGTCAACAGGAGCCCACAGCCTAGTGCTTGTAACTGCTGTGCTTCCCAATGAATAAAAAAGAAATCCTTTGTTTAATTTTAATTTTGAGAAAGATATATTAGGACTGCAGCAGATCGGATTGATGGAAAAGCTGCAACATTTAAAGATGTGCATGTAACCACGTAGATTAGAATCCATTTTCTGGCAAAGGTACTGAGAAGGTGTCAATAACTTTTTGGATTGACATCTGCCAGCTAAAGTCAACAAATCGCCCACAAAGGCCTGTTCAATCTGCTAGTGATCTGTGGCTCTTCTGATATTTCTGGAGCTTTTAAGATCTGTGAGAAGGTTGCAGTTATTGGTTGCTGTTTTGTGGTTTTTACCTCTTACTGTTTTTCTTTATCTTAAGGAGGCTTCCTCCCCCGCCCCTCAACAAAATATCTTTTATGCCTTGCAGGAAGAGCCGATGAGCAAATCTAAAATCTGTGCTAATGTGTTCTGTGGGGCTGGCCGGGAGTGTGCTGTGACAGAGAAGAGCGAGCCAACTTGTCTCTGCATTGAGGTAAGCGAAGTCCTGGGACCGCTGAGATCAAAGGCTGATGTCATCCCAAATGTGGAGAACCAGCACACCTATTGGTGGTGACTGACGTGTGCTCCCTCCTGCTTCCTCTGTGTTCCTAGGGATTTTCTGCACAGCCTTCTTGGTTTGTTGCATGTACAGTGGTACCTCGGGTTGTATACACCTTGGGTTACAGACGCTTCAGGTTACAGACTCTGCTAACCCAGAAGTAGTACCTCGGGATAAGAACTTTGCCCCAGCATGAGAACGGAAATCGTGCAGTGGCGGCACGGCAGCAGCAGCAGCAGCAGCAGGAGGCCCCATTAGCTAAAATGGTACCTCAGGTTAAGAATGGACCTCCAGAACAAATTAAGTTCGTAACCAGAGGTACCACTGTATGCTTCCTTTTTGGCATCAATGACTCAAGTCTTCTTTCAAGGTAGCTCTTTCATTGTAGCAACATCACATTTCCTGAGCACTTAACAGCACATCCTATTATGCTGCTTTCCTCCAAATCATTTTGGTCTTCTGACTGGTGTGTGGAGTATACTTAGCAAACTGTCATAAGCACCTATTTGATGCAGCCTGTGACCATGATTATCATTATTAGTTGTTTCACTAATGTAGGTTTCCCTAGTGTGCATTTGTTCACGATATATATTGCCCACATTATAGCAGGAACCGATAGAAGAGGAGGAGGAAGAATATGTAAATAAGCACAAATAGGGGGATACCAATGCTTTCAGTTCAGTAAGTTACACGTAGTGGGGCTTAGTTTTCCATAAAGGATGAGAACTAAAGCAATAAGCCATGGGTAGGCAAACTAAGGCCCAGTGGCCGGATCTGGCCCAATTGCCTTCTCAATCTGGCCCGTGGACGGTCCAGGAATCAGTGTGTTTTTACATGAGTAGAATGTGTCCTTTTATTTAAAATGCATCTCTGGGTTATTTGTGGGGCCTGCCTGGTGCTTTTACATGGATAGAATGTGTGCTTTTATTTAAAATGCATCTCTGGGTTTCTCCAAAAAATAGTCCGGCCCCCACAAGGTCTGAGGGACAGTGGATCGGCCCCCTGCTGAAAAAGTTTGCTGATGCCTGCAATAAGCTAAAACAGAGTTAACCAGTGCTTTTTTTCTTAAAAAAATGTTTAGGGCTACTCACATTCTGACTCAAGAAAATTACCATTTTATAGTTCAAATCAGGAAAAATAAATATAGTAAATGGACAAAAATACAAAGATTCACAAAATGTTTAGGGGTATGCGTCCCCCCAGAAAAAAAGCACTGGTTATCCCTGTTTTAGCTTATTGCAGGTGTTAGCAAACTTTTTCAGCAGGGGGTCAGTCTACTGTCCCTCACTTTTGTGGAAGATTTGAGGAGTTGTTTGAAGAATGAGAGGGTGGATGTCTTCTAATCAGGGAAGAAAAACACTCAGAAACAGTGTGTGCATATGATTTTATCCTGTATGTCACTTGCACTATTCAGGCCCTCCCTGAATTAGTTTAAGAATTCATGACCTTTGGGACAAACTCAGACTGTAAAGTTAATCTCATCAAAACTTAGACATGTCTGGATCCTTTGTTTCTGTTTGTTGATGAATTATTTATTTGTACGTTGTAACCCTTGATCTGACTACATTCCCCCACTCTGGTGCCAATCCAAATTGGACCCCACATGTCTGCTTCAAAGGAAGTTCCCACTATTCAGGAAGGAAAATCCTGCACTCAGGGGCAAACTGTGATTTATGTAAATTGTAGTTTGGCCTTCTCTCTCTAGCCCTCCTAATGTATATTGCCTGCGTGAAAGTGCTTATCTTTATGCCCTGTGTGTCTCCTTCTACCTTTAGAGCCTAGTTACATTGGATCTGTCTTTTTCTTTTTGTTGCTGTTGCAGAGATGCAAGCCTCACAAAAGGCCAGTTTGTGGCAGCAACGGCAAGACATACCTGAACCATTGTGAGCTGCATCGCGATGCTTGCCTCACTGGCTCCAAAATTCAGGTGGACTATGATGGTCACTGCAAAGGTAAGTCGGATCCTGGGGGGGGGGAAACTCTTGGAAACAACTACTACTCCGTAAGATCAACGCTAGAGGACATTAGAATTCAGTCTAGGCTTGGGAATTCTGGCACCAGATATCCATTTTGGTTTTTTCAAAGGCACATGACTTAATGTGCCACAACATTCCGTGCCTGTTTCCACTGAATATTGCTGCTAAAGTGTGCCACTTCTTGCATCGGATGGCCCCGGAGCTGAGGGCAACAAAGCAAGGAGCCAGTTGTCACCGTGACATAAGACGTTTGGCCCAGCCCATTACAGTGCAGCCCTGACTGGGGCACTACGGTGAAAAAACATTGTTCTCTGGTCTTGTGAAACAGAACAGTAACAAGGAAATAGAGGAAGATATGGGAAGTAATGTCAGTAGTAGGTGGAATTTACAATCTGTAGTCAGCTGTCAGAGACATGGCCCACAGAGAGGAAGAAGCAGAGGGGGAGGAAGTGACAAACAGAAGGCTGCCTGTCACTTCTCAAAGCAACACTGAGATGCAGGAGCAGGAGGCAGGTGGTAGTAGGGGGTTGGATTCAACTCCAGAGGGGGAGGTATTGGTTACACCTGAGTCTCCCAGAAGTAGGAGGCGGAGCAAGCGATTACAGCAAAGGAAGACCAGCTAGAAGCGGGGACAGGCTCGGCGTATATCTGGCCTTTTAAGGGGCCGGAGGTCAGTCAAGTCAACTGATAGTGAAGAATGATCTGTGGGAGGCTATGTTTGCTGTAAGCCTGTAATTGCCAAATGAAGCTAAAGGAGTTAAACTGCCAGTTTGCTGTGTCGTGTGTGTGAGATGTGCTAAACCTGACATCAGCCATACCAGGAATGATTTCCCTGGAGCTTGGCTGAGTGTTTGGAGGCTGAACTTGGGTGGAAGAAATGGACCTGGGAGCCCTAGATGAACAGCTGTATATGCTGCTGAGTCCTGCCACATGAATGTTCCTTGCAATACTGTAAGGGACAAACTATGTTCGTTTACAATACTTATATTTCCACCTGACTTCCAGTGCAGCTGACAGTAAGTGGAAAAAACATCATCGTCACCATCATGTTCCAAAATAAAAAAATTGGGCAATAATTTTAATGGGGGTCAACCAAAATGTCAAGAAAAGGATGTTAAACTTTTGAGTAGTTTACTCAAGGGTTGCCAGTGCAGTGCCAGGTGAACACCATTGCATTTGAAAAGGCCATTATTGATTCCTCTAGGCAAGACACCCAGACTCTGAACTAGGGCGGTGGGTGGAAGCCCTATGGCACAAGGAGAAATTATTGAATTGATGGGATGGGTTAGTTGAATACTGCCCACCGCCCCCAACAATGTCTGGGGGGAGATATGAGATGTACTTCAGTAAAACCATAGACTGTTACAGTACCTTCAACCTGAAGTTTTCTTATTTCTTCCTGTAAATAGAGAAGAAGCCTGAGAACTCTGCTGCAAGTCCAGGTAAATATGCCTTTGCCTGTGCTGTGCAATCTGTGGGCTGTTCCTCATGTTACATTTGTTCAAATATAGGTCAAAGGAAGTGTGTCTGAATGCCCTTCAAGTGCAGATCCTGTCTGGAAAAGTGTTTACAGAGTGGAACTTCTATATCCCAACTGGCTATGAGTCCACCTTCCTCATTGCCTCTTTCAACATATCATTGTTAATATCTCACCCATGGGCATGACACTCTTCTCACGAAAGTGGTTAAGCTCTACATTCTATGTCTTGAGCCACAGTGTTTACTTCATGTGCAAAATTCAAGGATAAGGGAATTTGTGTCTCCCCCTCCCAAATTTACCTTTTCTTTTCTGTTTTTGGTCTCAGTTCAATTGCAGTTGGCTACTGTGACTCACCAGGCTAATAATAAAAAACAATAATAGAAATGTGCCAAGTTAGAGTGTGAAAAATGAAGCCTAGCTGGTTGACTGAGGATCAGTAGAGAATGGCAAAAGAGATTTTTGCCTTCTGTCTGCTCCTGAACTGTCACCTTTAATTTTCTGGATTACCAGATTGAAGAAATAAAACATAGAATTTATTTTGTTCATCTTGCCCATTGAAAATAGCACTGTGCATAATCAGTGGTAGTTTCTCATGTGCCTTAACAGCAGAGGAAAATAAACATGGCCTATCACTCCACAAGCTGGGAGACTTGGGAGTCTGCTGATTTCTGATCCATTTTCCACTTGAGATGAAGAGAAGTTGCATTGCTTCTTTGCCTGCCATCTAACTGTCTCCTCCACTTTCAATTCATTGCATCTCTCTGACATTCCTGGTCCAACTCTCCCCTTTTCTTGTCACTCAATAGTTGTCTGTTACCAGACTGACCGAGATGAACTCCGGCGCCGTGTCATCCAGTGGCTTGAAACTGAGATCATTCCTGATGGCTGGTTCTCTAAAGGCAACAACTACACTGAAATCCTAGACAAGTACTTCAAGGTACAGATGGCAGGAGAAGAAAAATAGAAATGGTGAACTGATGGAAGAAGTGGTTGGAGATTTGCTTCATAGTATTAGTGTGAATTTTCCTGAATCACTAATTTGTTTGGAAACTAGCTTGTGAATATTCTACATTCTCACCTCTGCCTTTAGCCTTCACTTGCTTTTCTATATGTACAAAAGAGATGTGATCAGCTTATAGGCTTCTAGCAGCCTTCAACCACAATGTTAAATGAATGAGAAATCGTCAAGTAAACACTTGGCTAATTCAGAAGATAAAACAGCTTTGTGGAGAGTCACTATCACCGTATTATAGACTATTCTGGCCTGTATATTCATGTTGGATAAACTGTTATTTCTCAACAAAACAATTATGCCTGATTTGCAGATAAATGTGCAAGACTTAGCTTAATACTCTCAGACAACTGCGGGCCCGGGGTGTATGTGTGGAACTGTGTCAAGTGTAATTCAGTTTCCCACACAATCTAAAAATAACAAACAGTGTTGGGCCTGTGAGGAATCCTATTCCCTCCCCTTCAATGCTTCCCCAACAGTGACTCTCCCTAGGTTTCACTGACAACTAGGATGAATCCTTCATATGGGAGCTGTCTCTGGGGTACCTTAGGGCTCTACGTTTGAATACCTCTTGCCACCTATGGGATCTCCCTACCAGGGTTCCCAACTACTGCAGTTTGCCTCCCCTTTAGGCAAATAAGTGGCACACTTGGCTTCACTGTCCAGCCCTCTGTATGACAGGAGAATAAGCAAACAGTTTCCTCTTCCTCAGGAAAGCTTTGTTCTCTCCTCTTAGTCACACCTCTTAAGGAACTGATCCACTGCCACAGTCAGCGAACGTTTAAGCACATTTAACTTTATTAGGTAACTTGAAAACATGGATGTCTTGGGTTATTACTGGTACAAATCTTCTACTTATGTAATTCAGCTTTGTTATAATATTTCCTGCATCCCTTTAGCAATGGTAATGACCTTTCCTCCCATTCCCCAAAGCCTAACCTCTCATTTTCTCTCTCTAATCCTCCACCCCCAACTGCCAAACCCCCAACAGCCTTTCAAGGTTGTTCCCCCTCCTTTTAGAGCCAACTAGCTCCGCCTCCCAGGGAACACCTACCTAACATGGGAGTGATAGGTTAACTCATGATGAACCTGAATCATCAGCAGGCATTATTCCGCCACAGGGCCCCTTTCAATAAGACAGAAAATTAAGCAGCTTACTATGAAAAAAAACTGTAGAGGTCTGAGGCAGCGAAGTCAAGCTAATCAGATTTGGGAGAGAATTTGTTCCCACTGCACATAAGGCTTTCATTCATTCAGACCTGAACATAAGCAAGTTGTATCCAGCAAGTCATCCCCCTAAAAGGAAAGCGTAAAGCCATAGTCTCTAAACTTCAGTGGCCAGCAGCGGTGCCAACTTGAATAAAATATTGTGGGGGCCCAAGGAAGCCCCGCCCTGCACAATCAAACACATGACGCAGTGCACACATCCCATTTGTATGGGCATGCCCATCAACTTTGTAGAGGGCCAGCCCCCTCAAATATTTTATTGTGGGGTCCTAAGCCCCCACAGCCCCCTAGGAGTTGACTCCTATGGTGGCCAGTATGGCCATATAATACTTTGTATGCTGTCTCAATTACAGTTGAGGTGATTAAGGTACTTGACAAATAAAGATCAAGCAGCAGGGGGTGGCGAAGTGGGACTATGCCAGTCACCTGACTGCTGTTTGGCTGAGTTGCTGCAGCGTAGCCAGATAGAGAAAGGGAGCAATGTGATGGCAGCTGGATTGTCAGAGACCAGACTGAGGATTACAGCTCTGAAGAGGAATGGTAGGAACCTCTCCCTCTTCCTGCTCCTGACCAGGATCCTGAAGCTGCTCAGGAACAGTGGAGCAGTATAGATTTAGAGAATTGGTTTGCAGAGGGACATAGTTCGGAAAACAACAGCTGGGAAAAGCTGAGTGAGGAACAGCTAGAAGAAGCAGAACAGGAAGAGAGAGAGATCACCGACTCCCCTTCACTAGAGAGTGTCCAGCCTATCTCTCCAAGGTCAAGGGAGAGCTGATAATGTTGCTATGCAGAGGGCACAGCGCAATGACTTGGTGGTGGGGGGGACAAGGAGGGAAATTTAATTGGGAGCACCTTCGCTCCGAGAATTGCTGCTGTGTTCTTTTGCTGTGGTCATTAAACACTCTTAAACTGGTAAGAGACTCTAATTGCTTTGTTCTGCTGATGCACGGCCAAAGCAGGGGAGGAAGCCATTTCTCCGAAGCCTGACATGGATGGTCACAGAACAAACACACTGGTGGAGTAAATCCAGTGTTCCTCCTAGTGCACTGACACCACACTAGCCTTCCCACCACTATACTCCATGTCATCCACTGCTACATTCAACTGAACAAGTAGTGGAAGTTGTGAAAAGGAAATAGCTAATGGTCCATGGAAGCAACACTGTTGTTTTCAGCCTCTCTTGCATGCTGCTTTGTACTTCTGTAGAATTTCGATGATGGGGATTCTCGCCTGGATTCCAGTGAGTTCCTGAAGTTTGTGGAACAAAATGAGACAGCAGTCAACATCACCACCTACGTGAATCAAGAGACCAACAAGTTGCTCAGGTAGCTTGGGGCAGAAATCAAAGAGAACAAGATTCAAACTACAGATGGCACTTAGTTTCGTGATTTTTTTCCCCTGATCAAATTGGGACCCGTTCCAGATCTAAATAGGCCCATGGTCCGCCCCTGCTTTACAGGAATGCAAGCAAAAACATTTTGTTGCTAGCTTGTACATATCACAGGGTGGTTCTAGTCATGATCTGGAATCCTGCTGATTCAAGCAGTAGAAAATATATCAGAAAGCTCCTGTTCTTGTCCTTTGCCAGGCAAAAAAACCTTGTCACCTATGTTTTGAAAGCAGCAGGTCTAATGACCAAGCATTTGAATCTAACCCTACATTCCTGTTCATCTGCATTTGCCTACAAAAGTGTTTAGTAACTGCCAGTGATGATTGTGGAACTTGCCAAGTTACCCGAGAAGGAATAGTTGCTCATGTTTAGACCATAGGAAGAATCAGCAGCCTTTGAATGCCGGTAGTCTGGTGGGCTGCTTCACATGTTCAGATATCCCAAGTGAAACAATTTGACATTTCATTGTAAACATGTTAACCATTCCTGCTTTGCTGTGATGTCTTCTAGGCTGATGCTTGTATTTTTTGTGTTTCTTGCAGGGGACTCTGCGTAGATGCTCTCATTGAGCTCTCTGATGAGAATGCTGACTGGAAGCTTAGCTTCAACGAATTTTTGAAATGCCTCAATCCAGCCTTCAACCCACCAGAAAAAAGTAGGAACACCTTGTCTGCACAGAGAGAGACTGAGGTTCCTAAAAGTGTAGAAAGAGCAGAAAGATTAAGGGCTGGAAATGTGTCTCAAAAACCAGCCAGTGTCTTATCAACCTGTCTCTGATTAGTCATTAATCTTTAGTCTGCTCTATCATTATCCATATGTTATAAGCCACATATTACACTAAACCACAGGTTTCATTTACAGTTGTACCTCAAATTACAAACACTTTGGGTTACAGACTCCGCTAACCCGGAAGTAGTACCTCGGGTTAAGAACTTTACCTCAGGATGAGAACAGAAATGCAGCGGCAGCGGGAAGCCCCATTAGCTAAAGTGGTACCTCAGGTTAAGAACAGTTTCAGGTTAAGAACGGACCTCCGGAACGAATTAAGTTTGTCACCAGAGGTACCACTGTACATTGAGACCATATTCTATTCTCTGTTATCTTTCTAGAATGTGCCCTGGAAGATGAAACATACGAGGATGGAGCAGAGACCCAAGTGGAGTGTAACCGTTGTGTCTGTGCCTGTGGGAATTGGGTGTGTACTGCCATGACCTGTGAAGGTATGTCGACCAAGGAAATCTTGGATCATTTTAGAACACTATTTCTTCCTCAGAGGAAAGAAATGTGATGTCTGGACCGTTGGCTTTTTGCTCTAAGCACTTGAAAGCAGAAGGAGTTCCAGATCAAAATCCCATGAACCATCCTGGGTCTGGGATCAGTTATTTTATAACCTGGAAATCAGAAAATGTTGTTTTCATGATAGAAGAGACCCTTCTCCCAATACCAAATATACTATTCTCAATATACTATTCTCCCAGTACCCAATATACTCCCACTGTACTACAGTATTCTGGTCATTTCAGTTCTGGGGACTACTTGGGCATTAATTATTTGAAGGCATCAAAGGACCATGGGAATTGGTTCAAAATGGAGTACATTCATACCTTGGAAGTCAAACGGAATCCATTCTGGAAGTCTGTTCAACTTCCAAAACATTTGGAAACCAAAGCGTGGCTTCTGATTGGCTGCAGGAAGCTCTTGCAGCCAATTGGAAGCCCCCTCAGATGTTCAGCTTCCAAAAATAGTTTGCAAACCGGAACAGTCACTTCTGCGTTTGCGGCATTCAGGAACCAAAATATTCGAGAACTAAGCTGTTCAAAAACCAAGGTATGACTGTATTATTGTATCCAGAGATGAAAACCTGATCCTCTTTTACCCCAGGAACCCTCGTGCAAAATTAGGTTACACTATCTTAAGAGGAGCCCCAATGCACAGCAAACAGATAAACAATCAGCTTTCCAAATATATGGTAAATGTAAAAATGATTCTTATCTCAGGTTGTAATTTATATCAAAAGAAGGTTATGAAAAGCCAAATGTCAATTTAGCACTGCCAGATGGAAACTAGGGAGAACAAAGGAAATGGGGTGAGTGGAAAGACCGACCCCACTGTCTACTCCACATTACAAAATAGAAATATGTCCGCCCTTCAATGAGAGGAAAACAAATGATGGCAACACTAAAAACTTAGGTGAGCAAAAGAGGAGAGGCTGATTGCTCTTTTGTTCTCCCCTTCCATAACAACCACAGATGCATTTGGTTTGACTCTGGTTTTGTTTGTTTCTTACATTTCTTTGAATGACATTAAATTCTTGATCTTGACCTGTGACCTTGCCTGTACCCTCAGGGTGGTCCATTTCCCCTAGGCTGCCCATGGGAGATGAAGGCCCAGCATACACTGTGGAGGGTCCAGGGTGCAAGGCAATTCCTTTTGAGAGCTAGAGGCCAACATGTCTTGTGAGAAAGGAGAAACCTCCTGAGAGACTTTGCTGTTCACAGCCATGCATATGACTGAAGGAGGTGGGAGCTTGTGCCTTTGTTCAGCCAAAGCTGAGGACATAAGTGAATTTGAACCACTTATCCCTCGATCTAAGGCCTGGAGAGCAATTGGGAAGCTTGAAGAACTGAACAAGCAGGATAAACAGCAGATGCTGCAATGCTGATGGCCAGGAGGGGGCACCACAAAGCGACAATAAACTCTGTAATCTAATTAGAAAATCTGCACCGCACTGTTCCTTTGATCAGCTTAAAATTTGCATTTATTCAGCTGCCCAAACCCCAGGTCCTTTTTGATGGCAACTTATTATTATGCGAGGAGAGTCCCTTTTATTATGTTTCCTCTTACTGATCCCTTTATAAGGGGAGAACTCCAGCTCTTTTATGTTTTAGTCTTGTAACCATTCCTTCTGCTTCTCTTTGAATCTCACTACATGCCAGGCATAAAACTGATGATCTGCCTTTCCTTCATCATGTTTTAAACCAGTGACAGTACTTTTACCTCTCAGTCTTTGACTGGCCCATTCAATTTTCTCACTAACTGCTGCTGAAAAAGGCTGGTCTAACAGGATGACAGGCTGCCATGTTGAGCTCATCAGCGAGAATTTTAAGTGACTGTACCAAGTAGTAAGCAATTGCACCAAGTGGCAAACAGGGTCTAGTAGCGTGCTACTGTTTTAACTGAAGATTGTCGCAAGCTTGGGGAGGTTGTGTGAATGGTTGCAAGGTACTTACCAAGGGGGTGGGGATGAGGAAAGAGAATGAGATAAATAGGTTTCATCGTTAGTTCTTGGGTACATTAAGGAAGTTCATTTCAGTATTATTGCTGCTTACCCCAGGGTTCTGCAGCTCCTGCAAAGACCACGAGTGGGCAGTTGGAATTGGGTTTTTGCAAAGGTTAGACTAATCTGGTAGTGTGTCTATGAATTTCACCATGAACATCTCTATGATAGGATATGTATGGAGAAATTTCTAAGCCAACTTATTTTTCATTGCTAGTATTCAACCTCAGTGGTTTCTGTCTTCTCGTCAACAGAGCCAACACTTGGTGTTAAATTTGATGTGGTGATAGAACTTGCTCTGATTCTACCTTTACCCTCTTTGCCTTGAATTTCCTAAACATTGTATTCTGCCAACTGTGACAGTTGTGTAATCCACTTATCCTTGTAGGCAAGAACCAGAAAGTGCTTTCTGAAGGGCAGCAGCCTGAAGATAAGATGACTGAAGAAGAACTGGCCAGATATGTTCAGGAGCTGCAAAAGCATCAGGTCGGAAGGGGACTGTAGAGATTTCTTTGCCTTGCAAACATGCTGGCTATATATTTATTTCTATAGGTCTTTCTGCTGAACGAGCTATAAGAGTCTGTACCTATTGGAGGCTGCTGAGAATAACTAGGGATACAACATAACTTGAGCCAGTTTTGTTTTAGCGACTTGCCTTGTCACCAAAGTCAAGAAGGAGTTTTATGCAGGCAAATGGACAGAACCCCATGCCCTGAGCCTGTGTCTGCACTAGAGCTTTAACACATACACGAGTCACTGTTTACGTGTCTAAATTTGTGCACCTTTGTCCACACATAAGCACTTCCAGTTTTATGCCTCCAAAATCAATTTTGATGTATCTCATCAACGCTAGTGGGCAGTGCTTGATGGGATGTATTTGTGTTGTGTTTTATAATTCTAATTATTAATATTAATACTACTACTACTATTAGGGATGCAGGTGGTGCTGTGGGTTAAACCACAGAGCCTAGGGCTTGCTGATCAGAAGGTTGGCAGTTTGAATCCCCGCGACGGGGTGAGCTCCCGGTGCTCGGTCCCTGCTCCTGCCAACCTAGCAGTTGATTGGAGGGGCAGCTAACGTGATGACTAGTATGTCAAAGTGCAAGTAGATAAATAGGTACCGCTCTGGTGGGAAGGTAAACAGCGTTTCCGTGTGCTGCTCTGGTTCGCCAGAAGCGGCTTAGTCATGCTGGCCACATGACCCGGAAGCTGTACGCCAGCTCCCTCGGCCAATAAAGTGAGATGAGCACCACAACCCCAGAGCCGTCCGCAACTGGATCTAATGGTCAGGGATCCCTTCACCTTTTTAATTCTACTTTTATTTATTAAATTTGTATGCCGTCCTTCATCTGAAGATAACAAGGCATTTCACAATATAAAAAAGAGAACACAGAACACATAATAAAACAAGAGCAAGAACAAACCAATAACCCTCTTTCACAAACACATTTAAATGGCCGTTGAATGTTCAGTCAGCCTAAGCCTAAGAGAAACATTTTCACCTGCTGCCTAAAGATATGTAATGAAGGTACCAGGTGAGCCTCTTTGGGGATAGCATCCCACAAAATCGAGTGGCCCTGAGTACTAGTGTTACAAGAGAGATGAAAACTTCCCTCAAGCGGGCCTTTGCAGATGGTTCATAGTTAAGCAGAATTTGGGGGGGGGGGGGACGACGACACACAGATTTCTGATTTCCGGTCACATAGACGAATACTCAAATCAGAAGTGTGATTCTGGGTCCTGAAACAGCAGTTCTGGAACTGAAACATTTAAATATTTGTTCCAGCCCCATATTTAGCATGTTTTCATCCCAGACATATCTTAGTGGGGTGGGGGAAGAACTGTGTCCTGTTGTTAATATAAGAACTGAGTATATAAAGTGGACCAGATTAGTAGGGTTTTTCCCCTCCTGTGGGCACCCTATCCTGGCACCAGCTTGTGGAATCACAGTGCATCCATTAGATTTCTCTCCTTTTCCTTTCCAGGAGACATCTGAGAAGACCAAGCGAACGACCACCAAAGAGATGTAAGCGAAACGCGCAAGTGGAAGATGCCCGAAGCTGGTGTGTGTTGCCTGACTCACCCACCAGTCTTCCTTCAGCGCTGATTTCAATATGCAAATGTGTGTAGGACTTGTTGCCCAGTCACAAATATTTACATTCTATAGCAATGGGGGGGGGGCAAAGAAAAAAAAAATAGGTTCTTTTAAAATTTAAGAGAACCCCTCTGAATCATGGTTTGTTTGTTTTTTACAATGAGGAAAGGAACTGAACTGAGGACATTAGTGAGGACCACAAATAATTCCAGCTCTCGCTAACACCTGAGCTCATATGTGTGGGATCTTGCTACCTCTCTTGAGTTTTGCTGACAGCCTAAAAGCTACTACCGTAACTGCAGGGACTTGGAAAGGAAGTGCCTATGGCTAAGCATGTATTCCATGGGATATTGCTATGCCTCATGATCTTGATAACTGGCTTTTCTGTTTTCACACATGAACAACTTTCGTCCTGTATTCCCTTTCCTGCCCATACTCTGCTCCCAAAGAATATCTGGCCATTCAGACTGGTTTACTGTGCCTGTGTCAGGGGGTTCCTGGTGAACACAGACCAAATCTCTGCCAGAAGCCAGATAGCCCAGTGCATTGAGTTCCAAAGTGACCTCATTTTCTTTCCCTCTCTCTTTGCAAAGGTGCTACAGTATATTTTCTTATCACACTCTTACACTGATTCTTTTTTTTTAAGTAATGACTTTTAACTGAGCTTTTTGTATCTTTGATTTATAGATATTGTTTATAGTTACTGGAAAATGTTGTACTTCTGGTTCATGCTTTGTATTATAGCTGCATGTATCAAAGAAGTCAAATCAGTGCAGCACAAAGAGGGGCTCAGAGCATACGGGGCCCTTCTGGATTTGATATTTCAGCATCCTTTTATGGTAAAGAGCCTTAGTTCATGCATGAATAGAGCTGGATAGGGTTTTCAAAGGAGACTGTCTCCCACAGGGTCATTTCTTCAAGGAAGCGGAGGGGGAGAATTATTCACTTCAGGAAGAAGTGAAGGCCAGTCCTGTTGCATTAAATAGAAGCAAATATTATGTCAGGCAAACATCATGCTATGGAAGCAGTTTTGGAATTGCAGGCACTAAGATGTGTAAGTTCCCGGTGCTTCTTTACTTAGGGACCGGTTCTGTAATTTCCAAAAGGACACTTGCACAACTGGGGTATCTAAGCAGGTTGCTGATCTGAGTGCTGACACAACTTTTTCCATGCAGTGAAAGGAAATAACCTCCAGCAAAGGAGGGAAGGAAACACCAAGCAAAGGAAGGAGAATATGCAAACCCATAAATACATTGCATTTGTTGGTGTGATACCAGAGACTGTTCCATGCTATTTAGGAATTTTGGCAATAAAATCAGGGGACTCAATCTCCCTACAGTGGTATAGTAAACATCAGAAGCGTTGTTTGTGCATATCTTTGAAGAGAAAACTGTATTCTAGATTGAAATTTCAAGTCCTACTGAATAGCCCCAATCTTAGGGAATAAGCCCAAAAGTAATTTTTCCCATGCAATTCCTCCCTGATGTAAATCTCCCCCAACTGCTATTTGCATCAGTAGTGAAAACTTCCAGGGATTCAAACAGGCTCTGACAAAAGGGAAAGGCAAGATCCACCCCCCCCCCAATAACTGAATGGACTTCCTTAATGCATACAAACTGTTGGAACCACTTTCTCAATTCTCACACCACCACTTTAGGAAATATGGCCTGAGGATAGAGGGGGGAATTATAATGAGAAGTTGAATTGTTGATTATAAAAATGTTAAAATCCAACAACCCTCAAAAGGTACTAGTCAATAGACTTACTTAAGCCTATGATTTCAGGGGATTTAAGCATACTTAACTCTAAACTGGATTGTGCCCAAAAAATTCCAATAACCATGACTGTGCTATTTGTCTACACTTATTCCATCCCCTGAAAGCACAGACAATCCCAGTATCCCACAACTTTAAAATCTACTAGCTGTCCCTTTCAGCCTGAAGTTAAGGGCATTTTACTGTGCCATTTTAACTGCTAGGGTCTTCATGGAGCTGTGCCTTGGTTGTTTGCCATTTTAGACTTGGTGCACAGATAGTACACCGAAGATAGAAGTTTTGGTAAATCCCATAGCTTAGGAAAAGAGAAACTGGAGACAAATCTTAAGTATGTCATTTCAAGCTTTATAGGTCATACCAACATCATCATCAACACCTAGAAGACCACGGAGAGCTAGTGCAAGTGCTGGAGCACCAATGTACTACGTGCATAGCCAAAGCTTGTTGGTAGGGAACATGCTTGGTGTGCAGAAGAAAGACACAAGCACAGTTCACAGTATGGATCTTTCCCAAACTGCCATGCTACGAAAAAAGAAGAAACTTAACAAGATCCATGAGTGACCCAATAGTAAACTGCAAAAGAAAGAAAGGTTTTGTTGTTGTTGTTTTTTAAAGCTAGAACCCACCCAACACAGGATGGGTGAATCAGACCATTGGTCCAGCTAGCTCCTGAGCTTCAGGTGAGGGTATTTGCTGTCTTCCTGCTATCTGATCCTTTTAACTAGAGATGCTGCAGATTGAACCTGCTGCCTTCTGCATGCAAAGCAGGGACTCTACCACTGCTTTGCCCCACCCTCCTTATCCTGAGTCAGACCAAGGCGTCATTTCCTCAGAATTGTCTACTTTGGAACTGCAACACTGAAGAGGATAATCGGGTTTAATTGCTAGTTGTCCTGAAACTTCAGAGCTGAAGGGCAGCTTGATCTGCCCCCATCCGTGAATCAGAAGGCTGGTGGGTGTGTGGGTGTGAATTGTTGTTTTGTATTACTACAGCCTATTGCTTGTAAGCTGCCTTGAAAATAATCTGATTGAACTTCTCACAGTAAAATGATGAAGGCACGTTTGGGAGACAACCCCTTCTCACCCTTCCACCACTGCACACGTCAAAACACAGCATCATTCTCATCCACTCGTGTCCCCACAACTTTCAGCCTAATCTCATTGACTTGCTAGATGGCAGCATCCTGAGTGCAGGGCTGCCTGGTTTCCACTGGGCTTCTTAGGGTGGGAAGCAGGGACCCCAGCAGTAGGTGGAGCCAGAGCCAATGACAGGCGGAGCCAATTCTAGCTTTGTTCCCCATCCTGCTCCCTAGCAAGTTCTGCAAAGGCAATGCTGAAAATGAGCAGCAACCTGGCAGATAATACCACTCACCTGGACTGGTTGTAAGCAAGGCAGGCAGGTGGGAGCTGACTAAGGATTGGTGGGGCAGGAGCTGTGTTTGGGCTGCACCACTTCAGATTGCGGGTGGCAGCTGGTGTGTTGGAATCCAGCTCCTCCCTACCAAAAACCCAAAAGACAAAAAAGCAAGTCCCGTGTCTGGAAAATGAGCAGGCCAGGGAATACTCTAGGCCAGGTCCCTCCTGTCTGATGTGCCCAAGCACCACTAGAGATGGGAAGGCCTGTGGAAAAACCAGGAAAATTGAAAAAAATAAACCAGTTTTTTCTGTTTTTCCCCAAAGCCATTTTTTCCATTTGGGGAAAAGGGGGGGCAGGGTTTTCCTCCCCAATTTTCCCGTCCCCCCCCCCGGCCTTCCCATCTCTAATCACTACCCCGTCACCACCTCCATGTCAGGAATGCATAGACTTTCTTGTGTCAACAAGGAACTGACTTCTTTTAATGTAATGGCTGGTGCTGTGGGTTTTTTGTAATTATTTGCATGGTTCTAAAGGTGTGTGTGTGCATGCACAAATAGTTTTAATTTTGTTTAATTGTTTTTTAATGACCCCCCCCCCCTACAACATGAATCTGACCAAACTGCGGGAGGCAGTGGAAGATAGGAGTTCCTGGCGTGCTCTGGCCCATAGGGTCACGAAGAGTCAGGCATGACTAACAACAACAACAACATGTTTTTAATTTGTATGTTTTTAATTTTCATCTGTAAGCCATCTTTTCTGGGCGGGGGAAGGTATAAATAAATATATAATAATTTATATTTGATCCAGAAGCTGCAGTTAGTGCAGAATGCTACAGCACAACTGCTGACGAGAGTGAGATCTTGTCAGCATAAAACACCTGTGCTCAGATATCTGTACTGTTTGCTGATTTGCTGCTGGGCCAAGTTCAAGGTGTTGCCATTAGCATACAAAGTCCTTAACAACTTAGGACCAGTTTACATACGAGATTGCCTCACCCAATATGTGCCTATGGCGAAACTGGCACTGTTGCAGGTGCCACCTAACACCTGTTCTGTATCTGTAAGAGCTCATCTAGTTCAACCCCCTGCAATGTAGAAATCACAACAAGATCATACATGGCAGATAGAATCATAGAATTGTAGAGTTGGAAGGGACCCACAAGAGTCATCTAGTCCAAGCATGGGCAAACTCGGCCCTCCAGATGTTTTGGTTCTACAACTCCCATCATCCCTGACCACTGGTCCTGTTAGCTAGGGATGGTGGGAGTTGTACAAAACAACTGCGAGGGCCAAGTTTGCCTATGCCTGAATTCTAGTCCAATCCCCTGCAATGCAAGAATCTCAACATGCAGTTGAGATTTGAAACTGTACAGCAAATGCGCTTGCAGTTGGTTGTCTAGAACCACTTTGGAACTCCCCACCTATTGAGATCAATCAGGCACCTTTGCCATACACTTTCCGGCACCTGCTAAAAACATTCCCTGTTCAGGCAAGTTACCCACATGATGGTACAAAATTTGACAGCCATTTTGCTCACTGGGGCAAGACGAGTTGAGCATATAATGTCAATCCTGGCCCGACACAACTAACTGCCATTCAATACAAAATGCTGGTGTTGACATGGCTCAGGACCTCAATGCCTTAAGGACCACCTCTCCCCATATGAATTGATCCAGACCCTGCGCTTGTCATCTGAGGCCCTTCTCCGTGTTCCCTCTACCCAAGAGGTTTGGAGGGTGGCAACATGAGAATGGGCCTGTTCTGTGTTGGCTTCCCGTCTGTGGAATGCTCCCCAGAGAGGCTTGCCTGGTACCATCATTACATGTCATTAGGTGCAAGGCGAAAACATACCTCTTAAACAATCTATGGCCTTTTAAATTGGGGGGGGGGCTGAATTTTGGCGTCACACACAGCGCTGCTGAAATTCGAGACCCCAAGATCCAACACTAGTTGCATATGGTGAGGGAAGTGTACAGATGACATTTGTATGTTTTCATTTATGCAGGGGGTTGAACTACTGTAGATAACACTCACGGTCCCTTCCCATTCTACAAATCTATAATTCTATGATTCACCATTTTATCTTTTTGTAAACCGATTTGAGGCAGTGTTGTTTTACAATGAAGCAGCGTACAAATTTTATAGGAGAAATAGATAAATGAGAGAAACAAACAGGTAGGTAGACAATAAATAGATAAGCAGGTAGGTAAAATAATAACAGTTTCTGTATTTTAACTTCTACTCCATTTTTAAAGCAACATTGTGGATTTTCCTCAGTTTCACCGTTTCATCTTTTTGTAAACCGCTATGAAGCGGTTGCTGTGTTACAAAGGCGTATAAATTTTATGAAATAAATTGATAAACAGGTAGGTAGACAAACAACAAATAGATAGGCAGGTATGTAGATCTAATAGTAGTAGTAGTAGTAGTAGTAGTAATAGTTTCTGTATTTTAACTTCTGCTGTTTTTAAAGCAACATTGTGGATTTCCCTCAATAAATAAATAGATAAATGAGAGAAACAAATAAACAGGTTGACAATAAATACGGTAGATAGGCAGGTTTGTAGAAAAAACCATCATCTGATTCAGCATTCTAACTTCTGCTGTTTTCATTTTTAAAAAATTATTTTTATTTGATTTTACGAAAATAATTTAGTAACATTCTAAATACACATCGATATATAGAGATTACTCTGAATCTCGAGACTCCCCCCCCATCCCCTTCATGGGTCCCATTATTAACATTTAAAACTGCGTATTATAACTTCTGCTGTTTTCAAAGTAGCGTTGCCGATTTCCCTCAATTTCACTGTTTCATCTTTTTGCACACCACTTTGAGGCGTCGTTGCTTTACGATCAAGCGGTGTATGAACTTTATGAGAAATAAATCAATAGGTAGGTAGGTACAACAACATAAACACCACCACAAAGTAGATGCCCAATGCTCAGGAATGCCTGGCCTGCAAGCTGCGCACGAAGGCCGCCCGGGAACCTGTGTAAACCATGAAGCCATAGGGACGGAAGTGGGGCGGTGGCGACGGAGGAGAAGCGAAGCGGACGAAGCGCGCAGGTTCCGGGGCCTCCTCATACGGACCGAGATGGCGGAAGAGCCGGGCCTGGCCGAGGCGGAGGCCCGCCGAGCGAGCGAGGGAGAAGAGGCCGCGCTCGTCGGGCCCCGCGGCGGGGCCTGCGAGTCGTCCCCGCCGCGCCGCCTGGTGCTGCCGCCGTCCTGGCTGTCCCCGGAGGGCGGCCTTCAGGCGGGCCTGGGCCGCCGCTTCCCCGCTCTGGAGGTGCTGGACGTGAGCGGGACGGGGCTGTCGGCGCTCGGCCCGGAGCTGCTGGAGCTGGCGAGGCTCCACACGCTGCTGGCCAAGAACAACCGTCTGGGCGCCGACGGCTCCTTTCCGAAGGGCCTGGCCGGAGCCCCGCTCGCCCGCACCTTGCGAGTCCTCAACCTGAGCGGCAACCGCTTCACCCAGGTGCCGGCCTCGTTGCTGGGCCTGCGCCGCCTCCAGAGCCTCAGCCTGGGCAGCAACCGGCTCCAGAGCATCCCGCCCGCCATACAGGAGCTTAGCAGGTGAGGTGGGAGAGAGGCTGAGGGAAGTGGCGGGCCGTTTGGCTTGGCCCTCGAATGCGCCTATGATGACACCCCCCCCCCCCAGTGCAGCATCTCCCCACGCAAAGCATGGCTGGTTTATTGGGTTGTTGTTTTTCTTTTTATTAGGTATTTCGTGGTTTTATGTTTTGATTTTATTCTGTGAACCGCCCTGAAACCTTCCCCCCCCCCCCCAGTATAGGGCGGTATGTTATATAAATTCAATAAATAATAATAAACTGGTACCTCTGGTTACGGAAGGCATCCGTTCCAGAGGCCCGGCTGTATCCTGAAAAGTCCATAACTGGAGGCTCCCTTGTGCGCACGCGCGTGATGCACAGATAACTTCTGCACATGCACACGCGGTAAAACCCAGAAATATACACTTCTGGGTTTGCCACGTTCGCAACCCGAAGATTACGTATCCTGGGGATATATAACCTGAGATTCTCAAACTTAATCTGTTGCGGGAGTCAGTTTGACTCCCGAAACCGTTCAAAAACCAAGGCACAGCTTCCAGTTGGCTACAGGAACTTGCTGCACTCAGGCAGAAGCCGCATTGGACGTTCGGCTTCTGGAAAACGTTCGCAATCCGCAACACTTCCAGGTTTGCGTCGTTCAAGAGTTGATTTGTTCGGCAACTAAGCCATTCGGGAACCAAGGTTTGACTGTAATAATAATTGTGGCCACCCTACCCCTCAGTTTAACTGCATCTCTTGTCAGTCAGGGGCCGCCCATCCCATCCTGCCACCCGAGGCGATATGGGAATTGATACCATGCAGCCACACACCCCATGCTTATGTCACTACAAAATAAAATAAAAAAATTCCTTCCAGTAGCACCTCAGAGACCAACTAAGTTTGTTCTTGGTATGAGCTTTCGTGTGCTCATTCCAAGCTCATACCAAGAACAAACTTAGTTGGTTTCTAAGGTGCTACTGGAAGGAATTTTTTTATTTTGTTTTGACTATGACAGACCAACACGGCTACCTACCTGTAACTGCTTATGTCACTGCTCAGCTTCCTCACACGGCACAATGCGTCCCTCATGGTGGGGCAGACGGAGTGCCACCTTTTGTGCTTTAACCCCCCCCCCCGGTGGGTGCTTCATCTTGTCTCATGGGTGGGCCGGCTCTGCGGTGGAGTAGACGGAGTGCTGCCCGAGGCAGGTGCTTTACCTTTCTCATGGCTCTGCTTTCAGCCGCTCTTATGTAAAATCTCATCGGACCATACAGGTCCTTTGCACCGTGTTCTTTCCAAAAGCGGGTTGTGTTGTGAATTGAAATTCTGAGCTGAGAGAAATTGTTACTATAAACCTTTTGTGTCGCTTTTCTCTTTGTCTTCCAGTTTGGAGTTTTTGTACCTCGGAGGAAACTTCATTACTTCAATTCCACCAGAGTTGGCTAATTTGTCTTTACTAAATTACCTAGTCCTGTGTGATAACAAGATACAGAGTATTCCCCCTCAGTTGGCACAGTGAGTATTTCGAGCAATTTAACTGTTTTGAATATATCTAGCTCTTCAGAACATGGTAACTCCTGCTTCAGCAGGCATTTGTGTGTAGGAAGAAGCATGCAAGCTGTTTTGCTGTATGTGCAGGCCAGTTGTGATTAGCTGTGGCTTCACAGCATGCTTATGTCACAAAACAAATCATGCAATTGTGTCATACATACGACAATCTGCATGCAATTTGTGTGCTATAGGAAAAGTCTAAATGAAATCATGCAGCTTAATTGCACTGATGTGTACTGTTAAATTTACGCAAAAATGGCAATACTGGATCTTGCATCCAGTTGTCTCCTTTGGATTTCTCATTAGTCTGTTTAGGGCTATTTTGTCTATGCAGTTTTACATTCTGTATCAGCCACATTATTTTGACATCTTTGAATGGTTTGGAAATAATCTCATGCAGACCTGTGAAGGGAAAGAAGTTATTATCTGAAGTTTGAAGTGAAGTTATCACTGCAGCAAAAACCAGGATGTAAGCAGTTAGATCAAAGCAGCAATCCAACGCCCTTTGAACATACAAAGCACTTTAAACATACTGCATATGTTTGGGTTCTTGAGAGGAATTTTCAAGGTCTAATCTAGGAGATTTAGGCTCTCCTATGGAAAGTGTAAGGGAGAGAGGGACCAGAGGACTGGAATTATGGTATTGCCTTACCCCAGGTTTTCTGATGTTTGGTTTCCAGGTTGCATTCCTTGCGCTCCCTTAGCCTCCACAATAACCTGCTGACATACCTTCCTCGGGAAATCCTCAATCTAGTTCATCTTGAAGAATTGAGTTTGCGTGGGAACCCATTGGTTGTACGATTTGTCCGTGACTTGACCTACAATCCTCCAAGTCTCCAAGAACTGGCTGGACGCACCATTAAAACCCGCAATGTTCCCTATGTTCCTAGTGACCTCCCTGGAAATCTCCTCCGCTATTTGAGCCTAGCCAGCAACTGCCCCAACCCTAAATGTGGAGGTATGCCCTATTCCCTGTTCTTGTGAGACATTCCTCCTACCTTCCTACACAAGCATACAGGCACCAGGAGAGGACTCACAGCCACTTTGTTCCTCCCCATTCCTTTTTACTGCCATGATAAGCCAACCTAAGGTTTGATCAAACATGTTGTCATAGTTACACACTTTCCTTAGTGATCATGAGCAGCATTCAAGAGCAAATCTCGGCTATAGCTTGTGCTAATCATGAATTCTGGCTTGGATGATGTGCAACTCCCAGCCTTGACTTGGCTTAGTGCACAAATTGTTTAGGTTTATTTCTAAAGCTGACACTTGAGGAACTAAATTACTTTTCACATGTAAGGCTACTCAGTCAATTTTATTTAATATTGGGGCCTAGCAATTTAAAGACTAGTACAAACTGTATCCCTGTCTGCATAGGAACCAACGATATACTTAACAAACTAGCCCTCAACTTTCAGCAAGGCAACCTTGCATTTTTCTTGCCTAGAAAAAATAAGTTTTCTGGAAGATAATTCGGAGAGATCGGTGTTAAATCAGAACTGTGAGAACTTCATTTCATTTAGGAAAGGAGTCATCAACCTTTTCAGAACAGAGACTTAGGCTGCAATCCTATACACATTTACCTGTGAATAAGCCCCAATGAAGTGTAGAGTAGACTTTAATAGAATTATGTCAACAGTGGTTAACTGCAACATGCACCATAGGACTTTATTTATTTTACTGTTTACATCGTATCTTTTTCCATTTCTGTGTCTTCCCCATTTGTTTTTCTCCTACTTCCTAGTAGGCTTTACTTTTGTCATCGGTCCACCTAGTGCAGCAACTGGCAACCAGTAGTACCCCTTCACCTATTTCTTAAAAATACCTTCCCATCCTCAAGAGGGAAAGAGAATGGTGCCACTAATTCATCCTAGTTAGGATGGGTCATAACCCACTTTTGCTTTCTGGCCCATCAGTTTAAAACCAGAGACGGCCTAAATCAGCAACAGGGTTTTCCTATATGTTAGTGCCTTTTGCAGAAAGATAATTAGGGTTTCATCTAAAATAGCACTGAGTAATGTGTAATCAGTACTGTACAAAGATTTTGCTTGTGCAATAGGACTTCCCCCCGTTCCCCTTGTGCACCCCTTCAGTCTATTAAGGGGGTTCCCCCTAGCCTTTAGGAACAGATTTGGGGAGGATGCAAGGGAAGAAGGGAGGAAGTCCCATTGTGCTAACGAAATTCCTTGTGCTGACTAGACACAGTTGAATATTGTATAGGAATACGAAAGCATTTGTTGTCTTAAACTACATTTCTTTTGCCCATAGGAGTCTATTTTGACAGCTGTGTCCGACAAATCAAATTTGTTGACTTCTGTGGGAAGTACCGCCTTCCTCTGATGCACTACCTGTGTTCACCAGAGTGCTCTTCCCCGTGCAGTTCTGCATCTCAAAGTTCTACTTCCCAGAGTGAGTCTGATTCAGAAGATGAAGCCATTGTTGCAGCGCGCAGGATGCAAAAAGTTCTTCTTGGCTAGGAGAAGGAAGGAAAAGACTAGATGCGAATCGTGTTAAGAAAAGCAGTTGTGGAACTACGGTGTCTGGTGCTGTGCAAGAGACATCCTAGGAACGTTACCTTGACCTGTCTCTACTTTGTGGCTCATAGAAATGTGGGTGGCCAAACAGAATAGTTTGGGGAGTGTGTCCTGAGAGGCTAAAGTTACTTCGTGCATTTGGGTGGAAATTGACACAGGAACCTTTGAAGGTAATGCTATTGGGGAAATAATTCTAGGGTTAGACATTTCAGGACTTCTTGGCACTGGGGACCAGTTAAAAGGGTGCTTTGAGTTCTTCAGTACTGAGGCTAAGGATGAAGTAGACTGATCTTTGTCACTGTGATAAAACAAATAATGATATGATAGTACAGGGTGGAAACTCCCCAGTGTTAGCAGCTGCATCTATCGTACTTGAACATTGCTGTCTCTCAATGGAGGTGCTTGGTCTTTATTTTTAACAACATTCCTCCAAAGTACAGAACTATCTTAATTTTGACACTACTTTGGCTGGATTCACTGCCTATAACAGGTGTTCTGCTCTAGTAACAGAACTATGCTTTTCTTTGTATTACATTGCTTTGCACTGCAGCATTAGTGCCTTCTTTGGACTTTCTCCTTTTTGTTACAGTTGCTACATCACTGTCCTTATATAACTATCTTGTGATAATTCCTGAGTCTCACCAGCTTTTCCCTGTGTGGTCCAAGAATTACTTGCCCTGGTCTAAGTCCATCTGAAGCAAAAGTGTAACTACCCAGTAACTAGTAAATTGCAAACTAATCCTTTGCTTCCAACTTGGTTCTTATACACACAGGTGCCATTCTTTAAGAATTTTATGCTTTCGACAATATTTGCTCAAAGAGCATAGCTACGTCGTAAACGTCAGTGGTTAGAATAATATGATGCCTTACAGCTGTATAACTCTGAAGAGTCAGGCATTTCTACCAATACTACAATGTTTCCTGTTCCCTTCAAAGCATAGGTTTTTTATGTCATAGACTTGACCCTTCTCTCTGTCTTGCAACTCAGTTTGCCTTTCTCATATTAGTTTTGGCTTCCTGTGGATTTTGCCCACTTCTGTGCTTATCTGTCATTGTTCGAGATTCTATCGTGTACAATAGGCAGGTGTCTAGCCTCAGTAGAAGATTTTTCAAAAGTTTTTAAAAAATTCTATAGAATAACAGACAGGACTTTTCATTGATCACTACAGACATCACTAGTTCTAACAGTTGTCAACGTCACACAGCACTCGGTTTCAACAGATCTGTAAATTCAAAGGATGTTCTGCTACTCTTCAAGTGAAAGGTGTTTCCACACACCTTTTACCTGTTTCTGTCACTTGTTTTTGTTGAAGATCCACAGTGACTTCTCAAGATTTTCTGCTTTCACTGCGCAGGGTTCATTTTTTTAACACTGAATCTAGTATTGTGGGCTAATGCTGTTCTATCCATCTTTTGACATTCCTGTGTCTAGTGAAAGCTTTGTTTAGAATAGATAGATCCATGGAGGAACATGAGCACACTTAGTAGAGTGGATGCTTGTGGGCTCTTGAGTATGGAATAATATTTATTCTTTCTTAGAATTTCCTAATGTGCTGATCCTTCTCCATACCATACTGATGTTGGAAGTGTTCTCTTGGAGATGACCCACAAATACTCATGCTTATAATAATGTAAATTGCTATTCTATCTTGCTGAAGAATGAGCATTTGCCCTTTTCTGATTTGCTATTTGACAGCAGTAAATCTGACCTCCACCCCCCGCTTCCCTGCTTCATTTAGCCTTTAATTCCATGGTGGAAGAAAGGCAGGATGTACATGTTAGAAAATAAATCAAATCACCCCACTTCTAGTTCAATAACATACAGTGAAAAAAACCCACAACTTCATAGCTTGTTTTTCATACCAAATTGAATCTTGTTGCTTGAGCCTTATTAGTGGTTCTTATGTAGGATTGAATCTGTGAATAAATGAAGTAAAAGTTTGTTACTTACTGTTAGCCCCACCCAGGCACACTTCTTACCTCCAGTCTATACTGATGAATTTTCTAGCACCTTTGAAAATAAAGTCTAAGAGAGTATATACTTTCCTTTCCAACCCTTAATATGTGAGATTATTCTGATTTGGTGTTCAGAATACTAGCTAACGCTGCTGTCTGTATGAATCTTCACTACCAAACAGGCATTTTTAGCCTTCATCGAAGCATTCTCATTGCTTTAGCTACTGTTCTCATTTCAGCTAACCCTGAAAGTAAATAAATAATTCCATTTTTCCTACTGTTTCTTCCTCCTGCCATCTTTAGCCAAAAAAACAACAGATGGGCTGTTTGTAAGTGCAAGTGTAATGTTTTAAGATCAGTAGGGAAGGCTTTGAGGACAAAATATCTACTTGACTGGAAGCAATTTACTGTATACAGTTTCCAGTCTTCCTGCTTCTCTCTGGTTAGGATTTGCAGGATTTGTAGAATCTTTCAGTATGCCTTCAAAGGTACTCATGCACTTTCTCATGGGGCTTTGAATGGCCTTCCTGATCTTTTTCTCTTTTTATTGAAAGCTTATTTGGATCGCTTGGCAAGGGGGAGATCTTGGTCCTCTTTAGTTAGTGGCAATGAATGGGAGGGATTTAACCGTTGGGAAGTAATGAAACTTAATCCTTACAGTGCTGCTTTGTTACTGACTTCAAAGAGTCATTTTAATCATCTTAAACTGCACCAGTGAGATGTGTTTTTCACTGCTTGAAAAAGCTCCTTGGACACTTCAAACAGATGAGCTGGAGTGTGGTGTGGTTTAAAAATAATTCCCATCTTCAAAAAACTTTCCAGTCAAACTACGTTGCTTGTTTATCTAGCATGCTTGATTGCACAGTGAACTCTGATCCAGAGTTTTCACCTAATTCTCTCGTTAAATGTAATCATGTGCCTTATATTTGCTTTACCAAGTTTAAAAGGTGCCTTGTGTTTGTATAACTTCACTTTGCTAGATATGCAAAGTACTGTATTTCTAAGAGTATGTCATTATGAATTGTTAAGGAGCTTTTGAACACTAAATCAAATAATTATTTAAAACTTACACCTGACTCTTAAGTGTCTGTTTTGCCCTTATGTGAAGTAATTGTACCTGGATATGTGTGCTGCAAAATGCCCACCTCCCCCAGTGTGTAATCTATACTGTATATAATTTTAAAATATTTTCTTTTTGTTGGTGGGGAGAAGTGGCAAATAGCTTGGCTGGTGTTCCAGTGTTTGGGATGGATTCAACTAATGAGTCTTGCTAGTGGAAGCTCACACAATGATTTCTTGTAATAAAAGATGGTGTCCCCCCCTTCTCCCTGTCCCCCCCCCAAAATAAGCTCTTTTCTGTATTCTGTTAAGATGATATTTTTATCACCTCTATTTATAGGATTTATAACCTGTCTTTTGACCTGAACACCCTCAAGGTGGCTGACAAATTAGCATAAAAGCGCAGGGAATAATTTTCCACAGCATAATTTTCATTTTCAAAAGTACACCCACAGTGACATTTTGTCTTTACTCTAAGTGTGTGTGTGATGCAAGCATTTTCCCTCCCATTGAAGATAGGCGGAAGGGAACAAATGAAATAAATTTGTCACACTGTGTTGGAATGTAGTGTAACACAACCTCCAATCACAACACCACCTCCAGCAGGCTATAGACTCAGGGGAAAATGCAATAATGGGGCAATTTCTCTCTAGCCATGTGTCATGTACCTTTGAGTTTGCAAAGGCAAACTTTGTGATGGGTAGCTATGGAGAAAGCACACTTTGGCACAAGGGACCACTTTGCAAAATGTTTGGCTCCTGAGCTCACATGGGAACTTGCGCCCTGTGCAAACATTTCCCCTATAACTCCTTAACAGGTCCCTTACCTTCATGGATAACAGCTGCAATAACTGGGTAACTCTTACTGTGAATGCAGCTTCAGAGACTACTTGCTGCAGCTGCTGTCTGTTGTTGGTTGCTCTGCCCATGCCATCCCCCAAAACAATGGTTCGTGTGTAGATTTCTTCAGCATTTACAGTGAAGATTATTTATTGGTTTATCTTCCCTGTATTCCTTCTAATACTCTTTAACACCTTTATCTAATAATCCCATTGCCTCTTCATCTGGTTATCTTCTATACAGTCGTACCTTGGAAGTCGAACGGAATCCGTTCCGGAAGTCCTTTCGACTTCCAAAACGTTCGGAAGCCGCAGAAGCCCCGTCACACATTCGGCTTCCAAAAAAATTTCACAAACTGGAACAGTCACTTCCGGGTTTGCGGCGTTCGGGAGCCAAAACGTTTGAGAAGCTGTTCGGAAACCGTGGTACAACTGTATATTTAAAAGCATTGTTTCAATATGTGTGGGCTTGCAATGTAACTTTGATGTGTAGAGTTCTCTTGTTTGGTGTCCTAGCAAGCCAGCCATGCCCCATTTTAGAACATAAGTTCCTCATGAACCCTGTTTTTTTCTTATTTCTGCCCCCCACCCCAACCCTTCCAGTAGTCAGCCAGCATTGCATGGCAATTGAGCATGCTCAGCCCTCACTGATCTGTTTTCCCACCCACCCCCACATGTTTTGAATTATTCTCTTGTTTATGCAAAGTTTAGGGTTCCAAAAGCTCAATGACACTTTGCTCTCGTATGTGGATAGAAGTTTTTTGGCTAATTAGTTTGCTAATTGTATACAACCTCTATAAAAGTTTCTTTACTGAATTCAATTTTTAGTTCAGTCTAAAAATAAAGTATAAATTTAGCCAGGCCTAAAATGGGTTGCATACATTCCAAGAGGGACCAAACTAACTTGCAATGCAGTCTTACGTTCCTTCAGAAATAGGAACTACTAAGAGCTCTGGGTGTTACCCCCAGTTACCGGTAAGTGTAGTTAAGACTGCAACTGATAAAATTACCACTCTTGTTTCAACTAGGCCCTTGCAATATAATTAGATCGACAAAAAAAATGCTAGCCTACATGTGTAGGGCTAGCTTGTGGAGGAGCCTTCATAGATGCAGCGAGAGTGTCAAGAAAATGAAAAGCAGCAAGACAAATTAAGTAGCTGTGCAAGTTCAGCCACAAGGCAGGTAGTCTGAAGTAAATCAATTGATTTTGGTTTATTACTAAGTTCAACAACCTAATCTTTTGTCAGTTCTATTTGCCTTACTTCTTCAGACAAGCTTCTGGAAACAAATTCTAATGCAGGTATGGAAGCTGATCTGCACCTTCCACAGTGAACAGAACAAATAATTATTTCTACTTCTGTTAATCTTTCAGCAATTCTTCTGTGATTAAGTGGTCCGGCTAGGCTTTCTCTTCTTACATTATTTAAGTCCTACAGGTTTTAGCAGCATGCTTGTTTGCTTGCCATATTGCCAACTTAACATTTATTTTGCATTTTTAAAAATAAAGACTATTTCGTCCTTGGTTTTTTTAAAAGTAAGCTGCTACACCTCTTCCCACCCACCCCTACTCAGCCCCTGGACCATGAAGGCACTTTGCAATCATAAGCAAAAGGGAATATAGATTACAGAACCCTGCCCACAGTTAACAGAAGTAACTGGGGTGAATAGCAACGAAAATGGCCACAATGTCCTCATAAGGCCTGAAATTGTGGGTGAGTCAGTCGAACTACCCCAAAGCAGTGCTACAGATCAGAAGACTTAGAAGCAACCTTTAGGCAAGTTGCATTTCAATCGTCTTTTTTTTTGTAAGATGTTTTGAGGACCCATCTAGATCACAGGGTTGAGTAAAAAAAATCAAATGGTTGTTATCTAATGGGAACAGATGGCTACATACAACATCATCTTGCATGGAGCAATATGGATGTACCCTATTGACTATACCTACCTCCCCATTCCTCTATTTAAAAGTGCAGCCACCTGGATCAACTTCAACTTTTAAAGAAGCAATGACCAGGAGGGAATCGTAGAACTGTAGAGTTAGAAGGGACCCTGCGGATCATCTAGTCCAACCCGCTGCAATGCAGGGATATGCAGCTGTCCCATCCAGCCTTCAACCTTGGTGTTATCTGCACCATGCTTTAACCATACCTCTTACCTCTTTTTAATTATTGCCAACCTAGAGATTGATCAGTTGTGGGTTTAAAAAAAAATCCTTAAATTTATGGCTGCCATATACCATGTCAGATAGAAGTGATACATTTGTGATACTGTCTTGCTAACATTAATTCCAGTGTTTAGGTTTGCACAGCCTTTCCTTGCTGAGTGTGATGTTGCTTGTGCTGCAGAACAAGAAACCAGCAGAGTAGATTTTTAATGGTTCTCTTCAGCACTGTGAGCAGATCTCCGAATGATTCAGAGGAGGTAACCGTGGAGCTGAACACCTGCTTGTATTCAGCAGAAAGATGGACGTTAAATATTTCAGTAGACTGGGAAGCTCAGGGGAGCAGAAAGGAATTGCATTTCCTAATAATAAAGTGGTTAACTAGTGGACAATCTGCAGTTTGTCAGAGGCATCTTAAGATCCCTAGTAGATAAAAGTCAACGAAGTCCTTCCATGTGTGTTTTTGAGCAGAGGAGTAGCTGCGGTAAGTAGGTTAGGATTACGAGGGACAGTTAAAGTTATTTCTGAAAGCGTTTTTCTTTGCAATTAATAATACAACAAAACATGTAATGAAAAGAATGGTTTAGTCTAATGAGAAGATGGGCTAGGGAAACAAGTGACTACACCTAAAACATGAGAAGCACTAGTTAGACATGTGGACCGAGGGACCCAATGTTAGCCCTCTTATTTATATTGAGGGACCAAAATACTACATTAACATAGAAGGGGATATAATGGGACACTTAAGTAATAGCAAAAATACTGGAAAGAGGTATATATATGCATGACAGATTGCTGTGGGGGGGGGAACCTACAAACTACGAGGAGTAGTGTGTAGGTAATTTAATGTGTAGTGGTACATCTTTATAACTTCTATTAATGATCAAGCTGATAGGATATTCCTTTGGCACACAGTAATTATAGTTGGGCCTATTAAGATGAGGCTTGTGTAATTTGAAAAAGGGGTGGCTTTTCAGCTCTACCTGTCATGCCATCGAGGATTGGAGGCAATTCAGCTCTCGAGTAACGTGCAATATACAATGAGGTACCACAACCAAACTTGCCTTGTTTGTTTTATGTAAAAAAACAAACCATTAATAGAGCTGTGGTGAAGGACAGCAGCATATTACTAAGGACAATTGCATTGCTTTTTAAGTTCCCAAAGCTGAATTATGAACGCAAAGTGTTTACTTTTGAAAAAGAAAATATTGCTTAAACTTCAAATACAGTGTGATGTGGACTTCTTGGGAGCTGAGGGGCAGTTGTGTGAAACATTAAAGGGAGGTTCCTGTTTTGGGAATGTTGGTGCTTCTAACAGAGGTGCTATTTCACTGGTTTTTTTAAGTTCTCAAGACTATGAGATGAGACTTTGTTTAGTTGATGGGATCGTGCCCATAAATGACCGTTGCTGATTATGTCAGTCACTGATGTATAATATAAGCATTGTCACATAGCAATCCATGACTAAGTCACTTGTGCATGTAGCAATCGCAGGCAGCAATTGAGGTGCTGGATTGAGAATAACAATTACCAAGCCAGCTCCAGTTGGAATTGCCGGGTATAGAAGTGCAATTTGGTGAGGAAATTCCTCCCTCCCTTGCAGCAAAGCTGCTCAGTGCTCATTTCCCCTTCCAAACAAACAAACAAACAAACAACCAAACCTGTCACAGCTGCAAAGTTAATAGTTTTATCAAGGTACCAAGAGGACCCCATTGTGCACCCAACGGCAAACAGATGCTTTCCCTCAGCTGCTGGAACAAAAGAAGTGGACTTTAAAAGGCAACATAATACCACAAAACAATGAGCATAGGACAGGTGAGAGCTGTAATCGATAGTACAACTGTGTACAGTGGGAAGTTGCCTGGCGGAATTTGAGAACATCAATCGATACTGAGCTTGTCATCCCCTTCTTAAGGGGACGCGGGGGCGCTGTGGTCTAAATCACTGAGCCTCTTGGGCTTGCCGATTGGAAGGTCGCAGTTCGCGCAATGGAGTAAGCTCCCATTGCTCTGTCTCAGGTCCTGCCAACCTAGGAGTTTGAAAGCATGCCAGTGCAAGTAGATAAATAGGTACCGCAGCAGCAGGGGGAAGGTAAATGACATTTCCTTGTGCTCTGGTTTCCGTCAGGGTGTTCCATTGCGCCAGAAGCGGCTTAGTCCTGCTGGCCACATGACCCGGAAAACTGTCTGTGGACAAACACCAGCTCCCTTGGCCTGAAAAGTGAGATGAACACTGCACCCCATAGTTACCTTTGACATGACTTAACTGTCCAGGGGTCCTTTTACCTTTCCTAAGCCTGTACATGTCCTGCTTTATATATCATGCAACCTTACCGTTTACCTGTGTAACCTTGGAGATGGGATTTTTGGGTAGAAATAAAAGTGGAGAGTTTACTGGCTGCTGCAGTTAGATTCCCATGTGTGCTTGGTCATATTGCCATAAGTCTTTTACCATTTACTCTCTAGTCACTGGTCTACCCTTACATGGTTCTCAGAATACCAAGGAGCTGACAGGTGGTTCAGGGGTGTCTGGCCGTGATTGAATAATAATAATAATAATAATAATAATAATAATAATAATAATAATAATATAATAATAATATATTTATACCCCACCCATCTGGCTGGGTTCCCCAGCCACTCTGCGTGGCTGTATTGAGGCCAAGGCCTCAGGAGGAATTTCCCCCCATGACCTCAGAAAACAATCCTCATTGATAACAGTGATATACCGCTTAATATGCAAATGCAACAAATACTGTACAAATAAATACATCATTAGAAACAGAGAAGCCATCAATAAAATATTCAGTTAAGTACAAATAAATAATAAAACACAATAATTTGATGCAACTCAGGAGCCCAACAAATGCCTGCTTAAATACATGGGTCATAGAAGTGTTCAAGGCCATGATAGGCCCTTTCTGACTCCTCTCAAGCCTAGTCTGGGTGCTGTCCAAAGAAACCTGCTGGATTCAACGGGGAGAGGCAGACTGGAGCATCTCGCGGGAGATGTGGGAGAAAGAAAGTTGACGGAAATCTTCTGGGGAGAGATCTCTTAAATGGCTTGACTAGCAAAGGATTTCTCTTAACTCGCTAGCAGCAGCAAAACGTCTCTACAGCCCTCATGCGGCTGAAATGAAGATAATGGATTGGAGAGGGGGTGGGTGGTACCCAAGAGGTATTTTGCTTTGTTTTGCGGAGTCTTCAGAACTGGGCTCCGACGCCTTTGAATGATTCCCCAGCGGGGTGCCTTTCCACTGGCTCGCGGAAGGGGCAGCCGCTCCACCCGCGTCGTGATTTTGGGGTAGCAGCAGCAGCCCAAGTTTGGTTCTGGGTGCGCGGGAGGCGCACACACTTCCATTCTGCTCTGGGAATTTGGAGCTGGTGGGGGCGACCAGGAACCCGCTGCAGGCTCGTCTTGTGCAGTGCAGCCGAGGTTGCTACCCCCCCAGCCGCCACCCCCCCCCGTCCCCTTCCTTGCTTGGAAGAAGCGACCGTCCTCCTTTCCACCGAGCTCTTCCTCCTGCGATCCGCTCCCTTGCCGGAGGTTTCCAGGTTTCCAGGTTTGGTGCGCCCTTGAAGCGCACGGCCGCCTCCCTTCCTGCATTTCGCCTCCCAGCCAGGTAAGAAGGATGGACTTTTCTTGCGCTACCTGGTCGAGGGTGTAGGAGGATTGACCATGTTTAGCCTGGATAAAAGAGGAGATATGATAGCCATCTTCCAATATTTAAAGGGGTACACTCTGTGCACATGGAAATAGCAGCAAGCTTGTTGTCTCCTGTTCCAGAGTGTAGGACTTGAGCCAGTGGCTTCAGGAGTTTCCGACTCAACATCAGGAAGAATTTTCTGACAGCAAAAGCTGTTTGGACTCGCTCCGGAGGTGGTGGACTCTCCTTCCTTGGTGGTTTTTAAACAGAGGTTGGGTGGCCATCTGTCATGGATGCTTTAGTTGAGATTCCTGCATTGCAGAGGGTTGGACTAGATGACCCGTGCCATGGGTCCCTTTCAACTCTATGATTCTATGACCATGCTCACCTTCTTGTGCACCCTTACCCTAAACGGCTGGTGGGGCTCCAGGAGGATCTGCGGAACTCCTTGCAGCATGACTTCCATTCACCTTCTCCCGCTTGGCCGTGAAACAGGGATACTACTCCCCCACCTAACTGGCTCCAATGACCTCATCAGTAGTGGGGAAGGCCTTTCTCACCTGGATCATAACTGGCCTGCCTAGTTTAGTAAGGGTTAATGTATGTATGGCATAATGGACCTTTCAGGAAGGGATGGGGGGCATACCTTTCCCTCTTCCAAATTTAGATGCACCACAACCCTGTGATGTAGGTAGACTGAGAGAGAGTTACCCATCCAAGGTCATCCAGAAGTTTGAACCCAGGTCTCTCCACTCCAGGTCAGGTACTCTGACCACTACGGCAGGCTGGTTGTCTGGACTTCATTATGCTCACTTTATAAGCAGCAGGTTCTCTCAAGGTAGATGGCTGGTGCCTTGCTGCCTACCTCACAGGGCTGTTGTGAAGTGGGGAAAACATTATATTCTGCGCTCTCCCCACCCCCACCCCCTTTATGTACCATGACAACAGAAGAGTGCACAACTTTCTCCCCTTCTCTCTTTTCCAATAATGGAAGTCCAGGTGTGATGCATGGCCAGACTTGAGTGCACGTTACCGGGGCAAAGCTGTCCAATGGAACTGTTCAAATCTTCTCCATCTCACCCCTCAAATAGTAATTTAAACCTTTGGTGGCTTTTTGATGTAAAGCACTTGAATCTGCTTTGACTTGGACACTCCTGCTGTCCAACCAGAATTTACTCTCAGGGTCAGCTGGTTGATTGTGTCTTGATGAATTTTGGTTATTGTAACAATAAAAATAATAATCCTTCCAGTAGCACCTTAGAGACCAACTAAGTTTGTTCTTGTATGAGCTTTTGTGTGCATGCACACAAAAGCTCATACCAAGAACAAACTTAGTTGGTCTCTAAGGTGCTACTGGAAGGATTTTTTTTGTATTTTGTTTCGACTACGGCAGACCAGCACAGCTACCTACCCGTAACTTCGGTTATTGTAGACTGAGATCTTGACAGTGTGCTGGGAGGAGGACTACTGCCTGTTGCCTCTGTGCTTGACCATTGTCCATTTTGCATTTTGGCTTATTACACTGCTTTGCACACACACACACACACACACAGAGAGAGAGAGAGATGAGAGAGAGAGAGAGAGAGAGAGAAAGAGCTTTGAAAGAGGCAAACATGAAAGACCACTCCTTAACAATTCTTCCCTGGACCAAGACTTTTTGAAAAGAAGCCTAAAGACATGGTGTGTGTTTGTTGTGTGCAATAGAGGCTGTAGCTCAGTGGCAGAGCACATGCTTAGCATACAGAAAGGTCCAGGTTCTATCCCTGGGACTGAAGCTGAGAGAGGGGCAGACTGGCCTATGGCCAATAAGTGAGTGCATGGCAGCAGTGGCATGTGGTCATTTGACTAGGGGGACTGGGCTAGTCGCCTAAATGCCTGATGCCACCTTCCTAAAGCCCAGGAAGCTTCTGTCTGGCTTAAGGAGGGAGGTGCAGTGCTCCAACAGGTCCAAGAGCCTTCCTGCTACCTTCCCAAAGCCCAGAAAGCTTCTGCCCAGCTTGGAGAGGGAGGTCTGATGCTTATAACATCAGGACATCATGTGCATGATGTTCCCCCCCCCCCCACAGCACTCATAAGCTGACACCTCTGACCCTAACTGTCCCCCTATGGAAAATTTCACCGCACAGCACTGCATGGTAGAGATCCTAGAAACACAGAATTGTAGAATTGGAAGGGACCATGAGGACTGTCTAGTCCAACCCCCTGCGATGCAGGAATGTTTTGCCCAATGTGGGGCTCGAACCCATGACCCTGAGATCAAGAGTCTCGTGCTCCACTGACTGAGCTACCAGGCGGGCAAGTCAGAGACTTCCTCATTTATGCCTCAGCCATGCCACTCCACCAGTTCTTGAGTGAGCCACCATCTATACAATGAGCGCCTGCCTGGACACACGTAACTGGGAGAAACGACAAATGCTATCACCACCTTGATTAACACAATAATTATAGTATATCGTCAAAGTTGGTGAGATGTAGCAAAGAGTTCCAAACCAAGTTTCAAGTTGGCACCCATGAGCAAGTTGACCTTGATTGTTTTTTTTTTTTTTGTAATTATCATAATTTTATTATTTATAACCCCGCCCATCTAGCCGTTTCCCCCCACCTTGATAGGTAGGCACACACATGTGTCTGATGTTGATGGGTTGCAAACACATAAGAACGCAACACAAAAAAGAGTCTCGTTGGATCAAACCAAAAGGCCCATCTAGTCTAGCATCCTGTTCTTAACAGTGGCCAACCCAATGCCATTGGGAAGCCCACAAGCTGCACCTGGTTGCAACAGGGCATCCTCCCCCTTTGTGCTCTCTGGGAACTGGCATTCAGAGGCATAATGCAGGCATAGGCAAACCAGCCCCTCCAGATGTTCCGGGACCACAACTCCCATCATCCCTAGCTAACAGGACCAGGGATGATGGGAGTTGTAGTCCCAAAAATCTGGCGGGCCAAGTCCGCCCATGCCTAATGCCTCTCATTCTGGAGGTAGCCTTATGCTTTGACCTTGATTGTTAACTTAATTGCTGCCATGTTTCTGTCACTGTTTTGCTTATGATCAACCCTCCCTCCCCCTTTTCAGGACACCCTAGAGTGGAGGAATTTGTTTCACATCTTGCTTGCTGCCACTGGATATACCCCTTCTTGAGTTTCTTGGGACTGCGACACGGTAAATTGCACTGCCCAGACAATGTGGTTGAACGAAGGCTTACAATGCGCCGTGGAAACGGGATTCAATTACTCTAACCAGTGCGATAACACCCAGGAACAACAGCAGAAGACCCTGCAGAACCACTGTACTATAACAATTGTGGGTAAATGTATAAGGAAAGAGTTACAACTTTTAATGTTATTTGAAGTAAATATATGCCAGTTAAAAATGTGTGGGTTTTTTTTTTATTCTTATAATGTTAGGATGGAAGAGCATTTTAAGAGCCAGTGTGGTGTAGTGGTTAAGAGTGGTAGACTCGTAATCTGGGGAACCGGGTTCGTGTCCCTGCTCCTCCACATGCAGCTGCTGGGTGACCTTGGGCTAGTCAAACTTCTTTGAAATCTCTCATCCCCACTCACCTCACGGATTGTTTGTTGTGGGGGAGTTACAGGTAGGTAGCCGTGTTGGTCTGCCATAGTCAACACAAAATAAAATAAAAAATTCCTTCCAGTAGCACCTTAGAGACCAACTAAGTTTGTTCTTGGTATGAGCTTTCGTGTGCATGCAAAACTTAGTTGGTCTCTAAGGTGCTACTGGAAGGAATTTTTTTATTTTATTTTGTGTTGTGGGGGAGGAAGGGAAAGGAGAATGTTAGCTGCTTTGAGACTCCTTCGGGTAGTGAAAAGCGGTATATCAAATCCAAACTCTTCTTCTTCTTCTTAAGCTGGACCAGAGGCAAGCAACTTTATCCCCAAAGTGGGTGGCTTCCAACATATATCAAAACATTATAAAACATTAAACATTTAAAAACTTCCCTAGACAAGGCTGCCCTCAGATGGCTCAGGGGTTGGATAACTCCATACTCTCCAACATTCCTCCGATGAAAATAAGGATGTCCTAAGGAAAAGCGGGACATTCTGGGATTAAATGAGAAACCAAGATGGCTTCTGTAAATCTGGGATTTTCCCTGGAAAATAGGGACACTTGAGGGTGTGCATTCTCTTTGTGGATATTAATTATTTCTGGTTTTCCTGAGGTGGCCAATATAGCTCTTAAATTATGCTGCTTCAAGTGAAGTAGGTTTCCCTTTGACACCTCATCTGTCTTTGAGACAAAGGGGTTCTTACTATCTCCCATCTGTCTTTCCTCAGACATCCTCTGACAACAGTTGTAAGAACTCCCCTTTTTCAACAGCCATCTTGGGCATTGCATGGGTCTTTCTTACCAGTGGAGTCCTGCTCAGTTTCTTCTTTCTCATCTTCACAATTCACTTCAGAAAGAACAGGTAAGGCCAGGAATATATTGTGGCCATGGGCAAACTGCTCTAAGGCTCCATTGTTCCGGAGAAATCTGTTGCTATCATACACAGTATAGAAAGGCATTTCTTTCTCTGTACATTTTAAAATTAGCTTTTAAAAGAGCAGAATATATCATGTCGTGCAAACTGCACGATTGTCTCCATTTACTTTGCAGATATTTAACAACAAATATTCCCAAGGTTGCCACAGGTTAATAAAATGGTTTTTTTAAGTCAGCAAAATAAAACATTGAATATAAAACGGTTGAGAACAAATTCAGAACAAGCAACAGAAGAATGCTTCTATTTGATGGCTGGAGGTCTGGGAGGAATGAAAAGGTGTTTACATGTCTCCAGAAGGACAACTTCAGATGCAAAATGTGAAAACTTTGCAAAGAGGCTTAGGTATGTCTTCTGCTGTGCAGGAGCTGAAGGTCAGGAACTTAATAATAATAATAATAATAATAATACTTCTAATTTATTTATTTATTGAATTTATATAGGCCTACTGCCCTATACCCAGAGGTCTCAGGGCAGTTCACAGAAAAGATCAACATAAACTTACTAAGAATCCACATCCTAGGGACTTCATAAGGAAAAGGAGGACATTCTGGGATCAAATCAGAAACCGGGGTGGCTTCTGTAAATCCGGGTCTGTGCCTGGAAAACAGGGACACCTGGAGGATCTGGAAGGCTTTGTGGTGATTTTATGTGTTCCTTTTTTTGTTGGGAGAAGCCCCCTATTTTGGAAACTGCACCTGAGCCCCCAACCACTTTAATCCAGCCTTGCTACTGAGTGATGTCACCTGGGAATTTCTAGTGCAGTGTCATCATTATGCTGTAACAGTATGGTGACAACACCCATTGGTACATCTTCTTTTCATCAATGATGCTGTGGAAGAGATGAACCAGCGCCTTGGATTAGTAAAGGGATGGTTGAAGGCCAACCAACTAAAGCTCAATCTTGGCAAGATGGAGATGTTTTGGTTTCAGAGATAGTATTGGGACTTCTTTGGATGACATTACCAACTTCCTTAGGTATCAGGACTGCAGCCTGAGGTGCTATTAGATTCAGCCCCCTAGCTCTGGAGGCCCGATTGTCTTCAGTGGTAAAAAGCACTGGGGAGCATTGAAAAAGGACTTCTCAGATAAAGCATAGCAAGAGGGGGAAATTATTGCATCAGATGGTTTGTAAGAGTGGGACAAGCCTGACTTCTCTATCCAAGGGAAGCTTGGATAGCTCACTTGGTTAGAACATGGTGCTGATAACTCCAAGGTTGCAGGTTCAATCCCTGTATGAGACAGCTGCATATTCCTGCGTTGCAAGGGGTTGCACTAAATGATCCTCAGGGTCCCTTCCAACTCTACAATTCTATGGTTCCTCTTTCATAACCCTTGCCTCCATGTTTTCTTATCTCCTTTGTCTGCTGGAGGATTGTGAAAATGTCCAGTCCTAACCTGAACATAGTGACCCTGCTGGGCAGTGGCATGACCTACAGTAGCGCTTACCTCTTTGGAGTTGAAAAACATAATTCATTGACCAGGCCATCCATGGAGATGCTTGTTCAGGTGGGTGAAAGCCAGAGGTGTGGCTCACTGGGCATTGCTCTTGTGGGGAACATTTTTATATTGCACATCAGGCAGAATTCAAAGGGGTGCGTGGACAAAATATGCATGCTCACACAGATTAACACTGCCCCATAGTTCCCCTTCAGAAAGAACTCTTCCAGAATGTCCAAACTGTGTGGTGTAGTGGTTAAGAGCGGTAGACCCATAATCTGGGGAGCGTTATTTGCCATTGTATAGTTCCTTTTCGGGCCAACCAGAAGAAGATTTACGAAACAGAGACTGAAATCCGGGTATCTTGTTGTTATTTTGGCATTGTGTATACAGTCATACCTCGGGTTGTGCTTCATGCGGGTTGCGTTCGCTGTGGGATACAAACGCGCCGAACCCGGAAGTACTGGAACAGGTTACTTCTGGGTTTCAGTGCTCGCGCATGCGCATAAGCACTGAATCATGCTTCGCACATGCACAGAAGTGGCGAATCGCAACACGCGCATGCGCAGACGCGGTGCTGCAGGTTACAGACATTGCGGGTTGTGAACACGCCTCCCGCATGGGCCACGTTCGCAACCCGAGCATCCACTGTACAGTGGATGCTCGGGTTGCGAACGTGATCCGTGCAGGAGGCGTGTTCACAACCCACAGCGTTCGCAACCCGCAGCACTGCCTCTGTGCATGCACGGGTCACATTTAGTGCTTCTGTGCGTGCGTGAGCACCGAAACCTGGAAGTAACCCGTTCTGGTACTTATGGGTTTGGCAAGGTGCGCAACCCAAAATCGTGCAAGCTGAAGCGGCCGTAACCCAAGGTATGACTGTATTATTTAAGATTTCATGAAATAGAAGTTGTTGAAATGTCATACATTATTGTTAACAAATTTCTGTAAACCAACATACAGAGTTGTTTAGTTTGTGATTTATCTCTTTCTATTCCTTGGGTGGGAGATTGAGCTCAACAGTAGTTCCCCAGCAATAAGCTCGTGGAATTGGCTCCCAAGATGTGAACAGGACCATGAACAGGATAGCATTGTTAGTGGCACTGAAGGCTGCTGAGGGATCCTAGAGAATTAGTGGGGTCACACTTCTTCTGTCCTTGTAGCAGACTGGCTGCCATTATTTTTTAAAGCTACAGGAGATCTTGATTACAAATATCCCAAGTTTATCTTGAACCTTAGCTTTATGGACCTCTGTGTTTTTCTCTCTCTCTCTCTCCTCCTCCTCCTTCTCTACAACCCAACATGTACCCCTACAGGTGAGAATCAGCTTGTTGTGTATTGGGGTCTCTCTGGCTTTTGGCCCCATTCTAGGGAAAAGCTGGCGGTTGTATAAAGTGTTCAGTCAGCAAGTTCCAGACAAGAGAGTGGTGAGTTCTTATAATGTACATTCAGCTGTCAGAAACAAATAAGACTGGGCCACAGTTATTGGGGCTAAAATACACATGTTGGAAGCAGTCACCATGTATGGGACCGGATTCAGTGGCCCCTGGACAAAGTGCCCTCAGTGAGACCTGCTACCTGGAGGTAGCAGGCCTCACCTAGTGATACCCCCTCCCTCCTGTCAATGGAACTTCCCTTCAGCAGTGCTGGGCTCAGAAAATGACAGGTGGTTGTAGAGGCTGGCAGTCTCTTGAATCTAATTTCAGATTAGGGGGCCTTTCCTTTAATTCCCATACAGCTTTTAGCCTCGTGCTGGGAAGACGTACTCACCACTCAAAATGGATAAGTAAAGGTAAAGGACCCCTGGACGATTGCGCCCAGTCAAAGGCAACTATGGGGTAGGGGCGCTCATCTCACTTTCAGGCCAAGGGAGCTGGCGTTTGTTCATGGACAGCTTTCCAAGTCATGTGGCCAGCATGATTAAATTGCTTCTGGCACAGCAGAACACTGTGACGAGTGCCAGAGCGCACGGAAATGCCATTTACCTTCCTGCCACAATGGTACCTATTTATCTACTTGTACTGGCGTGCTTTCAAACTGCTAGGTTGGCAGGAGCTGGGACAGAGCAACGGGAGCTCACCGCGTCACGGGGATTTGAACCGTCAACCTTCTAATCAGCAAGCCCAAGAGGCTCAGTGGTTTAGACCACAGTGCCACCCGCGTCCCAGATAAGTAAAACCACCATTATCAAAGGGGGAAAGAGAACCATGGTAGTACCAGCTGCATCATCTTAGCTGAATGTCTACAAGATACAGTTTTCTGGGCCAATGGCACACAAGCACTGACTGAATTGTGCGTGGATATGCAGGATGGAGTTCAGGGGCATTGCCTCCCCAACCTATCCCCAGATCAGTGGGCCATGCAGGCTTACTAAAACGAGCCATATGTCATCCCAACCCACACAGCCATAATGACACCAAGTACTGTTCAGGTACCATTCCTGTGACAAAGGGCCACAGAAAGCTGTCCCCTCTCAAGGAGCAGCAGACGGCAAGACTCCCATAAAGCTTTAAATAAAGTTTGTTTGTTTGTTTGATTTTATTAAATTTGCATGCCGTCCTATACCCATAGATCTCAAGGCGGTTCACAGTACCACTCCTTTTTATGGAGGCTGCTGTTATTTAATATTTTAGGCAGTGCTTTCCCCCCTAAAAAAAATGTTTAGGGGTACTCTCATTTTGTTTCAAGAAAATCACCATTTTATAGTTCAAATTGGGGAAAATAAATACAATAAATGGACAAAAGTACAAAGATTCACAAAATGTTTAGGGATATGCGTACCCCTGTGTACTCTCCCCCCCCCCCCCGAAAAAGCACTGGTTTTAAGTATTGGTTTGTGCTTAAATTTTGGTGACCACGGTTTTCATCAGTATGGTGTGTTTTTAAACGGATTGTAAGTCATCTAATAGCTTGGCTAGACTTTAAATGTTTAGTGGTTTTTAATTATATTGTTACACGCCACCCCAATCTCCTTGTGAGATTCCAAGGGCTCCCAGCATTTACCCAGGGTTCATGTTTCCTTTGGAAATGAGGCACAGCGGAGACTGTGGTGTCATTAGGATATATGATCTATTTACACATATAAAGCCTGAGCCTATGACGGAGGGGCTCCTAGGATTCTGTCCCTCCCATGGCTGCTGACTTGCATTCAAACTCGCAGCCCACATTCCTCTGAGACTGGCCACCCGTTTTCCAGCTTGCAAACTGCAACTATCTTTTCCTTTTGCTTACATCAGGCAAACCTGCAATCCCAAAAACTCTACTACTGGCCTTTGATCTTCTACCTAACTCTGACGTCAGGGAAGGGCTTCACCCATTTTCCTGCTGGTGCAGTTTTAGCTTTGCTGATGACTTCCTTAATAGGACACCACCCTCCCTTATGTGCTCTTTTAGTGGTCCATCTCTCCAGGCAATTACTTCATCAGGAGGCCAGTCTGTCTTATATTTTAACATGGCTTATATTTTAACCTGCTAAATTCAGCATCTGGCACCCAGAAATTAGAAGGGGAGTCCAGGCACTATAAAGAATTTGTCTTCTGTAGTGTTAGTTTGTCATTTCACTCCTTTTGGAAACACTAGCTGGTCCTGATTTCTGGCTACGTTCTGCAGTCTTGCTTATCTCAGTACTGAATATGGTTTTGGGGGAAACTCCTCTGTGAGCGCACAAAAGATGAACTGCGATATTGACACATCACATCACAAAGTGAGCAAGTTGAGTGTCTCTTTTGCAGATTATCAAAGATTTCCAGCTGCTGGTGATGGTGTCTGTGTTAGTGCTGGCCGACATTATCCTGCTCTTGATATGGATGTTCGTGGATCCAGTCCAGTGTCTCCAAAGTCTCAATGCAGATCTGAAGGTAAGATGAGGAGGGAGTGCAGATTGGATGGCTGGACATAAATTGTGAATATGGGTGCATCACTAAGAGAAAGCTGTACACCCTCCAAATTTTAAAATATGAAAACAAGGAAAACTCTGCCCCCATATACTTGGATGAGGTCAGGTTGGAGCTTTGAGTTAGAAGACAGAACCAATGCAATCTCCACTGTAAATGTGCTATAAATGAGAACTGAGGCAGACCATGAGCAGATAATTCCCAAGGCAAACCTCAGAATATTGAGTTAGTCAAACATGTAACAAACACATATGTAACACATTGCTGTGGAATTTAGCTTGTAGAATCAGGTATTTTAGGACACACTTTTCTTTTTTTATTGTTATGGAACAGTGACTATCAGAGAGAAGTGACTACTAGCCTGGCAAGGTGCTTAGTAAATCCATGCCAGAGAATTATTATGCGCAAACTTCAACAGGCTTTTGTACAGCACTGTTTCCATTTTACAGCTTGGGAATGTAGAGGCTGAAAGATTAAAAATGCTGGCTAATTAGAAGATTCATCACACAGAAGTAGTCTGATGACGACCAGTTCTGGTTTACAAATGGGAAACAATGAGGCTAAAAGAAAGCAGTGGTTGAAATGGGTGTGATTGTGGTTGCTTTCAAAATACTAGCTGTTCAATACGCACTCAGCTTGATCCGCTTGTGGAGAGTTTAGATAATGTGCTTCAAAGCATGTGTTATCCTGCTTGACAGTGCATTTTCCAGTCACTTTTCTTATCACAAAATAAGAAGCAGGTTTGTTGGGTAAAAGCTCCAAATATGCTTTAATAGTGCAGCCTGAATTTGCCAGGATGATTGAATCCCACCTGAAAATAGTGGCAATGTACCGGTAGATGCTGCCAGTGATTGTAGCAAGCAAGCAAGCAAGCAAACAAACAAACAATTCCAGCATATCCATGTGAATCCATTATTTATTCCATGTCTGATTTCAGTACTGAAGTGCAATCAGAAGTAGACATTTCAATTCTGTTGCATACTGGGCATTTTGCAGATGGGAAGATGCCTTCTGTTTTGTGTTTCAATTCTCTGCTAGGTGACAGAGAGAGGTTTGACTTGCACAGTGAGCCAAGGGTACTTCTGCACATCAATGTACTCTGATCTTTGGCTTCTTCTCTTTCTGGGATTTAAGGTATGAAATTGGTTCCAGTTTCTCGTTGAACATGGCTATTTATTTTTAGAAAATCAACCAGGCGAGGGCAAACTGTGTGACAAACACCACATCTCATCTGGCCCTCATACCCCCACGTTTCGCAGATGAACTTTTATAACACTTGTAACTCATTGTTGTACCCAGGGCCTCTTCCTGAACATTGGCCCCTCTGCTGGTACACATTGTAAAAGCTCTTCTCTGCTCTGTGTTGTATTATGGACGTGGGTGGTGCTGTGGTCTAAATCACTGAGCCTCTTGGGCTTGCTGATTGGAAGGTCGGCGGTTCAAATCCCCGCGACGTGGCGAGCTCCCGTTCCTCTGTCCCAGCCCCTGCCAACCAAGCCAGTGCAAGTAGATAAATAGGTACCTCTGCAGCGGGAAGGTAAACGGCATTTCCGTGTGCATTGGCTTCCGTCATGGTGTTCCGTTGTGCCAGAAGCGGTCCAGTCATGCTGGCCACATGACCTGGAAAGCTGTCCGTGGTCAAACACTGGCTCCCTCAGCCTAAAAGCGAGAGGAGCGCTGCAACCCCATAGTTGCCTTTGACTGGACTAAACCATCCAGGGGTCCATTACTTAAAAAAAAAAAACACCTATTATTTTATAGCAGGGCTAGTGAACCCTACTGCCTTTCCAGAGGTCTTTGGAACTTCCAACTCCCACTGTTTCCAGCCACCATGGCCAATGGTCAAGACAAATGGAAGTTGTAGTCCTGCAACATCTAGAGAATCTCAAGTTTCCCATACCTGCCTTGCCTCTCTTATTTTATAGGCACTTCCTTGCCTCTTCTGTATTTAATGCTTGCTAATTATCTGGTAAGACTGCATGGTTGGAGGGTTCTTGGTAGGTGGCCTAATTCAGACTCTATCCTTTTCCAGCAAATTGTTGCTTTCAACTTTCCCTTTAAATCTGCAAGGGAGGAACAGATTATTGAATGCAATTGCTAGATCATATTGGCCAAACGGATTTTAGTTTAAATCAACAGTAAAGGTGCTGACCCTGCAACAAATATGTGTCTGAATCTGATTGGGTTTCTGCAACATTGTTATACATGAGGCTGCCTCTGAAGATGGTTTGGAAACTTTAGCTGGTGCAGAATTTGGCCGCTAGTTTGCTCACCAGGGCAAGATGGTTTGAGCATATAACGCCAATCTTGGTTCAATTGCACTGGCTGACAATTAGTTTCTGGGCCCAATTCAAAGTGCTGGTTTTGACCTATAAAGCCTTAAACAATACCGCCCCGTCCCCCACTCCAAACAAGCAGTTTAAAAGGCCATAGATTGTTTAATTAGCCAAAGGAGAAGAGGAATGTTTTTGCCTGGTGCCTTAAATATAAGTAAGGCAGGAAAGTCTTCCACAAGCACGGAGCCACTGGAGAAAATGTTCTTGTGTTGCCACCCTCCATACCTCTTGTGGAGGGGGGCACACAAAGAACAACCTCACATGATTTGGATCACAAGGTCCAGATTGGTTTGTATGGGGAGAGGCGGTCCGGTCCTTCAGGTATTGCGGGTCTGAGCCCTTTATAGATCAAAACAAGCACCTTGAATTGGGCCCAGAAACAATATTTTTGTGTTTTTATATTGTAAACCACCCTGTGATCCTCAGAGGATGGGTGGTATATAAATTTAATAAACAATTAAAATAATAATAAGGGGGTGGTTAATTGGAAGAAGATTACACTTTACTAAAATGCCCACATTCTGCAAAATGCTAGAGCTCTTTCTCCTGAATTAACGCTTCTATAACCACGTGTTGTTGTTTTGTTTCACCGCAGGGCATCCTGTTGATCTATGGGGCCTACCTTGCTGGTCTGACAGATGATCTCAGCTGTTCACCTGTCAATCAGTCCCTGACCCTCATCATTGGGATAGCCATTATTTTCCTCTCAACGGGTGTTATGCTCGTGGTGAATCGTTTTTTCCACTTGTGGCACAACCTGGTCTTTGGATTTACCTCAGGAGGAATCTTTGTCTGCACATCTACAATCAATTGTTTAATCTTTATTCCACAGGTAAGAAACTAGAGGGGAGGAAGAAGTATCCCAAATCATTGCTAACTGCCCCCTGCCCCCCCCCCCAGAAAAGCTCAATATGCTTCCCCAGAAATGAGATTTGTAAAGGATAGCTGAGGTGCTGGCAGTGAGCTGGGAATGCATTACTGAAATAATTTAGCCTCAAATATGTATAAAATAGCAGTTATCTGTTTGTTAATCTACCAGCGGATGGAAGCAGCCTGTATTGTATTGTATTGTATTGTATTGTATTGTATTGTATTGTATTGTATTGTATTGTATTGTATTGTATTGTATGTAAACCACTTTAGGGAACCTTCTGGATTGATAGGCAGGGTAGAAGTTAAATATATACAGTGGTACCTTGGTTTTCAAACATCTCTGTTGACAAACATTTCGGTTTTCAAATGTCGTAAACCCAGAGGTAAATGCTTTGTTTTTTGAACACTTTCTCAGAAGTTGAGCATGCCATGCAGCTTCCACTGAGTGCAAGATCCTGAGGCCTTGCTGTCGGTTGTTGAGTTTTCAGTTTTCAAACGTTTCAGAACTTGAACGGTCTTCTGGAATGGATTACGTTCGAAAACTGAGGTACCACTGTACTGGAAGTCTGTTCCAAAACCAAAGCATTCCAAAATCAAGGCGTGCTTTCCCATAGATTAATCTGTTCCAGGCTTTTAAGAACAACCCCTAAAACAGCAATTTAACATGAATTTTACTATCTAACGAGACCATTGATCCATAAAATGAAAGCAATAAACAATGTACTGCAGTCACATAATCAATCAATCAATCAATCAATCAATAGCTGAACTAGGTTCCACATAGTCACAAAAAACAAAAAAGGCACAAAAATGCAAAATAAATAGCAAAAACAGGCAGACCTCAGCATAACACTCAAAATGGAAGGGTGGCACTCAAAACAGAGCATGTTCAGCTTCCGAAAAAAGTTCGCAAACCAGAACACTTATTTCCGAGTTTGCAGTGTTCGGGTTCCAAGTTGTTAGACTTCTAAGCCATTTGAGAACCAAGGTACCACTGTATAGGATTAGAAATCTATCTGCATGAGCAATGCCTTTTCATATTAGGAGTAGACCTATCAAAAATGAGAAAAAGGTTCAAATTTGGCATTAGCTTCAGGTATGTGTTGTGTTTACAGACAGAGGCCTAAGCTTATAATGCAGCTTCAAGGATAAATGTTTTTGTCTTCTTATTTCTCACTTGTTTTCCCCCTCTTTCCATCTTCGTCATCTTTCAGTTTTCCTCTGATATAACTGATTTATAGGTCTACAATATACTTTAATGTCCAGCAGGTCAGAAAATGGAAGGCTTTTGAAAAACAGAAAGATGACGTCAACAATATGGCCAAGTATTTTACCAGCTCAAGCAAGAACTTCCACTCTACCATGTACAGCGATGAAGAGATCTACCAGCTGCTAGGGGAAAAGAATTCCATGCTGCAGCAGCTTGTAGAGGTGAGAAACTTCCACTCAGTTGTGGCGGCAAACAGTTGCTAGCATATAACAACACCCTGTTGGGGGGGGGATTTATACTGGCTGCCAGTCTGCTACCAAGCCAAGCTTTTTGGTACTAAAATATCACTCAATCAATCAATTTCCTTTATTGGCATAAGAAAAGTGCATCGTATACATGGATCAGAACACAACACAGTTAACGAAACACAGTAGGAGATACTTTAGGATAAAACTGTCCAGACATTGTGAGGTATGAAAATGGCTCTTAGGACCTATGGTGACGTAATGTCGCAAGAACAAACAACTTAAAAACCTTGCCCTGTTTGTGAGCTTCCTAGAGGCGTTCAGTTCACTGAATGTTGGATTTGACAGGCAGGTAGTTTGATTCAGTGGAGCAGTTTCTAGGAGAGAATATCATTTTGTTTAAATGAAGAGATGCTCACAACATTCTGTCAGAAAACTAATCCTATCTTTGAGAAGAAACCATAAATGAATATCACAGATGCTGTGTGTGTCTGGACCCACATGCATGTCCAGCACGTTTGTGCATTCCTACACACACTACTGAGAGGTTTCGAAGGTTGTAGCCGTTATGAATACGTGTTTACCCTTAACTTTATGCCCCAAGAAGTTTGTTCACCAAATGAAGTAAGGCGAGTGGCAAAATGGAAAGCTTATTTATTTAATTACATATTTATAATACACACTTCCATAAAAATATATATATAAAGATGGTATACAACTCATCAGAATAAAATCGGCAAAAAAACAATAACATAAAATCGTCATTTAAAACATCAGTAAGTACTGATTGGTTAAAATGAAGAAAGGGAGGGATGTTTCCTATAGAACCTCTGCTGGTAGGGAGTTTCATAGGGCAGGACCTGCCACAGTGAAATATACTCGGAGTCCAGTGTGAATTTCATGCTCTTTATTCAGCTCATAGTAGTGAGGAATGCAGTTTCCCCAAAACGTTTGCTTTATATACACTATTTACACAATGGGCCCCACGTGATTGGCTAATTCCGGGATACTCCTGTATGCCAATCGGAGTGCGGATTCACTTCCACCTGGAGCTGGATTGGGTGGCTCCTGCGGACCAATCAGACTGCTGCAATCTCAATCCTATTGTTCTGGGACCAATCAGACTGGTGCATTTTGGATCCTATTCAACTCAGTACATAACACACAGTAAAGGCTTGGTCCCTTGTGAACCTCAGGCTGTGGGGAACCACCAAGAGTGTCCCATCAGAGGACCTCGGTGATCCAGGTGGAGCATAAGGAATCAGACAGTCCTTAAGGTAATTTGGCTGCAAGTTCTCCTCCATGGTTGCACCCCATCTATAGAACTCTCTTCCATAAGATGCTCACCTCACCATTGTTGTTTATTTGTTGTTAGGTTGTGAGTGGGAGAGTCATTGTTCTGTTTTCCTTCTGGTTTTTTAAAATTATGTTTTGTGTTTTTATCTTGTGTTCTTATGCCGTGAACTGGATTTAATAAATACATGAATATTTTTTTCTTGCCAGACAACAACCTTTAAAAATAAATAAATATTCCAGGCTTTTAAGATCTAATGAGAGTTCAGTATTGATTTGGATATTCTGGTTTTATGTTGCTTATTTTTTTATGACTATGTACTTGTAACTTGTACAGTCTTACCTTGGATCCTGAACGCCTTGCGACTTGAACGTTTTGGCTCCTAAACACTGCAAACCCGGAAGGGAATGTTCTGGTTTGCGAACGTTCTTTGGAAGCCGAACGTCCGATGCAGCTTCTGCAGCTTCCAATTGAGTGCAGGAAACTCCTGCAGCCAATCGGAGTCTGCGCCTTGGTTGTCGAACGTTTTTGGAAGTTGAATGGACTTCCAGAATGGATTCTGTTCAACAACCAAGGTATGACTGTACTTGTACATGGCATAGATAATTTATTTTGGAAGTACAGTATATGTTAAATAACTGCATATCTATTCATTCTTTCTGAATTATTCTACCTCATTCTTCTGTATAGGCAGAACTTCTGTTTTTTACCTGCACACACTTCTGTTTTTTACCTGCTTTTCTGACAAATTTTACCTTGGTTTATTCAATACAGAAAGATACAGCAATTGCGACTCTTCAAGAGCAAGTGAATAATGCTAAGAAGAAGCTGATGAGACTTGTGACTGCAGAGGAAAAATACAATGCAATTGACTCTCCATTTCCTTCTTCTTCCTACTCTGCAGCCAATTGTTCTTATGCAGCAGTTGAAAACCCAATGAGTTATCCTTTTTCACCTGGTCAGGTGCAAAACTCAAGGCAGCATCCTAGGATCTCACATTCACAGTGCAAACCAGGATTGCTTAGTAAAAAAGATTCCACTGATGATCTGGAATGCACAAATCAACACCAGCAGAATATACTGCCAGAAATTACTGTTGGGTACAGACCTCTGAATGGATGCAAGAATGTCGCTGGTCATTCAAGTGACCAAGATCAATGGTTCACCCAATATACCACCACACTTAGTATGGGTACCCTACAGGACCCACTCGGGCAGAGTTTTTCCACACCGAGGGAGGAAGCAAAGCAGCCATGTATGCCTCAGAGGCAGCTCCCAGGCATCAGCTACGTGAGCAGCGAAAAGCTTCAGGAAATATTGCAAGAGCTAAGTATGAACCACGTTGCTATTGCCCAGATATCTCCCAGGGGGCCCGAGCAAAGTGTAGATTGCAACATGTGCACATTATGGGAGCCAGAGGAGATCCAGGCAGGAGAGTCTATGAAGCTTAGTCCTCATAAGTCAAGACAGGGGATGAAAACCCCCAACTCCATGGCTCCTGATACTTGGCATATTGTGGACAAGGCAACCAGCAGAAGGCAAAGAAGTTTCAGTGGATTAACAGAATTTCATCAGGCTGCAGTGGGAGACGCTGAGGACAGATGTTCTCTGCATCAGCCACCCTCTTTGTCATCACCAGTGGTGAAGAAAATGCTTAACTACAAGGCTGAAAACTGGCCCAAGCATTCAAGCAACGATGGGTGTGGCTGGCTCTTAGACAAATGCCAAGGGAAGAATTGCGTGTCCACTCTTTATCTTAGCAGATCCAGGAATCTCCGTCATCATCAGAATTTTCTGACTCACACAGTGCTCGGCCCCGTCCCTTCTCAGCACTTTTATCCCGATTCTGATTCTGGCAGCAGTTCCTCTCGGAGGGTAACCCATTGCCACCACAGGCAGCGCTGTGAAGTTTGCCACTGCAGCCTATCTTCCTCTAGTGATAGCTACATCACTGATACAGATCCCGAGCTTGGTGCGGCCCTGGACTCCTGTGCAAAGCTTTATGGCAAGCGCCAACCAGTTGTGAACTTCATTGAGGATTTGGAGCCCACCTACGTGTAGGAGTTGTCAAGTCAAGAGCCCACCCCACCCCCCGATATTTCAGGGTGGAAACCTGAGACCTGGGTTGGCCCCTGGTGGTATCATGGTGTGCAGGCCTCCCCCTGCTACCTTGAGGGGGTCAGGTAAACCTTGAGACCAGGTCAGCCCTGGAGGTCTGGCAGGGAGGGCAGTGGCATGCCATGGGGGGGGGGGTGAAGTCCCAGGTGCATTTTTTAAAAGAGGATTTAAGGAGCTGCCTCCCAACAAGCTCGCTCATTGAGGACAGAGACTTCTGCAGCCAAGCTGGTGCCAAATGAAATCGCTCCGTTTTCCTTTGGACCACATCAGCAAGACCAAGCGGTTTGTGTGCTCTTGTCATCTGGGCAGCCCAGAATCTCCATACACACTGCCCAGGCTTGCGCCTCTGAGAGAAGTGGAGTTGTGTTGGGACTTTAAAAATGGTTGCCTGTGTTGCCATCTAGTGGCAATAAATCAAGAGAAACAGCTTTGAATGAAAATGGAAGGCAATTGTGGGCTAACTGAACTTGAACCCATGCCTATCCAAATATAGTTTTCTGTGTGGCGTTTTATTAACCACATTATGTAAGAAAACTTGCTGGATAGGTACATCCTACGGCCCTGCTATGTCATCGGCTAACGTGGAGGAACTAGCACTGACATGATGTAGCTGTGATCCTAACTGCAGTGTTTATTGGATAGCATCATTTGTGAAGCAAGCTCTGACAGCAACATGGAGGGATGGGGCTGCCAATTTTTTCATTTTTGTAGATCCCCTGTGCCTTTCACAGCTGACAGAGGAGTAACACAACTTTCCCAATCAGCCACATGCCAATGCTGGGCAGCACAGGGGTGCCAACCTTGAATAAAATATTCGGGGAGGCCAGGTAAGTCCCGCCCCACATCACACGGTGGAAGGTGCACACACAACATTTGAATGGCAATGTCAAGCAACTGGGGGGGGCAGCCCCCTCAAATATTTTATTGGGGGTGCCAAAGGGACCTCAGCCCCTAGAAGTTGGCTGCTTTGTGGCGGCAGCTGTTATGTTTGTCTACAAAGCACTCTCGAAAGCCCAGGAGCCCAGTAAGGGTTGACTAGATGGCAGCCTTCAGACAGGTTTCCAAATGGTCATTGCTGGTATAGATATTGCTTGACCTACACACTACTGAGAGTAAAGAACATATTCTGTCTCTAGTGACTGACTCTTCTGTTTAGTGTGTCTTGGCTTTGATCTTGCAATTAAAAAAAATGAGTCATGAGGCAACAGGTTAAGTTGAGTTCTCCATGTTTACCAACAAAAGTGGCTTTGCTTCTCATTCCTTTCATTAGTACATGATGATATTTTTTTTCCTAATGAGAACCTCCTGATCTAATTGCCCGCAGCAACTTGGGGGAGGCTAGCCAGGTCTATAAATTTAGAACAACCTAGTGAGGAAGCTCATTCCATAAGTGGAGCCCCAGCTGTTGAAGCATCTCAATCCTAGTGATGAAGCAGCGAGCCAAGGTAGCAAGCGTCTGAATGACTAGAAGGTAAACACCATCAATTCATTCATTAAATGCCTAACATTAAACCAAAGTAAGGGCACTGTGCGTTAGGAACTAAATCCTGCAAACTTATAACACATGAGCTAAATTCTAGGGGTGATATGCCTGCCGAAACCAATTTTTTTAGCTCTATCCTAGCAGGGAGGTCTTTGAGGGTACTGTGAACCAGAAACCTATATTAAATTCTAGTTTTGGGAAGCAGGTAAGACAAAAAAGGCGAATTGGTGCTCCTGATTCTTCCTTTGCAGCCATGGCTTGAACTTTTTTTGCACCTGCTGCAATACATAGGACACTGGGTGTAGAAAATGTGGGTGTGGCTTGCCAAAAATAGGTCAGTGGGCCAACCTCTGAGTCCTGACAGGCCATCAGTGAGTAGGCAATGCCATAGATCTTTGGGTTTTCTACACACCAGCTGTTGAGTTCCTCACTTAACAGGATCAACTCACTTTTTGTAGGCCTGTATACTTCTGCATGAGCATCTATTAGGAACAAACTTTTTTTTCCAAATAGTGGCTGGAAAAGACTGGAGCTGTACCGATTCAAGAGTGTGCGTGCTCTGCTGGAGACTGCTAATATATGTTAGGGGCAGTCCTTGACCACCTTTTCCAGATCTTCCAGATATGGCGACTTTACTTAACTTTTGAATTGAATAAAGTTTTCTTTTGGGAAATCCTAGGTTGTGTGTCATGTAATTCCATCAGAAATTTCTAAGAAGGGACAACCACTTACATGCCACACAAAATACAGCTATCCTCTATCCTTAATTTGATATGTCTGGTCTAAAAAAGCCCAAGATCTCCTAAGAAGCAATGCATTACCCCAGAGAGGAGAAATTCCTGCTCTGCACATCTTATTTTGGAAACATTCACTGGGGTATGTTCCAGATGCTCCAACAACCAGACAACTACTTTCTTCAGTAGGGGCTAAGTCTGAGACTGGGAGATCATTCAGCATTCCTATGCTGACAGCCCAGTTGGCAAATGATCTTGTAAGCTGCTAAAGCCTAATGGTGTAGCTGAGTTGCTATCATGGTTTTCAGTGCATTATTTCCCTTATATAGTCCAACTAAAGGTTCTGTTACAATGGTGATATGTTTTCCATAGATATTGGTGACATTTCAGTGTCTAGACTCTCTTTTCCCATCAAATAGCACTGTTCTGGTTTATTTAGTGCATTGCAAATCCTCCTTGGGATTCATGTTACGTGACAGACAGTTTTCCATTGGATGAAGCACTGGAAGGCTTCTTGCCTGTCTCCCAGGTGACACAAAACTCATTTTCTTAGCAGGTGTTACAAAGGTTCCAAAAGTGCTGAAAACTTTGGAAGGAACCAATGATGCCGATTCAATATCCCTAGATGTACCCAAGTTTTGTGAAAAATGGCAACTATTCAATACCTGAGAAACATGGGAAATGTCCAGTTTGCTAAATTGTTATCCTCTCAACATTACTAGCGAGTCCTCCATTCATGGAGCTAAAGGTAAAGGACCCCCTGGACAGTTAAGTCCAGACAAATTTGACTATGGGATTGCGGTGCTCATCTCGCTTTCAGGCCAAGAGAGCCGGTGTTTGTCCACAGACAGCTTTCCAGGTCATGTGGCCAGCATGACTTTATTGAACCACTTCTGGCACAATGGGACACCGTGCACAGAGTGCACAGAAATGCCGGTTACCTTCCGTTCATGGAATGGGGCAGCTGAGTAATTGCTACTTTATAGTCCTCACAGTTCCATCAAGCTGAGCTGAGGGTTTTATAGGTGTTGCCCATTTGGAAAACTCCAGGGGAGATTATGCCTTCTTATTCCAGTCTCTTCTGATCAGTTTCGATTATCCCTCAGAAGGCATATGGAACGACCCTGGATTTAAACTACAGTGGTACCTCGGGTTACATACGCTTCAGGTTAGATACACTTCAGGTTACATACTCCGCTAACCCAGAAATAACGCTTCAGGATAAGAACTTTGCTTCAGGATAAGAACAGAAATAGTGCTCTGGAGGCGCAGTGGCAGCGGGAGGCCCCATTAGCTAAAGTGGTGCTTCAGGTTAAGAACAGTTTCAGGTTAAGAACGGACCTCCGGAACGAATTAAGTATGTAACCAGAGGTACCACTGTACTTTGACTGGCTGCTCTCTGGATATGAATCCCAGACTTTGCTCCCCTCAGTGTACCTAAGCCTGAGGATTTCTTGTAGGGCTGAAAATGTCTGTACATCTAATTTATATGTATTTCACTCTAATCTAGTCTGTGTGCTTTCAGCAATGTTCAGCCAAACAAGGTGGGTCTTTTCCCTTGTACTACTGAGACCTTTACAGTTTTCAATTGTCCTTTAGATGTAAAAGAGACACTTACAGATCCTGTTATTGGGTTATCTTACCCAGTGTAAGCTTTGTGTGTCACTGTGGCATTGGCCAATGGATCCAAGCCTGTTTTATACTGTTGGTCTCTCCATTGAGAACTGTAATATAAGCTCCTGTATCTATATGCCTACATTTTGACTGCTCGATTGTACAGTTAACATTATAAAGTTCTACTTAGGGACGGGGAAATACTTCGAAAGTTTGGTTTTCCACATCACTTTGTGATTTCCACCCCCACCAAATAAAAAGTCTTCATGAAATTCATCAGCATTTTAGTGTGATTTTATCCCAATTTCATTTTGTGTGTGCACATTTTCCAAAGTATATACATTTTTTGCCAAGAAAACATACACAGTATACAGTAATGCATTTCTGCATCTTATTTCCACTAATGTGCCTTTGTATGCACACTTTACCTTACCATATGCATGTTTGTACACATTCCTTGGCTGGAGAACTGCATTCCAAAATTCAGAGAAGTACAAATGTTGAAGGATGGCTGTGTTTCAATTCATGTACTGTTTCAGAAACTGGGCATGCTGCTTGCATGTAATTGGATAAGGTGTTGTTATTGCAGGGATTGGTTCCATGAAATTTATCCATTATCACAATCAGTCTGGGAGCTTTTTCTGACAATTACTTGTTATATCATTCCATCTATTGACACTGTCCTCTTTTCAGATTTGAAAGGATCCAGCCCCTTGTCCAGGAGGAAAACGGTTCAGCCTAGAAATGTAGAACACAGATGAAATATCAGGTGCTTAAGAATGGTCAGTAAGAATGGATACTTTGCCGAATGTCTTCATAAGTTGACTCCATGTGCTCTATAATGTGTATTAATTCTGAAGCTTCAGAGAAAAGTTTATATCAAGAGTGTCCCAATTGGGAGGGAGGAAATCTCTTGATGCTATTCGGGGTTTCTTGTCATTCTGTATAAACAGATCCAACAGCACAATCCTAACCATAACTACTTAGAAGTAAATCCTATTGAATTCAATGGTGCTTACTCTCAGATAAGTGGAGTTAAAATTGCACCTAAAAAGTCATTCTATTTGTGGGGAATACAGGGTGGGTGGGTTTTACAGCATTAACTTTCATTAGTAACAACAGCTTCAGCTTAAGCCATTCCTGTTTACTTTTTAATGTTTTATTGTAATTTTATTGGTGTTAGCCGCCCTGAGCCTGGTTCTGGTCGGGGAGGGTGGGATATAAATAAAATTTATTTATTTATTTATTTTCTAAGAACTCTCTGTGAGCTGTTAATGGTTTGGGTAAAGTAGAGTGTGGAATGCTGCAATATCTTCTTCCCTTGGCTTTTCCAGAAGCACAGTGACGCATTGTTGTTGTTGTTCAGTTGTTCAGTGGTGTCCGACTCTTCGTGACCCCATGGACCAGAGCACACCAGGCACCCCTATCCTCCACTGCCTCCCGCAGTATGGTCAAACTCATGCTAGTTGCTTCGAGAACACGGTCCAACCATCTCGTCCTCTGTCGTCCCCTTCTCCTTGTGCCCTCCATCTTTCCAAACATCAGGGTCTTTTCCAGGGAGTCTTCTCTTCTCATGAGGTGGCCAAAGTACTGGAGCCTCAACTTCAGGATCTGTCCTTCCAGTGAGCACTCAGGGCTGATTTCTTTAAGGATAGATAAGTTTGATCTTTTTGCAGTCCATGGGACTCTCAAGAGTCTCCTCCAGCACCATAATTCAAAAGCATCAATTCTTTGGCGATCAGTCTTCTTTATGGTCCAGCTCTCATTTCCATACATTACTACTGGGAAAACCATAGCTTTAACTATACGGACCTTTGTCGGCAAGGTGACGCATAGTAAACAGCAAATGTACTAGCTATTTCTAGAGTGTTAAATAGCTATCAATGGTAGAGGATTTAACTGTAGAGACAATTATTGTATTAGTCTTTTGGAGAGCCCTTAAGCAAAGCCTATCTGCCCTTGTTCTTTTTCCATGGTAATCTTGCTTTAGAAAAAGAAGGACTTTGGAGATATTATTATTTTCTATAATACTTTAAAAATCATACTGCTCGTATGGCTATACTTCTCTTCCAAATTTTCAGTTTTACTGATCCTTTGCAATCTGTTGTTTTCTTCCTTGTTTTTTCACGTTCAGTGTTATACAGATACATTTGCCTCTAATTATTTAAATGCATCCCATTCTATTAAAAAAACAATCAGGGTAGACATAGCAAGCAAAGCATGGAGAGTGGGGATGGCTGCTCTTTTGGCTTTGTGTGTATGCAAGTATCTTATCACTTCTTTTTTGCCTGTGAGTGCCTCACGGCATTTTTGGGATGAATCTGCATGTATGATGAAGGTGAGTTGCCCCAGCCTCTCTGGACGGCTTCCAACCTTTTTGCATCTTGGTGTTTGGCTCATGAACAGTTCTGAATGGATGCAGTTCTTATAGAGTTTTGTTTTACAGTGGTACCTCGCAGAAGTGCTCAAATCGCGCGACTTCCTTTTTTGGGGTGTTCCCCCCCCATGTGTTCGAGTTACGCCCGCCCGTGTTACGCACGGCAACCCGGAACGGTTCGGGTGCGTAACCTGGGGTTCCACTGTACTCAGTAACATGCAACAGTAACAACTCTCTCTAGCTACCCAATCCTTCATTTGCATGTGGACCGGAGTGAGAACTGCAGTCAAGGTGGGCAGAGTGAAACTATATACACAACACCCCTAGTGGCCTAGGGTGAGAACTTCAATACATAACAGACCCAGAAAGCTGTCTGTGTTGGACAAACGCCTGCTTCCCTCAGCCTGAAAGCAAGATGAGTGCCGCAACCTGTCACCTTTGACTTAACCGTCCAGGCACATATAGAAGCCTGGTCAAAAGGACAGCATTTTTCACATGTGAGGGCAGCAGGCTAGCATAGGGGGTACAGGGCAGGTCATATGCTGCTGGCTGCTCTGGCCACTCCCACTACCTCAGCACTTGATGGAGACAAGTGCCTCACTCTGCCTCATGGTAGGGCCAACCCTGATTAACATACTATGTCACTTTAAATGTGCTTATGTGGGAAAGGTGGTTCTGGGTCTGTTTTTTGTTATTATTATGTATTTTGTGTTTTTATTTTGCTGTGAGCTGCCTTAAGATCTTCGGATGAAAGGTAGTATACAAATTTTATTATTATTAATTATCATTTTCCGGAAGCATCTGCCTGGCCGCTTTAAGGAGTACTGTATAGGGCGAAGGAAGCTCGCATTTGTCCCTCCTGCCAAGCCCTCAAACTGCATAGCGCCTGGGATGCGGCTGCGATTTGCGGCCTATTTCAAGGGCGGCGCCAACACATTTCGCATAAAAAAGAAACTACTGCCCTCCCACCCCCATCTCAGAACTGAGCTAGGCGAGAAAGAAAGGTGAAGCCGCGCCCTCGCTCATTATTGGAAAGAAACTTCCTCCAATAGAAGCACGCGTCAGATGCGAGATCTGGGCGAACATCGGGCCGGAAAGGAAGCTGGTTGGTGTGCCCAGGCCGCCTCAGCACGGCCGCCCAATCACAAAACAGCACTTCAGGCGCGAAGAACCAATCTGAATCAAGCCAAATCAAGTCTCCGCCCAAACCCCCTCCCCGCGCGACGTGCTCACTAGGCGAGGCTTTTTCCTTTCCCTTCTGCGCTGAAGCGAGCTGGGCAGGGTGTAGCAACTCTTGCCTTAGGCCCCACCCATTTTGCATCAGACGGTCTCCGGGCCCGTCCCACTGTCGTGGGAAACATCCTTTCGTCTCATTGGCTCTGCTGCAGCGACAATTTAGGGACAGCGGCTTCCTACTGGGTACTGAAAGGGAAGGGACTGGTACACTCTTTGGTTCTTTTCATAGCTCGTATATGATTGGCCTCTCTCGCGGAGCGGAGGACGTTTCCTTTCACCATCGCTCATTGGTGGCGATGTAGTGCCAGGAGGGAGGGCTTTCCGCCGCAGCTCTCGCTGATTGGAGCCCCGATTCCTTTCGGGTCTAGACAGCTTCGGCCATTCGGTTTGGCATTCACGGAGAACACTTAGCCGGGTTGCGTAAGCGTTAGCAGGCTGCTGCTCCTTCTTCCCCTCCCTCCTCCCCCTTTTTTGGTGTAGTATGGAAGAAAGCGCAGCGGCGCCTTTCGAGTCCGACAGAACGGGACGCTCGGTTCAGCATTCTCGAAGGGCACTTAGTAAGGCTGCGTAAGCGCGGCTATCCCTAGCAGCCCAGAGACAGAGTACGGAAGCCGCCGCCGCCGCAGGAACAAATAGCGAAGGAGGAACTGCAACGGCCCCACAGCGCGCAGCGGACAAAGGAGCTCGGGCGAAAAGGCGGCGCCAAGCGCGACCCAACGCTTCAGCCGGCCGGGCCGGGAGGAGCCGCCGCCGCCGCCAGCAGCAGCAGCAGCGCCATGGACCGCCCTGCCGCCCTCGTTGTCCGCCAACCGCACTGCAGCGCCCTCCGCCTGAGCCGCCCCTCCGGACGCCACTTGCCCGCCTTGTGGGCGCTATGAGGAGAAGCGCCAGGCCTGGCTTGTCCCCGCGCTGAGGAGAAGAAGAACGACTGAGGGAAAGGGAGGAAGGAGCCCCTTCGTCGTCAGGCCATCACCTCACACGCCGCCGCCTCCTCTCCTCACACGGCCCCGCCGAATTTCGCTGGCGCCGGATCCTTTTCGGAACCAGGCTCCACATCTCCCGCCTCTCAGGCGCCTCGCATCTCGTATTCCTCCGCCAGTCGGAGGGGGGCGAGGAATAGTCCGCCCTTTTTACCGTGTCTCCCCAGCGCCCCCACCCCGGGGTGGGGGGAGGAGAAGAAGAGGGAGAAAAGGGGGGGCACCTCTCTTTTCTCTCTGCTGCCGCCCTCTCCTTCTCATGTGACTGACTTTCCACTAAGGAAGGACGGGAGGAGTAGCACCCCCGAGAAAGCCCGGCTCCTCTTATTCCCTCGCATCGGGAAAGGGGCCGTCGGTGGGCGGGGGGGCGGTGACTGGATTGTGCAGGGTTGGGCCGCCGCGGGCCCCGGCGCCGCCGCCGCCGCTGCTGCTGCTGGAAAGGAAGAGGATGGCGGCCCTCTCACGATAAGGCGAAAAAGGGCTTTGGGGGGGAAGAGACAGTCTTTGAGGGGGAGCCCCCCCTCTTTATTATTTTTTTAAGGGTGGGGTTTTTTCGGTGGAAGGGGGAGAGCCTGGATCTGTACGCCCTCCGCCTTTCTCCTTCCCTTTCGGCACCTGAGGAGGAAGAAACGGAGCGAAGAGGAGCGAAGGGGAGTTGATCCGGCGAGAGCGGGGGGTGGAAAGGCGAGGAACCATGTCAGGGCGGCCGAGAACCACCTCCTTTGCAGAAAGCTGCAAGCCGGTGCAGCAGCCTTCGGCGTTTGGCAGCATGAAAGTTAGCCGTAAGTATTGATTTGTACAAATCGCCACCCCCACCCCACCACCACATACCCCTTCTACGTGGTTCTCTCTCTTCATTAAACATCGCATCTCTCAGTGGATGCCTTTGATTCTTTTTGGTCCATTATAGCGCTGCCTCTTAAGAAGTGTCAGACCCATGAGGCCTTGTGGCTGGCTCTTTATGAGGCAGCTTCCTTTCTTTTCTCTTTGCTCCCTCCTCTCCCCACCCCCACTCCGCACACACTTTGAATAGGCCCACCCTATGGCTTCCATTTAGAATAAAAACCGAGCCTTTTTTCCTCTGCATTTCCTCCTAACCTAAAATATTGATGCTGTTGCTAGAGATACCTCTGTGTAATTATACTTTGGATCTGCATAGTGGCTTTTGTCAAGGATGAATCTACTTTGTTCACACAACCTTTAAGAAGTGATTGGATGTTGATCGGCTCTGTTCATATTATTTCAGGTTTTATTATATTTTTTGCAGTATGAGGCCTTTTTATGAGGGGTGCCTTCTAATGGTGAGGGCCGTGGTTCCATTTGATTTTATACACCACTGTTTCATACACCTGAACAATGATTGATTCTTTTATGCATATAGCTAATGGAACTTCCTGGTGAACTATCAGTTCTCAAATCGTTTAAATCAAAATGTGTGTGGTAATTGTAAAACTTACTACATAAAGAACTTCAAATTTGTTTTAATCCAGCTGCTTTCAAAGAATTTGTATTTATGAATCTAGCTTGTATTTAAAAGGACTTTGTGGTTAGCTCCATTGTAGAACATGGATTTTATAACAAGGCTCTAATCTGGCTACCTTTTTATGGACCTGAAAAAGTCTCTCCCCACCCCCAAGACTGCAGTCCTAAAAACACTTGCTTGGGATTTTATCTGACCATACAATAATATGGCCTTGTATTAAGGATTATTGTTTGGCAGAAATTTTATGGAATATTTATCCATTAATTTTTGAAATGCTTGTCACAGCAATTAAATGTTTAAGAATGTCGGACAGGAGGAGGAGGCCTTCAGAACCAAGCCAAAAAAAGCTCACCAGACTGCCAGGTGCATGACAGCCCTGCATTTCTTGAAGGACCATGCAACAAGCACAACATGTTTATCAAGCTCTTGTTTTTTGTTTGTTTGATTGGTTATGAGTTATGAAGACCTTGGCCACGGTTTCAAGTTGTAAACAGTCTTAATTTAATGCCTAGAGTGTCAGTAGTACTTATAAAAATGTAGAATATAATTAGCATGTGTTGGGTGCTTTAGATAATACACTTTTGGTGTTGCAAAACTTCTTTATTTCAGAAATACTAGACACATTGCCTGTGTTTTACTTATTCTCATGTAAAAAGCATTGAGACGTTGCAGCCCATTCATCAAAGCTTATTAAGACTTGGAAGTGTTAATTTATAATTCTGTGGGTGATTCATTGATCAGTTTTGATGTATTGTTGGAAGAAATGTTAGTTGACCATGACCACAAATTTTAGAATTACACATATTTTTAAACTATTATTAATCAGTTTGCAGAGCTGTGATGTTGGTTTTTTAGAGTTGCTATATTATTTACTGTATTTGGAATCCTAGAACAACATGACAGTAACAGTCAATCCTGTACTGTATGTGTCTATTCAGAAGTAAACCCTATTTGAGTTAGACACATCTAAGAGAGATGGAGAACTTGTGGCCCTGCATAATGTTACTGAACTACACCTCCCATCATCTCTGTCTGACAACAGCCATGCTGGCTGGGGCTGATTTGAATCGGAATGTATTTAACAGAATTTATATACTGCTTGGTTATAAATAAAACCTCCAAGTGGTTTACAAAATCCAACAACATCTGGAAGGTCACAGATTTCCAACTCCTAGATTGCATCGTAAGTTACATATTGATTTTCAAGATTGTTTTAAATTGCACAGTGCTGTATTAACATTCTCTGGTTAAAACTATACATAAGGCAAACATGAGGTTCCCTCTATATCTCATCACAGTAATGCAGGCTGGGGTTTGTACATAAGTCATTCCTAGGGAAAAATCAGGATCAGGGGTGTATAACCTTCCTTGCCATAATCCTTGTCCTGGTTGTGTGTTCTGCAATTCTGGTAGGTTGGGAGAAGAGACTGTGATAGAGCAGTACTGGGAAACCTTTGGCCTGTGGGTCTAATTATGCCTGCCAGGCCTTCCCATTTGGCCCATCAGGCTATTTCAACTAAGCCATGTCCACCTGCCCTAACCTGATGTCATGTATGATGTCAGGTCTGGGGCAGGTAAGGGCAGGGCTTGGCAGAAGGGGTGCTTGCAGGCATTACTGATTAGCTAATTGGCATTGCTTGCCAAGGCTCTTTCATTGCAGGGCAAGCTAGCAGTTTCATTGTGGCTTCTGAAGATTTCTAAAGTGCTGTTTCTGTGGTGCTTTGAACTGGGTTTTGGAAGATCCAACAATCAGCCAATTGTCATATTTTCAGAAGCCCTGCTCAAAGTGCTGTGCAAAATAGCAGGCAAAAAAGGTCACCTCATGTTATTACGATGTCAGGCAATTGACAGGGGAGCTACCTGTCAAACTTGGCCTGTGCAGATGGGGCGGGGCGGGGGAGAATAACAATGTGGTTCACCAGTCTGGAGTGGTTCCCCATCCTTGTGGTAGAGAGATGCCATCCATTAATGCCCCCCTTAATGATACTTAGTAAGCATATCAACAAACTAATAGTTCTATTAATAAGAAAGATTTTTTAACTGAGCAGCCCAGGTTGTGATGGATGCCTCTTTAAATTGCCACGTGCAATTTTATAAGCACTTGCTTTAATATATATATTTTTAAAAAATGCTATGTAATTAATCTGTGACACATTCTTCAATTTTTTTTAAAAAAAGATTAATCTAAGTGATAACATGGACTGTAATGTTTAATCAAGTTATTCAGTTATTAGTAGACACCACAAATTTGGGTGGTTATTTTAATTTAAAGTAGAATGGGATTTGTATATTGTTGAGCATCCTAGTGAGTCTGGACTTGACTCTCTCTGAGTTTAAGGCTATTTCTTTATCTTTTGTTGTTGTTGTTCAGTCGTTCAGTCGTGTCCGACTCTTCGTGACCCCATGGACCAGAGTACGCCAGGCACGCCTATCCTTCACTGCCTCTCGCAGTTTGGCCAAACTCATGTTAGTAGCTTCAAGAACACTGTCCAACCATCTCATCCTCTGTCGTCCCCTTCTCCTTGTGCCCTCCATCTTTCCCAACATCAGGGTCTTTTCTAGGGATTCTTCTCTTCTCATGAGGTGGCCAAAGTACTGGAGCCTCAACTTCAGGATCTGTCCTTCTAGTGAGTACTCGGGGCTGATTTCTTTGAGAATGGATAGGTTTGATCTTCTTGCAGTCCACGGGACTCTCAAGAGTCTCCTCCAGCACCATAATTCAAAAGCATCAATTCTACGGCGATCAGCCTTCTTTATGGTCCAGCTCTCACTTCCGTACATTACTACTGGGAAAACCATAGCTTTAACTATACGGACCTTTGTCGGCAAGGTGATGTCTTTGCTTTTTAAGATGCTGTCTAGGTTTGTCATTGCTTTTCTTCCAAGAAGCAGGCGTCTTCTGATTTCGTGACTGCTGTCACCATCTGCAGTGATCATGGAACCCAAGAAAGTGAAATCTCTCACTGCCTCCATTTCTTCCCCTTCTATTTGCCAGGAGGTGATGGGACCAGTGGCCATGATCTTAGTTTTTTTGATGTTGAGCTTCAGACCATATTTTGCGCTCTCTTCTTTCACCCTCATTAAAAGGTTCTTCAATTCTTCCTCACTTTCTGCCATCAAGGTAGTATCATCAGCATATCTGAGGTTGTTGATATTTTTTCCGGCAATCTTAATTCCGGTTGGGGATTCATCCAGTCCAGCCTTTCGCATGATGTATTCTGCATATAAGTTAAATAAGCAGGGAGACAATATACAGCCTTGTCGTACTCCTTTCCCAATTTTGAACCAATCAGTTGTTCCATATCCAGTTCTAACTGTAGCTTCTTGTCCCACATAGAGATTTCTCAGGAGGCAAATGAGGTGATCCGGCACTCCCATTTCTTTAAGAACTTGCCATAGTTTGCTGTGGTCGACACAGTCAAATGCTTTTGCATAATCAATGAAGCAGAAGTAGATGTTTTTCTGGAACTCTCTGGCTTTCTCCATAATCCAGCGCATGTTTGCAATTTGGTCTCTGGTTCCTCTGCCCCTTCGAAATCCAGCTTGCACTTCTGGGAGTTCTCGGTCCACATACTGCTTAAGCCTGCCTTGTAGAATTTTAAGCATAACCTTGCTAGCGTGTGAAATGAGTGCAATTGTGCGGTAGTTGGAGCATTCTTTGGCACTGCCCTTCTTTGGGATTGGGATGTAGACTGATCTTCTCCAATCCTCTGGCCACTGCTGAGTTTTCCAAACTTGCTGGCATATTGAGTGCAGCACCTTAACAGCATCCTCTTTTAAAATTTTAAATAGTTCAGCTGGAATATCATCACTTCCACTGGCCTTGTTGTTAGCAAGGCTTTCTAAGGCCCATTTGACTTCACTCTCCAGGATGTCTGGCTCAAAGTCAGCAACCACATTTCCTGGGGTGTATGAGACCTCCATATCTTTCTGGTATAATTCCTCTGTGTATTCTTGCCACCTCTTCTTGATGTCTTCTGCTTCTGTTAGGTCCTTTCCACTTTTGTCCTTAATTGTGGTAATCTTTGTACGAAATGTTCCTTTCATATCTCCAATTTTCTTGAATAAATCTCTGGTTTTTCCCATTCTGTTATTTTCCTCTATTTCTTTGCATTGCTCGTTTAGAAAGGCCCTCTTGTCTCTCCTTGCTATTCTTTGGAAATCTGCATTCAATTTCCTGTATCTTTCACGATCTCCTTCGCATTTTGCTTGTCTTCTCTCCCCCGCTATTTGTAAGGCCTCATTGGTCAGCCACTTTGCTTTCTTGCATTTCTTTTTCATTGGGATGGTTTTCGTTGCTGTCTCCTGTATAATGTTACGAGCCTCCATCCACAGTTCTTCAGGCACTCTATCCACCAAATCTAAGTCCTTAAACCTGTTTTTCACTTCAACTGTGTATTCATAAGGAATTTGATTTAGATTGTATCTTACTGGCCCAGTGGTTTTTCCTACTTTCTTCAGTTTAAGCTGGAATTTTGCTATAAGAAGCTGATGATCTGAGCCACAGTCAGCTCCAGGTCTTGTTTTTGCTGAGTGTATAGAGCTTCTCCATCTTTGGCTGCAGAGAATATAATCAATCTGATTTCGATGTTGCCCATCTGGTGATGTCCATGTGTAGAGTCGTCTCTTGTGTTGTTGGAAAAGAGTGTTTGTGATGACCAGCTTGTTCTCTTGACAGAACTCTATTAGCCTTTGCCCTGCTTCATTTTGATCTCCAAGGCCAAACTTGCCAGTTGTTCCTTTTATCTCTTGACTTCCTACTTTAGCATTCCAATCCCCTATAATGAGAAGAACATCCTTCTTTGGTGTCATTTCTATAAGGTGTTGTAAGTCTTCATAGAATTGATCAATTTCGGTTTCTTCAGCACTGGTAGTTGGTGCATAAACTTGGATTACTGTGATGTTAAAAGGACTGCCTTGGATTCGTATCGAGATCATTCTATCATTTTTGAAGTTGCATCCCAGTACAGCTTTCGCCACTCTTTTGTTGACTATGAGGGCCACTCCATTTCTTTTACGGGATTCCTGCCCACAGTAGTAGATATGATAGTCATCCGAACTGAATTCGCCCATTCCTGTCCATTTTAGTTCACTGATGCCTAGGATGTCAATGTTTATTCTTGCCATCTCATTTTTTACCACATCCAGCTTACCAAGGTTCATGGTTCTTACATTCCAGGTTCCTATGCAATACTTTTCTTTACAGCATTGGACTTTCCTTTCGCTTCCAGGCATATCCACAACTGAGCGTCCTTTCGGCTTTGGCCCAGCCGCTTCATCAGCTCTGGATCTACTTGTACTTGTCCTCCGCTCTTCCCCAGTAGCAAGTTGGACGCCTTCCGACCTGAGGGGCTCATCTTCCAGCGTCATATCTTTTATATGCCTGTTGTCTTTGTCCATGGAGTTTTCTTGGCAGGGATACTGGAGCGGCTTGCCAGTTCCTTCTCCAGGTGGATCACGTTTGGTCCAAACTCTCCGCTATGACCTGTCCATCTTGACCTGTCCATAGCTTGCCTGAGTAATTCAAGCCCCTTCGCCACGACAAGGCAGTGATCCATGAAGGGGCTTTATCTTTTAGTGCCTTTTATCTAGCAGAACTTGGAAGCACCGTCACATTGAGGCGACATTGGAGGGTCTAAATCGGCTAAAACCTATTGGCTAGCAGATTTTGTCGATCTGGCTGTTACTAATTGATTTCACCCCGTGCAGAAATCAGTGGTTTTTGAGGTAGAAAAGAGTAACACTTTATAACACTTTTGACACCAGATAATAAGAGGGCCTTGGGATATATCTAGCTCTGTCTTCAGGTGAAATTGGACTACTCTACCTTTTGATATTTGCCTTTAGTTCTAAAGAGAGGAACATCCCACTTGTTCAGTCACTTACTAGGCTGATCAAAGCATAGCATGGTTTGACCTGTGCCTTTCTATTTCAGTTCTTGTTTAATAATGAGGAAAATAACTTTCATTTGTACCATAATCCTATATTTTAGTTACAGTTCTGTTCTTTACTGCTGTTGATTACATAGCCAAAATGACAACACAGAAGAGGGAGGTATGAATAGATTTGGGGAAACGAAGGTTTGCAGAAGTATAAACAAATCTTTGAAAAAACCCTTATCCCTTCTGCCCCTCCCAAAACATTCTAATGAAGACTGAAGATGCTCAATGCCTATGGAATGCTGACTGACTTGAGGAGTGAGGGAAATTTGAAAACTGGATTTGAGAGCTGCGCAGAGAAATTAAATGAAGAAATCCAATACATTAGCTGAGATTGAGTACTTGTGTATCCCCCCCCTCAAAAACAGCCCAGTGAATCTTGTGCTTGCTCAGTGCCCATGGAATGCTGACTGGCCATAGAGAAGGAAAAAATGGGTGGGATGAGGAATGGAATGACTGGAATAGGAGGATCAAAGAAGATGTATGCTATAGCAATGGGTTTTCCTGCACCAGCAGGGATTTGGACCAGATGACCTTTGAGGTCTCTTCTAGCTTGATGGTTCTAAATAAATAAAGGCTATAGCAAATAGTCTCATTGTTTGGGTAGGTCATTTCCTGGTTCACAATAAGAAGCTATTTTTAAATGTCTATGGGAAATCATGCCCATAGAAATCAATGTAGAAATCCAAGCTTTTATTTTAGTTGGGATCTGACATCTGTGTGTCTAGTCTAGTCCCCTCCAACCCCTCCCATGAAGCGGGGGAAAGTCCTCAAACAATTGAGGTCTAAGCATACTTGGTGTAGGATGTTAACTGACTGTGGAACATGATGGAGTGGCAGAATGGAATGGCTGAACAGAAGCACTCAACACAGCAGCATTTTCATTGCAGGATTTTACTGGTGTCAATGCATAGGCAATCCTTCCCTAGCCACCCTGTGGCAGATCTGCCTTGGTCCTTATTTTAGATATACTGTATCTGGCTCCTACATATTCTTCTTTACCACTTCATCAGTTAGTTGTTCTCAGTTTTCCTTGTTGATGAGATTTATATAGCAGGTAATGGCTTTCCATGTACCATGGATCTTCTCTGTAAAATTCTTATTACCTCTTAGGCTTTATACAAACAGTCAGCAAGATACCAGTTTATGTTCTCAGCAATAAAATACATAGAATGTTGATTACCATTCAATATTTCTTTGTAGTCACTGTATCACTGAATCAAAATAGGTTTCCTTTTTGAGTCTTCAACCAGATCAGTTAAATAAATGTCACACCAAACAATGCAATTATGTATTTAAGATTGTTCTGATAATTCACATGGCCCTAATACCTAGGATCATTAAGAATAATAGTACTGTAATACCAAGTCACAAAATACATACAAAACTACTGATAATTCCTTCCAAATGACAGATCTGAAAGTTCACATAATTCACATACCCAGAATCAAATATCAAAATTCTGTGCCTAAGATTCTTTCTGGCCTAAAGTTTTAAGTGAATCCTGAGCAGTCTATGTGAGTCCCCACATTATGAAGTAAAAGCCAATCTACCTTAAAAAAATCTGAACAAATATAAATTCCTTGTAGTTTTAAAATCTTACAAACAAGGAGTCAAACAAAGGAAGCAATCTCAAAACAACTCAAGTCATTCTGAATCTGATTTGGTGCCACTAATTTTTTTAAGATACATATTTGGTAACAGAAAGGCTTAAATGTTTTAAAATTAAGTTTGCAGAAACAAATCAGCATATATTCTGTTAATAAATTAAAAGTGCCCTTTTGTCTGTTAATAAACCAAGGGAATAGATCCATTTCTTCTATGTGCAATATGCATTTAATTAGCTGTTTTTGCAATTTCTAATATTGATTTGGTATAAAATGGATTGTCTTAAAAATACTGTATATACTGATAGTATATTACCTTACATTGTGGATAATGTTCTTTTCTGTAGCAGAAACGTTTTTCATAAATGTGGGAGTGCCGCTTACCACAAAGTCAATGCAGAGCAATCCTATGCATGTTTACTTGAAAGCAAGATCCACTGGCTATGTTTGGATAGTCTCACATCTCTGCTTATGAATGCATATGAAGCAGCCTTGTGGTTGTACAATGCACCCACCTTGTTAGAAAGCCTGTTGTTCTGATTTGAACTTATGAGTCACTTTTAAAAAAACAAAAAGTAACTTAAAGCAGCTTAAAGCATATATTAAAAGCAACAAAATAAAAAAATAAAAAATTCCTTCCAGTAGCACCTTAAAGGCCAACTAAGTTTGTTCTTGGTATGAGCTTTAGTGTTCATGCACACTTCTTCAGATACACTGAAACAGAAGTCACCAGACCCTTATATATAGTGAGAGGGTGGGGAGGGGTATTACTCAGAAGGGTGGTGGGAATGGGTCATTGGCAGATAGGTGAGGTAAGCCTGTTGACTGTTAATGACTGCAATTGGCTTTACAGGGGAAAGCAAGGGGTGAGATGGCTAAAAATAGCTTTGTCATGTATAATGAGATAAAAATCCAATGTCTCTATTCAGACCAGGTCTCTCCATGGTTTTAAGTTGGTGATAAGTTTGCAATTCAGCAACTTCTCTTTCTAGTCTATTTCTGAAATTCCTTTGTAATAAGACAGCTACTTTGGGATCTTGTATAGAATGCCATTGGAGATTGAAGTGTTCTCCTACTGGCTTCTCTGTTTTGTGAATCCTGATGTCAGATTTGTGTCCATTTATCCTTTGGCGTAGGGTTTGGCCTGTTTGTCCAATATAGAGAGCTGAAGGGCACTGTTGGCATTTGATGGCATACACAATGTTAGAAGATGAGCAATTAAATAGTCCTGACATGGTATGTTTGATGATGTTGTGGCCAGTAATGGTGTTGTCCGGGTGTTAAAAGCAACGTACAATTGAAATGGTGTAAAAGCTGAGGAGTAAGACATCCAATCCACTGAAGGAGGGGCACAGATAATTAAAAGTGAAAAGCCCAATGGAGAAGAGTTTTTTGCCCAATGCCTAAATATGGGTAATGATGGCACCAGGTGTGCTTCCTTGGGGAGAGTGTTCTGTAAATGGGAAGCAACTGTTAAGAAGCCCAGTTCCCATCTTGGTACCCTCTTCACTTCCCTCGGACAAGACACATGGAGAAGGGCCTTAGATTATGGGCGGAGAGTCTGTGTTAGTTCATGTGATGAGAGGTGGCCCCTGAGGTATTGGGGTCTTGTGCTGCATAAGGGTTAACAGGTCAAAACTAGCATCTTGAATTGATCCTGGAAACTTATTAGAAGCCCTTGCAGTTGTGCTAGAACGGGTGTTACATATTCAGACTGTCTGCTCAGCAATTTGGTTCCCAGATTCTGCGCCCGTTGCAGTTTCTGAACAGTCTTCAAAGGCAACCCCTACTTTGGCAAAATAGGAAACCATAGTTAACTGAAAACTTCCTGATTTGTTTGTTGTCTTGCACAAAGGGAATAGTAAAGTGGTTGTATGTGTGTCCAGAAGTCTCATTCATATTTCAGCAATATATGATATAAATAACCCAATTCTGGCCATTGTGTTCAGTGGAGGTTACAACACGTTCATGTAATTGGTAGGGATGAGCAGTTTTCAGTGCATAAAGTCATAATGTCTCTTCAGTAATGTAATTTGAATGATCCAATTGAATCTCTGAGTCTTCATACACTCCACATTAAATTATTTTCTTACTCATACCTATTTTATATATTATACTGCTATCATTCATTTTTATGTTGATCTTTTCTGTGAACTGCCCTGAGACCCTGGGGTATAGGGCAGTATATAAATTCAATAAATAATAATAATAATAATAATAATAATTCAAGATTTCTTTGCACTCTTTTCCACACTGAATGTGACTTTCCTCCTGTGTCTTACTTGAGATAGACATTACTGTTGCCACTTTAAAACAGGTCACTTGGCAGGGGGTTGGACTGGATGGCCCTTGTGGTCTCTTCCAACTCTATGATTCTATGATTATTGTTCTCACATTAGGAGACATTGCAAGGAGTGGCACACATCTCTGCTGGTCTTCGCTAGCCTAGTTGCCTTCTCTTGATTGTCTCATGACTCTTAAATCATTCAAGTCTTGAAGATAAATAGTGAGGCAGTCCCTGAAAGTGTGCTTATCATCTAGGTCTTAAAAGTGGTTTATCCTATCTGTGAGTGATCTGTACAGGTGAAACTCGAAAAATTAGAATATCGTGGAAAGGTTCATTTATTTCAGTAATTCAACTTAAAAGGTGAAACTAAAATATGAGATAGACTCATGACATGCAAAGTGAGATATGTCAAGCCTTTATTTGTTATAATTGTGATGATTATGGCGTACAGCTGATGAGAACCCCAAATTAACAATTTCAAGTTTGGGGTTTTCATCAGCTGTGCGCCATAATCATCACAATTATAACAAGCAAAGGCTTGACATATCTAGCTTTGCATGTCATGAATCTATCTCATATATTAAACTCCAGTAGCTAATGAAAACAATTGCTTACATAAATGGACTTTTCCACGATATTCTAATTTTTCGGGTTTCACCTGTATTTCTGCAGGCAAAGAAAGCAAACTGTTGATCTCTTGTTTTCAGCAGCAACTTATGAATGTTTACTTAGAAGAAAGTCCTACCATGTTTTGGGGGCTTAACTCCCACCTAAGGCTGCATAAGAAGGCGGCCTCTATTCTCTTGGACTGTTCATTGATACAGCTAGGTCTTCTCACCTTCTACTTGCAAAATCAGTCATGTCTCTCACAGAAACTTTCTAAAATGTATACACTGGCTACCATCTTGTCCTGCTACCCAGCACACATGTCTGTACTTCTAAAATCTTTATTTGCCCATGCAACCATAATTCTGCTCTTATTTCCTGTTACCTTCTTGTGACAGTTGCTCCTGCATTTCTGCCACCTGCAACTACCTGAAAGTTTCCTTTTGTCTTAAATGATGGTGGCAGGGATGTGAATTGCTTCACTTTTAAATCAGTTGAGTCACAGGAGAGAAACAGATTCTGGGATTATTGCTTCTAGAAAGGGTGGCTTGCTTTAACTCTTGCTGTCTTCCCCTGAGAACCCTTGGCCATGCAGTCTAAATTTCTCCCTTACCTCAAGGTCAGATTGACAGAAAGAAAACAGAAAAGCAGGTGAAATGCCCCTGAGGATGCTGACTTAGCTGTTGAATACTTGGTTTTCCCTTGGAACAGTTGTCTGCAAAATGTCTGATTTTATGGTGACATCTCTCTGCTTACTCTAATTTTGAATTTGGGGTATGAAAAAGTAGACTCTTTCCAGCAGAGTACCTTCTTTTTGTTGTTTAAAGGTAAAGGTAAAGGGACCCCTCTTGGGTTGCAGCGCTCATCTCGCGTTACTGGCCGAGGGAGCTGGTGTACAGCTTCCGGGTCATGTGGCCAGCATGACTAAGCCGCTTCTGGTGAACCAGAGCAGCGCATGGAAACACCGTTTACCTTCCTGCCAGAGCGGTACCTATTTATCTACTTGCACTTTGACATGCTTTCGAACGGCTAGGTGGGCAGGAGCTGGGACCAAGCAACGGGAGCTCACCCCGCCGTGGGGATTTGAGCCGCCAACCTTCTGATCAGCAAGCCCTAGGCTTAGTGGTTTAACCCACAGCGCCACCCGCATTTGTTGTTTAGCTGTGTTTTAAGACATGCTGTGCAATGCATAGTCCTGGCCTCACTCTTGCTTCTTCATTGTGCATGTGGGTGAACAGCACTTGGAAGTTGCTGTTGAGTCAACTTTGATATTCCTTTATCTCTACTTCCTTGGGCATAAGTACCACTGAAGTCTGTAAGAATTACTATAGGACACGGGTGGCGCTGTGGTCGAAGTCTGTAAGAATTACTTTGGAGCAAACGTGCATAAGATCATGTTAAGAACAATTTTTTAAATCAAGACAGTAAGGGTAGGAAGAATGGGGACGCTCAGTGTTAGAGTGTATACTCTGCATGTTTCTCAGTTTCGGTCCTTGGCGTCTTTGGTTAAAAAGATTAGACAGCAGGTGATGGGAAACATTTCTGCCCGTAGCAATTAAAAATCACTGCCATACCTCCAGGTGCTGTGGACATCGCTGGAGTAGGCATTATTGGTCAGATGAGTCTGACTTGATAAAAGGCAGCTTCATTTATGGGGTAGGAGAGAGAGAGAAAGTGAGAAATAATGTGATAGCTGTTTGGATTATTAAGTTAACATGGTCACAACAGAAGCTATCAAATGCAATTTGTCTCCAGGGAAACAATATATTCCCAAAATATGATGAAATTTGTGTTTTGAAATAATTTATTTGTATTTTGTTTGCATGGAGTGCCATTTCATAACTACAGACTTGTCACATCATCCAGCTACCAACTGTTTACACAGGTTTAGGACAGTTTTTGTTTATATTCATTACTTGTTACAATTTTCACCTTCATTGTTAACCTTTTAGATTGTATTTTCCTAAGCTTGGAAGAGGTCACTGTTTGCTTATATTACTCTATGCAGGGTTGCTACAAAATTATTAAGACTTTCAATATAAACATGCTTATATCAAAAACCTTTACAGTTCCTGATGACTTGAAGGTTATTCATTGATGGAAATGAAAGGTGAAATTCAACTAAGTTGTTACATGCATGGAATGTTTGCTTGCACACCTGGGACTTCTTTCCTATCGTCCCTCTATCTACCCCCTGTGCCCCCCAATTTCCTCTGGAAGGCTGGGGGAACCCTCAGAAAAGGTTTAGGGGACATGCAGCCTTACAGGGGGAGGGGGAGTCTTGTTGCACGAGTAGACCTTGTTGTGTGCATGTATTTAGTGTTATGCTGAATTCCCCCCTTTGTTTTAACATTAGGGCTGCAGTTTTAATTGATGAATCAAAATGATTAATGAAAGTTCTTGACCCAATTGTTTTAAAAATAATGCTCCCAATCCTCCATTGATGATGCTTTTTTGAGGTGAGCTACTATAACCAGGCAACCCCCCCCCAAAAAAAATCATGAAATGGGAGATTGCAAGGGTCACTGGGGCACTTTCCCATTTCCTATGGGAGGTGTGCCTGGAGGAGGAAATTGAATGTTAACTCATTCATGCCTGGAGCCATGGGGTCTAAAAAGGAACATATGAACAAAGGTCCATTTAGTCCAACATTTTGTTCCTGCAGTGGCCAACCAGATGTGTGTAGAAAGCCTGGAGGCAAAACATGAGTGCACAAGCATTCTTCCACTTATAATCTCCACTCCAGCCATTGGTATACAGAGCCATATAGTCTCCCATAGTGGTAGTAGCTGATGATAGCTTTATTCTCCATGGATTTATCTTACCTGTTTTAAAGCTGTCTAATTTGGTGGCTGTCATTGCATGTTGTGCTAGTGAGTTCTATAATATGCTCTGTGTGAAGTATTTCCTTTTTTGCCCTCAATCCTCCCACATTTAGCTTCATTGAATGACCCTTAGTTCTAGTATTATTGGGAACATTCTTCACTTTTCACTTTCTCCACACCTTGCAGAGTTTTATACATCTTTTATTATGCTCCCTCCCCATTTACTCACATTCCCCCCCTAAACTAGAACCCCTCCAGATGTAATGTTACCTCACAGGAATGTTTTCCCAGCTTCTTGATCATTTCAGTTGCCTTTTGCTGAACTTTCCCAACTTCGCAATAGCTTTTTTTGAACTGAGGCAGTATATAGTATTCCAAGCATTGTCTCTTTCCAAAGATGAAAGCATTTGGTATCAACCTTTGGAGCAGTGAGATGTTTGCTGATGGGAAAAGAAGAAGAAAGTGACAGTTTTGACTTTAAAAAATCTGATAATGTGTGGGGATGAATATCTGGTGACTGTCACTATCCTGAAAAGGAACAGGATTGCCCTTCCTTCTGGGGATATTGTTGCAAAAGTTTCTTTTAAAAATGCTACAATATGTGTTGGATCAGAGGAACTCACCACTAAGAGGGCGTAGGAAGAAAAAAATGTGGGGAAGACTTCTAATTTCAAACTGCAGGGAAGGGACTACTTATATGTCTGCCAGTTATGTCAGTGGTAGCATCAAGAAGAAGCATTTGAAACTACCATAGCTTCCATCCAGGGATCTGCAAATTTGGACCCTTTTTTGTATCATTGGTTCATCCTTGTCAGTTTTTCCCCCAATGTGCAGGCGCGCTACAAATATTTGAGTGGGTTGATAAAGCATTTCAGTTCAGTCGTGTTGATTATAATGAAAGATAAAGAAACTATAAAATACTATTGTGTGGCAGTGATCACATGTGTTTGACTGATTGGCCTGAAATCAGCATTGAGAATATTCATGACAATCATGGTCACTCATGGTACAATATTTAAGGAAGGGATTCACCTGTACTTCTAACTGGATGTCATCCTACTCAGGGCACTGTCAATAAAAGGAAGCTTACTATCTCTCCTCCCTGACAATGAACCATGTCAAAGGAACAAAACATTCAGGTGGATTGGCTGAGCAGACCAGTGCTAATGCCTGGGGGGGGGGTAGCACCTCTGTAGACAGATACACAAGAAAATGTGGCACAAAATGAAGTGAAACTACTGTATTCACATCTGACTCAAACCACCAACTTAGAAGATACTTCACCAGATTCCCATCCCACATGGTGGAAGGGATGGATGCCTTTCATCTGACCCCCTTACTTGCAATTTGCTAAAGAAAATATGGCCGGAGAAGACAGAATTCATTCTAATGGTACCTGCAATGCCTCAGTGCCATTTTAGCCAAGTCAGCTGTGGTTCTCAGAAATAGTGTGTCTGGCCATAGTACTACCATAGACTCTGCCAGCTCATCAGGAGCTGCTCAATCATCCACTCGGTATGGCTGAATTTGACCATCTAGAAGACCACCAGGAAAAGACTCACAAAGGGGTGGATTGCTGGACTATAATCCCAACAGTCTTTGCCTCCCACAAACCAGTCACCCCTGTGGTTCTACCTGGGAGACCTTCTTATGTTGGTGCAAGAAGAAACACAAAAACTTCCAAAGTGGCACTACCAGAAATTATACTGTTCCTACAAGATGGGTTCAAACTGGGGCTCAAACAAAAAACATTGAGAAGACAGGTTTCAGCATTGTCCTCAATCCTATCTAGATGTTCATTGGCTATGTACAGCTCACATCCTTATCTCAAGCAGTCCGTGATACAACATAGATTCCCAACATGGGATCTACATACTGTCATGATGGTCTTACAACACCTACTGTACAAGCCCCTGAAGGAGGTGCCACTCTGACTCCTATTGTTCAAAGTGCTGTTCCTGGTTTCTGTGACCTCAGTAACACTCGTGTCTGAACTTGGGCCCATGTCCATCTTAAAAGAATTGTGTATTTTCTATAAAGATCTTGTAGTATAATGGACTGATGCTACCTTTATACCAAAAGTCAACTCCGCATTCCACAGTCAACAGGACCTTATAGATCTGGCATTATTATTATTAAAATTTGAATACCCTGTTTCATCTGAAGATCACAGAGTGGTTCATAACATAAAATACAAAATGAATACACAACAAGCCTCTTCATTCATCCCTTCGTGGTATACTGGAATGCTATGCAGTAGTGCCTAGTCATAGTTTCCCATTTTTTTGAACTGGAAAACTATGATTACCAGCTTCAAGACAAGCAAACATCCTGGGGTCCATCCCCCCAATCAAGTGGACTATAAGCAAACTGTGGTTTGAAATTTGTTTTAAGATTCTCGCTTGTTCTTCAATTTTATCCCAGACTTAAGAAACTCAGATATATATGCTAGGTGCCGAATGATTCTTTAAACAAGGGTAACAGTTGCAAAAATGGAATGCCTAGTTGCCATTTTTGGGCAAGACATTTTCAATATGACTTTTTGGTTTCTAAAATTCATTGTGAGCCTCTTCTTCCTTCCAACTCTAAAATGGAAATGTGGGGGAGGTTTGTTGAACCCTGTAGTATTCTGCCTCCCAACTTTTTAAGCAAAGTAAAAGCAGTTCACTGTCAGCATATGACAATAACAACTGCAAGAAGGAAGGAATGTGGGGCTTATGTGTTGTTTTGTAAGTGTCCCAGCAACCAGCATGCACTAGACCTGGAGTCCCCACCACAATGGCAGCAGAAGCTGCACTATCCATAAACATCTCTCGGTACCAAGGCCCTCTGCTTTTCCTAATTTTAAAATATGTAGATGCTTAATTCTGCATGGAGCTGAGCATATGCCCAATTAACCATGTTGGGTTAAGCACCTGCTCATATATCTCTGGCACTGAAATCAACAGGTCTTAAACATGCTTAACTTTAGCTTCATAATGTCTCAAGTTTGTAGCCAGTTCTATTAGAACTGTCTTTCTTAAATGGAATGAGAAGGCATGTGTGTAGATAACCATAGCTACTGAAAAGTGGTTGTGTTACTAATTATGCAGTATGCCTGTCCATATTACTGGACAGTGCTGCATAAACATAAACCTGCATGTCCACACGCTAGGTATCTTGATATTACTTTTTTGTGAACTGAAAATAATTGCTTTGGGATCTGCCAAGAATACCTAAAAAGCCTGGAAAACCCTTGGTTGTTGATAACCTATGTACAAATACTTTTAAATATATTGTCAGGATGCTTTTTCTGGTGTGTGTGCTGTGCAGTACTTGGGAAGGCCAAGAATCTCTATGATACTGTCTAGTCAACATACACGAAAGAGGAAAAAGAAAATTTTGTTTTAGAGCAAGGTTAGGAAACGTGATCTGGCCAGTGAACGATATGCTTACCTCTCCTTTCACATGCAGACCACCTGTAAATCACTTGACATCATTGCATAATCTGTTAAAAGTTCAAAGGAGTTTTGTACTATTGTCAATCTGTTGTTTGGTGGGTATAGCAACCCCCTTTGAAGCTGTGCTTTCAGCACCAGTCATCTGTAGGGCTGGGCGAAATATCAATATATTGTCTAAAACTGGTTTGAAGTCCATTTCGTGATATTTGTTTCATAATTTTTGACCTGGCAATATATTGCGAATCATGGTGTGTGTGTATGTGCCATGCAAAAATTACAATGGGAAAAACGATGAAGCCAGCCAAAGCTTCTTTTGATTCCTGCAGCCCCTGTTAACTCTGCCGACTCAGCTCTCCCCTGCCTCATGCAAGGGGCAGCAAATCACAAGAGGAAGTGCTGGCAAAAATCACAGTGCAGGAAAAACCCTGAAGTCAGCCAATGCCTCTACATCCTTATTTTGGACATTGTGATATATTGGTATATCGCAATGTTTAGCTGACGATATATCACAGTGTTGAAAATCAGATACCGCCCAGCTGGGAGCGCACTTTCAAAGAGGGTACCTGTAAATGTCAATTAGCTCATCCTTGGTTAAAGGGAGATGTAATGAGTCCCTAGGAGACTTCCTGGAGATGGTGGTCTGATGCAAAGGAGGAATGGGATGGTTTTGGGGGAGTCTGATCTGGCAAGGGCTCTAGTGGGTTGGGGCTGATGGTTATGGACACCAAGATGTGGAAGATGTAGGGGAAGGTCCTAGTGACATTGGATGGGGGGGATGTTTTGATCTCCAGGAGGGCTTGAATGAATTATCTCTGGGTCTTTTGGGTGCTTCTGTACCTGCAAGAGAACTGGCCAGAGAGCCCTTTCCATTCAGAGAGAAGCCTTCCCCTTTGGGAGTGATACCCAGGTAGTTACCGGTAGCTAGTTTCAGCATCTCAATCTCAAAGGACACAGTGACGCCAGTGGTGGTGCAAGCTGACACTGCATGTTTGGCCAACTCAGGAGTGCCTGCCCGGCACAGTATGTTGCTCGTTGAATCAGCAGCTTAGCAATACCTAGTCATATAACTTAAAGCTCTGTTGTGCCTTATTTTGTCACCTGTAGACCTATGTTTGGGCACTGTACTGAATTCCTGAATAAAACCTGGTTGTGGTGAAAGCTCAAGTTCTGAATCTGATGAGTGGAGCCAGGACAGGAGGCGCCTTAAAGTATCTGCAGGGGGGGAGAATGTTCCTAAAATGGAGCATTTTCGCCTTTGTGGAAAAAACTTCATATAGCTTCCTCTGGAAAGAGAAGAAAACCCTCATTTTTTCTTTGTTTCCAAGGGAAGCTGTTTGTATTCAAAGCATTGGAGGAAGCACTTTGAATACAAACTGCTTTCTGTGCAGCTGATCTCAGATGATTGTTGGGATTTCAGCTGTGCAAGGTTCTTTTCAGGCTCCTACTATCAGCTGATCATTGGTGCCTGCAGAGAGTCTTTGAAGCACTGGCAATCAGCTGATAGTTGAAACTTCAAATTGCTCTGCAAATCCCTTTTGACACAGCTGTAACTTTACTTGCCCCGGTGGTTTTAGTAGGTGTAACTCAAAATATGTTGGATAAATTGTGGTCATAAAGGTGCATACTATGGTAGGATTAGGAATGCTTGTTAGTGGCATGCTTTCTGTTTGAGGTTTCTCAGAAAATAGTTCAGATATTGAAAGAAAACATTGAGCTTACTCCTCAATTATGTCTATTAAGTATATATGAGCACAGTAATTCAGACATTAAAAGAGTTACTAATATTTCTAATACCAGCTTAGCGATAGTTCAAAAACAGAGGAATATGGAATGCCTGGACTTGTCACTGTTGTATCACAGTGTATGGGATGTAGCCATTGTGGACAAACTAACACATCATTTATGAGTAGTTGGGAGCAAGGAAACCCTAGATCAGTATTTTGCTATTTTCGCACCACACCAAACAATAATAAGCTCCTTCCTCAGTCAAAAGTTGATCTGAATGTTGCATTAAGTGTCTTTTAAGAAACAGATAGTCATACTCATGTTGCGTACACTCCGTGTTGTGTACGTTTGGGTTACGCACGTCCGCGACTCGGAAGACCTTCGAGGAGTGTGTGGGTGTGCAGAAGCATTCCGTGCACTTCGCACATGCGCAGAAGCGTAAAAACCTGCAAACTTCCGGGTTTTTTCTTGGGGGGGGGGGCATTCGCGTTACATATGCCTGTGTTACGTAGTGTGATCCGGAATGGATTGCGTGCGTAACACGGGGTACCACTGTACTCAGGACTCATTCACAATACTGTTTCTGTATTGTGCGGGGGGCGGAGATGAGTGATTAGTGAATTATAAACATTTTTATTTGAATGTATGAGGAATGATATTTTGTACCTATGCTGTATGTATATTGTTGATTTTATGCTTTATTAGGTGGCAACATGTCCACCATCTTCGTCTGTTTTTTTAAAATGTAAATTTATTAATAAAAGTTCAAAATCAAGCATAGAACAAGATTATCATAGAAAACAGGTCAAGAGACCAAAAACGTGGCCAGAGACATCAGTAATACATTCCAGACTTTTGATATATTAGAAACTATAACAAGTCTGTAAAAATAAAAACACAATTAACATGGATATCCCTTATTTACCAGGTGGATGAACTTCATTTCTAGTGGACCTTAGCCTTTTCTGTATTAATAAAGATAAAATGAAAATGCTAACTCAGAATATAAATAACCAAATAAAGAGAGAATTGGGAAATGACTTAGGAATTAAAGTGGAAAAGAAAATTAAATACTTAGTAGTTTGGATTGCATCTAAAAATCTGAACTTAACTCAAGATAACTATAAAAGTGTGGACCGAAATTAAAAAAGACTTTTAAAAATGGAAGCAAATGAATCTGTCATTTTTGGGTAGGATATCTGTAATTAAAATGAATGTTCTACCCAAAATGATATTTTTATTTCAATCATTACCGGTAACATCCAACTCCAGTTGCTTTACACAATGGAAAAAGACATACTAAACTTTCTATGGCAAAAGAAAAAAACAAAGATTAAATATAAAATACTAACAGATGAAAAACATCAAGGGCGATTTGCTTTCCCAGATTTGAAATTATATTATGATGCAACCTGTTTAATATGTATGAAAGAGTGGATCACATTGAAGGATGTAAATATACTGGATTTAGAAGGTGCTGATCTGATTTATAGGTGGCACGTGTATATCTCTGGTATAGGAAAACTAGGGTTCACAAGGGATTTTTAAGTCATGTGTTTAGAAGGGGTCTGTCTAAGGTCTGGATGAGGCATAAATATATTTTAGAAAGTAACACTCCTGGTTGGTGAAAGTGGTTGCAGTAAAAAGGATAAATATGGATAGGATCTGGGAAAAGGACAAATACCTCCTTGTATATAAAGATGGCAACATAAAACTAACAGATACGGAGGAGATGTCAAATTAGATACCTGACTGGTTTCAATACTTCCAAACAAAGCAGATGTTTAAAAAAGATAAAGAGGATTTGTACAAGAAGAACCAGAATTTGAAAAAGTGATTTTAGGGTCTAACAAAAATAAATCTCTACAATATATTAACTATTGCTGGAATGGAAGACTAAAGATGAACTTATAAAGGAGGCAATGACAAAATGGGCTATTGATATTAGGCATATTATTGAAATTGCTGAGTGGGAAAAATATGGAATTCAACAATGAACTCTGCATGATCATATAAAAGAAAATATACCAACAAAGTGCAGTATAGATGGTTTTTGACACCAATCAAACTGACTAAAATGTATACAAGAGGCTCAAAACTATGCTGGAAATGTCTAGAAGTAGAGGGTACATTTATTCATTTATGGTGTAAATGTAAATGAGCAAAGGAATTTTGGGAGATGGTGTACAACGAGTTAAAAAATAAATAAATTCACATTTCCCAAGAAACCGGAAGCGTTCCTTCTTAGGCATACTTGGGAATGAGTTACCAAAGAAAGATCACAGCCTATTTCTATGTGCAGCAACAGCTGTGAGGATAGTACCGTATTTTTCACTCCATAGGACGCACTGGACCATAGGGCGCACCTCATTTTTAGAGGAGGAAACAAGGGAAAAAATATTTTTCTGGTTTTCCTCCTCTAAAAACCCTGTTGTTGTTGTTGTTGTTGTTTTTGAGGATCAGCTAAAAGTTTTGCAGCTTTTTTGCAAAGGGAAAAGCCCTGGCTTTTTTGAGGACCAGCTAAAAGTTTTGCAGCTGTTTTTGCAAAAGCAAAAGGCTTTTTTTTTAGGATCAGCTAAAAGTTTTGCAGCTTTTTTTGCAAAGGGAAAAGCCCTGGGTTGTTTTTTGTTTGTTTGTTTTGAGGATCAGCTAAAGGTTTTGCAGCTTTTTTTGCAAAGGGGGAAAAGCAAAGCTCCTTTTGCAAAGGGGGAAAAGCAAAGAGGAAAAGCCCCATTTTAATGGGGTTTAACTCACATTTCTGAAAAATCTTAAGGAAAGGGAGCCTTTTCTACTGTTTCCAGACAGATAATCTAATCAGCCAGTCACATGCCTTGGGGAAACAAACAACCTCCCTCTGCAGCACATTCAACAATGGAGGGCGGGGCTGAAAGGGAGCCGGGACTCTTATCTCTCTCCCGATCTTGCTGATCAGCTGCTGAGTGGGGTCCTTTCAACACTCCCTTTTCTCTTTGTAAAATAAAAAGCACACTCTGCTTTTGGCCCCTGGGCAATTCAGCTCCAGGGCCCACCATTCGCTCCATAAGACGCACAGGTATTTCCCCTTACTTTTTAGGAGGAAAAAAGTGCGTCTTATGGAGCGAAAAATACGGTATATGCAAGATATTGGAAACAAAGAGAGACCCCAGGGAAAGAACAATGGCTAAATAAATTAACTGAATATGCAGAGCTTGCCAGTATGACATCCAAAATAAGAAATCAAGGTGACAAACAGATGAGGAGTGAGTGGGAATATCTAGGGGAATATTTACAAAAAAATGACCTCAAATATAAATTCCAGGTAGGGTATAATTTGTGACCAACAGTAGACAATATAAAAGATACTAAAGTGTGGAAAATAAGATGAAAGAATTGATGCATATGCAGCTAAGCAAGAATTAAAAAGAACCGTCATGGAATGTTGAGTAGGAAGTCGAAAAGAAATACTGTATAAGAATGGAATATGGTGTAATTGTAAAACTGAAAACAAAAAAGGATCAGTTATTTCCAGCACACAGTTTCTGTTTGAGTGCGTCTGCAATGTTAACCTTTCAGTATTGATTTTATTATAGTATTTTTCAGTGCTTTGCATATTTAAAAGAATATGTTTCTCAAAGAAGCAACCCAGTTAAGTTCAGGTTATTTTCATAGTTGGCCAGTATACTCTCTTGTAACTAACACTGAAAAACAATAAGGGAGCTTAGTGATATTTTGCCAAGTATAATGCAAGAACTTTTATCTTTTTGTGTTCTTAACCCTGATGCTACTGATGACTTGAATGCCAAATCTTCAAAGTGTTTAGAGAGAAGAAGCTAAAAGGAGAACTAGGTATGAATGATTTTATCTGCAGAAAAGTAGAAATGTGTTACAGTGGGCATCATGTGTTCCAGATCTCTGACTTTGCACAGTAATGTCCTTTTTGTATCAGGAAGTTCACTGGCAGTCTCACCTGAATAGCACTTTACAGGTTTTAACCAGATAGTCAAGATTTATTGCAGTAGTTTCAGTAAAATCAGTAGATCAATATTCATTGGAACAGTATAAGCAATAATATGTCGGCTTATATTTCTCCATCTTAGGAACATAGGAAACTAGAAAAATAAAAAATATATTGAAACAAATAAGTAGTTGGAATACTCTTTGTTATAAGGAAATGCATACTAAAAAACCCATTTCTCTTAACACAGTTTTCTATATGGACATATACCTTGTGTGATATTTTCTAATGTAATAGATTTTTCCATATTAACTGTCTCACTTTTTGTATGTTCCAGGAGACAAAGATGGCAGCAAAGTGACCACAGTGGTAGCAACTCCTGGACAGGGTCCAGACAGGCCTCAAGAAGTTAGTTACACAGACACCAAAGTGATTGGAAATGGATCTTTTGGTGTTGTATATCAAGCCAAACTCTGTGATTCAGGAGAACTGGTTGCCATTAAGAAAGTTCTGCAAGACAAGAGGTTTAAGGTAAGAAGTAAGAAAAGTTAAGAACATTCATGATGCTATTTATTCTGTTCTTATGTGTCAGTACTTGATGAATGATGTTTCCCTATGGAGTATATTGTGAGCATTGACACTGTAGTCTTTTGGTTGTATTTTTGTGCAGGATATATAGGAAGGAAGCTGGAAATTATGCCTTTGAACTGTAATTGCATTTCCTTTGACCTTGTAGTGATGTGATGACATCTCAGTAATCAGGTGGAAAGAAAACTACCCCCTCATTAGAGAATAATAACTGGGACTAGCCGTCAAAAGTCACAGATCAGAGATGCTCATATTTTTCATTGATATAGCAGCTAAAGGTCAGAGATGTTACTGATCTGGGGAATTCTATTTGTTGCTGGGAGGGTGTCTGGACAAACCAGCAGAGTGTGATTTTTTTGTGCCCAGTCTTTTTATTTGCTGCCACCAGACACTTTTCCCATCAAGAAATTGGAGATTGCTCCAGCATCTCTGATCAGCAGTGGCTAAAGGACTCAAAGAGCTCCCTAACTATGCCAGCTCCTCATGCCAGCCTTCAGACCAACTACCAAGTAATAATACATTGAGCCAGTGGGAGATTTACCCCTGTCACTGCTTCCCAGGAATAGAGGAGGATCTGGCTTTACATAGAAGCAGCTGAGTCACACAACTGCTTATGAACCACACAGCTGGTGCAGTACACCTCTGCTGAGTTGATGAGCCTCCATCCAAGTCAATAACAGGGATGAACTCTATGAGGCAGAGTGAAGCAACATGGAGGCATTTAAATTTCTGGTGATACTGCTGCACAGGAAAGGGGCAAGAAAAAGATGGTGGTTTCATTCAAAGTTCCTGACCCCTTATAGCTCATCTGGTCCCTAGAAAGGAATCGGAACCAGCTATTAACTGGCCAAAAGAGAGTGAAGGGACAAAGGGAACCTGGGCTTTAGATTACAACTCACTCCTTTCCCCAGGCACCCTGAGTGGCAGAAGTCAGGACCTGGACAACTCATACACCTACAAACAGGAGACCAAAGTTTGGGATTCACTATGTCCTTAACCCTTCACTTATCAGAAAATAAGCTTCATTGGTGTGTGGGATCTGGAAGAGTCTTGGTCACTTCCTGAAGTAAAGGAGGGACAAAAAGATTCAGTGGGAGGAAATCAGGCTCTGTGATGTAATACGAGCAATCAAAATTAAAATTAACTCCAAGCAAGAAGAGACTGTTTTGTATTTTATTGTGGGGTGGTGTAGTGTTTTACTGTGGAGGGTGGAGGGTTTTAAGGTCCGCCTCCTCTCCCTGCTTGACCCAACAACCTCCAAAGCAAATACCAGGTTCAGGAGAGATCTTTTCTTTGGAACTGAAGCAGAGGAGGAAATCCCTTCTTGGTTTCTGCTCTGATCTTGTTAATTATCAGCCCTCCTTGGCTTTGAAGTTTGCATTTAAAAAAACAATCCTGTAGGCTAGATAGAAAGATGCATTTAATGTTACATGTAATTTGGCCCTGAAGTGGATTTGAAAATTATTTGTTGAAAGAGATCAGGGAAGTGGGGTACATGGAATTATTCTCATTTTATCCTTGTATAGCCATATGAAGTAGGCTAATCTGAATGATAATGACTTGTTCAAAGCTACTGAGCTACCTTCATAGTTAAGCAGGGATTTGAACTTAGGTCCCCCTGAGGCCCAAATGAACATTCTAATAGTTATTTTACTATTCTGGCTCTCTAATATGGGTTCAGAAAGTTTCATCTGATGACCAGTGTACATGCAGACTCAAGTAAATGTGTTGTTGCATGGAGTACCAAGAAGATATTGAGGAACCAGCTTGCTTTAGTTGGAATTGACCTAGTTGTGTCCGTTTGATTGTCTACCAAACACATATGAATATTTTATAGAAATGGAGGTAGCATGGAATGTTCAGCTGGTTGATACTTTTGCTCATGTCCAGGTTGTTCCTGGAAGTGGGCTTTGTGGATAGAAAGTACTTCTTTTTCTACCATCTGAAATGTTAATTAGCTATAACTAGTTTAAATGGGCTGAGAGAGAGTAATATGTCTCTGAAATTGAAGAATGAGCTGGTGCAGAGAAACGGCCTGAAAAATAAGTAACAAGTAATCTTTTTATGTCAAGAGACACCTTTTTGCTTTTGAATTTGAAAGTAAGGATATTGCTTTGGAACAGGAGAGAGTTCTCTGATGCTGGGCTTTAAGGCTTTAGGAATAGCTTTAACTTGCCTGTCTGCCCCCAAACTAAAGCTGGGGTCCCTAGATAGATACTCAAAAGTATCATGGTGCCCACCAAGGCCTTGTGCCCCTTCAGTTTTTAAATTTTATTTGTGTGTTTTGGTTGGGGTTGTTTGCTTGTTCTGTGGTTTTGGCCTGTTGTATTTTTTTTCTGTGATGGTGGTGGGGGTCCCTTGAGTACGCCAGTTTTTTCTGTAAAATTGTTGCTTAACTGTTGTGAACTTTCCTTAGATTTTCAAATGTGCCCTCCGGCCCCCCACAGTGGTAGAGCCCTGAACTAGAGAATGACAGAGATTGTAGACTGAGTTATACCATCCCAAAGTCAATGCTGGTTTTAGGTATAGCCTTACTTGTATGGTGAATTACAGTGCAAAATTAGATGAATTATGCACAATGGTGTGTCACACTTTCTAAGATTCATAAGCTTTCTGAAAAGCAAAATATAGGTTAGCTATGCTGAAATGTTCTTGAATCCTGTCCTCATGCCTTCCACATACTAATGTAGTTTGACAAATGGAGTGCAGTGGGCAGCTACTAGAAAGAATTCCTTTTTAGTAGTCACACCCCAGTTGTGGAATGCCTTCATCAGATACGATCACTTGACACTTACTTGGGGGACTGTTCAGTGCCAGAGAAATACCATTTTAGTTCCCCACACCATTTAGTGTTTATTATTTTAGTGTGTTTAAAGTTATTTGCACTAATGTAATATTCTGTTTGGTTCTGTCTCATTTTTCATGTTTATATTTTACTTAAAGTTTTCAGTTTTTACAGTAAACTGTCCAGAAAAACTTGGTTATTGGGAAGTAAACGATTGCATTTGTAATGAGAGAATTTCTAACAAAACAAATGAGTTTAAACTCTTACGTATGAAATTAATCTCCCTGCTGAAATACGAGGAGCTTCACTGGCATACTGCTGACTCGTGAAGATGCACCTGTTTAGAGAAGCATTACCCTCAATTCCTAGCTTGATCTATTTGTTGTAATTGTTGTTTTAACTGTTACACTATTTTAATTGTCTTAAAATGTATCATTCTGAATGTTTCGATAAAATTATATTGCTGTTAATATTAATAATATATTTTTTATACTTGGCTTTATACTTGCAAACCATTTAGAAAGCTGTTTTGACAAGTGAGCAGTATATAAATAAATTAATGCAAAGATTAATAATAGGTTGTGTGCCTTTGTAATACCTGCCAAATATTCTCTTTTTCAGAATCGAGAGCTTCAAATCATGAGAAAGCTCGATCATTGTAACATTGTCAGATTGCGCTATTTCTTTTACTCCAGTGGAGAGAAGGTATGTTTTGAGAGGCATGCAGGAAGCAAATCATTTGGGTTTGTGAGATGGTAGCAGCTGAATAGTGGAATCAGCAGCAGCTGGCAAACTTCAGGCAGTTGTGCATCCTCCTCCTCCTCATTCTTGTCACCATCCTACAAAAGTAGCCCTCAAAATCAGAAGGTGGATGAGTGAGCAAACAGTGGCAAGGAGGAGTAATTTAATGAGAACTTTGCTGCGGGGGTGGGGGGTGGGGGCGGGAATGGGATGCATTAGAACTTGCTAGCTTTTGAATGTGGAGCTCAGTTGAGCTGGCATCATCAGCACCCTCTTCTGGACAGGGAGACCACATTAATCCCTGTTGTATAAAGAAAGAAAGAGGGGAAAAAAGAGAGAGAAGCTAAATCAGATGAATAATTGGTTAGAGAGACTCTGGTCAGGAGCTGTAACATGTGGCAGGGTGGGGCAGTAGTGCTTATCTGATCTTTGGTTGCCCACATCATTGCTGCATACGCCGGGGGGGGGGGGGAGAGAGACAGCAGTGCCCAGCAAAGGCAACCCAACACTTCTGCCAGTGCTTTTGCTCCATGCCAACCTTCCTGCTACCTGTCCCCTCCCTCTCACCCTCCCAGTATGCAACAGTGACATCGGAGGCTAGAACGCCACTGCCCCACCCTGCCATCTGCTACTACATGCTGATCATTTGGAACGCATATGGCTACAGAGGAAGTATTTTAACTGTACACCGTAAAATCACAAATGTGCAAAATATAATTGCAAATGGCACTCATTGGGAAGGAACTGTTATAACCACATGCCTCATTTAGGATACATTTAGGATACATTTTGCAGTTTCTAAATTCTTTGGTTTCTTCTTTCCAGTCTTCCCATGCCATGCTTCATGGTACCTAGTTCTCATAAACACATCGTCCAGAAAGCCTGCCCTTCAGTCTATTACTAGTACTTGAAGATACCATGTCACCATATACTTGCATATGTTTTAAATACAATTCCTTTTAAACAGATGAATACCTTTTTCAAGGGGTTGAAATATGGCTCAAAGTAATCCTATTACTTGCCTGGCCTCATTTGCACTAAAAAAAAAATGTAATCAGCATGATATAGCATTTACAGGCATGGGTTGTTTTGTGCTACAAAAGTTAATGCATTTCCTGGTATATGGTCTATGGATGTAAACAAGATTTTGTTTTTTAAAAAACGGCTTCCCTCCTGTAAAAAGCGCCATAAAAAATACCACACTTCTGGTTTCATTTAATCTTTCTTAATTCATCTCTGTCTTTTTCCTTTTTCCCATTTCCAGAAAGATGAGGTATACCTTAATTTGGTTCTGGACTATGTTCCTGAAACAGTATACAGAGTTGCCAGACATTATAGTCGGGCCAAGCAGACACTCCCGATGATATTTGTGAAGGTAGGTAAAATGAAATGATAACCTAGAAGGTTGGTTGGTTGGTTAGTTGGTTGTTACATCAGACATAGGGCAGCAATCAGGTTTAGATGTTCATTGGCAGAAATGGGTCTGCTAATGCCCTTTGTTTATTTCTAATGACAGCCTCTTGCACATTGTGCAGTGTTGCTCTGGAGAGCTTGACAATGGAGACACTTGGTTGGGGAGAGTGCTGCTACTGCAAAGGGGATGCTAAGCTGTACCATAAGACTGCCCTGTTGTTGAAAGGAAGTGCAGGCTTGTCTAAATGGGGGTTGATTTAGACATGCTGTCATATCTACACTTGTATGTTTTTATTTATGCAGACAGTTGGGCTAGATGACCCTTGTGGTCCAAGTATACAATTCTGTGATTCTGTTAGGTTACTAGGGGCTAGTACCCCTGCTTTCCAGCCCATCTCCCACCTGCCAAGCACTTTCCTCCTCCCTGTACACCTTACCAAACTTTTATGTAATGCCCCCCCTCCTTGCTGCATTTTAAAATACAAACTTCTCTTTATCACAGCAACAGCTGTGGTGGTGGCAGCCATGTTGGGCATGGAAGAGGAAACTTTATCTCCCTTGTTCCCCTTAATTTTGCAAGCAGTGGCGGCAACAAAGGGTGTATGGGAAGGTTTGAAAATTTAGCCCATCACTGATTTTTTCAAACTCCAATCTGAAAGGAGCGGTGCAGGGTTGCTTCTCCTTTTCCATCTCAGTCTGCTGCAGTTGTGAAGCTGAAGGCTGGCTTAGCCAGTCTGCTTGTCTGGGATGCCCACACACTCATTGGCCTGGGCCAGGGATGCCCTGCCTCTGTCTGCCTCCTCCTCTGCCTAGAGCTGCTGTGATAGTCCAGTAGCTTTGAGAGTCTAGCTGGTCATGCTGTAGTTTGCAGCACTACCCAGAGGTGGCCCCCTGAACTGCAGCATGGTGACATTCTTACAATTTTATTACTTATACTGTATAAGTATACAACCCATATGCCAAAATGGCTTCCATTTGCCATATACAATGGGATTCCAGCTTATATAGCAAAGTGCCAAAAAACTAGAAAGGCTGATTCTTGCAATATCTTGGAAGTACTGATAAAAACAACAAAAATGACAAGGACTATTTTAGATATTGAGCATGGATAGCTTTGTTGATTCTGTTCTGATGAATACCTTCTGCTTGACATGTCCTGGCATGTGTTTGGACAATAAATTAATTGAAATATCTTTAGCACTTGTGTTTTTAATAGCACACCATTAGCCTTATTGTTGTCTGTAACTCTTGCAGTACGCTGTTCTTAGTTCAGAAGCTGGATTAATGCAGCATACTCCTCACTATTGCCTTCCTGTCTGCTATGACTGAGCTTCATAGCCTTCACCTTTTCCCCGGGCAGTTCCTTATAAAGAGCAGATGATTCCAGTTCTCTGCCCCAATGACCTAGATGTAATAAAATTTCTTCAAATTTAGAAGTCGTCTAATAGAGGTGAACAAACTGGAGAAAGACAGTGCTGCCATTCCCCCCCCCCCCCCCGGATCCTCAGTGTGTTTAAAGGGTATGGGTTATGTATACATTGTAGAACAGAAGGAGTTAGATTAAAAACCAGAAAAATCCATAGATCTTTTTATTGTAACATACTCTGTTCTACTGTTGCCTTCTTATGACCCATTCCAGTAATAAAACATATTAGAAATGTGCTGTAATATAATGATAGATGCAGAAGGACCCACTTCTTGTTTGTTTGCATTTTTATTTTATGTTAATAAAAAAATGTAAAGCAAGATGATAAGCAATTCCACATTTGAGTTCTTAAATGCTCTCAGGTGGATGCCATCTGGACATGGTGATATAAGAAGAGCATGCTGGATCAGGCCAACGGCTCATCTAGTCCAGTATCCTGTTCTCATAGTGGCCAACCAGAGGCCTGTGGGAAACCCACAGGAAGACTTCAGCACAAGATTTGACAAGACAATATGTTATGTTAGTTTTTACTTTGTCAGTAAGGCCTAGAACAGGGATGGGGGACCCTTTTGGCTCAGCAGGCCAGATAGTTATCTTCCCCCCTCTCCTGGCTAACTTTGACAGATGTTTGGTACCACCCACCTGTCAATCAGGTTGACCCACGGGTGTGGGGCAAAGGCTCTTCTTTGCCAACATATTGCCCACAGGGAACATGCTGGCAAAGCAGCACTCTGCAAAACTGAACCCTGCCCACCACCCAGTGGCATCAGCTGTTTAACAGGTATGCATGGTTTGGAGGACATGGCTTGGCTCATTGGCCAGAAGTACAAGAATTTTGTCTCTTGTCCCTACAATTTGCCTCAGTTCCTCAGTTTCTTTAAAAGTTCAGGTGCATGGATTTACCCTTTATCTTCCATTGTAAAGACAAAGTCATTCAGTTTTTTCTCAGTCATTCAGTTTCTTCTCAGTCTGCTTTTCCTCCTTTTGCACAACTTTGACTCTTTTCATCCAATGATCCAACCGGCTCCCTGGCCAGTCTCCTGCTACTAACGTATTTAAAGATTTTTGTCGTTGTTTATTCTATTTTTAGCAACGTGCTGCTCAGTCTTTTATTTTATTTATGTATCCTTTGTTGTCTGCTTAAATTTCTTTTGCTAAAAGAGGAAGTTTCCATTTCTGGAGTTAAACGTGACTGTGTTTGATTTTCTTGGCAGTTGTCCACTTACATATATGTTGAATTTGTTTGTACTGTGGCCACTTTTCCCGGCCGGTTCAAAAGCACAGCTTGCACTAGCTTCTGTGTGTCTGCGTGCCACTTAAAATTAAGTTCAGGGCTGACTTCCCTCTGGTTGGTTCCATGACCAACTAATCTATGGCACAGTTTTTAAGGATATTTAGACATTTTACCTCTTCGTCATGCCTGGAATACATGCCTGGAATTATCCTTTGTGTGAGGATAATTGAAGCAACCCATTAGTAGGTGAAATTTAAATTCAAATATCAGGATTTAAATACAATATAAATATATAAATACAAATAAAATATAAATTTAAATATCAGAATGGAATAGTTCCATGGAGTTGAGAAGTTGCAATTATGGATTTGAGTAAAACTTAAACAAGCTTATTGTATATCTACCTCTTTCATTTCTCTCTTATATTTTAATGGTAGCAGATCTTGCATCCCTGTTTCACATTTAGGACAGATAAAATAAAAATCAGATAATTAATTAATTTTAATGCAGTAAATGCAGTGAATAGGAATTTGAAAAGGGGATGAATTTAGATAATTTTAGGTCTCTGGTTTAGTCACTAGTCTGCTTCCCATTTGCTGACTGTAAAAATAGAGTATGCAATTCTCCTTGGAGATCTTTGGGTGCTCTTGGTGTGGCTTGAGCCAAATGGATTTTCTTCCCTGTGTCTCCACAGGTAACAAACAACTAATAAGTCTAATATTGATAATAAATAATGTCCCATAGCTTCAGAAGAGAGAGGAAGGCCCCTCCTATTAATGAGGCAGGGTATTTGTAGGGACTCCAATAAGTTTTTTTGAATGTATTTTGACCCAATTCTCAGATGACGTCTCCACAGTAGAACTCCATAAAAGAGCTGAGGTCTGTAACTTAATTGTGAGAGAGATTTCGCCCTTCAAAATGCCTCTCTCACTTGTATTCACTTTCTGGACATCATAGAGTCTATATGTTGCCCAAGAAATACTATATTGAACAGTAACCCAAGGTATTTAATACTCTTTACCTGTTCTGGAATTTGACCATCCAATAACTGACTCCTTTGTGTCGACTTCTTTTCAGAGACTAAGATGGAGCAGTCTTTTATCAGCAATGACATTACTCAGTTTGCCAAAGCTTGTCTCTGGGGAGCAAATCAAATGCTGCCATAGAATCTGAAATATAACTTGTTCATAATACTGTAGATAGAAAGCTAATTGTTCTATAATTGTCTCCATTGTTAGTTGGGCCTTTCTTAAAAAATATTTTTGTATTTCCTGTTCCCTTCGATTTTCATTCTTTTTTCTTGCATATAAATATTTTCTCAGCTTTCCACTGTACTTGTTTCCATAATATTTGAAATAGTATCCAGCTTTTCTCTATTTTTATAAATGAGGAGGAAGTGTTAAACCTCTTTGGGTTTGAATACTGAGTGGTGTTAATTAGTTTAATTGATAAAATAACTGATGAACTAGAATTTGCTATTGTCTAATCTTTCTAATAATTTTATACTTCTATTTTTTATTCTGATACTGTTTTGATCATTTCTATTATTAAGTTGCTTTGAATTCTGAAGTGGAAGACAAGTGTGAAAGAAAAAATAAAATACAGAATACCGGTACATATATTATGAAAAAAGGGCCCTGTTTGGACATTACATCAAAGTGTTGATTTTAACCATATTTTTAGTTGTCAAGCCTTATAGAAAAGTTAGTATGTTAAACCTCCTGCCATGTTTTAGTATAGGAGATAATATTTATTTTTAAATCTCTTATTTATGTTCCAGTTATACATGTATCAACTATTCCGAAGTTTAGCCTATATCCATTCCTTTGGAATATGCCATCGGGATATAAAACCACAAAATCTTTTGCTGGACCCCGACACAGCTGTCCTAAAACTTTGTGATTTTGGAAGGTAAGTGTCTCTGGCAAAAATTAGTTCAGTTGAACATAGTTGGGGGACAGTGGTATTTATCCTGAGCTCCATTTCAGTAGTTGTGGTTATTCTGGATTGCATGACAAGGCCACTGCCATTTATAACAGTATTACACTTAATTTTGGAAATGAGCAAAGTGTGCGTGATTGCCTCTGTGTTAAATTTTCCATGGTTGAGTCATGTCAGATAGGTATGTATATTGAAGTTTATGGTGAAGCAACAGCTAGGCCATTTTGCAGCACACATTAAGTCTCATTGCAATAAATACATTATTGGCAAATATGGTCAAAGAAAATCTGTCTGAAAGTAAATATTTTAAAGACAGGCAAACTACACAACGGCATTATTGTTACAACATAGAAGTGAAGGGATGCAGGGCCAATATCTGCTTTGCTCAGATGCCAGTCTTCTCTCGCCAGCGGCTGTCACTTGTTAGCATCCGTACATCAGGCTACAGGAGAGGATGGAAGAGTAGTTACGCAGGGCCACTTCATTGGCACGGCTGGGAGTGCAACATTTGACTACCCCCCCCCCCTTGACCCCAGCAGGTCATTAGAAGGACTTTAGTGCCTAATGAAGTAGTTGAAATTTGTAAGACTTGACAGTATAAGGACATTTCTAGTCCCGTACAGGACAGTAGAAGAATTAATGATTTAAGTGTCTGGGGAATTCATTATTTTATTTCATTTGAACAATTTCTATACCAGTTAACTACAATAGTCTCTAAGCATTTTAAGGGCTTTTAAAATTAATACAAAAACCTTGAACCTGGCAGCCAGTCCAGACTTTTGAGCACTGCAATTATGTGCTGGTCTGTCCCCATCAGTAGCCTAGCTGTGGTGTGTCTTGTGGGCATGGGAACTACCAACCCACACTGTCTCTTTATTTCCAAGGTTTAAGCTCAGTTTATTGGCTCTCATCCAGTCCAGCAGTGCAACCAGAGAATGGCCCAAATCATGCAAAACCCATTGTGACTCAGATGCTATGGCGAGGTAGAGCAGTGATGGCACTTTGCCCCCAATTCCTAAGGACTTCATCCATAGACCTTACATAGCTTTTAACAGCATTGGGGACAAGATTGTACCTTGTGGTACATTGTATTGCAAAGACCAGGAAGCTAAAACACAGTTAATGTGTTTCATGATGTCTTAACTCCCTATCTCTGTTGAATATGATAGCAGTGGTATCCTTTTCTGAATTAGATTCATAGTGAGACAGAATATTTTGATAACACAGCTGTCATGCTGCTGTTAAAGATGTTGGGCCTTTTCTGTAGTTTGGATCCTGTGGTTCTGTTGCCCCTGATCCTAAACATCTGTGCCTTCTCCCAGACTTTGGGAAAGTGAAAAGGTATTATGCAACAGGAGATCTATGTAGTGAAGAGCTGCAAATGAAGGTTCATCTTAAAGCAAAATAACATTTGTATGTTTAATTGCACTGCATGTTTTTGTTTTTGTTTTAAAAAATAATGTCTTCCTTTTTCTTTCCTCATGTCTAGTGCAAAGCAGCTAGTTCGTGGAGAGCCTAATGTCTCTTATATCTGCTCTCGGTACTACAGGGCACCAGAGTTGATCTTTGGAGCTACAGATTATACCTCCAGTATAGGTATGTGTATATTTCTTTTTAAAATATTTATGTTTTATGTGATCAGAATGGTAGAGTACACAATCACAACTATACTGAAATACAACAACAAAACCCCTTAAAAACGTCCTGTTGAGGAGCTATTATGGAACACTGCACTTCCACCCACCCCCAAAGCTACAGTTCACATGGATATCCAGTATTTGCAATGAATTGTAGGTGACCCTTGCTGTTCCATTATAAAACCAAACTGAAAATCAAGATAAAAGATTCTCATCTGTGTTTTCAGCATCCTGTTAAATGGTGCTGAGGCAGATTCTAGTATTCAGGACCTTCCACCTCTATTTCTGTGTGACATCGTGGCATTTTCTGATCCTTTTTTGCCATATCAACAATGCCACCTTTGTTTATTTCTGCAGGATGCAAGCTATGCTTTGTAGTGAGACAGCCCAACTATAAAAGGCATAAAGGTTACCCATAGTCTGCTGCAGGGAACTTTATGGCATCAGACCCTGGACTGGCATAGAGATTATTGGATTGATTAATTGCATATTTTACAAATCCTGCCAGTCCTCCAGTGAGCTGAGGGCAATGTACATGGCCTTTCTCCCTCAGTTCTTATCCTTGCAACAACCCTGTTAGGTAATTAGGCTGAGAAATAGCGATGCTGGTCCATAATTATCCAGTGACCTTCAAAGATGCTTGAGGATTTGAATCTGGGTCTCCCAGTATAAATCCAGTTTGCTACCATGTTGCATTTAAAACGAGACATTTCTACCACAGCTCTAGAACAAGCAGAAATATAAGAAGCAGAATGCCAGCCATGATCCATCCATTTTTTATTACATAAGTGAATGCTTCAGTTTTCTAGCTGATATGGTTAACTTATGTGGTCACCTGAAAATGTGTAGTTCCAGTTAATGAATCTGTTGCCTTATAGTTGCTGTTTCCTGAATCATTTTCAGCATGCCACATCAAGCATTCCCTGAATCCTTTCCAGCATAGCAGGATCATTCTTCTAATGTAGCCTGCTAGCTGAGGCTGATGGGAGTTGTAGTCCAAAACATCTGGAAGGCAGCAGATTGGGGACAGCTTTTCTAACGTATACCTGAGAGTGAAGCAGAGAACTCTACATGCAATCTTGTCAGTATTGGTAGAGCAGCACTGTTACTTCTAAATTATTGGAAACTAGGCTTCTTTTCTTGCAGCCTAAAAAGTGACTTTGGCTTTCTTTGCCACAATACCATATTGTAGACAATAGTGTTCAGTTGTCTTCTTTGATCTATGTTACTTCGTCCTTGTAAACTAGAATCCAGAATGCACAATGCCTTGCTCCTCTTTTGAGATTTTAGTTTTATATTGTATATATAAACATTTATTTATTTATATTACATTTATATGCCACTTTTCCTCCAAGGAGCTCAAAGTGACATACATAGTTCTCCTCCCTAATTTTATTCTCATAATAATCCTGTGAGGTAGGTTAGGCTGAGTGTGTAACTGTCCCAAGGTAACTCAGTGAGCTTCATGATTGTGTGGGCATTTGAACTGTGGTTTTCCAGGTCCTGGTCCAACACTCCAACCAAATAATGGCTCTGTAATGTTGAGTAATATTTGGTTACTGAAAACACAATTTTTATAGAACCACACGTTGAAATTGCATGGGAAGAGCATTGGGATGTTGTTAGAGAGGAAGGTAGTGAGCCAAGGCATCAAGGTCTGAAATGAGAGTGAGTGGGAATGTGAGCAGCAGTATGGAGATGCAAATGGAAATATCTATTGAATAAAATGAACTTCATATTAGAGGAGGGGTTTGTGGAAATTGGCACAATCTGAAAAGAACACTGGCACCATTTTACTGATTTTGTATATAATTTTGCCTTGCAAGTTTTGACCTGGTACAGATTCATATAAGGTACCATTTGTATGAACATTGTCGGTGCTTCTCTGCAGTGGCCTAAATGCTTACCTGGTAAAGTAAGCCTTACTGTTCTGTTTCTATTTATACTGTGTGTGTGTGTGTGTGTGTGTGTGTGTGTGTGTGTGTGTGTACATATATATATATATAGAGAGAGAGGAAATGGATATATGTAATCCACAATATCTTCCTATGTTTCTTCCCCCCTCCCCCAGATGTTTGGTCTGCAGGCTGTGTATTGGCAGAGCTGTTGCTAGGACAACCAATTTTTCCAGGCGACAGTGGTGTAGATCAGTTGGTGGAAATAATCAAGGTATGGGACTTTTATTATTATTTGGGCATCATTTTAAATTGGAAATGAAATAATAGTAATTTTAATGTGACTGGTTTATATAAAACCCTCCTTACATTTAAAAATAAATGTGATACTGGCTTTTATTTTCTAGGTAAGTAAATAAGTATTTTTTATCCTTTCTGCACATAGGGCACTCAGAGTCGTTTCACTACATTTGAAATGCAAGAAACCCACTTTGTGAATCTTTCTACCATGAAAAGCAGGATATGAATAATCTAATTAAGTAATAAATATAAAACAGAAAACGTATCTAAAAGTGCAAAAATACGTATTGGAATCACTACCAAATGTCCAGAGATAATGATTCCTGCTCCTCACAACCCTCACAATTTTCATTGCTCATTAATTGTGGCATGATGCAGTAGCAAGTCATTTTCCTTAGCTATGGAAAGAAGTGAAATATTCTCATTATTTGTGGAGCAGGGGTATTTGCTGTGACTAAGAAGTTTCCTTCAATGTTGTTGTCGTTTAGTCGTGTCTGACTCTTCGTGACCCCATGGACCAGAGCACGGCAGGCACTCCTGTCTTCCACTGCCTCCCGCAGTTTGGTCAGACTCATGTTGGTAGCTTCGAGAACACTGTCCAACCATCTCGTCCTCTGTCATCCCCTTCTCCTTGTGCCCTCAATCTTTCCCAACATCAGGGTCTGGAGCCTCAACTTCAGGATCTGTTCTTCCAGTGAGCACTCAGGGCTGATTTCCTTAAGAATGGATAGGTTTGATCTTCTTGCAGTCCATGGGACTCTCAAGAGTCTCCTCCAGCACCATAATTCAAAAGCATCAATGCTTCGACGATCAGCCTTCTTTATGGTCCAGCTCTCACTTCCATACATCACTACTGGAAAAACCATAGCTTTAACTATATGGACCTTTGTCGGCAAGGTGATGCCTCTGCTTTTTAAGATGCTGTCTAGGTTTGTCATTGCTTTTCTCCCAAAAAGCAGGCGTCTTTTAATTTCGTGAATGCTGTCACCATCTGCAGTGATCATGGAACCCAAGAAAGTAAAATCTCTCACTGCCTCAATTTCTACCCCTTCTATTTGCCAGGAGGTGATGGGACCAGGGGCCATGATCTTAGTTTTTTTTATGTTGAGCTTCAGGCCATATTTTGCGCTCTCCTCTTTCACCCTCATTAAAAGGTTCTTTAATTCCTCCTCACTTTCTGCCATCAGGGTTGTGTCATCAGCATATCAGAGGTTGTTGATATTTCTTTTGGCAATCTTCATTCCGGTTTGGGATTCATCCAGCCCAGCCTTTCGCATGATGAATTCTGCATATAAGTTAAATAATTTTGAACCAATCAGTTATTCCATATGCAGTTCTAACTGTAGCTTCTTATTCCACATAGAGATTTCTCAGGAGACAGATGAGGTGATCAGGTACTCCCATTTCTTTAAGAACTTGCCATAGTTTGCTGTGGTCGACACAAATGCTTTTGCGTAGTCAATGAAGCAGAAGTAGGTGTTTTTCTGGAACTCTCTAGCTTTCTCCATAATCCAGCACATGTTTGCAATTTGGTCTCTGGTTACTCTGCCCCTTTGAAATCCTGCTTGCACTTCTGGGAGTTCTCGGTCCACATACTGCTTAAGCCTGCCTTGTAGAATTTTATGCATAACCTTGCTAGCATGTGAAATGAGTGCAATTGTGCGGTAGTTGGAGCATTCTTTGGGATTGGGATGTAGACTGATCTTCTCCAATCCTCTGGCCACTGCTGAGTTTTCCAAACTTGCTGGCATATTGAGTGTAGCACCTTAACAGCATCATCTTTTAAAATTTCAAATAGTTCAGCTGGAATATCATCACTTCCACTGGCCTTGTTATTAGCAGTGCTTTCTAAGGCCCATTTGACTTCTCTCTCCAGGATGTCTGGCTCAAGGTCAGCAACCACACTATCTGGGGTGTACGAGACCTCCATATCTTTCTGGTATAATTCCTCTGTGTATTCTTGCCACCTCTTCTTGATGTCTTCTGCTTCTGTCAGGTCCTTTCCACTTTTGTCCTTTATTATGGTAATCTTTGTACGAAATGTTCCTTTCATATCTCCCAATTTTCTTGAACAGATCTCTGGTTTTTCCCATTCTGTTGTTTTCTTCTATTTCTTTGCATTCTCATTTAAGAAGGCCCTCTTGTCTCTCCTTGCTACTTTTTGGAAATCTGCATTCAATTTCCTGTATCTTTCACTAGCTCCCTCACATTTTGCTTGCCTTCTCTCCCCCGCTATTTTTAAGGCCTCACTGGACAGCCACTTTGCTTTCTTGCTTTCCTTTTCATTGGGATGGTTTTCGTTGCTGCCTTCTGTATAGTGTTACGAGCCTCCATCCATAGTTCTTCAGGCACTCTGTCCACCACATCTAAATCCTTAAACCTGTTCCTCACTTCCACTGTGTATTCATAAGGGATTTGATTTAGATTTAGATTCCTTCAATGTATTTTGACCCAATTCTAAGTTGGTTGTGTATCTCTGCAATCCAACTTCAAAAAACAAACATAAAACTGAGCCCTGTAACTTACATGTGATAGATATCAGGGCCAGAGAAATTGTCAAAAGGAATTGCATGCCTGGAATTGAGGAACGTGGAGGATAAGTTGTGAAACTAGTTTGGTTTATATCAGCATCAAGGGGTGGTTTTCAATCTGTGATTGAAAGAATAGTTATCCACAAAATTAAATGGTCAAACACAGATATATAGTTCTCATGCGGACAAAATAATAGATTTTGTTCAGTTCATCATATTCAGTTTACTTCTTCATTTAGACCTCTTGGTGTATATCTAATGAAATTCATTCTGTAGGAGTTTCTGCTACAGCTGTTGTTCATCTTTTCTTGACAGCAAAATTTTAAGTCTTTCTTAACATGTCCACATTGTAGAAAATCCTGTGTGCTTTGGCTCCTTATACAACTTTTGTGCTTGCAAATACAGGTCTGAATAGGTCTCATAGACTATACGATCTGTGATTGAGTTGCTGTGATCAGATGCTGCAGATAGGGCTGTATCCCCTCAAAGGCAATGTTTTTTAACGGAGCTGGACACAAAATATCCGTTACTCATACCATGAGGAGAAAAAAAGGGAATTTCTTATATGGAATGTACTGATATGAAGGTTCTTCTTTTTGTTGGTAGTAAAATAAAGTATGTTTACAGTAGCACTTAGCTTATCTAAAGTGCATTTTGTACAAAATTATCTAAGTGCTTCAGAGATGGTCTGCATAATGTTAATTATGGTGCATAGTCCTACATACATTTGAATTAATTATGTGATCGGTACTCCAGGGCATAGTAAGAAATACAGCCAGTGATTAAAATGTAAACTTGGCTGCAGTTGGAGAGAGCACTAGATGTGTAGTTCCTGTTTGCATCCATTCCTTTTACTAGCGCTGTGTGCTACAGATGTTGGCTGCAGTAGCCGCCATATTTTTCGCTCCATAAGACGCACCTAGTTTTTAGAGGAGGGGAAAAAAAATTCTAACTCAAACCTGTGGGTCCCCAGATGCTGAGCTGGGCTCGAGTGTGGTGGGAGGAGGGGCGCCGGCAGAGCCTGCTGGCTTTGATCACCTCCCATATCTTTGCCCCGGGAAGAGCGAGCGGTGGCGGGAGGAGGAGGAACGTTCCCCCCCTCCCCTTTGCCGCTGGCGGCTGCGGAGGAGGAACGTGCAGCCCAAAAGCAGGGCTCCTTCCGGGCTACTGGTCCTGCCGCCCCACCTTCGCTCCATAAGATGCACAGACATTTCCCCATACTTTTTAGGAGGGGGGATGTGCGTCTTATGGAGCAAAAAATACGCTGTATTGTTTCAAGGTGCTAATAGACCACGTTTTCTATTTTCTAGGTCCTTGGAACTCCTACAAGAGAACAGATTAGAGAAATGAATCCAAACTACACTGAATTTAAATTTCCCCAGATTAAGGCACATCCATGGACTAAGGTGAGAGCCTGTTTGAAATAGTGGTGGTTGCCTGGAGAGGATACACTGAGGTCTATGCATTAATCTTTACAAGTTAATGAGCAGAACCAAGGCACTATATTACTCAGTGGTCCTATAAATGTTAATGCGTGTATTTTAACCATGTTCACAATAGTATTTTTGTTACTGTAACTGGAAGGCGCTTCCAGTCAGGTAGGGTGAAACACATATTTCTCTTTTCAACTGCACCTTCCTTTACATCCTACCGCTCCTACTTCTGTAGTGGGAATCCAACCCTTTATTCTTCAAAGTGAACTTGTGTGTGTGTGTGGTCTTGTGTAAATATGGAAATTTCAGGGTGTCTTCACCCTGTTTAACAGGAGATTCAGCTGGTGAATATTGATAGGATTTTAGCTGAAACAAAGTAACTGAGAAACAAGAGGGAGGCTGCAGTATGCTCAGGTTAACCCCAAGGCTTGTAGAAGTACAAAACATATTTAGGAATGTTTTTTTAAAGCCCCCCACCACCACCAAATGCCCATTGAAGGTTAAGAGTGCTCATTGTGGCTATGGAAAGCTGAGTGTTTTTTTTGAGGGAGTGAGAGAAAACTGAGGTGTGTAGGGAGAGAAAGGAATGAAGTATTGACTGGATTCCTCAACAGTAGCACTTCACTATACAAAATTTGGTGATGTTAATATATCATATTCATCATGAATGTTCTGGCTATTAACCAAAAAGAAAAATGAATAGAGATCCTTATCATTCCTGTTTATAGCTGTTGTCTACACCAGTGTTTTTCAACCACTGTTCCGCGGCACACTAGTGTGCCGCGAGATGTTGCCTGGTGTGCCGTGGGAAAAATTTGTTTATTTGATTCCTATTCAAGAGAATTACTTTATATATAGTCAATATAGGCACAGAGTTAAATTTTTTAACATTTTCTAATGGTGGTGTGCCTCGTGATTTTTTTCATGAAACAAGTGTGCCTTTGCCCAAAAAAGGTTGAAAAACACTGGTCTACACCAATAAGGAGACTAGCAGGGTCTGATGTATTGTGAACCTATATGATTTTTCTTTAGGTGAACGATAGAATTAAAATAGAATCATTTCCTGCCTCACAGAGAAGAATCACATCACAATTATAAACAAGCAAAAAACATACATCCACACAGCTCTTAGTACTTGGTTCTCTGTAAAGTGCCAGAGACCAAAGTGAGCTTCCCTTCATCTCACTTAGAGCAGGGTGGGGAGAAGCAAGCTCTGCAGTTGCCTCATCTCTGTTGTGAATGCCAGGGCAAGCTTTAATTCCCCGTGCCACATTATTCTTCTGGAGGGAAGGGTTGCAGCTGTGAATGGGACAGATATTTAGTCCTCGGACAATTTGAGCTTAGACATGTCCTCTTAACTGAGAGGGTCTTGCTGAAATCAATTTTGAGAATAAAATTGGAGGGAGAGATGATGTTTAGGCAGCAGGGTTGCAATTCCAGTGACCCTTGGATTATATTTATCTTCATGATCCATATCAATCCAGATTTAGGGCAGAATACAGAATAGAAACTACTTTTGTTGTGGTGGTTTACCATCTGCAACAAAGGCTCTAGGGATTGTATGCTATATGGTTGCTAGAAGCTGTCAGTATTCAGGCTTCACACTCTTGATAGTTCCACTCCTGTCTGAGCAACATTGAGGGTAATATTGAGTGACTGTTGTTCTACCCAACAGTATTTAGTTCTTTTGAAATTTGTGGCTGCTGGAAGAGACAAGCACATTTTGGGATGTGGCATTATGAGTATGCTGAAGACGACCAACTCTTGTTTTTCATTTTCATCTAATCCAGATAGTGAGGGTTTCTTGAATGCCTTTTATTGGCTGGATGGGGGCAATTAAATTGACTTAAAAATTCAGGCAAGATCAGAGGTGCATCGAGCTGCTTGACTGCCAGGGGCGGGGCCTCGCTCCTTAGCATATGCGTCATGAAGCACAGCCCGCCCGGACTCCCAAGCTGGCAGCCCTTCCGCGTGAGCTGCCGCTGCACAGAAGGGACGGAAAAGGGGTGCTGGGCGGCGGCTTAGGAGTCCAGGCGGACTGCACATGTCCGCAGCAGGGTGCTGCAGACATGTGCAGTCCGCCTGGACTCCCAAGCCGCCGCCCGGCACTTGTTCCGTGCGGTGGCAGCAGCTCGCGCGGAAGGGCTACTGGGCGGCGGCTTGTGAGTTGCACTCACGGAGGGTGGCGGCGCAGAGTGTCGCCCTCCCCAGGCTGGAACCCAGGGCGCACTGTCCCCAACGCCCCGCCCTCGCTACACCACTGGGCAGGATAGAGATGTTGATGCTTAAGAGGTCAGCTCATTTTGGGACAAACAGGTTCTGTGCTTTCAGTGGGATTATTTTCTCCATGAAAGAGCTCCTTAAGTGTGAACTGGTTGCACCCTGTCCTCACTAAGAATGATTTCATGACACTTATCCAACACATTGTGTGTGGAGCCATCCTTGGTAGATAAGTTTGTGAGGCTCAACATGGGTATAGGAAACATGTAACAGGTTCAGTTCAAGGCACTACAATTTTACTTTTAAAACCCTTAATGGCCCTGTTAATTTTATCTTCAGGTCAGTAGGTGGAGTCTTACTCCATGTTTCCTCTGTTACTGTGGCTAGAGCAGTTCATTGCTATAATTGCTGCAATAACAATTTAGAAGCCTTTGTAGAATTCTGCTAATTTTTGTCGCACAGGGCAATTTTAAAACCAAACATGCAAATATAATAGAGAGAAAGGAAAAAACAAACAAACAAAGGCAGTTGACACTGATAATACAAATATTACATCAATCAAAATTTAAATGTATAGATTAATATAAGCAGTTCCTATGTCCAAATAGTTATAAGCCATGTGCTCAGATAAAGGGCAGAGATCTTCAGACCACTGAGTGGTACATAGTGGATGTTTGGCCTTCTAACATTGCAATATAAGTCTTTTGGCCGCCAAAAGGCACACAGAATTCACTTTTGTTGTCCATCTGTTTATCACCATACCTCAAGGATATAATTTAAGAGTGTGTGTGAGCATCTGCAAATATCCCAGACAACATTAATATGAACAATAGTTTCTGGCCAGAAAGAAGACACCATAGGACCATGACCACATCGTATGCCTCAAAACATTTTCAGTGTTACATCAGAAGCATCTATCCAAATTAACATTTCTTCCTATAAAGGCAATGTGGAGTCCAGCATACCAGAGACATCATGTTCTGTTGACTTAGTTTTGGCTAAAAATTAAAGAAACAGCCCAAATAGATGATAAAGCAGTTTTTCATTAATAGAATGAATAGAACACTCTATTAGTTTTCCGTGAAGATCCAGTTATTTCTTCCAGCAAAAATAGGAGACATTAAGGCACTCAAAGCTGACATTTCCTAAATAGACACTAAAAGGAGCTGTAGTAGAAGATACCGTGATTCAGCTCTAGTGGTAAGTGGCAGCTAGACCGCAAAATTGAAAATGGCAAATGTTCTCAATCTGATGCTGTTAACTGGTATCTGGCTATCAACCCAATTCTTTCACAAAGTACTTCCTCTTTATTTTCACATCTAAATTAGCCCATAAAGTTAATGTAGAATGAGCATATGGATCAAAGTGTAACTGAAAAGACATTCTACACATAAGAATCTTACTGGGTCGCAGAGGGAGCCAATGAAGTAAATGAACTGATAAATCCACAATCCAGGCGGGCTTACACCAGCAGGGCATGAAGTAGTGGAAGACAGTGGCAAAGGGAGGCACAATTGGAATAATCCCACCTGCTAGACCGATAAGAAGTATGCCTTGCTTGGCGGAAATTGGAGTTCATCCAAGAAAGTCTGAACGCTGGTTGAACTGGTAGGGTCAGGACCAAAGTATTCCTTCAGATGAGCATGAGTCCAGAGTTCTTCTCATGAGAAAGGTCTCTCTGACCAGTTGCAGGGTTACCCCTGCTTCCTCCTCCACATCCCTAGTTTTAGGTTAGGGAAATTGAGGTCCTGTGGCCCTCTGATAACTATGTGTTCCTAGGGCTTGTATTGTTGAAAACAGATTAATTATTAATTAAGACTAATAATAATAAAAAATCCCAGTCCACAGGGTTTAGGTTCCAGGTAAGTAATTATTGGCCACCCCTAGGAAGTGTTCTAGCTCCTCTTGGAGTAGTTAGTGTAGTGCATGGAAGGTGATTACTTACATTTTTCCTGGCATGTTTTATTTTCACCAAAATGTTTGGCCTTTCAGCTACTTATTGGTCATTTTATTTGCTGTTCTGTTCCTTGATCTTATTGTTGCAATGACTGTTTCGTTGACTTTAGTTATTGTTCACAACCTTGGGTATCTTACTGAAAAGGTGGGGTAGAAATGTTTTAAATAAATAAATAAATTGGTTACACACCAGCCTCTGTAGTTTTGTAGCTTAGATAACCTTTGTGTTCTTTAGAAAACAAAGTGTGCAAGACTAATACCACTATAGATTTTTAGCTGCAGGGTGGCTTCCTCACTCTTCTTAATAGCTATTATTTTCTAGTCATAAAACAGGCACTTCCTTTAGGTTGCCCCACTACCTGAGAGAGAAAGCAAATTAGGTGCCTTAGCACCCTTGCATTCCTCTTCAGGACCCACTTCTTTACATCATGGTGTCTCTCCCTGCAATTGTTTAACAATCTGCATTCACCTGCTACTTCATTCTTCGCTGCTTGGGATTCCTCTGAAAATAAACAGTTGCTACTTCCCATCATATGCATTTGTGGAAACCTTGCCTTCCTCAAAGCAAGTGACAAACCTTCATTGCATTGGATCAAAATTCATTTGCCCCATTCATACAGTCTCAAAGGCTGTATTTGATGGCTGGAGCAATGTAGAGCAGAAAGCATGTTCTTTTTTCCTTCGTTTTCTGCCACCTGCAGAACAAAAGTTCATATCTCTGCAGGAGAGATGCAAAAGTTTCATTTTGGGTGTCACACAGATGTGTGTCACACAGATGTGTCCTTAGAACTTCATTTTCCTCCCATAAAGGGCCACTCCTGCCACTAGGAGAAGGCCACCTCTGGCAACTGATTTTGGGGGTGTAATGATTGTTCGTTATATTAATTAGTTGTTAGTTACATTATTGTTTTTGCTTCTGGGAAGCGGGAGAGGGGTTTTCTGTCTCAGGTGCCAAAATAACTTGGTTGGTAGTCCACCTTAGCAGAATGTCTTGGGCCAGCCCTGCATACATTGATTCCACAGCACAGTATTTTGTTTCAGCCATGTCTTATTACATGACCCCACTTCTCCAGATTTACTGGTGGGTGTGTATGAGAGAGAGGGAGGTGGGGAGAAGGAGGAGTTATCCACACTTTCTCCACAGGCTCCTGGAGGACAGCCCTTATGGTGGGAATGGCTCCTCTCCTCTGACTGGACAGGCAGGGTCACATGTAGATCCTTTCTGGGCGAGGAGTCACCCCACGCTTTCTACTTACAGCCCACTGCCCCAAGATGGGATGTGTAGCATTCCATACTGTTTCGAATAGACAGCTCCTTTAAAATAAAAACAGACTTTGGTTTATAAGCTTTGTGACGGCTTATATGAAAATGCCCTCCTCTGGGTGACAACTCTCCAAGCTTCTGATGGTAGTGGAGAGCTACAAGAGTGCCCCTTATGTCCATCTTCAGAATCGGTTAGGCCACAAAAGTTGCATGAAGTCAGAAACAGGACCAGCAGCCACATTTCCCTTTACTCAGGGAGACCCCTTTGCAAAATTTATGCATGTTGGTGGGGAGGGGTTGGAATTCTTTTGCTTTCAGGAAGCATGGAAAAAGTGTAGCAGTTTTCTCTCTCCTGCATTTTGTTGTGCATGATGTAGTTTTCTTCTACTCTTAATGTGTGTGTGTGTGCGTGTGCGCGCATGCACACGCATGCACAACTGTCAGGTACATGAGTTTGGAGCTGGAGGAGTTTGCTACATCTCAGGACCCATCATGGCATTGATTCAGCCCTGATGATATATTGACAGGTAGAGCTCTTGTACAAATAATAGGGGAAAGGGGGAAAATACCTTTTTTCATTAATGAATGTTTTGAGTTGTTCCCCTGCTTTTCAAGCATAAGTTAAGTGCTTTCTACATTATTGTGATCCACTGTTTCAAAGCAGAATTTAAAAACTTGCCGTCTCTACTTTCTGCCCAACCAATTCATTTAAGATTACTTTAATTATATTTGTTAATTTATAAAATAGTCCAAAACAACTTACATGGTGATAATAGCATCTCTTCATTCTTAACTTTTCATTCCAGTAATTGAGGGGGAAGGGAAATGGAAGTGGAATATCCTGGAATTGAGACTATGGTTGGCTTGAGCGCTGAACAGGGCTGCTCCACAAAGGAACATTTTGTTGCAGGGGCCACATGTATATATGCATTTTTCAGTGTGGTTTCCTCTCTGAAAATTATTTAACGAATCAAGCAAGTCTACCTAAAATAGTAAATTGTCTGTGACCATGATAACACATGTTAGTGAACAAGTGAGATAATATTTAAAAGTTACTTGAAAAGTTCCTATCAGTGTTCACATGTTTTAGTTTTCTGCGTGTGGCTTTCCTGTGCATTTTATCTGGCCGTATTTAGTCTGCATACTAAAGGTTAGTCTGCCCAATTGCATTCTCTTTTGTGCTCTTAGCTTTTCCTTTCCTTCACCAAGACTTACTTTAGATTGCAATAGATTTCACTGTGACGGGCCGGTTTTTAGACCGAGTGCTAAATTTTAGTCCGCAGACTAAAATATAATCCGCGGATTATTTGCCCCAGAAATTCCCTCACTGAAAACTACATTAAACACAGTAACCATTATGCTTAAAACATAATAGTGAGGACAGTTCACAGCTAACAGCGTACTCTGCCACCTGCCCTTTTGCACCTAGGCACAATAGAACGCTGAAACCATTCCCAGCTTGTAATGCGGCCCATTGTGCTTAAGTGTTGGCAACCTGTATTATTGACCACTTAACCTGTAACTGTGACAGTCCCTTGCTTTTAATGTTTGTTGTTTGTATGCTTTTGTGTAGTTCTTGGTGGGTGAATAAAGCAGTAGAACAGGTTGCAGTAAGAAGAGTTAAACAACGGTAGTATGTTTCTTTCATTATCAGTGTGCGCTTGTAAAAGAAAAAAGGGGGGGGAAATCCTCCCCCCTTTTAAATGGCCATGAGGGCATAAGGAAGGAAGCCACAATTAAGGGGCAGGGGAGAGTTAAGATCTTACCAGCACTTCTGAAATGTCATTTCCAGTTCCTGAAGCATCCTAAAGAGATATCTGCCAAAAAAGCTAAACACTAACAATCCATTGGCGGGGAAGTCAATCCAAAATGAAGAATAATCCGCGGCGGCCTGATACACACATAGCTTACAGAAATTTAAAATAGTTATTTTTAGTACTGAATCTTAAAGATCTTTATCTATTACCTGTGTGGTTTCAAAAACACTTCTCATCTTGTGCTTTTGGGACAAAGAGGAGGAAGAAAAAAAGAGTAGTCTGTACATGAGAGCATGTCTCATGTTTTTCCCCATGTCTGTGGAAATCTATCTCCAAGACTGGGAAGAAGACTGCAGTTTAATATTGAAAATTCAGTATATTTTACTTCTACATAAACATTTGATTTCATCTTTTTGTTACTTTTTACTAAAGTCACTGGCATTGGAACATGCATTTAAAATAAAATGTTTCTATACTATGCCTCACCCTTGCAAAATCATTTTTTTCCAAGTTGGACTTGCTGCTATGGAGACTGATGTTTAAAGGTTCTAATTGTATTAAACATTTAATATTTCCCCATCACCATGGATTTCTGATAATATTGGATATATTTTTCCTTGCTGGACTATTCTTTTGGATTGACTCCCCCTGTTTGGATTATTTCACTGCATTATCATCTTTAGGACTCGTCAGGAACAGGACATTTCACCTCAGGAGTACGGGTATGTACATAAATATTTTTTCATATCATCAGGTTTATTGTTGGAGGAGGAGAGGCAAAAATGAGGATGGAATAGTTGACACCAAGCAGCCATACTTCAGGTCACTGAGCCAAATGTTCTCTCTCTCTAAACGTTTTTCAGGTTTAGCTGCTAGTTTCTTGCGGGGGTTGGGCTTTCAATTTTCTGGCATTGTTAATGTAGTGCATTCTGTATCAAATTACTTTTTCCAAGTCCCAGCAGAGAAAGGGCAACCTGATCTTCATGAGGGCCTGCAGTTATAGTGGAAGCTAGAATACATACTACAGTACATTACAAGACATATTAAGTGTGAATAGCTTTTGCTTACTCATGGAAGGAGTGAAAGATATAGTCAGCCTGAGTTCTGCTAGACAAGGAAAGAAAAAAAGAAAGAAACGTTCCACAGTTAGCAGTTCATCTAAAGATAGTAATGAAGAAAAATACAAAGCATTTTATTTTAAAGAAGGCAAGTATACCTAAAGCATTTCAACCTTAGATTGAATTTCCACCTGATTTCATATGGTGGTGGGGTACAGTTTAATTTGACATGCTCTAGGACAATATTAAGAGACGCAAGTGGCACTGTGGTCTAAACCACTGAGCCTAGGGCTTGCCAATCAGAAGGTCGGCAGTTCGAATCCCCGCAACGGGGTGAGCTCCCGCTGTTCGGTCCCAGCTCCTACCCACCTAGCAGTTCGAAAGCACGTCAAAGTGCTAGTAGATAAATAGGTACCGCTCCGGTGGGAAGGTAAACGGCGTTTCCGTGCGCTGCTCTGGTTTGCCAGAAGCGGCTTAGTCATGCTGGCCACATGACCTGGAAGCTGTCTGTGGACAAACGCCGGCTCCCTCGGCCTATAGAGCAAGATGAGCGTCGCAACCCTAGAGTCATCCGTGACTGAACCTAATGGTCAGGGGTACGTTTATCTTTACCTTAGGACAATATTTGGGGTTCATAAAATTTGGGGAAAGTTTTGGTTTAATGTATATTCAAATTTGAATGTAGGATTTTCAGTACCTTGATGGATTATGTATCTGGAAAAAAGAATTTGAACTTCTTTAATGGAGATAATTTCCCCAAAATTTATGAGATGAAACATGTTTTTTTAAATTTATTGTGATTCAACAACTTGGTCATGACCCCACAACTTGGTCTCGCCACAATCATAGATGGACAACACAGCCATTTTCTCTTACTTATGGCAGTGAATTTGTTTCTAGGATGGGTAACCTGAGGCCCTCCAGATATTTTGTTGTTGGACTCCAACACCCATCAGTTCCAGCTAGAACAGCCAGTGAGCAGGGATAGTGTGAGCTGTAGTCCCACATCATCTGGGCCACAAATTCCCCATCCCTACTGTAAGTGAAGGGGACACCTGGTTAAAAATGTAAAAGATAAACCCATGTCACAGGTTGCACTTACAAGTAGCTCCAAGAAGTATGTCAGGGCACAGATGCAACCGTCTTCCTATTCAGGAGTTGCTGCCAAAGTAGTACTAGGAGAGCAAGCTGCAGTAGCTTCTCATTACCTCTCCCAACCCAACAAGAGTAGGAGAAGTGCTGAGTTTTCAGAGGTGTTTTGTGAGGTTGCTTAGCTCTTTCCTTTTCTCCCTCTGCAGCTGGGTTCTGAAACTAGAACTATGCACAAATCCAGTTGTGGGGGGACGGGACAGGTGAGCGTGTGTTCATGACATTTGCAAGAGGGAATAGTTACACATTCCTTCACCTGTTGATTCTCCCATACAAATCTTCCCTCCACTACATTGATATGTATGTAGTTTTGATTTTTAAGAGTGAAGAAAAATTATGGCTGTGCAACATGGTAATTTCTTCCTGGGTTGAAAAGAGCACCCCTGCATTCGATGCACGTGAGGAGAGGACTTGCTTCAGCTTATCTCTTGGCCTGAGCAAGCTAGAGCAGGAGAGGGGCTAATTTCATTGTCTGTCTTAGAGATCCATAGAATTCCTTTCAGACTATGTTATTACTACTTACTTATTCTCACAGTTGCCCCAGGCATGAAAGTAAGCAGCAGCCTAGTTCATTTTAATAGTCCTTGCAACATCTGGGCACTGCAGAAGAGTTTTGCTTATGCAACCGTTTGCCTACCTTAACTTAATTCTTGTCTTTTAATTCTTCAGCTTTTTTACTTTCCCTCACATATGTAAACTAGCTTTCTGTACGAACTCGGAACTCTTGATAAATCCCACCAATAGCTTCTACCATTATTAGTGATGAGGAGATTCTTGACGCAGTTTATGTTCTGCTGAATTTAAATATCTTCCCTCCAAAATCTGTTTGAGCAGATTTGCAGTTGATTTTGCATGTGGTATATACTATTGCTTTGGGGTTTGATCCAGCTTTACATGCGTGGGAATCTGTTTCCTCAGTGGGGTTTCTCCTTCCTCTCTTCCCGCTAGCAGCCTTCCATGCACCCAAAAATCTGCTCCAGAGGATTGAGTACCCTTCTGGGGCAGATTTTGGGTGTGTGCAGGGATGGGGAAGAGGTGGAACCAAAAGTCTCATTGCAAAAGCAGGTTTCCACTGTGCAAGTGAGCTGCCACAACTGAATCTCATCCTTTGTGTTTTGTGAGTTGGATTTGCCAGTTTTTGTCCCACCCTTGTCTCAAGATTTTACATATACTATTTGCTCATGACCTGTATTGCACCTGTAGCGTAGGTGAAAGAAAACGCTTAAGGAACCTATGAATGTGTGGTTATTTAATTTTTATGTGTGTGAGAGAAGAGAAGGTAGATGGAGTGCAACATTGGTGACAAAAGACTTGATTGTGAATAGTAGAAATATATGCTGTTTGACCTAACCTCCGATGGCAAATGTCTGAGAGAAAAACTAGCTGGCTGAGTACCCTTCAACAATACTCCCAAAATTTGGAAGTTATCCTAATTAATTACTTGCTGTGTATTATTAAAGGATAAACCAAAACTATGAGACCTGATCAGTGTCCCTATCAGTCAGCATAAATCCACACCCAGTATAAAATCAGTTGGTTGCTTAAAAGGTGGAAATCTTTAAGAGTTTTGCTTTCAGTATATGCTTCAGAACGTGGTCTTCAGAAAATCCTGCTCATTTGCTTTTCTCTCTCCTCCAACTCATATGCATGGCTGACTGCATTCCTGTTATGTTTGGAATGGTTTATTTCTCTCTCCCTAAAAGTTCTTCTCAGCTCTGTCTTGTGTCCCCCCCTGTGACCTTGTAACCTTGTAACTTCACCTGAGTACAACAACCTTCATTGCACTTAACCCATTCAACCCTAGAAGCTTGATTAAGCTTCAGTACTTTATAAGCTAATGAATAATTCCTACTCTGAGCGGTTTAGTTCCTCAGATTCTCAGCCCTTCAACAACAAGAGCAAAGAAGAGTATTGATGGACTGTCCCTCTTGTTCTGCCATAGGTCTTCCGGCCCCGCACTCCACCAGAAGCAATAGCGCTATGTAGCCGCCTGCTGGAATACACCCCCACTGCACGCCTGACTCCGCTGGAAGCGTGTGCACACTCTTTCTTTGATGAATTACGGGACCCAAACATCAAATTGCCGAGTGGGCGAGAGAAACCTGCACTCTTTAACTTCACCACTCAAGGTAGTCTGGGAGCATGAAGGAAGATTGTGTGTCCACAGTTTCTTATGGCACAAAGATGGCATCATCTCAAATAGTGGTCAGAAGGGATGGGCAGCTGGAAAGAGTGGAAATATTTCAAAGCGTGAACTGTGTCGAGAAGGTGTAGAGAAAGGGTTTTTAAAAAAAGCCAGAGAGAGAGAGACTTCTTAACCCCTCAGTCAATCTGGCTTGATCGAAGAAAGGCTGTTCGACATAGATATGCATCCATAATCTCAACAGGCTGGTGCTTCTGTGTCATGATTGCCATTATTACTGGGACATTCAATTCCTAGTTAGTCATAGATGAAATTGCTTGTTACCTAGAAGATTGAAATATCCTTGGAAGAATAGAGACTACTGGTCATGTTCACATTTTTACCAGGAATCGTATTTAATAAGCTAATTGAGTATGTAACTTTAGTATGTAACTTAGAACATCCTGTGAAATTAACAAACTCTCTATAAATTACGAGAAGAAAAAAATTCTGGCCTTCTCTAACGGCTGGAAATTAGAGAAATGGAAAATAAGAGAGCAAGAAATCCAACAAGTGAAGATGTATAGATATCTGGGAATTCTATTCCAGAGCAATTTAGGGTGGTCTATCCATCGCACAAATGCTATAAAACAGGCAAAGTATACCTCATCAGTACTTACTCGTTTTTATTATCAGAAGGGAAATCAATTTATCCCTGCGGCCAACCAGATATTCCAAGCAAAAGTGCTATCCCAGATATTCTATGGGATCCCACTATGGGTACAAGCATATAACAGTGACTTAGAAAAGATTCACTCTAGTTTCTTGAGACGTATCCTTGGACTCCCAAATGTTCTTAAATATGAAACAATGTGTGCAGAATTAGGCATACACACAATGGAATACTGGGCCTGGACTACCGCTATAAAATACTGGCTGCACTGCCATTTCCGCTGTCCACCATCAAGCCTGCTCTCTGACCTGCTTAAGGACTCCTATAAATCTAGATGGTACCAACTCCTAGAAAATAAAATCAGATTGATAAGCATCGAGCTGGAGCCCTTGTACAATTCAAGCGAGCAACATATCTTTCACAATGTCCTAATTAGACTAAAGGATGTTGAGAGACAAAATATTGCGGCAGCTGTAAATAAAATTTGCTCTCCCATATTCTATGATTTAAATATCCTAGATAGCAGGGTCAACTATGTTACTAAACTAATAATACCAGCCCAACATAGGGCATTTATGTTGGCCCGACTGAATATCTTGCCCTCGGAATTTGTCAGGGGTAGATAGCAGAATATTCCCAGAAACAAGAGATACTGCAGATGTTCCCTGAATGTCCCAGACACTGTAGAGCATATTCTCTTTTATTGTCCACTACACAGTACGCTGCGTGAACGCGTGTTGTCCCCCCTTTTGGATGGTTTGAAACCGCAGCATGGTGGAAGTGTTGGATTCTGTCTCTCTGACATTGACCAAGGGGTGACTGCGGGGGTAGCCGAGTTTTTGGCAGCAGTGCTTCAAGGAGTACGGTACTTTAACAGGAGGAAATTCTAGATTTTACATACACACACATACAATCAGCCTATGAGTTTAATCCTTGTTTCTTTGTGTGTATATATTTTAAAGTTCCTGTATGTGATTCTTTCTCTCGCGATTTTACTTGTAAATGCCTAATAAAGGTTTGATAATACTTAGAACATCCAGGAGTCCAGATTTAGGGGATCAGCTGAAATGCAGGCTAAGGAAGTATGTTTTTGCAGTTGCACATGTTTTCAAGAACTGTACAATTGTTAGGGGTTGTAAAACAGAAGCATAGTTTGTGGCCTGTATTGTTCAGATTCTTTGGAAAGATGGCTACAACCCAATTACAATTACTCACATGCATTTTGGTTAACATAGGGTTGCCATACGTCCGGATTTGCCCATGTCGGCAGTGCCGTTTTCCCACAAAAATAGCTCAAAAACAGCATTTTTCTTCTTGCAATTTTGCCAAACAGCTTTGCCAAAAAAAAGAATCTCAATAATTTATGGTAACTGTAGTTAACGTATCAATTTAATTTGCACATGGTTAAAAAAGATATGAATCAAAAAGCCTATTTTTTATAGGATGCTATGTGTCAAGCAGGCATTGGAAGAGGCATTTCTGCTTGCATGTGAGAGAAGATAATGTTTGCCATCTGCTGTCTTTATAGGCGTTTATATTAAAAAATAATTTTTAAAAATAAAATGTTACCTGCTTAATCAGCAGTACCTTTTACATTTATTTTTATTAATGTTAAT